>NC_081363.1:75934016-77251516 GCF_030684315.1 Stegostoma tigrinum | reverse complement strand
AAAACCGCGTGGACCAGCCCTTGTGGTGGCGACTTCTCTTCCTTCTCTTCACGTTGATCTTTGACCCGGAGGAGAACGCAGGGGCGGCAGGTCAAAGGTGAGGCCCACTCTCTCCATTCGACCCTCCCACTTTGCAGCGTACGACGAACGGCGCCAAACGAGGGAACAAAACCACGGGTTCGAAGGGTACACATGCCGCTGGTCAGATGGTGCCACTTTTGTTTCAGAATTTCGTCCAAAGCGGACGTGGCCCACGGTTTCCCCAATGACCTCTCGTGGAAACTCGCTGCCGACCACCACGCGCTCTCTCTCCACTGCTCCCGATGGACCCTCCGCCAATTGCCGGAGGGCTCCGGCAGGCCTCCTGAGGAGAATGGGCTCGACTTCTTCCTTACCTCTACCGAACAAAAAAAAAGCGCCACTGCCGCCCACCACCCCCATCCCCCCAACCCACCACCCCCGCCTTGCCCCGTGAACAATGAACATCGCTCGGGCGCAACAGCACGAACAGCGAAGAGAAAGGAGACGGGAACGGGAATCGCTGGAGGAGCACAGCAGGTCTGGCAGCGTCCGTGGAGAGAAGGCAGAGTGGGCGTTTTCAGTCCAGTGACCATCCCGATCATCAGCGCCACGTCAAAGAGCCTTTAAAGTGGTTGAGTGCGGCACTGGATTCTCAACACTGGTTATGTGCAATCCCGTTAAGAGATTTACCATGTGTTTTATCCCCTCCATTTCACCCCACCCCCCCCAACCTCCAAAACTTAGCAACCTCTGGGAACTAGACTGCTTCTCCCTTGTCGGGCTAAAAGTCTCTGGAAATTTTTGTGGCCCTCCCATGAGCTCTCAAGCTCCTACGGTCCTGCTGAAAACTCCGTTTGCAAGTGGTTTGCTTAAGATCGGGACGTGGCGGCCCCTTTTGGGATTTAGAGACTTATCGGCTGTGAACTGGCACTCAATCCTGGAAGACGGTTCTCCCCGTCAGTCCCCCTTTCTCACGGACCTCCTCTCCCCCTTTTGGAAGGCGATTTTAATTTTGGATAAAATTGAAGGATATTGCAGAGCAATGACCGTTTTATGAATTTTTGGATGGGTTAGGTCGGGGAGTTACCTCTTGTGTGGTGGAAGGGGTTGGCGGAAGGAGGGAGGGAAGTGGGGGTGGTGGCGAAAGACACAGGACAAGAAGTAAGAACACAGGGGCATCTCCAAAGAAATAACTGTGACCCCATCCCCAGCCATTCAATCTCCTCTGACCTGGATGAATTCAGTAGAAGTCATACAGCACAGAATGAGACCATTCAGCCCATGCAGCTCATGCCTGTCCTTTGGAAGCGCTATCATCCAAAGAGCCACCCCACCCACATTCTCTTCCCTGAAGCTTTTACAATAATTTTTTTTTGCCCTTTTCCAGTTTCCCCTTGAAAGGTTACTACTGAATCCACTGCTTTGCAGACTGTGCACTCCAGATCACCGCAGCATGCTCTGTGAAGGAAATTCCCCGCCTCTCTCTGGTCCTTTTGCCAATGATCCGAACGCCCCTCTGGCTACTGACGCTCTTGCCAGCAAAAAGTCATTTCTCCCTTTTTTCTTTACTGCATCAAAACCCCCCATAATATTGGAAACCTCCATCAAATCTCAGTTTTCTTCACCGTTCCATAGATCATCAGGCTCCTGGGTTATCTGAGGGAAGAATCTGATCATTCTATTCAAGCTGAACCACTGTCCATCCAAACTCCAGCAAGAACTTATCTTTATCTGTGCCTGTCTTTCTCCATTTACTAAAGGTCTTGAACTGTTTCGGGCTGGGTCCAACTCTGAAGATATTGGCTGGCACCTGTTTCATTATTGACATGTAAGGTGGCATCAGGATGCCAACCCTTGTCCTCAGCCGACACCCATAACCTTCAGGATAACAAGGTGTGGAGCTGGATGAACACAGCAGGCCAAGCAGCATCTGAGGAGCACAAAAGCTGACGTTTCGGGCCTGGACCCTTCATCATCCATTTCTGATGAAGGATCTAGGCCCGAAACATCAGCTTTTGTGCTCCTAAGATGCTGCTTGGCCTGCTGTGTTCATCCAGCTCCATACCTTGTTATTTTGGATTCTCCAGCATCTGCAGTCCCCATTATCTCTCATAATCTTCAGGAATTGTTTTATAGCTGGGGCTTGAACAAATTTCAAACCACATGCACACATAAACACACGCACATGCACATGCACGTACGCACGCACACATACACGTGCACACATATGCGCATGGGGCAAGGATCACGAGAGATGGAGACAGTTGAAAGCTAAGCAAGGACTGCACTTAGCTTTACGACTGAGTATTGCAGATCACTTGAATTATCCCCAAGAGCTCTTGCTCCTCCAGAACCAATAGGACTCAGCCAACATCTCCCACCCCCCGCCCTCCTCAAGAGGTATTAAGGGCTGTTGTTTCTATGAAACCTGTGGCGATCTGAGATTCCCTGGAACCTAAGCCAGGCTCTCTGCATTTCAGATTGAACAGAGGCTGGTTATGGATGCCAAGCGGTGCTCACCGTGCCACAGATGTAGGGAAGAGACTACATGTATTCACGGTCGCAGGTTCTCCGCCACCAATCCAGTGTAATGGTCTGAATTGCCATGATGCCCTGCACTCCCTGGTTCTTGTTGGTGTGAGGGGCTGCATCATGGGAAACTCCCATTGTGACGAAGACCAGGATGATAATCCGGAAGCAACTCCCAAAAGGTTGTCCGAATTTTGAAGGGAAAGTTCTATCCCGGCTGACCCAGCTGCACCCTCTGAATTGGGATCGGACCTGGGACACCATCCGGTAACTTTGCGAACCTATTGCAACAAATGCGAGCCAGCTCACAACCAGAGAGATGCTGCGTTTGCCCCTTTCCTTGTTTCCGAGTGAGTTCTCCTTGCTCCCTGGTCCAATATTACCCAGACCAATCCCAAAATCCCATCTTGTGTGCCTTCACAATGACTTTCCTTGTTTGGACCTCCTACCTCACATCACCAGCACTGAGATGACTGGGAAAATTAGAGAGGGAGCAGTTGGAAGGCAGTGGAAGGGAAAGGGAGGTTAGCATTTGTTACCATGTTGCTACATGTGAACCAACCATCAACTGCAAACTTACCTGAGGTGTGTGTTTTTGTTCTAAACTCACATCAACGTTATCTGTTCCTTAACCTTGACATGTTTATCTGCTGATATGTGACCTGTCACCCTTAACCTACGATCCAGTTGAGAAGCAAGACATTGCATAATATTGACTCAACAGTAAGAGATTAAAGAGCCTTAAATTAAACATTAATTAACTGCTAGCTGGATATTAGAGCTAAATTTGGTGTAATTACTCTGGCCTCAGTTCAGGTACAGGCAAATCCCACTGTGGTGAGGCTCCCATCTCTGGTATATTCACGGCTTTTTTTTTATATTGTTGTTCAAGTAAATCAAAAGGTTTTACCAGTGAGAGGAGAGTAAGTCAGGTCTAATGAAAGGCTCCAGCTATTTTAATTAGCAAGAGCCCAGCTGGCACAGCAGGAAGCTTTAACTCTGAGCCGCTTCCTTGTCACTGAAGCTTGCCAAGCACAATTATTGCTACACGCTGCAATGTTTCAGCTCATGCTCCCTCCTGCTCACTCTTCCTCCATGGGGTTAGTTCTCCTCTAGCCCCGCTCTGCTCCTCCCCCCGCCCCCAGTTCTCAACTCTCTCGTCAGATCTCTTTTTCACTCACTGTCACGCGCCATCCATTTCTTGCTTCCCTACCCTGTGTCCCTTTCATGAACTGTAAATTTCTTTCTCCTGCGTATGTTAGGTCTGCATTCTCGACCTTCCATTCTCCCTCACATTCCGTCTCATTCTGTGCAAATGCATTTGACAACTTTTACACACAGCTTGCTCTTTCACCCTCTTCCTTCCTGATCTTTAACTCAAATATCTCCATCGACCGTTCTCCTTCTCTTCCATGGTTAAGAAGGTTACCATCCCTTGACAATTGCTGTTGACTGCCAACGTATGAATTGGGCGCAGGAGTAGGCCATTCAGCCCTTCAAGCATGTTCCACTTTTCAATGAGATAGTGGATGGTATGGTTAACTTCCCATTCCTTCCTACCCTTTGTTCAAATCTGCCTAATTCCTCTGCCTGAGAGATATTCTAAGACTCTGTTCCTATCCACTTTTGAGGAAGAAGGTTTCAGACGCACGGAAGAAAGAAAAAAATTCTCCTCACCTCTGTCCGATTTGGACAACACCTGATTTTTACCGGGGCTCCCCCTGCCCCCGAACCGTTGACCAGAACTCACTCACAACGGCCCATCCTGCCCTGACTCCTTGATCCTGTATGTTTCAGTCAATTTGCCTCTGGCTGTGCTAAGCACCAACGGTTAAAGGCCCTGCCTGCCCAACCTTTCCTCAGCAGATCACCCACTCATTCCGAGTGTTCACCTCATCTGGAATGTATTGGTTATTGAAAGATAAAGGAAGCCTTTACGGTTTTTTTAGGAGTATCTTTCACACTGAGCAAAGTGTTTTATTGAGACCCGGAGCATTAATACGGCTATTTATTGACCGTTGCAAAACTCACTGCTCACACTTGGTGCCGGGCCGAGGGAATTTGAGCAGTAAAAACTGTGCTGAGGTTCAAAGATCTCATTGACTGAGGAGGTGGCCCAAGAAGATGAGTGATTTTTAAAACAAAAATTGCTCATGAGACGTGGGTGTTGCTGGCTGGGTCCGCAGTTATTGCCCACCCTTCAATGATATTGAACTGAATGGCTTTCCTGGATACATTGTCAGATGGCACTTAGGAGTCATCATCCACATTGCTGTTCTAAACAGTGCCCGTCCTACAGAATTAATCAGAAGCCTCGATTATTTCCGTTCTGTTTTCCCCCTTGCTTTTCACGGTGAGGAATGTCTAGCGTGCCCCTTCCCATTTGGAAGAAAGGAGGTGGCTCACAGACAACAGGCTGCAAGAGAAAACAGGCAGTCCCACGACGCAGTGAGCTGAAGCTTGACTCTCAAGACGATGCCAAGCGACCCCCTCATTTAAATTTCCTGCACTCCACGGCACCCATATGAAATGACGCTTTCCTCCCCGCGCCCCCACCCTAACAAAAATCAAAACATTTACAAATTTGTGAAGGGTTTACTGTTTCACTCTGTTGCTTGAATTTCTGAATTGTCGCAACACCATCTTAAACCACAAGTAAAGCGTCAAGTGTTGGTAAGACTTGTGTCCAGATATGAAACCTTCTGTTTGGTCTACCCTCGAAATATGAATTTGAACGTACATTATGAATTTAGCAAAGTCTATGTTTATCTTTAATCGAGCTACCTGAAACCAAGTCTAAGGCCGGCTGCATTCAAAAAGATGACTCAAATATTCTCAGTCCCATCGGATGTGAACATTCCATCATGTGACCATGACTCTTCTCCCCTCACCCCTCTCCACGAAGCTCTTGCTGTTGCCCCTCAGAAATGACCATTATCACTATTTTCCACCTTCCCGATCCAACTGAAAAACCAGTCTTCTTTGTTAATCTGCAGCCATCTCCAGTAATTGCTATAGCTAAGAGAAACAGGGGCTCTCTTTTGAATGATCTCAAGAATTCCCGTCAGATGCGCAAATCATAATGCACTGGAGATTGGCCTGTAATTCCTGGAACTCCCAGAATTCTGGTGGAGCCGACCACATGTGGGCCTAGACTGGGCAGGCATAGCAGATTTCCTTCCTCAAGAGTCGGGTGAGATTTTTTTAAAAAATGACAATCCAGTGGTTCCATGATTTTCAATTCCAGATTTTAAAAAAAAAATTTCTGATTTCAAACTCCCCAGCTCCCTCGGTAGGATTTGAACTCTAGCCCACCAGGTCAGTCGTCAGGCCCCTGGTTTACTGGTTTCGTCAGACAACCATAAAATCAGGGGGAGCGACACTCAATGAATTGCTCTTGTGGAGACCTGGTACGGACATGACGGTCCAAATGGCCTCTTTCTGTGCTGTAATCACTTGTATCCACACCAGGCATGAGTTTTAAAACTGTGAGAGTGAGGAAGACTGAAGGGGGATGAAGAGTTCCACAGTACTGAAGTTCTATAGTAGGATGACTAAGACTGTGCAATAAGGTTTGTTGGCAATGCATTGAGGATTTAGAAAGCATTGTATGTGGATGTAGCAACAATGGAACAGATATTGTGCCTCAACAGATGTTGATGGACATACATACGTATGCTATTAACAGGATTAACCTTTAAGTTTTATGGTTTATCCTTAAAAATCGTCCCATCAAGAGAAGATAGCAAGTGGTCCCATTGAGCCTTCTTCAAAGAGCTGTGACATCTGCTCAGGAGAGGTGGGAAGCTACACGTACAATCATACTTTTACCGTCCCAGCGTGTTTTGTGGTGCAGCCTTTTAAACAAAGAAAAAAGAAGAAATGTTTCCTGCGATCTTTGAACGCTGAGCCAGCTAACATAGAAAGACTGCCTCGAGAATGATACGAAACTGCACGAGAAAACTCATTGCAGACTGCCTCCGCCAACCTTGTGAAAGGCACAAGGGAGCTCCCTTACATTTCTGTAATTTATTCTGTATAATTTATTTTGCGTATTACTGGTCTTGTCTAGTTTTTTTTTCTAGTGTGCAATGTCTTTGTGTTTCATTGGAGTGGCTGGGCCAGCTCGGATGGAACAGGCCAATTTGAACACTTGCTGAAACTGGCACCTTAGGAGGAGGAGTGGTGCCTGGGGTTGGGGGGTAGGGATGAGCTAGTCACTATCATAATTCAAACATGGCATTTATAGGCTGGACAAGCAATGCTTTCTGTCTGATGTCATGGTCACAACTGCTTGCTGTGATGTGGAGCTTCCTTCGTCGGGAGAGTATTGCCACCCCCTAAGACTTCCAGACCCTTCCACACTGTCTGTTCGTCATAGAAATCTGAACGATGGACCTGTTTGAGGAAGAATTTTGCGATTCCTTGCCCTATGAATGTATGGAAAATTAAAGAAGAAGTGTTAGATCACACACAGAGCCCACTTTTCGGGGTTTTACTACTGGGCTTCTGAAAGTCAATCGTAGCAGACCCTCCACTTGCCTGGTCCTTTGGGCATTAGGTGATTCAATGCCGCGACAGAAGAGTAGAGTAGGATCTCCACAACTAACTTGCAGCAGGACTCTGCTTGTATTGGGTTATGGAAGAACAAAAATGAGAGGCAAACTTTGCTCACCAGTCACCAAACAGTAGAAACCCAGACCAAAGTCACGTTGCCCCTGGAGGAATCTCCCTGCTACACTGATATTTGATACCGATAGGCAAACTCTTAACTTCTTGCATGATGTGATGCAAGGTGATTTGCCCAGTGGCTCGTGCAGCGAGATAGACAAAGCACCCTTGCGACCGTATCCTGAGCTATGAGGATGCGAGTGTCATCGTTAGGTCTCAAAGCCAGCACGGTTTTAGGGTTAACTTGAGATGGGCAGTAGGAGGGATAGTTTCAGTTTCAGCGTGAGATGCCTGCTGCTTTAGGAGTTCCTGGGCGTCGCGTTTTATTTTGTTATATGTGTGCCTTGGCAAATCGTCTCTTCCATGTCAGAGTTTCTTGATCAAACTACTTGCATGTTGACTACTTCAAGGCTGTTGGTCAGCGGCTAGCCCGAGGTTAGCTCGTACAGACCGGGCTGTCACTGAAAGGCAGTCACCAGTCCCACTCACGTTGTCTGTAAATCCTCAGCACGGAAGTGCACCTTATTGAGACCTCTCTCAGGTGAATTGTAATAGGTTAGTGTTGTTTTGGGAGGGGAGGGGAGGGGTGGGGGTGGGGAGGGAAGGTGGAGAGTGGCTGGGGGAGGGTAAGCCATTGCTGCGTCTACTTGACAGTGTTCAGATTGTGACTGATGATGTACATAGGCTTCAAAACGAACATTGCATCTAAAACACACACATACAAATCAAGATGAGTTTAAAGATCACATGCAAAGAATCCATTGCCCGTGCCTTCACAGGCCAGCTTCGCAGTTTCGTCAGGCCTAAAGCACCCCTTTGGTTCTTAATGAGAATGGACGTTACTCATGGGTAAACATTGAGGGAGGATGTGGAGCGGGGAGGCAGTTAATCCTGAATGACTGGATGGTGCTCAGCTTTAATGTTGCCGATCTATCTCAGAGGAAGTCGAAACCACACGTTTTCTGGTCTGGACAGCTTAACCCCGTGTCAGGCAAGGTATTCTGCCCATCATTGGGCGGATCTCCTAATTAGCAGTTGTAGAGGAGCAACTGGCTGGAGGATGTTTATGTCAGATAGGCCTGTGGTGCACAACAATGGCCAACATACAATGGACAATGAGCTTGATCTTCCCAAGCCACTCCCTTCTGCGACTTGCTAGGGATCTTCGTATGTGATCTTTGAGCGACACCGGTGCTGACTCTTCCATCAGAAAAGTTTCTCTTAAAGGTTTTGATTAGACACAGCTCTCTCCTTGACATATGAAGAAGCTTCTGACTGTAACATTAGGTTGGAGAACAGAGGTAGAAGGGCAGGAATATGCAAACACGCACTGGAATGTCATTTTTGTGTTGTATAGTTTTTGTTTTCTCTTGTTGAATTTTTTTTATTAACCTTTACTTTTTGAAAGAAATGTAGTTGCAAAGCGGGATTTAATGCTTTGCGGGTTTCAAGCTTGTCTGCTTCTGTGACCAGTGAATTCTGTGAATACTGAAGGTACATTTGTTCTCAAGAGTTAAACACACTCAGCTGTTGTGCACCAACACTTCACAAATCACCTGGCTCCCACGGCATGGAATTATCCACCTCCAGTTGAGAGCTGGGCCTGTATATTCCTAACATTGAGAGAGATTGTGGTTCTCTCCAGAATTGAGAGGTCAGTCTCACGAGTGTTCACTTCGCAATCTGCAGATATGAAGTTAAAAATTTACGCTTAGAACCACTTTGTTTCTCATAGGACCAAAGGTGTTCCTGTGGATGATGAATTTTGAGATGGGTGACTCTCAAGCAGCTGATTGGGAGCTCCCCTATGCTTTAGGAGAACAGGAAGACAAGACAGCAGCTGAGCAAAAGTTCAGGCTGGTCCATACATTTGGATCATAGGGAGCAGGAGTAGGCCATTCAGCCTTCAAGCTGGCTCTGCTATTGAACCAAATCACGGCTGATCTTCTACCTCAACGTAATTTTCCTGCACTGTCCCTTGATATCGTTAATATTCAGAAATCCATTGATCTTGGCCCCTGAACTAGCCATCCTAAACCACTTGCCCAGTTCACTTTCCCATACTCCTTATTTTCTTGAGTTATTGGAGAGAAAATGGGTGAAACTGGAATAGGAAATGCGTGTGTGGACTTTTCAGAAACGGCTTTTCATAAGCAAGAATAATAAGCAGCGAAGGGTTAAAATTAATCATTTCCCCACAAGGTGTGTCTCCTTATAGTTTCAGTCTTCTGTTACCCAAGTCTTCTTACCAAGCTTCAAGCTCTGGCACATGGCATCCCAGGCTACTTAAGCCCCCTTCCTTGTGTGCTATAGCCGGGAACTTTGTGTTTCTTATTAAATGAGGCCTATGTGATCACCATATATCACACAACCAAATCTAGCATCCTGGAAGGCAAAACTCAGCTCTCTGACTGTACAAACGTATCTCAAGATTCCTGTTGTGAACCTCCAAGATAGATTGTTATATGATTGTGTTTTATGATGTAGAATTCAAAGGGCCACTGTCACGGACAGAAGGAGATTCACTGCACAACCTGGATTTGCCTTATACCATTGGCTTGGTTTGAGGGCAAATTTCAGACACAACTGCAAGACCACTTTCCTGGCAAACATTTATCCCTCAACCAACAACAACCACTGAGAATTACACAGTGCCCATTGTGTAGGAAAAGATCTCAATGTGCTTCCCTCACATGCGATCGGACAAAATGTAACTCCTTCGCGAACATGTTCATGGTCGTGGGATCTTGCTGTGTAAGATTGACTGCCCTGCAGCACTGAATATGTATTCAAAAGTACTTCATTAGGTACAAAAACACTTTGGGATATCCTGAGGATGAGAAAGGTGCTGTGTCAATGCAAGTGCTTTCTAAATTAGGGCATAATGCATTAACCCCGTTATCTCCTCCTTTTATGCTGAATACACAGTCCTGTGTTATGATTATAACAGTCTCACCATAGGAAGTATCTTCTCACTATCTGACACAGTAGAACTCCTTCATAGAGTTCACCTCATTATGAGACAGGGAAGAATGTTACAAGTACTCCCTGAAGAGCCTCAGGTGATCAGGAACAAGCCTACAATATTCACTCACCGTTTACATTCTGCTATTCAACCAGGGGATAACTTGCATCAGCCCCCTTGCTCTTGGGCTGATCACTAATTAGGTAACATGGTGGTGGGGGTAGCTATAAGTTAGGACTTTGGCCCAGTCAAGAATGAACCATTAAAGTAGTTCTCATAACCATGTGAAGCAGGTTCCTTAACCTCTAAGCCGCTGTGTATTTAATTTTGACTACAATATTTCTCTTCATTCCACAGCTTCAGTCCAAACCATGCTGGAGCCTGGGTTGCCAGCTTTGATTGGATTTATTTGAGGAGGTTTCAGCACATGGTGTTGAGCCTTCAACAATGCTTCCCCCATAATCCTGCATTGGCCACCAACTGCACTCCCTTTATGGTATGTCACTCGAGTTAAAACATTATCCGATTGGATCACTCTTAAATTTGATTTGACTTAACTTATTATTGTCATGTCACTGTCACTACTGTCACTGTCAAGATACAGTGAAAAGTTTTCTCTTGTATGCTTTACAGGCAGATCGTACTGTACAAGCACATCAGGGTAACAGAGCAGAATACAATGTTACAGCTACTGAGAAGGCGCAGAGAGAGACCAACATTAATATTAAAGAGGTCCATTCAAAAGCCTAATAACAACATCTGATTAAAAGTGGTATAAATGCCATTCAAACAACGCTCCCTCCCCACTGCCTCTTCCCAAGAGTTTTGCAAGTGATAAACAAAACTAAGGCATCATCATCATCATCATTGGCGGCCACTCACAGACGAAGATGACTCTCTTCCACTCACAGTGTGTCTGTAGGTGATAGGCAAATGATATGATTACTCACTGCTTCCACCCACTTCCTTCTTTATAATCATACATGAGGAAGAGCTTCTCATCTCCCGTATCAGAGAGATTGACAACTTCCAATATTGAGGTCATCGAGATTAGGAACATTGGAACAAGAGTCAATTCTATGTGGAGGTGGAGGAACGCAGCAGGTCAGGCAGCATCAGAGGAGCAGGCGAGTTTACATTTCGGGTCAGGGCCAGCCCTGATGAAGGGTTCCGACCTGCTCCTCTGATGCTGCCTGACCACCTGCTGTGTTCCTCCAGCTCCACACTGTGTTATCCCTGACTGCAGCATCTGCAGTTCTTGCTATCCCCAACATTGGAACAAGAGCATGTCATTCAAGCACTTGAGTCTGTTCTGCCCATTTAGTGACCTTAAGGGCAATCTGCATAAAATTTCCATTTCCACGTGCACCCCCCCCCCCCAACTTCCTTGATTCTGATTCCTTGATATCCTTACCCGACAAAAATCTGTTTGAGTTGAAATTTTCAGTTGACCCCAAGCCTCAGCTCCTCAAATGGAAGTGGTGACTTTCCTTTAACTGCAGTAAACATGGTGCTAGGATTTTGAGATTGGGAACAAAGCAGATATATGAAGTTATGACCCCTCAAAGACTGATCTTGCTGTATAATATTATTCAGGGCAGAGAATGGATGTAAATGGATAATGATGTGGCTACATTACAGACCTATGCCTCATCACGCTGGGAAACTTATGTTAATAGGACATGGCATAGCATGACCCTATATGACCTACTAAGCTATAAGTGGCCAGTGGGCTATGTGTATGTGTAATTGGATTTCATAGTTTCCCAGGTAACACTGCATTCTTTGCTACAAATGTTTGAAAGTTGTCCTCTTGTTTTCTGTACAGGTATATTTTTTTCCCCCAAAAAGTAAACTGGAAGTCTTGAAAACTGCACAATCCCAGACAAGACAAGAGACCCAGTGATAATGTAGCACGGTTTATAACAATCACCTTGGGATTTGTGTGTGTTATTGAGACTTGGGGAAGTGCACTCAATAACTGTAAATAGCTGAAAATGGGAGCTGATTTTCTATTTGTGCAATATGGCTGTATATTAAAGCTTGGCTCCTTGCCTCCTTCATACTCTTATGGGTTCAGTTTTACATCTGTAAAGTATTTGTAAACTCTTGTTTCTAATAAAACCTGTTGCAGTATAATCATTCATGTTTTGTCTTTGACATATTCCCCACTATGACTGGAAAGTGATATTCCGCACCCCTCCCCATTGAATATCAGTGTTGACAAAATGAAATCGAATGTTTTCCCCTCGAGGAAAATTTGGAGTTGGAAGGGGACTTAATCAGACAGGAGGGTGGTGAGTGGTGACCCTGCTCTCTATTCACCTCTGCCTTGACCAAGACTGCCTAAGTTTAAGAGCAGCCCTCCCACATGTCGCTGATAGAGACCATTTAGCAGACAATTAAAAGCTCACTTAAGGGCCTCATCCCACAGCCACTGGGGTTCGTGTGTCCTGTCAGGAACCTGAAAAGCAAAATCTGCCTCCCTCCCTATTTATTCCAGCTCCCTCTCCCCATCCCCCTATCTGATGAAGGGTCTAGGTCCAAAACGTCAGCTTTTGTGCTCCTGAGATGCTGCTGGGCCTGCTGTGTTCATCCAGCCTCACATTTTATTATCTGCTGAAAGGACTTTTTTCTGGACTTCCCAAGGAAGGGTGCCCCGTCAATCTGTGCCTAGTCAGGGAACCATGCTATCAGACAAAAGGGTGGCCCGCTCAGAGCCGATGCTTCTCCTCTTGCTGCTGACCCTGACCCCTCCTCCCTCTTACCGCCCATCATGCCGTCACTCAACTAAGGCCTCGGGATCCCTCAGTGGTCCTGACCCCTGGGTGAGTATGCAGTTGGCAGCTGCCACCGCTTGCTCTGGCGCTACCAAGCAATTTGGCACGCAGCTCTCCAGGTGATGGGATGAGGCTGTAATCCTGTCCCTAAGTATTTGATCCAGTCTCCCACTGCCCCATTAAATGACTGATTGGCACTTAATTCGAACCCAGCACAGTACAGCACAGGACTGGCCCTTCAGCCCAATTTGTCAGTGCTACCCGTGACACCATTCGAAACTAACTCCGTCTGCCTGCACATGGTCCCTGTCCCTGTATTCCTTGCCTGTGCATGTGTCTATCTGTCTAAAAGCCCCTTAATCATTACTCCCCTATCTGCATCTACCACCCATTCCAAGCCCGTACTATCCTCTGTGTAAAAAAGTACTTTCCTGGCACATCTCCTTTAAACTTTCTCCCTCTTACCTTAAACCTGAATTTGACATTTCCACCCTGGGAAAAAGATTCTGACTATCCACCTTATCCACGCCTTCTCATAATTTTACATACTTCTATCAGGTCGCCATTCAGCCTCCCACTGCAAAAACAACCCAAAAAAACCCCAAACGAGTTTGTGAGACAAGACCTCCCCTGCATAAAGCCATGGTGCCTATTCTGTGGGCTTTCCACACAGAAGCTAAGTAGGGCTCTCAGTGTTCCTGTGACCAGAGAGTAAGAACTCTGTCATCTCCTCAAAATACTACTTAATGTCTCAGCTCTGTAAGTCTTTTCTGCAATATTTAAATTCAGAAGGATTTAAAATCTCCCTTTCCCATCGAGGTATTCAACTCTGAATGTAGTGGTGATGCCGCCTACATCTGTGCCAGGAGGCCTGGATTCTAGTTGCATTTGCTGTGGAAGCCTGCACTAACATCTCGGATCAGGTTAATCAGAAAATATCTACAATGTTTGATGATTCTGCACCCATCCAGTTCTGCCCCACTTTGCATCCCATCCTCCTTTAATATACTGTTGGTGACCTGTCCCCAACCCTTGGAATCCACGATCCTGCCTCTGTATCTCTCTCTTCTCCTTTATAACATTAGAATACTCTTTGAGACCTAGTCCTTGGACCAAACCTTTGGTCATCAGATATACTGGCCCAGGTCTACCAATTGGAAGATAGCTATTGCAGATCTGCCCATAATACAGTCCATAAAATGTGGAAGCAGGCCATTTAGCCCATCAAGCCCACATTGACCCCCTGAAAAGCATCCCACTCAGAACAACACCACTGCCCCCCCCAACCAACAGCATTTCCTACAACCAATCCACTCAACCTGCACATTGTTGGACTGTGGGAGTACCTGGAGGAAACCCACACAGACAGAGGGAGAATGTACAAACTCCACACAGGCAGTCAACTGAGGCTAGAATCAAACCCAGGTCTCTGGCACTGTGAGGCAGCAGTGCTAACTACTGAGCCACTGTGATGTGTAGCACTCCTAACACAGTTTGAATGGGGTACAACTTAGCTCTTCTTCAACTTAGGAGCACATCTACTCAATTGCCAAGAGGCAGGAACTAACCTAGCCCACTGTCCTGATGCTTTTCCTATTTTGCTTTAACCAATTCTTGCTCCTTATCTGTCCCTTCTTGTTTGCAACAATTATCCTGATCTCAGTTACCCTGCTGTCCCGAAATATTCAGCTGTGGGAGCATCACTTATTTGTTTCTCCTGTGGAAAATTTGAATTTACGTGAGAATGTACAAATCAAACTCCTTTGCTTCACAGGGTTCTGCTGAAAAATTACTAGAAAAACCACTGTAACCTCATCATGAACCCAATATACCTCATTATTACTGTACTTCCTATTGAAATAACACAGTTGGTGGGTTCACTTTCCTCTTCTCTTGACTGTGCTACATCAATGCTTTCATCTACTTTCTCCATTTATGGACTTACACAATGAGCCCCTGATGATAATCCAGAACACCAGGAGTCAACCCTTCCTTTTGCACCCCTCAAACCCCTACCATCTCATCAATTTGGAAGTCAAAAGGTCAATTGAGGTCAATTCTAGAACCCTGCTGAAATCAGTTAATCTCGGCCATCCTGGGGAGAAGCTGATATCTTCCAGGCCCCTCGGGCTTTGTCATATCAAACCACATTCCCTGCTGAAACTATCAAGGGCTGCATCTCAGAATCCGAACGCTGGGAACACAAGAACTTGGTTTAGCCCTTCCAAAATGATGCACTTTTTGCAACAGGGCAACTGAATAGGGTCATAGAATAACACAGCATGGAAACAGGCCCTTCGGCCCGACTGGTCCCTGCTGACCATGGTGCCCACGCAGCTAGTTCCAATTGCCGGCAAGCCAACTCAAGCCCAAGAGATGGGAGTCTGATATTGGATTTGGCCTGAGATTCCCTGGCATTGGGTTGGATAATACTCATTACCTTATCATTCCTTGTGGTGGGGTTGGAATGCCATTTCTTGAATCTGGAATGGATCCCTACTCAGCTTTACAGAGTGCCCAAGCCCAGCGACCTAGCACTAGCTGGCTAGGAGCTGTAAGTCCCAGTCCGAATGATGAAACTGTGGGTGGGAAAGACCACACTCACTAACCCAGGCTTGTCCACTCTGGGGGTGAATCGAACTGCCCTTTGGAGGGTGCTACATTGATATGAGCAACAATGGATGTCTTCTCTGGAAGAGGGCTTATAAGGCTAAGGTAGGACTTATAAACCACTGCAAATCCATAACTGTCCCATGAGACATCTCGTTAAAATTCATGAAAGGACAACTGCTGATGAAGAAATTAAAGGATGGTGATTAAGATTCTAGTAAAGAGAATAGTACCAGAGGACTCTCTTTTATTCACTTATGAGATGAAGGCATCACTGGCTAAGCTAGCATTTATTGCTCATTCCTAATTGCCCAGCGGACAGTTAACAATCAACCACATTGCTGATGGGTAGATAATGTAATTACTAGCCTTAAATAGAGAAATGGAACAAATCCAAGGAACTATGCACGAAATGCCTTAATAATAGTGACAGGGAAGCATGTTGTAAAAATGTAGCAAGATAAAGCATCTAGAATGTGAAAAATATAATGAAAAGTAGTCAGCATGGACTTTGAAAAGGCAGGTTATGCATGTTCAAACTTATTATTTTCCTTAAAGAAGTAATAAAAAGTATGGGCAAGGCTTATTGAGTAGATAGACTCATAGGCTCAGGGATGTTTACGGCCTGGAGCCAGCCTCTTGGCTCATTCTGTCCATGCAGTCAGTAAAAATCTGACTATGGTAATCCCATTTTCCAGCTTTTGACCTATAGCCCTGGGGGCTGTGGCATTGCCAGTGAATCTCTGAGTTAACCACCCTTTCTAGGCACATACCACCCACTAGATGCAAAAAAATTCTCCCTCAGCTCTCTCTTAACCCTCTACCTGTTACCTTAAATCTATAGTCTCTGAATATTGACACCCACATAAATGGAGAAAGTGCCCTCATATCCATCTGATCTATGTATTTGTAATTTTGTAAGGTCTTTAAGAATTTACCATGTCCCACACACAGTGACACAGGGGACAAATGGTGGTTTGACTAGCAAGCTGGCCTCAAAGCAGGAAGCAAAGATGGGTGTAGGGCGTCAAAGATGGTTACTGCGGCTAACAGAAAAATGTCAATTGTTTTTTTCACAGGGGACTGGTGCTGAGGCACGTATGGTCCACTCAGATTATTGAGCTAGACTCAGGAAATGGAAGTGCAGTTGCAAAATTTGCAAATGATGCTAAGTTGGTGTGTTATGGAACCGAAATTTGGAGAATGTAGCTTCAACTTGTATGGGATCTTGGTTAGACCACACTTCAGGATTCTGGGAATGGTTCTGGTCTCCATTCTTATAAAGGAAGACAAAGGGATAGGAAAAAAATAGGAAAAGAAGTTTTCCAAAAATGAGGTTATACTTATGAGCCAAGTTGAGCAGGTTGAAGGTCTTTTCTCTGGAAAGGAGAGGACAAGGGTATAAGAGATAACAAGGTGTAGAGCTGGATGAACACAGCAGGCCAAGCAGCATCTCAGGAGCAGGAAAGCGGACGTTTCGGGCCTAGACCCTTCATCGTAAATGGGAGAGGGGAAGAGGATTCTGAAATAAATAGGGAGGGGGGGCAGATAGATGCTGGATAGAGGAGAAGATAGGTGGAGAGGAGACAGACAGGTTAAAGAGGCGGGGATGGAGCCAGTAAAGGTGAGTGTAGGTGGGGAGGTAGGAACAAGGTAAGTAGGTCGAATGAGGGCAGACAGGTGAAGGGGGTGAGATGAGGTTAGTAGGTAGGAAATGGGGGTGGGGCTTGAGGTGGGAGGAGGGGATGGGGAGAGGAAGAACAGGCTAGGGAGTCGGGGAAAAGCTGGGCTGGTTTTGGGATGCAGTAGGGGGAGGGGAGATTTTGAAACGTGTGAAATCCACATTGATACCACTGGGCTGCAGGGTTCCCAAGCGGAATATGAGTTGCTGTTCCTGCAACCTTCGGGTGGCATCATTATGGCCCTGCAGGAGGCCCAGGATTGACATGTCATCTGAGGAATGGGAGGGGGAGTTGAAATGGTTCGCGACTGGGAGGTGCAGTTGTTTATTGCGAACCGAGCATAGGTGTTCTGCAAAGCGATCCCCAAGCCTCCGCTTCGATTCCCAATGTAGAGGAAGCAACACTGGGTACAGCGGATGCAGTATACCACATTGGCAGATGTGCAGGTCAACATCTGATTGATGTGGAACATCTTCTTGGGGCCTGGGATGGGCGTGAGGGAGGAGGTCTGGGGGCAGGTATCGCACTTCCTGCGGATGCAGGGACAAGTGCCGGGTGTGGTGGGGCTGGAGGGGAATGTGGGGCAGACAAGGGAGTCACGGAAAGAGTGGTCCCTCCAGAAAGCAGACAAGGGCAGGGAGCGAAAAATGCCTTTGGTGGTGGGGTCGGATTGCAGATGGTGGAAGTGTCAGAGGATGATGCGTTGGATCCAGAAGTTGGTGGGATGGTATGTGAGGATGAGGAGGATTCTTTTTTGGCGGTTATTGCGGGGACGGGGTGTGAGGGATGAGTTACGGGAAATGCGGGAGACGCGGTCGAGAGCATTCTTGACCACTGCAGGGGAAAGTTGTGGTCCTTGAAAAACAAGGACATCTGGGATGTACGGAGTGGAATGTCTCATCCTGGGAGCAGATGCGGTGGAGACAATGGAATTGCGAATAGGGGATGGCATTTTTGCAGGAAGGTGGGTGGGAGGAGGTATATTCTAGGTAGCTGCGGGAGTCGGTGGGCTTGAAATGGATATCGGTTTCTAGGTGGTTGCCCGAGATGGAGGCAGAGAGGTCCAGAAAGGTGAGGGAGGTGGTAGAGATAGTCCAGGTCAACTTAAGGTTGGGGTGGAAGGTGTTGCTGAAATGGATGAACTGTTTGAGCTCCTCATGGTGTACGAGGCAGCGCTGATACAGTTATCAATGTAATGGAGGAAAGGGTGGGGTTTAGGGCCAGTGTAGGTACGGAAGAGGGACTGTTCCACAATGCCACCCAAAGGTTGCAGGAACAGCAACTTATATTCTGCTTGGGAACCCTGCAGCCCAATGGTATCAATGTGGATTTCACCAGCTTCAAAATCTCCTGTCCCCCCACTGCATTCCAAAATCAGCCCAGATTGTCCCTGCCTCCCTAACCTATTCTTCCTCTCACCTATCCCCTCCTCCCACCTCAAGCACCACCCCCATCTCCTACTTACTAACCTCATCCCGCCCCCTTGACCTGTCCCTGGACTGACCTATCCCCTCCCTACCTCCCCACCTACACTCACCTTTACTGGCTCCAACCCCGCCTCTGTGACTTGTCTGTCTCCTCTCCACCTATCTTCTCCTCTATCCATCTTCGATCCGCTTTCCCCTCTCTCCCTATTTATTTCAGAACCCTCTTCCCCCGCCTCCCATTTCTGATGAAGGGTCTAGGCCCGAAACGTCAGCTTTCCTGCTCCTCTGATGCTGCTTGGCCTGCTGTGTTCATCCAGCTCTACACCTTGTTATCTCGGATTCTGCAGTTTCTACTATCTCTCGACAAGGGTGTAAACTGTCTTTAAGATTTTGAAATGATTTGATAAAATGGATTTAGGGAAGGTGTTGCCAGTTTCGGCAGGTTAGAGCGAGGTGGGAGAGGGTAGGAAAGAGTGAACTTAGATAAAAGAGAGTGCAACAGGAAACCAGGAAGAAATGCCTTTGCACAGAGATTGATTCGTGTGTGGGGCTTACTCTTGCGAAGAGCAGCTGAGGCAGTTAACATAAGTTCATTTGAGAATAAGTTGGATTAAAGACATAAGGGGGAAAGAATTACAGGATGGGTAAGGGAATGAGGCCCAGTGATCAAAGATGGGTGGGAGACACTGGAAGAGCACGGCCACCTGTTTCTGTACAAACACAATAAAATTCTGAGATGAGCAGTGAGAACCCAGAGCTATAATGTCCCCATCCTTCTCCAGGATATTGATTGGTAGCAATTCTGTGACACAGCTTGAAGTCATAGGCAAATTTTAAACATTGCTTTCATATAACACTTATCGTAACCTGTAGAAGGTGCATAGCACTTGCCTAAGTGCTTCTGAATTGCAGTAACTGGTAATGCCAGAAAAATAGCTGCATGCAGTGAGCCCCCAAGCACAGAATTGGCATTCAGGTCAGATAGTCAGCTGAAGGGTAAATGTTGCCCAGAACACAGGAGAGCACTTCCTGGCAAGTCTTGCAATGAGATGAACAGCTAGAGGTTGGGGACATCGGTAGAGGCAAAATTTTCTGGATATCCCTTCGGACTGTTCCTTCACACTATCCTGGGACTTGAGCATCCAACAAGAACTGGCAAATGGAATGTCAGCTTTGAAATCCGAGTTACGGTGTTGTCCTAGCTGTGAGCCTAGATACTGCTGTCAGTCAGCTCAAGGTCAATGAATATATCAGCTCTGTTTGAGTTTGAAGGGGTTAACCCAGTCTGAATAACATAGGTAGAATTGGAGATGATGGGGGATTTCTGAATCAGCTGAAGTAATTGTGCTAGCTAATGTACTGTCTCTCAATTTAAGAAACAGGATGGGGCTACAATCTTTTTCCCACAGCTCAATGGGTGATCAGTTACAAGGAGTAGTAAGTTGAGAAAGTCCCTGCTTTTTCTGCTGAAATAACCCTGACAAGTGCTACTTTTCTTTCCTTATACCGCTGTGGTGATAGCTTCGCTTAAGACCCTCTCGAGTAGGCGTGAAAGATCCCATTGCAGTATTTCAAAGACAACCAAGCAAGCTCTACCTGGTGCCATGGTCAATATGCACCTCCTCAACCCCCGCATTGCATAGTCTATCTGGGTCATTCTCACACTTGTGTGTGTCGGAAGCTGCTGTGAGTGACTGCATTTCAAATGCCCTTTACTGGTGTTGAGCAGAGCCCTCACTGTATATGGAGAGGCGACCTTCTGTGATTTGTACTTCAGTCTTTTAGCTATTCTATTACATCATTTCTGCTTGCTTCTTGCAGAGATTAAACACATTTCATGTTAAGTCTATTGAGCTGGAAGGCCAGTGATTCAGGTTTCTCTGCACAGCCTATAATCCAGACTGCAGGGCAGCATAGAGAGCTTCATTGTGCAGGGGGCGGGGGCCCTGGTGCTGTGGTAGTGTCCTTACCACTGAGCCACAGAATCAGGGTTCAAGTCCCACCTGAAGCGTGTTACAACATTCCTGATCAGGTTGATTAGGAAGAAAATCTTAGGTATGAGGAGGTACCTACTGTGCTATTGCAAAGGAGAGGTGGGGAGTTCGCTCAGACCTCTGGTCAATGCTGTGTCACAATATCAGCTTATCTGGTCATTGTCACTTTGCAGTTAGAGGTATTTTGTTACATTTAAACTTGCTGTCATATTTTTCGACTTGGCAACAAGAATTATACTTCATGAAGTGCTTCTCTGGCTGTATAGCACTCTAGGATGTCCTAAAGTCACAAATGATTCTTCATCAGTATGAATCTTTAGATCTATAAAGGTCTTCCAACTTCAGTGTTTCAACCCCACTTCTGAAGCCAACTGTTTTGTTTCTACTCCACACTACCTCTGTATGAGGCGATAGGCAGAGACTCAAAGAGGGGCATTTTGTCAACCTGAATATTACTGAGCCTATTATTCATATTTCCAAACTTGCACTGAGCCCTGTTCACCAAGATTCGGACTACATAGGGGAGGCAGGCAAACTTTGCCTTGAAGCATTACAAATATGGGTGTGAAAAATCAAATATGGGGGTGAAATATTCAATATAGGTTGTCCCCAACCTCCCAAAGCTTACCTGTAAGTGCATGAGCGAATGGCAATTCTACTCAGAAAAGACTGTCCCAATTTCAATAACCTTGAAGTGCAAGTTCAGAGATCATTGAAAGTGGAGTCACAGATAGACAAGTCGTGAAGATGTTGGTATAGATATCTTTATTGGTCAGTGCATTGAGTATAGGAAACAGGAGATCATGTTACAGCTGCACAGAGCATTGGCCAGGCCACTTTTGGAATATTTAACTCTGGTCTCCCTGCTATAGGAATGATGTTGTGAAACCTGATAGGGTTTGGAAAGATTTACAAGGATGCTGCTAGGGTTGGAGGTTATGAACTATAGGGAGAGGTTGAATAGGCTGGAGATATTTCCCCTGGAGCTTTGGACGACGAGGGGTGACTTTATAAATATTTATAAAATCATAGCTTGGATAGGGTGAATAGCCAACGTTTTTTTCTCTTGGGGTGAGGGAGCTCAAAACTAGAAGGCATAATTTTAAGGCGAGAGAGGAAAGATTTAAAAGGGACCTAAGAGTCAACTTTTTCACATGGAGGGTGGTGCATGTATGGAATGAGCTGCCAGAGGAAGTGGTGGAGGCTGGTAAAATTACAACATTTAAAAGGCATCTGGATGGATATATGAACAAGAAGGGTTGAGAGGGATACGGGTCAAATGCTGGCAGATGGGACTAGATTTATCAAGAATATCTGGTCGGCATTGTCAAGTATGACTGAAGGGTTCTGTTTCTGTGCTGTACATCTCCTTGATGCTATAATTTCAGCATCAAGCATTTTGTGAGTTTTACAGTAAAGAATGTTACTTTTTCTCTGACAGTAGCCCAAGTGGTTTAAAACATCACTTCCCACATGACTCAAACAAACCATCCCAACACAAAGATTAGATGCAAATGAAGGAACAATGTGCAATCTGAAATATGGTTTCTCTTTCATTCCAGGCCTGTAGTTTCTTAAGTGAATTGAAAATCAGAGGATTCTTAGTAGGCTGTGAGGCTTCTTTTAGTCAAATAGCCACAAGGTTCTTTTTCACATGAACTTCAAATTAGAACACTTCGGGGAGAGTCCTTCGACCACTTTCAAGGTATCGCAGTTTGTGACCCTACCTCCTTTGTTTGCTGGTTATTGTCTTCATAGCTTTCTGGTGGAATCTAATCACAGTCTCTTTTGCTGTTTTGAATATCCTTTCTCCAAACCTCTTGGATTAATTGTCTGTTATTCATCCCCTGTGATGGCATTCATGCCCTGGGAATTTGACAGAGCCAGGGTCTTTGCATATCAAATTCATCATGCAATTTGAAGCCAAATTGAAATTGAGCAAAACTCAACCACATTAACTCATTTTTCCCACTTTGAAGCTAGTAAAGAATGCAGTTACTTTGGAAGCCCATCCAAAATAATTGAAAGAGCTATTTACAAAGTCAATACACAGCCTCTAACGCAAGTAAAAATGCTTGGGTTCGTGAAATCAAACTACTTCCCTCAGTCTTCACCTTCAGTAAAGAAAACAGAGTCATGGAGATGCAAATGTCCTGCAGTTGTACTAGTTGTTAAGCTGGCATAGACCCTGGAACCAAAGAAATAGGTCATATATCTGTATATAATTTTGTATGCACAATTAAATATTTCTAAGTGGTTAAACTCGAATGTGAATGAGCTCAAAGAGTTCATGCACAACAGTTCTAACTGCCTCTGTCCCAATGTGCTTATTTTGTTAACTCCTTTGTCCCTCCAGTATAGCTATGGGCTGAGACAGTCTTCCACAAGCCTCAATCTCCATGTCCTCTAAGGATTCATTGAAGGAAAATCTGTCAATCTTCTTTTAATAAATGCAGGCATTGACTGCACTCATTGTGTGCTACCGGTGAACATTCTGTATTGGAAGACAACCTCACTGCATGCCCCTTTTCAATCCCTTCCAGAGAAAGAAATTGAATTGATATCAGGCTCCCATTTGTTTCCTGCAGAGACATGGCAGTGTAGCAATCTTCAAAGTGATTCAGGTGAAACTGGGGCCACTTCTTTTTTTCAGTTGTCTTCTTATAGTCAGCTTTGAAAATACAAATAACTAACTTAGAGCAGGAAAAACAATAGAGAGCTTGATTGGTGGAGCAGTGGGCACAGAACATGTGAGGAGCAACTTCTCCAGTGTCCCAGAGACTCACTGCCCCAATCAGAAGACAGGTTCCATGCTTGGAGGAGCAAAGCCAGGATGCAGGGGGTCTGTGATTGGAGGCTGGGAGTCAGTTAACCTGGACCGTACCCAACTTGTTCGACATCCTCCAAGACCTGGAAGCTGAGGGCGAGGAGAAGAAGCAGCAAAAACAGAAAGAGGAGGAGGTAGGTAGGTAGCAAGAAATATAGTAACACAGATGCTCGCAGGCCCAGGGGTGGCAGTCTGTACTGAAAGCCTGCAGCCCCAACAGAGACAATGGCCATCCCACTTTAAGGCAGGCAGTGGCATTGTAAAGTCACTGGACTGGTATTTGAGAGCTGCACTCTAGTATTCTGGAAACATGGGTTTGAATCCCACCACGGTAAATGGTAAATCTGAATTTGATATATCATAATAAAATCTCCAGAATTAAAAGCTATGTGAACGTCATCAATTATTGTAAAATCCCATCTGGTTCATTAATGTCTTTCAGGAGAGGAAATCTGCCATCCTTGCCTGGTTTGGCCTACATGTGACTCCAGGCCAATAGCAATATGGTTGTCTCTTAATGGCTTTCTGTCCTGGCTTAGCCAGTCATTCAGTTCAAGGGTAATTAGGGATGGACACCAAATATAGCCTTGTCAGACATTCTCACATAGAGTCGTAGAGTCAAGCAGCATGGAAACAGACTCTTTGGTCCAACCAGTCCATGATGAACATAACCCCAAATTAAACTAATCCCACCTGCCTGCTCTGGCCCATATCCTTCCAAACCTTTCCTATTCATGTACCTACCAAATGATTTTTTAAACGTTGTTCCCACATCCACCACTTCCTCGAGAAAGTTGATTGCACATGCAAACCACCGTCTGTACAAAAAAAATGGCCCCTCATGTCTTTTATAAATCTCTCCCCTCTTACTTTAAAAAGGTGCCCCTTAGTCTTGAAATCCCTCTTCCTAAGGAAAAAGAACTACTATTAACCCTATCTATGACCGTCATGATTTTATAAACTTCTATAATGTCACCTTCCTATGCTCCAGTGCAAATCGTCCCAGGCTATCTGGCCTTTCGTTATAATCCCCAGCCTCAGCAACATCCTGGTAAATCTTTCCCGAAACCTCTCCAGCTTAAATAATATCCTTCCCTTAACTGGGCGACCAGAACTAGATGCAGTATTCCAAAAGAGGCCTAACTGATGATATGTACAACCTCAACATGACTTCTCAACTTCTATATGCAAAGAACTGAGAAATGAAGACAAGTGTGCCAACGCCTTTTTGACCACCCTGTCTACATGCGCTGCAAACTTCAAAGAATTATGCACCTGAACCCCACGGTCTTTCTGTTCTACAACACTACCCAAGGCCCTAGCATTAATTGTGTAAGCTCTGCCCTTGTTTGTTACACTAAAATGCAACACCTCCCATTTATCCACATTGAACTCCATCTGCTACTCCTTAGCCCAGTAACTCAATTGATCAAGATTTCTTTGTAATCTTGGAATCTTGTAATCTTAGAAAACCTTCTTCACTGTCTACTATGCCACCAATTTTGGTGTCGTCCACAAACTCACTAACCGTACCTTCCATTTTCTCATTCAAATCATGTCAAAAAAAAGGACCCAGAACCAATCCCTGTGGAACACCACTGATGACAGGCCTCCAGTCTGAGAAAGCAACCCTCCCCCACCACTCTCTGTCTCCTGCCGTTAAGCCAAAATAAATTCCCTGTAACCTTGTGGTCACGGTGATGAGGCACTCGTAATTTATGATTGCAAATTGGGATTTGTGTTTGGCCGATAAGACTTTTCAGATGGCAAACAACCTTAACTCATGGATGGTGACGACTTCAAAACCCTAGCCTAGTAAACATTATCATCAAGCTAGGCAACCAAACATGAATGAATAGAGAGTGCAGGAGGGCGTACCAGGAGCAGCTTCCACTTACTAAGAAATTGGGCATCAATCTGGTGAAGCTACAACACAGGATTACTTACATATCATAAGCTGCAAATGATAGACAAGGCTAATTGATTCCAACGCCAATCAGATCTAAGCTCTGCCAAAGGGTCACTAAAACTTTAACTCTATTTCCCTCCCCAGAGATGCTGCCAGGCTTGCTGAGTTTCTCCAGCACTTTCTGTTTTGTTTCAGATTCCCAGCATCCGCAGTTCTTTGTTTA
The DNA here is from genome assembly GCF_030684315.1 of Stegostoma tigrinum. Classification (NCBI taxonomy): domain Eukaryota; kingdom Metazoa; phylum Chordata; class Chondrichthyes; order Orectolobiformes; family Stegostomatidae; genus Stegostoma; species Stegostoma tigrinum. The sequence continues at coordinate 77,225,878 of NC_081363.1, read as the reverse complement.
TTCTCAGTCAGGAATGGTAGCAGTCAATGAAGTAACTCACTGGAGGATGAAGCTCCCCATCCTCAATGATGTTGAAACCTCGGGCATCACTGCACACAAGAAGACTGAAGCACTTAAGAAGATTAAGAATGCGTTTAGCACTTGCCTTCATTGCTCAGATCTCTGAGAATAGGAGTTGGGAGGTCATGTTGATGTTTTACAGGACATTGATGAGGTCTCTTATGGAGTATTGCGTACAGTTCTGGTTGCTCTGGTATAGGAAGAATATTATTAAATTGGAAAAGGTTCAGGAAAGTTTTATGGGATGTTACTGCCAATGGAGGGTATAAGTTATACAGAGAGGCTTGATAGGGTGAGGCTTTTTTCACTGGAGAATATGAGGTTGAGGGGTGACCTTATAGAGGTTTATAAATTCCTTAAGGACATGGATAAGTTGATTAGCCAAGGCTTTTCCCCATTTGTGGTGGAGTTGAAAATGAAGGGGGCACATTTTTAAGTTGAGAAGAGATAGTTTTAAAAAGGATATAGGGGCAACGTTTTCACACAGAAGGTGGTTTGTATTTGGAATGAACTATTGGAGGAAGTGGCGGATGCAGGATCATTTACAATGTTTAAAAGATGTTTTAGATGGTTACATGAGTAGGAAAGGTTTGGAGGGATATGGGTTAAATGCAGGCAAGTGGGACTAGTTCAGTTTGGGAACATGGTCAATGTGGACTAGATGGACCGAAGGGTGTGTTTCCACCATGTATGACTCTATAACTAATTTGTAACCATCTTTAGCCAGAAGTATCGAGTGTATGATTTAATTCAGCCTCCTCCAGAGGTCCTCAGCATCAGAACTGTCAGACTTCACCTAATACCAAGGAATGACATAAGGAACTGGATACTAGAAATGCTAGTAATATTCCGACTATGGTAACAAAGATTTATGTTCCAAAATTGAAGCTGCTAATAATCAAGCTTCCAGTAGGATAACAATAGAAGCAAATAGAAACAATATGAATAATAGCCCAGGTTAGATCCTGCCCACAAAAAGTAGGACAAATCTAATTTTACCAATAACTGACCTACCAACCCACACAAATTGATGGCGGATGTCATTGACAATGCCGTCTAGCATGTTAGGACCAGACTCTGTGTGAGTTTCTCCAAGATATTTCAGTTCCAGATCACAACCTTAAACAATTAATCTCCTGTATGAAAAGGAATAAACTGGCTGCCTTATTTTTTTAAAACCCTGTTGGTCACAATAAGGTTAAATTTTAAAAAAAACCTCCTGCGTGGTGCCTTTCTCTCAGGCCAAATGGATTTCTGTTTGTAAAAGAGCCCTATTTAACCAGGCTTTCATGAGTTCACATAGGGGTGAGTTTATTAGTTACTAAACTCAAGAAATGTTAATAACACAACACGCATACACACAGATCACAAATAAGAAGCAAGTCCAAAAAAAGATAAAAATTAAAAGATGTACAGACCAGCCTCTGGATGATTCCTGAAGAGTAAATAGTGGAAAGCTGATAGGTTAACTGTTGATTTTGGAATTAGTGGCTTTACAGTTAGGTGAGAGACAGTCAGCATGAGAAGCGGGAATGATAATCAAAGGTCATGTTGTATCATTTGTAACTCCTTGGATAATGTGATGGCCCATAAGATCTGAAGCCCGCAAAATCTGGACAACATTCAGGCCTAGGCCATGCATTAGCTGGAAAGGAACATTCTTTGTAATCGAATACCAAAACAGAGATGCCGCTCATGCACACAGGCCACTTCCAGCCTGCGAGATACAGTTGTCCGCACCCATCCCTGAGTCTGCTTTATAAAGGGCTTAGGAGTTCTAGCCAGGCAGGCCTATTTCTATTACCAAGGGAACTCATGCTCAATGAGGAGATCAATTGTTGATTCCCCATGAGGCTTTCAGGGGTTATCACAGGCTGACAAGTGACAAGTGACATTGGTGCTTCACAAGTGTGAGGGAAAGGCTATCTCCAATGGGGTGGCACGGTGGCTCAGTGGTTAGCACTGCTGCCTCACAGCGCCAGGGACCCAGGTTCGATTCCACCCTGGGGCAACTGCCTGAGTGGAATACGCACATTCTTCCTGTGTCTGCAAAGGGGTTTTCTACAGATGATCTGGCTTCCTCCCACAGCCTACAGGCTAAGGTGGATTGACCATGCTAAATTTACCCATAGTGTCCAGGGCATGTGCAGGCTGGGTGTGTTAGCAATGGGAAATGCAAGGTTACAGGGATTAGGGTAGGGTCTGGGTGGGATGATCTTCCAGGGGTTGGCATGGACTTGGGGGGGCCAAATGACCTGCTTTCACACTGTAGGGATGCTATGTAAAGGGAATCTGACCATCTCCACTTCACACGCAATGACATTATTACCATTGAAGCCTGCACTATTAGCGTCTTCAGAGTCAATATTGAGTCGAAACTTAACTGGACCAGCCGATCCATATGATGGTAACAGTGGATCTATGGCTGGGAATTCTATCTTACCTCTGGATTCCCTAAAGTTTGTCCACGAGTCAGTGGTGTGACGGAATGCTGTCTATTTTCCAGTGTGAACACAGTACCGACAGTACCGTTGATACTCGACACTGCCCTTGACAAAGCTGTTTGCTTAATTGACACCACATCCAGCACCTTAGACATTCAATTCTCCACCATCACCTTCTACATGATGCACCTTCCAAACCCATGAACTTTACCACCTAAATGGACAGGAACTGTAAATCTTCGGGAACACCATCAGCCATAGGTGCCCCTCCGGTAACAATTGGGACCAGGTAGACCTCATTGACTACAAGATCCTCAATTGGGGCTGTTAACCTGGGCCAACCTGGAAAGCAGGAGGCAATAAGGACTGCAGATGCTGGAAGCCAGAGTCTGCAGGTGAGAGGCTGGAAAAGCACAGCAGGTCAGACAGCATCAGAGGAACAGGAAAGTCAACATCTCAGGTTGAAACCCTGCTTCCCTGATGCTGCCTGACCTGCTGTGCTTTCCCAGCCTCACACATATAGAGCCAATCAGGAAATACCTGTCTGATTAATATAACCTAGAGATTGGAATCGCATCAGTTGAGGACAGACGCTGAACTGGCTGGTGACTGTGGGCTGACAAATAAAGGGCGACCAGGTGACTGGACCCGGCCTCTGTGCAGTTATTTCACCTCCGAACCATATTTGGAGCAGTATGGCAGTTCCCGCGGGTGTTGCTGAGTCAAATCCCTGGAGCTCCCCCTCCAGTTGCCCTCTGGGTGTACCTACACCACACGTGCTGCAGCCATTCAAGAAAATGACTCACAAGCATCTGCTTCAGGCCAATTATAAAAATGCTGCTATTGCCAGTGGCCCTACTACCCATCAAAGAGTAAAAGCTGAGTTCAGCTGTAACAGGGCAGATCACTGCCATTTTCTCAAGGGCATCAAGGGGTGTACAATAAATGCTGACCAGCCAGCGACCCCCAACCCCAAACGTCACGCAAGCGAAGAAATAAAGTAGCATGTGGATTGATATAAAATTTCCTTAAGGCTTCTGTAAACCACCGCTACGTTAAAGGTGCTACACAAATGTAAGTTCTGATGAAGTCACAGTGTGGTGGCAGCGGAGCCTGATGGAGGTGGTGTGCTACGTTTGTAAAACCCAATTCAAAATCTGAAAGAGTTGGATGCCCTCCTATCCTTTCAGTAAACACTATTCAGTGCCAGACTTTGCTGAGGGACAGTAGTTGTTATCTGGACTCCAATCGATGTGTACACAAGGCAGATTTCTGTTCACTGTCGTCTGCTAGCTTTGTTTGGCCCAAGTGGCTGATTTAATCTCAACTGAGAGGCAGACAAAGAGTTGCAGGTCGACTATTTTTATCTGACGCTGAGCGAAGAGCTGAGTCAGACACTTTTCTTTCTTGGGTGGTGCAAAGTGTTCCGTCTGTGTTTTGGGAGCAGAAGGGATTGAAAGGAAAGAAAGGGCTGAAGTTAGAAAGGGAATTGTGCAGATTATTACCAGGATATTTAAAGGGCCCCCTCCCTCTGAGGGATTCTAACTTTAATCAACCTCCTGTGATGCCAAGTTTCAAACTATTTCTCTCTGCTATGTTGAGCAATTCGTGTTATGCTTGGTGAGATTTTTCCAGTGAAGTGGGGAGTTGGGGGGGTGGGTGCAGGTACTCTCTGTCTCATCCACAGAATCAGAAATCTGAAGCAATTTGTTTCAAGGGGCCCCCTTTGTGGGAGATTCCAGAGTTTTCTCTTGAGAGGATTCATTGTGTGTCTCTTTTGACAATTTTCTTGCACCTCCCTATTTTCCTTCGAGTGATTACTGGCTGGAGTGGAGAGTCACACGCAGCAATGCCATGCGCTTGGCAGCTGTTCTACTATGGAAGGCATCGTAGCCCTTTTTCAGAGAACCTTACATCACGGAAACATACCCTTCGGTCCAACTTGTCCATGCCGCCCAGATATCTGAAGGTTAACTACTCCCATTTGCCAGCGTTTGGCCCATATCCCTCTAAACCCTTCCTATTCATGTTCCCATCTAGATGCCTGGATACGTTGTCCCAAAGCACTCTGTTGGCAGAGTTGTATATTTAGGCCAGCTTTTGCCTTCCACATCCAGTCATTAATCTAAAAGTTCACAGTATTCCAGGCTGTTTGTGATGGCCTTTCCACACCCGATATCATTTCATTATTCTGAGATTGTGCAGGAAACTTTTCTTTTCAAAAAAAGTTAACAGCATGGTAACATGGTCCAAAACACTTCACAGGGCCATTTTTTAAAGATGGCATTTGTCACTGAGTAGTTACTGGATCAAGTGAGCATAGAGTTGTACAGATGTACAGCATGGAAACAGACCCTTCGGTCCAACTCGTCCATGCTGACCAGAGATCTTAAACAGATCCAGTCATATTTGCCAGCATTTGGCCCATGTCCTTCTCAACCCCTCCTGTTCATGTACCCATCCAGGTGCCTTTTTAAATGTTTTCATTGTACCAGCGTCCTCTGCCAGCTCATTCCATACCTGCACCACCCTCTGCGTGACAAAGTTGCCCCTTAGGTTCCTTTTAAGTCTTTTCCCCCCACCTTAAAACCTCCAGTGCCCTCTAGTTTTGGGCTCCACTGCCCTTGGGGATAAAGACATAGGCTATTCGCCCCATCCATACCCCTCACGATTTTATAAACTTCTATCAGGTTACCCCTCAGCACTCGACCCTCGAAAATAGCCCCAGGCTATTCAAGCTTTCTTCCTATAGCTCAAGTTCTCACCAGAATTGGGTGGAGGAGGGATCATTGGAATTTTTTTAATGTACCTTTGTGGGACATTGGCCTCACTAGCAAGGTCAGCATTTGTTGCCCGTCCCTAATTGCCCTTCAACTGAATGGTTTGCCCACCCATTTCTGAAGTTAACTGTGGGGGTCATGTGGCCAGACTGGACAAGGACTACAGATTTTCTTACCTATAGAGCTATAGTGAATCAAATGAGCTTTTAAATTTTTTTTAAAATCATGATGTGTCCCTTCACTATTCCCTGAGACGAGCTTTTAGTCCCGGATTTCATTCATTAAAATTAAACGCCAGCAAGTGCCATGGTGGGATTTGATCCCATTGTCCCATAAAGCATCACACTGCTAGTCAAAGAACAAACGTGGAAGCTCTTTCAATTATATTTTTTAATAAGTTATTCAAAATGGTGCCAGAGAGTGGCATAACAATTGAAGCCTTTCGCTGTATTTTCCCTGAAGTGCAAGTGACAGTAAATCATTCAATTGAATTCAACCCATATTATCAACACATCCCCATCTCCCAATGTGAAGGCAACTCAGGGAACTTGTAGAGCTCACAAAGCTGTTTGGTCCAAAAAGCTTGTGATGGTGGTTATGCTCCAGACAGGCTTTATTTTGTCACATGAGGAGGTGATGGCCTAGCAGTATCATTACTAGATAATGTTCTGGGTGCCTGGCTTCAAATCCTGCCTGGGCATCTGGCAGTGTTGGAATTCACAACTAAAATCTGGAATTGAGAGCCTAGTGTTGACTATGAATCTATTGTTGATTGCCAGGGAAGCTCCTTCTGCTTCACTAATGCCCCTTTCTCTTTAGAGAAAGAGGTCTGCCATAATCACCTGGTCTGGCCTACTTGTGACTCCAGAACCACAGCAATGTGGTTGACTCTTACGAGGGAATTAGGGATGGGCCTTAAATGCTGGCCTAGCAGTGCACACATCCTGTAAATAAAAATAAATTATCTAGCTGCATCAATAAATTCTTCTATTCCTTTGTTTTTCATGTTCTTATCTATCTTCCCCTTGAATGCATCTAATGCATTCGCCTCTGTGTGGGAGCGAGTCCAACATTATCTCTATTCTCTCACTGAGGACGCTTTTCCTGAATTCACTACTTAACCTATGAGTTTTTCTTTATTCATTCACAGGTTAAGGGCGTCGCTGGCAGGGCAGCATGAATTACTCATCCCTAATTGCCCAGCGGGCAGTTAAGAGTCAACCACATTCTCTGGATCTGGAGTAACATGTAGGCCAGACCAGGTAAGGATGGCAGTTCCGTCCCCTAAAGGGCATTAGTGAGCCAGGTGGGATTTTCCGACAAGCGATTGAGCAGTTCATATTTAGAAATCCTAGTGTTGATCTCGCCCATGCACCTAGACTAGGTGTTGGAATGCCCTCACAGCTCACAAGATGCCAGGTATTGCATAGAGGGTCTTCCTGACAGACAGATCACCCTCTCGCATACTGGAACACCACCACTCACGAGAAAGGGGTCCCAAATATCTTTGTTATTGCCAGGGCATCCTTATCAGGGCAACACCAGCACCAAGAAAATACAACTTTGCTGCAACTGAATTTGATCAGAGGGGAGCAGGGTGCTTCGCAAATTAGTCATCTTACTGCATGTTATGATGAGAAAGAAGTACAACTCAGCTCTGCTTGCCTCCCCTCCCCATTTGACCAATGTGGTTTTATTCATTTGCAGTCACCAGGAGTGATTTCTGAGCAACGTAATTTCAAGAAGGTTTGGGAGAGGATTCTTTACCTCAGTGAGTGGCGCTGGGGGCAGGTTGCGAGGGAGGGAGGAATGAAGGAGGATGCCTGGCATTAATCTAGCACCAACGATGACCTCAGGACATCTCCAAGTGACTAGAAGCCCAATGAGTTGCAGTGGCTGTTTTAATTCAGGAAACAAAAGGACAATAATTGCCGGCTTTGCCAACAATGTCCACATCCTGTGAATGAATCAGTTAAACAGTCTACGGCAGAAATACTCATGCTGCAAGACCCCCGGAGCAACCATGTGATAAATGAGGTGATAATAGGCTTTAGTGTTGTTGGTTGTGGATTATTTGTTCAGGCACCAGGAACTGTCCTACACTTCTTCACATGGACCTGTTGGGAGCTTTGACGTTCATAGCAAACGGGACTCACTTCAATGTCTCTTGCAAACGTCAGCTCTACCAACAGTAAATAGTTGGGAATGTCAGCCTGGATTGCGCGCTCAGACTTTTGCAATGTGCCTTGAATGCATAGCATTCCAGTCCAGGAGGCGAATGCGTTATCACTGACCCACTGCTGATACCTCACTTACGACTTCCCACTGTAACCCAGCCCACAAAACATTTATTTTGAAAGTAATGGCAAATAACACACTTCAGCCCCTGGGTTTAAGGTCTTACCTCTAGCCAATAGGCTGGGCAGTATTACAGGTGCCAATAAACTAAGGGAGAGTGTTTCACCAGGGTTTGAGGCAGGTTAGAAAAGAAAAAGTGGGGGTCTTTTGTTTTACTATGGTGCACTCCTAGTCCTTAAAAACTAGTGAATTAACTTTCTTTTAACATTGTTTTGCTGTTCCACTTCTCACCGACATCACCTGGAAGTAAAGAGTTCATATTTCAGTCTGGGCCTGATGATGTTTTTGGAAGCCAATTTGGATATTTAAAAGCTAGACACCATAACAATGAGATAACTAGGTGTAGAGCTGGATGAACACAGCAGGCCAAGCAGCATCAGAGGAGCAGGAAGGCTGACCTTTTGGGCCTACACCCTTCTTCAGGAATGGGGAAGGGGAAAGGGGTTCTCAAATAAATAGGGAGAGGGGGGAGGCAGATCAAGGACAGAAAGAGGAGAAGATAGGTGGAGAAGAGACAGACAGGTCAAAGTGGCGGGGATGGAACCAGTAAAGGTGAATGTAAGTGGGGAGTTAGGGAGGGGATAGGTCACTCCATGGAGGACGGACAGGTCAAGGGGCCGGGATGAGGCAGGTAGGTAGGAGATGGGGTTGGGGCTTGAGGTGGAAGGAGGGGTAGGTGGGAGGAAGGACAGGTTAGGGAGGTGGGGATGAGCTGGGCTGATTTCCCTCCCCCACCACATCCCAAAACCAGCCCAGCTCGCCCCTGCCTCCCTAACCTGCCCTTCCTCCCACCTATGCCTTCCTCCCACCTCAAGCCCACCCCCAAGTCCTACCTACTAGCCTCATCCCACCCCCTTGACCTGTCCATCCTCCCTGGACTGACCTAGCCCCTCCCTAACTCGCCACCTACACTCACCTTTACTGCCTCTTACCCCACCTCTTTGACCGGTCTGTCTCCTCTCGCCCTATCTTCTCTATTCGTCTTCAATCCGCCTCCCCCTCTCTCCCTATCTATTTCAGAATCCCCTTCCCCTCCCCCATTTCTGAAGAATGGTCTAGGCCTGAAACATCAGCTTTCCTGCTCCTCTGATGCTGCTGTGTTCATCCAGCTCTGCACCTTGTTATCTCAGATTCTCCTGCATCTGCAGTTCCTACTATCTCTGAAAGTCCATAACAATGAGGCAGATTTACATAGGAGCAGTCTGACATAGAAGGCGGCTGGTCTACGGGATATGACATGTAAGTCATTGACCGACTTCGTGAATGCCAGACAGATGGTAAGGTTTGTGTCTCTCCTCTTGTGTTCTTTAGTGCAACTTTTCCTAAGTTAAGACATCAAGAGAAATGGATTGAAGGCAGGTTATTGCTGTTGGGTTACAGATCAGTCATCAACTAATTGAGTTGTTGATAGCCAACACCTATTATTTTTGCCTCATCAGTAAGTCATCTCTGCCTGCCCTTGAAATCTTTGATTGAGCACTGAGGCGAGCTTTATTCTGTGTCTAATCTTGTGCTGTGCCTGTGGTTGGAGTGTTTATAGAGAGAGTTTTACTCTGTATCTAGCCCTGCACTGTACTGTCCTAGGAGAAATGTTTGATGGTGACATGGAGAGAGCTTTATTCTCTATCTAGACCTGTACTGGAGCGTTTAAATAGTGACATTCTTGCGTGAACTTTACTCTGTGTCTAGCCCTGTATCATCCTGCCTTGGGAGTGTTTGGTGATGACATTATAGAAAGAGCTTTACTCTGTTTCTGGTCCTGTACTATACCTGCCCTGGGAGTTTTAAAAGTGACATAGTAGAGAGACATTTATTCTGCATTTGTATCTAGTGTTTGATAAAGCAGCATGAAGGGAGACTTAATCCATATCTAATCTATGCTGTGCCTCCCCTGAGATTGTGAAATGGGACAAAGTAGAGTAGATTTTCTCAGCATTTAATCCATGCTGTACCTGCCCTGGGAGCATTGTTATGGTTTAAGGTAACATTGTCAACTCTGAACATTGAGCTGTAGCCCAGGAAGATGTCAAGGGAGAAAGGTTAGAACAGCCAAGAGTAGTAAAAACATTTTCGAGAAACCCGTCACACAATGTTCTCTGGTTAATTAATTTTTTATTTTGTTTTGTTTTGCTTTCTTTATTGTGCCTTCAACCATGGTCTTGTTGATTGTGGAGAATAAGAGAACAAATTAGGACAATAAATAATCACTGGTTTCTCTGCCAGGCAGTTTCTTAAAGACTCACAGAAAAGCAAGACGTGAAGCACAGAATATAGCTCCCTGTCCTATCAATCATGTCCTGGCAGGTACAGCACAGAGTTAGTGACAGAGTAAAGATCCCTCTACACCGTCCGCATCAAAAATTCCCAGGACAGGTACAACAGATTAGATACAGAGTAAATCTCTACCAGCTCATTACACACTCTGAAGGCAGATACAGCACAGATTAGATATAGACTAAATTACAGCTACCCTTTCTTGTGAAATACTCCCAGGATAGAGTATGCATTAGATAAGAAGTAAGTCTCCTTTACACTGTCCCTGGTCAAGTACGGCACAGAGTTAGCATCAGGGTAAAACTTCCTCTACAGTGTCCTATCAAATACTACCAAGATAAGGAGAGCATAGATTACATTCAGAATTAAGATCCCACTTAACAGTCACCAGCAAATACAGCTTGGATTAGATATAAACTAAATCTCCCTCAAATACTCCTCGTGCAGGTACATCATGCATTAGATAAGGAATAAATCTCACTCACTGTTCTGTTAAATATTTCTGGTGCAGTATTACATGATGATAACAATTGAAGAGAATGCAGCATGATTTTTCATTGTGTTATCTTGGGCCACTGATGTTTCTTGTGGATTGAAACTTCACTGGAAATCAAGGCAGACTTGCGGACTCCACCCTGGAATCCCATTCCTTTCTCCTACTAAACTGCTTGGAAAATTACAATAAGGTATCAATGTTCACCTTCTATTAAGGCATAGGTAATTGTGGCTTTCAATCAGACATGCTGGCCTATACTGGTATAGGTTCAAGTTGTGGATTCTACTTTGCCATCTCTCTTTCAGCAGTTTTATTCACATAAATGTCATCTCAATTTGTGACCCATCACTTTCTGTCTCTCAATCGTTACCTCTCTCTCGTTCTCTCATTCTTGGAAATTCACTCCTCCTCATTCTCAGTCTATGCCCTTCTCACTGTCTTTCTACTTTTTCTGACATGAAGTGTTTCTATGTCTCTCTCGCTCCATCTCTTTGTGTGTTGATTCTCCAAATGTTAGTCTCTCTTCCCTAATTCTAATAGTGTCTTTCTCTCCCTGCCTGAATGACTCTTGTTCTTTCTCTGTTGCTGTGTCTAACTCTCTCCATGTCTTTCTTCTTCTAGCTTTCTGAGTCTCTATCTCTTTGTCTCTGTGTGCCTCTCTGTGTCTCTCCTATCCCCCTGTTTTCTTTCCCCTATTTCTATCTCCCTTCCCTAAGCACCTGTAGGAAGAAGGGATTTGCCTCCACTGCTATTGCTAGACTATTTCCTAAATCTCAATCTTCATTTACTAATTGAAGTGCCTTCAGTGAAACAGTCCAGTCCACAGTACAGGATATTGGCAAGGCTGAAATGATTAGGAAAGATGATGGGGGTTTCATAGCAAGCAGTATAATTGAGTGACATGGATCTTGGAGTTGATTGTAGATCCGAAGAAAGGACTAGTTTAAGTAGGAGACAGTACAATGTGCCTGCAAACACTTTGCCAAAGATATTTGTCCAATTCACCGTTTGAAATTTGCCCTGAATCTGCTTCTAGCATCCCATAAAGCAATGCATTCAGATCACTGGGTTAAAATAATTCTCCTCATCACACCTTTTGGCAACTATATTAAACCCGTGTCCTCTGCTTTCTGACCTTCATACCGATAGAAGCAGCTTCAAGAAAAGGTAAATAAATAGAAAAAGGGGTCTGAAAGTTAAGATTAGTTTCTTTGTAACCACTTTGAGACAGTTCAGATGGCAGGTCTTCCTCTATATCAGGGGATCTGATGATACCATTCTTTGTAACATGGTTCCTCACTATGAGAAATTTTTACAATGCCCAATTTTCTCTCTTCACCTTCCCCCGTCTATTAAGTGCCTGCGTATTTCCCCCGACATGCACCTCCCCCTGTCACCCTGATTCCCCAGAAGGCAGTGACTTCTTTCCTGTGCCTGGCCCAGTCTGGGCCCTCACCCTTCAAGCCTGAACTTTGGTATTGAGCATACATAGGGCACCGATGTTGAGGAACTTGACAGCAGAGTCCAGTCATATCTTCACTTTGAGTCTGTGCCCACTCAATTGTGCCCTTTACCAGAGAACAACGATATGGAACAGGGTTTGTGGCTACTTCCAGCAACAATACCTTGCATTTATGTAGCAGCAGAAGGTGGTGGCTGAGTGGTAAAGTCTCTGGAATGGTTAAATCAGAGGTTGATATTCTGGGAATGTGGGTTCCAATCTGGCCATGAAGCAGAGGTTGTGGGGATGTGGGTGGGGGGAAGGGCAGGTGTAAGGTTGGGGATTGATGATGAAATTTGAATCCAACTAAAAGTTGGGAATTAAAAGCTCGTCTAATGGCAGCCATGTCAATCATTTGAAAGAAAAATCTGGTTCACTAATGTGTTTTAGGCATTAACATGGCACAGTGGGTAGCACTGCTCCTTCACAGCGCCAGGGACTCAGATTTGATTCCATCCTCGGGCAACTGTGTGGAGTTTGCACATTCTCCCTGCGTCTGCGTGGGTTTTCTCCAGGTGCTGCGGTTTCCAGTCACATTCCAAAGATGTGCAGGTTAGGTGGATTGGGCAAGATAAATTGCCCTATACAGTGCAGGGGTGTGCAGTCTAATGAGGCAAATATGAGGGTAGAACGGAACTTTGGTGCAGACTGGATAAGCTAACTGGCCTCTTTCTGCATCGTAGAGACCCTATGAATTCTGCCATCCTTACCTGTCTGGCCTGCGTGAGACTCCAGGCCCTCGGCACGTGACTCTGGATTCACAATAATGTGGTTGACACCTAACTACCCTTTGAAATGGCCCTAACAAGCTGTCGTGCTGGGCAATTAGGGCAATAAAAGCTGGCACACAGCTAGCGATGCCCACATCCCATGAATGAATAAAAAAAGTACGCAAGCATATAAAGGAACTTCCTGAGGAAGTGGTGGTTGTGGGCACAATCACAACATTTAAAAGACATTTGAATAAGTACATGAATAAGAGAGGTTCAGAGGGATATGGGCCAGGAGCAGGCAGTTGGGACTAGTTTGGTTTGGGATTATGTTCGGTGTGGACTGGTTGGATTGAAAGGTCTGTATAACCTTCTGACTCTGACTTTATGCGCTAGACATTTCATAGGAGTATAATCTCCTGATAGCAAGGAGATAATAGGACAGGTGAACAAACATTTATTCATAGACGGCTTTCTATAAGCAGGCGACAGGGATACTGAGAGGTTTGGGGATGAAATGCCTGAGTTCAGGACTTATAGATGGCTGAAGGTGGAGCCACCAACAACTTCGAGTGAGGTGTGGCCATGGTCGAAATGCTTGCATCGGTCTGTTGGAGGTGATGGAGATGGGGAGGGGTCAAGGCCACAAAAGGATCTGAAAACGAGAGGGCAATTTTTAAATTTGAGGCCCTCACCAGAGGGTGGGTTGGGGCAGCGCACAGCACAGTGGCTCAGCGGTTAGTACTGCTGCCTCACAGCGCCAGGGACCTGGGTTCAATTCCACCCTTGGGCAACTGGGTGGAGTTTGCACATTCTCCCCCATGTCTGCATGTGTTTCCTCCAGCTGCTCTGGCTTCCTCCCACAATCCGAAGATGTGCGTGCACGGTGGATTGGCCGTGCTATAGTGTCCAGGGATGTGTCAATTAGGTGGGTTATGGGGGATGAGTCTGGGTGGGATGGTCTCAGTTTGGTGTGGGCTTTTTGGGTCTAAGGGCCTGTAAGGATTCTATTTTATTCTAAACACAGGGATTTGGTGTGAATTAGGAAGAGGAGAGTAAGGGAGGGATAGCAGCATGTTTGTGAAGGGAATGTGTCACGCAACCTCCCCAGCTGATGACCAAAGAGGTGGACGTGCTCTTCAGTTAATTGGGCAAACTGAGTCTTTTGGTGTTGGAGGCTCTTGTGTGTGTGTATGTGTGTGTGTGTGTGTGTGTGTGTGTGTGTGTGTGTGTGTGTGTGTGTGTTGTCTGTCTGTGTCTGTGTGTGTGAGAGTGTGTGCATGTGAGTGTGTGTGTGCGTTTGAGTATGTGTGAGTGAGTGTGTGTGTGTTTGAGAATGTGTGTGTGAGTGTGTGTATTTGAGTGTGAGTGTGTGTGTCTGTGTGTGTGTGAGTGTGTGTGTGTATGTGTTTGAGTGTGTGTGTGTGTGAGTGTGAGAGTGTGTGCATGTGAGTGTGTGTGTGTGTTTGAGTATATGTGTGTGTGTTTGAGTGTGTGTGTGTGAGTGAGTGTGTGTGTGTGTTTGAGTGTGTGTGTGTGTGTGTGTGTGTGTGTGTGTGAGTGAGTGTGTGTGTGTGTTTGAGTGTGTGTGTGAGTGTGAGGGTGAGTGTGTGAGTGTGTGCGTGTGTGTGTGTGCGCGCATGTTGCAATGAGAAGCTGCTGAGAAAGGGTTAAGTTTCTTTGCCCTGTAGCAGCATTCAGCTTAACTGAAATTCTCCACAATGAACCACAACAAGTAGTCCTTGTGGGCTGATCTGAACCATCTTCGTGATTAAGTACGTTCTTTGTGCTTCAGGGCTGGACTCAGTCCAGCCTCAGTGTGCCTGAATCAGCAGGAAATCATGTCACTGGGCGAGGGTGGGGTAGATTGCTGGGGTGAGGGGGGGGTGGTGGGTTGGTTGTGGGGGGAGGGTCACTGCGTTAGTCAGAAAGAAAACACACCAAGCAACGGAGCCTGATCTTTTGTTGGGCCAGTCTGCTGCTTTTCTGTTTCATTCTCGGGATGTGGGCGTCAGAGGCGAAGCTACAACTTTGCTGCCTGTGTCCCCGAGCAGCGGTGAATTATGGGTAATCAAGAATCAATCACCGGTGTGCCTGTTTACAGGCCGAGACTGAGGGAGAAACGGCAGGTTGTCTCCTTTGAAGGTCACTGCCGCTTAAGCTTTTCACTGAAAAAAAACAAATTCCAATTCTCAAACTGCACCAGTGGAGTCTGACCTCCCCCTTTTTAGGGGATTGACCCAAACTGCTGGATTGTTATAGCCTCAGTAACACGACCACTGTAGTCTTACAATATGCCGCTCATCCATGTCCTTGAGAGTCACTGTTTTAATTCTTTGGGGGTCTTGGGAAAAATTTGTCATTTGAAGGCAATGGTGAGAGCAGGCGGAGGTGGTACCCAAAATCACTCTAGAGAGGCTGGCGTCCTTTCACCAAGTTACCCTTTATTTACATATGAACACTCATATGAGTACATACATATGAGCATGGTCTCATACAGAGTCAGTCCCCACAGTGTTGGTATCGCTGACTTTCAATCTGTCTCATCTGTCAACCAGGGCTCCTTGATTGGAGCAGGTTAACAGCCCTCCGAGTCAGGGAACTCATATTCTCTGAGCTCCAGATGCCCAACCTTGTGACAGTCGCTACATTACCTTGAGATAGTGGACAGGGTGATTGCTGGTAGCATCAGGGCCTCCCTACTTCCCTTGATCCTTATGGTCATCCTGCACTTGGCTTTCTTAACCGTTCTCCCCGCCCCTCCCCATGAGCCCTTTGGCCACCTCGCGGTTCTTTTCACTGAAATCAAGACCCACAGCACCAACTCCTACCCATTTTACCTCAGGGCCTGATCACGAAATCACTCTCAGTGCACTGTTCCCATCAAACTGCCTTTCAAACCTTAGATTTGTGTGTCCTAGATTTACCTCAAGACCTCTGGCTCCAGGCCTACCATGACACTGCCCTGTTTGTCTACGTCTTTGCACTGTCAGTGTTGTTTACAACTTACTACAAGAGCAGGACAGAATACTGCGGCAAGAAACTCACGTCCTGACTTCCCAAAGCCTGTCCACCCTCGACAAGGCACAAGTCAGGAGTGTGATGGATTACTCCCCACTTGCCTTGGATGGGTGCAGCCCCAACAACACTCAAGAAGCTCGACACCATCCAGGACAAAGCAGCCTGTTTGACTGGCACCGCATCAAACAGACTGTCGGTAGCAGCAGAGTGTACTGCTCACAAAATGCACAGCAGCAATTCACCCAAGGCCCTTAAATTGCATATTCCTAACCCAGGATCCGTTCCGTCTTGTGGATCTCGTGGCAGATACAATGCTGCCTGCAAGCTCCCCTCCAAACCATTCGCCACCCTGAAGTGGAAAAGTGTCGCTATTTCTTCATCATCGCTGGGTCAAAAACCTGGAACTCCTTCTCCTACAACACTGGGGCCTATGCACAGCAAACAGACGGCAGCGATTCAAGAAGGCAGCTCCCACCATCTTCTCAAGGGCAACCAGGGATGGTCTGAGAAAAAATGCTGGCCCACCAGCAAGGTCCACGTCCCCCGAGTAAAGGACAAAAAAAAAACGGATTTTCAGAATGAGGGCAAGAGATGAGGAATTCCAAGATGGCTGCCTTCGTTCCCAGAATTGAAGGCATATCCAGGGCCAACTGGACAGTTATGAGGACAGGAACGTGTGGCATACACCTTCCATGCAAAGGGAAGTAAAAATCAGGAATTATGGGATGTGGAAACTGGTCGTCAATTGGCACTTTTAAAATTGAGATCAATAGATTTTTATTGGGGGTTGGGGGAAGGTGTTAAGGGACAGGGACAAATACAGCTAACTGGATGCAATTGTAAGGATCAACTGACTGATCTCACTGACTGACAGAACAAATCTGAACATGTGATTAGTTGAGACTTCTCCCTACTTTCCTGATTAAACCCAGGGATTGTTTGCAAAATACACAGTCGGCATTGATTGTGCCACGCTTGGTGCCAAGGCAAGGGTGTTGTGTTTTGCAAGCCGTGTTTACGAGGAGCTGTTAAGGTGCGTGTCTGTAAGCTACCACTTCTGCCTTATTTCAGTAGCAAAGATTACAATCTGGGCTGTTTCCTCTGCAGTCTGTCTTGAAACAAGGGGCCAGCTTTCATCTGGCTGCTCACCTCACTGTGCCAATGCACCCGTGCACCAGGTGTTCTTTGTGAAGGATGTGGGAACGGTAAGAAGGCACAAGAGATCAAAGTTCAAAGGTTACTAAGAGCGGCTATAATAGTATAATCCTAGCTTGAGCCGATTTGGAATGGAATGGCTCTGTGATTCTGAAGATGGATGCTTACAACACTATTTCCATCTTGCTGCGATTGCTCTGTTTTTGTCTTTTATTCTGTACAAACCTTCCTGACAGCTTAAGGCAGCATTGGGAGACTCCGGGATTGATGCTTCTATGATCCATGTTTACGCAAAGTGTTTCCATTTGCAGCCCTCTTGCTTAGCTTTATGAAGGGACTGCTCCTTAAATTTTGATCAGAATCCAGCACCACGCTCTCCTACGGACACCCTATGCGGAGAGGGGAGGACAGGTCTGATGGCCTTCTTCAAAGGCCTGCTCCTGGGCCTGATTAAGGAGGTCATTAAAAGGCCCAGGCTGCGGGTCATGGAAGGGGGGGGGGTCCCACTGTTTCTGACTGCCTGCCCCTCTTTTGTGGTTATGGCCAATGTGAGAATGCTGTACAGTCAGAGGTGCGCCCATCTTTCAAAATAGATGTCAAGTGGAGGCCGAGATGACAAAGTGTGGAGCTGGATGAACGTAGCAGGCCAAACAGCTTCATAGGAGCAGGAAGGCTGACGTTTCGGGCCTAGACCCTTCTTGGATTCTTCAGATGGATGTTTAAAAATCCCGTTGCACAGTTTAAGGAGGGCCACGTGCATGCTTCTTGGGGCCCTAGCAATATTTGTCCTTCAACCAACATCAAAAAAACAGACAATCTGTTTATCATCACATTGCAGTCTTGCTTTTTATTTCAATTCATTCAGCGATGTCTCACTGGTTGGGTCAGCATATGATGTTCATCTCTAGTTGCCCTTGAGAAGTTGATGGTGAGCTGTCTTCTTGAACTTTCGCAGTCTATTTACGGTACATAGACCCCAATGTTGCTCGACAGGGACTTCCAGGGTTTTGATCCAGCGACAGTGAAGGAATGGCGACATATTTCCAAGTCAGGATGGTGAGTTTGGAGGGGACCTTGCAGGTGCTGGTGTTCCCATCTATTTCTGAAGAAGGGTCCTGACACGAAACGTCAGCTTTCCTGCTCCTCTGATGCCGCTTGGCCTGCTGTGTTTCTCCAGCTCTACACCTTGTTATCTTAGATTCTCCAGCATCCGCAGTTCCTACTATACCTGCTGCCCTTGTCCTTCAAGATGGTGATAACTGTGGGTTTGGAAAGTTCTGTCTAAGAATCCTTTAGTGCAAATTATAGAAGGTACTGCTGCCACTGAGCATCAGTGGTGGAGGGAATGAATGTTTGTGGATGTTATGCATATTAGGCAGGCTGCTTTGTCCTGGATAGTATCAAGCTTCTTAATTGCAAGTGTGGAGTATTCCATTATAATTCTGACTTGTGCCTTGCAGATGACGGACAGGCTTTAGGGAGTCAAGAGGGGAGGTGTACAATGAAGGGTTTGTAACCGTTGACTTACTTTTCTAGCCACAATATTTATATTGTGAGTCCGGTTCAATGTGTGGCCAACAATAACCTGCAGGATATTGATCATGGAAGATTAGGTGATGGTATTCCCATTGAATGTCAGGGGGCGATGATTAAATTGTCTGTTGTTAGAGATGGACATTGCTTGGCATTTGCGTGGCACAAATGTTACTTGCTCCTTTTCAGCTCAAACCTGGATGTGGTCCAAGTCTTGACGTGGACTGCTTCAGTATCTGAGGAGTTGTGGTGCTGAACATTGTGCAATCATTAGTGAACATCCCCACTTCTGACCTTAAGATGGAGGGAAGATCATTGATGAAGCAGCTGAAGATGGTTGGGCCCAGGACACTGAGGAACTCCTGCAGAGCTGTTCTCGAGGCAAGATTTTTGTTTTCCTGTCATTATAATCGTGACTACGTCGGCTGGGAAGATCTTTGGGAGGAGCTGATTGTAAGAGGTGCTATATGAATTCAAGCCTCCCTTTTTGGGTGGGGTGCCAGCCATGCTGCTAACATCAGTGCAGTGGCAGCCACTTTTGGTCAGGTGCCTCAGTGATTCCTACTATGGGCGAATAGCCCGCCAATGTCCATTGCTGAGTTTTAGGACAGGGCCTTTTCTGGGAAGCAGGGTGGGTGACCGAAGCTAGTTGTGAAGCAGCACTGTCAGAAGTGGGGGGCGAGTGAATGTGGGACAGAGGAAGAGACTGAGAGCCCCCTCTGTGCACTGGACTCTGAGAGTTAGGAATATCCATGAATCTCCGGCCTCATTCCGTGCTGTAAGATTTTGTGAACCTTTGGGTTCAGCATCAACTTCATGCCATTTTTTTTATATGTTTCTAGTAATGCAGCTGTTTGACTTTGCTTTAAGCCACGTCAGCCACTGGTGTTCGCGGTTGTTTGTCGTACATCTAATCAGATCTTTTTTATCGTGTGGTTGTTGTTTGGGGATTTACACACACTATCAAATGCTCATCAGATGTGAAGGGCTTTTCATGACCTGCACCAACAATTGCAACTGCTACGTCCTGTAATTTAACCAACTAGACATGTAAAAGGTCCACAGGAACCACAGTCAGTCAATAGGCAAGCAAAGGGAGAAAGAAGAAACTATGGAGCCTTTCACGAGCCTTTCGGTCTATGACAATAGACTGTAACAATGTAGGAAATGCAGCTATGATGAACACAGTAGTAACCTTCTTTCAAAATTCCACTAATTCTGCAATGGTGCCTGCATTCTGTAACCGTACTGTGTAAGAAAGAAGTGAGAAATAAAACAGGAACAACAGACCTGTTAGCCCTGTCAATAGTACAGAAAATTTTGCAATCTATTGTAAAGGATGAAATTATATTTAGAATTGAATGTTCTAAATGTCTAGTATTTTATATTTAGATACTTAAAAAAAATTGCTTGATTGGACAAAATTAACATGGATGTTTTTTCATTCAAGAACAAATACAGCACGGGAACAGGCCCTTCAGCCCTCCAACCCTGTGCTGACACATTTTGCCCTTCTATATTAAAACTATCTTCACTTACTGGTTCCTTCCTATTCCCTTCCTATTTGTACATCCTTCCAGGTGCTTCATGAATGCTGCTATAGTGTCTGCTTCCAGCCTCTCCTCTAGCAGCGCGTTCCAGGTGCTCACCATCCTTTGTGCGAAAAACTTGTCTCGCACATCTCATTTCAAATTGCCCCTCTCCTCGCACCTTGAAGCTGTGTCCCCTTGGCAAATGACCCCTTCCACCCTGGGGAAATGTCTCACACATTTCCACTCTATCTGTGCCATTCACAATCTCATAAACTTCTATTTGGTCACCCCTCAACCTCTAGTGAAAACAAAAATATTCCCCATATCAGACAACTTCCTGGAAAATCTTTGCTGTATTCTCTCCAAAACCTTAATGGTAGTGTGGTGACCAGACTGTCGGCAATATTCCGGGTGTGACCTAACTAAAATTCTATAAAACTGCAGCATTACCTGTCTATCCTTGTGCTCAATGCCCCTTCCATTGAAAGCGAGCATGCCATTGGTCTTTTTTTGTAACTACCTTATCTACCTGCACTGCCTCCTTCAGCGATGTGTGGAACTGTACACCCAGATCCCTCTACATATCAATACTCCTGAGGGTTCTTCTCGTCACTATATAATTTCCACCTGTACTTGACTTTCCA
Source organism: Stegostoma tigrinum (assembly GCF_030684315.1). Taxonomy (NCBI): domain Eukaryota; kingdom Metazoa; phylum Chordata; class Chondrichthyes; order Orectolobiformes; family Stegostomatidae; genus Stegostoma; species Stegostoma tigrinum. The sequence goes on along the minus strand of NC_081363.1, from coordinate 77,205,370 downwards.
AAATGCACATTTGTCTGGATTAAACTCCATCTGCCATTTTTCTGCCCATGCCTCCAACTGATCCATATCCTTCTGTACTGTCTGACAATCCTCTTGGCTATCTGCAACTCTACCAATCCTTGTACTGTCTGCAAATTTACCAATTAGACCAGCCACATCTTCCTCTGAATCATTGATGCAGACCACGAACAGCAGAGGGATGGGTTGGGTTTGGAAGATGCTACTTAAGGAGACTTGATGAATTTCTGCAGCATGTCCTGTAGATAGCACACACTGCTGCTCCTGAGAATTGGCGGTGCAGGGATGTGGATGTGATGCCTATCAAGTGGGTTGCTTTGTCTTGCATGTGCGGTATCTATCCCTCTATTTGCTTCCCATTCATGGGTCTATCAAGATGTACCTTAAACGTTGCAAATGTGCCTGCTCCCATTGCCTCCATTGGCACTGCATTCCATGTACGCACCATACTCTAGTTGAAACATTTTTCCTTCACTTCTCTCCTAAACTTTTCCCCTCTCATCTTGACACTGTGCCCTCTTGTAGTTGACCTTTCCGCTCCGGGAAAAAGCTTCTGCCTATCCATCCTATCTATGCCTTTCATAATGTTGTAGACCTCTATCAGGTTGCCCCTCAGCTCTCATCTTTTGTGATCTAGTTGGATTTTCAGAAAACACTTGATAAGCTTGCAACAGGAGGTTAATAAGGCCATGAGATGCCGGAGCAGAAATTGGCCAATTGGCCCTTCGAGTCTTCTCTGCTTTCCAATGAGGTCATGCTGACCTGATAATCCTCAACTCCGTTTTCCTGCCTCTGCCCCTTGGCAGGCACAAAATTAAAGCATGTGGGATTGGGGTGACAGGTTAACATGGGCTGAGGAGTGGTGAAAGGCTGAAAGCAGCAGGAATAAATGGTTCATTGTCATGCTGATGGGCCTTAACCAGCGGGTGACTCCGAGGAGAAGTGTTTGGTCTCCAGTTGTTCGCAATCTATAGCAATGATGGGGGTCAGTTATAGTATGGCAGACGATAGTTATCTTGGCAGAATTGGAAATTTAGACAGGCTGAGCAAGAACATATGGCAGATAGAAAATAACACAGAAAAGCATGGGATTATCCATTTTTGGTTGGAGGAACATAGGTGTAGCGTATTTATTGAATAGTTAGCGATTGGAAAGTGTTAGTGTCCAAAACAACTGAGGTGTCCTTGTTCCTAAGTCATTGGAAGCTAGCATTCAGGTGCAGCAAGCAGCTTGGAATGCAAGTTTGCCTTCATTTGCAAAAGATTTGAGAACAGGAGTAAAAAAGTCTTGGTCCCCTCCCCCCACTGCACCACACAACCAGCCCAGCTCTTCCCCTCCACCCACTGCATCCCAAAACCAGTCCAACCTGTCTCTGCTTCCCTAACCTGTTCTTCCTCTCACCCATCCCTTCCTCCCACCCCAAGCTGCACCTCCATCTCCTACCTACTAACCTCATCCCACCTCCTTGACCTGTCCGTCTTCCCTGGGCTGACCTATCCCCTCCCCACCTCCCCACCTATACTCTCCTCTCCACCTATCTTCTTTTCTCTCCATCTTCAGTCCGCCTTCCCCTCTCTCCCTATTTATTCCAGAACTCTCACCCCATCCCCCTCTCTGATGAAGGGTCTAGGCCCGAAACGCCAGGTTTTGTGCTCCTGAGATGCTGCTTGGCCTGCTGTGTTCATCCAGCCTCACATTTTATTATATCGTAAAAAAGTCTTGACTCAGTTGTACAGGACAACAGTGAAACTGCACCTGGAGTATTGTGCTCAGTTCCAGTTACCTTACCAAGGAAAGGGTGTTCTTGGCCAAGAGGGAAATTCACCGGGGTCATTCCTGGGAAGGTGGGACTGTCCTGGGTGAGAGGTTGAGCAGCCTGTATGGTCTGGAGTTTAGAAGAATGAGAGGCGATTATATAGAAAGTTACAAACTTCCTAAAGGGATAGACAGAGTAGATGCAGAAAGGTCAGTACTGTCTGGCTGGGAGAGGGATCTAGAGCCAGAGAACACAGTCGAGGATAAGAGGCTGGCCATTTCAAATTGAAGAGGAATTTCTTCACTCAGAGCATAGTGAACCTTTGAAATTCTCAACTCCCAATGCTGAGGAAAGCTAAACATTGAGTATGTTCAAGATTTAGATTAATAGATAGATCTCTAAATATTAGTGACATCAAAGGATGTTGGAATAGTGTGGAAACGTGGCCTTGAGGTTGCTGATCAATCATAATCTCAATAGCAAAGATGCCTCAAGGGGTTGAGTAGCCTATTCTTTCTCCTATGAATCTTTTACATCATACTGAGGAGGTGGGCATGTGCCCCAGTTAGACATCTCAGCCAAAAACATGGCATCCTGACCAATGCAGCACTCCTTCCATTGCTGCACTAGGAGTACAAACTTGGATTTCACCTGGAGGTTAAAATTGTTTCAGAGATAGTAGGAACTGCAGATGCTGGAGAATCTGAGATAACAAGGTGTAGAGCTGGTTGAACACAGCAGGCCAAGCAGCTTTCCTGCTCCTCTGATGCTGCTTGGCCTGCTGTGTTCATCCAGCTCTACACTTTTTCTGCTGGGGCAGTGGGAGTGGGAGTCCTATCACTGGGTACTGAATGGAGGTGATTGAATGATACAATGATATTGGAGAAACGACAATGACACAATGTCAATCTCTGAATACCCAACTAATTTATCTGCCTCTCTTTTTCTTCCTCCTCCTTTTGACCTCGCTATAACCTTCGAGCACACTTTTGTCAGTTGCCCTAATACCTTCTCAAGTCACGCAGTGTTAGACTATGACATAATGTTCCTGCACAGCATCCTGAGACCTTTCGTTGAATGGAATGGGCTAAATAAATGCATAGTTGTTGACTCAGGGGTGGGGTTGAGTTACACATACGTCTTTGAGTGAACAGATTGGCAGCTGGTAGCCGAGCAACCGGAAAGTTTGACAATGAAATTCCTGACTGGGGTTTGGGATCTTAGGCTTGACGCTCAAATGAAGTCCAGAGACTGCGTGCTGCAATGTGGGAGATCCAGTTGACTCAGTAAACACAGCCTGGCCACCCAACTCTTCCCAGCAGTTTGTGTGGGCACTGTCAATTGCAAGGAGCGTGCGAATGCAGTGGCTCACTGGCAACATTCCCTCCAAGCTGCGCAACTGTGCAGACACCCCGAGGTTTCTCCCAGGCTCTGGGCATGCTGGTCTCAGAAGGCAGTGCTGAGCGTGGACTTTGGAGGTTAGAGAGGGAGTTATATCTATACAGAGTACTGCTCAATGGGTAACATTCTCATCATTGAGTGAAGAAGGTTGTGGGTTCAAGCCCAGTGCCAGAGACATGAATATATCCTTCAGCTGACAGATCAGCTCTGCACTGTAGGTGGATGCATAGATCACACGGTGCCATTTTGAAGAGTTCTCCCCAGCGTCCCAGTTAATATTCACCCCTTAACACAGATTTCTGGAACACCGGGCAACTGGAGGACACAGGCTTAAGAAAAATGGCAACAGATTGTTTCAAATGGCCTCCTTCAATGCTATGGGATGAAGAGTTGGAACCACAGCAGATGGATCAGCCAAAAGTGGGTTTGTAATAGTTTTACGAGGAATGGGTAATGTCTGCAACATATCACAAAAACACTGACTCAGTCAGCGCAGTCAAGCCTTCAGCATTAGCACTCCAAATACCCGACAGTCTACAGGGAAGGAGTTACATGTAGATAAAACTCTGTTAACAGTTCCAATGTTCATCATGCTGCACGTGTTACACTTCCAACGCCCAAGAAGTTTTTTTTGGGATCTTCGAGATAGTAAGAGCTGCAGATGCTGGAGTCAGAGATAACACAGTGTGGAGCTGGAGGAACACAGCAGGCTCAGGCAGCATCAGAGGAACAGGAAAGCTGACATTTTGGGTCAGGACCCCTCTTCAGAAACTTGGGATCCTGTCATATACAAACTGGCTACTACCCTGAGCAGCATAACAGTCACCATGTTTCAAAAAAAAATTGTTTTGCTATATTTCTCAATGTTATTTTCCCTTTTTTTCTCTCTCTCTCTCTCTCTCTCTCTCTCTCTCTCTCTCTCTGTTAATTAGCCAGATTCTCCCGGTGCCTCAAATGCATGTAAATAAAGCCTGGCTGAAGTCAGAGATACTTTTGGTTTACTTGAATGGAGTCAAACTCCTAAGCATCCTATGATCTGTAAAGATGTCAAGGTGCTGGTGTTGTACTGGGGTGGGCAAGGTCAGAAGTCACATGACATCAGGTTACAGTCCATCAAGTTTATTTGAAATCACAAACTTTAGAAGCATTACCCCTTCATCACCTGATGAAACAGCAGTGTTGCGAAAGCTTGTGATTTCAGGTAAACCTGTTGGACTGGTGCCATGTGACTTCTGACTATGATCTGTATGTCATTGTTTGCACTGACCTGCCTGTACTGCTTGCAAAACGAAAGCTTTTCACTGTACTTAGGCACATGTGACAACAATAAATTGAATCAAATAATGTTTGTTTGTTTCCTTAATATGCAACTGTAACAAAACTACACTGCATTTGCAACTATGCATATACACAAAGATTTTTATTATGAATAAAGTAGATTTTGAAATTTTTAAAAAAGTTATCTTTTCTTCCCTTCCAGTCCCCACTTCCCTTCAATTTTCCTTTACTCGTTTTCTGCCCCCCTTCCTATCACCCTCTAGCTATTTCCCCCTTGACTTATGGAGTTGGGAGGAACGACCTGAGCATTCCACTGTGACAGGGCAGCGATGTGGAAGCAGTGTCTCTTTAAGAGGCACCTTCTCTGGCTGTGAAGTTGCAAGCAGCCGAGTTCAGTGTAGCAGATACCTGTGTCAGCAGTTTCCCTTCAGTCCAGGCACCACGCTGACAGAGTGTGCAGCTGCACAATGGCGCCTGTGTTATTCGAGTCCTCCCAGAGATGTACCGTGCACAGCCGACCCTGCGACATCAATCTGTCATTAATCGCGCGCTGGGTAATCGGTCTTATCCACTGACAAATAATTCACTCGTGTACAGCTCTAGCCTCCCTAAAACAGCAACACCAGCGATTACAAGCCATTTCCAAGAATGGTTCTGGCACAGAGTGATGAATCAGCAGCCAAGCTCGCGATTGCTTCCAATTACCTCCTCCCTGCGAATCTACACTCTTTCCTTGCCTCTATTTTTCTCACATCTCTTTTTTCACTTCTTCTCCCTCTGTCTCTGTCTATTTCAACTGCCTAGTGGATTGATTACTCATTTGCTTTTCTCTCGAAAGCCGCTGACTCATGATGTGCTTTTATCCCCACCCTGTTTCAGCAGCAGAATGATCGTTGTTTAATCCCTGTGTGTGAGTGTGTTTGTGTATGTGTGTGTGTGTGTGTGCTCCAATAAGTGTCCTGGGTTGTTTATCCGTTGAGGAGGCAAACTCCCTGGCTAAGTTCAAAGCTTGGTCAACCTTGTACACTACAGCAACTATTTTATGCATTGCCAAACTTACTGCTTGGAAACTAGGCCATTTGGCCCAACAGTCTGCACCTACCCCACGAGAGCTTCCTCTCTCGTTGCATTATCTCATCTCCCTCACATCTTCAATGGCCAGACATGTTAGCATACCGGGTGGCATTCCACGCCCTGAAACATGGGTCAGCTTATACTACGCTGAGTACAAAAGTGGACCACGGGAGTGGGTGTACGTGGTCACCACTTTGAAATGTCATCAGCATCCATTGCAAAGAGTGGGCACTGCTTAAATTCCTGTGCATCTTCATAAGACAGCTCATATTTGCTGCCTGGCCCTATGCACACAGTTATAGGGTACAGCTAAGTCTTACATGCATTTGTGTGGCATAAAATCAAGGTCAATTGCTAATGTGTGTAGAGAATTTCATGCTCGAAAAGCAGCTATTGACCTGCACCCCAAGTACTTGCAAATAATGATCCCACGTTTCCAACCCATACACTCAGTCAAAGCCATGCTCTACGGTATGCAATGTGGCTCAGGTATTCTGTGTGTTAGTGAATATAACACTCTCATTGCTTTCTGAGTAGTGAAGATTCTCCTGAACTTTTTGTTGGATTTGTTGTGCCTACCTGAGGTTTGTCGCCCCTAGTTTAGGATTCCCCCTGTAAAAGAAAAAGTTTTCTCCACCAAAGCCTACCTTGTATGTCTGCCCTATCACAAGCTTCTGTAATTTCAGTGGATCTGTCACTCAGCATTCTCTTTTCAAGAGAAGTGAGCCCCAATCTGTCCAGTCTTCACCATAAGACCATTAGGTAAAGGAGCAGAATTAGGCCACTTGGCCCATTGAGTCAGTTCTGCCATTCAATCATGGCTGATAGGTTTCTCAACTCCTTTCTCCTGTCTTCTCGCTATAACCCTTGATGCCTTTACTAATCTAGAGCCTTCTATCTCTCTCTCAAATACTCTCAATGACTTGGCCTCCACAGTCCTCTGTGGCAATGAGTTTTACAGATTTGTTGGCTGAAGAAATTCTTCCTCATCTCAATTCTAAATAGTCATCCCTTCACTCTGAGGCTGTGCATTCAGGTCTTAGTCTCTCCTACTTGTGGGAAAAACCTTCTCCACATCTACTCTATCCAGACCTCTCAGTATTCTGTAAGCTTCAATTCACCAATAGTTTCAAACTCTTGATTTGAGTGAAATCCTTGTAAATAGTTTTTGTACCTTTTCCACTGCTGCTGCGTTCCTTTAGTAGTATAGAGATCAGAACTGTGAGCAGCATTCCTGTTCTGGGCTAAGAGAAGTCCTGTACCTCGCAGGGAGAAAAGATAAGCAGTAATACTTGGAAATGAATATACTGGAGCTCCATTCTGATATATTCACTCGATGAGGTGGATCAGTTTGCATCATCTGCAACAAACATGGAGAATGCTGGAGCAACTCAGCAGGTCTGGAGTGTCAGTGGAGAGAGAAACAGAGTTAATGTTTCTGGCACTGTCTCCCTTGGTAGCAGTTCGTATTGATTCATTCAAATGGAAACATTTAGATTTCATCTTGAAAATCATGGTTAGAGATTCATTATATCAGTAATTGAGGCATAACATGTGGTAAATGTTACATGTTTGGAAGGAACAAGTTTCCATTGAGTTTTGAATCCCAATACTCCCCAGCACTGTGTTATTCTTCATCTTGTGGCTGTACAATTAGTTATTCTACACTAACTGGTGGAGATTCAGTGCCATGATTTAGCAATGCTCCCATTATTGTTGCATCGTTTTACCCCAGGAAGGTAGAAGACAAACTAAATGAACCTTAGTGTCTCCTTGACTGACAATTTTCCAATCTAATGGGTGAAAACTTCTAAATAATATGCATGTAGTTAATCCTTCACCGATGAGTCTGAACATGGATATTGCTGTCTTTTGGTCAAACCTTGGATTGTTAGTCTTTTCTTGGGACTGTTTACTCCTGGCTTACTTACAAAGTCCCATTCTATCTGTGCACATTTATTCCTGGATATTGAAAAGAGAGCAGGCCTAGTCATCTGAAGCAGGTTCAACCTGTAACATGGAGATAATTGATGACCAAGTTGTAGAACTGGGAAGACAAATGCCAGGGTTAACCATTCATCCTTTCACCCAGTCTCAGAGTCAGCACTTATATTTATTTGGCACTTCCGATGTAGTAAAACACACTAAGACACTCAGTGAACAAAATTTGACCTGTGATGAAAAGGAGATATTAGGGAGGCGTGCAAAGGTTTGGTCAATGAGGTTTAAAGATGTTCTTAAAGGAGGAGAGAGGGCTACAGAGTTGAAAAGATTGAGGGAAGAATTTCCAAGATGATGGATCAGTCAGAATTCAGTGCAGCCATGCTGAGCCAGATGGCCTCCTCCTGCACTGTATAAAATCTGTGGTTCTGTAATATTGAGGCTGTTGATTTGATTTGATTTTATTGTCACGAGTACTCAAGGACAAAAGTACAGGAGTGCAGAAAAAAGTGGACAATTTTTCCACACAAGGTGCCATTTTAAGTACAAGTACCTAGGTCCAGAATCTTAAGAGCAAGATAGGAAGAAAGAACAAAGTTGAAAGTTAAACATTGTAGAAATTATAGTACAGTGACGACTTCTTAGTTTTAAGCAGAAAATAAATAAATAAAGCTGAAAGTTCTTCCGCAAGTGCTTAACCACAGTGGGACCACACTTTGAGGAAGCACGTTAAGACTAGAGTTGACGCTGGGCTGAGAGACCACCATGTACTGCCAAAAGACCACAACGCCAAGAAGCTGCCATGCTGGGACACGGAGAGATTACCAAGCCAGGCCGAAAGTGCGCCCTGCCAGGTCAAGAGACCACCACACCAGGCTGAGAGGCCAACAAGCCAGGCCGAAAGGCCACCTTGCTGGGCCTAAGGCCCACCCTGCTGGACCAGGAGGCCACCAGATCAGAGTTGGGCTAGCGCAGAGATCACAGAAGGTTGGGGGCAGGAAGCAACAGGGAAAGGGAGGCTGATATGGGTTTTGAAAGGATGAAAATTTTAAAATTAATGATTGGGCTTGTATGTCAACCAATGTTGACCAGCGTGCATAGAGGCAATGGGTGAGCTACGCTTGGTGTCATTAGAATACCAGCAGCAGATGAGAAAAGTGAGTCTGACCATCCAGTTAGCAAATTAGTCAAGGGCTGGGCAAATCATCCATCTTACCACTATAGACACTCAGAAGAAGACTGTACATGTTTGTGTCTTTCAGCTGAGAAACCTGCCACTATATTGGATGAAAACCTTTCAAGAATGAAACTTTTAATTTACATCATGCCTCCAGTGTAAAAGAATTGCAATAGCAAAAAGTGCTTGGAATCGAATCTCATTGTCTGGAAGTTTAGTGTGGAAAAGTAAACAATGGCATTCCAACATTGTGGTGTGAACTGTGATCCAATTAACATTCTAAATTGCTGTGTCTAGATTTTACATCGGCTGGTTTTACAATGTGACCAATAAAATAGCAAATTTCTGAAGTTTATCCTTTTGTCAAGTTATATGCCATGTAACTTTATAGGAACATCGACAATAAAATAACATGGAATTCCTCATAAACCTGGTTAGAGTCTCGATGTTGTATTGTTTCTCCCCTCCTACTATTTCCTCTTTGGACCTACGATCCCTTCCCCCGAATGTTTGGTTGATCAGATTGTATTCGCTATGAATGATGCCATCCATTTGGCTATGAACCATAGAGTTTCTTCGACAAAGAAGTGGAACACAGTTGGAGTTGATGGGGTGGGTGGAGTGAAAAAAACATCTTTACTGACACCCCCCTGTCCGGACCCCTGCTCGCAATGATAATCACACAAGCCTTGTGAGCCGAAGCCATGTGAGCGGTGGTGAAGCCTGGTGTGCCCGATGGAAGCCAACAGCCGCAGTCAGCGGCAAACGCAGCTGGCAAACACGGGCCAGTCTTAGCCCAGCATGAATGACAACACGTCCAGTGCAGGGGAGAGTGAGTCGTCTTGGGGAAAGCCCATCATGGAGCATCTGCAGGCCTTTGGCTTAAGAAAGGACTGTAATATTTGGCTTTTCAACTTTAATCCTTTATTTTTCCACTTTTATACCAAGAAGACTGCAGTGCTGAACTTTTTAAACTTATTTCTTTATTTTTCTACTTCTGTAACTAGGAGCTTGTACCTACATACTTTGCATTTAAGATGGTGACATGCGTGGTGACATTATACACTTTTCACCCTACTATTGTACCCTTTGCCTGAGTATATGTGACAATAAAACCTAAATCGAAACCTAAAGTTATCTAGAATGACGTTGACTGTATGGGTATTTAGCCCAACTGGACTGCGCTGGACTGTATGCCAATTTCAAGGCTTCTCCTACAAACCTAGTTCATCTGGATGTCAGAGCAGTAATAGGCATTACTTTTGGAATACAGCATGAGTTGGGACAGAGGGCCATGTAGGACAGGCAGGCTGCTGGAAGAGGAAGTGGGGTGTGAGGGAAAAGGGCTCTCTGCAGGGAGGTTGTACTGACCCAATGTGTTCAGGAAGCAATTATCCTATTTGAACCTTATATTTGCACTCATCATGGCCATGATTCATAACTCTGCATCAGGGTTGAACATTGCTGAACTTTTAATAGCAACATATACATTATTTTAAAATGGATGACACAGCCAAACAATGATGACGAATGTATATTCAGTGGCCATCTCGAAAGGAATTCTGGAACGTCACATCTGTGCAAAGTCAGGCTAGAGTCAAACAGGAAGACTGAAAAAAAAAGAGTGTTAACTCTACCTACTCCCCCCAGCAAAGGCTGGAGGTTCATGATCCATACGGCTCCTGCCACTCCCCCGGGCTGGAGCCTCAGCAATCCACATGATCTGTTGGGAGATTTGTCGGGGTTGATGCGACCCTGGAATCCAGACCCAGGATGGAAGTACTCTGAGCTTGAAGGACAGCAAGCTAACATTACATAATGGAAAAGTTGGAAACGTTGCTCGTGTCAAATTTGAAGCTGAGACATCAACATCAGATGTTGCGTCATGCTCTATGCGTGTGCAAATGGGCTGGCCACCAATACCATGTTAGGGGGACTGGACTACAAACTCTGTGCCCTATTCCAGGTTGGCATCGGATCTCATCGTACTCCTCGGCCTTCACTGTGGGTGTTTGGCTTCCAATTCACAAAGCATTTTGTTGTCTGTCTTCAGCTCTAGTCTGCACCATTTAAGCGTTCAACTGCGTCTTCTGCAGTGGAACCCATCAGTAACCTTGCCCACCAGTTGGTTGGCACTTGTGCAGTTCTTGCCCCCTGCCCTGGCTGCAAGCCATACCTGCCAGTGTGTCTTGATGCACAGATCCTGCCTCTAAGGTACGTACAGAGTCAGAGCTGGATGTTTTCAATGGGAGGTCAAATTATTCCTTTCTGGTTCTTTCTCTACATTCTGGTCAAGGGGGTTTCACCTTAGCTATCTGAAGGTGAAAGCAAAAAGTGCAAAGAGAGGGCAAGTTGCATGGAGAGAGGGGCTGGAAAGTAAGAAGTGCCTGCTTACTCTGCTTACTACTTGTGCATCTGAAGAGATGGTCAAAGATAGGGGGAAAGTAAGGTATGAGAAAGAGGATTCCAGTGAGAATATAGGATACCAGCGATGTCAGTGGTTGAATCCTTGCCGCTGGTCATGGTTTATCATAGAATCATGGAGTACAGAAGAGGCCATTTGGCACATCAAGTCTGCTGAGAGTATATAACTATTACTTCCACTTTCCGGCTCTAGGCTCATAGCCTTGAGTGTTATGACTCTTCAAGTGCTCATCAAGTAATTCCTAAAGGCTGTGAGGTTACCCATCTCAACTGTCCACCCACCACCCTTTCGTGACCCGTCTAAAATGGCAAGCCATTCAGTTCAATGGCAGTTAGGGATGGCCAACAAATACAGGCTGTACAACCACATCCCATGGAAGAATCACTAATAAACTTTTCCCAGGCAGACACTCCCCATCCCCTCAAGGTGGTCTCATAATGATTATTCCAACATTCTAGCCAATTTTGGCTATTTTGTAGGGTTACGGATATCTAGTTGGCCTAATCCTCCAGTTAGCTCTGACTGTCTCTGGTGCGGAGCAGCATTTCCCAGCAAGAGAGGAGGATCTATGCTAGTGAGTGTGATACAATCTGAGCAGCGTGGCCGTTATGATGGATTTCCTGGCATTGTGCATACACTTTGAGATGTGAGTGTGAGGCTTCCAGCAATTCTAACTCTATGAGGGTAAGGCACAAAATAAGAATGTTAGGAATGAGATCTGCCTGATTAAGATTACCAGCGGGTGAATAGTTGGACTACAGCCGATGAACTGACCAATATGTGAGAGCAGTGGTGTAGTTGGCACGACATGGCACTCGCTTACTTTGACCATTTATACGACGTCAATGATCTTCTTGTGGCATTGCAGCCATATTCTGAGGGCTTGACGTCTGGTTTACACAGCTATCTGCTCACATTGCTTTTTGATGTCCCTCCACAGATGCAGAATACTTCTCATCCTTTCATCCAATACCTTTCAGCACCGAATCTGGAAACATTGGAGTCCACTCAGTTCCATGTTGTGAGATTCATCACTTTTTCTCAGATCAGGTTTTCCTCAATCAGGGGAGACAATGGCCTAGTGGTATTATCACTGGAATGGTTAATCCACAGGCTCAGATAATATCCATGGGACCTGGATACAAACCCTGTTATAGCAGAAGATGAGATTTGATCCACTAAAAGCCCGAAATTAGGGGTCTAATGATAGCCACGAAACCACAGTTGATTGCTGGGGAAAATTCCATCTGGTTTACATCTTTTTCCATCTTTTAGGGATGGAAACGGCCATCTTTACCTGATCTGGTCTACATGTGACTTTAGACCCACAGCAATGTGGTTGAATCTTAACTGCCCTCTGGGCAATTCGATTAGATTCCCTACAGTGTCGAAACAGGCCTTTCGGCCCAAAAAGTCCACACCGCCACTTGAAGTATCCCACCCAGACCCATCCCCCTTTTAACCCACACGCCCCTGAACACTACAGGCAATTTGGCATGGCCAATCCACCTAGCCTGCACATCTTTGGACTGTGGGAGGAAATCGGAGCACCTGGAGGAAACCCACGCAGACACAGGGAGAATGTGCAAACTCCACACAGACAGTCACCCAAGGCTGGAATCGAGCCCGGGTCCCTGGCGCTGTGAGGCTGCAGTGCTAACCACTGAGCCACCGTGCCACCCTGGGGACAGGCAATAAATACTGGCCTCACTAGCGATGGTGTCATCTCATGAATGAGTAAAAAAAATTACAGCTCCCAGCTCCAGACATAGTGCCCCTCCCTGTTAAGAGTTATAGCCTAGTTTTAAATTGGCTTTAAGAGGCACCAGCCATTTAAAATATTGGTTGCCTCTTAACACATCCTAGAAATGAACAGCACAGTTATCAGCTTTTGTGCTCCTAAGATGCTGCCTAACCTGATGTGTTCATCCAGCTCAATACTTTGTTAGTCCCCAGCACAGTTATATTGCTGGTTGAATGCAGATATCATTTAAATGAAGAGACAATGCAATGTTGATGTGAGTACATCATATACTCCTTGTCCCCATTTCTGAGAATGATCGAATTTATTTGACATCTCACCTGGGTCATTGCTAATGTGGCTTACACTTAAGTTTCCCGGTCTCCAGAACCTGTTAAATTCGCAGTTCTTCCGACCGTTCGATTGATTGCAACAAGGTAGATGCTGTTCTCCCAGAAGAAATTAATTTATGTTTTGAAAGCAGGCTTTCTTAAGTAAACAGAAGAGTGAGTTCATTGGTTACTGACTAATAATAATCCAATTCACAGACATGCAGCTTTGGAATAAGAAGTGAGCTCAACAAAAGGTAAAGATTAGAGCAATATTGAAATAACTCAGTCTCCAAGTTGTTCATGAAGAACAGAAAATTGAACATTGTTTTCATTATGTGTAATGGTACTGGAAGTGTTGACCTTGATAGTTGAGCCATCAATATCAAGACTGTTTGGTTCGCAAGCTAATTGAAGTTCTTTTTTTCCAGGTTCCTGGCTGTCTGGGAGCATTCAGACTGAGAGAATGTCAGTGATCTTTACTCACCTGCAGTGCAGGGATGTTTAATAGCTGTTCTCAAAATGTGACCTTTGCAACACAATTGCCCAAAGACCACTAACCCACATAGTTGGTTTTTTAACTTTGTTTCTTTTTCTTAGCCCTGGAAGGATAAAGCATTATCATCTTAGCAAATGTCTTCCTGCTGAGAGGAGAGTGGTAGTCAGCCTCTCATTATCTTTTCTTCCTGGGTGTTTCTGCTGAAGTCTCAATGTCTCCGAACAGATGAGACATTCAGTGGCACTCTCCCAGACAGTGAGGGAATTTATATCCTCAGTTATCCTTTGTTTGTAGTAGTCCTCTTCTTAGGGAACGCATGTTGAAATTCAATGTTCACAATATCCACAAACAATTAGGGATCTGATCCATTGTCACGACGCTCATCCAGAGATTCTAAATCAGCCACAATGCGAGGAAACTGAAACTAGATACCACACTAGAGACGAGCCTAAACCAATAATTTGTCCACTGACAATATTTCAAGTTATTATGGGGAACGTATAGGGTAAATAGAAACCATTCTTACTGTTTGTGGGGCTCAGATGAGAGAGTACAATCTAAATATTAGAGCCAGTCCTTTCAAAGGTTAAATACTTGCAAAAGCTGGTAGAAGTTGAAACTACTTCTGTAAATGTTAGTTGATGCTAAGTCAATCATTAATTTTAGGTCTGAGATTGATAGGTTTTTGCCAATCAAAGGTATTAAGGGATATGAGGCAAAGGCACATTTATGGAGCTACGTTGAGATCAACCATTGAATGGCAGAACAAGCTTGGGGGGTAAGCAACTGATCCTTGTTCCTATGTTCCCAGTATAGTAAAGTATTGCATTTAATTGTCCTGGCAATACATCTTAACACTCTTATTTGCCTTTGCAACAGCCTCGAGGCATTGGCTGTGAACTTTCTGAGATTAATGTGCCGTAGCAGCTAGGTCATTGAAGCAATCAATGTTGTTAACGCTTAGCTTTCTTCCACCCACATGCAAAATACTGCACTTAGGGGCATTGAGAGGCATTAGCCAGACTTGGGGCGCATTCCCCAACCTCATCAAGATACATCAGTCACTTTGTTCCTCGAGGTCCTACAAAGTGCATTGATCTGTATCATCTAAGAACTTGTAGATATTTGAAAATGTGCTGATGTCACACAAGTTGGCAATATCGAGAAGGATAACAATTACCATCAGATGGGTGGACGTGTGGCAGGTGAAACTTGAAGGAGATGGATCTGATGTGATGCGTCTTGGTAGAAAGAATGTGAGGAGGTATTCGTAAATAAAAGGTGTAATTCTAAAGGCTGTGTAGGAACACAGAGACCTTGATGTATACGTGCACAAATTATTGAAAAGGGCAGTGCAGGTTGAGACTATGGTTAACAGTGACAAACAGGATTCCAGGCTTTCTAAGTAGAGGAATAGAGTGCAGAAGCAAGGAAGTTATGATGAACCTTGACAAAACATAGATTCAGTGTCAGCTGGAGAATGGTGTCTTATTTTGGACATCACAACTTGGACTTTATGCAGAAACGATTGATGTGAATAGTTCCAGAATGAGGGAATTCAGTTAGGTAAATTAGAGTTATGAAAAGACGTGGTCGAAAGCTTTGATAGGAATGTTCGAAATCATGAGTGATTTACTCAGAGGGTAGATAGGGAAGAAATCTGCACTCATCTGTCGATTGATTAAGTCTACCAGATTGGCCAAACTACAATAGCCATGTGAGGTGATATTTGTGTATGCTGCAAGTGGTTAATAGGTTCTTTTCTAGGATAGAAGACCCACTTCACCAGAGGTGTGTAATAACATCTTTCAACAGGTTGATCAGAAAAATATCTAGGCAGCAAGTGGTTAGGATCTGAAAAGGGGGCAGCTTCAACTGTGGTTTTTAAATAGAACATAGAACATAGAACAGTACAGCACAGAACAGGCCCTTCAGCCCACAATGTTGTGCCGACCATTGATCCATGTATGCACCCTCAAATTTCTGTGACCGAGTGCATGTCCAGCAGTCTCTTAAATGACCCCAATGACCTTGCTTCCACAACTGCTGCTGGCAACGCATTCCATGCTCTCACAACTCTCTGTGTAAAGAACCCGCCTCTGACATCCCCTCTATACTTTCCACCAACCAGCTTAAAACTATGACCCCTCATGCTAGCCATTTCTGCCCTGGGAAATAGTCTTTGGCTATCAACTCTATCTATGCCTCTCATTATCTTGTATACCTCAATTAGGTCCCCTCTCCTCCTCCTTTTCTCCAATGAAAAGAGACTGAGCTCAGTCAACCTCTCTTCATAAGATAAGCTCTCCAGTCCAGGCAGCATCCTGGTAAACCTCCTCTGAACCCTCTCCAAAGCATCCACATCTTTCTTATAATACGGCGACCAGAAATGGGAATTAGATAAGGGGAGAAGATAGTTTGGTGATATTGTTTCTGTGCTAGTAGTTCTGGTTACGTTCTGGGAACCTGGGATTTTGCATTCTACCATGTCAGATGGTGAAACTTTTTAAAAAAATTTGTTGGTGACTAGTCTGCTATCCGTCCCTGACCTACATGCAATGCCAACTCCATGGCAATGCGGTTGACTCTTAACTGCTGTCTG
The DNA here is from genome assembly GCF_030684315.1 of Stegostoma tigrinum. Classification (NCBI taxonomy): domain Eukaryota; kingdom Metazoa; phylum Chordata; class Chondrichthyes; order Orectolobiformes; family Stegostomatidae; genus Stegostoma; species Stegostoma tigrinum. The sequence goes on along the minus strand of NC_081363.1, from coordinate 77,189,128 downwards.
AAATACAACTAATTGTATTGAATCACAGCTGGGACCCCACAACAAGCAAAAACAATTTGGACAAAGAAATTGAATGCTATATCTCTAAATTTGCAGACGACACTAAGCTGGGTGGCAGACCGTGCCATGAGGCCGATGCTAAGAGGCTGCAGGTGACTCGGACAGGTTGGCTGAATGGGCAAATGTAACATGATGTGGATAAATGTGATAAAATTACCCACTTTGGTGGCTAAAACAAGAAGGCAGATTATTATCTGATCGGTGGCAGTTTAGGAGAAAGGCGAGGTGCTACAAAACCTGGGTGTCATGGTGGAACAGTCGCTGAAGGTTGGCATACAGGTGCAGCAGATGGTGAGGAAAGCTCATGGCATGACGTCTTCGTAGCGAAAGGATTTGAGTATCGGAGTAAGGATGTCTTGCTGCAGCTGTACAGAGCCTTAGTGGGGCCACAACTTGAATATTGTGTGAAGTTTTGGCCTCCTAGTCTGAGGAAGGGCATTCTTGCTATCAAAAGGTCCAGTGAAGGTTTACCAGACTGCTTCCTGGGATGGCATGACACTCATATGAAGAAAGATTGTATCAACTGGGCCTGTACGCACTGGAATTTACAAGAATGTAGGAAGAGCTCATAGAAGTACATAAAATTCTGATGGGACTGGTCAGTCTCGGGGCTGGAAGAATGTCTCCAATGTTGGGGGTCACATCAGGGGTCACAGTCTAAAAATTAAAGGGTAAGCCATTCAGGGCTGAGGTGAGGAGGGATTTCTTCATTCAGAGAGTTGTGAGCCCATGGAATTCCCTACCACAGAAAGCTGTTGGGGCCAGTTCATTAGCCATATTCAAGAGGGAACTGGATGTTGTGGCCCTTGTGGCCAAAGGGATCAAGGGGAATGGAGAAAAAGTGTGAGTGGGATACTGAGATTGCATGAACATATTGAACGGTAGTGCAGACTCGAAAGGCTGAATGGCCTGGTTCTGCACTGATTTTCTATGTTTCACTGCAAAAACGATGCTGCCAAATCCTCGTTAACATCTCAGAATGAAATTCTAAAATTGGGAGAGCAGTGTCACATACTAATCAAGCAATAGACTGTCACTGTAATGTGCCTTACAGGCAATTTTCCAGACACCAGATTAACAGTATAGTAATATAAAGTCAGGAGACAGTTGTCTGTCTTGTGACATCTGCAACATCAAGACCTGGCACATCTATCACTCCACCATTACCATCAACCCATTATAATTACACTTTTTCCTATTACTCAATTAGCTTTGTATCCATGTTGCTACTATCCATTTTATTCCATGACCCACAACTTTCGCCCGAAGTCTATTGCGTGACAATGTGTCAAACACATTCTGAAAGCCCTTGTATGCCACATCAAAAGGATTGCCCTTATCAACCTTCTCTCTAACTTCTTAAAAAAGACTCCAGCAAGTTTGTTATTTTCCCAGTGATGACTCTTCTGAATCAACCCACATCTTTTCATGTGACTATAAATTCTATCCTAAATTATTGTTTTGGGAATTTTTCCAACCAATGAAGTCAAACTGACTGGTCTGTAATTGCTGACTCTACCTTAACAACACATTTTGAAGAGTAGTGTAATGTTGTAAATCTCCAATCCTTTAGCGCCAGCTCAATTCCAGGCAAGACTGAAAGGTGAGGGCCTCTCCGTCTGCAATTTCTACTCTCACTTCCTTAAATATCCTTAGATGCCTCTCAGCCAGTCCCAGCGCCTAATCAACTGTAAATATTGACAACATACCCAATACCTCTTCCTTATTAGTTTAAAGCTCTTCTAATGACTGACTTCCCTCTTCCGTCACAGTGGCCTGGCCAAAGGTAACAGCAGAGGCAAAGTGCTCATTTCCCACTTCAACAACCTCCCCATGTGTAAATTCCATTTATCTCCTCCTTTTAACACTCTTCTACTATTAATGTGCTTCTCGAAGACTCTTATTTCCCTTCCTCAACACTCTGCTTGACTTTGAAAATTCCTTTTGGCCAGAATATTCCCAGCATGGACAATGGTGAGAAATTTGGGGAAATCCAATGAGATTCTGATGCACAATGGTGAGAAGACAAAACCTGAGTTTCTCCTCATGGTTTCAATGGCTAGACAAGAATCTCGCCAGTAAGGAGCATTTCCCCATGTTTGTGTCTCATGCCTTACCTCATTTGCCTGCAGTTTGTGGTTCTCCCATGCACTGATGAGAAATCAGATGCTGCAAATATGAAAGTCTGAGCAGTTACCTGGTGGAGACAGCTTGCCCATATCTTCTCTGGCTCTCCATGTTCAGGTCCATTCATCAACATCTCACTGCACACTCTGCGGGCAATGCCTCCATCTTTCATCCAGGAAATTGGCATTGGCAAAGCTTCAGCCTCAACACGTCATTATTGGCTGCTCTGGGAGCAACTCTGGATCCATTCCAGCCCTTCAGGGCTTCAGTTTGAAGGTTTTAGGGGCAGTTTTGAATTATATGTTCCCGTGAGGCTCCAGGGAGACACCCACAGCCATCTTACGTATCTACACAGGATACACTTCCTGGCTCTTAGCTTCAATTGTTCGAGCCTCACTTACTTTGCACTTATGTGAAGGTCGCCAGCCTCTTTGGATGGCACAGCCATTTAGTCAGAGGCAGAAAGGATACTAGTTGTGAGGGTTGACATGACTGAGAGCTGTTGGGTGGACAACGTGCCTGCATTGTTGAGAATGGAGCACCATGAAATTTGCTCAAAAGTAGTGCCAGAGTTAGAGTGCAGTGAGAGATGATGGGAGTATTGCCCCTTGCATAGCACAGTTGATTATTATCCTGCTCATGACACTGCTGTGCATTTCTGTTCAACCACTAAATGCCTCTGACCCTGGGCGCTATCTCAGTCCTGGCTGGTTTGCTGTAGTGCTGGTCCCTCGATGTTGGCCACAAGAAAGAGAGGGTAGCCCTCCTCTCCGGCACCCCAGGTGCATCTCTGCAAAGCCAAGTCCCAGCTTCCCTTTCCAACTCCAGGTACATATGTTACAGCAGCAGACCATGAAGGGCAGTTCACGAATTTAAGCATTTTGTCATGGTGCACAGCTCGGCTTCAGAGGTTGGCACCCCTGGCATGAGGTTCCAGCATCAGCAAAGCATTTCACCCTCTGCTGACTACACAAGGAGAGCAACATGCACCTTGAGTGCGTAAGAATGAAGCGAGCAGTGGGAGATGGTGTGAGGAAATGGGCTGGGGCAGGAAACCCTCCAAGAAATTCCACAAAAATTCCATTTAACCAAAATATGGGAAAACTCAGCCCATAGTCTTGATTGAGCCCAGGAGAAAGGCAAATAAAAGCTTTACTTTTCACCCCTTGCCATATTTAACAGTGGATGTCTACAATATGGCAATTGTCGAGCACAAAGCAGTAAAATTTGTGTAGAACCTTTCACATCCTTGGGACAATACTTGGGATGTTTCAACACCAAACAGCGGTCACTATTTTACAGATAAATGTAAGAGTTAAAGAGCACGAGTGACAGAGAGATGAATGATCAAGCTACATAGATGTGAATCATCTGGGATTTTGCATGGAAAGCTAGCTTTCGTTTTATCTGTGGACAGACAATAGTCTGTGTTGTGAACACAGTACAATGGGCTGACCATGTAAAATCTTGTGGACTTTGCATGCAAATATCACGGTGTTGCGACACCATCTCAGAGAGGTGCAGTCACATTGACGTCAGTTACTTTCCCTTATAAATGCAAACTGATGAATTCACATGCCTAAGATAAGAGCAGAATAAATGAGTATCTTTTGCACCTTAGCTCAACTTATCCCCATTCTTCCAAAGTTCTGTCTTGTCCCATTTCCCCTAAAAGTTGCATTCGAGTCTCTCGATGTGTTGAGTCCCATGAGAGGCTGTCTAGCATATATGCCAATTTGCTTCTGGTGAAGTGACTTATTGCACATGCAAGCTTAAATGAGACTGTCAGTGCGATGCTCATTATGCAAACCATGGTGATTTGTAACACTGCTGACAGTTCGGGAACACTGTGTTTCCTTGCATCCAGATTGTCAGGAACAAGTTGTTCCAAATTCAGCAGGTAAACATTAACCGTGACTAGAGTTAAAGCATCTTCGTAGCTGGAAATTGGTCCCTCCTATTAGTGGACACAATCTTGGCAAGATAAAGTCATGATGTGCAGTAAAACTGCTTCAAGTGGCTACATTCCATTAACCCTTCTTGGACCATTTAAAGTTGGGGGGTGGGGTGCAGATCTGTTAAGTTTTCCCCTCCAAAGAGTTAAGGTGTCTGAATCAGGGAGGTGCCTAGCTCCACAAAAAAGCAAGAGCATGCACTTATATAGAACCTTTTACTAAGATGTTCAATACTGTCTTATAGCTAACTAACCGTTTTGGTGAAGTGAAGTCATTGTTCATCATGGATCAACAAATCCCCACAGTGTGAAGACAGGTCCTTTGGCCCAACAGGTCCACACTGACCCTCACAGCATCCCACCCAGACCCACCCCCCATAACCCTCCCTGAACGCTATGGACGACTTAGCATGGCAATCCACCTAACCTGCACATCTTTGGACTGTGGGAGGAAACCAGAGCACCCGGACGAAAGCCACGCAGACACGGGGGGAAGATGCAAACTCCACATGAGGGTGGAATCAATCTCGGGTCCGTCGTGCTGTGAGACAGTAGTGCTAACCACTGAGCCACTGTGCCACCCCATTTATAATGAAGAGCCCTGTTATAACTGTATCAGAAATAGTAGGAACCACAGATGCTGGAGAGTCTAAGATAACAATGTGTGGAGCTGGATGAACACAGCAGGCCAAGCAGCATCAGAGGAGCAGGAAAGCTGACATTTGGGCCTAGGCCTTTCTGATGAAGTGTCTAGGCCCAAAATGTCAGCTTTCCTGCTCCTCTGATGCTGCTTGTCCTGCTGTGTTCATCCAGCTTCACACCTTGTTAGCCCTGTTATAATGAAGGGGAATTGACTATCTAATATGAACACAGCCAGGTCCTACAAACAGCGCTCAGATAATACTTTCTCTTTGCTTGAGGGATAAACATTGGCTGGGACAGCAGGGAGAGCACTCCTGTATATCTTAGCTACAGCATCGTTTACCCCAACCTGGCAGTGCAAACAGCTTAGATTCGTAGAGTTGTACAGCACAGAAACAGACCCTTCGATCCTACTCATTCATGCTGACCAGATATCCTGGAACAATCCAGTCCCATTTGCAGCATTTGGTCCATATCCATCTAATCCCCTCCTATTCATCTTGCCATCCAGATGCCATTTAAAATACTGTAATTGTAACAGCCTCCACTTCCTCTGGTGGCTCATTCCATACATGCATCACGCTCTGTGTGAAAAACTTGCCCCTTTGGACTCTTTTAAATCTTAAACATCTCACCTTAAAACCTATGCCCTGTAGCTTTGGACACCCCTACCCTGCAGAAAAGGCCTTGAATATTCACCCTATCCATGCCCCTTATGATTTTATAAACCTTGATAAGGTCACCCCTCAGCATCTGACGCACTGGATTCAGCTTCACGCTTGTGCTCAAGTCTGTAGCGTGGAGTTTGAAGCCATAGAAGCTAAAGTTTGTGCTACGCACAGCTAACACTGATAAGGTTGACCAGAATTTTGCTGAGGTTCTGAGGAGGCAATGGCTGGTACGTTTGAATGATGAACCTCGGCAATGAGTGTCATTGAGTTAATCCAACTTGCAGAGAAACTGGCTGTGCTAATCCCTGCCATTTTAATGCACCATGAGGTGGGCTAGTGTCAATGGATGAGGCAAAATAGCCAATTTCTTTTCTCCTTACATCTTTACATCAAAGACTGCCATCCGACAGAGTTTGCTCAGTGGTATTTCCCGAGCTGATAAACCAGAGCATTTGACCAAAATGTACCATCATGTCCCTGTGATTCTACTCCTGGGTTGTCTTCATCAGTGTTTGAAGGAGATTAATCTATCATTCTTGAAGACTCCAGGACTTGGAAGCTTGGCAGCCAACAGCACTAGAGCAATGAAGCAGTTAACTACCCAGCCAATCTAATACGCAACTACTTTCAGGGGCTGAGTCAGAATGTAAATAAAAACAAACCAGAAATTTCCATTGACTGCAGGCCCTTTGCCAAGATTTTATCAGTAGGCCAAGGTTGCTGATGAAACTGTCTCTGTGACTGCTGGTAATTATAGAGAGTTTTCTTTTGTATAATAACAGCTTAATGGTTATTTGCTCAAACTGTGTCTTATCCTACAGCAATCTCACAGCTAACTATCTTCTCCAAAATACATACGGTGTGGAGCTGGGGTTGGGGGGGGTTCCTTGAGCAGTTTTCTAGTGGCTCTTTCCATTAACTTCTTTACACCCTTCAGGAGTGAGAGGGGTTTGAAGCGGAGATGGGGTTCAGTTGTGTATCCCCCAGCAACGGTTTTAGTTTTGAGTCTTGGCCCGTCACCATCCTTGGCCCTGGTACTGGTTGGCGAAGCTGAAGTGGGTTATAATTGGAATGTGGACATGTGACATGATCCGACCTGCGAGGTGTAGGTAATCCTGAAGCAGCCAGAATGATGGCAGCAACGAGAAGCTCTCTCAAACTTTCGGCTGTCAAACTGTTTGACCACCACTTTGTGTTCGGCTGAGAGCAAGTTCCCTCTCGTGAAGCTCTGTGAAGACTGGAACCATTATCTCTGCCTCAAACTCCATTCCCACGCCATTGTCAAGTCCACCCTTTTCCTTGAATAATATTTTCATTATCTCAATGTTCTATCTGATCCCGTGCTAACATACTGACCAGACAAGTGCCAAATCACCTCTTACTTCTACCATCATAACATTGCCCTGGCTCTGTCCTGACTTCATACTGTCTGCTGCTGCATGTCTGTGACATCTGTTCCAATGTGATATTGGCTGGGCTCCCATCTTTCACTCCCCATAAACCTCAGATTGTTCAAAACTCTGCCGTCTATACCCTAACACACCCTGAGTCCACTTCATGCATTAGCTCTGATGCTCATCTGAGAAGGCTGAGCCTATTTAGAACAAAATTCTCAAATTCCTGTCCACCTTTTGTGATCTCCCCCCCAGTTCTTGAATCTTTCTTCCCAGTCAACCACAACAAGCACTCCTTTGGCTACGAATTGCTTCCCTGATTCCCAATCTTCGCCACCTCTCTCCTTCTTTTAAAACCTTGCACAGCAGCCACCTCTTTGGCCAAGCATTAAGTCAGCTGTCCATGGCGATCCTTCACTTCTTCAAGTGCCCTTAACATATTTTACAGTGTTCAAGACATAATCACACAGGAGCTGTTGTTGCAGTATTCCTACAGCTAGAGTCAGTACAAATGAGCTCAGTTGAGTGTTTCTATTGAACCAGGGTTTAATTAGTTGCAAGGAAATGAATCTCTGGCTGTGTGAGCACACAATTCATGGGTGAGTGGGGAAATGAGCAATCGCACTGGGAGCACAGACCGGGCGGAGTACCTTGTACTAATTAATTTGGCTTGAAGAGAAGTCCCTGAGCCAGATTAATGGAGTGTGACTAGGGCTGTTTGTACTGGCTGGCTTGCATCCCAGAACTGGCACTGAACAGCGGGGAAACTCTTGCAGAGGGTTGATTTGAGAAGATACTCCTGATTTGATGCGGCTGCACTCTGATAAAGGCCTCTTTTGTTTCAAGCAAATGTGCTTTTGTGTTCCTTCTGGACAATTTGGAGAGACAGAAAAAGAGCTTCCCACCTCTTTGTGCTTTCTCTAACTCAACAGAAATGACAGAAAAGTGTCAGTGGATGATATCTCATAGTCACGGACTGTGATGAGATGATTGAAGGACTCAGACCAGCATTCCAGTGAGGCCCATCTCCACATCAAGGTCACCTCACACCATCTTTTCTGCTTTTCACAAGTGCCTCGGTGAGATATTTGCTAGGCATTGGCAAGATGCCAACTGGTGGAGATTAACACTTGCTAAATGCCTTGTTAACACCACAACTCATCTCATTAAGATCCAGATTGTCATCTCGCCAAACAAGCTAGACACCAGATAAACCAGACAAGGAAACCTGACAGATTCACTCTTGTTCTGTTCGTGTTGGACACTGGGCAGTGGCATCTCAGAGCACAACCCACAGGACACCAGCCACTGATGCCCTCTGTCTTCAGTCACTGGCATCCAACATGTGCCAACACAGCATGGTTATCATCGTAAACACTGGCAGGCCACACACGAGTCATGTATGTTGGGGCTTTAAGCCCAGAGTTTAAGGCTGTTACTAATGCTGTATTGAGGAGGCCTTTAGTGTAGGCACATAGATAGGCTGCTTGTCAGGATTGGAATGTCCTGGGGTGGGAGAGGGTGTGCGTGGTGTGGGGAAGCGAACTTAAGCTGGACTGCACATGGAGACCTCAATCTAACACCTACAACAAACACAGTGCACATTCATTCAGCCACATGTCCATGTCACAAATTGGTGGGGTGGGGGGGGGGCGTTGGGGAGGGAGGTGGGCTGATATTCCTCAGCAAAGCAAGGGGCTACTGGTGTCATCATTCACAGGCACAGCCCACACAGAGTCTAGGGGCTCTGTTTGGGGAGGCTTGCTGCCAGCAGATCTGTCTCACTAGAGTCTGCGGACTGGGTAGCAGTCAGTTCTGAAGCAGCGTTCGGGGCAATCACACACCATCGGTCCGTGAACTCCAAACGCAGCAACCTGGGATCTGGCCTGTCTATTCTAGGAGCTGTTCATTCAAGTTGGTCAGAGGTCTGGGGTGAATACAGTCTTAGGAGTCTGTCCTTCAAACTTTCAGGAACGTTCAGTGGGTGAGACAATGGGGCAGTGATGGAAGGGGTAGGGGAATTAGGGTTGAGCAGAGGAAGGAGAGGCATTTAAAGTAGAGGGGATGGTGTCAATAACGAGGGGTAACTCATGTTCAGTGAGTGGAATTCACAACAGCATTGGAGGGTATTGTAGGTTATGGGATCTGGGGGCTCTTGGCTATGATAATCAGAAGCAGGTTGGATGTCGGGAAGGTGTCATGCCAGGACTCAGGGACATACTCCCAGATGAAATTTGATGTGGTGGGTCTCTGTATGGTATGGTCTCTGCGACTGACTATCTTGAAGTTCTGGTTTGCTGCTGGTGTCTGAAAACTGACGCAAAGTACCTATTCAGTTCATCCACTATTTCTTTGTTTCACATTACTACTTCTCCAGCCTCATTTTCCAGTGGTCCAATGTCCACTCTTACCTCTCTCTTTTTACATATCTAAAATAAAAATTCTTGTAATGGTCTATTGTACTACTAACTAGCTTACCCTCATATTTCATTTTCCCCCTACTTATAGCTGTTTTTTGAAAGTGGTCCTCTGCTGGTTTTTAAAAGCTTCCCAATCCTCTGGCTTCCCACTAATCTTCACCCTAGTGTCCATATGTAGCAAACCCCGGTCTGCTAAGTGACAACGCTTGTATAACTTGAGTGCCAGCCCATGAGAAAGCATCTAACCATTACCCTTGACGTTCAGTGGCGTTATTACTGCTGAGTCACCCATTATTAACATCCTGATGGCTACTATATATCAGAAAATGATCTGATACTAGTCACACCAACTTTGTGGCTGGAAAAACACGTCAGATGCTTGGAATTCTGTGATTCGAGACTCCCCAAGGCACAAGTCATGAGTGTGATGGAATGCTCCCTACTTGCCCTGGATGGGTGCAGCTCCAACAACACTAAAGAAGAAGCTTAACATCATTGAGGCAAAGAAGCCCGCTTAATTGGCACCACATCCAACACCCCCTTCAGTCCCTGCACCACCGACATACAGAGGCAGCATGTGAGCCATCGACAGGATACACTGTACTAATTTACCAATACTCTTTCGACAGCACTGGGACCTCTGTATCCCAGAAAAACAGGGGCACTGCACGCAAGTTCCCTAACCCTGACTAGGAACTACACTGTTGTTCCTTCACTTGTCGCAAGGTCAAAATTCTGGAGCTCCCACCCTTACAGCTGTGTAGGTATGCCTACACCACACATACTGCAGTAGTTTCAGAAGACAGTTCACCGCTACTGCCTCCTCAAATGCAAATAGGGGTAGATAATAAATGCAGGCTTAGCCAGTGACATCCTTTTCGTATGAATGAATAAACAGCTAATTGGATACCACTGCATTTAAATGTTGTGGTTAGTAGTGTTGCTCATCCAAGAAAGAAACTTAGCCAAAACTGCACAATTATCAATAATAATATGTACCCCTGCTCTTATTCTAGAGCTCAACTTGCTTTGGTCAGGGTGTGGTAGCTAATGAAACATGGTGTAGAAGATTCTTACATGATTTCAGAAAAAGGTTCACTTCCATATCTGCCTGGGACGTTTTGGAGTTCTTCAGAGACAGGAGGGTTTAAGCTAACAGGGAGAGGCTGGATAGGCTAGGGCTGTTTTCCCTCAATGCATTTTTCCTGTTCTGAGGTTTATAATGTCATGAGGGGCATAGATAGAGTGAACAGACAAGGTCTTTTTTGCAGGCCAGGGGAGTCCAAAACTAAAGGGCATAGTTGTGGGCGATTCATTCACCAATCTGGTTTCTTAGTTTGCAGACGTTTCATTACCCTGCTGGGTAACATCATCATTGCAGCCTCCAATGAAGGACTATTGTGTTTTCCTGCCTGGTGTCTAAACTGTGGGGTCACTGGATTTGATTAGCACATTTCTGATTTTCCTTTGCAGTGGTGTATATAGAGGGTCTAGTATTGTGTTTGTTAATGGCCTCTTGGTGGAGAACCAGGCCTCTAGAAATTCCCGTCCCTGTCTCTGTTTGGACTATCCTAGGATCCTGGTGTTGCCCCAATCGAATTGATGGTTCACCTTATCCGTGAGAATGGAGATAAGTGAGTATTGGTCCTGTCTTTTGCTGCTAGTTGGCATTCATGCACTCTTGTGGCCAACTTCCTGTCCGTCCAATGTAATGTTTGTTGCAGTCCTTGCATGGAATTTTGTATATTACATTGTTTCTGTCCATAATGGGTAAAGGGTCTTTGTAGCAGTTGGCGAAGGGTTGACATGGGTTTGTGTATTACTCTGATGCCCAGTGGTTGTAAGAGTCTTGTGGTCAGTTTGGATATGTTCGCAATGTAAGGTTGAGTGTGTTAGGGCATGCAGTATCTTCCTGTTGTTGTTCGTGTGATGGGCATCGTCAAATCCAGTTGTTTAGGTATCTGTTGTCCATAAATACTTGGTGGAGGTATTCTTCTTCATTTTCTTTTTCTTCTTAGCCAAAAGGCCTTTTTCTGTGCTGCATGCTTCTATATCTCTGAGCGTCACTGTCCCATAGAGGTAGTATCCCTACCTTTGGGCCAGTGCTGTCAACTGCAGGACGTGACAAGTATGTGGGAGGTGTGTTGTAATGCAGTTTGTCAACCTGTAATTTCTTTGTTATGCTTGTGGCAAGCATTAAGAGTGGAGAATTTCCTGGTCAACTAGTTCCAGTGGTAGCTGTAGCACAACAGTCTTGTTCAAATCTTTCACTAAAACATAAGCGTAAAAGTGGTTCAAAGATTAGCACTGCTGCCTCACAGAGCCAGGGACCCAGGTTCAATTTCACCATCGGGCGACTGTGGAGTTTGCACTACCTCCCCGTGTCTGTATGAGTTTCCTTCGGGTGCTCTGGTTTCTTCCTGCAGTCCAAAGATGAGTGGGTTAGTTGGATCGGCCATGCTAAGCATTCCAATTGTGTCCAGGGATGTGCAGGTTAGATGGATTGGCCATGGGAAATGCAGGGTTATAGGGATAGGGTAGGAGCTGGGTCTGGGTGGGATGCTGTTTGGTGTGGATCTAATGGGCAGATGGCCTCTTTCAGCACTTCTATGATCATTCATTGCCCAGAGCGCAGTTGAGAGTCAATTTAACTCCTCCAGTTGAGAAGGAAGTGCCTTCAGAAACCTGACTGTGTATTAGGGATGTGTGCCAGCTGAGCTTGATCTCACCTTGTCCTTCCATGGAACCACTTGTTGTTTTGTCCTTTAGTGACCTGTCCTTCAATTCTGGATTACTGACTGAATTGTGGCGAAGGTGTACAGTGGGAATGGCACAGGGGAGAAAGCTGGATGTCCCCTCACGTTTGTGGAGTGCAAGAGACCAATCATCCAATTCCTGAATTAGATTTGGATACTTTTGTGGGGCCGTGGCCCACGCCCAAATTTCTAGCTTGGATCTGGCCAGTGTGGGCTGACTGAGGGCCTCCTATTGCTATTGCCAGTCCTGTCACCTTTTATGGGCATGCTGGACCTGTAACCTTTGCTGAACCACGGGACCAGCTTCCTCCTCAATCTAGACCACTTTGGAGGATTGGAGGGGACATGGATTAGGGGAATGTAATGGGGAGGTTGGTGTTGTGGGAGGATAACACAGGCTCCAGTGATGCTCCTGGCTTACTGTGCAGGAAGAGGTGGCTAGGTAAAAATTAAATATGGCCGCCTGGGCCTTTGACCCTTGGAGGCCACAGTTGGGGCATGGATTTCCTGGCCACAGAAGATTCAGCATTTTGATAGCCCAATATGCATGCATTTGTGATGAGCAATGAAGCACATGATTATGAGAGAAAATGTGAGTGGTTCCAAAGTGAAAATGACACCCACTAAATCCCCCAAAACAGCAACAAGGCTCCTGGATGGAATATTCCAGTCATAGATTAGGAATTAGGTCCTGGCAATACAAACCCGGAGTACTGATTCGAGGAGCAGGCTACTGGAGTGAAAAAGAGCTATTGGGCTTCAGTTTAACAGCTCAGCTAGGAAAATGGCATCACTGATCCTCTCTGATGCCTGGATTATGGGCTTGAGTCTTGGAGTGAGACTCAAAGATAGGAGAGTGAAAATGATTAAACCAGAGCTAATAATCAGTGTGTTCAGTTCTCCCAGGTTAGAGAGCGTCCAGGATTCTACACTAACAGAAGGAGTGATGCACATAGTGCGAGTCAGATTTACTCGCCATTGTGGTAAATCCACCACCAGGAAGCTAGATGGAGCAATTAAAAGTCACTTCTTTTTGATTTAGTCTGAGATTACCTTATAAGTAAGGATATACAGTAGATAGACAGATTACTGGCTATGCAGCCTGTTGCAGTGGAAAGTTAGATTGTTTTGAAAAGCTTGTGTGCACAATGGGTAGATAATATCCCCTGGGCATGTAATCAATGCAAAGCAGCCATCATCCCTCAAATATGGTTCCTTTCATAACCTTGACATATTGCAAAGTGCTTCACGGAAAGGAAGTGTTTTTGAATCACAGTCATCCTAACACGACAAAAATAATTCCCCATGGTATGTCCATCAGAAACCAAATTCAGTGAAGCTGTAATGGAACAAGGAAAGTGGAGGGCAGCTGTTCTTTCTGTCACCTTGGAGTGGGATTATAGGAACAGGAGGAGGCCACTCAGTCATATAGCACAAAAACAGACCCTTTGGTCCAGCTTGCTCAGGCTGACCAAGTTTCACAAACTAAACTAATCCCACTTGGCTGCATTTGGCCCATATCTCTCTAAACCTTTCTTAATCATTCACGTATTCTCCCTTTGAGGAATAAGGTCATGCCTAATCTGCCTGTCATCTCCCTTCATCCACCCACCCTTGATCATAGAGTTCCTACAGTGTGGAAACAGGCCCTTTGATCCAACAAGTCCACACTAACTCATCCCCCATTACCCACATAAGCTCCACATCCCTGAACACTACTGGCAATTTAGCACAGCTAATCCACCAAGCCTGCACATCTTTGGACTGTAGGAGGAAACCCAAGCAGACACAGGGACAACATGCAAACTCCACACAGACAGTGGCCCAAGGTTGGGATCGAACCCAGGTCCCTGGTGCTGTGAGGCAGCAGTGCTAACCACGGAGCCACTGTGCTGCTCTAATGGAAACTGGGTCCCCAGAACGTTATCTGGGTGTCTCATCTCACTAATTATCTAATCATTTCAGTTTTGAAAATACAAACTGGCCTCCAGCATCCAGAGATGGAAGATTTGGAAGATAGAATGTGAAATTGCTATTATTCATTGTGTGAAGTAATCTTCTTTGAATTCATTCCTTTTACGCCGGTCAGTATTATGTCACCTTATTCTTGATTCCTCTGCAAAAGAAATCAAGACATCCATTGTTGCAGCTTCTTTCCTGATCTCAGGATGATCCAAAGCACATCACAGCCAATGAGGCACATTTTTAAGTGTAGCCCCTGTTAAGATACAGGAGTTGCATGCAGCAACTTCCTACAAACAACAGTGCAATAATAGTCGAGTAATCAGTCTTCAAGGTGTTAACTGAAGGATAAACATTGACCTGGACTCCAGGTCAATCTCCATGGCTGTTCTTTGAAATTGTGTTGAGTTGTCTCTAATATTGACTTAAGTGGGGGTTTTGGTTTATTACATCACCTGGCACACCAACCAGTACAGCGCTGGGATCTGGATGGTGCCTTGTGTCGTGACTGTAAAAAGAGTCAGCCAGGTGGACCTAGTAGGATATGAGTTCCCTGACTGAGGTTGTTAATCTGGGTCCAATCAGGGAACCTTGGCTGACAGATAAGACCAGGACTGTCAGGCATCCAGTTCACTCTGAGAGCTGGCTTGGAGGGAGCTGGATCAGTATCAAGGACTCTCCATGTGTAAATAAAGGGTGTCTTGGTGATCAGATACCAGCCTCTGTGGATTACTTCAGTTGCTACGAGAGAAAAGCACACTCCTGAAGAAATTTGCTCGCAGCAGTAGTCTCTGAGTTGGAGTAGCCACTTCTGGCATCATGCCCTTATTCGTAAAGCTTGACTTGTTCACTCCTGCTGTCAAAGATTGGGCCTAGTATGTGGAAAGAATGCACTACTTTTTCTGGGCAAATGATATTGGGGTAGATGAAAAGCAAAGAGTAACATGCTGACAGCATGTAGACCCACAGCTTTTTTGGTTATTAGGAGCCTAACCTTCCCTGAGGCACCAAATACTAAATCCTTTTAAGAGTTGACAGATTTAGCTAAGGAGAGTTACGACCACGAGCTTCCTCTAATTCTGAAACCGTTATTGGTTTTACTTGGCAATTCAAGAACCAGGGGAATACATATCAGAAATTTTTGACGAGGTTAAGATGACTGGCAGTGGGCTGTCACTTTGGTTTAACCTTTAATGAGCTGATGAGAGACCGCTTGGTATGTGGGATTAATGATGTAACCGTGCAAAAGCACCCACTAGCTGAAGCCTGACTGGAATTCAAAGTGGCACTACCACGGGCTTTATCATTGGAAAACGGGGCAAATGGAACATATGAGTTGCAGGGTATTCCGATGGAAGTGGATGCCCTCTTGGCGAATACCACTTAAGTGAAGGAAATTGCAAAGATTCACTGACAATGTATCCTGAACAGAGGGACTCCAGGTCAGCCCACAGCAAAACCCCAGAACAAAGCCAAGCCTCGACCAAATGATTAAGATTTTCTTCAGGATCTGGGGCAGTAAGCCATTGTAGTCACTGTTATAAGCAGACTCGAGACAGCAAAAGAGTGCCACTAGGCCTGAATTGAGTAGGCATTGGCCAGTATCCAGAGGAGTGAACACTGTGGAAAATCCACCTACATCTGGCTTGGAACAACTAAGTTGTGCAGCAACATCCAAGTCAGAACTGATTAAAATAAACATCTGGTAAAATGGTCACCCGGTTCTAATGGTGGTTGATAGCAGCGCAGCTGCTTCAGTGATCGCAGAATCAATCTTTAACAAAATTTGCTCCAGATTCCAACTCTTAAGTTAATGCAAGACCTCAGCTAGACTGAGAACTCGCACCAGGGAGACTTTACAGAGGAAGGGTACGACTTCGGCTCTGGCCTCTTATGAGATGTAAGTGGTTCAGTTACCACTGGTTGTGTTAAAAGGCTCTGGCCCAAGCTTTGTTGGGGTGAAATTGGTCAAGAAAGAAAGATTCACCTCGATTGGCTCAACATGGCTGCCTGAGTGAAGTCCTAATTAGAAACTCGGATGTTTCTTCAGGAAGGTCTAGGGAGGGACTATTAAAGGAGCCAAGGCCACCCTGCATAATGACCAGGAAACAATTCCACGATTCTGCAAGGCCCATCCAGTGCCATTTGCCTTACGGGCAAAAGTAGAGGCAGAAATCAGAAGGCTGGAAAGTGAAGGAATGATCTAACCAGTCCAGTTTGAGGAACAAGCAGCGTCAGTCGTACCAATTGTGAAGCCTGACTGGTCAGTTTGCCTTTGTAGAGATTTCAGACAAGGAGTGAACCATGTCTTGCAGCTGGATAAAGATCCAATCCCTTGCAAAGCTGGACATGAGTCATGCATATTTGCAATTGCGGTTGGATGAGGATTCCCAGAAGTATGCTGCAATTAATACCCATAAGAGTTTGTACTGATATACTAGGCTGTAATTTGGGGTATTGTTAGCCTGTGCAAATTTTCATTGGATGACAGAACATATTTTCCAAGGTTCACCCCAGGTTGCCATGTATCTAGGTGGTGTGCTAACAACTGGGACAACCAATCAGGAGTAGTTAGAGAACTTGGACATAGTCTTTAGATGTTTCTCTCAGGTGGGCATATGCTTTAGGAGGGAAATCTATGACCTACTTGGGCTACAAAGACTGGGTTACACCCGTTGGAAGATAAAGTGAGGGTGATCAAAGGTGCCCCAGCTCTCGGGTCTGTACCAGAGCTTAGGTCTTTCTTTGGGCTGGTGAATTATTGTGGAAAGTTCATATATAACCTGACCCTCCATCCTGACACCTTTGCATCAACTCTTAAAAGAGAGTCAGCCTTGGAAATGGTCACATGGCCAAACCATAGCTTCCAGGGAAGTGAAGAAACAGCCATCGCCCCTTAAGTTGTTGGCACATTATGATCTCAAGCAAGATCTGATATTGACATGCAATGGCTCCCCATATGACATCAGGATAGTATTAGCTCATGGGTGGTTCAATGGAGAGGAATGCCCAATAGCGTAAGCATCCAGGACTTTAGCTAATGCAGAGCGTAAATATGCCCAGATAGAGAAGGAAGGTTTGGTGGTCATATTTGGAGTCAGGAAGTTCCGTCAATACCTTTAGGGATGTAAATTTTTAATAATAATAGACGACAAACCTCTGCTTGGTCTACTTAAAGAGGACAAGGTAGTGCTGCCCGTAACTTCAAGCCAAATTCAGCAGTGGTTTCCAGTTCTAAGTGCAAATGATTACAAGTTGGAACACCATCCTGGAAGCCAAGTAGCAAATGTGGGTGCATTGAGCTGCCTCCTGCTGGCAGATACACCACCGGTAGCACCGCCACTGGAACAGTCTGTAATGGTTTTAAATATTTTGTACATCCTTCCAGTCACAGCTGGTAATATCGGACTTCGGATGCAGGAAGATTCAGTCAACACTCAAAGAGATGGTGGTGATGGCAGAAACCAAATGGCCATCACAACCAGAACTGAAACCCTTTCAGATCCAGAGAGACCACATCGCAGCGAAGGACGGCATATTATTGTGGGAAGCAAGAGTGATTGTCCCGAGTAAACATCACCACCAGATACTGGCTAAACATCACCAGGGTCATCCAGAGGTTTCCAAAACGAAGATGTTGGCGAGAAGTTATGTCTCATGGCCAGGGTTGGATGTAGACATAACCAGGTTGGTGGGGCAATGCCCAGAGAGCCAACAAGGGCAAAAATTACCGCCAGCAGCTACCCCACATCAGTGGGAATGGCTAAGTAAATCCTGGACTCGGTTAACTAAGCAGGTCCTTTCATAGGCTCAATGTTCTTAGTCATTGTGGGCGGCCACTGGAAGTGGCTGGATGTGCATAGAGTTGTCAAACATGGGGACAATAGAAAAACTGCACATATCTTTTGCCATATATGAACTCCTGAAAGCGTTGGTCGCAGATAACAGGCCATCATTTACTAGCAGGGAATTTGAGCATTTCCCAAAGTTGAATGGTATTCGATATATAAAGGCATCCATCATCCAGTGGTCTGGCAGAAAGAGCAGTCCAAATTTGGAAGGTAGACTTAAAGAAATAGCCACAGCTTCATTAGATACCAAACATTCCTGGTTCCTAATTGATTATAGGACCACCTATGCAACTACAGGGATAGCTAACTAACAGCAGAGTTAGTAATGGGGAGAAGACCTGCATCAGTTAAATCTAATCTTCCTGGACCTGGGGTGGGGGGTGGGATGGGGGTAGGATTAAACAGCATGAGGAATGCCAATACCCGGATACAAGACTCCGCTGGGCAAGAGAGATAGTTTACTTCAGGGGATGACGTTTGGTGTCGGAACCGTGAGAATGGCATGGGTAAGAGGCATGGTCGACATGAGGTCAGGTCCGGTGACATATAAAATTCAGATAGGCACGGCAGTCCTGAACAAACACGAGGTCCATTTAACAGCTGCAAACTTGCAAATGGTGCAGGAACGAAACGTGTCCCAATCCCCTCAACACTCTTTCCGACTGCTCCAGAACCAGAGCGTTCTCCCTCTCCATCAAACGTTGAAGATACTTCGGAACCTGATGTTCCCACCTTGATGCATTTTGCTGCCTGACAGAGAGAATGAATTCTTTTCAAGATGCTCCGGGTGCAAAGGGCAAGCTAACATTGCTTGTACCAGAGGCAGATTTGGAGGAACCTGGCCCCATGTTAAAATTCAGGGGGGACGGGTTGGGAGCTACAAAAGAAAGAACAGACCAATGCCCTCAGAGGGTGAAAGATTTAGGTCAGCCAGGTGAACCTCATAGAATCTGAGTTCCCTGATTAGAGCTGTTAATCCGGTCCAATCGGAGAGCCCTGGCTGACACGTAAGAACAGGAGTGTCAGACATCCTGTTCACTCTGACAGCTAGCTCTTTGGGAGTTGGATCAGTGTCAAGGGCTCTACATGCATAAATAAAGGGTGTCTTGGTGACAGGATATCAGCCTCTGTGGAGTCATTTCAACTTCTGATTCAGTCCTGAGAGAGAGCTAACAACTGAGCCACAGCTGTGTTGAGTTTCCAATGGAGAGAGGATCCAAGAATCCTATAGGTTATAAAGGAACCTGAACCAATCTCCAGTTGACTGACATAGGATAGAACTTAATGTCCTCCCCCATAGTGGGTTTGTTGTGGTGGGAGGGCCTGTGGAAGGCTTTCAGGCCTATGTGAGGCCCTTAAATGTACAATTAACGTCACTGCCAGCATTCAAGCAATGACAAGGTAGGTAGTACAAAAGCAAAATAATATGAAGCTGCTTGCAGGCTTCCGGTGAGGATATCCAGCTAAAGATATCCAGTGCCTGACTGAGAGACCTGGGATTGGGAAAAGGGGTTCAGAGCCACTGGGTGCCACCCCTGTTTCTCTTGTTGCTGATTGTCTGAAGCATCCCATGCACCATACGCTATGACACACATCCTGCCACCAATCATCTCTGGCTGATGTCCATGATGGTCCTGCACCTTAGGTGGGTGCCATACTGGCAACAGCCACCATCTTCCCAATGGCGCTGTTGTTCAATACAGCAATCAACCTCTGATCGCCACTCGTGGGGGGCAAAGGCCCAACACCATCCAGTCAAGTGCCTGAATGGCAGCTGATAATTGTTGGCTTCCCTGAAGAGAGGCAAGAGACCATCACCACGTGCACCCTCCCACCCCACCCCCGTCATGTTCACTAAATCTAGCCCACAATGTGAATCAAATCCACTCTCCAATGTAGTGGCAATGAAGTTAGATGTCAACCATAAAAAATACTTTATTGTATGAGGCAGAGATGGGTGTGTAAATAAAGGACCCTGCTCACACGGATGATAGACAGATTATTGGCATTGTAGGCCGATTCGCTAGAAAGCTGGGTTGTTTTGTGAAGCTTATCTGCACGATGAGGTACATAATATTCTTGGATTTATTGGTGCAAAGCAGCCGTTATCTCTTCCAGCAAGAAATGGTTCACAGGCCCTGGTTTGTTTACGCCTGATGGAATAGAAATACCTCGGCTCTTTCAAGCTGACGTCAGTTTGTTGAGAATCAGCAAGCCACTGAAGATTGAGCTATCCCAACCGCATAGGTCTGAGCACCAGGGAGAGACTGTCTGCTTTGCTTCAAAATGTTGGGCTAGTTCTTTTCTAATTTCACCCAAGAGTTGTGACTTACAACAATAAAAATGTCTCCAACAGTGCAGCACACCAAGGTGTGGTAGGCTATGGACCAAGTGCAGGTGAAGTATGGCTCTATGGCTCTCTGACTCCCATTGTACTACACTGCAGGGATAACCTAGATTCCCTGCTTACTTTCGACACACAGGCTTAGTGGTGAGCATGGCAGTGACTGAAGCACGATGGGTAACTTGAGTGATGCCAGTTAGGATTCTGCACGCACCTTCCACCACCAGTGTACAGTGGCTACTGTATGCACTATTAATAGGGTGCAATAACTTGGATCTTCAACACCATGTTCCAAACAAACATCTTCTTTCAACACGTCTACTGACAAGGGCAGCAGTTGCAGAGGAGCAATGTACAACAATTCACGCCCCCTCCTGACTGGTAAATATATGGTTACTCCTTCTCTACTGCTGGATCAAGCTCCTGCAATTCCATTCCTATCAGCGTTTTAGGTGTACGTCATCCCAAAGTTGATAGCAGGCCATGAAAAGCCTCAGCGATCACATCCTAAGGATTAATTAAAGAAGAGGGACAAAGATCTGTGACAGTTACACATTTCACAGGTTATGGTGCAGCATTGATCTCGCGCAGAATCTTCTGTTAAATTATAAAATTATATTAAATTACGATTTAATCCTCGGTTTGCACAGATCTCAGCGAGTTCGTTCTTGGCTTGAACCAATATGTAAACAAGAAGACAAGGTCAGACATTACATCTTGTCAAAAAGCTGCTCAGTGGGACCTAGACACATGAAGGAGTGGCCCCTTGGATGGATGGGATCTCAGTGGACAATAAAGTCCATGCAACTGTAGCCCAGTATGTTCAAGATGGAAGAAGAAACAGAATCGCACAGCAGAGAAGACCCCAACCCTAATCCTATTTTAAGCTTAACCCCAATATTAGCCCTATCCTAATCCTAACCTTAATCTGATGCTAACCCTAAACCTAGCCCTAACCCTAACCCTAACTCTAACCCTAACCCCAATCTTAACCCTATCCTAATCCTAACCTTAATCCAACCCTAACCCTAAACCTAACCCTAACCCCAATCTTAACCCGACCCTAATTCTAACCTTAAACCTATCCTAACCCTACCCCATCATCTCTTTGAAAGATAATCGTTAAATTCAAAGTGAAATCTTTTATACATCCAACAAATTGTGTAGATCTCAAATGTATTTCCAAAAAGAGTTGTGGAAGTAAGCTCCATTCTAATCTTCGGTAAGACATTGGGTAAATATCAACGGTAAAACTGGTTAAAGACTGGAGGTAAAGAACAACGAGAATGGAAATAAGTCGGTTCACTATAGCACTGGCACAATAGGCCAAATAGTTTTCTTTTGGTACTGTATCAGTGTATGATTATATCTTTCACACAACAAAATCCCACACCTTTAGTCCACAAGGTCACAATGACGAAATAGGATCCTTAACACAGGCTGAAACTATAGCAGTCAGCGTTACTGTGTTATTATGTTTTCCGCATCCCTGCCCAGTAAGTGGGTTTGGTGCCTATGGTTACTGTGGTCTGATTGAGTTGTGGGAGTCCTCCACCATGGCTGTGAGGGTGTAAACCTCCCCAGACAACTGATACACCCAACAGCAGGTAGCTCATTGCTGCAGGATTGTTCTTGAGGCTGGCTGCCTTCAAGAATCTGCCTCATGTATCATGGTCATATGCTGAGCCAAGGGCACTGTGAGAGATTTGGAGCAGAAGCCAAGTGTTTGGTCACAATTGAAGACAGAGTTTATAATTAAGCCTCAGATTGCTGCCCAGCCTGGATTTAAAAATTCTCTTCCTTTGTGCTTAATTCCCACTGGCCCAACATTCCTCCTTACTCCAAGAAATCTGCACTCCTCTGATTCAAATCTATTTGATGTCCCTAGTTTCCTTGCTTCCTCATCAGCAACTGCTGAGGCCTCAATATTCTCTCCTGAACCTCTCCATATCTCTCTCTCCTCTTTATGCCCTGACTCCTTTTACCAAATGTTTTCTTTGACCTTCTATGGCACAGTGTCACTTTTTGCCTGATAATCACTTTTGTGCAACACCTCAGCATGTTTTTCCACATCAGAGATGCTATGTGCAAGTTGCTTTGGAGAGGCAACTGTAACTGATTAATAGGTTCACAGGCCTGGGCTACGCCACAGAAAATATCCTGAATCCATTTCCTGGACAAGATGAAGTTAGGTGGCATACCTAAAGACTGAGACAGGTAAAGCTTAACACCACTAGAAGAACATTTTAACAGATTTATAAACTCAGGCATCCAGTGATTTCAGGATTGCATTTTTCTCTGCTTAAAATCAGGAACAGACTTTATTATCCATTTTGCTTCCATTTGATCCAAGGATTTATATAGTCCTTAAAATGAACTGATGTTCAAGTCAATTGACATTTGTCCACATTGGTCAGTGTAGTTTCCAGCACCAACTGTAAAAAGAGCAAATTGAACAGCAAAAGGGCTGCTTGCATTGGCATGGACTGCCAGCTAGTGGCTCGAGTTATCATGAGCCTTTCCACTGGTTGTTAAACAGTGACACCACAAAATCTCAACAAGAAAGTGCGTGCTTCATAGAATTAAGTAATTGCAACACTCAACTAATGTTGTCATTGGAAAACTAGAGAGCACATTGAACAAGATAATAAAATGTGAGGCTGGATGAACACAGCAGGCCCAGCAGCATCTCAGGAGCACAAAAACTGACGTTTCGGGCCTAGACCCTTCATCAGAGAGGGGGATGGGGTGAGGGTTCTGGAATAAATAGGGAGAGAGGGGGAGGAAGACCGAAGATGGAGAGAAAAGAAGATAGGTGGAGAGGAGAGTATAGGTGGGGAGGTAGGGAGGGGATAGGTCAGTCCAGGGAAGACGAACAGGTCAAGGAGGTGGGATGAGGTTAGTAGGTAGGAAATGGAGGTGCGGCTTGGGGTGGGAGGAAGGGATAGGTGAGAGGAAGAACAGGTTAGGGAAGCAGAGACAGGTTGGACTAGTTTTGGGATGCAGTGGGTGGAGGGGAAAAGCTGGGCTGGTTGTGTGGTGCAGTGGGGGGAGGGGACGAACTGGGCTGGTTTTGGGATGCGGTGGGGGAAGGGGAGATTTTGAAGCTGGTGAAGCCCACATTGATACCATTGGGCTGCAGGGTTCCCAAGCGGAATATGAGTTGCTGTTCCTGCAACCTTCGGGTGGCATCATTGTGGCACTGCAGGAGGCCCATGATGGACATGTCATCTAAAGAATGGGAGGGGGAGTGGAAATGGTTTGCGACTGGGAGGTGCAGTTGTTTATTGCGAACCGAGCGGAGGTGTTCTGCAAAGCGGTCCCCAAGCCTCCGCTTGGTTTCCCCAATGTAGAGGAAGCCACACCGGGTACAGTGGATGCAGTATACCACATTGGCAGATGTGCAGGTGAACCTCTGCTTAATACGGAAAGTCATCTTGGGGTCTATCTTCTTTTCTCTCCATCTTTGGTCCGCCTCGCCCTCTCCCTATTTATTCCAGAATCCCATCCCTCTCTCTGATGAAGGGTCTAGGCCCGAAACGTCAGCTTTTGTGCTCCTGAGATGCTGCTGGGCCTGCTGTGTTCATCCAGCCTCACATTTTATTATCTTGGATTCTCCAGCATCTCCAGTTCCCATTATCACCAGCACATTGAACAATAAGCTTCTTGGGGGCTGCAGGTATCAGAGGGTGAGTGGATCATGTCATTTGTTAAAGGGTATTCTAATCATGTCAACAGGATTTGTTCATCAAAGGACCTTAGCAAGCTTTGTTTCAAAACAGTGCTTTTTTCATGAAATTTCTAAAAGTACATGACAGGGCCATTTGAAGTTGACATTTCTTAACATGTAGACCTATATCAGTTTCTTCTAACGCTCAGGATGTTCACCAATACACTTAACATTTACAAGACTCAAACTTACAGCATCAGCAATTTTTCCAGCCCCCTAGAGTACTCCAGTTGGAGGGCCTAAAATAGTGACCTCTCCCCCTGCTACCTCTGTGACAGCTGCCCAAGCTTTCCTTCATCCCTCAGCATGTAGTCCTGGAGTTTGGAACGTGCTAATCTTGGTTGTGGAGGAGACTTTTGCAGTGGAAGACCTGTAGTTTAGGTAGACCAAAAGAGTGCTGTTCAGTGTACATCCTTGGGAATGGCCCAGGGAGTGCAGAGTCCTGAATTACGCTGCTGCTCTGGTTGAAACTTGACAACTAAAATTGCTTTCATCTCCATTTTCAAAATACGTACCGTAGAATGGGTGGGGCCCTTTAACAGATAGCATTGGATTAAGAAAGGGGAGAATGAAGGCAGTATGGAACAGTTGTCTGTTTCTGTGCTGGAAATCTGATAGCTCTCCTTTTGCTTGCAATGCCCGTCACAAAATTCTTGCATGTAAATAAAGACTCTCATAAACCGGAAGCTGATCCATTGCACTTCACAATGAATTAAGTACTTTTGAAGTGCAATTGCTGTTGTAATGTAGGAAACACTGCAGCCTGAGTGTGCACACTAGGCTCCCATAGACAGCAATATGGTAATAATCAACCATTGAGCCATAGAGATATACAGCACAGAAGCAGAACCTTCAGTCTACTCAAGTCCATGCTGACCACAAACCCGAACTGACCGAGTCCCACCTGCCTGTGCTTGGCCCATATCCCTCCAAACATTTCTTATTCATGTACTTATCTGAATGGATGCTAAACATTGTAACTGTATAGATATCCATCGTTTTCTCTGGAAGTTCAATCCACACACTATGTGTAAAAATAATGCCACTCATGTCTTTTTAAAATCTTTTTCCTCTCACCTTAAAAATACGCCCCCTAGGCTTGCAATACCCTCGCCCTTGGGAAAAGACATCTGCCAGTCAGCTAACTATACCCCTCGTCATTTAATAAACCTCTATAAAGTCACCTTTTATACACCTCTATAAGGTCACCAGTGAGAAAAGTCCCAGCATATTCAGCCTCTCCTTGTAACTAACACCCTCCATTCCCGGGAACTTCCTGGCAAATCTCTTCTGAACCCTCTCCAGCTTAATAGTATCCTTCCTGTAATAGGGAAGCCGAAACTGGACGCAGTTCTCCAGAACAGGCCTCGTCAACGCCCTGTACAACCTCAACATAACGTCTCAACTCCTACATTCAAAGGTCTGAGCAATAAAGCCAAGTTTTAGCGAGGTTGGTTGAGGGATAAATATTGTCCAGGACATGAGGGAGAATTCTCCTGCTTTTCTTCAAATAATGTTGTGTGACTTTTCGCACTCACCAAGACAGAGCCTGAGATGAATATCTCACCAAAAAAGCAGACGTTAATACTGCAGTAGGAATGTCAGTTTTGATTATATGTGTGGTTTTGAATGCAAAACCTTCCATCTCAGAAGCAAGTGCGCTACTGTTATGTGACAAATGTCATTGATTCTATGTAAACTATAATTTGAAGCCTGTGAATGTGTATTTAATCTATATTAAGCTATGTGCAACAAAGAGACATGTCTGCCAGAAACCTTGACCACATATGGCCTCTAAAACGGGCTGATTTGGCCCGCAAAAGACAGGAAATTTAGGCTCTGTCTTCCTATTTCTTGAATGATCCTGTTTCAATTCTGCAACTCTGCAAGATGAAGACAGGAGTGCATTGAAGTGGATGATCTTGAATCAGAAAACTGAGATCAGTTAGTGTAGGTAACACATTGTATCTGCAAAGTAGATCAACTTTTCACCAGAAACCTCTGAAGTAAGATAAATAACTTGCAAGCTCAGCATGTTTTGCAAGGTGCTTAGTATAAAAATAATTTTTATCTAATTCAGATATTATTCATTGTATACACAGTGGAGCCTGTCAAAACAAGTCCAGTAGTGGGTGATACATTCTTTTTGAGTGGATTGGGTTGACCTTCATTGTTATGTGGAACTGGGTTGAACACTCATAATCTTCCTCTCTTCCTATGTCTCATTAAAGTCCTTTCATTCATTAACTTCCATTCAACACTCATCATAAGGCGCATAATAATTTGGGAAAATTATATCTCTCCCTCACACTGTCACTCAGTAACCCCTCTCCCCCGGCTCCCTGTGTTACTGACTGTATCTCTCCTGATGTTAATCCAGTTCCCTCACATTGTCACTCAGTAGCCCTTCTCCCCCGGCTCCCTGCGTTACTGACTGTATCTCTCCTGATGTTAATCCAGTTCCCTCACGTTGTCAATCAGTAGCCCTTCTCCCTCGGCTCCCTGCGTTACTGACTGTATCTCTCCTGATGTTAATCCAGTTCCCTCACATTGTCACTCAGTAGCCCTTCTCCCCCGGCTCCCTGCGTTACTGACTGTATCTCTCCTGATGTTAATCCAGTTCCCTCACGTTGTCACTCAGTAGCCCCTCTCCCCCGGCTCCCTGTGTTACTGACTGTATCTCTCCTGATGTTAATCCAGTTCCCTCACGTTGTCACTCAGTAGCCCTTCTCCCCCAGCTCCCTGTGTTACTGACTGTATCTCTCCTGATGTTAATCTAGCTCCCTCAAACTGTCCCTTAGTAACCTCTTTACTTGAAACATCTGAAACATTTCTGTCTTTACAGATACTTCAAGACCTAATATGTTTGTCCATTACTTTTAATTTAAATTTCCAGCTTCCACAGTATTCTGCTTTCATTAGATTGTATTACTGACTTTTTAAAGCTATGTGTTTAGTGGCTATTTACAAAAGCAAGTTAGAGCAGTGGAGGAGCTCCCATGACTATCACAAACCAGCTAGCATACAATGTATAGTAAAGTGTGAGGCTGGATGAACGCAGCAGGCCCAGCAGCATCTCAGGAGCACAAAAGCTGACGTTTCGGGCCTAGACCCTTCATCAGATGTCATCAGATCTCTGATGAAGGGTCTAGGCCCGAAACGTCAGCTTTTGTGCTCCTGAGATGCTGCTTGGCCTGCTGTGTTCATCCAGCCTCACATTTTATTATCTTGGAATCTCCAGCATCTGCAGTTCCCATTATCTCTAGCATACAATGTATATTTACATTTGCCCAAGCATCCTCCTTTTCACAAAAACAGTTTCTACGTATATGCAAAAATTACCCAATTACTCAATATTCATGGTCAATAAGCAAGAAGTATCATTCATGAACAAAACTGTGATGATTCTAATCTGTCCCATTTTCATCACTCTCTGCCAATGCTATCGATTAGTCTCTAAAGCGTTCAGTACTCTTAATAACAGGCACGCCAGAGAGAAAGCTAAGAAGAAATCATTCCTTGAAGAGGTGGCAGCAAATGATAAGCAAGTGAAACCAGAAGAAACAATTATTGGGAAAGGGCAGAAAAAAATGCACGAGAAGAGAAAAGAGGGCAACAAGAAGAAAAAGATGGAAATGAAGATGTCTTAAGTCAGGTACACAGGTCAGGCGAAAGGGCCTTCTCCAGATTCCAGCAAAACAACAGCTATTTGTGAGATCCAGCAACCAACAAATCTGAAAGCAGTCGAACAATTTGTTGGATTTATGGAAAATCTCAGCTAAATTTCAGCTCTCTGATGAAGGGTCTAGGCCCGAAACGTCAGCCTTGTGCTCCTGAGATGCTGCTTGGCCTGCTGTGTTCATCCAGCTTCACATTTTGTTGTCTTGGATTCTCCAGCATCTGCAGTTCCCATTATCTCTCTCACGCCAGTTATTGTTATCAGTTTGTCTGTTATCTGCTCATGTCTAAGGTGATGTTCCTTCTTTAGAGATTGCTGTTTCAGTGGTGAGTGCTTGATCAGAGCAATACATTTCTCTCTCACATTCAATGCCTCCATTAGGTTGACGACTTCCAGAGCAGTTCGAGCTGTTGCGAGTAATTTTTTTTTGATTCAAGCGAAAGTTGCTTCTTTTATAGAGTCATAGAAACATGCAGCATAGAAACAGGATCTTCGGCCCACCATGTCTACACCGACAATGTCTATGCCCCAATACCACTGTGCAGCTTTAGCCATGAGTTCGCAGTCTGATGACAAATTAGCTGAGATTTTCCATAAATCCAACAAATTGTTCGACTGCTTTCAGATTTGTTGGTTGCTGGATCTCACAAATAGCTGTTGTTTTGCTGGAATCTGGAGAAGGTCCTTTCGCCTGACCTGTGTACCTGACTTCAGACATCTTCATTTCCATCTTTTTCTTCTTGATGCCCTCTTTTCTCTTCTCGTGCATTTTTTTCTGCCCTTTCCCAATAATTGTTTCTTCTGGTTTCACTTGCTTATCATTTGCTGCCACCTCTTCAAGGAATGATTTCTTCTTAGCTTTCTCTCTACTTGTTAAGAATTTCCTGGAGCAGAGGGGCTAAGGTTTGTTTATCTAATCTTTCCAGATTATGTGTGCATTGCATGTTTCGGCGCAGATGAGAAAGAAGTTTTGTTCATTTTCTTCCGAGACCAGCAATGTTGGATCACTTGCAGTTGTATGAATCCCCCTAATATATTCATATTTTCTGATGAGACAAAATATGGACGGGTGGGCATGTGGTTATATGGGGATAAGGAATCAATAAAGGGCTGTAGATTGTTTGAGTGAAGAAAATCTTGGCAGATGAAGTTTAATGTAGGAAGTGGGAGGTCATGCACTTTGGCAGGAAGAATCAAAATTATTTTAATCAGAGAAAGATTCCAACAAATTGCAGTGCATAAGTATTTGGGTGTAATTGTGCATGAAACAAAGAAAAAGTTAGCAAGCAGATGCAACAAGTTATTAAATTATTATTAAGGGATTATTGTTTAAAATTAGGGAAGTCTTGTTACAACTGTGCAGGATGTTGGTGAGACCGTATCTGGAGTATCGTGCACAGTTTGGTTCCCATATTTGAGAAAGGATGTGATATTATGCTGATATTAGGCATTTCAAAAGAGATTCACTCGGCTAATTCCTGCAAATGAAAGTGTTGACTTATCAAGAACAGCTAAACATAGATGGAGTTTGCGCATTCTCCCTGTGTCTGGTGGGTTTCCTCCAGTTTCTTTCCTACAGTCCAAAAGATGGACAGGTTAGGTGGATTGGCCGTGGGACATGTTGGGTAACAGGGATGGGGTGGGTCTGGGTGGGGTTCTTCTGAGGGTCAGTTTGGACTCAATGGGCTTGCTTCCACACTGTAGGGATTCTATGATTCTATGTTAGGCATTGATTCATTAGAGTTTAGATGAATGAGGGGTGATCTTATCAAACCATACAAGATTCCGAGGCGCTTGACAGGGTAAGTGTTTGCCATCTGTTTCCACGGGGCAGAATTTCCTTTTCTCTGATGTGACAAGAATAGCGACTATGATGGAATAAATAGAGCTGGAATAAAAGCATCAGGTTTTGGATAAAACGGATACCAATTTCCCCTTAAGCCTTAAATAGCAACATCAGAATCTTATCCCTGAGCAGGTGACTAGCTTATTGTATCTCATTAACATCCCAATTTGCCCTATTCACATTACACTTCCAATTCTCCTTTGCTCCAGAAAGAAACTAAACTCAAAAGCCTGACAGCTAATAGAGTGGTAACTGCTGCTGCAGCTCATCGAATACCAGTCCCTAACCCTAACCCACCCATCATGCAACCATTTCATCTGTACACCATCTCTACAACCTCCATGGCCACTATCCTCAATCCTTTATCCATGCAAAATCCACACCTGCAGATCCCCAGCCTCACCACATCATCATTCCTGTTGTCAGAACCTTCGGCCCTTCAACTCTTTAATTTTGAGCTCAGGGACACCTATGACTTCACGTAGAAACACAGTAGATAGGTGCTGATGTGGGCCATTCGATCCCTTGGACCTGCTCAACCTTTCAATATGATCATGGCTGATCATTGAGCTCAATACTCTAATCTCACACTCCCCATATATCTTGATCCCTTTAACCATGAGATTTATATCTATCTCCTTTTTGATAGTACATTGTGTTTTGGCCTCAGCTACTTTCTGTGGTGGTGGGTTCTGCGGGTTCACCATTCTCTGTTTGGGGTTCTCCTCATCTCAGCCCTGGAGGGTTTACCCCTTGTGACCCTGGGTTCTGAACATCCCTGCCATTGGGAAGGTCCTTACTGCATCTAACCTGTCTACTACCCCCTCTTTTTTTTTACTCCAGTGAATAAAATCCCAATCGCTTGATCTCTCCTCATACATCAGCCTTGCCATCCCAGGAATCAATTTGGGCGAGTTCTTGCAGCAATCTGTCTGAGGTGGGACATCCTTCCTTGAATAGGCTGGCCAGGACTGTCCGCAGTATTCCAAATGTGGCCTCGCCAGAGCCCTGTACAGTTGCATTAAGACCCCTCGTTTTTCAGGAATTGGTACATGGGGATACCTAGGTCTTGGTAAATATTATTTGCTCTCAATTTATAGCTATTCAAATAAAAATCTGCCTTCTATTTTGCTACCAAAGTGGATAACCACATATACACATTACACTGCATCTGCCATGCATTTGCCTGCTCACTCAGCCTTTCCAAACCTCATTACAACATCTGTGCATCTTCCTCACATCTCATCCTTCCATTCAGCCTTGTGTCATTGAGTCATAGAGTGTATAGCACAGAAACGGGCTCTTCTGTCCAGCTTGTCCATACTGACCAGCTATCCGGAGTTTATCGAGCCTCATTTTCCAGCATTTGGCCCATATCCTACTAAACCCTTCCTTTTCATATGCCCATCCAGACGTCTTTTAAATGTTGTAATTGTACCAGCATCCACCACTTCTGCTGGCAACTCATGCCATACACGCACCACCCTCTATGTGAAAAAGTTGCCTCTTAGGTCCCTTTTAATTCTTTCCCCTCTCACCGTAGACATATGCCCTCTATTTTTAGACTCCCCTTTCCTGGTGAAAAGACCTTGACTATTCTCCCTGTCCATTCCCCTCATGATTTTATAAACCTCTAAAAGGTCATCCCCTCCGACACTCCAGAGAAAGTAGTCCCAGCCTATTCAGCCTCTCCCTGTAGCTCAAACCCTCCAACCCTGGCAACACCCTCGTAAATCTTTTCTGAGCCCTTTCAAGTTTCACCAAATCTTTCTATAGCAGGGAGACCAGAACTGAACGCAGTTTTCCAAAAGTGGCCTAACCAATGTCCTGCACAGCTGCAACATGGCCTCCCAACTCCTGCACTCAATGCACTGACTGATAAGGTCAAGTGTGACGATTGGTTATTTGCAAATTTTGAGACATTTTTTAACGCACAGAAGGTGGTGCACATATGGAATGAGCTTCCAGAAGTGGTATAGGTGGGTACAATTACAACATTTAAAAGGATATTTGGACAGTTACATGAATAAGAAGGGTTTAGTGGGATATGGACAATGTGCAGGCAAATGGGACTAGTTCGGTTTAGGATATCTGTTTGGCACGGGTGAGTAAGAACTGTTTCCATGCTGTATGACTCTATGATTCTGATTGGGATATTTTGAACAAGGGAGAACCGTGACAGAAGAAGAGGACAGTCAATTAAAATGGAGATGTGAAGGAATTCTTCTCCCAGAATATGGTGAATACCTGGAATTTTCTACCCCAGAGGGTTGTGGCGGCTAGATCACTGAAAGTATTTAAAGAGGAGGTGGATAGATTTTGGAAATATTAAGGAATTGAGGATTGTAAGGAGCTGGCATGAAAGAAGACTTGAGGCTGGGCAGGTTGACTATGTTTTTATTGTGTGGGAGTTAGGCTTAAGGGACCAAGCAGCCGGCTCCTGTGCTGATTTCTTCTGTTCAGGTGTAAATTAACCTGCAGGGGATGTTTTCAGAAATGTATGTGACTTCTCATTGTCATGTGACCTTCAATGTCATTAA
This sequence comes from Stegostoma tigrinum, assembly GCF_030684315.1. Lineage (NCBI taxonomy): Eukaryota > Metazoa > Chordata > Chondrichthyes > Orectolobiformes > Stegostomatidae > Stegostoma > Stegostoma tigrinum. The sequence goes on along the minus strand of NC_081363.1, from coordinate 77,157,152 downwards.
ATGCAGAATTCATTAAAACCTGCACATGAAACAATCTACAAAGCCAAGTCCTATACTTACACTTGAGCATAAATCCACAATGAAATGCTGATGTTAAGGCCTTGCATTGAAAAGAAGGTTTTGACGGCTAATATTGTGATTCTCATTGGCTGTACGATCAACGTATATGGGGTTTCCAAACATCTGCAAGATCTATAAAAGGAGGGCGATAGAAGGAAGAGCTCAGGAGAAGAAGAGAACGAAACATGTAAGTTTCTGATCAATGGTAACCCCCAGGCTGTTGATAGTGGGGGATTCAAAGATGGTAGTACCACTGATGTCAAGACCTGATGGCTAGGTTGACTCTTATTGGAGATGGTCATTGCCTGGCATTTGTGGTAGGAATGTGACTTGCTACTTTTCAACCCAAGCCTGGAAGTTATCCACATCTTGTTGCATTTGAACATGGGCTGCTTCAGTATCTGCGGACTCATGTATAGTACTCAACATTGTGCAGTCATCAGCAAACATCCCCCATTTCTGACCTTATGATGGAGCCAGGTCATTGACGAAGCAGCTGAGGGTGATGCACGTGGGATACCACCCAGAAGAACTCCTGCACAGATAATCCTGGAGCTGAGGTGACAGACCTCCAACAACCATCTTCCTATGTGTCAGGTATGTGACTCCAACCAGTGCAGAACTTGATCCCTCATTCCCATTGAACCCACTTTTGCTCAGTCTCTTGATACCACACCCGGTCAAATGGTGCTATAATGTCGAGGGCTGTCACTCTCACCTTACCTCTGGAGTCCAACTCTTTTTGCCCATGTTTGAACCAAGGCTGTAATGAGGCCAGGAGCTGAGTGGCATCACTAAGCAGGTTATTGCTGAGCAGGTGCTGCTTGATAGCGCTGTCGATAACACCTTCCAACACTTTACTGATGATCAAGAGGAGACTGAGGGGGCGATAACTGGCCAGGCTGGATTTGTCCTGCCTTTTGTATACAGGACATTCCTGGGCAATTTTCCATATTGTTTCTTTTACTCACAGTGTCACTGTCTGTGCCAGCATTTTTATTGTCCATCTCTAGCTGCCCTTGGAGAATGTGGTAGACATCTATCTGTCTTCTTGAACCACTGCAGTCCAAATGTTGGAGGGAATTCCAGGATTTTGACCAAGTGAAAGTGAAGGAAAAGCAATATATTTCCAAGTCAGAATGGTGAATGGCTTGGAGGGGAACTTGTAGGTGTCCATGTTCCTGTGTATCTATGGCCTTGTCTTTCCAGATGGAAAAGGTTGTGGGTTTGCTGTCTAAGATTCTTTGGTGAATCTACTGTGGGGTAGATGCCATTCCTATAGCTGTGCTGGAGGAGCTTGGCTAGGGGTGCTGCAAGTTCTGGAGCATGGGTCTTCAGTGCTATTGCTGGAATGTTGTTAGATCCCATAGCCTCTGAATTAAGGCTCTCACTGCCTATGTACTGTAAAACTCTTATTTATATCTATATGTAGTAGGCTTTAAAATACAACTCTCTAGTGTAGTGTCTAAGATCTCTCTCTCTTCACACACTTATTGTGGACTGGTGTCTTCTCTTTCACTGACGTTGCAATTATATGACCAGTGACAGTATTTTTATAGTTCAGTGTAGTACTTCCATGTAAACGTTTTAATAAGAACCACACCCAAAACAGGCAGCAAAAATTCTTGTTGCCCACTGTGAGGTTTGCATGTATTCTAAATTTCCTGCCCTCCGCCTGGGCCAAGAGATGAGGAAATCAAAGGGTGGATGAGGTGTGGGCGCGCAGAATTTGAGGGAGCGACTGAGAGTGTGAGAGACAGGGAAACGGAGAATGTAATTTTAACCAGGGCTATTTTTTTTAGCCTGGGGTGGGTGGAGGGGTGAAGGGCAGAGAATGTGACGTATTGAAAGTGAGCAATGAAGGGAGGTAGGACAGGGACAGAGGGAAAGGAGAGTGTCCTGGAAGGATGGAGAATGTGAGGATGGGATAGATGTGTGAGGGTGAGGAAGAAAATGCAGGGTGGAACGAACGTAGAGCACACGGGAGAGGGAGGGAGACTGTAGTGATACCGGGAGAGAGAGATGCGGATGAGATAGGAAAAATGTGCACTGAGGGTGCACAATGCGAAGATGGGGAGGGAACGAGCGAGGTGGGGCGAGTGCAAGAGAGGGAGATACTCAAATGTAGGCGGCAGTCCCAATTTTCCTCACTCAAGAGACCGTAAGTTCTGGGAAACCGCTGCAACAAGGGAGTGGGGCGGTGTGGAGTTGGAAGGGGAGAGGGACATTTGGTGTGGGAAGAGAAAGGTTGGGGGGGGGGGGGTCAGGGCTTGAGAACATCTATTAATTATTTGCGTGGCGAGTCCCTTCTGTTTGCGGAGCATTATTTCCAAAACCCAGCACAAATAAATTCAAACCAGCTAAGGGATCGGCCCCCAGGGTTCAAAGCGGCGAGCTGGCTGCGTCGAGAAGCCCCTGTGTTTTTTTCCCTCTGTGCCCCTGAAGTTTTAAAACAAATAATATTTTCGACTCCCTTTCTTAAACTGCAGCCTTGACCTCCCCCTGCCCCCACAGCCTTCTGCTGATCTCAGCTACTTTGAGATTTACACTCTGTTGATTTTACGACTGGCAGAAGCTGAATCTCATCTCTCCCCACCCCCTCTCGCCTTCTTTACTCTCTCTCGAATGTCAACATTTCAGTAAAGTGCAGGCTGTGAGGCGTGGTGACGCTGGTATTGGCAATGTTGGAGGGGGAAGGGAAAAGCCTCTGGCTCGCTGTCAGGAGACTGAAACCTGGGGAACAGATGTAAACAACAGAACTGCAAGTGCTCGGCTCAGTCACGGGAGGTTGTCTGAGGACAGACGGAAATAAACAAGGGAGAGAGAGAGACAGTGTGCAGTTTGGAGTGTGGACACTGGCAGGGTTGGACATTAACCAGCTCCCTTCAAGCTCCATTCAGACCGGCAGCGCTCAGTCCACACCTTCTGATCAAGCCCATTTCTGACCCCGCCTCACCTCCCGTCAGCCAAAAAACAAAATACCTTCCCTATTTTTTTTCACCTATCTACCCACAGAAGATCCTCCAGAGAGGAGGCCGTGGTCTGCTGATATTATTATCTAAAGACCTAGGGAATGTCCTGGGGGAACAAGAACAGAAGTTGCTGGAAATGCTCAGCAGGTCTGACAGCATCTGCGGAGAGAAATCAGAGCTAAAGTCTTTGGGTCAAGTGGCATTTCCTCAGAACTGATGGTGGAATTTGAATTCAAAAAGGAATCTGGAATTAAGAGTCGAATGATGACTGTGAAACCATTGTCAATTGTTGGGAAAAAACCCCATCTGGTTCACTAACATCCTTTAGTGAAGGAAATCTGGCATCCTCACCTGGTCTGGCCTACATGTGACTCCAGACCCACAGCAATGTAGTTGGTTCTTAAGTGATGAACAGCAGCAGGCTTTAAATGATGTCCTCATCCTCTAAATGAATAAATAAAGTCATGATGGAAGACCATAAGACACAGGAGTGGAAGTAAGGCCATTCGAGTCCACTCCGCCATTTAATCATGGCTACATGGTGTAGAGAATCTTGGCAGGAGCCACATACCTTTTTTGGGGGGGGTGGGGTTCATGATCTCAGTTAAGTCATTTCCCAAACCGCTTTTGAAAAGCTAGGCTTTGAAAGGCTGAGCCAGCTAGGTAAAGTAACTGTGTGAGAGGGGGAGCAGAGTTAGCGAGTTTTGAGAAGATTTGTAGCTCAGGTTGAGGTTCTGCATGTGACTTTGCTCACTGAGCTGGAAGGTTAGTTTTCAGATGTTTCGTCACCATTCTAGGTAACATCATCAGTGAGCCTCCGATGAAGCGCTGGTGTTATGTCCCGTTTTCTATTTTTCTGATTTTCTATTTACCCAGATAAATAGAAAGTGGGACATAACACCAGCGCTTCGTCGGAGGCTCACTGATGATGTTACCTAGAATGGTGACGAAACGTCTGAAAACTAACCTTCCAGCTCAGCGAGCAAACTCACATCCAGGGGAGCAGAGTGGCGAGGTATCCATAGGGTGACCGAGCCTGTCAGGGTGGGGTTGGCAGGGGAGATAGGATGGCCAGGAGTTAGACTAGATTTTCTTGTGCTCAACATCTCCTGGATAACTATCCAGGTAATTAAATTGAAACTGCCTTATTTCAGAGGGTCTGGCATTCAGGGAAACTCCCCATGCATTTTCCACTGATCCCCACGATCATCATGGGTTCCACAGCATACCTTCTGGGGTAAATCCAGAAACCAGAAGACCTGGGCTGTCATTTTTACCGGTTATTTTGTTTCCTCCTCCATTGCCTTTCTGCTAAATGCTAACTCTGTGGACTCATCCAATCAACTTGTGGTCTACCCTCCGGATCATAAACTGGTAGAATCCCTACAATGTCGAAGCAGGCCTTTTGGCCCATTGAATCCACACAAATCCATTGAAGAGCATCCCAGCCAGACCTACACTACCCCCCACCCCATCCCTATCCCTGTAACCTTGCATTTCCCATGGCCAATCCACTTAACCTGCAAATCTTTGCACTGTGGGTGGAAACCGGAGCAGCCGGAAGAAACCCATGCAGACACGGGGAGTGCATGCAAACTCAACACAGACAGTAGTGGAACCTCTTAGCCTCGCTGTGTCTTCCCTTCATCCCACTCTTTTGCCCTAGCATTATGTCTCCCACCATCTCACTGTCTGGCCCTCTCTTACACTTGCCCCATAAGAAACCACATTTTAGGGAGACTTTAAACCAAACTCTTGGCTGATGTAAAAGATCTCTCACTGTTATACTGAAGAGAGCGTAGACAATAATAAAGCACGATCTGTGGGATCTCTCCTGGCCACCCAGCTTTCTAACATTATGTTGCAATTTTGGTTGTCTAAAACTCTAGTGCCTGTGTCCTACCTTGCATCAAGTCAGTACTTGCTGGTTAATATTGGCTCCAATCAGCGACACTCCCTCACACCTATTACTCTAACGAAACTTTTGATTGTCTGTCCTAATATTACCTTGTGTTGTTTGGTATTGAAGTGCGTTGGGATTCTTTGTAATGCTGTAGTACAAGGTGAGGGGGTAGCTAGCTTAGAATGGCCAGGATGTGATGCAACGTGACACCAACAGTGCAGGTGGATGTTCTGGCTGTGGTAGCTCAATGGGGAGACTTACCTCCTTGCCTGTGGAGTGGCATTTCTCTTATGGCATAACTAATACTCTTTCTGTAATGGAGAGAGATACCTTTGTGGACTGGGGCTAATTACCAATATTCACTGTTAATTGGCCCTTACCAATGTTTAACAAGGTTTGCCAAATGTGATTAATGGTCATGCCTTGTGAGTGATTGAGTGTAAAACTGCGATTCTTTTCCAGTGCAAGTCTAACTCCTTGTATCACTTAACTGGTTGTAATACCATCATCTGATGCCTACTTTACATTGCAACACTCCATTGTCCAAGACTCCGTCTTTGGAAACTGCGATGCCCACCGAAATGGTTATGATTGTTGCCTCCATGTTGTCAGTGCAGTCTCTGCTGGTGCCATCTCCTGACTGCCTCTGCCTGGCCATCTCCCAGGCTCATTAATCTGAAGGACCCATTAATCTCTCATTACGAGAATGGGACCTGAAACCCTCTTGAAAGTTTTCGCACCTGCGTGCCCTCATGCATCTTAGCATTACCATTTGCCTTGTCCTGCTGCCCTTTCCCCTCTCTCTCCCTGACTTTAGGCACTGAATTCAGGCCACATTTCTATATCCAGCTATTGGACAGTGACCATGAGACAGGTACGCATTCTGGAACTTGGTAACTGTCCCTAAATACTAGTAAGAGTCGAGCCACAACAACTTGCACTTGTGTAGCATCCTTTGCGTCATAAATCCCAATGTAAGCGATGTATGGTGATTTTGTTTTAAAATTTTATGGGATGTGGGCATCACTGGCCAGATTAGCATTTATTGCCCATCTCTAATTGCCATGTGGGCAGTTGAGAGTCAGTCACATTGCTGCATGTCTGGAGTCACATGTGAGCTGGACCATCAATCTCTTCCATCAGACAGAAGATACAGAAGCTTGAACACATGCACCAACAGGTTCAAGAACAGCTTCTTCCCTGCTGTTATTAGACTGATGAATGGACACCTCTAACTTCAAATAATGTTGGCCTTGCTAATGTTGATCTTGCTTTGTCTACCTCCTGTGTAGCCATAACTTTGTATGCCTTGCTCAGTCTAAGTACCCTATGATCTGTATGTCCTTGTTTGCTACGATCCGCCTGTACTGCTCACAAAACAAGGCTTTTCCCTGTACTTAGGTTCATGTGACTACAATAAATCAAATCAAATGTAACAATGACAGATTACCTTTCCTAAAGGATATTGGTGAACCTTATCCATTTTCTTGCACGAAAACCAACAGTGGTTACACTATTAGGATTATTTGACTTCAAATTTCAACATTTCCCATTTGGGTTTTAAAACTATGTCTGCAGAACATTAACCTGGGGTTCTGGATCACTCACTCAGTGATATTACTACTCTACACATTGCCTCCCCCCGGATAGGGTGAAAACATGGTCAAAACAATAGCTTATAAAGAGTGTCTTAAAGGAATGGTGATGAAAAGGTTTATGGGGGGAATTTTACAGTCTACAGGCAAAGCTGCTGAAATCACAGCTTTCTGGTTCAAGTCATAGAAGTTTGGAATGCGAGACAGGTCAAAACAGGAGGAATGTAGAGATCTTGTGGGCATGAAGGAAGTATGATGCAATCATGGCAGTGATGTAGGAAGCACGGCAACCATTTTGCATTTTACAAATAGTGCCATGAGATTAGTTACCTGCTCCTGCAAGGGCAGGAAGGTCCTGTGTTTAAATACTTCACCCAAAAATAGCTCCCTCCAACAGTGCACCACTCTCTCATTGCTGAACAGGAAGGCGATCCGGAGCTTACATTTTTGAAGTGGGGCTTGATTCTTCCATGTCTGGCTCTGAGGCAAGAAACTGAACCACAGCAAACACATGGATAAAAGCAAATGATTGAGCTATTCTTTGGAATGACCCTACATTCTGCAAAATCATTGCTGCCCTGCATTCCAACCAAATGCTGGCTCCTTACCACTTAATACCTTTGTGTAGCAAAAAATCCATCAGTGTTGGCTTTAGGATTACTAATTGAGTTAGTACTCTTTGTGAGAGAGAGTTTCCCAATACTATCATACTTTACACAAAGAAGTATATCGTACCTTCTCCCTGTAATGACCTGCTTTGTTTATTAAGGTTTATGTTCCCTTAAAATTATTAACTCACAATTGGAAAAAGATTTTCTCACCCTAGCAATTGAATTCCGTCCAAAATCCCAGAACCTCAATCCTTTTCCTGCTACAGTCCTGAGAATACAAGACCAGCTTATGTGATCTCAAAGCATGGAAACAATGATATTTTTTCAATGTGGCTGTGATGGTGTTTATGCTCCAAATGAGCCTGCAGTGCCTCTATGTCCTTGTTTATAATATGGAGACTAAAGATCTGTTTGCCATATTGCAAGTATGAATCATTGCTCACAATCTAGTCCTTCTAGTTCTGGTAACATTTTGGCGAATCTGCCGTGCACCAGTTATAAGACCAATATATCCACTCAAATGTGCAATGCCTGAGCCACAGTAGTCTGAGAGTCATCTAAACAGGGCCTTGTGTAATTGTAGAAAACTTGAGCCTTCTATTACAAAGAATAATGGAAGGCTCCATTAGTCTTTTTGATAGTTTTGCTACTTGCCATTGTAGCTACTGACAAGGTAGCAGGAGATGGAATGGCCAGGAGGAAATGAAACGATACTAAACTCAACATCTTTAAGAGTGCAATATTAACCAGTTTCAGAGATATTCTGAAAGTTATATGAGCTACAAATCTTCTCAAAACTCGCCAGTTAAGGCTAAATCAAACAGTATAAACACAACATTCATTCCCAATGCATCACATTTCACAAGACAGCTGGACAAATGTGCCAATGTCTTCAATGAATAATAAAGTTAAGAGGAGGGTGATGCGCCTGTATTTTCATACCTTGTCATGTCTTTATGGCCTTTTTGTTCACAAGATGGAACAAGAAAGATAAAACAAAATGTAGCAGGGAATTGATGGATCATTGCAGTTTTTGTAACATGGCTGCTGTATTTGTATGGCTTGATTCAAGATACTCATGAACCTTGACACTATCCAGGACAAAGCAGCCCATTTGATTGGCACCACAACCACAAGCATCCACTCCCTCCACCACTGACACTTAGTCGCAGTGTGTGTACTGTCTACAAAATGCTGTGCGGAAATTCACCAATTCTCCTTAGACAGCACCTTCCAAATCCACAACCGATACCATTTAGAAGGACAAGATAATAAAATGTGAGGCTGGATGAACACAGCAGGCCAAGCAGCATCTCAGGAGCACAAAAGCTGACGTTTCGGGCCTAGACCCTTCATCAGAGAGGGGGATGGGGAGAGGGAGCTGGAATAAATAGGGAGAGAGGGGGAGGTGGACCGAAGATGGAGAGTAAAGAAGATAGGTGGAGAGAGTATAGGTGGGGAGGTAGGGAGGGGATAGGTCAGTCCAGGGAAGACGGACAGGTCAAGGAGGTGGGATGAGGTTAGTAGGTAGCTGGGGGTGCGGCTTGGGGTGGGAGGAAGGGATGGGTGAGAGGAAGAACCGGTTAGGGAGGCAGAGACAGGTTGGACTGGTTTTGGGATGCAGTGGGTGGGGGGGAAGAGCTGGGCTGGTTGTGTGGTGCAGTGGGGGGAGGGGACGAACTAGGCTGGTTTAGGGATACAGTAGGGGAAGGGGAGATTTTGAAACTGGTGAAGTCCACATTGATACCATATGGCTGCAGGGTTCCCAGGCGGAATATGAGTTGCTGTTCCTGCAACCTTCGGGTGACATCATTGTGGCAGTGCAGGAGGCCCATGATGGACATGTCATCTAGAGAATGGGAGGGGGAGTGGAAATGGTTTGCGACTGGGAGGTGCAGTTGTTTGTTGCGAACTGAGCGGAGGTGTTCCGCAAAGCGGTCCCCAAGCCTCCGCTTGGTTTCCCCAATGTAGAGGAAGCCGCACCGGGTAGAAGGACAATGTTGGCAGATACATATAACCATTACCACCTACCAGTTCTCCTCCAAGTCATTCGTTATCTTGACTTGGAAATATATCATCATTCTTTCAGTGTTGGTCAGTGAAAATCCCTCCCTAATGGCATTGCGGCCTTACCTATGGCACATGGACTGCAGCAGTTTGAACAGGCAGCTTGCCACCAACTTCTCAAGGTCATTTAGGGGTGGGCAATAAATGTTAGTCCAATGAATGATAGTCACATCCCATGAATGAATAAAAATAAGGATTTGCCACGTCCCCCTTAATACGAAAGGAAATTCAGTTCCCCATCAAGACTGTGGAAACTATGATGGCCAATTCAGGACAATCATTGGAATGATTGAGTGCATAACCAAACCTGAACAGAAACTGTGGGGAAGCAGAAAAGCTTCTCAGAGGATAGTAATTACTTAGTGTGGCTGTGAGTGTGGGTGGTGTGAAGGGAATTCTGCCAGATCTCCAGCTTGATGATAGCACGTACAGTTTTAATGCCTATGAAGTGAGTGATTTACCTTAAATGCTTTCACCTGTGAATATCTCTAGATCCACATCCTTTCCTGCACTTGGCTGAAAATTACATGGCACAAGAAACTACTTCGACAGATAAAAGGATGACAAATTACTACAATAAAGCCTGTTGGCCAGAATACATTAACACTTATTGATTAAAAAGGAAGTAGAAATCATGTGTGCCTTGACAGGCTTTGTTCTCATAAGGAAGACACCTTTTGATCCAAGGATTAAAAACTGGAAATTGTCAGCAACTCAGACAGCACCTGTAGAGAGAGAGAGAGAGAGAGAAAGAGAAGTAGAGTTAACAGCCAGGATTTTAACAATTCCCAAGAGGTGCAATGAGAGGCAGAGAGACTGGTAAAAAAAATCCTGGAAGTTCCAAAAAGCATTGTGGGTTTATCTACATCACATAGGCTACTGAGGTTCATGAACGCAGCGCGCCAGCACCTTCTGAAGCGCAGTTAAGGATGGGAAGTAAATGCTAGTCTAGCCAGTGATGCCCAAATCTCTTGAACGAATAAAATGAAGGCTTCTCCAATCAATAAAGGGTTCTTGTTCAAGAAAGCAGAAGCCAGACCCATAGCCCTGTGAATTACTGAAAGAATTTCTGAAAGCTACCTGTATACCTAAGTTCTGAAGAGGGGTCACTGGACCCAAAACATTAGCTCTAACATTTTTTTCTTCACAGATGCTGCCAGACCTGCTTAGACTTTCTAGCAACTTCTGTTTTTGTTAGTGACCACTTGCCTTGGAGATGCTGCTGAGGCTTCAGAGCTACCAACCCTCTGTCAATTAATCTACTCAAGTGTGAATTCAAATTCCAACAGAGCATTTAAAATGTTGGTTTGATAATTAAATCTGTAAATGAACGGCTGTAATTCATGCAACAGCATCAGTTTTGCAATTTTGAATTAAATGAAATCTACTGCAATTTAATTCATTAAATGTTGCAAAACCAAGATTGCTAAATCCTTCTCAGGTAAGGAACCAAGGTGATTAAACATGGAAAAAACCACAATGTTATTGAATGGTAGAATATGCTCCAGAACCAAACAGCCTATGTTTCAATGACGCAAATGCAGCCAATTTTGAGATCAGCTAACCACAATAACATCTTGCATTTACTTAGTTCCTTAAAAGAAGTGTAATCAGGCAAAACTTTGACAGCACACCATGTGAAACGCAGGAAAGGCTCGACAGCATCAACCAATGTGTCCATTTTTGTCTGACTAAATTATGAGGTGTTCTCGGATGCTTTTCTGGATTGCAGATGTTATAATAATTGTAAATTGTTGCTATCCTGGTTGTGGAGAGTCAAGCCCCAGCTGTCTGTCGGAAGGAACATTGCAAGCGTTATGAAGGGAGACTGGAGGAAAATGGAGCTTCCAGTCTCAGACAGCTACGTTCAGATGATGCACTGTGACATAAAAGGAAATATTGAGCATACATTGCAGGAAACAACCCCAATAAATTCAAATGAAGGATTAAGATTAGGAAGCTCTTCCTCACAAAACAGCAACCATCAAACACATGGAATGAACTCCGGAATAGAGGAGCGGGATAAAACACATGTTAATCACTTAAATTCTGTTCAATTGAGAGGATTGTCATTTCTCTTTGAATATACAAGTTCTTTCTTTATTTTGAGTAATATCTTGCATTTAAATATTACATTTAATTTAACAAAAGTTGTAAGGCGGTTAAGGGCATTAAAAATTGAAAAATATGTTCAACTCTGTTCCACAGAAGATGAAGAACAGCTTAGTCAAGGAGGTAAGAGGCAAGAAAGAGAGATATAGGGCAAGAAGTCCAGAGTTTAGCATTACAATGTCTGAAGGGAGGGCAGCAGCTAATGATGGAAGAGATAAGATAAAACATATGCAGCAAGAGGCCAAAATTGAATGACTGCAGAGATCTTGAAAGCTTCTAGGACTGGCCTAGGTCACAGGATGGAGACAATGATTGCAATGATTGAAAACAGAGATGACGATTTTAATATTGAGGCTTTGCCAGACCAAGTGCCAATGTAGATTATTGAGCACAGGGATGATGAGGGAACGAAGCTTGGTATGAGTTAGACTACAGGCAGCAGAGATTAGAACGTGCATTCATTTACTTGTGATGGATGTCATCTAGGAGACCATAGATTACGACATGTTTGGAGGCAGCAAAGGTAGCAAAGGACCAACTGGGTTGAGGCAGGATCAGAGATGAACAATATTACAGAGATGGAAGTAAGCATTCTTAACCGTGGAGTAGATTCGTGGCTGTGGCTCACTTTGAGATTAACCACAATATCAAGTGTGGCTTAGTCCTAGGCTTAGAATCTAGAAGGTTGGAAGGCATGACTGCCAATGGAAAATGGGATATGTGAGAGGCTGGAGTTGGAGAATTGTGGAGTTATCTGAGGTTTAATTAAAGTGATAAGAAGGGGTGAGGCTAAAGGGAGCATCCATGGATGAGTTTGTTAAATTAGCCTCTTGCAAGAACGGGACCCAATTCTGGTCAAAGAGCTAATGAGTGATGGTGAATGGGATCTGATTCCATGCCAATGCTAAAACAATACCTTAATCTACCAATATCGTCATCAGTCTACTAATCATGCTGTTGAATGAGTGATCCTTCTTAGAACAGAGAAAGTTGAGGATATTTTGTTTAGGCATTCAGTACATGTTTTGACATAATAAAGAAAGAGTCACTGACCCAGTAGCAGAAAAAAAAACACAGTAACTGGAGTACACAGACTAAAGATGAACTGCAAATGAACCCAAAGTAAATGGAGAATTTCTTTTAACGTGATGTTATTGAATGCAAAACTTGGAAGGCTGGTGGACACAAATTCAGCAGTAACTTTTAAAAGAGATTGGACACATGCTTGGGGAGGAGGAAGGGAAAGAAAATTCCAGGTTGTGGGAAAAGCCAGAGGAATGGGAGGAAATGGATAAACATGATGGGAAGAATTGCATCAGTGATAATGGGAACTGCAGATGCTGGAGAATCCAAGATAATGAAATGTGAGGCTGGATGAACACAACAGGCCCAGCAGCATCTCAGGAGCACAAAAGCTGACGTTTCGGGCCTAGACCCTTCATCAGAGAGGGCTCTCTGATGAAGGGTCTAGGCCTGAAACGTCAGCTTTTGTTCTCCTGAGATGCTGCTGGGCCTGCTGTATTCATCCAGCCTCACATTTCATTATCTGGGGAGAATTGCATCCTTCTGTGCTATATCATTCTGTGATTCTCTGAAAAACCAAAGTATGAATGGGCAAACATTTTAAAAATACAATTTAGAGAGAGAGGACAGAACAGATCTATTTTGAGGTAGGCTGGGAGAAATCTCTTTATTTTCATTTTCTCATTGTTGAGTCAGCATTGGCATTGAGTCCAGCTGATCAACTGCTTTGCAACAGTTAACAGCTGTTCCCAGGTAACAACAGCCAATTTGGAAATAAAAACCTGTTCTTCGTGTTTTGACGAAGCTGACGATGTGAGAGAGTGCTCAGAGTTTGGCACAAGGTATTTTCGCTTCCTGTACTTGGCCCATTGCAATGTTCCAAAGCTGCTCAACGCAAGTTTGAGAAGCAGCACTTCATCTCTTGATGAGGCACAGCGTAGTCTTTAGGACTTGGCATTCACTTTGACCATTTCAGATTATGATCTCTTCCTTCGTGTTGTTTGAAGCTGCATTGCTGGTTTGTGTTTCACTCTCATTTCGCTCATCTTTCCTTCATGAGGCATTCATACAATGGCCCATGGTGCTATAAAAGCTGCCTGGAGACATTTCTGGATAATAAAATGTGAGGCTGGATGAACACAGCAGGCCAAGCAGCATCTCAGGAGCACAAAAGCTGACGTTTCAGGCCTAGACCCTTCATCAGAGCATGTCTCATTATTATGTCCTTAGGCCTTCTATCATTGGAGTCACTCTAGTATGAACATCGACTTTTATTCTTCTGACCACCTGCTCTGCTTTCACTTGCTAGAAACCTGCTGTATTTTCCAAAGTCCAACACTGGCATGTTGGCAAAATGCATGGCTGGCACCCAGTAGATCCCTCTTCATTTTAAAGGCAGGAGCTCAGGAATAGGCTGCCACTAGGGTCAGGATGGCATTCCAATGGTAACCTCCCTAACCAGGCAGGGATAGGGAGATGATGGTGGTGGGGGGGAGGGGGGAGAAACTGTGATCGCTGGGAGATGCAATCTTTGCACGGCATCTCAAGATTAAAATTTGCTTCCCACTCCCTTGTGCCTGGAAGACAATTGGTAGTCAATCTGGTAATAAAGGATAAAATCCCACGGAGGGTTGGTGTTCCCGTTCCTCATTAATTTAGACCATCCACAGCACGGTTTGCCTGCAACACCTGTCGGTCCCCACAAATTCCGGAAAGTTCCGGCCGCACCCTCCTGCCACTTTATGGCACTCAGGCCTTTACAGATGCTCGAAGCCAACATGTATTGCCCATCCATAGGTGCCCTTGAGAATGTGGTGTTCAGCTGCTTCCTGAGCGCTGCGATCCGTGTGGTAAACACGCTCTCGCAATGTGATTCAGTAGAAAGTTCCAGATTTCTGACCCAGTGTGCTAGAACGTAAGAAACAGGAGCAGAGATAGGTTGCTCAAACTCCTCCAGTCATAGGATCGCACATGGAAACTTCATGCTGATTACCAACCGCTAGCCACCCCCCACTTCAGCTGATGAATCAATACTCCAATATGCTAAATATACTTGGACGAAGCACTGAGGGCTGCCAGAGGATGTGCTCTGGGGAGGGACTTCGTTGTCCATCATCAAAAGTAACCTTGTAACTTGCTAGCTGATCTGGTTGGATCCTAAAAGATATAACTGCTAGACCAGAGATAACACGGTGTAGAACTGGATGAAAACAGCAGGACAAGCAGCACCGAAGGGGATCTGGGAGTGTTGGTTCAGGATTCTCTAAAGGTTAACTTGCTGGTAGAGTCTGTAATTAAGAAAGCGAATGTAATGTTGTCATTTATCTCAAGAGGGTTGGAATATAAAAGCAGCGATGTACTTCTGAGGCTTTAAGGCTCTAGTTAGGCCTCATTTAGAATACTGTGTCCAATTTTGGGCCCCACACCTCAGGAAGGACATACTAGCCCTGGAGCATGTCCAGCGGAGATTCACATGGATGATCCGTGGTATGGTAGGTTTAACGTATGATGAACGGCTAAGGATCCTGGGATTGTACTCATTAGACCTTAGAAGGTTGAGGGGAGATTCAATAGAAACTTACAAGATAATGTATGGTTTAGAAGGGGTGGACGCTGGGAAGTTGTTTCCGTTAGGTGGGGAGGATAAGACCCGTGGGCACAGCCTTAAAATTAGAGGGGGTAAATTTAAAACTGAAATGAGATGACATTTCTTCAGCCAGAGAGTGGTGGGCTTGTGGAATTCATTGCCACGGAGTGCAGTGGAGGCTGGGACATTGGATGCCTTCAAGGCAGAGATCGACAAATTCTTGATCTCAGAAGAATCAATGGCTACAGGGAGAGTGCAGGGAAGTGGAGTTGAAATGCACATCAGCCATGATTTAAATGGAGGAGTGGACCTGATGGGCCGAATGGCCTTACTTCCACTCCTATGTCTTATGGTCTTATGGAAAAATCAACTTTCCTGCTCCTCTGATGCTGCTCGGCCTGCTCTGTTCATCCAGCTCTACACTGTGTTATCTCAGATTCTCCGGCATCTGCAGTTCCTAGTATCTCTGAAACAACTGCTAGACTAGGTTGGTGGGAGGTGGTGAAGGAAACAACAAGAAGGAAGTCCAAGTTTGGCCTCATCCTTACCAACCCGCCAGTTGCAGATTCATCTTCCCATGATAGTATTCATAGAATAGGATATCACAGAATCCCTATAGTGTGCAGAGAGGCCATTCAGCCTGTCAAGATTGTGCTGACTCCCCAACATCTGTAACCCTCTACTTCCCACAGCTAATCCACCTTACCTGCACATCCCTGGACACTATGGGGCAACTTAGCATGGCCGATCCACCTATCTGCAATCTTTGGACAGTAGGAGGAAACTGGAACTCCCAACAAAAACCAATGCAGACACAGTTGAATGCACAAACTCCACACAGACAATTGTCGTGACGGTGGAATCAAACCCAGATCCCTGGCACTGTGAGGCAGCAAAGCTAACCACTGAGCCACCATGCCACCCCTATTGGTAGGAAAGACCACTACACAGTCCTTATGGAAATGGAGTTCCATCTTCACATCATTGCACATCAGTACAAAGGATAAGACAGAAGCATTACATCCATCTTCAGCCAGAATGCCCAGTATCACAGGTTCCAGCCCTCAGACAATGTGGTTGGCCCTTTGAGCGATCAAGAACTGGCTGAAGGTATTGGATACGGTATCGTTTATGATCATGTAATTAAATGTGATGGTTAGGTTATTTCTTGTTGGAGATGGTCAATGTAATAACCTGCTCAGTGACGCCTAGTTTGGGTTCTGCCAGGGCTATTCAGCTCCTAATCTCATAACAGCCTTGGTTCAAACATGGACGAAAGAGCTAAATTCCATAGGTGAGGTGAAGTGATGGCCCTGCACATAAAGGCCATATTTGACTAAGTGTGGTATCAAGAAGCCCTAGAAAAGGTGGAATAATTGTAAATCAGGCAGAAAACCCTCCACTGGTTGGAGTCATAACTATAACATGAGAAGATGGTTGTGATTGTTAGAGAACAGTCATCTCATCTCCACAAATATTTCTTGATATTTATGACCAGGAGCTACAATTACAAACATCTTCTCATGGTCTAATTTAAATTAATTTAAAATAGATCTTTCCATTTTGGATACCTTTCTCTGAAATTGAATCAACTTATGCTTTAAAAGGAGCCAATTTTAGGCTTCTTGAGTTCATGAAAAAGTGAGTTTATTTGTTGCTAAACACAAGAAGAAATAACAATGCAACACATATACAGATAACACGGTGTGAAGCTGGATGAACACAGCAGGCTGAGCAGCATCAGAGGAGCAGGAAAGTTGACGTTTCAGGTTGAGACCCTTCTTCAGAAAACACATATAGGCTCAGCTTAGGAATAAGGTGTGAGTCCGAAACAAGCATGAATTTTAAAAATAGCCGTCCAGTTCTATCTCTGAGTTGGCTGTAAAAAGTGGATTGTAGAGCATTGCGACAGCTACATGGGATGGTTCTGGTAGAGTTAAGCTGGAAGTTGAGCAATCGATTTTGAGATATTTGGCTTTGCAGGTTGATTCAGATTATTTTGCTACAGTCCATCTTGTTGATTGTACACACCGCTGCCACTGTACGTTGGTGGTGAAGGGTGTGAATGTTGAAGGTGGTGGATGGGGGTTGCTTTTTCTTGGATGCTCTTGAGTTTTTTTGAGTGTTGTGATAGTGGCACTTATCCAGGCAAGTGGGAATTCCGTAGGACTCCTGACTTTTGCCTTGATGAATCCTGGGACTGGAGAGTTTGAAGTATATAAAGCTGGATAGGCTGAGAACTTCTTTTTTAGTGGAGCATTGGAGGTTGAGGGGTGACTTTATAAAGTTTTATAATATCATGTTGGACATAGATAAAATCTTTCCCCTAGGTTTAGGGTGAGAGGGGAAAGATATAAAAGGGACCTGAGGGGCCATGTTTTCATGCAGAAGGTGGTGCACCGGAGGAAGTGGCAGAGGTGGTAAAATTACAACATTTAAAAAGCATCAGGACGGGGACACAATTAGGAAGGGTTTTGAGGCATATCTACCAAATGCTGGCAAATGGGACCAGATTAATTTAGGATATCTGGATTGCATGAACGAGTTAGACCGAAGGGTCTGTTTCCATGTCAAAATTACTGTGTCTTCTGCTTGGCTGGTGAAAGCCTGTGAATATGTTCAGCGGAAGACTGATTCCGTGTTTTATTTGTAATGGGTTCTTCTCCACAGTACACAGGCTGCTGCAGAAATGAATTCAGCTTGGCATGATGCAAGCCACGGATACACATGTTGCTCACATCCTTATTAGATTCCACAACCAATTCATGTGAATTTTAAACATTTTGGACAGTTCATTGTGCAGGAATCCTACAAAAAGGAGGAAACTTTTCCCACTCTTGAATAAGTCCATGTCAAACCTATAGTCATAGAATACCTAGAATCTGCAACATTTTCTGTTGCAACATGAAAGTCTTCAAAGACCTTTCAATTTCTAAGTACACATTATGCCCAACTACCTTAATAAACTACAATGCTCTATAACTCTATCACTTGATAGTGTCTATGCTCAGAGACGGGGTGGGGGGGAGGGGCAGCGGTGGTGGGAATTGGCCTGGAGGGATTTGAAAGCAAAGATGTTGGAGATTCCGAGTAACAGTATTTCTCCTGGTAATGGGTAGTACTCTGTTCCTGACCAGCTGCCCTTTATTTGCAAACTACCAGCTCATTTAGAGTCTGAAACATCTGCTTTCCTTACCCTTATCCTTCACTGTCCCTCCCCACTGACAACATCCCAACACCCCCACCCCCCCTCCCAATCCCAGCTACATTGGTAGTTATCTCCTCACCAGACTGAAGCTCCCCGAGTGCTTTATTGGCAGTCGACTGACTGGAGTGATGCATCTGGATTGTGTTAGCTGTTACTTTGTGTCATGCAAAACTGCGATAAAACAGCACAGCTCTTTGAATCAAGCCAAAAATATATTAGAAGTGTGAGGGGGTTGGGGATGTCTCGAGCCATTGTCATGTACTGCATCATAACAGGTAATAAAAGAACAGACTAGAGAAGCTGGGGTTGTTCTCCTTGGACCAGGGGAGATTGAATATGATCAAAATCATGAGGGTTTTCGAATAGGAGAAACTGTTTCCGCTGACACAAGGGGTTGGTAACCGGAGAACGCAAATTTTAAGGCTCTGGCAAAACTGCCAGAGGCAAACTATTGGAGACTTTTTTTTTACACAAAATAAGTTGTTATGATCTAGAATTCACACTCTGAAAGGATGGTGGAAACAAGTTAAATTTAGACTACCGTAGGGTATGTAAGACCAAAGGAATACAATGTGCAGGGCTGTGTGTGAAAGGCGGCAAAGCAATGCTGATTGGGAGACTCTTTAACAAAAGCCAGTACAAACCTGACAGCCTGAATGGCCTTTTCTGTGCCAAAACATCTGTCAATCAGGAGCTGTGGAAATATGAGGCACCATTTCTCCAACCAAAAGGCTATTTTAAAAATCTTGGAAACTTGCATTCCCATAGCCATTTCATTAGCGTGTGAGAGATAGTAGGAACTGCAGATGCTGGAGAATCTGAGATAACACGGTGTAGCGCTGGATGAACACAGCAGGCCAAGCAACATCAGAGGAGCAGGAAGGCTGACGTTTTGGAACTAGGCCCTTCTTCATGAAATGGTACCCACTCACCTGTTATACACTTTCCCAGCACTTTATTTTTCCTTTTCATGTGTAGTTTCCATTCTATTTTCAATGTTGCTATTGAACCTTCTTCCACCTCTTGTTCATGTATTCCAGACTGTAACAACTAACTTTGGAAATAGTTTCTGTTTCATTTTGGCATCCTCTATTTGTGTGTCCGCTAACGGCACCCCTGGGTAGGATTTTCACTCTATGTGAGGATGGGAACAGATGCTTACAATCCTACCTTCTATCCCTGGAGGCCAGACTGTTTGGTAGAATTGTTACCTGACTGTGGTCAGTCACAGGTCATTGATCAGAGGCTCCCTCAGTGTTGGAGAAGGACTATCTGCCGGAGGTGACCACCCAGTAGTGGACCAGGATTCCAGAGTTCAAGGAAGACCTTGAGCTCCCCCAACTCCCATTCTGCCCAACTGACTACAGCTAAGGCCTTGGGGCGCTCCTCCGCATGGCAGACCTGGCAGTGGTAGCCCATGCTTTTTGCTTCACAAAAGCTGAGAGGATGTCCGAGGATGGAAGTGATTGGAAACCAGGCTGCAGCTCCTTCCATGCTGGAAGACCTCCTCTTGGTTGTACAGCTTTGAGAACCCTCTCGCCGTCCATATCTGGATGACTTCTCCAGGTGGGTGGCTGCTCCTGCTAGCATCGGGGCTCTCATTTAAAGTAACGTTGAGGTCCTTCCCCAAAATACACAAACCTAGCGCACTGGTTCCCCATTTAAGCCAGACCCTTCAGATCTACTACTTACCCTTTTTGACTTTTTTATTAAAAGGCTGCCAGGAAAGTCGCTTCTGGGACATTTTTCCACATTACAATGGTGCCCTCACTTTGAAAATACCTCCTTGGCTGTAAAGAGCTTTCAGGTTTCCTGAGGTCAGGAAAAACACAAAATAAATAGAAGTCTTTCCCTTCATTGATTATTAACATAATAGCTCATGATATTTAAGTTTTGTGGTTAGCTCAGTTTCTTGTACTATTGAACTCCATACCCATGAGGCTTAGCCTCTTCCCCCAGGAGACCCAGTGCCAATCTTACTCATGGATATCTCTTCAGCCAATTAACTTCTTCCTGTTAGCCTGAAAATCCTGACTTAAGTTGAAGTGGGTGTCCACAGGCATTGACTGGCGTCCGGTTCCATTATTTGTGACTAGAATTGGTTTTCATCCGTTTGGGGTATCATCCACCCATCACCCCTGGCTGACACAGATTCTTAAAGTTACAGTGCGGTTGTAGGGGATAGTCACAGAGATGCTGTTTTACCTGCAGCATAACTGAAACCTCAAAATAAAATGGTCATGAATAAACCCAGCAAGAAATTCATAACAAACACCTGTACCCAAAAGAATTTGATAGACTGTGGGGCAGGAAGCAATTAAGGTTTACTAATTCAGTGTCTTTTTCAGGGGAAGTGAGATAACTATATGAGGGATACAGAAATAGAAAGTCATAGAAAGCTATGTCAATAAGGGTTTATGGAGTTGATTTCATCTGTCTTTATTGAAAAGACATAGAAGCCATTCAGCACTCAAGACTGGCCTTCGTTCAATAATGTCATTATTGTTCAATTTATGTTTTAGATTTTGCATTCCCACCTACCTACCCTCCCCCCCCGCCTCAATAACCCTCAATTCCCCTATCTAATAAGAATCTATATACCCCCTGCCCTAAAAACACTCAATGTTGCCACCTTAATCACCTTCTGAGGCAGAGAGCTCCAAAGGATCACTATCCTCTAAGGGAATCTGTGTCCTGAAAGGGCAACTCCTAATTTTAAAACAGTGTGCCCTAATTCTGGCCTGACCCCACAAGAGAAATCATTCTTCACATGCCCACCTCATAAAGCCCATTCAGGATGTTATACACTTCAATCAAGTCATCTCCCTCTTCTAAGGAAACAAGCCCAGTCTGTCCAATTATCCTTGTAAGAAAATCCAGTCATCTCATGTATCAATCTCTAAACCACCTCCAATGCATTTAAATTCTTCTTTTAATGAGGAGGCCAAAACTCTACTCAGTATTCAATGTCCTGTGTAACGGAAGCGTAACATCCTTACTTGTATGTTCAATTCCTCTTATAATAAAGGATGGCATCCCATTAGCCTTTGTGATTATATACTAGCCTGCATACTAGTATTTTGTTACCTGTGCACTGAAACACCTAAACCCCTCAGCACCTTTAATTTCTCTACAGTCTTTCCTTGGTTAATTAAAACTCTGCCTTTTAGCCCTTCCTGTTAAAGTGAACAACTTCACATATTCCCAAATCATGCTCTGTCTTCCAGTATTTGCTCACTCACTCAGACTATCTGTATCCACCTTCAAAATTCCTTATATATTTTCACAACGTGCCATCCTACTCAACTTGATGTCACCTGTAAATTTAGCCACAAAGTCTTCACTCTCCTCGTCTAAGTCATTGATGTAAATTGTAATACATTGAGGCTCCTGCAGACTCTACGTGTTACATCCTGTCAATCAGACAAAGACCCACTTACGCATACTCTCTGTTTGCTGCCAAACCAGTGTTTTCTATCCATGTTAGGCCCCACACCATGAGCTTTCATTTTCTGCCAATAATCTTCGATGTGGCTCCTTATCAAATTCTTTCTAGAAGTCCAAATATAACATGTTCACAAGCTCCCCTTTATCCACAGCACATGTTTACTCCTTGAAATAACTTTACTAAACTCGTTGAACATGATTTATCTTTGATGAAACAAAAAACAAAGAACAGAATAAAGAACAGCACAGCGCACGAACAGGCCCTTCGGCCCACCAAGACTGTGCCCACACACAATGCCTTCCTAAACTAAAATTCTTTTACTTCTACACAGTCTGTATCCTCTATTCCCTGCCTATTCAGATATTTGTCAGTATGCTTCTTAAATATTGCTGTTCTATCTGCCTCCATCGCCTCCTCCGGCAGCACATTCCAGGCACTTACCACCCTCACTGTACAAAACTTGCCTCTCACATCTCCTTTAAACCTAGCCGCTTTTACCTTCAAGCTACACCCTCCAGTTACCAATGTTTTTAACCTTGGGAAAAGGACAGCGTTTGTACATTGTATCCATGCCTATCATAATTTTTTAACTTCTAACAGCTTTTCCTTCGTCCTTTGACACTCAAGTGCAAAGAAGCCAAAACAATCTCTCCTCAGAGCTAATGCTGTCCAACCTCGGCAAAGTCCTGCTAAATCATTTCTTTACCCTCTCCAAAGTCTCCACATCCTCCATGCAGTGTGGTGACCAGACGCGTACACAATATTCCAAATGTGGCCTAACTAAAGCTCTATACAGCTGCAACATGATTTGCCAAGAATCAGAGCCCTAGCCAGTAGGGAATTGAACCCTTGACCTGGGCAATAGTATAACAACAGGCAAACTCTCTGAGCTATCTAGGAACCACCAACTGTGAGAACTGTTTCTGATTACCTTGATCTTGTTTTCCAGTGCACAACTATAATCGCTGGTTCAGACGTTTTCTGCATGACAGACATCAAATTAACTGATTTATAGTTTCCTGTTTTCTAGCTCCCTCCCTTCTTGAATAGGGGATTACCCTTACTACTAGCCGATCCATTGGAACCTTACCTGAATGTAAGGAATTTTGGAAAATAAACACCAAACGCATCTACTGCCTCACCAGCTACCTCTTTTAAGGCACCAGGATAAAATCCATCCTAATCCAGAGACTTGGCAGCTGTAGATCCATCAGTTTGTTTAGCATCAATTCTCTTGTGATTTTAACTTTGCTAAGTTCCTCCTGACTTTACAGCTGTTACTGCAATGTTTCTAGTATCCTCTATAGTGAAGACAGTAGTAAAAATTTGTTCATTTCAGCCATTGTTTCTACATTATCTATATGGACTCCCCATTCTCACCTTTGAAGTGGCCAACACTCCCTTTACTTATTCTGACTTGTTAAATACTGTGAAAACTCCACCTATCCATTTTTTTTACATTCTTAACCTGTTTCCTTTCATACTCAATTCTTCTTCCTGATTAGCCTTTTAGCCACAGTCTGCTTTTTTTTACATTCTGACCAATTACCTCAGCTGTCAATCAACTTTGTGCAGTTACTTTTTTTCATTAAGTTTGCTGCTTTCCTTAACTTCTTTCACCAACAAAACATCTTTACTGTAGGGATTTGTTTATGCTAAGGGTTCTGAAGTAGCCCCTTAAATATCAGCCACTGTATCATTTGGTTTATTTCCTAACCTAGGATACCTGTTCATTTCAGCTGGCTCAACTGTTATACTCACATAGGTGCTCTTATTCAGGTTTAAAATACTAGTCTTAGACCCACCCTTCTCCCTTTCAAATTGGATACAAAATTCAATCATGTCGTGGTTACTGCTATCCAGGGATGTCTCAGCTTTGAGTTCATTGATTAACTCTGTCATTGATTAACACAATGCTGACTCTAGTATGAGCTGTTTTTAGGTTGGTTCCAGAACAAACTGCATCTTGGAATGCTCAATGACAGAAAACAAATTACGTAAGCGCACCTTGTTGAATTCGATATGGTCCTGGCCCTATCTTTTGCCCATTTATGTACACTCCCATTTCCTCAAGTCTTGGGGGCTTGAGCTTGATTTACACATGTCCAACTTATGATCCCTCGTAATTATCAGTGCAATCCCACACAGGGGTGTAATTTGAAAGATTCCACTGACATATGAACATTTCTTCACACTTACAAACAACTATTTTCTAGTGTCCTGCATTGCGTTCCAACCTACGTGCAAAGCCAATGAGGTAAAAAATGGAACTCGTTTACAACCCAGGGTTTGTCTGTAATGCCAATTATCAGTAGTACTCCTCCCTAGCCTCGCAGCTCTAAGAACAGTTTGGGCAGAGCCCAGACAGTAGCATGTGGCTGTCTCTTGAACTGGAGGGGCAGTCTCTTGGTGGCCCGGCATAGCCTCAGCTTGGGCCTCCAGCCTCAAAGTGAATCTAGAGCAGCCTCCTGGCCTTGAGAAGCTTGAGGCAAAGCTCAGTGTGGTCTGCAATCAAGGTCTGGCATGTCTGTAGTCATAGCCCAGTGCCAACTGGAGGCTAGGTGCCAATGTGGACCGGGCCAGAGTATGTGGTGAGACTGTTATTATGAACTTTTTACTTCTCTATTTTCTCATTTATTTATAGATCAGTAATGCTGGACTTTTTATTTCTTTATTTTTCTGATTTATTTTCCTAAGAACTTATACTGAAGAATCTGTAGCTAGGTCCCTTGTATCCAAGAGTGGTGACTTTTAAACTTGTCCCTGTACGCATTTGAGTACATATGACAACAAAGCTAATTGAATTCAATTTCATTTCAATTCAATTCAATTCAAATAATTTCAATTCAATTTCAATTTCAAATTCAATTTCAATTCAATATCAGTTTAATTTCAATTCAATTTCAATTCAATTCAATTTCAATTCAATTCAGTTCAAATGTTCATGTTATGATGTGCTTTCAATCTGGGTCCTGTCAGCTCAATAAGGTTGAGGCTAGCCCCAGTATATCATTAGTTGTAAAGCACATTGGGATAGATTGAGGTCAAAAACGGCATAATAAAAGTATAAGCTTTCATTTCATTCATTGAAATCTTATGTTCAGAAAAAGAAGCATTAGAAAGCCAACTATCATCAAGTCTTGAATGGTGCTGCTGATGGCAAAAGTTTATTCATTTAGGAATCAACGTCTGTCGCAGCCAACGTGACATCAGTTTTGCAATCGGTCATCCCAACAAGAATACAGAAATACACAAAAAGTGATAAGAAGGACTATGTAATAATGTATTAAAGGGCCGACCAGTAGATTAGGGTTCTTCCTTTAATAGGGGTTAAAATTTAACTGCCATAAGAGTTTGTTCATTTTGTGGTTGAGATATGCCATTGCATTCTTGTAGCCTGCTATATTCCAAATTCTTAAATCAAAGAACTGTGGATGCTGGAGATGTGGAACAAAACCAGAGACTGCTGGAGAAACTCAGCAGGTCTGCCAGCATGTGCAGGAAGAAAGCAGAGTTAATGTTTTGAGCCTGGTGACTCTTCATCGGAACAGATAACAGCGAGGAAAAGGTGGTCTTTATGCTAAATGTTATATCCCACCGTCATTCAGTTAGACAGTTGAGTTATGTAGCTACTGGCTGCTGTGCGATGTGCCTGTGGCTAAGATTTTGTGAAGTTAGGAGGCAGCAACATTCCCATGCAAGACATATGAGTTATCATAGTGATGAGGAACCTATAATGTAAGGCTTGTAATCTATTTTCGGAACACTGAAAGGTAACAGCACATATTTGACTTGTAGAATATCAGGAGCAGAGATAATGGGAACTGCAGATGCTGGAGAATTCCAAGATAATAAAATGTGAGGCTAGATGAACACAGCAGGCCAAGCAGCATCTCAGGAGCACAAAAGCTGACGTTTCGGGCTTAGACCCTTCATCAGAGAGCTCTCACATTTTATTATCTTGGAATATCAGGAGCACTTTGTTTATTTAATGAAGGTATCAGTGACCTTTACTGAATTAGTATTCTAATGTTGAAGACAGTTTTGTCCATAACAAGCATGAAATGTTAACGTATTGTCCTCACGAAGTATCCAAGGCGTCCTAAAACACACACTGAGCACCCCTGGATTTGGAATCCATCCCAGCCCCAGAAACAGATATTCCATGTCTGAGCTTGATCACCCAAGCCCTAGAGCAGGATAATGGGCTTCCTCTCTTGAAAGGCATTAAAGCATACCACTTTGGGGTGGACGTAAAGCTTTTCTTCTTTCCTGCTACCCAATTGCATTAAGATATATGAGGGTCAGCGAGTGTGTGAAAGAATAATTCAACTGCAATGCAAGGGCAGAGCAAACATTTCCAGACCATAATCAATAATACCTGGATCAGGTAAGATCAGGCTACCGAGTCAAGGATTGCCAGAACTACTTATATATTCAATGGCATTTCCCTGATAAGAGACAGAAGGAGATCTGGGATTGTCAACTCTGGGTGGATGTGTTCCTTTTGCCACGTGATATCCAGTCTCTGGGTGCCCCACCCTACACTGCCAAAGTGTCAATTATTGTAATGTATCACCCTCACAGTCCACAGACCTTTTATTATTCAGGTAGTTAGTTAAAGCCATCTTCCAATCACTAAGCTCTTTAACAACGGGTAAATGAAACTGCTTCAAGTAAATGGAGAACACTAGGGTTTTAGTTCAAATCTCCTCAATGATTCTTTGCAGCTGTATGCAAGAGATTAATGTTGAATTCCTCGACACTCCATACTAAACGAGAATGGTTGGAGAACCCATGAGAGAGATATAGCAGACCCAGCAGTTATCAAGCTGCATTACTGTAGGCCATTAATCGACAAGGGGCCGTGCCAAATCAGCGGATTATTGGACGAAGACCACTTAGCTGGAGCTGTTTGGTGTATTGCATCTGCAGTCAGCTTCACTTGACCAGGTAGACTGGAAGCATCCAAATCTTGGGAATGACATAAAACAAAAGGAAAATTATGCATGTTGGAAATCCAGAATAAAACAATAAATCAAGGACTAAATTTTCACCAGGGTTTTCACATTTTTCACACTCACTTCATTGGTCTGCACAGCGTCAGGCAAAGTTAGAGGGAATGTTGATAGTGCATGGCATGGTGACTTTGCTGTTATCATTCACACCTTGTCTCAATCCCTGATTTGTTACCTCACATCCCATTTTTAAGTTCATTTATTCATTATGATACTATCACTTCTTCCCTCCTTCCTTTCATCCTACCATCTTCCCTTTTGTTCTTACCTTCCCTTACCCTATTTTCCTGCCTTTGCACTTGCTTGAAACCTGTCTCATCTCCTAGAGTTTCCAATTCCTATTCCAAGCAGGACAACCTGGAGCCTTAGCAGCGGGATTGAGACAAGGAGTGAATGATAACAACAAAGTCACCATTCCACCCACTATCTACATTCCCTCTAATTTTGCCTGATGCTGTGCAGTCCAATGAGGTGAATGTGAAAAATGTGAAAACCCTGGTGAAAATTTAGTCCTTGATTTAAGTGAGGAAATAAGAGGGACAAGTGGTGATAGGAGATTAAGGTTGGATTGCGATAGGGGTTTACTATATACAGTCCAATACATGGTTGCTAGCATCCAGAAGCCAGATGGTCTACCAGGAATAAGCAATATTCTCCTTGACAAAATGAACCAGATTAAACCTTTGGACCTCTCTTGAATGCTATCCCAGGATCCAGTCTGTACAAAGTTCAATCCAGATATGAAAAAATCACATCACAGAGTGCATATCCAGGGTACTAGTCTTTACAGATCACAGGCTACTGGTGTTCCTAGAAAAGTACAAATCTAAGAACCAAAGTGGAGTTTGATTCTATAGTGGTTTATATAAAAATTGTGCCTGAGGCAGGCGACAACAAGGTGAATACAGATGGCCTGTTGGGAGTTTAAAGAACAGGGTACAATACTGATGTCTTAAAGCCGAGAGAAGGCAGTGGATTTTATAACATTTTAAAATAATGCCTTGCAATGAAATCTACTTTATAAATACAACGTAGCATTGTGGTGACCTACGTACAGGTATTAAAGCTTAAGAAAATGCCGTGTTTCAAACTGTTGCAAATAAACAATCTGATGTCAAAGCTTTCATTTTACAAAGGTGGCTAAGTGAGGCAATGTGATGACCTTTGACCAGGAAGCTGTAAAGAAGCTTTGGAATTTCTTTTAAGATTCTATAGAACCTTGTTCATAATCTTTTCACAAAAGCAGAGTACCACGGATGCCAAAAATCTGAAATAACGCCAGGGAGCATTGTGGAGTTTGAGAAACAGCATTAACATTTCAGATCGATGACCTTACATTAGAAATAGTTCAGATCCTGTCTGACCCTCTGAGATTTTTTTCAGCCTTTTCTGTTCTTTGGTAACTTCTTAATTTGGAGTCATGCAGTAAACTCGTTTATTTTGATTTATGATTCCCCCCATGGGGTTTGTAACAAGTGGGAATGTTAAAGTGGTGAGTTCCAGGTAGTTCACACTTGCAAACAGAATTGGTGCGATTGGACAAGAGATCACTCAATCTGTCTTTGCACTTTGAAAAGAAGACAAACAGCCTCTCGCACTAGGCTGCAATGGTTAACAAATGACAGTTTGGGAAAATGTAAGCTGCACACCAAGGAAATGTTTGGGATCCAAGCCAAGAATGGGTTCCGAAGCAAGAATTGGAACGAGATGTTTATTTACAACTTTGGCTTTGTTAAAGTCTCATATTATATGTTGGGAAAGGTCACAATTTAATAGCAGCTATTAAAATACAGCGCTACATTTGTTGAAAATGAACTCACAACACATTTATCCCCAATATGACCACATACATGGCGTGTGTGTGTGTGCGTGCGCGCTGAGGCACCTTCTAAAGACCTCTCTCTATTGATGCTTCATGTGATTGTCCTGAGGGGCTTATAATTGCTTGCCTTTCAAATTTTCCATTCATCCCTGTTGGAAAATTCCACAGTTCCATTTCATTAGGCACTGATCTCGAATACTTCCATTTGAAAGCTCAATATTTGGCTGACATTTCCAGCAATCCACAAGAAATTTGACGAGATCCACTTGATGATTCAGGTTTTACCAACAAAATTACCATAGCCCCTTTTAGGCTCTTTGTTTGTATTTTACTCAGGTACAATTTACATTAGTGCAAAGTCTATGAGGAGACTTGTGGATATACGTCTACATATTCTGCGTTATCCCTGCCTATGCCTGTATGACAGCCTCAGAATGGGTGGACCTTAATGCAGGCTCCAACATTAATCCCATCAGAATCAGCACCACAGCCAATCGTGTTTTAGAACTCTCTCTCTATTTTGGTTCAATTCCAGATACTTATACCCCTAAGGAGAACTGAGTTACTTACCTGAATAAACATCAACAGGAAAAAAGTATAATACAGGCCGTACATGGACTAATCCGAATGAGCATAAGCATTGTCTTTGATTGACCAGTTTTTCATGCTTTTTGCAATTTGAGTCTTTCTAAAAAAAAAACTCCCTGTGGCCACATCTGGTCCTTTTAAGAGAATGTGGTTCTTTAGAAAAAAGAAAGATTCATCACTGACAATGATTGAAACTGCATTAAAATGGGTAAGACCACCTAAAATTCCACTTTAAAGCGCCAGATATCACATCTGCTTTTTGTAATCCAAGGACAATTTAACTGTCATGATACGGGTCACATTATACTCTCCATGGAATAGGTTGTTTCCTTTTATGTTGAGACTATTCCAGCACCATGGAAAAGAGGATTGCTGGTCACTGAGCTGAAGAAACTGCATTTATATAGTGCCTTTCACGTCCTTGGAGGATGTCCCACAGTGCTTGATAGCCTATGAAATATTTAATTGCTACTGTTTTATTGTGGGAAATGCTACTTTTACTGCATGGAAGGTAATAGGAATAACCTATTAATCTGTTTGAGTGATAGTAACTGAGAGATAGATACTGGCTAGGGCGCTGGGGAAAGGTCTACTGCCGTTCTTTGAATAGTTCTTTGAATAGCTTTTGGGATTTTCTACATCCACCTCAGAGAGCAGATGGAGCTTCAGTTTAGTATCACCTCTGACAATGTAGCTCTCCCTCAGTACCAGACTACCTGGCCTTGTATCTCGTACTCGAGTGTAACATGAATTCTGTGCTGGCCTTTGACCTGGAAGCTGTTTAGTAATTTCTCTGATAGGTCTTTGCTGCCTGTAATTGTTTTTTAGGAAGGAATTTTAAGAGTTTATATCAATTATAAGAAGATCATTTGTAATTTTCACAGATGAGAAATACTAATGCATGTCGCTTAACATTGCACGCTAAGTTAATACCACAACCTTTACATTTAGATACTAGTCTTGAGTATCCTTGGGCTCTGAGAGTCAATGTGTACATTGCCTGAAGCTATTGTCTCTTCATCATTAATTAAGCTTGTAAAAGTTCCAGTCTGTTCTTGACTTCAACGCTAACATTTCTTCAAAAGCACTCTTATGGATTGAATAAGACTGACTCAGTTTTGGATAGGCATTCACCCTTTCTTCACTGCATATAATTTATACACTACAGTGCCAGAAATTCACTGATCACCCTTGTCTTCATTGGATCAAATGTGAGGTCTCATGTACAGCAATTAGTTCCCATTATCTCTGTTTACTTACATTGCTGGTTCCTGAGCACAGCTCTGTTGTGTACTGTCTGTGGTATTTGTAGGTAGAAGGATG
Organism: Stegostoma tigrinum; assembly: GCF_030684315.1. Lineage (NCBI taxonomy): Eukaryota > Metazoa > Chordata > Chondrichthyes > Orectolobiformes > Stegostomatidae > Stegostoma > Stegostoma tigrinum. Next base: position 77,126,815 of record NC_081363.1, on the reverse strand, counting down.
CTACAACCTATCCCCTTTCTAAAGGCCTATTTAAGTTTACAGCGGTGGAAGAACAGCCACTAGCGAGTCTTAACAAGAAGAGACTCTTGTCCTGAGCAAGAAGTAGTTTGTTACGTGATGAAAATTACGTACAACTTGTTGTTCTGTCTTACAATAACCTGAGCCTACATGATACAATGAAATTGAATGCAGCTTCACACAATTTCCAACATTATCCCTTTCAGCCTCATCGCCATATACAACAAGGTCTGACTTACATGCTTCTTCTAGTCTGATGTCTTATCTTCTACTGATGTTATATCATGATGTTCATAATTCATTATACTACATCAATCCCCAAGTTTATTTCTATCCGATTTACACGCTTTCAGTACTTATCTACATTGTTTATGAAACCATTAACACAACTATTAACATAATTCTTGTTATTATTACCATCTCAGGCATTCGGCTTTTGGCTAGGCATGGCACATGCCTGACTTAACAAGATGTAATTCTGAAAGTCTTTCAGAATGTTTGCTGACTCTTGTGTTCTGTCTCTGCACTTTGTGTTACCTAGAGTCACAGAGCATGGAAACAGACCCTTCATTCCAACTTGTCCATGCTGACCAGGCATCCTCAATTAATCTAGTGCCATTTGCTGGCGTTTGGCCTATATACCCCTAAACCCTTCTTATTTATGTACCTGTCCAGAAGTTGAGATTGTACCAGCCTCCACCACTTCCTCTGGCAGCTTATTCCGCACATGCACCACCATGAAAATGTTGCCCCTCAGGTCCCTTTTAGTTCTTTCCCCTCTCACCTTAAACGTATGCCCTCTACTTTTGGACTCCCATATCCTTCGGGGGGAAATCCTTGGTTGTTCATTCTATCTATGCCCCTCATCATTTTATGAACTTCTATAAGGTCACCCCTCAGCCTCCAACACTCCAGGGAAAATAGCCCGCCTATCTGGCCTCTCCCTATAGGTCAAATCCTCCAACCCTGGCAACATCCTTGTAAATGTTTTCTGAACCCTTTCAAGTTTCACAACATCTTTCCTATAGCTGTAAGACCAGCATTGAATGCAGTATTCTAAAAGAGGCCTAATCAATGTCCAGTACGGATGCAACATGACCTCCCAGCTCCTATACTCAATGCATTGACTAATAAAGGCCTATGTACCAAACACCTTCTTCACTGCCCTCTCTACCTGTGACTCCACCTTCAAGGAACTGTGAACCTGCACTCCAAGGTATCTCCCTTAGAATTTCTGTAGGATATCTTTGCACATCGACTTTAATATAAACATTCTATGCTTGCACACCAACAAATCTTCCACTATTGTCAAATGTTGCTTTTCTGTGTTACCTTTTCAACACTTGCTAGAATATGTTTTGAACTCCCTTGTGGAGAGGTCAGACTTTTGCACACTCCTTGTCAGAGTTTGGAGCTGCATGAATTTGTTTGAGCCTCCCCCATCTGCCAGTAAAATGTTGCTTACTTTTGTAGAAGCAGGCTCAAGTTTTTTTGACAAGAATAAGTTCTCTTTTTCCAGCTTAACAAACCCTTGACCAATGTTTCTGTTCTCTCTTCATTTTACCATGAATTAATATATTATCTATATGGGAAATGGCTCACAGTTTCCTCTTGCAGCATCTGAGACATTTCTTTCTGTGAACTTTCTGGTGCAGAGGAGATCCCAAATAGTAGATCTTGGTACATGGTCTGAAGATATCTGCCAAAACCCATTGTTGGCAGTTTGGATGAGAACCATTGCCTCAGTACAATCTCGGGTGACATAAACCTCCTTTCAATCGTGCTGTCTGCCTGAATTTCCACTTTTCCCACCAAAGGGTGAGGAATTTTCCTGAGAGTGTGCAAACATATGTTTTTTTTTATCTTCTTGCCGAGTAACGTTATATCCTCTGCTTCAACTAACCTAAGCCTTTGGAAATTCTTTCTGGTCTTCTACGTTTCCTATACTTTCTAAGAAACCTAGCTGAAAACATGCATTGTGTTCAACAATGAAGTATTCTGATTCTCCAGGAATGTGAAGCGTCTTATCACTCTAAACTAATCCTTTATGTCTACATCTCGTGATGATTTGCCCATGCACTTGTAGATTCCCTGGACCATGAAGTTTTATGTTTGCTGGTCTGACTTTCACAGACTTCAACCATAGCGGGTTGTCTTCTGGTATTGAGATAAACTGTTCTTTTGTATCAAACCCGTGTACCTTCAAGTTGATTGGCCCAGAATTTGTGCTGACTTTCTTTTTTTCATGACCTCACCTACGAATGTTGTTGTCATCTTTTGTTCTACATCTTTAATATTTTTTGAACATTTTCATTGCTGCGTCATTTCCAGTGCTCAAACTTTTTTTTTCTTTTGCAGAACTTTTCCCTTGTTTTGATGTGAAGAAGGTGCTGCCAACTTGCAATATTTCTTGAAGAGTCCGAAATGGCCTCACTTATAGCACTCAGATCTTTCTGCAGGAAATTCATTGCTCTTTTGTTCTGTTCTGACCCATACCTTGTCCAACCTCATGTGGTTGAAGCTTTTGATTCCTGCTGTTTTGACATTTTGGTGGGTTTTCCAGCAATATCAGAAAAATCCTGAGTAGTTCCTCAGAGAACTAATCTTTATTTTAACCAGTGTAGCAAATTGGATTGTGTATTCCAGCATTAAATGCTCCTTGGGTTGATGAAAGTTCAACAACATCTCATTCCCTAGTCTGACCACTACATGGTACCCAGTTAGTTTATCCTTCAAAACTCTGTGCCCACATGATCCTGTGAGACAGTTTAAATCCATTTTAAATGCAAATGCACCAATCACTCATTAAGACTTACCTACTCTATAACAAAATTTCATTTGGGGTAAAACACACAGTGAGTACTTTAATCAATGTGTAAATCTCTGTGGTACTTTCCTCCATATTTTGTCCGACCAGAACATAAGACTACAAGGCCGTAAGATACAGGAGCAGAACTAGGCTATTTGGCACATTGAATCATCTCCATCATTTGATCATGGTTGATATGTTTCTCAATCCATTCTCCTGCCTTCATCTTGTAACGCTTGATCCCCTTACAAATCAAGAACCAATCTATCTCTGTTAAATATACTCAATGACTTGGCCTCCATAGCCTTCTGTGACAAGGACTCCCACAAATTCACCAAGCTCTGGCTGATAAATTTCCTCCTCATCTCATGTTGTAAAGGGTGGCCCCTTCAGTCTGGGGCTGTGGCATCATGTCCTAGATTCTCCTACTAGTGGAAACATCTTCTCCATATCCACGCTATCCAGGCCTCTCAATAATCTGTAAGGTTCAATCAGATCCCCCTGTCTTTGTTCTAAACTCCATTGAGAGACCACAGATCCAGAGCCCATGATCGCTTATGACAAGCCCTTCATCCCTGGAATCATTCTTGTAAACCTCCTCTGCACCCCCACCAAAGCCAATTAATCTTTTATTTCGGGATTATTAGCCCAAAACGCCTCACACCTGCTATCCGAACAGAGACTTATACGGCCTCAGCAGTTCATCGCTGTTCTTGTATTCTCCCCTTTCATCATCAGCTATTGGTGCTACAGCATATAAAAATGTGCTAGGTTAATGTTAATGTATCTCCATAAATAAACCTGAAACTGATCTAGAGTACTGAAGCTACCACTTCCAGCTTCTGCCTCATTCTGGGTCTTCTGTATCATCTAGTGGTTGAGGTAGTGGCATGAACACTACCAAAAGCTACCATCAGCATGGATTATTACTGCATTCTGGATTTGGGAATTTGAGAATTTTGATTTTCCCTTCTTATAGGCAAAGTATTCTGATTCTGTGTTTACACTCTGTTGAAAATTGTTGGTTTGTAGCTAGGCTTTGATGTCTTCTGTGACACTTGTTCCTACCTTCAGAGTCTTCCAATTCTGTGCCTTGTATTCATACGAACGTAGAAACACACTCTCTCTGATATTCCATTTCTGACTTGGGAGTCTTGTCCTTGAAGATTCCTAAAGTCCTGCTGTCCCCTCAGAGTTCGCCCTTTCAATTGTAACCAGTCGACTCTGTTTAAAATTCACACCCTGTCTTGGGACACTATTTCTCCAGCTGCAACTTTGTGCTTGTGATTAATACTGCGACTTTTAGATATCAGGTTTGAGTATTTCAGGGCTGTGGTTGTCTGCTAATACATTATCCCTGAGGCTGTTGTCCCCTTGTGTTTAATTATAGCTTTTCTAAAACTGATCCACTGCTACACAATTTTATTTACACTTTTACAGCGCTAAATACAAGTCTTTAATATGGTATCTAAGACCTACTTCTTCACATGCTTCTTCTGATCTGATGTCTTCCCTCCTACCGATGTCAGGGTTACCTCATTAGTTATGTCATCATCATATGGACATATCATTGTACTGGTGGCCGTTGCCCTAGAGGTAGTAGCAGCAGTAAAGATGTTAAGGATGAAGCATTGTGGCACTCAGACACCATCCAGAGCTGCAGGCACAAAGGGGAGCTGTAAGCAGAGGAGACAGAGGATCAAGACGATCAATGCACAAGTGCAAATGCAAAGAGAAAACAGTCAGAGGAGCCCAGCGTGAAAGGAGACAGGAGTCCATGAGGATATTGTGCGAGTTGGCTAAAGGTGTTCGAAAATCTGGAAAACTGTGTGGCTAGCTCAAAGACGCTTAAGAGTTGGGTACTTTCTCACAAGGGCTCAAATCATGAACTGGGTCTTACTGGTTAGATAGTATCAGAGATAATGGGAACTGCAGATGCTGGAGAATTCCAAGATAATAAAATGTGAGGCTGGATGAACACAGCAGGCCAAGCAGCATCTCAGGAGCACAAAAGCTGACGTTGAAGGGTCTAGGCCCGAAACGTCAGCTTTTGTGCTCCTGAGATGCTGCTTGGCCTGCTGTGTTCATCCAGCCTCACATTTTATTATCTTACGGGTTAGATAACTGTTTCTGTGAAATTCTGAACGGAGAGCTTTTGTTGGATAGAATTCTGGACCTGCCTGTTGTGAACGAAGAATATACATTGTGGAAATGTGTTGCCATATAGCACTACTTAAGTTTCTGAATGTTTATCATTGTATAAGATGCATCTTTGTAGTGTGACTATTTAGACTGAAATTTACCTTTTTACTTTTTTGAAGTATCATTTGCTGATATATTCTTGCTTAATTTGTTTTGGTTGTGCTTCACTTTGCAGTAAGAGTTACAAGACGTTCTGACAATTTCTTCATTTGGGGAATTATTCAGTAGTTTTGTTACTTTGGCTTATGGTTTCTTTGCAGGAATCATAACAACCCTTCTAACTTGGAAGCAGTAGCTTTTACACCAAGCCAAGACTGGCACACATATTAAGGAACAACATGAAATAGCAAGTTGGACTAAGATTCAGCCCACTGTGTTCACCTTTCCAGTGCAACCCTGACAGAAGCGAACGTGAATGAATGGAAATCAGGCTGGGATAGGGATAGAGTGAAACCCAGCCTTTTATGGGAATTTCAGAGTTGCTACTAACCTAGAAGATTGCGAGTTCTGCTTTAGGGAACTAGATGCTGAGTGTCTACATATGCAGTCTTAGAAGTTGGTCCGTTTTCTCTAACTTAACTCTGTTTTTGGTCTCTGGCATCCTTAATCATCCATATCTTAGAGTAAGAGTCTCTCACTCTCTTTAATACTATGACATGATTTATATTTATATGTTACATGTTCAGAATATGGGTTTCTAATATAATACCTAACACCTCCCCCTTTACATACTTCTTTTCTCTCTAATCTGTTCTTCTCTTCTGATGTTAGAGTAACACCAACCACATCATCCTCACTGTTTATGGATTCCATTATACTTTTACTCTCGAGACTTCAGCACATAATTGTTGAGATTTCTATGGCAATACTGATAGGTTTTCTATATGTATCAGAGGACCCATTTTTGGATGGCATGTTAAAGCAAAATCCATGTTTATCCTCTCAGGTGAACATCAAAGATGCTGTAAGGAGAAGTCCGTGGAAGTTATCTCCCACCTCCGGGAAAATACTTATCCCTCTAAGGCAGACTATCGAGGCATCAGAGACAATAGGAACTGCAGATGCTGGAGAATCCGAGACAACAAAGTGTGGAGCTGGATGACCACAGCAGGCCAAGGAGCATCTCAGGAGCAGGAAGGCTGACGTTTTGGTCCTAGACCCTTGATCAGAATGTAGACCCTTCATATCAAGGCATCATCTCAGTACTGGGTGTGGGAGCTTGCTGTGCGCAAATTGGCTACCATATTTCCCATATGCCCTTCAAAAAATGTTTTATCGGGTGTGAAGAGCTTAGAGAATTTTTGAGGAAGTGAAATGCAGTATATGGATGAAAGTAAGAGCTCTTATGCTGCAATTGCTACTGCCCCTACCAGAAAGCAGGGCTTCAAGTGCCACCTCCTTCAAAGGTTTGTAATCGCACCTCTGAAAAGTTTGATTTGAAAATATCTATAAATGAAAGTCTTTTTAACTCATTTATTGTAAATGATCCACCATGTCCTCAAAGAGTTAAAAGAAATAGCTATGGAAAAGAGCATGGTATGACTTTGACAATGTAAAAATGAAAAGTCTTAAAATGCCAAATCTCACCATTGTGACACATTATCTGCTGTTGAATTGGATTTTGGGCAAGTATGTTGCAGGGTAGGGGAATAAATGGTTTAATCACCTGGGATAAAACTATGGATAGATACACTGCAGAAAAGACAAGAGAAATGAGGAAAGATGGTTCCAATTTACAACTTAAGTTTTATAACAATTTTGCTTTATCCCAGGATTAGTCACACTATTTCTGTTAAGAATTTATTGCAAACATCTGTTGCAGATGTAACTTTTTGAAGCGAGACTTGTACCTTTTGTGTTGCTGTGAGGAAAACTGTGTTTATTTTATGTTTTTTCTTTAACTAATTAAATGTTTGATCCTTGCTACCATATAACATGGCACCTGCCATTAGATAATGTGTTGACAGTCAAACATCTGTTTGCACTTTTTCCTATTATTAATTCTGAGCTCCGCAGTTATATTGAAAGCTTTCCATGTAAACTTGGCATGCTATAATAACACCCTTCACTTAGCTAGCATAGTCTTCAATTGAAGCAGAGTTAAAGGCTGGGCGATAATTGTTAAGGGAACTCAGATACATTCCTGTCCCTACTTTAAAGTCACACGCACTGTACTTTTTTAGGTTTCCATTGGAAGTTCTCTTTCCTACATTTAGAATGGAAACTACTAATGTAAACTCACAACTCCGTAATTACTCCATCTGACCAGCTGTGGTGCTGCTGCATCTGCACTGATATAACTGTAATGGTTATGTATTCACAGTTACCATTATAAATGTGAGCTAGGGATACTATAATATGAATAGCAAAGAAGAAGTGCATAGATACACCAGAGTAATCATCAGGTGTTATAGACCAGGCCAAACCTTCTCAAAAATATTCAGAAGATAGACCCCAAGGTTTTCTTATTTGCAGATAAGTGCTTGGCGTTGTGTTCTAGATGCAATTCAGTTGGTCAAACCGCCAGATTTGAAGCAAAATGCACTTTATTCATACCCTATAGTTAAAATACAACAAAAAAAGAAGACATTGGAATAACTTAACTCAATTGGAAAACTTAACAAAACAATAGATTATTTTACTACTAAACAGTAACTCCTCCAATATAGGAACGTCCTGTAAATGCATCTTGACAAAGACAAGCTCAGAAAACAGGTAGTCTCACATGCAACTCCAGCAGCAGGATGAGAAAACATCAAGAGAAAACTCTGAGAGAGGGAGAGAGCAGCAGGGAAAGATGTCCTGCCACTTTCAAACGCTATTGATATCCCCGGCAACAACTACTACTGAAAAACTAAAAGACTAAAAATCCTATTTCTATGGGCACTGGCCCCACCCATTCAGGCTGCCTCTATTGTTCCAACTTAAAAAAATACCAAAGCCTCCAAGTTGTTTACTTTATTGGCTTTCCAAATATACGGCTTTGCACCTCTACCTTAAAACGCCTCTTCAAAAACAAACCAAGACAAACTACACCTCTTAAAGTCATAGTATCATCACAAAGGACAGGAGAATAATATTCTTTTTTTATCTGTTCATGGAACATTGGTGCTGCTGGCTAAGATAATATTTATTTCCCAGTTAAAAGTTAAGCACTTTGCTAAAGGTCTGGAGTCACATGTAGGCCAGGCTAGATAATACTGGCAGAATTCCTTCCACAAAGGACATTAGTGAACCAGATAGGCTTTTAGAACACTTGACAGTGGATATGGTCATCATTAAGCTCACGTTTTTATTCCAGAGTTTTCTAACTAAATTCAAATTTCACCAGCTTCCATTCAACCCGAGGCCCCAGAACATTAGTCTGGAGTCCTGGATTACACGTCCAGTGATATTACCACTATGCCCAACCTCTTCAGTATCATATAATGTATTATCCTGCAGCTAAAATATAAACACATGTGCCTTAATTGAGCATCACAGTGCCTGAGTGGTTAGTTCTGCCACCTCACAGCACCAGGGACCTGGCTTCAATTCCAGCCTTGGTCAACAATCCGTGGAGTTTGCACATTTTTCCCATGTTTGTCTGGATTTCCGTCAACTTTCCTCCCAATGTCCAAAGATACACAGGTTAAGTGGATTGACCATGCTTAAATTGCCCCGATGCCCAGGCATAGGCTGGGGGAATTAGCCATGGGAAATGCAGGGATAGGGGGGTGTATCAGAGTGGGATGGCCTTTCTGGGGTCAGGGCAGAATCAACGTGCTGAACAGCCTCTTTCCACACTGTAGCAATTCCATTAATTGTTCCTTATATTTTTGAAAGTAATACTCAGGTCATATTTGAATAAATAGAGAATCTGCATTTTCTACCTACCAAAAAAATGGTGATTAGATCCTTGTTCTTTATCAGAAGAAAAATCAGACATCGATTAATCTGCTTCCTGTTTGTAAAAATATCCCCCACATTAACCAGTAGAAAGATACTTACTCCTTCCGCAGCTCTTTATATGTGATTGACTCTGTTGTTCTTTTTTATTAGCTCAGTTTGTGCATATTATTGATAGGAATTAAGGCAAAGAGTCAAAGTAACAAGTCATCCACCTCTATTAGAATTTCTGAGGAGCCTTAGGGTTTGAGGCAGCACTTAAAGGAAAAAGTGGAATTTATGTAGTGCCTTTCATAAGCTGGACATCACAATGCAGTATGTAATGCTTTTTGAAGTGAGATGCGACAAGCAGCAACAAAACATTTAGGTAATCTGAATTAGTTTTTTAACAAAAATATTACCCATTTATGGGAAGAGGTATTGCTGGCTAGGTTAGCATTTATTGCCCATCCCTAATTGCTCAGAGGGCAATTAAGAGTCAACGACATTGCTGGGGGTCTGGAATGACATGTAGACCAGACCAGACCAGATGATGATGATAGATTCCCTTCCCTAAAGGACATTAGTGATCCAACTGGGTTTTCCCCAACAATCAACAGTGGATTCCTGGTCATTGTTAGACTCTTAATTCCAGATTCTTTATTGGATTCAAATTCCACCATCTGCTGTGGCGGGCTTTGAAACCAGGATTCCAGAATATTAGTTGAATAATAATCTAGTGATTATAGCACTAGGCTATAGTCCCCCCATTAGTGAAGCTGATTGAAAGTCAAAAATTGGCCACAACATCAAGGAGGAGAAATGACCAAAAGATTGGTCAAAGGGGTAGATTTTAAGGAACAAAAATAGAAGTTACTGGAAAAGCTCGGCAGGTCTGGCTGCATCTGTGAAAAACGTTTTCTTCACAGATGCTGCCAGGACCTCCTGAGCTTTTCCAACAACTTCTGTTTTTGTTCCTGATTTACACCATCTACAGTTCTTTCGGTTTTTAGATTTTAAGGAACATTGGAATAGAAGTAGAAGGAGAATATTCCAGAGCATTAGGTCCAGCAGTTGAAGGTGTGACAAGGTGCAACAATTAACATTTCAAATGTGCAAGATGTTAGATTTTGGGAACTAAGAGAACTTTGAGGGTTGCAATATTACATCTCAATGTTTTCTATGTGGAGAATCTTAGAAGTGCTATGAAATAGGACAGAAATTATGCAGACAATATCTTAAAAATCATATAATTCTGTACTTTCTTTGATATAAAAGTTAGATTTTTTAATGCTATTGATAATAGCTAAATCACAATACATAACAGCTGTACATTTACAAAAGCTGAAGGGTAGTCAAATGGAAAATAGGAATTTTTTGGCAGATGCAGTCAAGAGAAACTATTCATCTTCGTTGCTCTTTTAGCCACTACTGGCAGGTGATTATCATTACAACCGGGCAATTTTTGGGTAAACAAAATTGTGTAAACAGGAGCTTGAAAGTGCCAGTGCTGTTATGGTGATGTGCGACTAAATTGTGACAATGGGAGACAATACTTTGTAGACAGGATGCTTGGATTCTAATAAATTGTAGAGACATGAGTGTTACAAAAAGTGCTTAGATTTATGCAGCACTTCTGAATTTCTCAAGTTGGGCAAGGCGAAAGAAATAAGAACAATGAGAAAGGCTGGGACACAGTCAAAAATTTGGCCTTTAACAGATTTTTGAGATGGAGGAACACGATTGTAAGACAAAGAGTATTTGAAAGCAATTTCAAAAACCTCAGTTAAATTGCTGGGATACTTTACATGGATGGTTAATGGGAGACAGGGTTATCCTCTGAAACTATAGTTGATAAGTTCATTATGCAACACCCTGACTCAAATTGAGTGTAGATACAGTGCAGCCTTTTTACCTCCAATAGGCCCCCTGAAGATGAGGTTCTGTCAGGGGCAGTGTTTTGCAAAATAGTCCAGACAAAATATGATGCTTAATGACATCACCAACCCAAGGAAACCTAACCAGATGAATAGAAAGCGGGACATAACACCAGCGCTTCGTCGGAGGCTCACTGATGATGTTACCTAGAATGGTGACGAAATGTCTGAAAACTAACCTTCCAGCTCAGCGAGCAAACTCACATCCATGACGCTTAATTCCAACAAGCTGGGCTCTGCACAACTGGAACAAGTAAAAAGGGGGAACTGATGAAGGCCGAATAGCTGGGAGAGTAGGAGCAGTCTTCTGACAGGGAGAATGGGGGCATTAATCAGGAGGGACATCACCTTTAGCATTACAGAATGGTGCGACACAGGCTCAAAATGCCCAACATGACTTAATTGACATCTGTTTCCATTAGAGCTGAGTTGAGTGAAAGCATTGTCCATTGTCTCTAGATGTGTAGTTTGAAAGTGATCCCTGTTTAGTCCTGGAAAAAAAACTAAAGATTTTGTATTGTTTGTTCTTTCTTCATGTTCCTGATTGTTTCAATAAGAGTTAACTTTAACAACGGTTTGATGGTTTGATAACTTTGGGTTCGGATAGGACGTTAAAATATGATGGGCATTAGGGAAAGAATAGTGCTAAGGAAGGAAGAGTGGACTCTGTTGTTTCATTCTCATAACTGCAGCTATAATGGCAGTTGACCAAACAGATAATGGGTTAAAATGCCAATATTTTTACAAATGTGATGTACAATTTCCAATGAAATGTCATCTATATGCCTTAAAAACTTGTCAGTTTTATTTTCCTTGACCTATGTCTATGTGAAGGGTAATTTCTGGTTGGTACTTTTGATGTGGTGCCCAGCTGGGGTCTAAACATGGGGCCGGTGCCAGGAAACTGGGAGGGTCCCAGCAGCCGTGAGCATTTTCATCACTGGTGAATACATGAGTGACGCTGTTGAGGCGTGGTGCGTACTTAATGAGTTAAACAGTGGAGATTGCAGGGTAAAACTCAATAGGACGACATAGAGAGAAACCCTTCATGAAATTCCCTGAGATTGACATTTAAGCATTTTTTGGGAAAATTCAGCCCAGTATGAAGCAAGTTAGGGTGGGCTTGAGGCAGAACTTGGAGTTGATGGCATCCCATTTTTCTGTTTGAATTTGTCCCCCTAGCTGATGGCTGGAGGTTCAGCTTGAAGAACCCTCCGATAGCTGCTGCAGTGCATCTTAAGAACATCAGAATACAATAGGCAGGAGATGGAGAATGCAATCCAGCCCTTCAAGACTGCTGTGCCATTTAATAAGATTATGATTGATCGTCTGACTCAACTATACTTTCCTGCACTGTACTAATGTTTCTTGACTTCCATAACATCCAACAATCTACATTCAGCTACTGAGCTTCCACAGAACTTTGGAGTCAAGGATTTGAAAAGTTCATGACTTTTGGAGAGATGAAATTTCTCCTCTGTCTGAAATGGTCATCCTTCATTCTGACACTGTAGCTCCATATTCTACTCTCTGTCACCAAGGGGAAACAATCTCTAGGCATCTACTTTGCCGAGCGCCTCAAGAATTTTATATGTTTCAATGAGGTCACATAGAACATAGAACATAGAACAGTACAGCACAGAACAGGCCCTTCAGCCCACGATGTTGTGCCGACCATTGATCCTCATGTATGCACCGTCAAATTTCTGTGACCCATATTCATGTCCAGCAGTCTCTTAAATGTCCCCAATGACCTTGCTTCCACAACTGCTGCTGGCAACGCATTCCATGCTCTCACAACTCTCTGTGTAAAGAACCCGCCTCTGACATCCCCTCTATACTTTCCTCCAACCAGCTTAAAACTATGACCCCTCGTGTTAGCCATTTCTGCCCTGGGAAATAGTCTCTGGCTATCAACTCTATCTAAGCCTCTCATTATCTTATATAACTCAATTAGGTCCCCTCTCCTCCTCCTTTTCTCCAATGAAAAAAGTCCGAGCTCAGTCAACCTCTCTTCATCAGATAAGCTCTTCAGTCCAGGCAGCATCCTGGTAAACCTCCTCTGAACCCTCTCCAAAGCATCCACATCTTTCCTATAATAGGGCGACCAGAACTGGACGCAGTATTCCAAGTGCGGTCTAACCGAAGTTTTATAGAGCTGCAACAAGATCTCACGACTCTTAAACTCAATCCCCCTGCTAATGAAAGCCAAAACACCATATGCTTTATTAACAACCCTGTCCACTTGGGTGGCCATTTTAAGGGATCTATGTATCTGCACACCAAGATCCCTCTGTTCCTCCACACTGCCAAGAATCCTGTCCTTAATTCTGTACTCAGCTTTCGAATTCGACCTTCCAAAATGCATCACCTCGCATTTATCCAGGTTGAACTCCATCTGCCACCAGCCCATCTCTGTATCCTGTCAATGTCCTGCTGCAGCCTACAACAGCCCTCTATACTGTCAACGACACCTCCAACCTTCATGTCATCTGCAAACTTGCTGACCCATCCTTCAATCACCTCATCCAAGTCATTAATAAAAATTACAAACAGTAGAGGCCCAAGGACAGAGCCCTGTGGGACACCACTCACCACTGACTTCCAGGCAGAATATTTTCCTTCTACTACCACTCGCTGTCTTCTGTTGGCCAGCCAATTCTGTATCCAGACAGCTAAGTTCCCCTGTATCCCATTCCTCCTAACCTTCTGAATGAGCCTACCATGGGGAACCTTATCAAATGCCTTGCTGAAGTCCATATACACCACATCCACAGCTCGACCCTCATCAACTTTTCTAGTCTCATCCTCAAAGAACTCGATAAGGTTTGTGAGGCATGACCTGCCCCTCACAAAGCCGTGTTGACTGCATTTAATCAAGCCATGGTCTTCCAGATGGTCATAAATCCTATCCCTCAGAATCCTTTCTAACACCTTGCAGACGACAGACGTGAGACTTACTGGTCTGTAATTGCCGGGGATTTCCCTATTTCCTTTCTTGAAGAGAGGAATTACTTTTGCCTCTCTCCAGTCCTCAGGTACGACTCCAGTGGAGAGCGAGGATGCAAAGATCTTCGCAAGTGGCGAAGCAATTGCATTTCTCGCTTCCCAAAGATGCCGAGGACAAACCTAGTCGGGGCCTGGCGACTTGTCAATCTTAATGTTTGACAAAATTTTCAGCACATCAGCTTCCTCTATCTCTATCCATTCCAGCATGCACACCTGCTCTTCAAAGGTTTCATTCACTACAAAGTTCATTTCTTTCGTAAAGACAGAAGCAAAAAACTCATTTAGGGCTTCCCCTACCTCCTCAGACTCCACAGACAAGTTCCCTATGCTATCCCTGATCGGCCCTACTCTTTCTTTGACCATTATCTTATTCCTCACATAAGTGTAAAATGCCTTTGTGTTCTCCCTAATCCGTTCTGCCAAGCCTTTCACGTGCCCCCTCTTGGCTCTCCTTAGACCATTTTTGAGCTCCTTCCTCGCCTGCCTGTAATCCTCTGGAGCTGAGCTTGACCCTAGCTTCCTCCACCTTATGTAAGCTACCTTCTTCCTTTTGATGAGAAGCTCCACCGCTCTCGTCATCCAAGGTTCCTTTATCTTACCCCTTCTTGCCTGTCTCAGAGGGACATATTTATTCATCACTCGCAACAACTGTTCCTTAAACAGTCTCCACATGTCTATAGGGCCTTTACCATGGAACAATTGCTCCCAGTCCATGCTTCCTAACTCATGTCTAATCGCGTCATAGTTTCCTCTTCCCCAATTAAATATCCTCCCATTTTGCCTAATCCTCTCCTTCTCCATAGCTATGTAGAATGTGAGGCAGTTATGGTCACTATCACTAAAATGCCCTCCCACCACAAGATCTGATACCTGCCCCGGCTCGTTTCCGAGCACCAAGTCTAGAATGGCCTCTCCCCTCGTCGGCCTGTCAAAGTACTGAGTTAGGAAACCCTCCTGAGCACACCTTACAAAAACTGCTCCATTCAAATCTCCTGCTCGAAGGAGGTTCCAATCAATATTGGGAAAGTTAAAGTCACCCATTACAACAACCCTACTACGTCCACACTTTTCCAAAATCTGCCGACCTATGCTTTCTTCAATCTCCCTGCTGCTATTGGGGGGCCTGTAGTAAACCCCTAACGAGGTGACTACTCCCTTGCTGTTCCTAATTTCCACCCATACTGACTCAGTAGGCAGATCTTCCTCGACAAAGGAAGCTTCTGTAGCTGTGATACCCTCTCTGATTAGTAGTGCTACACCCCCTCCTCTTTTTCCCCCCTCCCTATTCTTTTTAAATGTTCTAAACCCTGGAACATCCAGCAACCATTCCTGCCCATGAGAAACCCATGTCTCTGTTATGGCCACAACATCATAGCACCAGGTACTGATCCATGCTCTAAGTTCATCACTTTTATTCCTGATACTCCTTGCGTTAAAGTAAACACACTTTAACTGATCCCTTGGATCCTTCCCAGGAAAATCCTTCCCACTAGCTGGTCTACCTCTTGCTACTGCCTCACCTGCATCAACTCTCACCTCTGGTATACAGCTCAGGTTCCCACCCCCCTGCCATACTAGTTTAAACCCTCTCGAACTACTCGAGCAAACCTTCCACCCAGGACATTGGTCCCCTTCCAGTTCAGATGCAACCCGTCCTTCTTGTACAGGTCCCACCTTCTCCAGAAGGCATCCCAATTATCTACATATCTGAAGCCCTCCCTCCTACACCAGCTGCGCTGCCACGTGTTAAGCTGCGCCCGCTCCCTGTTCCTCGCCTCGCTATCTCGTGGCACCGGTAGTAAACCAGAGAACACTATTCTGTTCGTCCTGCTCTGCAGCTTCCATCCTAACTCCCTGAAATCACTTTTTATATCCTCAATCCTTTTTCTGGCTAAATCATTAGTGCCAATATGTAACACAATTTCTGGCTGTTTGCCCTCCCCTTTTAAAACCTTATACACCTGATCGGAGATGTCCCGGACCCTGGCACCAGGTAGGCAACATACCTTCCGGGAATCCCGATCCTGACCACAAAATCTCCTGTCAATTCCCCTAACTATCGAGTCCCCTACCACGAGTACTTTTCTATTCTGCCCCCTTCCCTTCTTTGCCACAGTGTCAGACTCAGTGCCAGAGAACTGACTACTATGGCTTTCCTCTGGTAGGTCATCCCCCCCAGCAGTATCCAAAACAGTATACTTATTGCTGAGGGGAATGCCCACAGGGGATCTCTGCACTGTCTGTCTGTCCCCTTTCCTCCCCCTAACTGTAACCCATCTATCCTTGTCCTGAGCCTTAGGAGTGACCAACTCCTGGTAACTCCTCTCAATTACCCCCTCTGCCTCCCGAATGATCCGTAGTTCATCCAGCTCCAGCTCCATTTCCCTAACACGGTTTTCAAGGAGCTGGAGTTGGGTGCACTTCCCGCAGATGTAGCCAGCGGAGACGTGTGCCATGTCTCCCACCTGCCACATTCTGCAGGAGAAGCAAGCAACTGCCCTAGCATCCATACTCCAACATCTCAGTTTCTAAGTTCTAGGAAATGTAAGTATTGTCTGGTTAATCTCTGAAGACAATTTCCCCATCCTAAGAATCGGTCCAATGATATTTTTGTTGATATTTTATTTTATTCTATTTAATGTAAGTGGTTACTTCCTTGGGTAAGGAGGCCAAATCTTTACAGGTAGGGTCCTGGCAATGCTCTGTATAGGGTAATACTGATCTTTACACTTATACTCCAAGCCCTTCGAACTAAAAGCTAACATGTTACCAGCTTTCCAATTGTTACAGCTGCAAGTGAACATTCCCTGCTTTTGTACAATAACGCTTAGACCCCAAATTGCCAAGTCTCTTGCCATTTTAAAAATACAATGCTTTTCGAATTTTTCTGCAAAAATGGCTAACTTTACTATTTCAGACATTGTATTCAATCTGTCATGTTTCCCATTTTAACTAACCTGTCTGTGTCTCTGTGGATTGTTTGCATCCTCAGAGGGGATTTTTTTTTACCAGAGGCAGTGTCTTTAAGTATATTCAGGACTGAGATAGAAAGATTTTTCATCAAAAAGTGAATCAATGCTTATGGGGAAGAGCAGAGTTGGGGGTGATCAGATTAGCTGTGATCTTACAGACTGGTGAAGCAGTTTCAATGGGTTGAATGGCCTCCTTGTGTTCCTGTGTTCACCATATGCTTTCCCACCTAACTTATCATAAGCAAAATTGAATACTTTATATCTGTACCTCTAATCAAGCTCATTGATATAGATTGTAAATAGCTGAAGCCCAGCACTGTCCTTGTAATACTCTCAATGCATCTTGTAGATGGTGCACGCCAGGACCACAAGTGTGCTAGATCTATCCTTTGGCATTGGGGTCTTTAACTGTGCAAACACAAAGGATCTTGAATTGATAAGCTGAGGCCATGCCCAACATAACAGAGTTATATAATCCCTCTTCTCACAGAGTCTCCTAATGGTATGGAGTCTTTTCATTAACGGTGATGCTAAGAGCGTGCTACTTTTTTTAGAATAGGGCCCCTGGTGATCTTGAAAGCCTGTCAATTTTAACAGGGGCTGTTTAATAACCTACTCCAGTTCTTTATAAGTATATGTGTAGCTTGGGCTCACATGATATTTGATGCTCTGTCTTTATGGCTCTTTAGTTTAACATCTCTCTTGAAAGCAATGCTGTTCAATGAAGCCTGAATGTCATTCCGCCCAGTTAAACAGGATAGACTCAGTTTGTCCTGAACCTAAGTTGGTGCCTGTGATGTTTTCGGCTGTAAATTCTCTCATTGTTGACATTGGCCTTACAATTAGTTGTATGCATCCCTCAGGATTCTTCTAAGGATTGAAATCATCTGTTCCTGTGGTCGATGTTTTCACTTCTTCAGCGACGGATGGTTTCATGGAGTTTTTCTTTGTTAGAGCTGAATTCAGCTCTCAAGCCTTCAGAATTGTGAAAGGAAGTGTCGCCATTGATTTTTATGTTGCATCAACTGGGGCCACGTTTTGGTAGTAGAGGTGAGATTTTTAAAATCTGATTCCAGTGGAAGCCCCAGGATTCTGATGACTCTGGGACCATCTACAATTTTCGAATGGCTAGCTGCAGTAAGATAAGCTTCACGCTTTGTTAAGCAAAAATCAACAGGTTTTATTAAACATACCACCATACATTAGGAAAGGGATGAAGGAGCTCTGAGCCTCTAGATTCACAAGTTCCATTTCCATGTTGTCGTGTCATCACCATGACAGGGCTGAGTATTATATCATGGAATCCTAATATACCACACCTCCCCCCAAATCTTTCACTGTACCCCTTCTAACCATTCATATTTGACCATTAACAATTTCTTCTCTACTCCTACTATTTTTAAAATGCATTCATTCATAGAGAGCTGTGAGCGCATGGAATAGTTTACCAGTAGTAGTCGTGGAAGCGGAGTCATTAGTGACATTTAAGCGACTGCTGGACATGCACGTGGACAGCAGTGAATTGAGGGGAATGTAGGTCAGGTTATTTTATTTTTGGATTAGGATTATTCCACGGCACAACATTGTGGGCCGAAGGGCTTGTACTGTGCTGTACTTTTCTATGTTCTATGTTCTATGAGGACATTGCTGGCCAGGCAGCATTTATTGCCCATCCCTAATTGTCCAGAGGGCATTTAAGAGTCAACTACGTTGCTGTGGGTCTGAAGTCACATGTAGGTCAGACCTGGAAAGGATGGCAGTTTCCTTCCCTGAAGGGCATTAGTGAACCAGGTGGGTTTTTTATTCCAACAATAAGCAATGGCTTCATGGTCATCATTAGACTCTTAATTCCAGATTCTTTATTGAATTCAAATTGCACCATCCGCTATGGCAGGATTCAAACCCAGAACATACACTGGGTCTCTGGATTAACAGCATCATGATCATACCACTACACCATCATGCCCCACTGATTTCCTCTCACTGCACCCCACTCCTAAGTCTCAAAGCTTCTTCCTGACCAAGACTTCAATTTCCAACTGTATCCTCCACCATTTTTGAGGGCAGTGTGGATGAATGAGCTCTGCTTACCCCTCCTTGCAGGGAAGACCTTCAGCATACTGGGGATCCAACCTCTGGTGGTCTGAATATAGCCACATCTCCATTCTCTTGAGCTTGAAGCTGATTTCAAGCCACACGGCACTATCAAGCCTCAGAGACTGAAAAGGAACACGCCTTTTAGAAATCAAACATGTGCAGCAGCTGCTGTAGACAACAAAATTAGTTAGTAGGTAGACTGCTATAAATATTTTAACAGGAGGCTGGGTAGATCAAGGTTACTGGGAAGCCAGGAAAAAACGAGAGGTCTCACCATCATGCACCATTGAAGACAGGGAAAGATCTATATATAACGGAGCCTTTGGAAGTCCTTCATCAGAATCTAACAAAATTGGGCAATCTGGATCCCTTCTTTTGGGAGTGGAATGTTTAAGAAGCTGTCCTGCAATGCTGTGATCTGCAAACTGAATGGAAGAGTGGATAAGAACAGTATACTTAAAATTCCCTGAACTTTTTGTTTCCAAAAAAAGCATTTGAATTGATTGGATGTCACTGATGTATGTTCTGAATTTGCCTTTCTAATTGCTGTATTCTAATTTTCCTTCAAAAGATCATGATTATTCTGAAGTTGATCTCTTTCATGAATGAGGGCTTGCTTTTGCAAGGTAATCTTCTGTAAATGCAAACTAAAATCTCTTTCCGTCTCACAAGAGTTTATTTTTCAGCGGTAAAAGTTTTGATAATAGCAGAATGCTTTGCTCAGCTAATAATTCAAAGTGTTCTTCAAACTCTGAATATTTTAGTAAAAGAGAATTATCCAACTTCAAAGTACTGATAACAACTCTTTCCTGTTTTTGAATCAGTTGCAGCTTCCCACTTTCGGCTACTTTGTCATTCAATTGGACTTCAGTCACTTGTCACTTATGTTGGAGCGTGAGACTTGGAGGTCTTTATTTCATTTGGTCCTGCAGCTGCTGCACATGTTTGATTTCTAAAAGACTTGTTCCTTTTCAGTCTCTGAGACTTGATAGTGGCTGTGTGACTCTTATGTCTAGCGTGGCTGTTTAACAGCATTTTTAAGGTAGTTAGATTACCCCAATTCACGTTCAATTCTAAGAATGGCATGCATTGCCGTTATTGACCGGGTATTGAGTACAAGAGCCAGGATGCCATGTCGCAGCTTTACAAGACCTTGGTAAGGTTGCACTTGCATTCAGTTCTGGTTGCCACATTACAGGAAGGAAGTGGAGGATGGGAAAAGGCAGAAGGGTTCGCCAAGATACAGAGAAGGGTCTAGGCCCGAAACATCAGCCTTCCTGCTCCTATGATGCTGCTTGGCCTGCTGTGTTCATCCAGCTCTATACCTTGCTAACTTGCCAAGATGCAGCTTTGATTGAGAGGGTATGAGCTATTATGAGAGGCTTGCAAAACTAGGGCTGTTTTCTCTGAGGAGTGACTTGTTAAAATCTATAAAATTATGAGATGCACAGATCAGGTTGACAGACAGAATCATTTTTTTTCCCAGACCTGAAATGTCTAAAACTAGGGTGCATGCATTTAAGGTGAGAAGGGCAAAAATTCAAAGGAGATGTGAAGGGGCAATTTTTAATGCAGAGGGCGGTAGGAGTCTGGAACACATTACAAGGGTGGTGGTGGTGGAGGTAGATACAATAGGGGCATTTAAGGGGCTTTTAGATAAACACATGAATATGCAACAAATAGAGAGACCAAGGGCAGGCAGACAGGATTAGTTTAATTTGGCGTCATATTTAGCAAAATGGGCTGAAGGGCCCATTCCTTTGCTGCACAGTTTAATGTTCCAGCTCCACGTTGCTTTGGGTTTTGCTTTTGGTTAGGATGATCCCCAGCTGCAGATGTTGTGTACCCTGGGCCTCTGGTTGTTTACTGAAAAGAAAGGCTTAAATAGCTCCATGGATTACTGACCGGGCACAAACACAGACTCCAACTGAGATTAATGCAGATTAATAAACTTTGAATACTTGATATCTTCAGAATCAACCTGTTCAGAGATGTTTTGTGACACCGCTGGAGAAAGTGATACTTCAACCCAGGCCTCTGAATTAGAGATAGGGATACTACCACTATACCACAACAGTAATTGATCCCATGCAATTAGATTTAAGTATGTCCTTTTCTATGGCTACCTTCTCACTAACTGAAGGGGTGGCACAGTGGTTAGCACTGCTGCCAGCAATGCCTGGAACCCAGGCTTGATTCCACACTTAGCTGGCCGTGTGGAGTTTACATATTTTCCCCACGTCTGTGTGGATTTCCTCCAGATGCTCTGGTTTCATCCCACAGTCTGAAGATGTGTACATTGGGTAACTGGTCATGCTAAATTGCCCATAGTGTATTGGGATATGCAAGATAGGTGGGTTAGCCATTGGAAATGCAGAGCTACGGGGACAGGGTAGGGACGTGGGTCTAGGTGAGTCAGTGTGGACTCGATGGGCTGAATGGCCTGCTTTCGCACCATAGGGATTCTATTCTAGAACCATTTTCTGCTGTTAACCTACCTCTCGGGGAGATGTTTCCAAGTTTTAAAAGTTTTTTTTCTCTATGTGAAGCAAGTTCCTCTTGATCAACAACAAAATCAGAAATTGCTAGGAAAATCTCAGCAGGTCAGGCAACATCTGTGCAGAGAAAGCACAGTTAATGTTTTGGATCCAGTGACGCTGCTCCAAAACAAAAGAAAGGGCACTAGGCCCAAAACGTTAACTGTGCTTTCTCTGCACAGATGTTACCTGACCAGCTGAGATTTTCCAGCAATTTCTGAGTTTGTTTCTGACTTCCAGTTCTTTCGGGTTTTTTTTCTGTCTGGTAAAGTTGCTGTTGGTGTTCCTTGCACATGCTTATGCTCTGAAATGGAAAATAGCCCCTAGCATTCGTGACCCCTTTAATGGGTGGTTTTAATGACATTTACCGCATCCTGTTTCTTCCTATGCTTTTTCGTTTTTGGACCTTCAGCATGCCCTCTTAAGTTCTGCTTTTTACTGATTCTTTTTATTGACGCATCATTTGCTTGCTTCGTGCATTGTCTTTAATGCCATGTTTATGGCAGCTTCTATCGCTGTGGGTAATGTAATAGCTGACTGCCATCAATCTCTCATTGTCACTGCCCAGACCCCACATGGCCTGATTCAACACATTGATATGAACCAAAACCCCTCAACCATTCTGGTGGTCACGCGATCGATCCCACGCCATGGCCAAATGTTGCCTGCCCAGCTACCCTGTCTGATTGTGGCCCACGGTGATCCTATAACATTCAACCTTGTCATCCCGCTCAGCCCAATTGGGCCCCATGCACAGTCCAGGGAACAGAATCTCTCTGTCCTGCCTTTCCCCAGAAATAGCAATCGTATAGCTCTGTAAGTACGAATGTTGCCAAGTGCTTTGTATTCAGCAAACCAATTATGCAGCTTGCAACGCTCCCTGATCTGAGCGATTTTTTTTACTCCTTTTGTTCCAGTAGACTGTCTCCAGAGCTGGCTGACCTGCTGTAGCTTTGTCTCATACACGTCTCGGCTGTTCAACTGTTCCTGGTTCCACTTCTACACTGTGGGCTTTTCGCTCATTCTCACTGTGACCTGATTCCATTTACAGCTCCTCTCCCTGCTGCAGGCCTTCACCCCAAAATTCTCTTGTGAACTCCTGACTGCGTCCACCGCATACTCTCTGAGTCTGCTGTGTTATTTTTCTGTCAAATTGGAGTTTCTATCAAGTACCCCAGATGGCCAATCTTGGGTCCAATTGAATGGAATAGCGCACCACAAAAGGAGACTATCCAATCCATTAGGTCCACAGTAGTGCTTTGGGAGAGAAGTCATATCATTCCTACCACTGCCAACATCCCCACCAGCATTCCTACTAATCTCCTTACCAGCTGCAGCGACTTCTGGGACTGGAAGCTAATGCGATAATTAGCCTGCTGATGCCAATCACCATGCGTGGAACATGGCGCGCACACACAGCTTTAACAGAACATTGCCCCTCACCAACCTGATCTTTCTTTATTTCTTTGTCCCAATCATTTATCCAATTTTCTTCTGAACATTAATTTGAATTAGTATCCACCACGGTACTAGGGAAGGAGCATACTCCAAATCCTTATCACTTTGTTCTCTTGGATTCTCCAGCATCTGCAGTTCCCATTATCTCTGACACTACATTCAATATTCTGTTCTATTAACCTAATGTACTTGTGTAAAGTATGACTTGTGCGGTTAGTAAGCAAAACAATAGTTTTTGCTGCATCTCGGTACATGAGGCAATAACAAATCAAATCAAATCAAAAGAACGTTGAAACAATTATTATTGAGGGCTTTTCTTGAAATTGTCTTGAGAGCTACATTATAACTTCTGTAGCCTACATTTTAATTTTCACGGACTACATTTTCATTCGCTCTAACTCACTGATCAGATGATATCGTCGGATAAGATAACAACAACTGTTGTAGTTGAGTTGACCTCCGGGATATTTGGACTCATACAGAAGTGAAATTACAAGGATTCATCATTTTCCCCAAACTTCAACCCTGCATTAAAACATAAGGTACTACACACAAGGAAAGCTTTAATTTCCTAAACACCACAGT
Organism: Stegostoma tigrinum; assembly: GCF_030684315.1. NCBI lineage: Eukaryota > Metazoa > Chordata > Chondrichthyes > Orectolobiformes > Stegostomatidae > Stegostoma > Stegostoma tigrinum. The sequence goes on along the minus strand of NC_081363.1, from coordinate 77,103,324 downwards.
ATTCAAATTGCCACCAGCCAACAGGTTAACACCTGAAACACACCTTCCACAGATTCACAAGGCCACAGCTAATGTGTTCCATTGAATATGCATACAGGACATATTGTACTACCCAAACTACTGCATTTCAGATCTGAATCACTGGTATAAATTTAATTATAGGCAATACTGAGTACAATAGCGTCCATTACATAGTTTCTGATTGTATGCTGCCTTAGGTTAGAGATTCCACATTCAGTTTAAAGGTGTCCATTACCTCAGTGGTTTCAAATTTTTCTGGCTCCTGAGTACTTGTGTATTCCATTGTTGGCAGCTTGTTCTCTTTCCTTTGCTAGCGCTTTCTCCATCCACTCTTTTCCAGGCTCTTGTTTCTCTATTCTCTCTGTCGTCTCGTTCTTTGCTAAGCTGTGTTACAGTTACCTCTTTTGCAGCCCTATAGCCTCCATTGCAGCTTCTTCATTGCCTACCTGTGCAGACTCCTCCTTCTTTCACCTTGCAGCATCTACCTTTCTTTGCCCGCTTACATACAGAGGAGGTAGGAGCCTGCAGAGCTGTGCCTAATGCCTGGAATAAATCTTTGTGGCATGGATCCATACTTGGTCACTGCTCCCCAACACCCTGCCCAGCCTTGCAGCTGCAGGATGCCATCTCCGAGGCCTGCAATTGGCTAAAACAAAGCCCAGTGATTTACTCAAGGCAGCTACTTACCTCCCAAGCTCCACTTTCAGCCGTTTACTCTCCCATGTCAGCTGCTGATAGATTCACCAGCAACTTGCCCCAGGTTCTGTGTCTTGCGTATGAGGACAACATTGCCACGACTGGTCACTGAGGGATCTGAGTGCTGCCCAGACTGGGCACTTCCAGTAGGCACCAGCCTCGGTGGCCAACTCTGTACACAGCCATCGTCTCTGTTCCTGAACTTTAGCTGGTTGACGTTGAAGGGCTTAAGGTGAATGGCATAAGTTCTTTCCCCATCCTGGGGGACACTGCTCGGAGTAGACCACATGATAGAAGAAGTGAAGCTTGGTGAAATGAGCCCATGTTTTATAGCATGTTGTGACAGAGTAGGTGGCTGTGGGATATTCCATAATATGGTCATGTGCTGGCCTCAGGGATGGCATTGTGCAGCTCCAAGACTGGCGGGGAGGGGTCACAGGCAGTGACCAAGTGTGGCTTCACGCCATGAAGATGGCTGGGCACTACTCCAGGCACTGGCGTGGCTAAGCACAGCCCTGCAGGCCCCTACCTCTTCAAAGAAAGGTAGAGGCTATAAGAAGAAAGAAAGAGGAGTCTGCACAGGTGGACAATGAAGAGGCTGCAAAGGAGGCTATAGGGTTGCAAAGGAGGTAGCTGTATCACAGCTTAGCAAAGAATAAGACTACGGAAAGAATAGAGAAACAAGAGCCTGGAAAAGAGTGGATGGAAAAGGTGCTAAAAAAGGAAAGAGAATAAGCTGTCAACAAAGGAATACACAAGTACTTGGGAGCCAGAAAAAATTAAAACCACTGAGGTAATGAATACCTTGAAACTGAATGTGGAATCTCTAACCTAAGGCAGCATACAATCAGGAACTATTATTTGACGAGTGATGTTTGCAAACTTTGCTGGATGCTCACATTGTTGTCATGCTTTCCAGACGGCTGCTTGATTCACTAGTTGTGAGGGAATTGTGAGATCAAACAGCACTGTGGTGAGTTTGTTTTACTCTCTGTACTCTTGCTGAACTTGGGGCATTGTGGAGGCCTTGTTGGTGAATCTTTGGACTGTGGGAGGAAACCAGAGCATCCGGAGGAAGCCCAGGCAGTCGCAGGGAGAATGTGCAAACGCCACACAGACAGTCGCCTGAGGCTGGAATGGAACCCAGGCGCTGAGGCAGCAATGGTTACCACTGAGCCACCGTGTTGTCCTTTCTTAAACATTGCGATCCTCATGGTATCTTGATGGTCGTTTGAAATTTCTTAATTGTGCTAGATCTTCACAAGATAAAGTGGCCGCAGTCTTCCCAGGCCACAGGACTGCTCTCTCAGTAGAGAGAAGGAGACAGTTGATAGTGATGGTTTAACCTGAGAGTCACCACGCCTCAGTTGAGGGGAGAAGTAGAGAAGGAGAAGCCTTCAAGGTAACCTCAGCGGGTATGGGATTTGAGCCCGTCCTGTTGGTGCCACGCTGCATCGGAAACGAGTCATCCAGCCAACTGAGTGAGGTGACCTCCTAGGGCTTCATAACTAGGGCTTGGAAATGTGAAACTTCCTTGCCCCAAAAAGCTATGGATCCTGGGGTCAATCAGATCTTTCGAGACTGAGGCCAATAGATCGTTGTCGTGTGAGGATAACAAATGATATGGAGCCCATGAAGGAAGTAGAGCGCAGGCACGGATTACTTATGATCGAAGTCAATGACTTCTGGCGCTGAATCAACAGCAAAGAAAAAGGTGGGGACGCTCGGTATCTGTGGAAACAGTGTAAACACAGATCAATGGCCCTTCATCAGCTCTGCTACCTGATGTTTTGAGATTTTACAGCCATTTTCTGTCATTTTAAGGGGCTGAATGTCCTGAAGAAGGCAGTGAATGCCATAAGTATGATTTGATTCAAATGCTACTTTCATGACATATTTCAGAAAGTGATATTTTAGGCTGTAGGACATGACTAATTGGGACATGACATGAGGCAAATGTAACAATTTTGGAATAAAATAGTGACTTCCATCTTCACCACTGAGTTTTCTTCACCTCATTTCTGGATCTGATACAGATTAAGCAATGGAGAGGCAATGACCTAATGGTATTATTGCTAGACTATGAATCCAGAAACCCAGGTAACATTCTGAGGACCCAGGTTCACATCCAACTGTGGTAGATGGAAACTGGAATCAAGGATCCAAGGATGACCGTGAATCCGTTGCTGACTGTCAGGGAAAACACACCCGGTTCACTAATGCCCTTGAGGGAAGGAAACTGCTTACCTGGCCTCGCCTACACGTGACTCCAGACCCACAGCAAAATATTCGGCACTTTGCTGCCCCCAGACAATTAGAGACAGGCGATAAATGTTGGCGTAGCCTGTGAGACACCCATCCCGTGAATGAATTAAAATTAAATTCTTGCATTCTTCACCTGTTGCAGAATAAACACGACTAATGCATGCAGCACCATCGACATTGCTTAAAACAAAATCAAAATGGGCTATACAGTCATGATCATCAAACAATATTTATCATTGAGCCACTCAACACATGGATTCAAAAACTTAGTCAAACAGGTTAGTGTTTTAGGACACTGTAAGAAAGAGACAGAGGCTGAGAAGGAGCGAGCTCCAGAGCTCAGGGGTTTGGCAGCTGAAAGAGCATTACCAATTTGGGAGCAAACAGAGTGTAGGATATACAGAAGGCCCAGGTTTGGAGGAGTGCTGAGATCTTGGAGAGTTGTAGTGCTGAAGGAGGAGGACTTTCGGAGTTTGGGGAGTACATCTGGCATGGAGTAAAGTTTGGGGCGTTTGTAGCCAAGCAGAGATCTATAAACAAGGGGTTCAGAAACAGTATACATGTGGCTGGCAGCTAGGCGATGATGTGCTCAGCACCTATGATCTACAGAAAATATACAGTTTCGATGGTCCACTCAGGACATGGGTCGATCATATATTATGTGTTCAGAGCTGGTGTCAAAGTGAGGACATCTGAAAGAGGGAATGGGAAAACACGCAGGGGCCCTGAGTTGAATGAATTTGCATTGCGCAATGTGTTCGACTTGACTAACCTGATAAACAGCATTGAGGCACCGTGCAAAATTGAGGAAACTGGTGCACGTGTTACAATTACTATGGGAACAAAGTTTCAAACGACCAGGACTTACTCAACAGGAATATTGCCTGCGCATTTGCAAAGTCTGGATCTGTGTCGTCACTTTGTTCCGCGCACAGCCCACCCTCACCGACATTTTTTGAAAATGCTCATTCAATACCAGATGAAAGATGCGGCCACTTACCAATCACTTTTTAGACAATATGGCCCATGCAGGGCACAAATCTGCAGGGTGCCCAGCTCCACCACATATGCAGCAATCCTTTTCTGCAGAGAGGCCTCAAGGGGAAGTGAGCCCAAACCACAAAGCCATCTGCTGCACAGGGGACTTTGTTGTACAGAGTTCATCTCTTTGATGGACTAAACAACACAAACTTTGATATTATTTACAGCTGAATAACTTTCCTCCTTAGATTTTTGCCAGCATATAGAATAGAGCTCCCTTTCATCCAAATGAAGATGACATCCTCCTTCTCCCACAGTTCTTTCTCTTTCACTGTCTACCTACACATATTTTATATTTCATGTTCGACTACAAATCATTCCAGCACCCTTTGTTACTTGCTGTATCTCTTCTGATGTTAATCCAGCTCCCTCACACAGTCACTCAGTAACCCCTCTCCCCCAGCATCCTGTGTTACTGATTGTATCTCTCCTGATATTAACCCATCTGCCTCACACCATCACCCTGTAACATCATTCAGTAGCTACTCTTGAAGCTCTGGAAGCTTGACTTTAAACCTTTCCATCTTTCTCCTCTTCTTTTGGGTTCTCCTTGAACTTTACCTTGTTAACCAACATGAGGTCATATGGAGAAGGAATGGGAATAGACCATTCAGCCCCTCCAGCCTGCATCAACATGCAATAAGATCATAACAGATCTGACTGTAGCCTGAACTCCACTTTCCTGTCTGGTTCCCTAACAAACCCCCAGGCTGAACACATTCAGTGATCCAGTGTCGACTGCTCAGTGGGCTCAATGGATTCAAAAGATTCTCAGAGGAGAGAAAATCCTCATCAGCTTGTCTTAAGTGAATGGACCGTATCTTGAAATGGCATCCCATAGTTCTTGATTTGCATATACTCTCTACCCACGTTGTCATTCCCCTCAGAACTGGATGGACTTCAACAAGGTCGCATCTCATTCTCCTGTACTCTGATGAGCCTGCTCCACCTCTCCTCTTAACGTAAATTTCTCTGTTCCAGGGATCAGCAGAGTGAATCTGCTCTGAACTGTTGCTGACAAGCAAAAGGTTAAGACACGGCTGCTGTCTCATTTGAGAGAGAGAGAGGAGCAGTAATGGGTCAACCTGAGAGTCATCATGCCAGCTATCTAGTCAATTGTGCTAAACGATCCCATAATAAGGCAGCCTCAATGCTTCTGCCCAGTTACAGACTGGGACCTGTCATGTGTTAGCCACTGCACTATTTAAATGAAGAGCGACGGGATATTGCTATGAGACAGGTGGATCGATTCGGATATCCCTTGTACATGAATCACAAAATGTTAGCATGCAGGTACAGCAAGTAAATAGGAAATTTATTGTTAAGGGGATGGAGCACAAATGTAGAGACTCTTGCTATAGCTGCATTAATGAGACTGCATCTACTTTTGCAAAGGAAGCCTGGAGAAAGATGCAAGAGTTTTTGTCAACGCTCATCTCGAGCAGCTCCGTGCCGCAGGACCCTGTGCTCTACAGTCTGTTCCTCGGGACGCACACTGAGACAAACAGCAACTGTACCTGAAGGACCATCAACTCGGTGGAAGATACTCTTTGATCTGCCTGAAAATCATTGGTGTTCCAGTGTAGAGTAGACCCTGGCCGAGTGTTGCAGACTGGCACGTTCCACAGTCCAGGACTACGTGCTGAGGGACACTCTAAAGCTTGTGGCTGCTGCTGCCAACGTGCAGTCTGTTGTCTTTCTGCCAGAATATAATGACGGACCATTCTGCTGTCAAACTCTTTGAGAACATCTAAATGATCATAAATTGTTACCTTCATAAACAGGAAAAGCATCTGTTTTCTGCAATTGTAGAGAAACTCCAAGAAATGTCAAAATCCCAAAACTTTGTTTGTGTTTTTTTTAATATGCAAAGCCTGTACAGATATGATTTAGAACCTTTGTATGTACTTATGGATGATTTTTATGAGTAAAATATAGTTTTGAAAACAATAATCACAGACTGTTATAGTTAACACTTCACTGAACGTTGCCCAATATTGGCCATTATCCAACAGTAACCTTTTATCAAATGCTTTTTGAAGTCCAAATACACTACAGATCAATAGACAATAGACAATAGGTGCAGGAGTAGGCCATTCGGCCCTTCGAGCCAGCACCACCATTCATTATGATCATGGCTGATCATCCACAATCAGTATCCTGTTCCTGCCTTATCCCCATAACCCTTGATTCCACTATCTTTAAGAGCTCTATCCATCTCTTTCTTGAAACTATCCAGAGACTTGGCCCCCATTTCCTTCTGGGGCAGTGCATTCCATATATCCACCACTCTCTGGGTGAAGAAGTTTCTCCTCAACTCTGTTCTAAATGGCCTACCTCTTATTTTTAAACTGTGTCCTCTGGTCCTGGACTCACCCATCAGCGGAAACATGCTTCCTGCCTCCAGAGTGTCCAATCCCTTAATAATCTTATACGTCTCAATCAGATCCCCTCTCATCCCCCTAAACTCAAGTGTATACAAGCCCAGTCACTCCAATCTTTCAACATATGATAGTCCCGCCATTCCGAATCCTTTTATACATATAATTTATAACATTGTCAAAGAAAAAAAACAAGCCCCCACTGTATCCAGATTTGGCCTGGGTTAAATTTGAGCTTGTGTACACTCCTGTAAAGCAATGTTTAGTACCTTGAAGGTTCTGCACAAGTACAAGTTTCCATTGTCACTGACCGAATATGTCAGAGAGACAGCACTGTGAGGGATATGATTTAACTTAATGTTAAAGTTAATGGCTAAAAGTGGCGTGGTGGTTCAGTGGTTAGACCTGCTGCCTCACAGTACTGGGGACCCGGGTTTGGTTCCAGCCTTGTGTGACTGTCTGAGCGGACATTTCATGTTCTCCCCACATCTGTGTGAGTTTCCTCCCACATGTCCAAGGCGTGCAGGTTCGGTGGATTGGCTATGCTAAATTGCCTGCGGCATCCAGGGATGTTCAGCCTCGGTAGAAGAGCTATGAGAAATGTAGAGTTGCAGGGATAGAATGGGGACCTGGGCCTGGGTAGGATGCTTTGTGGAGGATCGGTGCGGACTTGATGGGCTAAACAGCCTCTTTCCACACAGTAAGGATTCATGGAAAGTATTGATCATTCTGCTAGATCCTCATGCTGTCCATTACCAAACATAAGTAGTGTTGCATCCAAACACATAACCCTTTCATAAATAAAAACAGAAAGTGCTGGAGAAACTCAACAGGTCTGGCAGCACCTGTAGACAGAGGAAAAAATCATTTTGAGCCCGATAGTTTTGAAGAAGAGTCATACTGAGCTCGAAACGTTAACTCAGTTTCCCTTTCTACAGATGCTGCCGGACTTATTGAGTTTCTCCAGCATTTGCTGGATTTATTACAGATTACCAGCATCCACAGTATTTGTTTTAGCAATCTTTTATAAATCCATTTCATGAATGAGATTCTGATGTTCAGTAATTTCAGGGAGTTGCTCGTCCAGGACCTGATAGGCTGCAGCGTTCTTTTTGTGGGACTTATTTAACAAAAGTGTCAGACTTCACTCAGTGGATACACCTTGACCCCCAAATCATTTGCATTCAGATTCAAGCCCTACTCTTAGAGACTTGAGCCTGTATTTTGAGTTGATGTTACAAGGTGGTACTGAGGGAGTGCGACTGATGAGGGGGTTGGGGGTGCGGTGTGCTGTCTTTTTGGGAAGACTTTAAAGTAAATACTACATCTACCCTTTTCAACGTCCGTAAAAGCATCTTATACCCATTGAAGGGCTTTTGAAGTGTAATCACTATTGCATTATAATCTGTACTCAGCAGCAATGAGATAAGTGACCAGAAGATCTGCTCTCATGTATCAGTTGAAAGGATACATGTCCACCTGGACACCAAGGAGATCTCCTCCGCTCTTCTGTGCCATGGGATCTTTCTGTTCCACCCAAAACAGCAGATGGAGCTCTGATTATTTGCCTCTGACTGTGCCACACTCTCTCACTGTGAGCTTGCGTGTCAGTCCCTTCTACTGCCATTCTCGCACCAAAGTCTTTAAAATGAAGCTGCTCCTCCTGACATTAAAACAACGAGGGTTGTGATGGGGTGAGGGCGATAGGTCGGGCGTGGGGTAGGGGGTTGTTGATTTTCATTGTGAGCCGCTTGAGCCCCTTGATAAAATAGCTGGCAGTAATTCTTTTCTGTTTGAATTGGCAGGAAGATTCTGAGCAAATAGTTGGGAAAGTGAGACAGATTTTTATACGGTGATGTGGGCACTCCTGAAGTTTGATTGATGTTTAAATGCAGGACTTTCACTGCTTGTTGAAAACTGTTTTTTTTATAGTGCTCAGAGCTGAAAGATATCCGAACAGCGTTACACAGAAAAAAGCGTCTCTGGGAAGACACCTGGATACTTAGAAAATTCCCCAGTTATGTTAGCTATCACAGATACACACTGTTTTTTTCTTTCTCTCTGGGTAATGACTAGTAATCGAAGCCTGTAGGGAATAGCTGCTATTTTCTCTTGCCAAGATCAGCCCCCTTCTCTTTCAGACTGTCCCTGGGGCAATGTGTTCAGTTTTATAACACCCCGACTGTCTGTCTGTACACAGGATCCCTTCATAAATAACTTATTAGTGGTGGGACAAAGGCCCTGTCGTCGTCCAGGAGACCTGGCTAATGACCACTCTTTTGTTTGTCAACCCTCCCCCTCAACAATTTGATGGAAGAGGCCCAGATCTAGAGCACGATTTGCAAACAGTTAAAGCTCTTTATGGTGCAGATTTCAGACTGTCTTGAGCCATAAGAGAGCAAAGCTTTACTTTGTTTATTGAGAGTGGAACAATGAAGGCTGGGATCTAAATTGCGACACTTGTAAAAAAGATGCATAAAGTTCCGTGGCAGCAAACTCTGGGCCTGCAACCCTCTCTGCATAGAACCTGCCTCTAACTCCTCTCCATTCATTTTAATGACTTGGAATCCCAACAGATCCGACGATTTTTCCCATTCATTCTATTTAGAATCCCATTGGGTAAGAACCTTTCCTGTTCAAACTCATTTACTGAATCCCAATGCTCCAAACCCCTTCTCATTTGCACTTACACTATAAAATCCACCCAAGCCCCTTCCCATTCACTCTCAATGAGTGAATGCCAGTGAAGCCACTATCTCCTTATTTTGTACAAAATATCAATTTCCTTTCTGATTCGCCTCATTGGCGTACATTCTTACTGGGCCTTGATCGGTCCTTGGTGTCATATTCTGGTTCTGTGAATATGTTTTCCCAGTTCTTGGCCTTTTCCTTGCTCTGGTAATCTGATCAGTTCATGCATGGATCTTTCTGAGCTCACACTTCTTCTGATGGCAAGACTATGCCTTCTTTTAGTGATTTGACTTCAGTTGTGTTGCTGTAAGCTATGTAAATGGTCCTTGCAGTGAACATTACAGTCCATTCAATAAGAAATACTCATTGTAATTATGCCCTGGGCAATCCAGACCTGAGGTTGGCAGAACTCAGTAAGTCACTGAAGATGAGCTGAAATATTTGAAGCACATCTGCTAGGTTCACTTTGGGTAACATATCAAAGGTAATCAAAAGCAGAAACTGCTGGTGAAACTCAGCAGTTGGGAGAGAAAGCAGATTTAACATTACGAGTCCGGTGATCCTTCTTCAGAACTTGGCTTGAAATGCTAATTATGCTTTCTCTCCACAAATGATGCCAGATTGCTGAGTTCTTCCAGCAACTTCCATTTTTGTTTCTGATTTCCAGCATCTGCAGTTCTTGGTTTCACTTTAAAGTAAAACCCTGGAAACCCCCCTTGATTTCAGGAGTTTCTGGTGAACTGAGCTCATTCCAGAAATAATATGAACTGGAAAAGAAAGGCATTAACAAAAACAGAAATTGCTGGAAATGCTCACCATCACCATGGCAACATCAGTCCTGAGGAAGGGTCATTGGGCCCGAAACATTAACTCTGATTTCTCTCTGCAGATGCTGCCAGACCTGCTGAGCTTTTCCAGCAACTTCTGTTTTTGTTTCTGATTTACAGCATCCGCAGTTGTATATTAAGAAAGGCAGTAATTTTTCCTGCCATCTTGGATATATAGGTATTCAAAGCTAGCCTGAGAATCTGGCGAGGAATTCCTGTGGATAAACCAAGCTTTATTCCCTTGTTGTAAACAGAAATTGTTTTCACAAGTCATTATGGTTTCAGCTGAGGAAGAAATGATTGAACGGTGTTGTTGGACATCTTTCTACGTGGAACTGGCCCTGAGGAAGACAGTAGCGTGCAGCCAATGAAGGGTAAAACTGCATTGTAACTAAATTTCTGAGATGGGCAAGTGATCAATATGTGAAGAGAACACAGAGTCTGCAGAAGAATTATGGAGTTGTTGGAATGTATGGTCAGTGGGCAAAAAGTTGACCTGTTAATTTTAATGTGGGTACATGTTAGATGGCTCACTGTGAAGCGAAGAATAGAAAAGTGGAAAATTGCTTAAGTGAGACAGATTGCAGACTGCTGCAGTACAGAGGGATTGGTCTGGATGTTCTCGTTCATGAGTTACAAAAACAAAGGTAGCATGCAGTTGCAGCAAGTACTTAGGAAGTCAAAAGGATTGATGGCCTTTATTGCAAAGGGAATGGGGTTTAAATGCGAGGAAGTCTAGCTACAATAGTGCGTTTGCTGAGACCGCACCTACAGTCCTGCTTACAGTTTTGCTTTCCTTATTAGCAAAGATTCACTAAACATTTATAAATTCATGAGGAGCGTGGATACGGTAATTAACCAAGGTCTTTTCCTAAGGGCAGGGGAGTCCAAAGCTAGAGGGCATACGCTTTAAGGTGAGAGGGGAAAGATTTAAAAGGGGCCTAAGAGGCAACTTTTTATACAGGGGGTGGTGTGTCTATGGAATGAGCTGCCGGAGGAAGTGGTGGAGGCTGGTACAATTTAAACAGTAGGGTTTGGAGGGATGTGGGCCCAACGCTGGCAAATGGGATTAGATTAATTTAGGATATCGGGTCAGCATGGATGAGTTGGACCGAAGGGTCTGTTTCCATGCTATACGTCTCTATGGCAAGCATGATTCCTGGGATGAAGGGGTTGTTGTATGAGAAAAGGTCAAGCAGGTAAGGCCTACACTTATTAGAGAAGAGGAACTGATCTTAATGTATGATTCTGAGGGACCCCAACAAGGTAGATACTGACTGGTTGTTTCCTCTCCTGGGGAAATCAAAAAATACAACGCACATTTTCAGAAAAGGGGTCTCTGATCTAAGATAGGGTAAAGAGGAATTTCTTCTCTCAGAGGGTTGTTAGTCTCTGAAATGATGCTTTCCAGAGAACAGCGGAGGCCTACATTCCCCCTAGCTTGAGAGCAGCTGTTCCAACTTCCATGCACGGCAATCGGCACGATGATTGTGGCATTGCCATCTGGTTCCGGAAGTCTCTGCCAACCCACAGGCCTCAGAAGCCCGTGCAGTTGGGAAAAAAATTGGAGGACATGCTGTTATAAGCTACGTCATTGAGGTCTAGTTAGTCAGATCATGAGGCCACAAAGGAGTAAAGGTTTATGGGGTCTGGAAGGTGGATTTACCTCCACAATTAGATCTTTCATGAATTTACTGAATGGTGGAGGACTCTCAATGGGCTGAATGACCTCCTCCTACTCTCGTTCCTTATGATCTTGTGAGGACTGCTGCAATGTGGTTCCAATTGTTTCTAGTCGCTGGCTGGCATGCCTCTCTGCGTGGGCTTTAGCAGCGAGCATCCTCGGGCTATTCAGATGTTGGGTAAGTCACGGCAAAGTTCCATCCAAGCCAACACAGACAGAGAGAAGGGCTTGCAGTTCCACTGTACATTCCAACAACTCAAGAGTGGCCCCAGAGTATGCTAAGGTCAATGAGGTACGCTGACAGTCATGGATCAGAACCCTGTATTATTCACGGAAAGAAGAAACTTTTAATTCCTAAGTGCACTTTTTAAAAGAGATCTGCTACAACCAAAAGGCTAACTGTAGGCGGTAAAGTCAATGACTGTCAGAATGTTGTGTGGACTCTAGGAATGTCCCATCTGTACAGAGCCGGGGAAGCTTCAAACAGAAAGACTAACAAGGTAGAGCCAACAGGAGGTGGAATAAACAAGCCCGTCCCAGCTGTGAGCCTTATCAAGCAGACAAATTTACCCATCGAAGCATTTGCAATAAAAAAGGGTTTAAAAACTGATTGCAACCTCTGGTTTGTTTGTGATAGTGGGCCTGATGTTCCAGTGAGTGACAGTCACGTTTTGAGAAGAGCATTAAGCATTCCTGAGCGCAGGTAAAGTTAACTAACAAACCAGCTAACCACCATTGAAAGGAACCAAGCCATAAGAATTTCAATCAATCAAAAAACAAAGAATCTCAAAATCGACCAATTATCAATCAATGTCACTGCTTCCAGTACCATCAATGGCTGCAATGTTCTACAACTACTCCTCAAGGGTGACAGATTCCGCATTTTTGGGATTCGTTTCTTATTTCTCATCTCTGTGTCTATTTGCTGCTTTTTAAAAATTTAGTCATAGAGTTATACAGCATGGAGATAGACACTTTGGACCAGCCAGTCCACGCCTAGCACAATCCCAAACTAAACTAGTCCCACCTGCCTGCTCTTGGCCCACATCCCTCTAAACCCTCCCTATTCATATATCCATCCAAATGTCTTTTAAACGTTGCAATTGTTCCCACTTCCACCACTTCATCAAGAAGCTCATTCCACATGCAAACCACTCTCTGTGTAAAAAAATTGTCTCATGTCTTTTTAAAATCTATCTTCTCTCACCTTAAAAATGTGCCCCTTAGTCTTGAAATTCCATATCTTAGGGAAATGACAACTAACAACAACTCTATCCATCCCTCTCATTATTTTAGTAAACTTTTATCAGGTCATCTCTCAACCTCGTATGTTCCAGTGAACCAATTCGCAAGCTATCATGCCTTTCCTTATAACTCAAGCTTTTCATACGCGGCAGCATCCTGGTAAATCTTTAGTAGCTGATAAACTAACTTGTTCATTAACTCAAGAAAACTTGGTTAAAATTGGCTCCTTATAAAACATGAACTCATTTAGATATGGGAAAAGTGTATTTGCAACTGACTATTTTAAAATCAACCTTGTGTGAACAACTGGACTTGGGGGAGGGTATGCAAGTGCGTGCAAAAGGGGGTGGGCGGGAGGCAGTTCATCTCTTCTCGCCCAGAACCTCAGCAATTAGGGAAATCCTGTCTGGAACCGTAAAAAGTTGAGGAACCTCACCCAGGGACCAGTTATAATGAGTCTTTGAAGTGGAGTCCCCGTTGTAGGAAATCATGGCAGAAAATTTGCAGGTGTCAAGGTAGCATGAGCAGCTTTGTGATAAATGACCAGTTAAACTCTCTCTCAGATTGAAGGATAGGTATTGGCCGGCGAACTGAGGGAGAAAGCAGGGAAGAGCTCGTGTGCTTGTTGTTGAAGCAGTGCCAGGAATCCTTTGTTTCCATCTGAGAGTTCAATTGAGTCCTTGGTTCAGAGTCTCATCCCAAAGCTGCCTTGGATATTGCAGCAATCCATCACTACTGCACTGGGAGGGTTAGTCGAATTTAGGCTAAAAATGTGTGGTGTGGGCTCAAAGTGGCAAGCTGCTCACTTAGCAGTGAGTCACAGTTGATACAATGATATGAACTTAGTGCATTAAGTAATTTTTGCATCTCTCTTCATAGCCAAAGAATGCTGAAGCCTAATACAGCACCCTTTTGCAGGTCACCCTGGGGAGCTTTAGACTGATAAATGTGTAAAAGGCACTTTTCCAACACTGCACAGTGAACAGAGTCTGAATACATGCTACTGTTCAAAGTTCTTTTGCTGAGTTGAATTTAATAAGCATTTCTCTTGTTCGGTACAAGGCTGATTTACTGCATCTTGTCAGACTAACTGCTCTTCATAAACCTGGGTAACAAGCGGAAAAGTCATAGGTCAGAGAGGATGGGGTCAAAGGTCACAGTGATGGCAAGTAGGAAATTGAGGGGCGGCTGGTGCTGTGGGGGAAGGAATTCTGTCTGCGCTCTCTGAAAGATGACTGTATCCTTCTGTCCTGTGCCACGCACGTCAATGTTTAACCAACAGTGCCAGACAGAAGTGCTTTGGGAAATGTGTCCGAGCTAGGCATGGAGCAGTGTGCGTGAACCAGCCAAGAATCTGTGATGCTTCCCAATTTCTACAAGCATGGTGAGATCTGAGAGATTTTATCTCAGGGGCAAAGGTCATCATTGAGAGGAGCTCCAATCTTCAGCTTTAATTGAGCAGCGAGGTCACAGGTCACCGTAGTTCTCTGGTGGATAAAAGGGTAATGCACTCCATAGTTTGTTTGGAAAGTCCCAAGTTCGACCTCTGATCGATGCTTAGTGTCAGGCCAGAACAACAGTAAGAAAGTAAGTCTTTTGTGTTACAGAAAGAGGATAGGGGTGAATCTCCATCAGTAACTGCAGCAAATCACTGTCTAGCCACCTCAACTAAGTGAATGGTGAATGTCAGGGCAGGACAGAAATGGCTGTCACCTGCAGGTCACCTTCATATGTACTCTGGCGACGCCATGCTCTATTTCCTGACCAGTTCAGTGGAGCTAAGCACCGCCCCAGGCTGTTAGGCTCATGATTAAATCATCTCCTTTTAAAACACAATGGCATCTAGATCTGAGGGAAAAGTATCCACAAAAGATGGACTCCATTGTAAATTAGAGATTGTGAGAATTGCCCATGCTGGATCACTTTTTTGAAGAAGGGTCCCAACCCGAAATGTCAGCTTCCCTGTTCCTCTGATGCTGCCTCGCCTGCTGTGTCCCTCCAGCTCTACACCTTGTTATTTCCATTGTAAATTAATCTTGTTAATGACCAACTGAGGGGCCAGGTGAATAAAGAAGAGGAGTGAGTTCATCCCCCACTTGGCCATGAGATTAACAGTTTGGCTTATCTCATCTGGAGCCATAGAACAAATTTGGAAGCCTCATCCAATGTTTGCTAGTAACGTCTCTCACCTAAGGAGATATTAAGGTGCGCCACCAAAAGCTTGGTCGAAATTGTAGGTTTAATTGTGGGGAAAAGAATTGATTGTGTAGGATTGTGGAGGATAGTGCAGAGCTTAGGGCTCAGGCAGCTAAGGCACGATCTTCAGTGGTGGGTTGAAATGTTTAGGGATGTATGAGAGGCCACATTTTCGAGGAGTGCAGTAATTGGGTAGAGTTGTGGGAGAAGGTTACATAATCAGCTCAGGTCAAGGTTCTGGAAAGGTTACGCTATCATTTGAGCAAAATTGCTCGCCTCCCATTCAGGTCAGATGCCCTTATGTCTTATTTAAATATCACAGAGTTAAGCATATAGTTGTCCTTTTGTCGCACCCACATCATCTTGATCATTGTTAATTTAATTTTCACCTTTTTATGGATGCAGCTGAGGTTGCTTCCCTGCATAGCAGGAACCATGGTCAATCTGACTGTAACCTCAGATTGAGGTTCTCACCTATCTGTTGTAACTAAGGACAAAGAACAAAGAAAATTACAGCACAGGAACAGGCCCTTCAGCCCTCCAAGCCTGTACCGAACCAGATCCTTGATCTAAACCTGTCACCTATTTTCCAAGCATCTGTATCCTGCTGCTCGCTGCCCATTCATGTATCTGTCTAGATACATCTTAAATGGCGCTACCGTGCCTGCCTCTACCAACTCCACTGGCAATGCCTTCCAAGCACCCACCACCCTCTGCGTAAAGAACTTTCCACGCATATCTCCCTTAAACGTTTCCCCTTTCACCTTGAAATCATGACCCCTAGTAATTGAGTCCCCCACTCTGGGAAAAAAAGCTTCTTCCTTTCCACCCTGTCTATTCCTCTTATGATTTTGTAGACCTAATCAGGTCTCCCCTCAATCTCCGTCTTTCTAACATAAATGATCCTAATCTACTCAATGTCTCTTCATAGCTAGAGCCCTCCATACCAGGCAACATCCTGGTGAATCTCCTCTGCACCCTCTCCAAAGCATTCACATCCTTTTGATAATGAGGCGACCAGAACTGTACGCAGTATTCCAAATGTGGTCGAACCAAATTCCTTTACAATTGTAACATGACCGAACAACTCTTGTACTCAATACTCCGTTCAATGAATAAAAGCGTGCCGTAAGCCTTCTTGACCAGTCTATCGACTTGCGTTGCCGCTTTCAGGATACAATGGGCCTGAATACCCAGATCTCTCTGTGCACCAATTCTCCCCCCAGCTTTTCCATTTACCGTATAGTTTGTAACCTTCCAACTCCCTGCTTACCAGGAATCTATTCATCACTGACTCAAAGATATTCAAAGACTCTGATACCCCCACCTTTTAGGGAAAGGCTCACTATCCTATACACCACCTTTTGGGAAAGAGAATTTCAAAAACATAAGATACAAAGGTATTTGTTTCTAATTTCTGCCTGCTACTTCTGCTGATGGTGTTAGTGAGGGACATCCAACATATTGAACAAGCAATGATTAAGGAATGTTGATATGGTCACCAGACTGAATGTTATGGTCATTGGCACAGACTTCCAATCAGGATTTCTGACCCTGATTGGACTAACACCTACACACTTACACACTTACCTTATGATCAGTTCTGCTCTGGAATTCGCAGGACAATGGTCATCCTGATATGAAACAGCGGAGATGCAGTCATAGAGATATACAGCACAAAAACAGAAACTTCAGTACAACTGGTCCATGCTGACTAGAAATCCTAAATGAATCTAGTCCTATGTGCCAGTATTTGGCTCATATTCCTCTAAACCCTTCCTTTTCATGTACCCATCCAGATGATTTTTAAATGTTGTCACTGTACCAGCTTCCATCACTTCATCTGGCAGCTCATTACATGCACACAACACCCTGTGTGTGAAACAGTTTCCTCTTTTGAATCTTTCCCCGCTCAACTTAAACCTATGCCCCCTAGCTTTGGTCTCCCCTACCCTGAGGAAAAATACTTTGGCTATTCACTCTATCCATGCTCCCTATGATTTTATAAACTTCAGGAAGGTCACCCCTCAGCCTTCAATGCTCTAGGATAAACATTCCCAGCCTATTCAGCCTCTCCCTAATAGCTCAAACCTTCCAACCTGGTAACATCCTTATAAATGTTTTCTGAGCCCTTACAAGTTTAAAAACATCAGGGTGTCCAATGAGTAGGTGTGTACAGTGCCACGTGGCAGATAGGACAGAGAGTAAGTGTAAATGTGATTTGACTCAAAGATCATGAAGCAGGGTTTCTTTATTCCAGATCATTACAAACATGAAGGGAAGTTAAGTTGAAACAAGGAATTATTTACAAGGAATTAAACCCTTGGTTTATATGGAGTTAAGGAATCTTTTGTCGGTCTAACCCCCTCTTCATACAAGTCCCCTTCCACAAAAAAGTCTTTTGTTCCAGAGAGGACTATTCAACCACTCCAGCTGTCCACTCTCGCCATCTTTGCCTCTTTTTGGAGTTGCAGATACACTGCTTGAGCTCCCCTGCTCTGATGTCTCCCACAACATCGCCACCTCCTGCTGGAGGTGCCCCCACATCTGTTCAAGCTCCTCGGCTACACGCCCTCCTATATTATGCAAATAGATGAGAGCTGAGGGGTCTGGTTGGACATTGGGTGGGAATGTCAGGTACAGCTACAGGGAGAGATCCCATTGGAGGGGGGGGATGTCTCAGAGTGGAAAATGAGGAGTGATGGTGAGGGAATGTTGGGTCCCGGTGATTGTGGGTCGGGTCAGTGCCAGCTGGTTTTGAAATTGGGCCTGGGGTAGGTTGTGTCAGGGTATCTCAAAGTGCTTTACAGCCCATGAAGTGTTTTCTGAAATGTAGCCAATTTTGGAAAGTTGGCAAAAAGGGACACAGCAAGTTTCAACAGACAACAATATGAATAGTGATGAGATTATTTGTTTTAGTCATGGTTGGCTGAGGGATAAATGTTGCAGTGCTTTCTTGTATTGTCAGTAAGGAACACTGATTGAGTAGCTTGGATCCAGATATGTCGAAAAGCTTAATTAGGTTTATTAATTGCATAAGTTACAACTTGCCATTGTGAATAATTAGGTAAGCAAGCCCCTGCCAGCATTGCTTCTGCTGGACTGCATGTGGCAGTTGGTCACGTGGTTCATTGGCTCATTGGCATTTCAAGCTAATAAAGAAATAATACAAAGGATGTTTTGGGAGTCTTGTGACGCAACGGGGGTGTCATTACTTCTGAAGCGGGAGGTCTGAGTTGAATGTTCGAACAGTTCAATTAAAATAGCTCCAGCAAATATTGGCCTGGGAACCATGGGATAACCCCTCAGTCTTCTTTGGATAAATGCTGTGGAATACTTTACATTCACCCAAGGGAGGAGACAAAGTCTTTGCTTCATTCCAACGATAGCACCTCTGAGAGCAAAGCACTCCTCCAACACTGCACTGCAATGCTAGCCTGGGCTTCACCCACATGTTACTGAAGGGAGACTTGAGCTGACAGCATCCTGCTCTCAGGCAGGAATGCTGCCACTGTGCCATAGGGCTGACAGGCTGCACCGAGGTCAGGGTTACACATTGTTCCAATGTCCCTTTGTGTTTGTCCGTTTTATTTCAGATTCTGTCTTTGTCCTCATTTGTTTGTTAGCTCTAACCATCGCTCAGTATCTGTGCCATTCAGAGAATCATAGAGTTGTACAGCATGGAAATCTTCAGCCCAATCTGCCCAGTTTTCACAATTTAAACTAGTCCCATTTATCTGACTGATTTTGTTTCCTTGTATTTCCCCTTTCTCTCTTTTTCTCTGGCAAAGTCTCTGTGTTAAAATTCCCACTTTCATTAACAAGCCTCGTTGTGGCCTCGTCCCATTTTATCTCCTGCCCTAAAACCACCAATAACTCTTATGGATCCAACAACACCTTCTTCCATCAAGGCAACTATCCCTTTAAGCCCCGACCTCTGGAAATCCTCTCCTCAGAGCTCATTCACCCTCTTCCTTAATTTATCATTCTTCTTAAACCCCACCTCTCTGACAAAGCATTTGATCACTGTACCTAATATCTTCTACTTTGGCTCTTTATGCATTTTTGCCTGATAAATGTTCTGGAGAAGCATCTTAGGACCTCCGATTGTTAAAGATACAATGTAAATAAAAGCTCTTGTAGTAGTTCCTGACCATCCATCTGTTTGCCTGCTTTTCTTTCCCACAGTGGGCTCATCGGGGACATTAAGTCTCTCTGTTAGAAAACACACACACACATACGCACTCACGCAGAGCCACAGATGTGCTCCAAACATACACTCTTTCTTACACTGTTTGGGTCATATCACAAACAACCAGAGCATTACACTACATAAACTACCATTAAGTATATTACAATGATGTTTCATCATCCTGGCTCCAGCTGTAATTTGTTGTTTCAATTGCCGTTGCTAGGCCGCGTATATTTGAGCTGACTCGAATGATATAATTCAGCAACCTGCTACTTACGCTTTTATTTTGGTCATTATCTCAAGGCCATAGAATTGTAGAATCTACAAAGAGCTGCATAAGTGTCAACTATGGATCATTGATAACAAAATTGAAATCTATAGGAATCTAGAAAACTCTCCACTGGTTGGAGTCATACCAGGCTCAAAGGGAAGATGATTGGAGGCCAATTATCTCTGTCCCAGGATGTCACTACAGGAGTTACTCAAGGCATGGTCCTAAGCCCAACCATCTGTAGCTGCTTCATCTATTACCCCCTTCTATTATAAAGGTTAGAGGTGGGGATGTTCACTGATAGTTGCAGAGTGTTCGGTGACATTTGTAATGTGTTGAATACTGATCAAAGCAGTCCCTAGCAGCAAGGCCCTGACAATATTCAGGCTATGTCTGACAAGTGGCAAGTAACGTTCACATTGCACAACTGCCAGGCAATTGCCATCTCTGACAAGACAGAATTTAATCATTTCCCCTTGATGTTGAGCAGTTGAGCATGACCATAGAGGAGCATGACCATAGTTGATTCTCCTCACCAACATCCTGGGGACGACCAATGACCAGAAGCTCCACACTAGACTAGCCAAATAAATAGTCTGACCATAATAGTGGGTCAGAGGCTGGGAATTCTGAAAGATTTTAAAAAAAACCCCACTTACTTTTGAGTATGAAAGTCCTGGATTCAGAACCCATTTGAAAGGGTTACACCCAAAAGCTCAGCCATCAGTACTGCATTCGGGGTGAGATGTGAAAAATGTGGGGGCAGCACGGTGGCTCAGTGGTTAGCACTGCAGCCTCACAGCGCCAGGGACCCGGGTTCGATTCCCGTCTCGGGCGACCGTCTGTGTGGAGTTTGCATCTTCTCCCCGTGTCTGCGTGGGTTTCCTCCGGGTAGTCCGGATTCCTCCCAGAGTCCAAAGACGTGCAGATTAGGTGGATTGGCCATGCTAAATTGCCTGTAGTGTTCAGGAGTGTGTGGGTCTGGGTGGGATGCTTCAAGGGGCAGTGTGGGCTTGTTGGGTCGAAGGGTCTGTTTCCACACTGTAGGGAATCTAAAAAATCTAAAAATGGGCCCCATCTTCCCCTAATGCTGCGGCGTTTGCTCTAGTGTTCTGACCAATATTTATCCTTCAATCATGATCACAAAAACAGATCATCTGGTCATTTATTGCACTATTGTTTTGTAGGACTCTGCTGTGCATAAATTAGTTGCTGCTTTTCCCTGCTTTTCTCAAACTTTAGGAGCTGAAAAGGGCTTGGGCACATCCTGTTGTGACAGATGCTGGATGACTATATGTCTCTATTTTTTCTTTCTATGTTGTCAGAGCTCTTATCTGCACCAGGACGTCACTGCAAGACTACCACAGGGTCAATCATCTCAGGTCCATGTATCAATGATCTTTCTTCCGTTCCGTGGTCATACTAAGGCTTTTCAATGACAATTCCACTGTGTTCAACTGTATGCACATCTCCTCAACAATGAAATAGCCTGTGCCAGCCTACAACAGGCCGTGAATAACATCATGTGTTGGGCTATTGATTGTCAGTCAACCACCAAAGTACTTCCTCCAACAAAAACGAAGTTGACAACCACCACAAAAAGCACTCTCAACCTTTAATCACTGTTAGTGAGTTCCCACTATTAACAACCCAGAGCTCTCCATTGACAAGTTTACTTCTGTTGACTATCTATTGCTTGTAACTTAATTTACATCAATTTCCATTCACACATCATCGCAATGCTCTCTTGTCTACGTAGATTCCTGCCCACTTGAGCCTTAATTTTCAAATGCTCACCCTACTACTCCAATTTTCCTGTGGCCTCACCCATTTCTGTAACATCTAACAGCATCTCTTGATCATTTCCCACTTCCTTTCTATGATCATTAATGATCCTCCTAGGCTGAAGCTTGAGATTTCCTCCCCATGCCCCACTTGCTCCTCTACCTTCTAAAAATAATTAGCCACCTGTCCTAATATTTCTTGTTGTCAGTGCTTTTATTTATTAAGATCCGATGGATTTCCTTGGAAGTTTTGTTCTGTTAAGATGTTGCTATATGGATGCAAATTGTAAAAGAGCAAGTCAGAGGATAGATGCTCTGGCACAAATATCTCAATTCTAACTCCTCAAAACTTCTCCACTACCTGTAAGACTACACTCGGGAGTGTGATATACTCATCTGGTTGGGAATTGCCTCAGTAACATTCAAGTAGCTCAATAAAATGCGGTATAAAGCAGTAAACGAAAGCATTTACATAGTTACTGCTGGTGCATAAACATAATGCATGAAATATATTCACTCTCAGGGTATGTGTTTGCTGGAAAGTTCATTGTCCAGTTCTGGTGCTGGTCTTGTCTGTGAACTGTTGGAGCCTGTGTGGTGAAGGTACTTCCACAATGTAACTGGGTAGGGTGCTCGAGCTTTGGGACCTAGCAATGTTGGTAATACATGTGGAACAGTGTGCGACTTATGATGGAACCCAGGGGTGGAGCCGATCTCATAAAGTAGCCCTTGCAAGATGTTTTAGTGAGCTTGATAAGTTGTTGCAGTGCAGACTGTAGGTGATTGTGACGGTGGAGTGTGGAAGTACAGTCTCGCAGTAGCAGGAGCATTGATCAAACCGACAATTGTCTGTGCGCGGTATCAGGACAGATGTAGAGAAATGTTTATAAAACCCAAATATATAATGGTGCCCTTTCTATGGACTTAAAATTGGCACATTGAGGACCAATTGGAAACAATATTCCATGCATAAAGGCCATTTAATGCTGAGCCAGTCATTTTTCTGGCAATCCTTAGGTCTAAACCAAGGCCACCCTTCTGAAAATATAATTCTTGCCTCTCTCTGCCTCTGTCTGTCTCTTTCCCTCTCCCTCCTTCGCCTCATATGTGTAATATCTAAGTTTGTCTATCTCTGTCTCTGCCTGTATGGGTGATGACCAGATGCTGTCTGTCTCTGTCTGTCTCTGTCTCTACCTGTGCATGAATTCTGAGTGTCGAGGTCTGTCCCTCAACTGCAGCAATTCAATCATTTTAAATTGTCTAAATATCATTCTAAACACACTTTGTCCTGTGTCTGTGTAACTCGGTCGGACATACGGCACCTGGATTCCAGCTATTTAAAACTATTTCAACTTAACAATGATCAATTCCATGCTAGCACACAGGCACTCTCATGTTGGGCTCATTGCCAGGGACTGTTCTGTTTTGGCCAATAATGAATGGATGAAAGATATAAACACGTTGAAGCATGCACATCTCAGGAAAAGTGTGGACTTGACCACTACAGAGCTTTTAATTAAAACTGTGCCTCCAGCTTTGTTCACTGTAGAGCTTGTTAATCCAGAGGGTAAAATAGGAACCTGACAGTTGCTGTTGCGTAAGTACTAATCCTCTGATTTGATTTATTATTGTCACATGTACCTAGGTACAGTGAAAAGTTTTGTTCTGCGTGCAGCACAGGCAGATCATACCATACAAAGTGCATTACAGCAATTGAACTGAGCGAGGAATGCAATGTTACCACTGCAGAGAAGGTGCAGAAAGAGCG
The DNA here is from genome assembly GCF_030684315.1 of Stegostoma tigrinum. Classification (NCBI taxonomy): domain Eukaryota; kingdom Metazoa; phylum Chordata; class Chondrichthyes; order Orectolobiformes; family Stegostomatidae; genus Stegostoma; species Stegostoma tigrinum. The sequence goes on along the minus strand of NC_081363.1, from coordinate 77,080,262 downwards.
AGATCAACATTAAATTTAAAATTTCGGAAGTCTATTCAGAAGACTAATAACAGTGGGGGAGAAGCAGCTCTTGAATCTGTTGACATGTGTGTTTAAGCTTTTGTGTCTTCTGCCTGACAGAAGAGATTGGAAGAGATTATAACAGGGGTGAGAAGGGCCTTTGATGAAGTTAGCTGCCTTCCCAGGGCAGTGACAAGTACAAATGGAGTCAATGAATTGAAGATTGGCTTGTGTGATGGACTGGGCTGTGCCTACAACTCTCTGTAGTTTCTTACAGTCCTGGGTAGGGCAATTGACACACCAAGCTGTGATGCATCCGGAGAGAGTGCTTTCTATGGTGCGTTATTAAAATTGGTAAGAGTCTTTATGCACGTACTGAATTTCCTTTGCTTCCTGAGGAAGGAGAGGCATTGTTGTGTTTTCTTGACATTAGCATCGACGTGGATGAGGCAGGACAGATTGTTGGTGATCATCACTCCTAGGTATTTGACGCTTTCGATTATCTTCACATCAGCACTATTGATGTGGTCAGGGGGGCGCCCTTCACCTCGCTTCAATGACCGGCTCCTTCACTTTACTGATGTTGAGGGAGAGATTGTTACCTTTACACCATGCCTCCAAGCACTCGATCCCTTCACTGTATTCTGTCCCATCTTTGTTCGAAATCCAGCCTGCAACAGTGTTGATGTCAGCGAGATGGAGTTAGGGTGAAATTTGGTCACACAGTCATGAGTGTATAATGGAGTGTAGTAAGGGGTTGAGTACTCAGCCTTGCAGGGTACTGGGGTTGAGGATTATTCCGGAGATGCTGTTGTTGCCTATCCTCACTGATTGCACTCTGTGGGTCAGGAAGTTGAGGATCCAATTGCAGAGGGCAGATCGGAGACCTAGCACTCAGACATTGGAGATAACAAGGTGTGGAGCTGGATGAACACAGAAGGCCAAGCAGCATCAACGGAGCAGGAAGGCTGACGTTTCGGGCCTAGACCCTTCTTCAGAAATGAAAAAGGGTCTAGGCCCAAAGCGTCAGCCTTCCTGCTCTTCTGATGCTGCTTGGCCTGCTGTGTTCATCCAGCTCTACACCTTGTTATCTGATTCTCCAGCATCTGCAGTTCCTACTATCGCTCTGACATTGGAGATTAGTTTGTTTGGAATGATAGTGTTGAAGGTGGAGCCGTAGTCAATAAGTAGGAGCCTGACATAAGTATCCTTGATTTTCCAGATGTTCCCGGGGCCGAGAGTAGAGCCAGGGAGATGGTGTCTGCCATGGACCTATTGTGAGGGCTCTCACATGTGGGAGGAGTGCATGGTTCAGTACTGGTTTATTACTTGTTTTGGGATCTTATGCCATGTCTCAGTGAGTGAATAGTGTTCTTGTGTCTGGGTTGGGAAGTAATGGGTTTCAAGTCTTACTCAAATTCTTGAGCACATAACACAAGTCCTAACTCTCAGTGTAGCATTAAAGAGGTTATGCACTGTCAAAGATGTTCACCTTTCAGGTGAGGAGTTAAACCAAGGCACATTCTGGTGGGTGCAAATGTTCTTGAGTAAAATGGAAGTCTGCAACGATGTCTTGGTTAATATTCATTCCTCAACCCACAGCAGATTATCTCATTGCTGTGTTGCTTTGTCTGGGATATTACTCTACACAGATTTGTTGTTGTGTTTACCATACGTTATCATACATTGCTTCTAAAATACTTCTTTGGCTGCAGAGTGCTTTGAGATGCCATGAAGCTGTGAAAGACATTGTCTAAATGTGGAGAGTTTTCCTTTCAAAGTGCTTCCAAAGGTGCTTCGGCTTCATGTGCCTATACTAAGATGAGGTGCCTCATACTCAGTGCATCCAATGTGTTTAAAAGGCCTTTCCTTTGAACCTATAAATCTCTCCTATCTATTCTTCGTGATGCAGTTTAGCTTCTTGTTTTTACTAAATGCAAAGTGGTTGAAGACTGGCGTCAAAATCTCATGACAATAGATGAGAGGGAGCCGAACCAACAGGGAAAACTTACTGTTTTATTTTAACTCTCAGAATTGACAATTGTCTAACTGCTTAAAGGCCAGCTCATGCTGCTTTTTAAAGCCAATTATTGATAACTATTTATTATTGAGTGAAAAGCTCTTGAAAAATTTATTCCTTGTTACATTCCTCTGAATCTCAGTTCACTGGAGTTCAGTCTAGGTTTTGGAAAATCATGTTTGGCCTCTCCTGCATTGCTTTAACAACAACAACAGCTTGATCTTTCTTTACTGATATAACCCTTAGTTGATCAGTTCTCATATATTGGGTCACCATAAACTTTGAGTCAAAGAGGTCTATTGACTGTGCTAATTCTCCTCACTTAGTATGCTGCACAAATTCTGTGCCTTATCTAAGAGTGTTTTTATCTGACTCACAAAACTTCCAGCAAATTATTTCATTTACAGAGTAGTTTACATAATATTGATCCTTCCCCAGTGCAGGTTATTCTTCTTAAGGGTCTTGATAGTACGTGACTGTTATTTGCCTTACTGTGCAAATGCACTTGAAATCAAGTCCCACTATTTCTGGAATAACAGCATCAGAGGAGCAGGAAAGTTGATGTTTCAGGTCTAGACCCTTCTTCAGAAGAAGACTTTCTTTTCTGAAGAAGGGCCTAGACCTGAAACATTAGCTTTCCTGCTCCTCTGATGCTGGTTGGCCTGCTGTGTTCATCCAGCTCTATACCTTGTTATCTCAGATTCTCCAGCATCAGCAGTTCCTACTACTGCTATTTCTGAAGTTGTCACAAAAGTTAGAGATTTTGTAAAAGTGTGCAAAATTCCCCAAATTCCCTGATTTTCAGCCCCAGATTAACAGAAAGCACGGACTTAACAACTATTACTATTTATTGGTTCACTAATGCCCTTTAGAGAAGGAAACTTACCTGGTCTGGCCTACATGTGACTCCAGATCCACAGCAATGTGATTGACTCTTAATTACCCTCTGGGCAATTAGGGATGGGCGATAAGTGCTGCCCAGCCAGTGATGCCCTCATCCTGGCAATGAATAAAGAACAAATAAAGAAAGCAAATTGACTCTACTTGTAAGTGAACAATTACCAACTGTTTGCATACTCCTAGGCAGAACTCTAACTCCCTCATAAGTGTTCCCTGACAAATATGCAGGCAAACAGACACAGACAGGAAAAGAAAGACATGGTGCTATGAATGAAGGGAAAACTAGGAAAGCATTCCTGTGGTCTCTGCTCACAGGGTCTGATGAGCTGGTTCTTGCGCTAATCAGAATGTTGTTTCTTGGTCTTACTCCTCAGGATACTTTCACTCATCTGCAAGACCCCCCCCCCCCCCCCCCCACCCTCACCCCACAATGGGCTGACCGACATTTGTAAAAAAAATGGTCTCTGGTTTATTACAAGTCACAGCCATAGTAATTGCTGAAGGGAAAGTACACTGGTTTTCTTCAGGCTTAAGTTGGCTTCTGAGGGAGGCTCCTGAGCTGTTGCAGATCTGATAGCTTCTTAGTCTCTTGCTCATAGCCCCAGGCTGTTCAGTTATCTGGGAAACAATAGGCAGAAGACTGTTGTCATCAATAGCTGGTCACTAGTCCACAGACCAATCAGCTACTTGTTCCTAGATGAATCTTAGTTTATAACTTCCATCCCAGATCTAGTCATCTGCAAACTACATTTTCACAACTGTTGGAACAAGAAGCTATGGAAACAGTGCTTACAATGAGCATCAGGTTCCTTGCTGTTAAAAAGCAAGGTGTTTCTTTTTCAAAATTTGATTGAGCTAGATGAGATTTGCAGAGCAGATGACCAAAGAAGCTGACCTTAGAGAGAGAGAGGGGTGGAGAGAGGTAGAGAAACGCACAACTTATACAACTAAAAGACAGGCTGCTAATATTTTGGGACAAAAGAAATTGAATTTTTAAAATAATTGACCCTTGGAATATGAGCATAACCAGGAGGAGGCATTTACAGTCACAAGCATAACACACTTTTGCGAGCAACTTACTTGACTACATTCTGGGTGAGATTTCCCATGCAGAACAACCACTCAATTAACAGCAAGAACATGATCGTCCAGGAGAGCTAGTGAAGGTGGTCCTGTTGAAAAAGACAATTTTGAGCGCCAGGCCAAGTCAAAATCCAAACCCCGCACCCTCTAAGAATTTCAATGACGGGAACTCCTCTGTTGATTTGAAGTAGTGAAGAGGATATCCAAGTACACAAGACAGTTAAACCTGGCTGTTCATCCTCTGGGGCCTTTTCAACTGTTCCATTAGATTCATACCCCAACTCGACTGACCCATGATTTCCTCAAGCTTAACAATAATTTATTGATCTCAGCTATGAACATTTTAACTGACCCCAAGCCTCGGCACTCTTTGGGAGAGCAATTTTCAATTTTCCACAGCCCTCTGTGTGGAGGGATTCTTCCTGACATCAAATCTGAATTGACACACTTCGATGCTTATGTCATTCCACCCTATTCTGCAGGAAGAACAGTTTCTCTCTCTCTCCCTCTCTCTCTCTCTCCATTCTATCAATGCCTTTGAACATCTTGTACGATTAGCCCAACTCTGCACACAGGAACTCAGGCCTTGTCTGTGCAAGCTGTCTTCACAATTCAACCCTTCCTCCATTGTGGTGAAACCTCGATACACTCCCCCACCAAAGCCAATATATCCTTACTGAGGTGTAGTGCCCAGAACTGAATGCAGTCCTCTGGATGTGGTCTAACCAGAGCTTTACATAACGATTGCATTACATCCACCCCTTTTGTATTTCAGCTCCTTAAGAAGGTGCTTTCCAGCATCTGTCATTCTGCCGTTTGTGGTGAATCTCTGAGTGTGAAATCAATCTGCCTGCAACCTCCCTGCAGCCTCTGATCAGAGGCCAGTCCAGAGGCATGAGGACTCCTCTGTTATGATCTGGTGGAGATCAACTTTGGACTGAAGCTGGCAGCTTCCAAGTCCCATTTGCCAGCAGAGGAGAAAACTGGCCCTGTGAATCAATGAGTAAGGACAAGTCATGGAGACCAGCCCACCCCAAAGACTTATTCCAGACTGTCACGCCCAGTCCAATACTGACAATATGTTATACTGTTGGAGTTGCTCTCTTTCATAGAGTCATAGAGTCATATGGAAATAGAGCCTTCGGTCCAACCACTCCATACCGAACATAATCCCAAACTAATCACCATGGACGTCCAGTCCCTATATACCTGTATTCCGCATGCAGATGGCCTCAAGGCCCTCTGCTTCTTCCTGTCCCGCAGGCCCGACCAGTCCCCCTCCACTGACACCCTCCTCCGCCGAGCCGAGCTTGTCCTCACCCTCAACAATTTCTCTTTCGATTCCTCCCACTTGCTACAGACAAAGGGGGTGGCCATGGGCACCCGCATGGGCCCCAGCCATGCCTGCCTCTTTGTAGGTCACATAGAACAGTCCCTCTTCCGCATCTACACAGACCCCAAACCCCACCTCTTCCTCCATTACATTGATGACTGTATCCTCTGGGGAGCAAGAGGCGCCGCCTCTTGCTCCCCAGAGGAACTCGAACAGTTCATCCACTTCACCAACACTTTCCACCCCAACCTCCAGTTCACCTGGGCCATCTCCAGCACATCCCTCACCTTCCTGGACCTCTCAGTCTCCATCTCAGGCAACCAGCTTGTAACTGATGTCCATTTCAAGCCCACCGACTCCCACAGCTACCTAGAATACACCTCCTCCCACCCACCCTCCTGCAAAAATTCCATCCCCTATTCCCAATTCCTCCGCCTCTGCCGCATCAGCTCCCACGATGAGGCATTCCACTCCCGCACATCCCAGATGTCCAAGTTCTTCAAGGACCGCAACTTTCCCCCCACAGTGGTCGAGAACGCCCTTGACCGCGTCTCCCGTATTTCCCGCAACACATCCCTCACACCCTGCCCCCGCCACAAGCGCCCAAAGAGGATCTCCCTCGCTCTCACACGCCACCCACCAACCTCCGGATATAACGCATCATCCTCTGACACTTCCACCATCTACAATCTGACCCCACCGCCCAAGATATTTTTCCATCCCCACCCTTGTCTGCTTTCCGGAGAGACCACTCTCTCCGTGACTCCCTTGTTCACTCCACACTGCCCTCCAACCCCACCACACCCGGCACCTTCCCTTGCAACCGCAGGAAGTGCTACACTTGCCCCCACACCTCCTCCCTCACCCCTATCCCAGGCCCCAAGATGACTTTCCATATTAAGCAGAGGTTCACCTGCACATCTGCCAATGTGGTATATTGTATCCATTGTACCCGGTGTGGCTTCCTCTACATTGGGGAAACCAAGTGGAGGCTTGGGGACTGCTTTGCAGAACACCTCCGCTCGGTTCGCAATAGACAACTGCACCTCCCAGTCATGAACCATTTCAACTCCCCCTCCCATTCTTTAGATGACATGTCCATCATGGACCTCCTGCAGTGCCACAATGATGCCACCCGAAGGTTGCAGGAACAGCAACTCGTATTCCGCTTGGGAACCCTGCAGCCCAATGGTATCAATGTGGACTTCACCAGCTTCAAAATCTCCCCTTCCCCCACCGCATCCCAAAACCAGCCCAGTTCGTCCCCTCCCCCGACTGCATCACACAACCAGCCCAGCTCTTCCCCTCCACACACTGCAACCCAAAATCAGCCCAGCCTGTCTCTGCCTCCCTAACCTGTTCTTCCTCTCACCCATCCCATCCTCCCACCCCAAGCCGCACCTCCATTTCCTACCTACTAACCTCATCCCACCTCCTTGACCTGTCCGTCTTCCCTGGACTGACCTATCCCCTCCCTACCTCCCCACCTATACTCTCCTCTCCACCTATCTTCTTTTCTCTCCATCTTCGGTCCGCCTCCCCCTCTCTCCCTATTTATTCCAGAACCCCCACCCCATCCCCCTCTCTGATGAAGGGTCTAGGCCCGAAATGTCAGCTTTTGTGCTCCTGAGATGCTGCTTGGCCTGCTGTGTTCATCCACCTTCACAGTTTATTATCCCAAACTAAACTAATCCCAGTTGTCTGCAGTTGGCCCATATCCCTCTAAACCTTTCCTAATCATGAACTTCTTCAAAGATTTTAAATGTCTTTTCAATGTCTTTGAAATGTTGTAACTTTACCTGCATTCACGACTTCCTCTGACAGTTCGTTGCACACATGAACCCCAAGTGTAAAAATGTTGCCCCTCATGACCTTTTTAAACCTTTCTCAGCTCACCTTAAAAATATATCCCCAAGTTCTGTACTGTCCCAATCTTGGGAAAGGACCTTTGCCATTTCACCTTACTTATGCCCCTCCTCATGATTTTATAAACCTCTATAAGGTCTCCCCTCAACCTTTTATGCTCCAGTGAAAAAAGCCCCAGTCTTTCCAGTCTATTTTTATGTCTTAAACCTCCATTCCCAGCAACGTCCTGGCAAATGTTTTCTGTACCCTCTCCAGTTTAATTATACCCTTTCTATAACCGGGTGGCCAGAACTGCGCACAGTTTTCAGATTTGATTTCAATCCAAGAGCCTGTTTGTTTTCTGAGGAGAATATGATGGAGCCCATATTGCAATTGGTAATGTCCTGGCCAATAATTGTCACTGAAATGCTTTTGATGAAAACTTGTCCCGAGCAAACTGCCTGTCACATTACAAGAATGATTATGTTTCAAAAGAACAGCATTGACCTTCAAGTGTTTTGGAATGTCCTGAGATTGCAAAGAATATGATATAAATTTCTGTTTCTTTTTTGCAAGTAATGGAATTATAGAAATAGTTGAGATGGTAGGAGGCTCTGTTCGTCTGGGGTGAGTTAGGAGAGAGCAATGCTGTTGACCAAAGTCTTTAAAAGAGAGACATGTGGGTTTCTGCAAGTGAGAACCAATAATTGTAGACTGTAGGTCTCCATCAAGGCTGGGGACATCAGTCACTGTGGTCTTCATGATGGCATTCAGAGCTCGGAGAGGAACTTTGTGATATCTTTCCTGCTCGGCAATGCTTACTTCTTTCTTTTTGCTTATCCCAGGATATTTCAGGACACAGAAACCACTATCATAGTAAGTAAATCCCAAGATGTATAAGAGATTTTAGGATGGCTGAAAGCTTGCTTTTAATGAGTATTTTAAAAATGGCACAGCGGGAATCTTATGTAATGTCATGGTAGTAAGAGAGTTAATGTTGAAGTTGCATTAGCTCCACCCAATCTAATGATGCCACACACATGGCTAGAAACAAGAATGCTAAGCTAGTTTTCATTGGGAACTGATGTATTCATTATATTCCCAAGTGTCTCTAATAATTAGGCCTGGCCAGTAATGTGGTTGTATTTATTGCTGTTATGACACAAGAGCCCTTTTAACTAAGACAAGTGTCTCTTATGTTTTAGACTCACCCATAGCCTAACCTCTACCAATGATTCGCAGTATAGACAAAGCAAGGTTGATGGCAGCAAACAACTTCAATTATATCTAACCCAGGATCACATACTGGCAATCATGGCAAATGCCATAGTGGAAAGGAGGAGAAATTCAGGGATGAAATACCAGGGGCTAGGGTCGAGATAGCTGAAAGAACAGCAGTCAATGGTGGGCAGTGGGATCGGACAATACACAAGTGGCCAAGATTGGAGCAGTGGATGGATCGCTGAGAGTTGTGAGATGTTGAGGAGGTAGGGAGGCTGGGGTTAATTTCCTACTTCTCATGTCAGCTCCTGCATCCCACTCATCCAGATGTGCTGAGGGCCGTTGTGTTAGTGAAATCGACATAACAGGGTATCAAGCCAGGAAACCTCCTCGTCTGTATGACTATAAAGCATAGTAAGCATCATAGCAGCTTTACATCATCTGGGGGAGTTTATTTAGAGTCAAAGAGATAGCACAGTGTCTGAAAACATTCTCCAATTGTGTTCTGATCAGTGTTAGCTACTGACAGCTCTCATGTTCATGCTTACACACAGAGAATGATTCATCCACAAGCCAAACCACAGTTGGGTTTACACAGAATATATCATCTTGCCTGAAGATAACAACAACTTGCATTTATATATACCGCTCAGGGAACCAAAAACCAAAATAACCACATGTGCTGAATTGTTCCCGACGAAGAAATTGCCAATGAGATTCAACTTTTTGACAGCTTTTGCCTTAACTAGGCTAGGAACCAAACAACTTAAACATAAACTTAACTGCAAACGGCACTTCAAATAATGAGGTGAATTTTACATTAAATCACTGACACAATAAATCCTACATAACCACAAGAATTCTGCTTCAGTGTATGTTCCACAATATGCTGTATTTTATGTAGAAGCGATAGATTAGAAGCCTGCCTAATATGTGCATTCATCTCTGAGTTTCATGGGTATAATAGTGATGAACAAGATATTCTCATACAAACCCTTTCTCCCTCAGGTCACAAATGTCCTGACAGTGTAGATTTCCAATGTTCCTTTTCAACCAATTACATCACATCTCATCATGTGGACACTTCTGAGAAAACACCCACCAGTTTAGTGCCTCCAAACTATTCACACAACTTTCCAGGTTTAAGATGTTTGGAGCTGGCTTGCACATCAAGTCCACAGTTATCCTCCAAAGAGCATCGCACCCAGACACACCCCCTTATCCTAACCCTCTAACCCTGCGTTTCCTATGGCTAACATATCACGCCTACCCAACACTGGACACTGTGGGCAATCCACCTAACCTCCACATCTTTAGACTGTGGGAGGAAACCGGAGCACCCGGATGAAATCCACACAGACGGGGGAGAATGTGCAAACTCCACACAGTCACCCAAGGTTAGAATTGGACCTGGGTCCCTAGTGCTGTAAGGCCTACCACTGAGCCACCATGCCACCCCCATCAGGGTGTTCCTATTTTCTTTCATGTCAAATGGAAAAAAACTGACTTCTGAGAGTGATTTTCTCTTCTTCTTTCAAGAACTTACTTTTTCTATCTCTGTTGCTTTCGCCTTGTGTTTGCATTTGTGTTTTTATCCTTCAGCTCCTCTACTTGTAGCTCTCCTTGTGAATGCAACTTTCATTTGTGTCTGGCCAGATGGCTTCTTTCTAAAGTTTCTTCCTGTTGGTACTGTCTCCAGGTCACGGCCTCCGCCAGTAATTTGGACCAAAATCCCTTGTACTAGAAAATTATAGCCCATCCTTTTGCAATTGATCTAACGTCAAAAAGGTCCCTTTAAAACACCCTTAAAAGTAATCACAGATGACACAAAACTTTTAAAGATATTACAGCCTTTCCAACTGCACTGCTTCCAAATTGAAGGTCGTCATTATACCATCTCTAACATGGTAAAACCTCCGGGAAATGTTTTCAAACACAGTCAGTGCCAAAAACGGAAAAGCGCAGGCAGATGATCATTGCGTGGTCAAGGAGATATATTTTAAGATGCGCCCTTGAGGAGACAAGGGAGATAGCAAAGCAAAAAGATCAGTGGAGGAAATCCCAGAGTTTAGTCAACAATGGAACAAAAGAAGTTGGGGATATACTCAGATGGCAGCAAACAACTCCAATTATATCTAACCCAGGGTCACATTCTAGCAATCATGGCAAATGCCACAGTGGAGAGGAGGAGAAATTCAGGGACGAAATACCAGGGGCTAGGGTCAAGGTAGCTGAAGGAACAGTGGTTAATGGTGGACAGTGGGATCGGACGATACACAAGTGGCCAAGATTGGAGCAGTGGATGGATCTGAGAGTTGTGAGAAGTTGGGGAGATAGAGATAACAAGGTGTGGTGCTGGATGAACACAGCAGGTCAAGCAGCATCAGAGGAGCAGGAAAGCTGACGTTTCAGGTCTAGACCCTTCTTCTGAAATGGGGGAGGAGAAGGGGATTCTGAAATAAATAGGGAGAAAGGTGGAGGTGGATAGAAGACGGATAAAGGAGAAGATAGGTGGAGAGGAGACAGACAGGTCAAATAGGCGGTGTTGGACCCAGTAAAGGTGAGTGTAGGTGGGGAGTTAGGGAGGGGGCAGATCAGTCCAGGGAGGACGGACAGGTGAAGGAGGTGAGAAGAGGCTAGTAGGTGGGAGATGGGGGTGGGGCTTAAGGTGGGAGGAATGAACAAGTGGGAGGATGGGTTAGGGAGGCGGGTATGAGCTGGGTTGGTTTTGGGATGTGGTTGGGGAGGGGAGATTTTGAAGCTTGTGAAGTCCACATTGATACCATTGGGGTATACAGAGGATATACAAAGGAATGCAGAGCTCATAAAGACTTTTAAAGTAGGAGTAATTTATTAAGATAAAGAGATATGAAGCTATGAAGGAATTTTAATACGTGCAGAGTGATTAAAATCCAAATCTAAAGGATGAGGAATTCTCCATGACCTGACAATCAGTGTCCAAGATGCATTACACATGGACAAGAGAAAAATCATGGAGCATGTCTTCTTCGATCCAGAGGCCAGGATATTAGATTAGACTTCTTGTAGATGTGAAGACATAGATTGACTGCATGCATAAAGAGCTCTGTGTTTAAACCCTGCAAATCTCTGCCTTCCCCAACTTGAATCTGTTGGAATTTGGAAAGGAAGAAGGAATTTAGAAGCGTTATGATTCAGCTAAACTGGACATTGCCAACCGAGTAAGCTTCTCATGAGACTTCACAATCCATTCTGGCAGCTCAAATATTAAAGCAATTGGAGCTCAGTGAAGTCCTTCGGTGAGCAATCTAGTGACTCTGTTCGCATGTTCTTTATCAAAGAATCCTGTATTAACTCACAGAGTTGCATCACTCAAAGTCATTTGGAAGGACTTGAGGAAATAGATACAGAGAAATAGCTCACTGTGGCCAAATAATTCCAGGAACATAGACAAACATGAGCAGATGTAGGCCATTCAGCCCACTTGAGTCTGCACCACAATTCTAGAACAGCGCCAATTGTCTACCTCAGTGCCATGTTCATGCATTATTCCCATATCCATTGATTCTTACTGCAAACCCTTCAATCTTGGTCTTGAACTTCCATAATGACTGAGCTTCCACAGCCCTATGGGATAGAGAATTCCAAACATTCACCACTCTCTGAGCGAAGAAGTTCCTATTGTCATTGTGACTAGCAGTACTTTATGGCATATCAAACTTGTAATCTCAAAGTGCATTTCTTTGAAAGGAAACCAATACAGTAGGTGTAAATTTGTGACAATCGGATATAGTCCTGGATGGATTCATGGAATGTCACAGAGTCAGGGAAACTTCAAATAGAAATATCAAAAAGGAAGAGATAAAGACTACTCACCCACTTCATCCATCAGCAAAAGGCCTGCTCCTGCAGACATATTTGTGCGGTGCTCTTCCAGGGCTATTGAAAGAATGGGACAAAAACTGACTTCCAACCCTGTCCTAGGTGTATTAGTGGCCTGAGGTACCAGTGTGTGCTAGTGGTATGCTATGAAAGTCACAGTTTGAGAACCGCCATTAGCACTCATGAACTATAGGCGAAGAAAAGAAATACAGACTCTCTCTCTGAGTGCTGCCAAGCAGCCACCTCTGAAGGGCACCAAGCAAAAAAGAATTTCAGTCAACTTGCAAAACCAAGAAGCTGAAATCAACTGCTTGCCCACCAAAGTCAATGCTACCAATTCTGTTGAAGATAATGGCCACACCGTGTTCTATCCATAAATGATTAGCATTCCAGTTTAGAGAGTGAGTTAGGAGAAAATGATTATATATCGTCAACCACAAGTTGCCTGATTTCTCTGTCTCCAGAGTGAAGTCAAACACTGTTTCAATGTGTCAGAGTCAGACAGCCCAATCCTCTCTTTACAGTTTCCTATGAATTCTCAAGAGTTTTTTTGAGCAAGTTGTTGAGTTGGGGACTCAACTCCAGTGGTTGTTTAGTACACCTAAAGGGGATAAGAAAGCCTGGGCAATGACAATTTGTGAGGCATTGTCTAGCAGCAGCCTTTCAAGCATGGAACAATGCACAAATCTCTTGCCTGTAGCATAAGGTACTTATGAACATATATCATTTCCTTTTAGTTTGTGGCGGGATCAGCTAGTCTTCTGCTTCCAAGGCTAGGATCTGAATCTCTTGAAGATGAGATTTCACCCACTGGGGGCTGATTGGAAAAATGTTTGTTTGCCATGCACGCCCACAAGCCACGCTGTTACTGTAAAATACATTCTCCAACGTAGCTTTCGATAAGGACACACTAACTCTGCTGATTTTCCATGTGTCATAAATTATGGCTCGCAGACAAGAATTAATCCAAACCATTTCACATCTCCCTGCGCTCTCAGGCCCAGATTTTGCATTAATCACAATGGGGAGACTGTCAGCACTTATCACTGTAATGGTGTAAATGGGGCAGCAATGGGTTAAATATGGAAATCAGGAAGTTCCTGTCAGGTTGTCCTGCTCCTCCACAAGCTTCTCTACCTGGTGTGCCTGCTCCTCTGGTATTTTGCTCCCCTTTCAGCATGTCACTTTGTTTCACCCTCTCACCTCTCGCTTGAAATCCTTTTTCTCACCACCCACACACTTACTATTAAATCATCAAGCTATCTTCACTGCTTTCCTCCCCCAGCCTCAGAATCCTGTGGTTTCTCATCTTCTGTGATTTAATTTCCATCTCACTGCATACAGACATCAGGACAGGCAATTGGAAAATTAGTTAAAGCAGTAGGTTTTTCATAGGTGTCTAGTTTTTAATGCTCATTCCTGGGAAGTGAGCACAGCTAGTAAGGGAAGCTTTTATAAGCCGTCCCAAATTGTCTTTAAGCCAACATTGGAAAGGCAATTTCTTGAGCTTGGTGCTGGAACCAAGGTGGTGGTGGGCCAATCTCCTTCCATTGCAAATTGCGAAACAGCATTCATTCTGTGAAAGGTGCCACTGTTGTGGTAAAAATCAAAATGGATCAATGACGTCCTGCAAGAGAATGGGCAGAGACTTGTATTTTGTGATGTGTGGAACCAGCAAAGTGGTTTCTGAAGTGCAGTTACTATTGTAGGAAATCTAGCAGTCAAATTGCACACAATGTGACCCCAGGAGGCAATATTCCCTCTCAGCTATGTGAGCACAGCTCCTCCATTGCTCCTTGCATGCCAATTTGCGTTGGCGCAGCTTTGACTTCAGCTTTCAGATGTCACTCTTGCACTGGAGCCTCAGAAGCCAGTGCAGCAGGTAAGAAAAATTCGAGGGAACGCTGCCGTGAAGTGAGGTCTGGAGAGAGAGCCTCTGACTCCCATGTCACAGCTGACATCTCAAAGTTAAAAACTGCAGGAAGTACTCAGCAGATCTGACAGCATCTGTGAAGAGAGAAAAGGAAACAGCCTTTCAAAAGCTTAGGAACAAATATATCTGTGGCATGAGTCGGCCATTCAACTCTTCAAGCCAGCTCCATCATTCAGTGTGATCATGACTGATTCACTCTCTCAAAACCATGCATCTGCTTTCTCTCTATACCCTGGGATGCCCTTAAATTGTTAAAATATTACCCATCACTTTCTTGACTGTACTCAGTGGCACAATCTCCGCAGCCTTCTGTGGGAGAGAATTCATTAGGATGGGAATCCTCTGAGTGAGGATGTTTCTTTCTTATTTCAGTACTAAATGGTCTACCCCATATCCCTGAGACCCCTGGTTCTATTCCCCAACCAGGGAAAATGTCTCCCCCTCTATCCAGTCTGTCTGACCCTGTTAGAATTTGATATATTTCAATCTGACCCCTCTCATCCTTCCAAATGTTCGTGAACACAGTACCAGCTGAACAAATCTCTCCTCATAGGATTGTCCTGCCATTCTGAGTATCAGTCTCCACTACATTTGTAAAGTCATAGAGTCATAGGGATGTACAGTATGGAAACTAACCTTTCGGTGCAACTGGTCCATGCCGAGCAGACATCCTAAAGTAATCTAGTTCCATTTGCTAGCATTTGGCTCATATCCATCTAAACCCTTCCTATCCAAGTATCCATAAAAATGTCACGATTGTACCAGCCTCCACCACATTCTCTGGCAGCTCATTCCATACACGCATTGCCCTATGCATGAAAATGTGGCCTTCTAAATCTTTCCCCTCTCACCTTAAACCCATGCCCTCTAGTTCTGGACTCCCATACCCTTGGGGGAAAAATAGCTTTGGCTAATCACCCTATCCGTGCCCCTCATGATTTTATAAAACTCTATAAGGTCACCCCTCAGCCTCTGAAGCTCCAAGGAAAATGGCCCCAGCCTATTCAGCCTCTCCCGATAGCTCAAACCCTTCAACCCTGGTAACATCCTTGTAAATCCTTTAAGTTACAGAACACCTCCCTTCCGAGTTGAATTTGACTTTTCTTTGGAACTGAGCAGAGGTAGAAGTGGTTTTTATGGTTGTTTGAAGCAGGAGGGGTCAGTAAAACAAAAGAGAGGGTAATCATAACACAGTTTGGAGCTAGGGGAACACAGCAGGCCTGACAGCATCAGAGGAGCAGGAAAGTCGACGTTTCGGGTTGGGACGCTTCTTCAGAAAAGAAAGAGAGAAGGCAATGATTGGTTAGTGGGTGGGAGAGGTTAAATAACAAAGATCCCAGGAAGCAAAATGCAAAGGGAGCAGTAACAATTGTAGTGAAGAAACAAGACATTGCTCCACAGCAAGTGTTAATAGCAGAATAATGAAAATCTTGGCCTAAAAGCAAAAGTACATCAACAAGATACAAGGCTGTCACTTGCCAAAAAAAGCAATCAAAATGGAGGGCAAAGTTCATGGTTGGAAATTGTTGAATTTCATGTTGAGAGTTGGCTGTAAAAATGCCTAATCTGAAGCTGAGGTGCTGTTCTTTCAGCTTGTGCTAGAACAGTGCAGTAGGCCAAGGTCACATGAGAGAAAGTTGTCAAATTTAAAAAAAACTGAAATGACAGAAAGTCAGGCTCATGCACACAGACGCATAGGAGGTGCTTCGCTACGTGGTCTCCCAGTCTGTGTTTGGTGGGCTTCCCAGAGTAGACGAGACTAAACTGTGAGCAGTAGTGATAGATTACTGAATTAAAATATGCGCAAATCCATTTCTGCTTTGCCTGAACGAAGTGTCTGTGGCCTCAGACAGTATAAAAGGGGTGTGTTACACACCCTACTGTTACATTGGAAGGTGAATGGGGGAGGGAAACAAGCTGGCGGGTTGATAGAGCAGTGGACCAGGGTATCACGGAGGGAACAGTTATGTTGGAATGCTGACAGGAGAGCGGAGGGAGTGATGTATTTTTTGGGTGGTACTTCATGTCAAACATGGCAGAAATGAGAAAGGATAGACCTTTGAAAGTGAAGGCTGGTTGGGCGAAAAGCGAATGCAGAGAGAGCTCGGTCATAGCTCTGGGAGGGAGTGGAATGGGTGAGGAAAGAAGAGTTGAAGGTCCTAGGGTTGGTGTGGGTTGGGGTTGGTGTTCCTTGTTTGGGGAAAAAGGAGGACATATCAGAAGCATTGTTGCAGAAGGAAGCATTGTCAGACTCTGCAGAACGGGGGAATGGAATGGAATCTTCACTGTGCCTTGGGTGAGAGGAAGCATGCTTCAGTCATTGGGGCTTATAATGAATACTAGTAGACAACGAATGCCCAGAAATGAAGACATAGAAGTTGAGAAAGAGAAGTGTTGCATTGAAGTTGGGCTCTTTGAAGGAGAGAAAGGTGAAAATTGGGCAGTTCAACATCAGAACCCAATTTGGACAAGGTATCAAAGGGGAGTGATCACTTGTGGAATCTCTTCCCAGCATGACAGCTAACATGGAAGGAGGAACCTAATAAAGACTAAGAATCATGGAATTCCTACATGTGGAAGCAGGCCATTCAGCCCATCGAGTCCACACTGAATGTCTGAAGAGCATCCCACACAGACCACTACCCTATTCCTGTATATCTGTATTTCCTGTGACAAATCCAACCCTGCACATTCCCTGGAGACAATGGGCAATTTTGCACGGCCAATCCACCAAATCTGCACATCTTTGAACTGTGGGAGGAAACTGGAGCACCCAGAGGAAATCCAAGCAGATATAGGGAGAATGTTCAAACTCCACACAGACTATTGTGTGAGGGTGAAATTAAACCTGAGTCTAAGGCCACCATGCTGCCTGTTAAGAATGGGCTCAGAAGCAATGAAAACTATTCAGCCAAGACAGATTTCAATGGACTCCATAGAGACTTACAGGATTGGAACTCTACTGGGATTCCTTTACAATTTGGTTGATCATTAGTGTTTGAAGGAAGGTCTTGATGCTCATTGTGAAGAATAGAGGCATAAATTCTATTGAATCATTTTAGAATTATTTTAAGATTCAAACTCTATAGGTGTCCAGATGATTCTCCTCCTTAAGCCCGAACAAGAGCTGCCATTTTGTGGTGTAATAATGAGTGAGCTGGTTTCTGAACCCTGTGATCTGAGATCAAGTCTAGGTGGAGCCTTTTTTTGTGGTGTGGCAATGTAGCACAGTGGTTAGCACTGCTGCCTCACAGCACCAGGGACCCAGGTTCAATTCCACCCTCAGTCAACTGTCTGTGTGGAGTGTGCACATTCTCTCTGTGTCTGCATGGGTGTCCTCCAGTTTCCTCCCACAGTCCAAAGGTGTGCAGGTTAGGTTGATTGGCAGTGTTAAATTGCCTGTAGTGTTCAGGGAGGTGTAGATTAGGTGAATTATAGGGGGCTGAGCCTGGGTGGAATATGCTGAGGTTTGGTGTGGACTTGTTGGGCCAAAGGGTCTGTTTCCACACTGTAGAGATTCTCTGATTTTAATAGTCTCCATAGTTGTAACACCTTAAACCTGCAACATTTATTTATCCCCCTCTCGCTTTGTGTTAGAGTCTTCATTTCAATCTGGAATTCCGGCCTTCAATCTCTCAGGCTATCCCCACCTCTGCACAAGACGTCTCACAGCCCGGCTCTTCATCCAAGAATTGGCCAGTCATTCCCCTTTGGAGAAAATCCTAACTTCTCTGCTACATTGACTCCGGCATCTTGTGCAGTCCTATATTTCACCCTATCAGTGGTGGCCATACCTTGATAAACTTACTTTCCACCCCAATGCTTTGATGTTCTCTTCTTGAACCCTCCCACTTCCTTCCTCATCATTTAAGACTCTCTTTAAAAGCAATCTCTTTGTCAAGTAAGTGAGTAAGCCCTTTCTTTGACTTGGCATTCTTTTCATAATAGCTTGGTGAAGCACAGTTGGACATTTCATTGATGTGAATCCTTCTGGAAAAGGATGTTGTTGTTCCTGATATATTTAAGACACATGTCAACTCATTCACCATCCAACCTAATTTCAAAAGAGAGAGACAAGAACTTGCATTTATAATGCGCCTTTCACAAGCTGGGGACATCAAAAACACCTTACAGCCACTTAAGGACTTTCCAAGCACTCACATTCATTGTTTGAACATTGGGAATATGGCTGCCACTATGTGCACAGCAAGCTCCAACAAACAGCAGCAGTTCAGAATGTCTCCTAGTGATGTCGGTTGCGGGATAAATGTTGGTCGGGACACGGGGCAGAAATGGGCATTGACCACCCAATTAAATGCCTTGGTTAGCATTGGAGTGGATGATGGGAAGGCCATTGAAGGATATTCTACCCTTAGACTTTATCAGGGTGGGTGCATGCGGGAAACCATGCGGCCATAGACATAGAATAGAATTAGGCCAATCAGCCTATCGAGTCTCATCCAGCATACGAACATGGCTGATATGTTTCTCAACCCCACTCTCCTGCTTTTTCCTCATTTCCCTTAATTCCCCTGACTCAGTAAGGGACGATCTATGTCTGCCTTAAACACACACAATGACTTGGCCTCCACAGCCCACTGTGGCAATGAGCTCCACAGCACAGGGTTTTGGAAGGACATTTGGGTCTCCACACAGCACTCTCGGCCTGATAAAACACCATCTCCACGCCTCACTCCAAACCCACGTTGGTGATGCCAGGCATCAGAATTCCATTGGGACCGTTGCTCCGGATTTCATTCTCAGCTGGGGAGGAGTGAGACTTGAAATGCACTCAGAGTTGGGAGTGTGGATGAATATGTCATATTTTTGATAGACGTGGTTTTGGCAGTGACAGATTTTCATCTCGATAATCTCGCTGCATTCAAACCACAAAAAAACACTTTGTCAGGGTCGGTGTCACCATGGCAACTGGACCCACACCACATCCAGGTGGCTTGCTCTCACTCAGGCCTGGGGCATTCTGGGTATTTCTCTGGCTGAGGGGAAGGGGGCAGGACTGAGGGTGGGGGGCAGGTATGCTGCAGTGAAAAGGTGAGCCACTGCTTCAAGACTCAGCACATCAAGGAGCCTTCTCCCTATTTTGTACTCCTTCCTTGCATCCCCATGTTGCTTGTTAATGTGGATTCGAATAATAATCATCCTTCAAATGACTTCTTCCCACTTACATTATTTGAAAGGTGTGCATTTGAAATGGCCCCCCGATGGAAATATTGATCTGAGGGTGGGGGTGGGGGGACAGTACGGTGGCTCAGTGGTTCACACTGCTGCCTCACAGAGCCAGGGAACCCAGGTTTGTGAGCACCTATCTGAGCAGAGTTTGCACATTCTCCCCGTGTCTGTGTGGGTTTCCTCCGGGTGCTCCGGTTTCCTCCCACAGTCCAAAGATGCACAGGTTAGGGAAATTGGCCATGCTAAATTGCCTCACAGTGTCCAGGGATGTGCAGGCTAGGTGGGTTAGCCACGGGAAATGTGGGGTTACAGGGATATGGTGCGTCTGGGTGGGATGCTCTTCAGAGGGTCAGTGTAGGACTCAATGGGTCAGGGGTAGGCCATTCAGCCCCTCATACCTTCTCCGCCATTTAATACGATCATGGCCATGCCCTCAGCTCCACTCTCCTGCCCCCTCTCCTTCAATCCTTCAATCCATTGAATTTATTCAATGTCCCAGCATTCGCCGCACCCAGGGGAATGAATTCGACAGATTTGACACCCTTTGAGAGAAATAATTCTCCTCATCTCTGGACTAAATCTGCTGTCTCTTAGCCTAAAGCTGTGACCTCTCATTCCAGATTGGCTTTGGGATGGGAAGCACCAATCAAATGCACAGTTAAGGGTAACCACTCGCTTTTGACTTTAATGCTGTAAAATGTCCCAAGTCTCTTTTCAGCAGTGTTACCAGATAAATTGAGCTAGGCGCCGAGATATTAGGACAGGCATTGAACGTCTTGTGGCTCTCTGAGTATCGATCTCCCTGGCTACCTGGTCTCACTGCCTTTACAACATGTGTCTGGATTGAGGACCTCTCTGGTACCAGCGTCTCACCGAGCTTCTACCTTCTCTACCAAGGCCTACAGGGCAGTGTCCAAAACCCCAGCAGCCCATTGTCTCCCAAGTTATGACACTAACCAATACTTCCCAAGTCAGATTCACTTTTTGTATGGGGGCCGCAGCCACAATACACATGCCCTTTAAAAGGCACAAGGACAGATTGAGGCAGCAAAGACCAGCTTTACTTAATGCTCACAAATCTTAGCACGGTCCCCCCCACACCCCACACCACCCACTGATAAGCTCAGATCTAGGTGTTATGTGAGTGAATATTAGCTGGTTTTTATTGAACATGGTGATTCAGAAGAAATGGTAGGAGCAGGGACACCTCTGACATCCAACAGACGAAGGACCCAGTTCCATATGGTCAGACATCCCTTTAGACATACTACCTTATACACACATATATATACTTTATACAACCAAAGACATTTTTCCCTCCCTACCCTTATGTGCTTTCCGGAGGGGCCACTCTCTCCGTGACTCCCTTGTCCGCTCCACACTCCCCTCCAGCCCCACCATCCCGGGCACTTTTCCCTGCAACCGCAGGAAGTGCTACATCTGCCCCTATACCTCCCCCCTCACCCCCATCCCAGGCCCTAAGAAGACTTTTCACATCAAACAGATGTTCACCTCCACATCCGTTAATGTGACATACTGTATCCGCTGTTCCCGTTGTGGCCTCCTCTACATCAGGGAAACTGAACAGAGGCTTGGGGACCACTTTGCGGAACACCTACGCTCAGTTCGCCACAAACAACTACACCTCCCAGTCACGAACCATTTCAACTCACCCCCCACCGACTCCTCGGACGACATGTCCATCCTGGGCCTCCTGCATTACCACAATGATGCCACCTGAAAGATGCAGGAACAGCATCTCATATTTCACTTGGGAACCCTGCATCCCAAGGGTATCAACGTGGACTTCACAAGCTTCAAAATCTACTCTCCCCTAAACACACACCAAAATCAGCCCAGATAGTCCCCGCCTCCCTAACCATTCCTCCCACCTCAAGTCCCACCCCCATCTCCTACCCACTAACCTCATCCCAACCCCTTGACCTGTCCGTCCTCCCTGGACTGACCTATCCCCTCCCTAACTCCCCACCTACATTCACCTTTACTGGCTCTAACCCCGCCTCTTTGACCTGTCTGCCTCCTCTCACCCTTTCTTCTCCTTTATTCATCTTTTATCTTCCTCCCCGTCTCCTTATTTATTTCAGAATCCCCTTCCCCTCCTCCCTTTCTGAAGAAGGGTTCTGACCCAAAACGTCAAGCTTTCCTGCTCCTCTGATGGTGGTTGGCCTGCTGTGTTCATCCAGCTTCACACCATGTTATCTACCTTATACTTTCGCTCAGTAGCTATGCTTACAGCAAGAGTATAATTAACTTTTTACACAGCCAATGGCTGACAAATGGAGGAATCATTCAAAGGATCATAGATTAGCCACAGGGTGGAAGCAGGTCATTTGTTCCATGCCAACATTCCTAAGAGCACCCCACTCTATCCCTGTAAGCCTGCATTTCCCATGGCTAATCCACCTAGTCTGCACATCCTTGCACACAATTTCGCACAGCCAATCCACCTAACCTACATATCTTTGGGCTGTGGTAGACACAGGGAAGAATGTGCAAACTTCACACAGAGAGCCGCCCAAGGCTGGAATTGATTCCAGGTCCTTGGCCTGTGAGGCCACAGTGCTAACCACTGAGCCACCGTGTCACCTGTGTAATGTATCAAATCAAGCTGACTTACTGCTTGCATTCTGTTCAACAGGCACAGGGTAACCATACTGTCAGATCCCCTAGCCTGAATTCCGAGGCTTTTCCTCCACTATCTGGATTCATGCATCAGGATAAATTTTGGAGAACTGCCACACAGCAGTGAGAGGCAACATCCTCAGGATAGATTGAGGTGATGGGGACGAAGGTACTAAATGGCGAGGAAAATTTCTTCAGTTGAAGGGTGGACTGGAGAGTCGGCGGGGGGGTGGGGGGGCATGGTGGTGGGAGGGGGTTAGTTTCTGTTGAAAGCTCTTTCCCAACCCTCTAGACGGGATGACATCTTGCATTCTCCCAAATGTCAGAGAAAGTTTGGAACAAAATTTTTCGATCTCTTAGTGACACCCGCATGTGCTTCACACGCAACACCCCCACTGCTAATTGAATGTGTGCTCCAACGGGACATTCATTTGTTCTACCATGTCCTCAAGGGGTTGTCAGTAATCTGGAGTGCACTCACTAGGGACCAGCTTCACACTGATTAAATGTTGTTTGCTTTCACAGAACAGATCTTTGTTTTGATAAATCAGACTTTCAGATTGTTAGGGCATGCGATTGTCTCACTGGGAGTAAATTCTTCACCAGTCACTAAATTTAAAGCAGTTGGCAAGGGAACCGGAGGGGAGATGAGATATTTTCAGAGTTGTTATGATCTAGCATGTGGCACCTGAAACTGTGGCTGAAGCCGGTTCCATTTTAATTTATTGAATAGAATCAGATATATTTGAAAATGAAAAGATTTGCAGGGTAATAAGTGGGACACTGGGATAGTTTTACAAGTTGATTCAAAGAGCCACCACAAGCATAATGGACCAAAAAGAACCTTCTTTGCTGAATGATTCTAACTCCACAGAACAACTTAATCTTTCTCTAAGATAGCAAGAGCTGCAGATGCTGGAGTCAGAGACAATACAGTGTTGAGCTAGAGGAACACATTTCTGAAGAAGGGTCCCGACACAAAGCATCAACTTTTCTGCTCCTCTGATGCTGCCTGGCCTGCTGCATTCCCCCAGCTCCACACGGTGTTATCTCTTAATCTTTCTCTCCTTGCATTACAGCTTATGTGCAAAAGCATGCCATTGGTTGTAAAGAGCTTTCTTGTTCTCCAAGGCTAGGGAAAGTGCTAGATTAAGAAAGAAGGACTTGCATTCATATAAGCACTTCCAACAACCATGGGAACGTTCTGATTCAGCTGCTGGAGAAGATCCAACCAGGGTCAGAATTCTGATCACTTCACCCCAGAGGCCTTAGAAATCTTTGTAGTGTCTCAGCAGTTTGGTTGTTCCTGCAACACCCTCTTTTCCTGACTCAGGCGTTCCTAGTGAGAAGCTGAAACTAAATGGGAAAACACACCCAGATGCTTTCAGCCAAGTGTGTGAACACCATGCCAGGACCTGTCAGTCTTCAAGCCTTATGAATCTGGAAATGAAAACCACTTTGGTCTGGCTTTGTTTTAAAGTGCCGCCATTGATCTTGTTCCTGGTGGTGCCCATCGTCCAGGGTAGAGTGCTCATTCACCAAGTCCCTTTGATGACCTGAACAGGCTCACCCTGAACCATGTCTCATTCTCCTCAACACCCACCATCAACATCAGCTCATCTGAAGCTCTGTAGTCCCACCTTACACCAAAGCCCACTCACTAATCACACACTAGACTCTAAACTACAATTGGCCCTACTCGTCTAATTTAAATTCCCCACAAGACTGCGTCCCCTCCCTATGTCTCTATGATCCAGTCCTACAATCCTCCAAGATCTCTGCAAGTCTCCCATTCTGGTCTCTCCGATATTCATCTCCATCCATTTACAGCCGTACATTCAGATATCCAGAAGTTTGAAATTCTCTCTTTCGATAAAACCCTCTCACTTTCTCTCCTCTTTTCAGGTGAGGTAAGTGGGATAAATTCAGAACAAATCCAGCAGCCCAAAACAGGGCATCCATGAGGCGGTGTCCCATCAACAGTAAAAGAATTGCATTTCACTTCATGCCTCATATATCCCTCACTCTACCAAAACCATCGAGCCAGGGGTTAAATCTGGTTCAATGAGAAACCTAGGAGACCACGTCTGGAGCAGGGCCAAAATACCTCAAACTGTGGTGCTTATTATAGAGAAGACACAACCCAGGAAAATACATGTATGTTCAACAGCAGAAGGAGCATGCTATAGGCAGGACTGTTCAGAAATGGCGGTAGACAATTAAACAACTAAAAAAGGAGGTAGCTCCTTGAACATGCCATCCTCAATGATGGGGGAGCACAGAGTGAGGACTGTAGTATCTGGAACAAAATTGCACCAAAATACGAAGTGGATGATTCATCTCAGTTTCATCCTATGGTCTCCAGCTTCACAGAAAATAGCATTCAGCCAAATTGATTCAATCCCACCTATGCACTGGGCATATCAAAGGCTATGGGCTCTGAAGACGTGCCCCTGTGCCTTTAGTAAACTGTTTCGGTACTGCTTTAACACAGGCATTCTTCTGAGCTACAAGAAGATTGATCAGGTTTTCCCAGTCCTCAAATAATAGAAAAAGTCCAATCCTGCCAATTTCCAACCCATATGTCTACTGCCAGCCATCAACAAAGTGATGGAGGGTGTCATTGACAATACATAGCAACATAGGATCGTCTCGCTTTAGGCTCTGTTAGAGCAACTTGGCTCCAGAAGTCATTGGAGTCTGAACCTAATCATGGCCAAACAACTGAATTCCAGATGGGATGGGTAATAAAGATTGCCTTTGACAGCAGGGCATTTGACTGAGTTTGGCATCAAGGATTCTGAACAAATTTGAAGACAATAGGAATCAGGGAGAAAACTCTCTGCTGGTTGAAGTCACACCAAGAAAGAAAGGTACTTGGCTGTTGGGTGTCAATCATCTCAGACCTGAGACATCTCTGCAGGAGTCCCTCAGGGTAGTGGACCAGGCAAACCAAGGTTGTTCAATCAAGGGCCTTCCCTCTGTCATAAGCTCAGAAGAGAAAATGTTTGCACAATGTTTACCACCATCTGTGACTCCTCAAGTACTGAAGCTATCCATCCAGTAAATGAACAAGATCTGGACAATGATGTGATAATGGGAACTGCAGATGCTGGAGAATCCAAGATAACAAAATGTGAAGCTGGATGAACACAGCAGGCCAAGCAGCATCTCAGGAGCACAAAAGCTGACATTTCAGGCCTAGACCCTATGATGAAGGGTCTAGGCCCGAAACGTCAGCTTTTGTGCTCCTGAGATGCTGCTTGGCCTGCTGTGTTCATCCAGCTTCACACTTTGTTATCTAAGATCTGGACAATGTCTAGGCTTGAACTGATAAGTGACTAGTAACATCCGTATCACACAAGTGCCAGACAATGACCATTTTCAACAAGAGAAAATCTAACCATGACCTCTTGACATCACTGAATTCCCCACTATCAATAATCTGGGGGTTACTACTGACCAGGAACTGAACTAAATAAGCCAGTATAATTACTATGGCTAGAAGAACTAGTCAA
Source organism: Stegostoma tigrinum (assembly GCF_030684315.1). NCBI lineage: Eukaryota > Metazoa > Chordata > Chondrichthyes > Orectolobiformes > Stegostomatidae > Stegostoma > Stegostoma tigrinum. The sequence continues at coordinate 77,054,715 of NC_081363.1, read as the reverse complement.
AAGGTAGAATTTATATGTGAATAACTCACCTCCAGTCTCCACAAAGCTTATCTACAAGGCAAAAGTTTGGAGTGTGGTGGAATGCGCTACATTTGACTGGGTGAGTGTAACATTCAAGAAGCTCAACACTATCCAGGAAACGCAGCCCGCTTGATTGGCACCCCATCCACCACGATCAACATTCACTTCCTCTACCACCAATACATACTCACAGCAGTGTATGCCCTCTACAGAATGCACTGCAGACACTCAACAAGATGCCTCTTGATCTCTACCACTTAAAAGGACAAGGACTCGAAAAGTTAGTGATGCTTCTCTCTCCACATAGCGTCTCCAGACCTGCTGAGTTTCTCCAATACTTTCTGTTTTTATTCCAGATAGCCAGTATCTGCAGTATTTTGCATTTACCAACTGTACGACCCCCTGCAAAGCAGTCACTTTTCTACTTTGTTCCACATTGCCGTTTCTTCACTATCACTGGGTATGAATCCTGGCATGCCACATGGACTGCAATAATTCACAAAGGAGACTCACTACCACCTTCTAAGGGATGTTTAGGAATGGCCAATAAATGCTGAACTGGCCTGTGATACTGACATCCAACAATTGAATAATAAACTAAATAATGCTCATTGCACTGGACCCGTTTGACTGAGCAAGATTCTGGTTACATGCATTTTACTAGCTCCTTCTGCAGTGCAGCATTGACTTTTGCTCGAGAATGCCACTGTGGAACCTCATGGGATGTTTGACTACGTTAACGGTGCCAAATAAATGCAAGTTGATGTTGTTGCTGTTATTTCTGCACCTAGTGATAGAGGGGCATCCCACATGATTGAGTTGCCTTCAAGCAACCCTTTCTGGGAAGCACTGTATCTTGCAACTATAAACATGCTCTGAGCAGGGCTCCATCTAGCAAGCAGGGAGACAGAGAATACTGGCACAGACGTTATGTAATCCCACAACAAGTCATTACAGACGTCAATGTTTCAGTTTCCGCCGTACTTAGTGTCGTAGTGATAGGACAATTAGTCCCATGCAGCTCTAATTACAGCAACGAACACAGTTTTCATGACACTGTGATACTGCACCAGTACGATGCACCAGTTGAGTGGTGGAGGGAATGCCATCAATTTCTAGTCCATCAAAACAACTAGTGCATGACTTTTAAATAAATTGCATTCCCATTCAAAGGATGAAAGCTTCCATCATGCAATCTATGTTCAATAGTGGACATGAATCTGAACATTGAGTTCATTCTTGGGGCAGTGGGTTGGCCTTGGACATATGCACTTTTGAGGAACAAGGCCAGCCCTGTAGCAGGGAAGGGCAGGAATGTCATCATACTTAAAGAGAATGTGGATGGACCCTCAATCACAGCAATCTGGGACAATCACTCAGACTAGGTGTCCACAACTGAATATTCTTCCTCCTCCAGTCAGCCTGCCTCCTTTCGCCAAACAAATGTCCACCCTTACTTATCCTCTTGACCTACATCCTTTACACTGCAGTCTTTCCTTCAGTCATCCTCCATGCATCATATAACTTAAACTGCAAAAATCTGATCTCACTCGTGCCATGGCATAGACAATCCCCTCTTGATGGCAATTACTCACTCTAAAAGTCCTGCAAGTGTACTGCTGCACACCACTTAGGAATTGAAGTTATGCCCTGAGGAGTTGATGGCTCAGTGGTATTATCGCTGGATTGTTAATCTGGAGACCCAGATAATGCTCTAGGGACCCAGGTTCAAATCTTGCCATGGCAAATGGTGGAATTTGCATTCAAGGGAAAAAAATAAATCTGGAATTAAGAGTCTAATCAAGACCACGAATTAATTGCTGGGGAAGAATACCTCTAGTTCACTAATGCCCTTTAGGGAAGGAAACTGCCATCCTTACCTGGTCTGGCCTACATGTGACTTCAGATTCAGAGCAATGTGGTTGACTCTTAACTGCCTCTGGGCAATTAGGGATGGGTAATAAATGCTGGTCTAGCCAGCAATGCCCTCATCAGCTCAATGAATTAAAGACTTAATTGTGAAGGGGTAGTTAACTTTGGCAGTCATCTTGGACTCAAAACATTAACTCCGTTTTTCTCTCCACAGATGGTGACAGATCTGTTGAGTTTCTCCAGCACTTTTTGATTTGAATCCAGACCTCCAGCATCTGCAATACTTTTACAAATAATGATAATCATGCGCTTAAATCCCACTTCTGAGAAATGAGCACATCATCCAGGCTGTGGTTATAATAGTGAGTTCGCACTTCTTCGCTGGATGTGTCTTTCTGATAAGTTAACCTAGGTGCCACTCTCTCCACAAGAAATTATCCCATGAATTATTTTTAAGAAAGCTCTGCCAATGTCCTGGCTAGTATTGAGTCCTGGGGCAAAATCAAGCAAAAGAAAATCACAGTATCTCCTAGCTGTTTTGGGAGCTTGCTGTGCATAAATTGATGGCCAAGCTTCCAACATTGGAGCACACTGCATGATGTACTCCATTGAGTGTGAAGTGCTTTTTGGAATTGTCTGAAGTTGTGAAAGATGCAATGCAGCTGCCAGATTTTTTTTTCATTTTAAGCAAGCATAAAAGGGAGCTTGAGACCTTGGTTATTTTAACTTAATGTTGAGAACTCCAAGACAAAGTAGAATAAAACTCACTTTTTAGGTCATTAGTTATCCTCTGCTGGGTGCTGTTGCCAAACTACATATCTGCGCAAACGCGGTAATACAAACTGGGGACCTAAAATAACACTCTTCCTGTTTTGTTCATCCAAACCAGCTTCACAGATGATTTAACTGAATCAAAGTTGAACTACCTCAACACTCAAGTATTCTTGTGATCTGCTGGTTAGCCTAGAACCACTCCCGAAATAAACATTAGCTCTTCCAAAAACAACTCCACTGCTTGTCTCCCAATTCAAACCGAGCCTTGTTCACCTGTCACCCCTGTGCTCACTGTCATATGGTAATGGCTTGGTTTTCACATCTACGCTTTCAAATTCTTTAATATACTTATCTATCCCAATCAGTGTAACCTTCTCCAGTCATACTACCCTCTGGGATCTCTATCCTCCTCTCATCCTGCTAGGTTGCTTGTTCCTAATTGCTCCAACAAAGCAGCCCTGGCTGACTGGGCCCTAACTTTTAGAACTGAACTTGTAAACCTATCTAACTACTTCATTTCCTCCAGATTGTTCCTTAAAACCTATTTCTGACCAATCCTCCGGCTTTTGGTCATAACATCTACTTACGTAGTTCCATGTTAAATTTGGCCTGATTACACTCAATTTAAATATGCTATGATAGAATATTATATTCCATTCACCGTATAAATTAGAATGATTTTCAGTAATGCCCCAATTTATTTCACAACTAACTTTTGATGCATTTCGACTCATGGGGAAGTGTTGGCCTAGTGGTATTATTGCTGGACTGTTAACCCAAACATGCAGATAATGTTCTGGAGATGTTCACATACCACCGCCACCAATCTCCACATCCAGCTCATCATCCTCCACCACTTCTGCTACCTACAGTCCGACCCCCACCACCATATTCCCCTCCCATCCCCCATCTGCCTTTCATAGGGACCGCTCACTCTGCAACTCCCTTATCCGCTCCACACACCGCACCAACCCCACCAGTAGCGGCACTTTATCCTGCAACCACAGGAGATGCTACACCTCCCCCCTCACCTATATCCAAGGCCGCAAACAATCTTTCCAAATCTGATAGGGATTCACCTGTACATCCTCCAACCCGGTCAACTGTATCCACTGCTCCCGATGTGGTCGCCTCAACATCAGTGAGACCAAGCGCAGACTCAATGGCCATTCCATGAAGTATCTGTGCTCTGTATGCTATAATCAACAATACCTCCTGGTTGTTGACCATTTTCACTCCCCCTCCTACTCCCTGGGTGATGAGTCCATCCTGGGCCTCCTCCAGTGCCACAATGACACCACATGCAAACTGGAGGAGCAACATATGCTGCCTCAAGAGCTCACATCCCAATAGCCTCAACATAGAATTTGTCAGTTTCAAAATCTCCCCACCTCCCCCCCTCCCCCCCGGCCTCATCCCACGTCCAACGCTTCCTCTCATCCCTGCCTCCTTGACCTGACACAACCTATGCATCTTCCTCCCCACCTATCCCCCCCATCCTTCCCACTGACCAATCTCTACATCCTCTACCTGCATCCACCTGTCACCATCCCACCTACCTACCCTCAGCCCCACCGTCCCTACTTATTTCCAAGCTCCCCTTCCCCTTCCCAGTCCTGATGAAGGGTGGAAGCCTGAAACTTCAACCTCCCTGCCCCTCTGACACTAACTGGACTGCTGCGTTCCTCCAGCACCACACTGAGTTATCTCTGACTCTATCAACTGCATTTCTTGCTGTCTACTAATGTTCTGGGGACTTCAGTTTGAATCCTGCCATATCAGATCGTGGAATTTGAATTCAAAATAAAAAGAAACTGGAATTAACAGTCTAATGATGACCACAAATTCATTGCTGATTTTTTGGAAAAACCCATCTGGTTCACCAATGAGATAATAAGGTGTTGAGCTGGATGAACACAGCAGGCCAAGCAGCATCAGCGGAGCAGGAAGGCTGCTGTTTCAGGCCTAGGTCTTTCTTCAGAAATGGGAGAGGGCAAGGTGGTTCTGAAATAAGTAGGGAGAGGGGGGAGGTGGATAGAAAATGTGGGGAGAAGATAGGTGGAGAGGAGGCAGACTGGTCAAAGAGGCAGGGATGGAGCCAGTAAAGGTGAGTGTAGGTGGGGAGGTAGGGAGGAGATAGTTCAATCCAGGGAGGACAGACAGGTCAAGGGGGTGGGATGAGGTTAGTAAGTAGGGGATGGGGTGGGGCTTGAGGTGGGAGGAGGGGATAGGTGGGAGGAAGGACAGGTTAGGGAGGCAGGGACGAGCTGGGCTGGTTTTGGGATGCGGTAGGGGAAGGGGAGATTTTAAAGCTTGTGAAGTCCACATTGATACCATTGTGCTGCAGGGTTCCCAAAGGGAATATGAGTTGCTGTTCCTGCAACTTTCGAGTGGCATCATTGTGGCACTGCAGGAGGCCCAGGATGGACATGTTGTCTGCAGAATGGGATGCTGCTTGGCCTGCTGTGTTCATCCAGCTCTACACCTTGTTATCTCAGATTCTCCAGCATTTGTAGTTCCTACTATCTCTGGTTCGCTCATGTCTTTTAGGGAAAGAATATGCCATCCTTACCTGGTCTGGCCTACGTGTGACTCCAGACCCACAGCAATGTGGTTGAATCTGAACTGCCCTTTCGGTAATTAAGAATGGGCAATAAATGCCAATCTAGATAGCAGTGCCCTCATCCCATGAGCGAATTAAAAAACAGCTCCATTATTAATGCACAGGCAGATTATAAGTCAGGGTTCAGATTTTTTTTTCATATTCATTCACAGGATGAGGGCATCATTGGCCAGGCCAGCATTCATAGCCCATCCCTAATTGCTGTGGGTCTGGAGTCACATGTAGGTCTGACCAGGTAAAGATGGCAGTTTCCTTCCCCAAAGGGCATTTATGAACCAGATGGGGTTTTTCCTGACAATCAACAATGGACTTATGGGCCATCTTTAATTCCAGATTTGTTTTTATTGAATTCAAATTCCATCTTTGCCATGGTAGGATTTGAACTTATGTTCCCAGAACATTACTAGTCCAGCGATAATTATGTGAGACCAACATCGCCCCTTAATATTCACATGCTCTCCTGGCTGACCTCCTGACTTCCACCCCTAGCAAAGTTGAACTCATCTAGAACTCTGCTGCTCATCTCCCAGCTCACCCAAGCTTCACCCATCCTTCATTCTTCTACTCGTTGATTTATCCAGATTCCCAATCCAGCAACACACTGACTTTTTGCTTTCCCAGCCTTGTGTTTAGATTCCTCCATTTCTTCCTGATTCCTTTCACTGTGACATTGTCATTAACTGTCTGGGCCCAATCCTCTGGAATTCACCCTTCGCAAGCACATCTGACCGCTTACATGACTCTATCCTCCTTTAAGATTTTCCTGAACCGCTACTGCATTGTTTGGCTGCTCTGATGTTCCCTTCTGTGGTTCAGTGTCCAGTTTCATATTCCCGTGAAACATTGTGGGATCTTTTACACACACGAGTTGATTAAGCTTACAGCATTCTATCTGCGACCAGCAAAAAATACAAGCATCAGGAGAATAATTGCGATAGGAGAGCATCATATTCCAGATCAGCATCCGGCATGGAGTTGACAAAAAATATTTTTCCCAGTTCATAATGTTTTATCGTGTTTTGCAACGGATGACAAAGGATTTGTGACACACAGACAGGCCATTCACCCCAGCAGACCTCGTTCCATTCCACCTTATTTGTTCTATCTGCATACTTTTAGAATCCAATCTCCCTCATATGCCCACACTTTCCTTCCCAAGTTCGGGTTGCTAGCCCTCCTAGAAATATTCTGGACTCGTAGATTAATCTCCAGGACATGGCAAGCAAAGCACGGGGAGAAAAGTCCTGGAGCTAAGTCACTGGGGAAGTGAAAAAGAACGTGCTTTCTCTTTCGTTTTCTTTGAGCATTTAAATTCATTAGCTCATAAACTACAGGAGATGAAGGGAAAATAAACTGGCTGCTGGATTGAAAGGTCACGTGATCCAACATTCAGGAATAGATCCAAACCAGAGTTGGCAACCCTGCCCTCATCTGAAAAATCTGTCATCATTGGGCAAAGATAAAACCGTTGGCCACTTTGATGAGGTATAAGGGGGTCAATGATCCAATCCACTTGGCATCCCTGAATCTCTTTGTAGTCCTATTTGGTCTGAGATTCAAAGACTATGGAGATCATTTGGTTTCTCTTTGAAGATGACTTGTTTTTGTTTTGTGGTTGTAGCATTTTTCCATGCAGAGGACTTTGCTACATTAACCCACCCACTGCGATTGACCTTGAGAAAGTGGTTTTAAGGCTTATTCTCAGGGATATCTCATTTCAACACACCTCAGACACACTAGCCTGGATTTTAACTCCCAGTATGCCAGCAGCGGGGATCAGAAAACTGGAATCACACAACCCCATGTGTGCCTCATTTTTTTTAGTATTTATAGCAGCCTGGGATAGGGCTCCTGATAAAAGCAAGAGGGTGCCTGTTAATTCTCAAAAGTTACAGTCTGCCTGTTGCTGAGCAATAGAAAAAAAAATTGTTGGGGCATAAAAGGCTAAAAGAGACCCACGTCATAGCGTCATACAGCATGGAAACAGACCCTTTGGTCCAACCCGTCCATGCTGACCATAATCCCAAACTGAACTAGTCCCACCTGCCTGCGCTTGGCTCATAACTCTCCAAACATTTCTTATTCATGTACTTATCCAAATGCCTTTTAAATGTCGTAACTGTACTCACATCCATCATTTCCTCTAGAAGGTCATTCTACTCATGAACCACTCTCTGTGTAAATGATTGTCCCTCGTGCCTTTTATAAAATCTCTCTACTCTCTTTAAAAATATGCCCCCGAGAGCTGAAATACCTCACCCTAGGGAAAATATATCTACCACTCACCTTAACTATGTCCTTCATGATTTTGTAAAACTCTTTGAGGTCACCCTTCAACCTCCTACGCTCCAGGGAAAAAAGTTCCAGCCTCTACTTATAACTCAAATTCTCCATGCCTAGCAACATCCTGGTAAATATCATTTCTTGCTTTTAAGCTTCTCGTGTGCAAGAATTACCGAGCATGCTGTTGAAACACCTTGAGGTCAACAGGCTTGGCCTTCATGCCATCAAGATCTGACATTCGCTTCTCCAAAACTCAAGGGTGACCAACTGCTATGAAATGAAGAAAGGGACACCTTGATCATGGGAGTGATAATGGTTGACCATAAGAACGAAAGCAAGTCATGGCTTCTGGTGACCATCTAGAAGGGAGGGAGATGGAAGGTGACAGGTGCCATAACTACCCAGGCTGGCCAATAGCTCGTGCTTGTAAAATAAACAAACTGGAGACTCAGGGGCTCGGATTTTCCACAGCTTGTCCTGGAAATAAGTCCAACCGTCAAAATAATCTTGGACAGTTGGGTCACACAGCATTCCTGGAGGCCTCCTCTTTCCCAGCCTCGCTGACTGCTTTGTAAATCGTTCAGCTTCCTCCTTCAACCTCCACATTATCAGGTTTGGCTTCTTGCCAGTAAATTCTAACTGCTGTGTCTGATCCAGGCATCTAGTCTGACTGGGTGATAGGTTGCACCAATTGGTTTAACTGGGACCCACTGTTATGAGCAGTCTTCCCATCCCTGGTCCTGCAAAAATCCTTGTCTCACAAGCCTTCAATTTATCCGAGCCATGTCCCACGTTGGAGCTGGGGCCCGTGTAATGCGACAGTTCGAATGGGGAAGCGCAGCGCCATCGCTCCAAACTCCTGCTCCTGTACAGATCATCCTCACCCACCCGCTTCAACACCGACAAAAAAGTTTCTGGAATTTTCCCAACCCCTCAACTCTCTGCTCAAGTCAATCGAATCTCGTTTTTGCCTGCTCTCACCAATGCTGCAGGACAAATCTCTCTCCAGTAAAGCCTTGATTCAACTTTTGCAAGCATTATTCTTTCCACGTTCCATACTGAAGTGACTGTTTAAAGATATGCTCATTTAACCAGACAGGGAATGGTTAGAATGTTATCTAGTCAGTCATAGCTGCCACCAGGTCCCCCTCTTCCCAGGACAGGAGAAGAGTTTTAAACTAGGATGATAACTGGTCCACCACCTTCCTGGCCACTTCTGACCTGTCCTGACCCTACAGTGGCTGGTCATGCATTTTCCTTTATTTGTATATGCATGTCACTAGCTGGGCCAGCATTTATTGCCATTACTAATTGCCCCTTGAACTGAATGGCATGCTAAGGATGCTTTAGAGTGTAGTTAAGATTAACACTGCCGTGGATCCAGAGTCGTGTATCGGCAGATTTCGTTCCCTAAAGGGCATCAGTGAATCAGATGGTTATTTACAGCAATTGACTATGGTCGCTTGTCACCACTAGATTAGCTTTCTTTTAATTCTAGATTTACACTGAATGTAAATTTCACTATTGGCTACTGGTCCCAGATCATTAGCCTGAGGTTCTAGGTGATGAACCACGTGACATTACTACTTTACCACTGTCTCCGCTGAAGGCATTCATTTTGGCCCAAGTTAGTGGCCTATTTTCTCCTCAATTGCAGTCATACTAGTGGTTAGTATCTGACGAGTCACGAATGGTGCTGAACATTGTGCAATCATCAGCAAGCATCGCCAATTCTGACCATATGATGGAGGGAAGGTCATTGATGAAGGAACTGAAGAAGGTTGGGCCCAGTGCACTGTCCAGAGGAACTCCTACAGAATTGTCCTGGAGCTGAGATGACTGAACTCCAATGACCACAACCATCTTCCTATGTGCCAGGTATGACTCCAACCATCAGGTATGCCCCCTGATTCCCATTGACTCCAGTTTTGCTATGGCTCCTTGTTGCCACACTCGGTCGAATAGTAGGTGGTAAAGGCAAGCCCAAGGCATGTCAGGTGAAATGTCAGGCATTGTGGGCGGTCCCTCTTTCTGAAGGGTGAATTACACCCCACGATGATATGCCACTTTTATGACATCCCCATGCAGCCTCCAGCGTCCAACTTCCTACCCCCCTCACCAACCCTGTCGTCCTGCCCGATCAAGAACGCCAGAGAGTTACTGCTCTGGTTTGATAGGCATATTGCCAACTGGATGTGAGTTTGCTCGCTGAGCTGGAAGGTTAGTTTTCAGATGTTTCGTCACCATTCTAGGTAACATCATCAGTGAGCCTCCGACGAAGCGCTGGTGTTATGTCCCACTTTCTATTTATCTGGTTAGGTTTCCTTGGGTTGGTGATGTCATTTCCTGTTCTTTTTCTCAGGGGATGGTAGATTGGCTCCAAGTCAATGTGTTTGTTGATGGAATTCCGGTTGGAATGCCACGCTTCTAGGAATTCTCATGCATGTCTCTGTTTGGCTTGTCCTAGGATGGATGTGTTGTTCCAATCAAAGTGGTGTCCTTCCTTATCTGTATGTAAGGATACGAGTGATAGTGGGTCATGTCGTTTTGTGGCTAGTTGATGTTCATGTATCCTGGTGGCTAGCTTCCTGCCAGTTTGTCCAATGTAGTGTTTGTCACAGTTCTTGCAAGGTATTTTGTAGATGACGTTCATTTTATTTGTTGTCTGTATAGGGTCTTTTAAGTTCATTAGCTGCTGTTTTAGTGTGTTGGTGGATTTGTGGGCTACCCTGATGCCAAGTGGTCCGAGTAGACAGTGAGCTGCCTTCTTGAGCCACTGCAGTCTATGTGCTGTAAGTGGACCTTAAGCTATTAGGGAGGGAGGTACAGGATTTTGACCTGAAGACCCTGAAGGAATGGCAAGTATTTCCCAGCTGCAATGGCCTAGTGATATTATCATTGCAGTGTTAATCCAGAGCCCCAGATAATGTTCTGGGGACTCCGGTTTGAATCCTACCACGGCAGATGGTGGAATTTGAATGCAATAAATAACTGGAATTAAGGGTCAAATGATAACCATGAATCCGTTGCCAATTGTCGTAAAAACCCATCTGTTTCACTGATGTCCTTTCGGGAAGGAAACTGCCATCCTTACCTGGCCTGGCCTACAAGTGACTCCAGACCTGCAGAAATGTCGTTAACTCTTAACTGCCCTCTGGGCAATTAGGGATGGACAATAAATGCTGTCTAGCCAGCAACGCCCTCAAACCGTAGATGAATAAAGTAAAGATATTCAGTGGCTTGGAAGGGAAGTTGCTTTCATTGTGGTGTTCCCATATATCTGCTATACTTGTCCTTCTGGATGGAAGTTTTCATGGTTTTGGAAGATGCTAAGCATACTTGGTGAATTTCTGCAGAGCCTCCTGTAAATAGTACACACTGCTGCTACTGAGCATCAGTGGTGGAGGGAGTGGCGGTGGTGCTAATCAAGCTTTGTCCTGCCTGGTTTCCAGCTTCTTGAGTGTTGGTGGAGCTGCACTCATCCAGGCAAGTGGGGAGTATCCCATCACACTCCTGATTTGTGCCTTGTAGATGGTGGACCGGCCTTGGGGAGTCAGGAGGTGAATACCACTTAAGGATTCCTAGTGAATCTGACATGCTGTTGTAGCCACTGTATTTGTATGAGTGTTCCTGCTCATTTTCTGTTCAATGGTAATCCCTAGGATGCTAATAGTGGGGAATTCAGTAATAGTAATACCATTAGCTGAGATGGCCATTGCTTGGTGTTTGTGTGGTGTGAATGTTACTTGTTACTTTTCAGCCCAAGCTTGGATGTTGTCCAGATTTTGCTGCATTTAAATGTTTCAGTATCTGAAGAGTTGCAAACTGACATTGAACACTGTGCATCAGCGAGCATTGTCATTTCTGACCTTTTGATGGAGGGAAAGTTATTTGTGAAGCAGTTGAAGAGGGTTGGGCCTAGGGCACTATCCTGAGGAACTCCTGCAAGATGTTCTGGAGCTGAGGTGACTGACATCACATAACCACAACCATCTTTCTATGTGCCATATATAAGACTCCAACCAGTGTAGAGTTTTCTCCCTGATTACCACTGACTCCAATTTTGCTCGAGCCCTTTGGTGCCACACTTGGTTGAAAGAGGTCAAGGGGCTGTCACTCTCATCTTGCTTCTGGAATTCAGCCCTTTTTCCCATGTTTGAACTAAGGCTGTAATGAGATCAGGAGCTGAGTGGCCCTGGCAGACCCCAAACTGGGTGTCACTGAGCAGGTTATTGCTGAGCAGGTGCTGCTTGATATCACTGTTGATAACACCTTCCATCACTTTACTGATGATCGAGAGTAGACTGATGGGGTGGTAATTGGCCAAATTAGATTTGATTTTTGTGCACAGGGCATACCTGGGCAATTTTCCACGTTGCCAGGTAGATATCAGTGTTATAACTGTACTAGAAGAGCTTGGCTAAGGGAGACAGCAAGTGCTCGAGCACAAGTCTTCAGTACTATTGCTGGAATGCTGTCAGGGCTGGTAGCCTTTGCACTATCCAGTGGTCCCAACCGTTTCTTGATATCACGTGGAGTGAATCGAATTGGCTGAAGGCTGGTATCTGTAATGCTGGGAACCACTGGAGGAGGCCGAGATGAATCATCCACCCGGCACTTGTGGCTAAAGATTGCTATGAATGTTTCAGCTTTATCTTTTGTGCTCTTCCATCATTGAGGATGGGGATATTTGAGGAACCTCCTCCTCCAATGAGCATAGATTATAGAATCCCTACAGTGTGGGGACAGGCCGTTCAGCCCAACAAGACCACACCACCCCTCTGAAGAGCATCCCACCCAGCCCCGCTATCCTGCTCCTAATTTCTCATGTCTAACCCACCTAACATAAACATCCCTGGGCACTATTAGCATGGCCAATCTACCTACCCTGCACATCTTTGGACTGTGGGAGGAAACCGAAGCACTCAGCAGAAACCCATGAGGACATGGGGGAGAATGTGCAAACTCCACACAGGTAGTCACCCAAGTCTGGAATTGAACCTGGGTCCCTGGCGCTGTGAGGCTGCAGTGCTAGCCACTGAGGCACAGTGCCGCCCCAGTTTAAGTTAGCCAGTATACTGACATTCTCCCCAAGCCACGCCTTGAAACTTGTTAATTGTCAGGCACTATTCATGGCTGGATGTTGCAGGACTGCAGAGTTTAGGTCTGGCCTGTTGGTTGTGGAATCACTTAACTTCGTCTGTTACTTGCTGCTTATGCTGTTTGGCACAAAATTAGTCCTGTTTGGTGGCTTCACCAGGTTGACACCTCATCTTCAGGTCTGTCTGGTGCTGCTCTTGGCATGCCCTCCTGCACTCTCCATTGAATCATGGTTGATCCCCTGGCTAAAAGGTAATTGTTATACTGGGCCATGAGGTTGTAGATTGTGCTGGAGTACAATTCTGCTGCTGTGATGCTCCATAGCACCTCATGGACGCCCAGTCTTGAGTTGCTACATCTATTCGAAGTCTGTCCCATTCAGCACAGTGATAGCTACACGCAACATAATGGAGGGTATTCTCAATGTGAAGGCAGGTCTTTGTCTCCACAAGGAATGAGCAGTTGTCAGTCTTACCAACACTGTCATGACCAGATCCATCTATGGCAGGCAGATGAGGCCAAGTATGTTTTTCTCTCTTGCTGATTCCTTCACCTTTTCTCCTGGGTTCTGTTCTGATTTATCTTATATCCATTTCCCTTAGTTTGCGTTCTCCTATCAATGGAAGCAACTTGACGTTGAGTAGCGATCTATTGAACTCCATTGTAATTATAATTGAACTCCATTAAATTGTATTGAACTCTATTCTAGGCCGTTGTCCATTCAGGTCTTAGCTGACCATTTTAACCTGTCATTATCCCATCAATATATCATATAGTCTAGAACTGTGCGCGGTATTCTGAGTGTGATGTAATCAAGATTCTATGCATAATTTCTCCATTTATGTGAAATGAACACTGATGCTGCTTGTTTTTCTTAAAGCCTCATTAATCCATGCTGCTGCCTTTAGTGACTATTTGAAATGTCTTTGACAGCCCTGCCCTACCATAGCAAGGTGTTATTGCATCATTTATGTTTACACTCCTTCCAGAATTTGGCAGCAAGAACAATGATAAAGTCATTTACTATAGTTGTACTTTCCAGCTGTCTGTCAGCTAGGCTGCTAATCTGCAAATTTGATACTAACTAGCAATTAACCCTCAATTAAAAGTGACTAATATTACCATAAACACAGCTGAACCCATCCCACACTCTCAGAAACCACAAAAATAAAGAGAGATCATGCAGGGAGCTCCCTCAGGTCTGATGAAGCTGCTAGATGTCTTCGCACAACTATTGGTGTGCTATCAACTTTGTGACCAATCTACTAGTCATACATCAGTGGCTGTCCTCTGACATTCCTCACTCTAGATACAATCCCTTGCATTTATGTAGCACCTGTAATGCAGTGAAAGTTCCCAAGCTGCTTCACGGGAGTGCATAATTTGAGAATAGGCACCGCAGGTGGATGTGAAGACAGCTTGAGGTTGAAGGGGTAAGTTTTGGGGAAGCACAGTGGCTCAGTGGTTAGCACTGCTGCCTCACAGTGCCAGGAACCTGGGTTCGATTCCACCCAGCGTGGAGCTTGCACATTCTCCATGTGTGGTGTGCATGGGTTTCCTCTGGGCGCGGTGGTTCCATCGCACAGTCCAAAGATGTGTAGCACAGGTGGATTGGCCAAGGAAAATTGCCCGTAGTGTTAAGGGATGTGTAGATTAAGTGGGTTATAGGGGGATGGGTCTGGGTGGGATGCTCTGAGGGTCAGTGTGGACTTGTTCAGCCGAAAGGCCTGTTTCCACACTGTGGGGACTCTATGAAGTTACTGAGCATCCGAAAGATGGAGAGAGAAGCATTGAGGCAGAGGTAATGATAGCGGTAATTCTAGAACTAAAATGTTGATGGCATTGGCCTCACCAATACAGCGATGAAGGAAATCAGGGGTTAGGAGCACCAAGACTTCAACAGTTACAGAATGTTTCAGCCATGAGTGGGTACATTTGAGAAGGGTGTGAAATGAGAGCACTAGCTGAAATAGTTGACTGCGGCGGTGACAAGGACGTGTGTAAGAGTTTTAGTGATGGATGACAGACTTAATGTGGGTTTGTAAAATTCACCAAGTCTCCTTAGACAGCACCATCCAAACACATGATTATTTCCATCAGAAAGGACAAGGGCAGCATTAAAATGGGAACACCACCACCTGCAAGCTCTTCTCCAAGCCACCACCATCCTGACTTGGAGATATATCACCATTCCTTCACTGTTGCTGAGTCAAAATCCTGCAATTCCCTCTCTAAGGGCATTGTGGGTCAACACATAGCATGTGGACGGCAGCAGTTCGAGAAGGTGGCTCACCGCCACCTTCTTCGGGGCAACTAGGGATGAGTAATAAATGCTAACCCAGCCCCCATGCCATGAGTATATTTTGAAAAATGACCCGAGGCAGCAGCATAGGTGGTCGATGTTATAGTGTGGGAGTAAGTTGCCTTGGTAACACAGAGGATACGGGGCTGCTATTTCAGCTTACTCTTATACATAAGGACATAAGAACTAGGATCAGGAGTAGGCCATTTGGCCCATCAAGCCTGCCCCGCCATTTAATAAGATCATGGCTGATCTTTTTGAGCTCCACTTACCTGCCCAATCACCATAACCCTTAATTTCTTTACTGTTCAAAAATTTATCTAGCCTTGCCTTAAAAACATTCAGCGACGTAGCTTCAACTGCTTTGAACATGCAGCTGTGTGTGTCTCAGAGCAGGCTGTTGTTGAGCACGAACCAGGTAACAAGGGCAGGTTGGTGAAGAAGGTGTTTGGTATGTTTGAAGTGTTTGGTACACCTGCCTTTATTAGTCAGTGCATTGAGTACAGGAGTTGGGAGGTCATGTTGCAGCCGTACAGGATACTGGTTAGGCTACTTTCAACTCTGGTCTTCCTGTTAGCAGAAGGATGCTGTGAAAGGGTGCAGAAAAGATTTCCGGGGATGTTGCTGGGGCTGGTGGGTTTGAGCTATTTCAGAAGCCGAATGTGCTGAGGCTATTTTCCCTCGAACGCTGGAGGCTGAGTGGTGACCTTATAGAAGTTTATAAAATCATGAGGAGCACGGATTGGGTGAATACCCAGGGTTTTTTTCCCAGGGTAGGGGAGTCCAAAACTAGAAGGCATAGGTTCAAAGTGAGAGGGGAAGGATTTAAAAGGGGCCTAAGGGGCAAATAATTCACGCAGAAGGTGGTGCGTGCATGGAATGAGCTGTCAGAGGAGGTGATGGAGGCTTGTACAATTACAGCATTTAAAAGGCAAATGGGTTTAGAGCGATATGGGCCAGTGCTGGTAAATTGAACTAGATTAATTTAGGACATCTGGTCAGTGTGGACGAGTTGGACTGAAGTTGTACACCACCATGACTCTTAAGCGGTCAGTCTGAATCTGACCCAGCATGGCTCGTGTGTTTTGCTGCAGGGTAGTGCCTGTGTTTACAAGTCGGTGAAGCTGTGAATGATAACACTTGTGATGATAAAACTTGTCAATGCGTGTTTGCCTTGCACTCAAGCGAAGGAGAGCTCCAAAGGAATTTGGCTGCCACCGAGAAACTTGGCTGCAACATGTTGTTGACGGGCAGCCAATTTAGCAAACATGTGTCGGGCTCCTGAAACCAATAGAATTCCCACTTGATGCTAAAGCGACCACCTTAAAGCTTTTATTAGAAACGAATCTCCTCATCTCTTGACATTTTGGGATTAGGAGGGTTATCCAATCATTTCCCAGTTCACATCTTCATCTCCCAAAGTCACTGGTCAGATCATAATGTACTGTCTAATTGATTGCTTGTATTTATCAGGCAGTCTGTTCAACTATGGAGCCTATTTTAGCCAAGTTAAACCTTTCTGCTTCTCTCTTTTTTTCCCTTTGAGTCTCTTCATACCCATTGCTTTGAGCAAGACTTCAGTCAATGCTTTTGTTTGACATTTTCTTCTTCTGTTTGGAGTCCACTCTTGGCTAATTAGTTCTCGGTGCTCAGACCTCAGGCTTTCTTTTTGCACTGAGGCATGTTTCTCTTCTGCCCATTCACTCCTCAACCAGTTGCAGGAGAGACACTGAGGCAGGTGTCCAGCCCATTTTCTCCCACTATTAATCTTTAGCGTCGTGGCAATTTTGGCAAGCCTGAAGTCTGGACCCATCCTTCCAGGACACGAGTTCAAATCTCACTGCATTGGCTGGCGAGTTTAAGTTAAATTCATCAATAAATTTGAAACAAAAAGCTTAACCCATTCATTGTAACAATGAAACCACATGATTGTCCTAAAACCCACTTGTTTCACCTCTGGGGAGGTAATCGACCAGTCTTGCACAGTCTGGTCTCAATGTGAATCCACATTCACGGTTATATGGGTATCTCTTCATAGAATCAAAGAATCCCTACAGTGTGAAAGCAGACCATTCACCCCCCAATAGTCCACACCACCCCTCCAAAGAGCATCCCACTCAGTTATCCCACCCAGTCCTCCCACCCCTTACCCTATCCCTGCATTTCCAATGGCTAATCTCTGGACACTATGGGCAATAGAGTATAGCCAGTCCACCTGGCCTGCACTTCTTTGGACCGTGGGAGGAAACAGGGGCACCTGGAGGAAAACCATGCAGAAACGGGGAGAATATGCAAACTCCACACAGTCGCCTGAGGCTGGAAGTGAACCTGGGTCCCTGGTGCTCTGAGGCAGCACTAAGCCACCATCCCACCCTCTCTTAAGTGTCTCCTGGCTGAGAAAGCCATGCAGTTGTATCATGCGAAATACGAACACAGCAGATGGGAACAGGAGTAGGCCATTTGGTTCCTCAAGGACTGCAGAGTACAGCACCTTCTTGGCAATGCCTAGGTGGATGCAATTACACACCATGTGGAGTGTAGCAGTTGAAGAAGACAGCTTCCCAAGGGCAGGTAAGGCTTGGGAAATAAATACTAGCCAAGTGAATGAAGTTCACATCCCAAGTACAAAAAGAAATTGTGGCTTTCCACTTCATGCACACCATCCTAACAATCATCCTCTGCTAAGGATTTGCTCAGCATGAGCCAGGAAATTATACATGAGATCTTTCTGAGCTAAGTAGCTCAGTGGAAAGCCAGTATCTAACAATTTACACTTTAAATACCATCAAAGATGGATTGTTACACTGGGCTCTAATGGCCAGCAACCAATAGATCCAATTATTGGTTCTTTCTCTATACTGTGACTATGGCATCTCGTATACGTAAGAAAGCAGTGAAACTGCAGGACCGTCTCTCTACACTTAGCTGCCTGTTTAAATAATGATACATGCCAAGCCTCAGAAAACTCACAAACAATAGAGAATGTCTTGTGCAATAAACAGCCCAGGTCTCCAAACAAGTGCTGAGTCCATAATTTAAAACATGTAATGTCACTTATTAATATTTGCCACTGTTGGAGCAGCAAACTAGAAGTCTCCTCACACTCATGACTGACTGAGAGCGAGATTGTTTTGTTTTGTGAGTGAATGTTAATGGAACCAAGGCACGTAAATAAAGTTGAATTCAGACAGATTTGCTGTGATCAAACTGATGGCAGAAGGGACTCAAGAGCTGAATAACTTGCTCAAGTTTCCACATTCCAAATTTGACTAAAACCACTCCAATTTACAATGCATTTGCTATCCTGCCAGCACACTCTACTTTTCTGCATTAAGTCTGGCAACGATAAACTGGTAGATTCGCTGAGGTCAGCAGGTGTTATTGGTCCAGTAAAATGTTAACTTTAGTACTGCTGGTTGCCATGTGTCTGGAGACTGTGCCACAGAGAATGCACAAAAATAGGAAGGGACCGCAAGTTGTCTTTTCCCTAGGGTGGGGTTTTCAAGACCAGGGGGCACATTTTTAAGGTGAGAGATTTAAAAGAGACATGGGGGGTGCAAATATTTTACACTGAGGGTGTAGAATTAAATTCCTGAGGAAGTGGTGGATGTGGGCACAGTTATAACATTTAAAAGACATTTGGATAAGTGCATGAACAGGAAAATCTTGGAGGAATATGGACCATGTGCAGGCAGGTGGGACGAGTTTAGTTTTGGATTATGCTTGACGTGGACTGTTGAACCGAAGGGTCCATTTCTGTGCTACATAACTCTACGATTTTATGAACGTGGGCCAACTCCATGGACAGTAAACAGAGAAAGACTTATATTTCCCCATCAACCATTCAGGGTGTTTCAAAGAACTTTACAGACACTGAGGTACTTTGGCAGCGTAGTCATCTTTATGACATAGGGAAGCTGGGGTCAATTTGTGGACAGAAAGCTCCCACAAACTGTGTTATAATCGCAGCTGATGGTAAAACTGGACAAGTCAGCAATCGGAGTGAAATCTGACTAGATAGACCAGATTTTTTTTTGCTTATCATGGTGGCCAGCCACCATACCAATTCTGACATCTGCTGCAGCATCAAGCACAGAAGAGATTGAACTCTTGTGAGGAGAGCAAACACGGCTAAGCACTTAAGAAGGGACTGTCATGTTGAGCTTTTAACTTTATTGCTTTATTTTTTCTATTTTTGCACAATAGCAAAATAGGAATAGCAACATCATGCACTTTTCATTGTACTGTTGTATCACTGTAATTGAGTACACGTGACATTAAAACCTAATTCTAATGCAAATATTCTTATTTGCCTATTAGAATTTATTTTTTGGTCACGCTTGTAGTAGAGCCCATCAGGAAGCAGGCAAATCTGGATTTAGTGATGTGTAATGAGGCAGACTTGATTAGGGAGCTTAAGGTGAAGGACACAGCCCCCTCTATCCCTCCCTCGGGGTCAGTGACCATAATATGATAGAATTGACCCTACAGTTTGAGTGGGAGAAGCTGGAATCAGATGTAATGCTATTACAGTTAAGGAAAGGTTAACTATGATGAATGAAAAGTTGAGCTGGCCAGAGTTAATTGGAAGGGGAGCTGAGCAGGGAAGACATTAGAGCAGCATTGGCTGGAGTTTCTAGGTTTATTTGGAAGGCACAGCAGAAATTTATTCTAATGAAGAAGAAACATACTAAATGGAATATAAGTGGCAGTTGGGAGACGTGGCACACGTCTCCGCTGGCTACATCTGCGGGAAGTGCACCCAGCTACGGCTCCTTGAAAACCGTGTTAGGGAAATGGAGCTGGAGCTGGATGAACTACGGATCATTCGGGAGGCAGAGGGGGTAATTGAGAGGAGTTACCGGGAGTTGGTCACTCCTAAGGCTCAGGACAAGGATAGATGGGTTACAGTTAGGGAGAGGAAAGGGGACAGACAGACAGTGCAGAGATCCCCTGTGGGCATTCCCCTCAGCAATAAGTATACTGTTTTGGATACTGCTGGGGGCGATGACCTACCAGAGGAAAGCCATAGTAGTCAGTTCTCTGGCACTGAGCCTGACACTGTGGCAAAGAAGGGAAGGGGGCAGAATAGAAAAGTACTCGTGGTAGGGGACTCGATAGTTAGGGGAATTGACAGGAGATTTTGTGGTCAGGATCGGGATTCCCGGAAGGTATGTTGCCTCCCTGGTGCCAGGGTCCGGGACGTCTCCGATCGGGCGTATAAGGTTCTAAAAGGGGAGGGCGAACAGCCAGAAATCATGTTACATATTGGCACAAATGATATAGCCAGAAATAGGATTGAGGATATAAAAAGTGATTTCAGGGAGTTAGGATGGAAGCTGCAGAGCAGGACGAACAGAATAGTGTTCTCTGGTTTACTACCGGTGCCACAAGATAGCGAGGCGAGGAACAAGGAGCGGGCGCAGCTGAACACGTGGCTACGCAGCTGGTGTAGGAGGGAGGGCTTCAGATATGTAGATAATTGGGATGCCTTCTGGGGAAGGTGGGACCTGTACAAGAAGGATGGGTTGCATCTGAACTGGAAGGGGACCAATGTCCTGGGTGGAAGGTTTGCTCGAGTAGTTCGAGAGGGTTTAAACTAGTATGGCAGGGGGGTGGGAACCTGAACTGTATACCGGAGGTGAGAGTTGATGCAGGTGAGGCAGTAGCAAGAGGTAGACCAGCTAGTGGGAAGGGTTTTCCTGGGAAGGAACCAAGGGATCGGTTAAAGTGTGTTTGCTTTAATGCAAGGAGTATCAGGAATAAAAGTGATGAACTTAGAGCATGGATCAGTACCTGGTGCTATGATGTTGTGGCCATAACAGAGACATGGGTTTCTCATGGGCAGGAATGGTTGCTGGATGTTCCAAGGTTTAGAGCATTTAAAAAGAATAGGGAGGGGGGAAAAAGAGGAGGGGGTGTAGCACTACTGATCAGAGAGGGTATCACAGCTACAGAAGCTTCCATAGTCGAAGAAGATCTGCCTACTGAGTCAGTATGGGTGGAAATTAGGAACAGCAAGGGAGTAGTCACCTCGTTAGGGGTTTACTACAGGCCCCCCAATAGCAGCAGGGAGATTGAAGAAAGCATAGGTCGGCAGATTTTGGAAAAGTGTGGACGCAGTAGGGTTGTTGTAATGGTTGACTTTAACTTTCCAAATATTGATTGGAGCCTCCTTCGAGCAGAAGATTTGAATTGAGCTGTTTTTGTAAGGTGTGTTCAGGCGGGTTTCCTAACTCAGTACTTTGACAGGCCGACAAGGGGAGAGGCCATTCTAGACTTGGTGCTTGGAAACGAGCCGGGGCAGGTATCAGATCTTGTGGTGGGAGGGCATTTTAGTGATAGTGACCATAACTGCCTCACATTCTACATAGCTATGGAGAAGGAGAGGATTAGGCAAAATGGGAGGATATTTAATTGGGGAAGAGGAAACTATGACGCGATTAGACACGAGTTAGGAAGCATGGACTGGGAGCAATTGTTCCATGGTAAGGGAACTATAGACATGTGGAGACTGTTTAAGGAACAGTTGTTGCGAGTGATGAATAAATATGTCCCTCTGAGACAGGCAAGAAGGGGTAAGATAAAGGAACCTTGGATGACGAGAGCGGTGGAGCTTATTGTGAAAAGGAAGAAGGTAGCTTACATAAGGTGGAGGAAGCTAGGGACAAGTTCAGCTAGAAAGGATTACTCGCAGGCAAGGAAGGAGCTCAAAAATGGTCTGAGGAGAGCCAGGAGGGGGCATGAGAAAGGCTTGGCAGAAGGAATCAGGGAGAACACAAAGGCATTTTACACTTATGTGAGGAATAAGAGAATGGTCAAAGAAAGAGTAGGGCCGATCAGGGGTAGCATAGGGAACTTGTGTGTGGAGTCTGAGGAGGTAGGGGAAGCCCTTAATGAGTTTTTTGCTTCTGTCTTTACGAAAGAAACGAACTTTGTAGTGAATGAAACCTTTGAAGAGCAGGTGTGCATGCTGGAATGGATAGAGATAGAGGAAGCTGATGTGCTGAAAATTTTGTCAAACATTAAGATTGACAAGTCGCCAGGCCCCGACTAGGTTTGTCCTCGGCTGCTTTGGGAAGCGAGAAATGAAATTGCTTCACCACTTGTGAAGATCTTTGCATCCTCGCTCTCCACTGGAGTCGTACCTGAGGGCTGGAGAGAAGCAAATGTAATTCCTCTCTTCAAGAAAGGAAATAGGGAAATCCCCGGCAATTACAGACCAGTAAGTCTCACGTCTGTCGTCTGCAAGGTGTTAGAAAGGATTCTGAGGGATAGGATTTATGACCATCTGGAAGATCATGGCTTGATCAAATACAGTCAACACGGCTTTGTGAGGGGTAGGTCATGCCTCACAAACGTTATCGAGTTTTTTGAGGATGTGACTAGAAAAGTTGATGAGGGTCGAGCTGTGGATGTGGTGTATATGGACTTCAGCAAGGCATTTGATAAGGTTCCCCATGGTAGGCTCATTCAGAAGGTCAGGAGGAATGGGATACAGGGGAACTTAGCTGCTTGGATACAGAATTGGCTGGCCAACAGAAGACAGCGAGTGGTAGTAGAAGGAAAATATTCTGCCTGGAAGTCAGTGGTGAGTGGTGTTCCACAGGGCTCTGTCCTTGGGCCTCTACTGTTTGTAATTTTTATTAATGACTTGGATGAGGGGATTGAAGGATGGGTCAGCAAGTTTGCAGATGACACGAAGGTTGGAGGTGTCGTTGACAGTATAGAGGGCTGTTGTAGGCTGCAGCAGGACATTGACAGGATGCAGAGATGGGCTGAGAGGTGGCAGATGGAGTTCAACCTGGATAAATGCGAGGTGATGCATTTTGGAAGGTCGAATTTGAAAGCTGAGTACAGGGTTAAGGATAGGATTCTTGGCAGTGTGGAGGAACAGAGGGATCTTGGTGTGCAGATACATAGATCCCTTAAAATGGCCACCCAAGTGGGCAGGGTTGTTAAGAAAGTATATGGTGTTTTGGCTTTCATTAACAGGGGGATTGCGTTTAAGAGTCGTGAGATTATGTTGCAGCTCTATGAAACTTTGGTTAGACCGCACTTGGAATACTGCGTCCAGTTCTGGTCGCCGTATTATAGGAAAGATGTGGATGCTTTGGAGAGGGTTCAGAGGAGGTTTACCAGGATGCTGCCTGGACTGGAGAGCTTATCTTATGAAGAGAGGTTGACTGAGCTCGGTCTCTTTTCATTGGAGAAAAGGAGGAGGAGAGGGGACCTAATTGAGGTATACAAGATAATGAGAGGCATAGATAGAGTTGATAGCCAGAGACTATTTCCCAGGGCAGAAATGGCTAGCATGAGGGGTCATAGTTTTAAGCTGGTTGGAGGAAAGTATAGAGGGGATGTCAGAGGCGGGTTCTTTACACAGAGAGTTGTGAGAGCATGGAATGCGTTGCCAGCAGCAGTTGTGGAAGCAAGGTCATTGGGGTCATTTAAGAGACTGCTGGACATGCATATGGTCACAGAAATTTGAGGGTGCATACATGAGGATCAATGGTCGGCACAACATTGTGGGCTGAAGGGCCTGTTCTGTGCTGTACTGCTCTATGTTCTATGTTCTATGTTCTATGAAACTGTGGCTGACAAGGGAAGTCAGGGACAGCGTAAAAGCAAAGAGAAAACATATAATATGGCGAAGCTTAGTGGAAAGCTAGAGGATTGGGAAACCTCAAAAAAACAGCAGAGGAAATACTAAAAAAGCAATAACGGGGAAAAGATGCAATATACAAAGCAAGCTAGCTGGTAATATAAAAGAAGATTGCGAGAGTTTTATCGATATCTAATAGGTAAGAGAGAGGCAAGAGTAGACAATGGGCTGCTGGAAGATGAGGCTGCTGAAGGAGTAATGGGGAATAAAGAAATGGCAAAGGAACCGAATAAGTACTTTGCATCAGTTTTCACAGTGGAAGACACCAGCATCATAGCAGAACTGAAGATATTTAGGTGCAGAAGTGAGTGTAATAGCCGTCACTAAAGAGAAGGTATTGGGGAAGCTGAGAAGTCTGCAGGTGGATAAATCACCTGGACTAGATGGACCACACCTGGAGTTCTAGAGGAGATAGCTGAGGAGATTGTAGAGGCATTGGTAGTGAACTTTCAAGGAATTACTGGAGTCAGACAGGGTCCCAGAGGACGGGAAAATGGCTAATGTAACACCCCTGTTTAAGAAGAGAGAGAGGCAGATGACAGGAAAATATAGGCAGTTAGCCTGACCTTGGCTGTTGATCAGATTTTAGAGGCCATTATTAAGAATAAGATTGAAGAGTACATGGAAGCGCATGGTAAAGTAAAGCTGAGTCAGCACAACTTCATCAAGGGGATGTCATGCCTGACAAATCTGTTAGAATTCTTTGAGGCGCTAATAAGCAAGTTAGACAAAGTAGAATGAATAGACATGATTTGTTTGGGTTTCCAGGAGGCCTTTGTCAAGGTGCTACGCAGGAGGCTGCTAAATATGAGTGCCTGGTGTTTAGGGAAAGGTACTGGCATGGATAGAGAATTGTCTGACTGACAGAAGGCTGATAGTGGGGATAAAAAATTTCTTTTTTAGGATGGCAGCCAGCCTCTAGTGAAGTTCCACAGAGGTCAGTGTTTCGACCACAACTATTCACATTATACATGCTAATCTTGCAGATGATGCACAGGTAGGTGGAAGGATGGATGAGTATTGAAGAAGCTGGGAGGGTGCAGAAGGACTTGAACAGGCTAGGAGATTGGGTGAAGAAGTGGCAGATTGAAAACAGTGTGAGAAAGCATGAGGTTATGCACTTTGGTCGGAAGAATAGAGCCATAGGCTATTTTCTAAAGTGGGGGAAGGGTTCGGAAATCTGAAGTTCAAAGAAAATTGCGAGTCCTAGTTTAGGATTTCTTTCAGGTTAACATATGGGTTCAGTTGGCAATTAGGAAGGAAAATGCAATGTTAGCATTCATTCCTAGAGGGCTAGAGTGCAAGAACAGGCTTTTTACTGAGGCTTATAAAGGCTCTGGTCACATTGCATTTGGAATATTGCGAGCAGTTTGGGTTCTATATCTAAGGAAGGACGCAATGGCATTGGAGAGGTCCAGAGGAGGTTTGCAAGAATGATTCAGGTGTTGAAGGCTTGTCATATGATGAGCAGTTAAGGACTCTGGACTCTAAACTCCTCAATAGCGTTTGCAAGGATGAGAGAGGATCTGAAAGGTCTTGAAAGGATCTGAAAGAGTAGAAGTAGAGAAGATGTTACCACTAATAGGAGAGAAATGGACCCAAGGGCACAGCCTCAGAGTGAAGGTAAGGCCTTTTAGAACTGAGATAAGGAGGAATTTCCATAGACAGAGGGTAGTGAATCTGTGGAAATCCTTGCTGCAGAAGGTTGTGGAGGCCAAGTCATTGAATGTACTTAAGACAGAGTTAATAGGTTCTAGGTAAATATGAGAATCAAGGCTTGTGGGTAGAAGGCAGGAGGTTGGGGCTGAAAAACATATCAGCATTGATCAAACAGGGGAGCAGACTAAATGGGCCAATGCCTAATTCTTCCTATATCTTCTGGCCTTATTCCCTGAGGACATGGCTCATGGCTCCATCCCCGCAGTTCTGTGAAGAAGTGTCACCATGCTGCAGACAGGTTGATGGCAACAATCATAGGACAGACCATCGGTTTGCTGAAAATGTGTTTCTGCTGCCTTGACTTGTCTTGCAGAGTATTGAGCCTTGGTGTCAGTTGTCAGCATCTTGGAGAAATACATCAGATATTCTATTACGGATTCGTTGAATCTTCATAGAAGCTCAGGCCAGTTTTCTGTGTTGTTTTTAAACAGAGTTCATTAACAGCCTGTACATGATAGTGAGGGTACAGAGCAGCATAGTCTGTGTTTTACAAGGTTCCAACCTTGTAGTGATTACTGAGATCACACTTACAGCTTACATCACAGCTTCCCTCCAACTGATTTGTTGATCTAGTGGCATGGTTCACACTCTGAGTCCTGAGTACAGGTAGTTCTGCTCTAACACGTTTCATTAATGCAAATTGTCTGTAACACAATTGATGAATAGTGGATGCTGTTTGGAAAATGCAAACTTTCTGCTGTACAGGTATAATGATTTTCTATAGCGATTTCCCTATAATGCAATTTTCTGTGGTGGTTTTCTATAGCATGATTTTCTACAGCACAAAGTCACGCAAGAATGCAATTATCATGCTATAGGAGAACTACTTGTAACTGAAACAATCCAGGGTTCAAATCCTGAATGAGTCCTTTGAGTAATATCACTGGGCTAGCAATCCAGAACCCAGGCAAATGTTCCAAGGATAGATAAAACAAAGAAGTGCCAAAGAAGAGACAGTAAGAACTGCTGATGCTGGAGTCAGAGATAACACAGTGGAGCTGGAGGAGGGGTCCTGGCCCAAAATGTCAACTTTCCTGTTCCTCTGATGCTGCCTGGCCTACTGTGTTCCTCTAGCTCCATGCTGTGTTACCGATGCAGTAAATCTGTGTTCGGAGGAAGGGTCATTGGAATCACAATGTTCACTCTGCTTCCCTCCCCATGGATGCTGCAAGAGTTGCTGCGTTTCTCCAGCACTTTCTGTTTCGGTTCCAAAAGTTTGCATCACATATAGACAGGATGATTATGAAGGAATTCAGCACACGTGCCTTTATTGCTCATTCCTTGGAGTATAGGAGTCGGGAAGTTGTATTGAGGTTGTACAAGGCATTTGTGAAGCTTCTTCTGAAGTACTATGCCCAGTTCTGGTGTAGTTACAGGAAGGATATTATTAAACTGGAGAGGGTTGAGAAGAGATTTACCAGGTTGTTGTTGGGTATGGAAGGTTTTAGTTATAAAGAAAGGCTGGGGCGTTTTTTTTCACTGGACCATAAGAGATTGAGAGGTGTCCTCATAGTGGTTTATAAAATCATGAGGGGTATAGACAGGGTTAATAGCCTAGGATGGGGGAATTTCAAGACTAGGAGGCACATTTTTAAGGTGAGAGGTGCGAGATTTAAAGAAGACATGAGGGCTAAATTCTTTACACAGATGGTGGTTCGCATGTAGAATTAAATTCCTGAGGAGGTGGTGGATGTGGGCACAGTTACAGTGTTTAAAAGATACTTGGATAAGTACATGCTACTTTTGGAATACTGCATTCAGTCCTGGTGTCTCTGCTATCGGAAAAATGTTGTTCAACTTGAAAGGGTTCAGATATGGTTTACAAGTGTTTTGCCAGGTTTGGAGAATGTGAACTATAGGGAAAAGCTGAAGAGCCTGAGGCTATATTCCTGAAATAGCCAAGGACTTTTTTTCCAGGGTAGGGGTTTCCAAAACTAGAGGGCATAGGTTTAAGGTGAGAGGGAAAAGGGTAAAAGGGACCTAAGGAGCAACGTTTTCGTGAAGAGGGTGGTGCATGTATGGAATAAGCTGCCCGAGGAAGTGATGGAGCCTGGTACATTTAAAAGGTGTCTGAATAGGTGCATGAAAGGGAAGGGTTTAGAGGGATATGGGCCAAAAGCTGGCAAATGGCACTAGATTGATTGAGGATATCTGGTTGGCATAGAGGAGTTGGACCAGCGGGTCTGTTTCTGTGCTGTATGACTCTATGTCTCTGTGACTCTATGAACAGAAATCTCCTCAAGGAATGCTGCTGTGTGGGAATATTTGAGATCAGGGCTATTGAGATTACATTTGTAAATATAGCGAAGCATTCTGGATGAAGGAACAGAATGAGAGAAGTGTCAACACTGTCTGCTGTTAGAGTCATAAAGTCATACAGCATAGAAGCAACTTCTGAGCGTGCTTGGAACAGTAGACAAAGATGAAGAATCCCTTGGTCTCTCACAGAAAGGCAGAACATCAATCTCATGCTTCAGTATTGCTAAAAAAATTTGCTGCAGAGTCTTCCATTCCTGCTCCATTGAACAATGTCATGAGGTGCACTTTGTCTGTGTCGTGGTGACTATTTTGTCAAGCTGAAAGCACTGGAACCTCCATCAGATCAATACACAAGTGGGACGAATAGGGAGGTAATTTTCCAGTTGAACTTATCTTGCATTTTGTACAGAGGACGTACCTGGACAATTTTTCACATTGTCAAGTAGATGTCAATGTTGTAATTATATTTGGAAAAATTTGGATTGAGGCGCAGAAAGTTCTGGAGCAAAGTCTTGTGTTTTTTTGCTGGAATGTTTTCAGGGCCTAGAGTCTTTGCAGTATCCAATGCCTCTAGCTATTTCTTGCTATCGTGTGGAGTGAATGGAATTGGATGAAGACTGGCATCTGTGAGATTGCACAACCTCTGCTTCTGTCCTCTCCTCTTGTAAGGGACTTATAACAAGAGATATAGTATGTGACCATCACAGAATGGAAGACATTTGTTGAAGCGACTATAAGGGAACACATTATTTCAGGATGAGAATGGGTGTCAGTGATGGGTGAGCAGTTGGGGATGTGAACAGACAGAGATGGGGATATGTACACATATTGATTAAATTGGTGTGAGGAGTGTTATACAGGAAATACACACTTAGGAGGTTAAACTAAAAACAAGAACTGTGGATGCTGGAAACCTGGAACAAAAATAGAAATTGCTGGAGAAACTTAGCAGATCTAGCATCACCTGTGGAGAGAAAGCAGAGTTAATGTATTAGGTTCAGCGACTCTTCAGACTGTTCTGACTCTGGAAGCTGTAGTGATAAATATGTATTAGACTGCATTGCTGTCATCTTTTCAGTTCTGCTTTGGTTACTGAACCACATTTGGCATTCTAATTAGAAGCGTAGTGCCATAATTCTTGCAGCTGACCTTCAGTTCCACCACCAACTACGTCCTCCTGGTGGTTTGAGCTGGCTTCTTCTTCCTATCACTAGGAACCAGGATATACCCCACACCCCACTCCTGACAGCCCCAGCATCACATCCAGGAAGGTATCGCTGAACTGAAGCGGCCCCTGACTGTCTGAATCCCATTCTGACATTTCCATCCCATAGAGTCCCAACTCCACACTCTGTCAAATCATTTGGTGGGATTAATGTTCAAAATGTTGGAGCTGGAATGATGTCCTGAAGATTTAGTCACTCCTGTTATTGCTGACTAGTTGAAAAACTTGGAAGGAACAAAGCGATGCTGTGGTTTGGCAACTAATGTCCAGCTGCACTGATCCCAGTATTAACCTCTGGGTTTTCTACATACTATTGGATCCCTCCCCCACCCTGCACACCACCCTCTCTCATCCTACCTTCAACTTCCAGCAAATAGTGCACTATCAGAAGTGTCCAGACTTGGGTTTATAATGGTCAGTTGGGTGCCAGATATTCGCTGTTTACTGACATATGCTTTTGGGGACATTTGGGACTTAAGACTATATACGGCCCCTTGAGCACGTTCTACTATTTGCTTCGCTGATAAGTGATCTGTACCTGTAAATGAAAGGAAAAGAATGACTCGCATTTGTACAGGTACTCAGGATTTCAGCCATTCTAAAGCTCCACCCCAGTAACAAAAGTTCATTTTCTTCGAAGCTCAGACACAGTTGTGATTTCAGAAATGTGGCAGCCAGATTTGCATGCAACAAGATCTCAGAAATATTGATGTTATATATGAAAAATTCAACCTTTCTTGACCCAGACTCACAGGTATGTCTGCAATGTACCCAATCCAAGGACGGTAGCCTGGGGTGCAGAGCCAAAACTAAATGTTGCGGTGACATTACAATGACTTGCATCCATATTCCACACTTTTTCACATGATGAATGTGATTTACAATGTGATCTGCTTTTGTGATGTTGACTGAGGGATAGATGCTGGTCGGAACAACAGGAGATAACACCCTTCCTCCACCTGCAAAAGCAGGAGATCTTTGCTTATCAACCTAAACAGGACCTTGGTTCAACATTGTGAAGATGCCATCCTCAAAATTACTGCGTTTACACAGAATTGCGCATGCTAGCTTTTATGAGCTTGAACATTAAACTCAGAACTACATAGATCAAAGTCAGGGCTGAGCCACAAGCGCCAGGATGGTTGCTTCGGATGGAGATATCCTTCAGGCTCTTTGACTACTTCTTGACCCCTCATACTGGTTTTACACTGATAACAAAATCCCGTTATTCTTCATCATTTTATAACCTCTTCGCACAAAGAAAATGGTGACGGTAAATTGGGAAAATATGGCCTGGATCTGGACAGAGTTATAAAATAACTCACCGGGAGCAGTAGCAAACAACATGAAAAACTGCTGGAGATTTGAGAGCAGGAACACTGGTGCCAGCTAGACTGGCACAGCACTGTGACTCTACCATGTTACGCCCACTTTGAGCTGGAATTTGAACCTGAGCAGTTCAGTAATGTCAGTCCTTCTATTCAGTAGGTGCTGCAGGCCTGGCGGTTAGTGTGTCTTCATTGAAAATGACTCTATCCCACACTGGGTTAATGGAGAATCCTAGACGCCTTTAATTAGTGCTGGATGTTTAGACTGATTCAGTCACCAGTGACTGATTTGGATCAGGGACCAGCGACCAGAGACTGCAGATTCATATCAATCTAATGAGCTTCATTATTGTTGTCTGTTACCAGTGCAATCTGCTGGCCAAATGGGACCAATTCCAATCAAAGAGTCTTCCCTGGGATTCTCAGGCTGACTTCTTCCCAGCCCTTTTAGTTGATCGGGCTGGGATTAAGTCACAGCTCATCAGCGCTCTGGCCAAAAGCAATCAACAATAAAGGATAATTTAAGTGCTGTACAGGAGCATGGATTCTATTTTACCACAATGCAGATAGACTAGATCACGCTCATACTCAATCATCCCATCAGCAACATCCCCTACATTTGGAAATGTAAAGGGAATCTTACATTCTATCTAATCTACAACTGGGAACACAGAGTAAACATACATTCTATCTAATCCCCTACAACTGGGAACATAGAGGAAAGTCTACTCTTAGTCTAAACTCTAAACATGGAAATAAAACAAGGGCAATTCCCTGCTTCTAATTCCCTACAACTGAGGAATGTAGAGTGAACTTTACACTGTACTTAACCTCCTTATTATTGGGATTGTGGGGGAAACTTTATCCTGTACCTAGTCTCCCTCCAATTGCAATTGTAGGGGAAACTTTATCCTGCCTCTAATCTCCCCACAGCTGGGCGTGCAGGGAAAACTTTCCCTGTATGCAAGCCCCACCACCACTGGGACAGTCAGGGAAACTTCATCCTGTAGCCAAGGCTTTCTGATTTCTTCCTGGAGCATGCTAGCAGATGCCAGAATGTGCAGGGTACAACTTCACCTTCCAATGCAAGCCAATACAATCTTGTACAAAAACAGAAGTAGCTGGAAATGCTCAGCAGGTCTGGCAGCATCTGTGGAGAAAACATCAGAGTTAATATTTTGGGTCCGAAGACCCTTCCTCAGAGCTCTTGAGCTTATGAGGCAGTAAGTGGGCACACTTTCAGTGTATCACTTTCTGCACGGTGCTGATATAGAGCACTCTGCCTGAAGTCACTGGGTTATCAGAGGCAGAGAGTCACTACGAGGTACAGCATCTCTTTAGAGGCAGAGGCTGCTGACTGTGCAGCCGCAACATCGTGCCACAAACCGAGCTATTCCACTACAGCAACAACATTGGCATCGACTGACAATGTGGACCTGGGACTGATGTTCAATTTGGCTTCTGCCAGGGCCACTCAACTTCTGACCTCATTACAGCCTTGGTTCAAACATGGGAAAAAGTGTAACAGCTCTTGACATCAAGGCCGCAGTTGACCAAGGGCAGCACCAATATTCTCGCAAAAATGGAATCAATGGTATCAGGAGCAAAGTCTGCACTGGGTGGAGTCATACCTGGCACAGAGGAAGATGGGCATGGTTTTTGGGGATCAGTCATCTCAGCTCCAGGGCATCTCTGCAGGAGTTCCACAGGGTAGTGGCCTTGGTCCA
Source organism: Stegostoma tigrinum (assembly GCF_030684315.1). Classification (NCBI taxonomy): domain Eukaryota; kingdom Metazoa; phylum Chordata; class Chondrichthyes; order Orectolobiformes; family Stegostomatidae; genus Stegostoma; species Stegostoma tigrinum. The sequence continues at coordinate 77,022,817 of NC_081363.1, read as the reverse complement.
ACCACTTTCAGCTGCTTCATCAATGGACCTTCCCTCCATTATAAGGTCGGAAATGGGAACATTTACCAATGATTGCACAATATTTGTGACTCCTCGGGAACTACAATAGTCCATGTCTGCATGCAGCAAGACCTAGACAATATCCACATTTGGATTGACAAGTAGCAAGTAAAATACATGCCACATAGGTGCCAGGTGATGACATTCTATGGCATTGTCATTGCTAAATCCACCAACTTCAACATCCAGGGGGATACCATTGAACAGAAACAGAACCGGACTGGCCATATAAATGCTTTATCTACAAGAAAGGATCAGAGGTTAGGAACCCTGCAGTGAGTAGCACACCTCCTGACTCTAAAAGCCTGTCCACCATCAACAAGGCTTGTTTGCAGCTCCGACAATGCTCAAAAAGCTTGAGACCATTGAAGACCAAGCAATTTGCTTGACTGACACCACATGCACAAAGTAACATGCAATTCCACCAGCACTGACAGTCAGTAGCAACACTCTGTACTGTCTATAGGATGCACTGCAGAAATTCACCAAGGCTCCATAGACAGCACCTTCCAAACCCGTGACCACTTCCATCTAGCTGGAAACATTATGACAAGCGAGTTCCCACTCAAGCTAATCACCATCCTGACTTGGAAATATATCACAATTCCTTCAATGTAGCTGGGTCAAAATCCTGGTATTCTCTCCCTAATGGCATTGTGGGTCAAGCTACGGCACATGGAGTTCAGCGGTACAACCACCTTCTCAAGGGCAACCAGGGTTGGGCAATAAATGTTGGCACTGCCGCTAATGGCCACGTTTCATGGGTCTCGGAGCAATGGGAAAGGCAGGTGGCTTTTCAGGGCAAGAATCTCAAAAAGGAGAACTTGAATGGAGGAGGTCCTTGGGATGCAGAGGCAAGGACGGCTGTGGGTTCCATCCATTCCCCAGATCATTCCTAGGTTGCAGAAGATAAGGCCCGTTCTTAACCTGGCAATCAGGACGCTCTGCTTTAGGAAGGCTGTCACTGTCCTTGCCAGCAAGGAGTAGCATTGGCCAGGGTGGTGGACTGAAGCAGCCCCTGAAGTGGTCATTAATAGATAATTCATTGAACAGTACAGGGTCACAATTAGCAGTTGGGTGGGAAAGTTGTGCTTAGACCTGTTTTTTATGGCTCCAGAAAGGCTAATACTTCATTGGGTGCAGTAAACATTACCCACTGTGCTGATCTCATCCAGAATAAGGAAGGAACTGGTGTCATCTTAATCATGCCTTTGGTAATGTAGGTGCTAATCATGCATACTGTAACTAGTTGCAACTGTGCACTAACCTTCATATTATTTACCGACAAAGCTCTTCTCATTAGACCTGGGACACTGGGCTGTGTTGGGCTTGAAGGAACCCAGATTATGCAGCCAGGTTTTCTCATCCCGGACTTAATTTTCCCGATGGTGCAAATGATGACACTCTCCCTGAGGCCAATCAGTCCGACTGTTTTCCCCTCCCTGCATTTTCTCCACCATTTGTCGGTGGGGGGGCGGGGGTGAAGCAGGTGAGGGGGATGATTCCGCTAGCGCTCACCCTCAGCTGAAATTGTAGGGGTATTTTACCCTGTCTCTATAACTCGAAAAGTATCCCTAGCCTGCCTTCATTAAGAAATTGCTGGGGAACTTAACTGACTGTATCAGTGAATATAGAGGGCTATTTGACATTCATCTAGCACCTTAAGCCTGGAAATATAGAGGGCAGCTTTACTCTGGTTTTTAACCGTCATTGTGTTCTGGGCTAGAGATAATAGGAACTGCAGATGCTGGAGAATCCGAGATAACAAGGTGTGGAGCTGAATGAACACAGCAGGCCAAGCAGCACCTTAGGAGCAGGAAGGCTGACGTTTCTTCGAAATGTCAGCCTCCCTGCTCCTAAGATGCTGCTTGGCCTGTTGTGTTCATCCAGCTCCACACCTTGTTATCATTGTGTCTGGGCATCTGTATCTGCATCTAACTGGGAATAGAGACTGTAAACTATCCACCTCATCTTAGCACATCATGAAAGGTAGGGGACACTGCTTGCTCTAGCCGTGTAGCTCTGCATCTACCAGAGCATTAACTACAGCTTGTGCAAACACTGAGGACTGTAGGCAGAGAAAGCTTACCTATTGAAAACCATTTGAAACAGGGAAACCAGATATATAGAGTAATAAAAATAAATGCAATAATCTGGGGAGCTCCAATAGCCAAGATTCAGTGGTAAATGGTCTAAGACCAGTGTAAAACCTGCACACACAGCAACATTTTTTGCACATTAAACATTCATACATAAAGTCCACTGATTGTAATTCCTCCCCTTGGGAAAGTGCTATGGATATGTTGTTCTGTAACTCCAACACATACTCCAATAGTAAGAAAGGTCATTGAATTTTGGGAGACTGCCATCCCAGATACATTGCACATTAAACTCTCATTTCAGATCAGGAGAACTGCTAACTTGCTTTGGATGTTGGCTTTTTTGCATCAAGTACAAACAAATTGCAGTGTCAGCTGTGCCTGTGTGAGCAGTCGTCTTGCTTCTGTTTCAGCTGGTTACTGGTGCAGATCCTACTCTATAGAAGTGAGCTTATGATCCATGCAGATACTCTCCATGCAGTACTGGGGGAGTGCTGAACTATCTTGCGCATAAAGTGTTAAACTGAGGTTCTGTTCTGCCCTCTCTGGTGGAGGGTGAAGAACATAGAACAGTACAGCACAGGAACGGACCCTCCAGCCCATGGTGTTGTGCTGAACATGACCCCAAAGTAAACTAATCCCTTCTGCCTGCCCTTGGTCCATATCCCTCCAATCTTTGCATATTCATGTGCTTATCTAAAAATCCCTTAAATGCCCCTATCATATCTGCCTTCACCACTACCCCTAGCAGCGCATCCTACACTCCTATCACTTTCCTGTGAAAAACTTGCCCCTCACTTTTCCTCCTCTCACCTTAAATGCATCTGCCCTACTTTTAGACATTTCAAATCTGGGAAAAAGATTTTGACCGTCAACCCTATTTATGCGTCTCATAATTTTATAGCCTTCTATCAAGTCTCCCCTCAGCCTCTGCGGCTGCAACCCAAGCTTTTCTAGCCTCTCCTTATAGCTCATACCCTCTAATCCAGTCAGCATCATGGTAAACCTCCCCTGCAACCTCTCCAAAGCCTCTACATCCATCCTGTGATGTGGCAACCAGAACTGAATGCAATGTGGCCTGTCCAAAGTCTTCTAAAGCTGCAAGGCGAAGATTGAAGAAATTCTTCAAAGAGTGAGGGAGTTTCTTGTGGATCCTAAAGTGTATTTACATCTTGGTAAATGTCACAAAAAACAGTTGATTTGCTGGGTTTGGCATATAGTTGTGTGTGACTCTTGTTGCGTGCAACATTTCCTGAATTACATCAGCGATGACACTCCCAAAGTAATTCATTGTTTACAAAGCAAGCCCTGAGATTTTTGAAAGGCCTAAATATGTGCAAATTCTTTTTGATCAATGAAATCTATCTCCCCATGTCCTGTGCAATAATTTTCTTCTGATTTGCCTTCTAGCCCACTAGCTGAGAGAAACTTACCATAAATGAAACAGAAAATGCAGGAGAGGCTTGGCAGGTCTAAAGAGATGCAATGTTTCGAGTCCAGTGTGACTCTTCTTTGGAACAGAGTCTTATGTGGACCTGAAGTATTTACCCTATTTCTCTCTCACAGATGCTACCAAACCTGGTGAATTTCAACTTCTGTTTTATTTTATGTTTTATTCCAGACTGCCAGCATCTGCAGTGTTTTGCGTTTGATGAGGCAAATTTAATAGTCCTTTGTCAGAAATGTCTGAGATAATTACCTGAACATTGAAGTTTACGAGTTGACTCTAACTTTTTTTTTTGTCGGCTTAGTCCGAGTCGAGTTCTGTGGAGTGTTTTTTTTATGCTGTGAAGTCTAGCAGGTTTTTTTTGTATTATTTTACTAGATATGCCACCTTAAAAACCTATTCAGCTTCTATGGCATCTCCCATGTCTGATTTCTACTCCCACCTAATTGTCTGCCATTCGCAGAACACTTTGCCATGCAACAGGACATCCACCAAAAAAACTGGACAGTGTGCACTCAGACAACTGTTGGCAGACCAACTTTGCCCTTCAATGGCAATATCATGGCAGAGTCAACCCCACCAACCACCCCCACCTCCCCCACCAACCAAGGCACATTGCCTATGGCACAAAGGGAGAAATAGAGAGTCAAAGGTTTTCTTAGGTCTCAGATAAATCATTGATGGGCAATGGGCTCCTTTTCCACCTTCACTTCCGCGTCCACTGCCTCCGAGATGGAAACTGTCAATGCTGCGCGGGTCCCACACCTCCTGGATGGATCCTGGCTCCCAGTCGACCGAGGGGCCCTGGACCGCCTTCCAAATGCCACCACCAAGATGGAGTGGAGGTTGTGACACAGAGGGTCCCTATCCTGCTGCAGGAGGGCACCGGGATGACACCAACAAAAAAAAAGAGACTGCCAAGCTGGAAAGAAAATGATGGAGCCACATGGCGCCATGTATGAAAAACCCACTGCATGATCCATGAGCAGCCGAGGCCTGAGCTGAGGAGCCGAATGCTGCCAACAACTTCTCTCTCATCCATCCACATTCGTGCTTAGCCTGCATATTAACTTGGTGAAGGTGCCATGCTGGCTGAGTGACCACCCAGTGTCTGTGCTGCTCTGACACCCTTCCACGTGGACCCTCATTAAATGTTGAACTTCTCACTCATTCAGTGCAGACCATTGTTACACTTACATGACAGATGATGAAGTGACGTGAAGCGGCTCACGCGGGAAACTTAGAAATTCCATGCGTCATGTTTCACTTTTTGGTCAAAGTTTCACTTGCAACCCCAATTTAGGAGAAACGCCAATTGCCTTTCTTCAAATCTAACACTTGAGCACTTTCACTGTGCCTGCAAAGCAAACGACCATAAAGCACCCAAGACATTACTTTTCACTGTACCTCAGTACACACAACAATAATAAATCAAATCCCTACAACAAGCCCACACCAACGCTCCAAAGAGCATCCCACCCAGACTTACTCCATACCATAGCCTAGCCTTTCCCATGGCTAACCCATGCAGCCTGCACATCCCTGGACACTTTGGCATGGCCAATCTACCTAACCTGCACATCTTTGGACTGCAGCAGGAAACCGGAGCACCCAGAGCAAACCCACACAGACATAGGGAGAATGTGCAAACTCCACACAATCGCCTGAGGTTGGAATTGAACCCAGGTCCCTAATGCTGCAAGACAGCAGTATTGACCACTGGGCTACCATATTAGCAATTTAAATTGATTGCAAATTAAATGTAGCTGTGCTTTGCAAATGGCTGCTTTGTGTATTTGTTGATAAAATGTCCTAGAGTCCAGCAAACGTGGATCTTACACTTTTGACCATTAAGCTGATACTGATTCCACCCACCTAAGGACCACTTTGCATCCAGAATAGGGAAAGTAAAGGCAGGGAATGTAGCTCACGATGGGCAATATCAAAAGTGGGTGCTGCCTGCTTGCCCAAAACCTGTTTGTCTCCTTTTACCGAACGCTATGCCCCAACAGTCCATTTCAACCGATCCACTCCACGTGGAGTCCAACCACTCTGAACTTTGCTGACAAATATCCTTTCTGCCCTCCAAAACCCTGGCATCATACCTTGAAAATGCCCACTCCTGTCTTTTAAGGTGGTGATTGCACTCAATACCCCACTTCCCACAGCCTCACATACCTTCCAAAGCTGTTCCTCATGTGCCATTCCCATACACCTTGAAGATCCACCTCTCTTAATCCACCGCTTGATGGTTAGCACTGCTGCCTCGAAGCGCCAGGGACCCAGATTCGGTCCCACCCCTCGAATGACTCTCTGCATGGAGTTTGCATGTTCTCCTTGTGTCTGCGTGGGTTTCCTCTGGGTGCTCTGGTTTCTTCCCACATTCCAAAGATGTGCCAGTTAGTTGGATTGGCCACTCTAAATCGCCGATGGTGTCCAGGGATTTGCAGGTTAGGTGGATTAGCTATGGGAACTGCAGGGTTAAGGAGTAGGGTAGGGTAGGGTGGGGACGGTCTTTTGAGGGTTAGTATGGACTCGACGGGCCAAAGGGCCTGCTCCAACACTGTAAGGATTCTACAGCTCTATAATTTTCATCACTGCCCTTGTTCCAATTTTTACAAATGCTTCTGATTTCACATTCCCCCCCCCCCCCCACACCATAGCCTGAACTCCTGCACCCCTTCTGGCAGTTATCTCCCCTCATTGGCCCAACATGACCCCCTTTGAACCGCCCTGAAAGATTGATGGACTAACACCCAGGACTGTATTCGCCCCAGACCTCTGACCAACTTTGACGGGTGGCCCCTAGACATGATTGACCATAGCCCCTGCCCCTTTCTTAGTAGCTCCCAACAGACGAGACATAATTATTCTGACTGCTGAACAATCCCTTCGCATCCCTGGACTGTACTGGGGTACATCCTCTGAATATAAGTGTCCCAAGCAGACAACTGACCACATTGAAGCCCCTGGATTGTATACGAACTGTGTCCCTGACTGACCATGCCAGGACCCTCCTGACCGAAAGCAGTGCCACCTTTATCTGTGTAGGGACAAGGGACATTGCCCCACTCAGTTTGCAAAATGGCAATTTGGTTGAATACGCATGCTTTGTACTTGCTACAGAGCAACTGGCATGTGCTGACGGTGTTAGATCGATGTACCATCCAACAAGATACACCCTCTTAACCACCCTCTCTTCCTCGATGCATCCCATGCATCAGGCTTCGAGCTGCAACCTAGTGGTAGGCATCATTGAGGTCATTCGAAGTAAGTGGCAAGTTGAGTCTGCCAGGAACCTGCTTGTGTTCCTAAATCAAATTTTCCTGATGTCTAGCTTGTTTGGTAAGATGAATATTAAAAGAGGAGAGTTATTTTTTCCTCTTCTCCTTAATCCCAATATTGTCGGGGGAGACCAAACCAACCCTCTGAAGAGCATCCCACCCGACTAATCTATCCCTGTTACCCAGTATTTCCCACGGCTAATGCACTGCTCTGTGGGAAGAAACTGGAAACACCTGAAGGAAGCCCACACAGAGACAGGGAGAGTGTGCAAATTCCACACAGACGGTTGCCAGAGGCCAGAATGGAACCTGAGCCCCAGGAGCTGTGAAGCAGCAGTGCTAACCACTGAGCCACCATGGCTGTGCTGTCAAGAAGGCTGCAATAAGTGCTCAATATGCATTAATCCTCATTAACTGGCAGCTTGCTACTGCCTAGTGAGAATCTCAAATCTCACCACATTGCTTGTGCGAAGCTTAACAAAATGGGATGGGATGATTTTGATGTCGTGATGGGCCTCACTTGATTTCTGAACTGACTCTGCCAAACATGTTTCGCTACAGCCCACAACAGTCAGACACACGCAAGTTTCCACCCTATCTATGGTACAATAGTTTACAAATGTTATCCGAATCCAGTCCAAATTCGAGGTGAGAGTGTAAGGAATAAATTCTTTGTTGGCTGTCTGCCTGCGTGTGCCTTGTCTATTCTTTCAGATAACCTCTGTGGTTTCTAAATAAGCAGCCAAATAAGCTTCCCTTTCAGGCACTGCCTTGACTCACAGGCAAGCTGCTTCCAGACCGTTACACATGACGTGCTCTGTAGAACCCACTGGTGCTTTCCCACACAGCCCCCAAAGATAAATGGGTTAAACCAAATGACGTGGCTCCTCTCCAGCTTTAAGCAGATTGAAATGGAATCCATTCTAATGCATTCCCTGATGTTCCCAATAATGAGCTTCTCTGTCCAGTGGTTCATTTCTGCAATTTCCTAATCCTCCATTTGATACATGGACTGGAAATTCTTTAGGAATTCAAATTGGAAAACACCCAAAAACGCACATTAGGATTGTGGTGCATGTTTAGCACAGATCAATTCCAGCAGATGCAGCTGGATGTAGATGACCATTGAGAACTGTCAATGGTCAAGATGCCAATCTTTGGTTTGAATTGCAAGGGTGAGCTGCAGCTTTTATTTATTTTGTTTATGTTCACTTTTGCTGGTTGCCAATAAAAGCTCGTGTTTGGAATTGGCTGAATGCTTGCCTGTGTGTTATGTCCTCTTACTGGACAATGACAGGATGCAGGTGTCTACTGGGCATGGGGGCAGAGCAGAGTTGAACTAGAAAGTGTTTAGATGGGATGTAGTTAAGGGCACATAAAGTGTGTAGCATGTAGTTTAAACAGCAAGTAGAGTGAGAGATTGCTCATGTGAGGGACCGCCAGCCTTGACAACCACATCTTTGGGGCTGCAGTGCCTTTACATTGGTGGCGCAGGGCAGTGCCAAAACTTGTTGAGGTGGCCTTTCGAAGTTGACGTGGACACAAGAGATGCCAACCATTTGGCAGATGCTGGAGACTGGTGGTGAGCTGCACCAGGATTGCCGGGAGGGGTAAGGTGTGTCGGATGTGAGAGACACCATAGCGATGGGGTAGCTAGTTAGTGAGGTGGGTTTGGCACAGAAGAGCAATAAATCTTGCTGCAAGATTCCCTCCAAGCCACTCAATGGAACACAAACTGAGCCAAAAATCTGCTCAAAGTGTTGCTGGACCAGGAGTCAATACAACCTGCCTGCGGGCAGAACAGGTGCTGTGAATTAGGGTCTTGATGTGGGATTTTGGTTCTTCATAGAATCCCTACAGTAAGGAAACAGGTTCTTCGGCCAAACAAGTCCACACTGACCCTAGGAGCATCCCACCCTGACCCATTCCCCTCTAGCCCACGTAAGCTACACATCCCTGAACACTACAGGCAATTTGACATGGCCAATCCACTTAACCTGCACATCTTTGGGCTGTGGGAGGAAACCAGAGTACATGGAGGGAACCCACGTAGACACAGGGAGAATGATGAAACTCCACACAGACAGTCACCCAAGGGTGGAGTCAAAGCCCTGACACTGCGAGGCAGCAGTGCTAACCACTGAGCCACCGTTCTGTAACCTTTATCCTTACAGCTGTAAAGAAATGTGCATGTACTGTCACCTCACGAGGCTGTGGCCAACCAACATCCTCTCACTCTCAGGAACGGGTGATGAACAATGACTGTTTCTTTTTTCTAGACATATAGACTCATCACAGCTTCAAGCGAGGTGCTAATGGAAAGAAAACAAATGACCGACAAGGTCACTGAGCAATTGCAAGATGGCTGCAGGCTATAAACTACGAGGGATGGCTTAATTACAGCTGAACTGTTACCTGGAGTTTGCATCAGCCCAAATGAGCCAGCTCTGCTTTAACTCTCACAATCTTTCTACTCCTTTGCAAACAAGTCAGCATTTACCGTCATTGCCCTCCTCTTCCTTATTCAGCTGCAATTAATACCTGTAATCTAAAGCTGTTCAAAAATTGACAATAGGTCTCCTCATCTAAGTGAGAGGCCACTTCAGAGGGCAATGAGGAGCACTCAAGAATCCGTACCTAATTACCTTTGTACTTAAGATGGTGCTGTACATGGCGCTTGTAAACTTTTCACTGTACTGAAGTGAGTACATGTGACAATAAAGCGCATTCAATTCAACTTCAATTAATTGGTGTGGGACTTGAGTCATATTAAGGCCAGATGGGATAACAATAGCTGAAACTCCCATTCTTTGAGGAGCGCTGGTGACCCAGCAGTTTCAAGATCGCTTCTTTTTCCATATATTTTGTTCTGAACTGTTTATTATCATTTTAGTGATATCTGATCCTTATTTCCACACTTTTGAAAATTAAACTGCCATGTCAGAATTTGAACTTTTATTTTCTCACATTACCTATCTAATATTCTCTAATCTCTTTCTCTCACTTCTTCATGTGCGTAGAATTTTTCAACTAACAGGGTATTATTCGATGTGCAGTCACTGTTCTCATAAAGGAAGCGCTGAAGCCAAGTTCTACATCACAAACTCCCACAAACAGCAAATCTCTTTTAGTGTTGTTAGAGAGTCATAGAATCACACAGCATAGAAATAAACCCTTTGGTCCAGCCAGACCATATTGACCAAAATCCCAAACAAAACTATTCCCACCTGTCTGTGCTTGGCCCATATCCCTCCAAAACAATTCTTATTCATGTACTTATCCAAATGTCATTTAAACATTGTAACTCTACCCACATCCACCACTTCCTCAGGAAGTTCTTTCCACACGCGAACCAGTCTCCGTGTGAAAGAGTTGCCCCTCATGTTGTTTTAAATCTTTTTTCTCTCATCTTAAAAATATGCCCCATAGTCTTGAAATCCCCCACCATAGGGATAAGACACTTGGCATTCACCTTAACTATGCTCCTCATGACTTTATTAACCTCTATTAAGATCACCCCTCCAGTGAAAAATATTCCAGCCTATCTAGCCTCTCCTTATAACTCAAACACTCAATTCCCGGCAACATGTTAGCAAATATTTTCTGCACCCTATCCAGCTTAATAATATCCTTCCTATAACAGGAATACCAGAACTGGACACAATGCTTCAGAAGAAGCCTCACCAACATCATGTATAAGCTCAACATGACGTCCCAACTTCTGCCTTTGCGCATTTTCGTCATTGAGTCAAGGGATCTGCTGACAGAGCAGACTGAGTCCTGGTTTAGCAACTCATCTTAAAGGTGAAACCCTCTACCTCGTAGCACTTCTTCTGCACTGCACTGGAACATCAGTCAGGATTATATGTTCAAGTCTCTGGAGTGGAACTTGATCCCGAGATTCTTCAACTCTGAGGCAAGAATGCTAACAATTAACTTCCAGCCCTTCTTTCTGTCATTCTTTAGTTCCACGTTCATTAGTTTGTCTTGCTATTTGTCTGCTGATAGGCTGCTCTAGAAGTAGTGTCAATATTGGCAAACAATGCCTTTTGCTCCCAATTCTATTTAAAATCTTGCAGTTCACTGGGGGAAATGAGATCGAAATAAACCATGTTTAAAGTTTCCCCTTTCGGTGAAATATCTATGAAATATGAATCGTGCGAGTGAGGAAGCGTTGCTGTAATTAGTGGTTAGATGTCACTGTGAGGTTGCCATCATTATTCCCCTTAACCCCTGTGCCCTTTTCAAACTAACACCTCATCTACAAGCTCTCTTTCCTCTCCAATGCATTTGACTGCTTACCTATGTAAAACCGTGCCAAAGTTTCCTGCAACTCTATGTTTCAAATGCTCCTCACAGGTTTAACACCCCTCCCAGCGTGCTGAAATGATTCTTAGCAAAGTCACAACCAGGGTAAACTATCTTTCCTGAGTCTTCTTGATCTGTCAGTAGTATTTGACAAAGCTGACCCTCACTAATCTATTCCAGGAATATGCAAAGGGATGAGACTGGCGATCCCTTCCTGCATATCCAACTACACCAAGGGGTAACTAACAATTGCTTATCTTTCCATTGCCTTTGGTACCTGCTATAACCTACATTCTCTAACTACCGACTTCATCCTTCAACTCTGGGCATTATCCAAGCCTGGTACAGATGCCCTGGACAGCTTGCAGGAAATCCGCAGTGTGGCATATTAGGCCTAACCATCGTCAGCTACATCCACAGAGACCTTTCCTCCAACGTAATATCAAAAGTGGGGATGTTTGCTAATGATCGCACAGTGTTCAGCACCATCCTCAGAGAGTGAAGATGTCATGTGAAACATGGACCAGATTTATGTTGGAGCTGACGAACAGAAAATGCATCAAAGAAGTGCCAGACGATGACTAACTAACACGAGAGGGAATCTAGCCATTTTCTCCTGACTTTCAACAGTGTTACTCTGACTGAAATGCTCCACCATCAATAATCCTGGACGTTACCATTGACCAGAAACATAACGGGACCAGGCTGATAAATTTTGTGCCAACAAAGTGCAGGTCAGAGGCTGGCAATTCTGCAGAAAGTAAGTCACCACCTGAGTCCCCAAACTCTGTCAACAGTCAACAGGGCACCAGTCACGAGGATGATATAATCCATTATACAAGGTAATGATTCTGAAAGGGTTAATGTTGAGAACTGCATTAGGCTCCACCCATTCTGATGTTGTGATTGGAATTGAGGATTCCAGCTCCGGATCCTGAGCTAAGGAGGGCAAAACTGTCTGAAACTCATCAGCTCTACACCACCCATACAGCAGAACCTCAAGAAGGCATGGTGGCTCAGTGGTTAACACTGCTGCCTCAGACTGTCAGAGACTTTGGTTCAATTCCAGCCTCAGGCAACTGTATGTGGAGTGTATACATTCTCCCTGTGTCTGTCTGGGATTTCTGCTGGGCGCCCTGGTTTTCTTCAATAATCCAAAGATGTGCAGGTGAGGTGGATTGGCCATGCTAAAATGCCTATAGCATCCAGGAATCTGCAGGTTAGGTGGAGCAGCCATAGAAAATGCAGGGTTGCAGGGAGAGGATTGGTGTGGACTTAATGGGCTGAATGGCGTTCTTCCACACTTCAGGGATTCTGTGAAGGGAACTCACCAATAGTTTGTCCAAAGCTGTTAGGCAAAGGTGATAAACGCTTTGTTTTGAATGAGAGAAATATAGATATCGCATCCAACTTGACCTTTAAATGCACTTTTGACATTGCCATACTTTCCCACCTAGACTATTCCATCACCATGTCACCCTGCCTCATGACATTCTCATCCATAACATTGTTATCGCTAAACTTTAGGTTTAGAGATAACAAAAGTCTGAATAAGAAAACTTTCCAGCTTAGTCTCCCACACTGCACCTCCCTTCAGTTTGAGCTCATGCAATACTTGGCTGCCACTGTTTAACTTGCATGGAGCCCCTTTCACTTATTAGCTTGGTGCTTGCTACATGACATCAGCTCCCAGTCCAGGAACAGCTCAATATTAAAATTCCTATTTTTCTTTCCAAATCCATTCATGTCCTCGACCTCCTTCCACTTCTATGAACCTCCCCAGCTGATTTATTTTGATTTATTTGTCACGTGTTGTTACAATACAGTGAAAAGTGTCGTTTGGTGTCATCTTTTTCCAGTGCCAGGTTAAGACACAGTAAATAAACCAAAACATGGAATATAAAGCCAGACAAATAGAACAATTAAGTTCATCTTATAGTCTTATCTCAATAAAATTAGGTGGTCTTTGGAACAGCTGCCATTTCAAACTCAGCAACGGGCCTAGAACCGGGGTCCTCCACCCTGATGCTCCATGTCCCTGGTACACCAATGCTGCTGTAATGGTTCATCACCGTTGGAACAAAGACTTGCCACTCTCTGGTACCACCTCACCTCCACTAATGCCATCGCCACCATGAGCTCACACTTGGCTGTCCTTGCCAATGTCGCCACCGGCTGTGCTGTAAGGTACTGCACTACAATCCAGTTCTCTAATCCTTTGAACTTTTCTAATATTGGCATGGCACACCTCTCACAGATGGTCATTTCTCTATCCTTGCAGTCTGTGCCTTCAGCTGCTTTAATCACGTATTCAGGAATTTCCGCCCTGCGCTTCACCACTTCCCTACCAGCTTCTTATCCTTTAAGATGCTCTTTCATACTGCTGTTTTCATTTCACCTTCTGGTCACCTGTCTTAATATCTCCTTCTATGTAGCAGAGTCAAACTTCCTTTGATAAAGTTCTTGTGAAGTGCCTTACCATAGTTCATTCAATTAAGATAATTACAACATGCTGAGCAACAGAGTTGCGATCGTCTGAAGGGCTTTATCTGGCTCGAGGTGACCAATATGGGATGTATTTCATCTCAGCAATTTGTACAGCAGAATTCCATGAACAAAACAGAGGTGGTTGGTGTGGCAGTCACTCTTGTCACTTCAGTTCCTCATGGGATTTCATGAACTGAAGAACAGGAAACTAGTGCTGAACATTACAATGCCTGGATCCCATGAGTGGGATTCATACAATTCATGCAATAAGAATGCATTTCCACTGTTGCCAGGTTTGAAATTATAAATTATTTTATTAATGTGTTTACAAGCTGTGTTTTTCTCTCAGTTTGTAGCTTTCAGAATATCCAGACACAGACCTTCCTGTTCTGTCGCCCAGGTCCACTAATATCCTGTAAGTTGTGCGACATCAAAGGCAAAGCCGTTTAAGATCCCTAACTAGAGGATGCTGTTAAGGAACTCATTGAATAGGCATTTTTAAAATGAGTGACGGAGCCTGTTTAACCATTAAATGACTGACTTAAACAGGCACACAATTCGATTAGAATAATTCCTTTTAGTTATTTAGCATAAGTGGCATTAAACACTGGATTAACAGAGATTCTATTTAAGGAGCAAGTAACATGCCAGGCTTCGCATTTTGTCGGGGATTGTTACTTGCTTCGTGTGTGAAATACTAGTTTCACAGTGGAGCAGCTTGGAGTGTTGGAGAGTGTTGTCGGCCAAGGAAGCAATGCTTTTGAAATTCTCCGTCTTGTTTTTGAATCCTTCCCTTTTGCTGCTACTTTTTCCAACTGTGAGAATGCACTCAGATGAACATTATCAGGCAGTACACCTCACAAAGAGGCAATTCTGGATTTAAGTTTGGGAAATGAAGGTGGAAGGAGTGTCACTGGGAAAACATTTTGGTGGTAATCTCCCTGTATCTTTTTTATAGGAAAGGAAAGAGGATAGTTCAAGAATAAAAGTGATAAACTGAAAAAAAGCCAGAATTGTTGAGCTGCAATATGACTAGACAAAAGTGGGTTGGAAGTGTGTTTGTGAAAAAAATATCAAAGTCAGAGCAGGGGGAACACCGTCAAGGAGGAGATAGAAGGGCTTCAGAAAAAACATGTTCCCTCAAAGCAAAATGGTTGCACTCCAAAATCTAGATCCTAACACACCATAGGACATGATAAGGCAAGCTTAGGTCACCAAAATCACCGAAGATGCTTAGAAAGCATTATCCAAACCCATGACCACTTATATCTAGAAGGACCAGGTCATCAGATACATGGGAACACCACCACCTGAAAGTTCCCCTCTAAGCCACTCACCATCCTTATGTGGAAATATATCACCTTTCCTTCACTGTTGCTGGGTCAAAATCCTGATATTCTCTCCCTAATGACATTGTGGGTCCATCTACAGCAGATGGTTCAAGAAAGAAGCTCAGCATGACCTTTCCAAGAGCAACTAGGTAATAAATAATACAAAAACGGTCTGGTACTGAGAGGTCAATACTGAAATGTATAGTGAGCACAAAAAGTTAGTTTAAAAAAAATTTTAAAAGTTAGTTAAGAAAGTAAAGTTAGCACATGAAAAATTAAGTACAATCAAGGAAAATATTTCCTAACCACAAAACAGACAAATGTATAACTAAGGAACGATTAGGGCCAATTGGAGAACGGATAGTCAACTTATGTGTGGAGACGGAAGAAATGGCTCATAATTTTTAGAGAATATTTTAAATATAGCTTCACAAACGAAAGGTTATTGCAGCGAGTGGGCTTAAAAAGAAGAACGTGAAATAGCACAAGTAATAAAAATATAATTACTATCCACATACACGGGACATGAGCATCAGCGTATTTATCGTCTATTCTTTCTTGCCCTTGAAAAGCTGGTGGTGGGCTGTCGTCATAGATTGCTGCAGCCCATGTGCTGTGGGTAGACC
The DNA here is from genome assembly GCF_030684315.1 of Stegostoma tigrinum. NCBI lineage: Eukaryota > Metazoa > Chordata > Chondrichthyes > Orectolobiformes > Stegostomatidae > Stegostoma > Stegostoma tigrinum. Next base: position 77,007,175 of record NC_081363.1, on the reverse strand, counting down.
ACAATGATATTAGAGAGGTGATCCATGATTTTGATCCATTGACAGTGAAGGGATGGCGCTATGTTTCCAGGTCAGGAAACTGGGTGACTTGGTGGGGAACCAAAGGTGGTGGTGCTCCCATGAATCTTCTGCCTTTGTTCTTCTAGATGGCAGTGACACGGATTTGAAAGGTGCTGTTGGAGGAGCCTTGGTAATTTCATCTTGTAGATCATCCACGGTTGGTATTGTGCAACATTGTTAGGGGGAGTGCATATTTGAGGTTGTGGTGCCAATCAAACAGACTGTTTTGTCCTGACATTTTTTTAAAAAAACTACAGTCCCCGTTTAAACCTATGCAAACAGGCATCCAATTTGATTTAAATAAGTCATTTTAGGATTAACAGAAATTCTATGTAAGGACCAAATAATACACCAGATTCTGCATTTATTGAGGAATGTTACGTGTTTAGAATGATGCTAATCAAATGGGCTGTTTTGTCCTGGTTGGTGTCAAGCTTCTTGAATGTTGTTGAAGTTGCACTTATCCAGGCAAATGGAGAGTTTTCTATCACACTCCTGCCTTGTGACTTATGGATGGTGGACAGACTTTGGGAGTCATGAGTTGAGTTTCTTACTGCAGGATTCGTAGTGACTAATCTGCTCTTACGGCCACTGCGCTTATATGGCTAGTCCAATTCAGCTTCAGTTTAATGGTGACCCCCAGTATGTTGATAATTGATGATTTAGCAATGGTAATGCTATTGACTTTTGAGGGTTGATTAGATTCTCTCCCGTTGGATGATTATTATGTCATTCAAATATGAATTGATTTTTTTACAGATCAAGCCAAGATATTGTCCAGGTGGCATATGGTATTGGGGTGGGCTGGCAAGATGGATACAGAACTGGCTTAGGCATAGGGGACAGAGGGGAGCGGTGGAAAGATGCTTTTCAGAATGGAGGCTTGTGAGGAGCAGTGCTCCACAGGAATCAGTACTGGGGCCTCTGCTGTTCCTGGTCTCTACAAACGATTTTGATGAAAATGTAGCTGGTCTAATTAGTAGGCTTACGGATGATACAGAAATTGGTGGAGGTGCAGACAGTGAGGAGGATTGTCAGAGAATACAGCAGGATATAGATCAGTTGAGGGCATGGGCAGAAAAATTGAGTTTTTCTAGAGAAATGGAGGTCGAGTCAAATGTGAGGTGATGCATTTTGAAAGACCAGAATGACAGAACCCTTAGGATTATTAATATGCGAAGGGATCTGGGTGTGCAGGTCCACAGATCATTGAAAGTGGCAGCATAGGTAGATAAGGCAGTTAAAAAAGGCCTGTGGCATGCTTACCTTCATCGGAATGGATATTGTGTATAGGGATAGGCATGTTAAGTTGCAGTTTTATAGAATTTTAGTTAGGCCATGTTTGGAATATTGCATACAGTTCTGATCACCACACTACCAGGTGAACGTGGATGCTTTGGAGAGGGTACTGAAAAGGTTTTCCACGATATTACCTGGTATGGGGGATTTGAGCTGTGAAGAAAGATCAGACAGACTGGGTTTGTTTTCACTGGAACATAGGAGGTGAAGGAGTGACCTGATTGAAGTTTAGAAGATTGTAAAAGGTGTGATAGAGTAGAAGCTATGAGGCTTTCATCCCAGGGTCAATTACCAGGGGACACAGGTTCAAGATGCAAGGGTGGACGGCTTTGAAAGAGGTGTGCGAGGCAAGCTTTTCACACCAAGGGTGGCAAGTGCCAGGAATACGTCACCAGAGGAGGTGGTGGGAGCAGACGCAATAGCAGCATTCAAGAAACACCTGGACTAATACATGCATAGAATGGAAATAGAGGAGTACAGATCCTGTAAGTGAAGACAGTTCTTGTATGAAAGGGCAAAATGTTGTGGCACAGGCTTGGATCTCCAAAGGGCCTGTTCGTATGCTCTATTGTTCTTTGTTCTAGGTCATGCCGCCCTTGGACATGGACTGCTTCAGTATCGGAGGAGTCGTGAATGGTCCTGAACATTGTGCCATTATCGGCAAACATCTCCACTAGTGATCTTATGATGGAGGGAAGGTCATTGATAAAGCAGCTGAAGATGGCTGCACCAAGGATATTACTCTAAGGAGCTCCTGCAACTAGTGGACAGTTCTTCCCTGATTTCCATTGACTGTTTTACCTACAGTTCCTTGATGCCCCATTCTGTCAAATGTGGCTCTGATATCAAGACATCCCTGTGAGAGAGGAAGCATTCAAGGGTTGAGCATCAGCAATAGATCAACGGGTCCTGTGCAAGTTATGCCTAGCTGTTAAGAAGAGTGAGAGATGAAACAGGGAAGACTCTGACTCTCATTTTCCAATTGCCTCTGGATGAAGGCATGGTGCCAGAGGACTGTAGAACTGCTAACATTGCATCATTGTTCTAAGAGGAAGGACGAGATAGACAGAGTATTTACAAGCCAGACAACCTAACCTCAGTGTTAGACTAACCGTTGCCAAAAAATTCTGAGTGGCATTAGAAATTGTTATTTAGAAAGGCACAGATTAATCAATTACATTCAGCTTGCATTCATTAAGGGAATGTCGCGTCTGCCTATTTTGACTGAATATTTTGAAGAGGTAATAAGCATGGTCAGTGAGATTAGCAAGTTTGATAGAATAGTAGAATTCTTACGGCATCGAAGCAGGCAAATCAGCCCATTGAGTGCACACTGATCCTCCAAAGAGCTTTCTATCCAAACCCATCCCCTACCCTATACCTGGAACTCTGCATTTCCCGTGGCTCATCTACCTAGCCTACACATCCCTGGACACTATGGGCGATTTAGATTGGCCAATGTAGTCTAAATGGATAGTAGCAAGATTTTTGACAGGGTCCCACATGCCACACTGGTCAGATGGAAGAAAGATTGGGGTACAAGGGAAAGTGGCAAGTTTAATCTGAAATTGGCAAATGGTAGTCATTGATGGACTTTTTTGTGACTGAGAGACCGTTTCCAGTCAGGCTGATTCAATACCCTTTTTCTACCCTTTTTGTGTTCAATAAATATTGATCATTTAGACTTAAGTTTGGGAGGTAAGATAAAGAGTTTTGCATATGATTCAAAATTGCATGGTAGAGACTGCAGAGAAGTATTGATAGACTGGTCAGATGGGCAGAAAAGTCACAAAACGAATTCAATCTAAAGACATGTGAGGTGGTAACTTTCTTGAGGGCAAACAAGAAAAGGCAATAAACAATATATGATGGGATGCTGAGAGGTGTGGGGCACAGTGACTCAGTAGTTAGCACTGCTGCCTTATAGCGCCAGGGATCCGGGTTTGATTCCACCCTCGGGCAACCATCTGTGTGAAGTTTGCACATTTGCCCTGTCTGCTCCTGTTTACTCCCAAAGGGCAAAAATGTAGAGATTAGGCAGATTGGCCATGCTACATTGCCATAGTGCCCAGGGATGTGCAGGCTAGGTGAGTTAGCCATGGGAAATGCACAGTTATAGGGATTGGGCAATGTGGTAAGTTTGGGTGGGAAAATTTGAGGGGCCGAATGGCCTGCCTCTACATTGTAAGGGTTCAATGATTCTAAGTTTAGAGTGGCGCAAGAACCTTAGAATAGATGATGACAGGTCACTGAAAAATCAAATCTTTGGATGAGTTGGTCAAGTTATTAGCTGGTGGATAGACTATAAGGGCTTGAAGATATGCTGGAACAACATAAAACATTTACTTCCCCAGCTATGCACAGCTTCCTATTACAGCCAAAGAAATGAATTTGAGATAGGACAGAGGAAATTTACAAGAAATTGAGGAGTTTAGCTATGAGCAAAGATTTGAAAGGCAAGGGCAGCATCCTTGGAATGGAGAACTCTATGGGTGAATCTAATTGAGCTATATGGAATTATGAGGGGCCTAGATAGTACGTGAAGAACGTCTATAACCAGGGGACTCAGACTGAAATTAATTGGGGGAAGGATTAGAAGGTATTTAGGAAAACATTAATCATTCAGGGGGCAGAAGGGTTAGGCAATTCATTGCATGAATGAGTGGTAGAGGCAGAAACTCTCATCACATTTAAAAAAACATTTGTACACACACTTGCGGTGTCATGTCACGCAGAGCTATGGCCGAAGACATGGTGGTGTAAAATGGTCACCTTCAGCACCTTACATTTCAATGCTCCTCTGCTTCTAAGTTTCACCAATACGAAAGAATGCTAGAAACTGTGCTGGCACACACTGGACTGGATATACAAAATTGGCGTGGATTTTATATGCCTTAGTCAAGTGGGCTTTCGGTTGGGGGCAGGAATTGCCAAAGTAAAGGAAGGCAAAGTTTCCCAGCCAACCCTGTGCTCAACCCTTTAAACTTGGTCAGGTGCTGATATTAGAAGATCACCCGCCATCTATAAAGAAATAAATTGTATTCTTTATCAAGACAATTGGCCCCAATAATGTACTGCCCGCGTCATAATGTGGCTGATGTGTACAGGTTGGCATGAATAGTCAGCCTGTTTCCTTTTAAAATGCTAGTTTAAAATGCAGGGGGTGGGGGTGGGGTGGGCAAGTGTCAGGGTAGTGCCTTTCTTGCATGGGTAGTATATCTTTTGGTACCATCCTTCCAATCCTCCTGCTTCCCAGGCTGTCTTCCACACCCTCCAAACATGGCCAAGCCCCTCCTTATCCAGTAGCAGCACTCACAGCAGCATGACCGGGTCCCCCCATCCTCACTTTCCATCCCACCAGCCCCCGCATTCAAAGGATCATTTTCTGCCATTTCAGGCAACTCCAGCAGGTCACCACCACCAAACACATCTTCTTCTCACTCGTCCATTTGCATTATGCCGGGATCATTCCCTCTAGGAAACCCTAGTCCATTCCACTACCACCAACACCAGCCCCCTCCACTTTGCACCTCCCCCTGTAACTGCAGAATGTTGAACGCCTGCCCCTTCACCTCCTCCCTGCTCACCATCCAAGGGCCTAAACAGTCTTCCAGACGAAGCAGCATTTCACCTGTACCTCCTCCTACCTTATGTATTGTACTTGCTGCACCCAATATGGCCTTTTCTTCAATGGAAATACCAAATCCAGACTGGGTGCTTGCTTTGCGGAATACCTCCAGTTTGTGAGTAAGCAGGTCCCTGACCTTCCTGTAGCCGGCCAGTTTAACACAGTATCCTGCTCTCATGGCCACATGTCTAACCTTGGAATGCTGCAATGTTTCAGTGCATCACAGCGCAAACTGGAGGAACAACATCACATATTCAGATTAGGCAATCTACAGCTTTCTGGACCTAATATTGAGTTCAACACCTTCAAATTGTGATTCAGCTCCTACTTCTTCCCTTTTCTTTTTGCTTGTTACATTCTGTTATCATGTTCTCTCTCCCCACTCCAATGGGACTGACTGTCCTTTCCAGTCTGGCAGGTAGACACACCATTGTTCTGCCATTCTCACATTCCCATCACTTAACCTGAACTATTAACATCCTTTCTCCATCAGCACCCTACACCCACACCCCCCCCCCCACCCAAACTATAGCATAAATGCTGTCCTCTCCACGCTTCACTTCAGCTCTGATGAAGAGTCATCTAGGCTCGAAATGTTAGCTTGCTTTCTCTCACCCATGAATGCTGCTGTGATCTCCAGCATTTATTGTTCCCAGCCCCAAGCTAACACGTTCCGGGACCAACTGGGCCTTCTTTGTTAGGGCTGGTCGTAGTCACTGCTGTGCTCTAGAGGAGCTCACTAAGGGGCAGGGGTCCCATCCTCCACCAATTTATCACGCTTGCAGTGCTTGATTGCTGTGAGGGGAATGCTTTTTGTGGGCCTGTCAGCTTTATTTGGGGCCCTGGAGACATTCCAGTCTGAGAGGGAGCCGAGTGGCAGCTAAATTTCCCTCGAGCATCAGAAACTGAGGAGGAGATTTTAAAATCATGAAGGGCACGGAAAGGGTCAATAGTCAATGTCTTTTCCCCAGGTTGGGGGAGTCTAAAACTAGAGGGCGCAGGGTTAAGGTAAGTGAAGAAATTTTAAAAAGGGACCTAAGGGGCAACTTTCTCACGCAGAGGGTGGTGTGTGTATGGAATGAGCTGTCAGAGAAAGTGGTGGACGCTGGTACAATTACAACATTTAAAAGGCATCTGGAATGGTACATGAATAGGAAGGGTTTGGTGGGATATGGGCCAAATGCTGGCAAATAAGGCTAGGTTAATTTAGGATATCTGGTCTTTTGGACTGACTGGTCTGTTTCCATGCTGTACAAGTCTATGATTCTATAATTCAACTGAATTTATATAGATCTGCAATGGGTAAGGAGAGCAGATTTATTTTCTCTGGAGGACTATTAGGGAAATAGTCAGGCTTTCAATGACCCGTGGTCACTTTTACTGATGCCTGTTTTTAAATTTTAAATCTTACAAATTGAAAAACAGTTCTGGTCAGATGCGAGCCCACATTATCTGGACGATCTGTCCTGTTGTATTACCGGCATAGTCCTGTACCCATATTAGCTCAAACAAGACAGGAACAGAGTCACTATAACTCCACTGGGTTAGGGACGGGTGGGTTAAAATTGGCCACTACTTCTATCCCCGTGTCAATGCATCATCATTGCACGAGGACATCATTGATCTTGGCATGTGATTTAATCGATTCAGTCCTTGTTTTTGCAGATGATGACACTCCTTCGCGAAGTGTTCAGTGGTAGAACTTTTTGGTTCCTGATTCAGGTGTTGTGATTTTAGTCCCGCTAAAGGCAAACTGTGGGAACGGGAAGGCGATGGCCCAGTGATATTATTGCTGGCCTGGTTAATCCAGAGGCCCCAATAATGTTCTGGGGACCCAGGTTTGAATCCCGCTACTGCAGATGGTGGAATTTGAATTCAGTACAGAAAAAAAACAAATCTGGAATTAAGAGTCTAACGATGACCACAAATCCATTGTCGATTGCTGGAAAAATCCATCTGGTTCGCTCATGTCTTTTAGGGAAGGAAAGTGCCGTTGTTATCTGGTCTGGCCTACATGTGACTCCAGACCCACAGCAAAGTGGTTGATTCTCTGGGCAATTAGGGATGGGCAATAAATGCTGCCTGATCAGCCACGCCTTCATCCCGTGAATGAACTGAAAAAAAAACTCCAGAGGCACATAATCCAGGCTTATTTTGGAACAGAAATGGGTCTCAGCATCAGGGATGCGTTGTTTTGAATGAGATGCTCTGATAGGGGTAAAGACGCTAAGGTAGGATTTGAAGAAGAGCAGGAGAATACAGTTTGGGCCAATATTAATCCTTCAACCAACATTTGTATAACAGATTATCTCGTTTGCACTGCTGCCTTGCTGTGTGCTGATGGTGTGGCAGGTAGCATACACACTGCAACTGTGGCTACGTGTCACAAGAATAGCAGTGAGTTACTTCGAGATGTTACTGGTGCTATATAAATACAAGTCTAACCCCTTCCTTTCCAAACTCACATATAATGAATGGTCACTTGGGAGAGATGGCTTTATTCCATTGTTGGAAAGAGCAGCAACAAGAACCTTTTTTTAAAATATTTACTGGAAACCCTCTGTGCCACAGATTAATATTGCTATGAGTTTTAATGGAGTGACTCCAATTTTATCTTGCAAATGGTTCAAGCCAGCTGTGTCCCTGGGAGGTCTGTGTGAAAATCCCATTTCTCTGTGGCCCAGATGGTATGCGATGACAAATACCAAGTAATTGGCTGCATACAACAAGAACCAAAAGACAAAAAAAAGGGGACAAATTTACGTTTAAATAGCACCTTTCGCAGCCTCAGAAAGCGCTGAAGTACTTTACAGTCAATGAATTGCAGCCCTGAAATCTAGTCTCTATTGTGACATAGGCAACCAATTTGCACACAGCAAGGTCCCACAAACTGATCAGATATTGTTTTCTTGTGAACTTAATTGAGTGTGTAAACAGCAACCAGGATTTCAGGAGAAATCCTCTATTCTTTTTCTTGAAATGGGTACCTGAGAATCTTTTCAGCCGCCTGTGAGGGCCCAAGGAGACTTGGCTTTACTCTGCATTTGAAAAACAGCACTTCTGCTGGTGTATGTCCAGCACTGCACCAGAGTGAACGTGAATGAAATTTTTGGAGTGAGGTTTAAACTGCAACCCTCCTGATTCAAGGAGTACCTTCACTGAGAGGAGACAGCGAGATGCTGCTCGAAAGAGAGGGCAGATGGGCAGAGGTCAGGAGCAACTGACATCTCTGGTGATCTCCAACAATGTCGTTCTGAGGCCCAGAGAATAGTTAAAGCTTCAAGGTGGTAAACATAGAATTATGCAGCACAGAAACAGACCTTTTGGTCCAACCAGTCCATGCTGACCACAGTTCCAAACTAAACTAGCCCCCCCTGCCTGTGCTTGGCCCAAAATCCCTCTAAACCTTTGCTTTTCTTGTACTTAACCAATTGTCTTTTAAACATTGTAACTGCACCTGCATCCACCACTTCCTGGGGAGGTTCATTCCTCTCAAGAATGTGTGAAAAATTGTTCTTCGTGTCTTTTTTTAAATCTTTCTCCTCTCAACTTAAAAATAATCCTTCTGCTCTTAAAATCTCCCAAACTGTGTGGTTTAGACACCTGCCATTCACCCTATCCATTCCCCCCTTGATTTTATTAACCTCTACAAGGTCACCCCCTCAACCTCCGACAGTCCAGTGGAAAAAGTCTCAACCTATTTGCACAACTCAAGCCCTCCATTCCTGGCAACATCCTCGTTAATCTCTTCTGAGCTCTCTCCAACTTAATTATATCCTTCCTATAACTGGGCAACCAGGACTGCACACAGTGCCCCAGATGAGGCCTCACCAACATCCTGGATAACCTCAACATGAGGCCCAACTCCTATACTCAAAGGTCTGAGCAATGAAGGCACTGAGTCAATCCAACAGAGGAGGAGAGAAAAGGAGACAGAAAATGTGACAAATTCGGAGATTCAGTTTCAGTGAAAACCAGACCCAAAGAAATGGAAGGCCATTGCAACATTGCGTCTGTCTGTCTCTATCTCTCTCTATCTTTCTCTCTGTCTTTCTCTCTAAGGGTGCTGCTGGATCTGCTGAGTATTCCCAGTATTTTCTGTTGTTTCCTTACCAGAGAAACAAAATGGAATGTAAGGGAGGAGAACTTGATGATGACAGAGTGTAAAGGAGCAGCTAAAGAGCCCAATATTTGTTCAAATGGATTCAAACAACAGAGGTGGATGTGAAAATACAGTCCCTTATGCTAAATCGAGGGCATTATGAAGGAAGTTTAAAAGGAGGATCTAGAACATAAAACAGTACAGCACAATACAGGCTCCTCGGCCCTCGATGTTGTGCCGAACTTTTACCTCAATCCTAAGGTCTAACTAACCTCCAACCCTACCTTATACTATCATCCATATGCCTATCTAATAGCTGCTTAAATAACCCTAATGAAGCTGATTCCACTACCCTCTCTGGCAACGCATTCCACGCCCCTACCACTCTGAGTAAAAAAAACATACCTCTGACATCTCCCCAATATCTACCTCCATTCACTTTAAAACTATGACCCCATTGTAATAGCTACCTCCACCCTAGGAAAAAGTCCCTGGCTGTCTACTCTCTCTATAACTCTGATCATTTTGTACACTTCTATCAAGTCGCCTCTCATCCTTCGGTGTTCTAAGAGAAAAGCCCTAGCTCTCTCAAACTTTCCTCGTAAGACCTTCCCTCCATTCCAGGCAACATCCTGGTAAATTTCTTGTGCATCTTTTCCAACGCCTCCACATCTTTCTTGTAATGAGGCGATCAGAACTGGACACAATACTCCAGATGCGGCCGAACCAGGCTTTTGTATAGCTGGAGCATAACTGCACGGCTCTTTTATCTAGAGTAGACTTTATCTGAAATATCACCCATTTTACATGGCAGTGAAAAGAGACAGAGGGTGAAGAAGCAAATCAACATGTGGATTTTCATGTTGGGAGGAAAGGAAACCTTTTGGGATGAGTGTGGCTAAACTGACCAGATAGGCTTCACTGGAGCAAAAGGCAGTAGGTAGAGTGTGTGCTGGGCAGCGGAGTTGGAATGGGGGTAATGTGTGATGTTGGGAGTAGAGATACTCTTTACAAGGATAGGAAGATGAAAAATGTTTACCCTCAATAGTAGTAGGCAAAGACGGCAGCAGAATAACAGCACAGCGTGAGGGCTTTTGCCCCAAGCTCATCTTCTCCATCCGCTTTTTTTTATTTCTTCCTTCACAGCTCATTTTTTCTTATTTTAATTTACTTACCTTCTGTAGAGAGATCGATCCAGCGCAGCAGACAGCGAAGAGGGTGAGAGAGCGAACCCCCAAAGCGGGTGAGATCAAGCCCAGTGATAGAGGTCCCGTGCATCTGCAGTGGTGGCGAGAGCAGGCGGCCTGATGTCCCCCGGCAATGGCAGTGAAGACAGCAGGCGGCCTGATGGCTCACTGCATCTGCGGCAGTGTCTGGTGCGGGGAGATTGAGCCAAGCATGATCAGACCCTTATGGGCAGTGCGAGCTCATCATGGCTATCACATAAGATGGACTGCAATGTTGAGCTTTTAACTTTATTTCTTTACTTTTCTACCTTATACAAAGAAGGGCTTTAATGTTGAACTTTTATCTATATCAAAAACTGAAAGGACTGCGGATGCTGTAAATCAGGAACAAAAACAGAAGTTGCTGGAAAAGCTCAGCAGGCCTGGCAGCATCTGAGAAAAAAAGATCAGCGTTAACTTTTTAGCTCTGGTTCTGAGGAAGGGTTCTGTGGAAGTTTTGAGGAAGAGTCACCAGACCTGAAATGTTAGCTCTTGATTTTTTACTTTATCTATATTTCCTTATCATTCTATTTTACACCTAAGATTTTGTATCTCGGTGTTTTTATACCTGAGATGGCACCAGGATAGGCAATTTTATCCACTTTTCACTGTACTATTTTATGTACACGTGACAATAATATCTAAAGTCTAATTGTAGGTGTGGGGTTGGCTGAGATAGACATACTGATTTCGACAGACTTTAAGGAGTACTGACGAAAGTATGAATCAAAGTTTAAATGGTCAAGTTCAACGGTGAAAGATAAGCGAAATAGGAACGATAACGAAATAAACGGGAATGGAATAAAACAATGGAGCTAAGGTTGTATTGATTAATGCAAGAAATCAAATGAATAAGGTATAGAGTCTGGGGGGTCTTGCAGGGTACGACAAATTGGGCATTATTCATAAACTGATTCTAATCAATCAGAATCATGACTGAAGAGATTGTATCAGGATGAGAGGTGCTCATGTGGAAGTACATATAAACATGGGTATGTTAATTCCAATGCTGAAGCATAAGTGGCAAAGGATATGCAAATCAACAAAACAACCGCCAAGCCAATTAGTAGTTGATAGCTATTACTGGTGATGTGCTCCGGGTTCTCAGGCAGGGCAAAGGCCTTGATCTGGAAATGTGGAATTAGATAAGTGCAATGAATGGTAAGGGTCAATCTTACATAGAATTTCAAGATTCCAACTTGTTTGGAAGAAGAAAGACTACACTGGCACGACATCAAAGGGATCTGTAGATTTAATGGAGGATAGTTTATGACTCAGTAGTTAAACAAGCCAACGAGGGGTGAAAACATCCTGCGTTTGATTGAGTAACAGGGCTGAACAAACCTTCAACACAAATGTGGGTGTGGTTTTAATCACCAGCGACGATAATATGATCACAGCACATTAAAGAGTTAGAGAAGTTGTAAATAAAAACACAAAGTGTTGCTCAATTTTAAGAGGGCCAAATTGATGTGCTTTGGGCCTACAGGGTAAGTGAAGCAAATACGATTTTCCTTCAAGGAGGTGATTTTAAGAGTATTCTCCAATGAATACCCGTTACAATAAAGGTAATCTGAAAGGCACTCATGCCTGGCTGAATGGGACTATCAAGTAATTGATAAAGAAGGGCACAAAACACATTTACGACTATGAAGGAACAATGACACAGGGTGAAAATAAGATTCAACAACAAAAAGTATGTTCAGACTGTAAAGGGGGCAACAAAAGAGCAAATAAATTGTTTTCACTGATTATAACAAGAGAAATGAAAATTGTTTTTAAACAAGAGCAAAACATGAGGGTTAAAGTGTGCTTAGACCAGCTCACTACACTGTACAAACTGTTGCTCAGGATAAACGTTATTGCCAAAGTCACTTTCAAGTGTTGGGAACTAACACTTAGTCTGGTGTTCTGTTCACTCATTCTGATGTGGGCCTTTCTAAAGTTCAGCATTTATTGTCTATCCCTAATTGACTTTGAAATTGCTAGGGCCATTTTGGGATAGACATTGTCACAGAGACTTTGAGAAGGACTATCTATATGTTATGCCTCACTCCCTGAAGTTACTGAGCTGTTCTGCAAATCAGTCCGCATGACATCATGTCGGTGGGTAATGTATATGGCTCCCCTCAGCATTAAGCCCTTTCAGACCAAGATACAACAGAGGAGACAGGGTATCGTGGTAATGTTACTGGGCTAGTAAACCAGTGAGCCCAGGCTAACACTGTGAGGACACAGGTACAACAGAGCGGAGACACTGAAAGTCAGATCAGGTGAAGGAATGAACTCAGGTTACACATGCCATAAAAAATTCTCAATAAAACCTCTGCCTGTATCTTCAAAAGAGGAGACAGGTAAATGATCATGTCTGGAAAGGGAGTAGCGGCTTGCAGAGGTCGGTTGTAATTCATGGTAGTTCGTCGCTGCTGAACAGCTCTGTAAATTTAAGGTGAAGGAATCTCAGGGCCTGGTTAAGATGCATCCGTGGACTCATCAGAAAATTATCAAGGAAAGGATGAACTCAGTCTCAAATCTTTCAGGAGTCACGGAATACTGGAGATGGGCTTGCGAACTGGAGGAAGATGAATGTTTCTCCAGTTGCATTCCTAACGTAACAAAACTGACACATGAAATGGCAGATCAGAGAGTGGATAAAACTATGGGCGCCCATACTAAAGATATGATCATGGGACCTTTAGTTGGAAGCAAAATAAAAAAAACACTTAGCCAACGTAGGTTCATGAAAGGCAAACGCTGCCAGTCAAACTGACTAGCTTTCCTTGAAGGTGTGACAGCTCAATATAGGGAAAGGCAGGAGATGTAACGTACTTGGACTTTAAGAAAGCATTTCTTAAAGTTCCTCTGGAGAGGCTGGTATGGAAACTAAAGAAAGTGAGCATCAGTGGAAATAACATGCAATGCATCTGTAATAGGTTGACCGATGGACCAGATTATATGAGGGTTGTCATCAGCCTGGGAGAATGTCACCCCACCAGGATAACGTCAATAGATGACACGATTCTGGCTTTAGGATTTTGAGGGGACTAGATCAGTTGCAGTGTGATCCTGTTTTTACAATTGAAGATTTTAATGCAACCCCAGACACCAAACAAATCAATACAACAGCTCAGTAACATTCAGTATCTGCAACTAAACAATTGCAAATAAAGATAAACACGTATTGCATTACATTCATATTAATGCTTATGCTTTTAATGTACATACATATCAACATATAACTGAATATACTTATTAGGGGCAGAAGGAAGCTGCTCAGCCCATTTAGTCTGCTCCACCATACAATCTGGTCATAGCCTATCAGTTTGTTCAACATTCCCGCCTATCTGCAATAACTCCTTGCTTACAAAAAATCTGTCCACCTCTGACTTAAAATGATTCAGATTCCCATTCCCACTGCATTTTCAGAAAAAGACTTCCAAAGATGCACAATACTCTGTGAGGAAAAGATTCCTGTCAACTCTATCTTGAATGAGCGACCTCCTATTTTTAAGCAGTGACCCCCTAATTATAGATTCTCTCATTACAAAAACCATCTTTTTCACTTTCAACCTACTGAGACCCCTAAGAATCTTAGATATTCCAAGTTAGTCATCTTTGAGTATTCTGAACTCTTGCAGATACAAGCCTAGCTTCTACAACCTTTCCTTGTAAGGCATTTGCCACATCTTTGATAACTTACTGAACGTATCTGGATAAGGACTAGGAGCAAAAGTAAACAATTCAGTCCACCAAGCCTGTTCCGCCAATTAATACAATCATAGTTAATCTCAATTTGGTCTCAACTCTGTTTTCCTGCTCACTCTCCATAACCCTTCAATACTTCACTCATTAAAAATCTGCCCATCTCCTCCTCAAATTTATTCAAAGTCCCAGCACCCACCACACTCCAGGGCTGGTGAATGCCACAGATCCACAAACCTTTGAGGGAAACAAATTCTCCTCTGTTTTAAATCTGACACCTTTTGTGCTAAATCTAAGGCCTCTCATTCTAGATTACCCTGCATGAGGCAATGTTCTTTCCACACCTGCTTTACCAATCTCGTCTTAAGAGGATGGAGATAGCACAAGAAAAGAAACAAAGGGCAAGTCTTAGTGCGAGATACATTATGTTTCTTTGTGCGGGGATTCTCACTGATGGCCTGAATCTGAGAGATTCATTGCTGCAGGGGCCTCTAGAGGCCAGGTCATTGAGTGTATTTAAGACAGAGATGGATAGGTTCTTGATTGGTAAGGGGGTCATATGTTACTGCAGGAAAGCAGGAGAATGGGGTTGAGAAGCCATGCTTGAATGGCAGACCAGACTCAATGGGTCGAATGGTCTAATTCTACTCCTATGTCTTGTGGTCTAACATCACCGCACTGGTCTGTGGCTATGCTTGTGCCGGGCTCCTCCAATCTCTGAGCAAATGTAGGAATAGCTGTTACTGCCTTGTGCTGCTGCCTAGTCATTCGTTGACTGCCCCTAGGACACAGCATCAGCTCTTACATTCAATGCCTTGAGGCTTAGGAGGAACAGGTCCTCTGGTTGGAAAAGCTCTCAGCCAGGGAGAGATTTTCCTGATCATGTCTGGCCATGTTGTAGATTAGTGGATAGACTGTGATTGCTGTTTCATTGTCATTGCATCACGCAACCATTAGAACAGTGGAAGGCAAATTAAATAGAAATTGGTCTTTGCTTTTGCAACCCCCTTGTTTCTAAGAAAGGTGCCCTGCAAATGCAGCTTCTGTTTTTGTACAAGTGCTCCTCAGGTTAATGCCTAATCTGAAAGGCAGCAGCTTCGACCAATGCAGGGTTCTGGCAACACAATACTGACACGGGGTCTCAAAGCCTGAACTCACCTGCTTCCGAGGTGAGAGTTTCTCCAATCAAGCTAAAATGACATCAGCCGAGTTAATAAGCTGACCACGGGCAAGGAGGCTGAAGTAAAGGAATGGTGACAACGCACAATGGAACAACACCAGGGTGGGATGGAAGGAAGGTGTGTCAGAAGTAAAAGGAGGAGTCAGGGGCTAGGGTGAAATAGAAAGTGCAGATTGTCAAAATGAGATCAATTATTATTTCTGTTGATAATTCTGGACGAAAACAATGTTTCTAAATATAACCTTAACTTTACTCAGAAGCATAACAGACAGTTTCTCAAGAGCATTTGAGCCGTTGACAACCCATTTTAGATATTGAAATAGTGGAAAGGGAGTTTTGTACGGCTCTTTTTTAAAACAGCTGTTTACTTTCTCTGGTAGGTCTGATGTAGACTGCAGATTAATATACAAGAAGAGTGATTCTTGCTACTTTTGAATTTGTGCCCAGGAATGTGTAGGCAGTCATCTAAACTGCGATGGAAACATTGGGAGGAGAGTGCCAGAGAACTGACAATAGGCATTTGAAGTTGTTGCTGAAGGGAGGAGATGTCAGGGTTTGTAATGAAGGACAATCTGTTGGAAGTTGTCCCAGATAATTTAAGGCGCAATTGATTAACCAAGAGCAAAGTCCCACTGGTCACAGGAGCTGCGCATTCTTTGAGTGGGACAGAAGCTTGGTTTCCCACTCAATTTAAAATTGGTTGATTTGTTGATTGAGCCAAGACAAATGTGAGCCAGGACTGTAATGCCTGCAGAGATTATGAGGGAAATTTCAGTTCCCAAGGATGTCTGGGCTAGGGTTTGTTGGAAAATAGAAGTTCTAAAAATACTCTGTACACCTCCCTCCAGTGAGGTTACTTCTTGGTTTAATGGTAGCACTTTTGGTTAGGTGTGAGTAACCAGCTGGGTGGAGGTAGGTGGATGATGATAATGAGACAATTTTCAGATGATTTGAATGGGAAATTGAATGGGGAAGGGGTGTTCAGCGGGGTACAATCACCCTAGTCAGATCCTGCCCTGACAAGTGAGATGATTTTGGCCTAAAGCCTCTGAGCTTTGGACAGCTGAAGGAGTCTGCATGGAGAACGCCCCTCTTGTGTAGGGGCAGCCCTTGGTCATCAGACGACAAGACAGCAGATCAGAAGGGGTGGATGCTGGGAAGTTGTTTCCATTAGGTGGGGAGACTAGGACCCATGGGCACAGCCTTAAAATTAGAGGGGGTAAATTTAAAATGGAAATGAGACAACATTTCTTCAGCCAGAGAGTGGTGGGCTTGTGGAATTCATTGCCACGGAGTGCAGTGGAGGCTGGGATGTTAGATGCCTTCAAGACAGAGATTGACAAATTCTTGATCTCACAAGGAATCAAGGGCTACGGGGAGAGTGCAGAGAAGTGGAGTTGAAATGCCCATCAGCCATGATTTAAATAGCGGAGTGGACTTGATGGGCCGAATGGCCTTACTTCCACTCCTATGTCTTACGGTCTTATGGTCTTATCAGCTGGAGGTGGCCAAGAGATGAGAATACCTTTATTTTCCAATTTCTTCTTCGAGATATTGACTTTTACAGCACAGGTCAGGGCCCTTCTGCACTTGCATGCCAGTCATCGAGCACCATTCTGTTCTAATCTGATTTTCCAGCATTTGGTCCACAGCATTATATGCTACGGCATATCAATGTTGATCTAAACACATTTTAAATGCTATGAGGGCTCACGTCTCTACTGTCCTTTCTGTCAGTGAGTTCCAGGTACTCAAAGGCCCCCTACAACCTCTGCGTGAAAAAGTATTTCCCCAAATCCCCTCCAAATGTCCTGCCCCTTAACTTAAATCAATGCCTCAGCCTTTTCTGCTCTAAGGAAATCAACCCAAGCCTACATTGTCTCTGTTCGTAGCTAAATCAATCCAGCACAGGCAGCATGCTGGTGGCTGTGCTCTGCACCCTCTCTAGTACAATCACATCCTTCCTATAGTGTTGTGACCAGAACTTCACACAGTAGTCCATCCATGATCCAACTACCAGTTTATACATCTGCGTCCTAAACTTATTGCAACCGTATTTAATGCATTGATTAATAGAGGGCGAATGCTCCATGTGCATAACTACATTAGCTGCTTGTCCTGCTGTCTTTGAGAATCTACAGACCTGCATATCGAAATCCCTCTGATCCTCTACGTCCTAAAGTCCTGCCATTCATATTATACTCCCTTGCCTGTTAGACCCCCTAAAATGCATCATCTCACACGTTTCAGCATTAAACCCCATTTGCCACTGTTTTGCCCATCTGACCAGCCCATCTAATCATCTTGTAGTTTAAAGATTTCCTCTTCACTATTTACCACACTGCCAATTCTCATGTCATCCGCAAACTTATTGATCATACGTCCTATGTTCATGCCTAGATATTTAATGTATACAACAAACCACAAGGGGCCCAGCATCAAACCTTTGGCCATCACCGTCTGCTTCCTGTTAAAAGTCATTGATAAGGCCTCTCTCAGCTTACTAAGATGATGTACTGCTAAGGTCTTGGCCTTCATAAACTAATTGGAGAGTTGTGCCTACAAGTCCAAAAAAGACATCTTCACAATTCTCTGCATCAGCATTCCAATAGTTTGCCTCCTCCATCCTCTTCAGCATTACGAGGATAATATATACAACATTTAATGGTAACTCTCAAAGTCACTACTCTACATTTTGACTTCTCATCAACTGGTCACAGGATTCTGTACCTGGGTCCTACTGAGCTGGGCTTGACCTGTTCATCCCCCAACATGGACTGTCCACAGTTATTTCCTGTCACCAATGTTACTTGTACTCACCTTGGAATGGTAGGTAAAAAACCCAACTAACTGGCTCAGAGTAAGAGGATTGTTAGGGTGTAGAAGGAGGCCATTCAGCCCATTGTATTTTCACCAGCTCTTTGAATGAACAATTTAGTCGTAGGAGACAGAAGGCAGCAGTGGAAGGATACTTTTCGGGATGGAGGGTTGTGACTAGTGGTGTTCCACAGGCATCAGCGCTGGGACCTCTGCTGTTCGTGATTTACATAAATGATTTGGAGGAACATATAGCTCATCTAATAAGTTTGCGGATGGTACAAAGATTGGTGGAGGTGCGGATAGTGAGGAGGATTGTCAGAGGATACAGCAGGACACAGATCAGTTGGAGGCATGGGCAAAAAAAATGTCAGATGGAATTTAATCCGGACACATGTGAAGTGATGCATTTTGGAAGGTCAAGTACAGGTGGAAAATGTACTGAGAATGGCAGTGTTGATATGCAGAGAGATCGGGATGTAAAGGTCCACAGATCATTGAAGGTGGCAGCACGGGTAGATAAAGTAATTTAAAAAAAGAGTTATAGCATGTTTATCTTCATTGGAAAGGGCATTAGGTATGAGGACAGACAAGTTATTTTGCAGATTTATGGAAATTTAGTTGGGCCACACTTGGAAGATTGGGTACAGCTCTTGTCACCACACTACTAGAAGAATGTGTCCCTTCGGAGAGGGTACAGAAAAGGTTTACCTGATATGTTGCTATGAAGAAAGGTTGGATAGACTAAGGTAACACAGTGTAGAGCTGGAGGAACACAGCAGGCCAGGCAGCATCAGAGGAGCAGGAAAGCTGACGTTTCAGGTCAGGACCCCTCCTTTGTTTTCACTGGAACGCAGGAGGTTGAGGGATGGTCTGATAGAAGTTTATAACATTGTGAATGGCACGGGTAGAGTGGAAAGTATGAGGCTTCTTCCAGGGTGGAGGGGTCAATGACGGATGCAGGTTCAAGGTGCGAGGTGGGAATAAGAGTTGTGCGAGGCAAGTTTTTCACACAAAGGATGGTGAGTGTCTGGAACGCACTGCCAGAAGTGGCAGTGGAAAGTAAACACAACAGCAGCATTCAAGAAACACATGGACAAATACACAAATAGGAAGGGAATAGAGGGATACAGATCCTGTATGTGATTACAGTTTTAATATGGAAGTCGGCTCAGTCTTGGAGGGCTGAAGGGCCTGTTCCTGTACCGTATTGTTCTTTGTTCATTTCTCTTTTACCCAGTGCCATTCCACCAGCACTCAGCCTGTAAACTGGCACCTTCTTACACCACACTGTCAGGAAGTGTAGCCCAGATCCTAACCACTTGCAGTGTGATAAAGCTTTAGTTCGTATCACTTTTGAGAAAATGAATTTTTCACATGAGCCTACTGGTTCATGGTTGTCCATCCTAGGCCAATGCCCAATGGGAGGTGATGGCCTAGTTATATTATCACCAGACCGTCAATCCAGAGATCCTGGTAATGTTCTGGAGACATCCCACTGTAGCGGATGGCAGAATTTGAATCCTATAACAAAAATGTCGGTAACTAAGAGTCTAGTGCTGACCAGGAAACAATTGCTGATTGCTGGGAAAAAAACCGATCTGGTTCACTCATGTCCTTTAGGGCTGGAAACTGCCATCCTTATCTGGTCTGACCTACATGTGATTCCTGACCTACTGCAATGTGGTTGACATGTAACTGCCCTCAGGGCAGTAAATGCTGGCATGGCCAGTGACCCCTCTCTCCTGTGAATGAATACAAAAAAAAGCACCCTCAGAAAGAATGGGGAAGTGTGAACAGGCATCCTTGAGGAGCATTTGTAGCTCTCGTTGTGTGTGTGTGTGTGTGTGTGTGTGTGTGTGTGACCATATCCAGCCTCCTCATAGCTTTGCAATTCCTGAAATGCAGTGGACAAATGTGTCAGATATAATGACAATTCTGTTATCAGTCATCTGTGAAGTCTTTCCACCTGCCATTAACAAGAAGATAAACATGTTACTTTTCTCCTCCTTTTTGCGGCTGAATTTGTGGTGGTCCACCTCCTTCTTCTCACATGGGTTTTATGCCTTTCTTTCCTGCAGCTGGTGAAAAATACGCCTGTGTGTCAGTGTTGTGGTATTTGTGGGTAGAGGATGCCTGCACCAATCCTCTTTCTTCACTGGGTCAAAAAGAGGAACAATCATTGGTGAGTGTTAACAAGAAGAGGGTCCTAACCAGATGTGGATTTATTGCATGCTAGCAATCAGATACTAGTTATATGAGTAAGATAGACAGTTGCTAAGACATTTGTGGGACATTGATGACACATGTTTCCACTCGAGATCCAGATCTATCCTGATATCCCTATCCAAGACTGTGTGGCATTACTATGTTGGGTGGAGTTTTATATAATTGCCAATATTAACCACTTCAGGACCATTACCTTATAGAACATGTGCAGGTGAATTATTGATTGGATAGAAGTATTGCACTCGGTGAGGAGTACTATAAGAAAGATGCAATATGATAGGTGTTAGTGGCAGAGCTGGAGCATACATCAGCTCAGGGTCGAATGGAATGCCAAAAATTGCAAAGTCTGGTTTAACATCCGACTATAGCCAAGGAGAAGAGAAGACTCAATGGTTAGGAAATGGACGGTGTGGAAAGCAGCAGATTAAGATGATGATGCACTATATGTGATCCATGCAGCAATGTGGGACATGGTGGAAGCAACAGCTGGTAGTAGAGGGAGGTGGGAGCTCAAAGGTGCCACTTAGGGTGATCCTAAGACCTGAGGTAGTTGGAAGCTGCATGAATACATCAAACCATTAGCATGTGGCTTGCATCCAGAGTCTAATCATAGTGAATGAGCAATTAACAGAAGGTAGGCAATAACATCTATTAAGACTAGATCTGTACACCTACATCTGGGAAAAGAAGGGTCTAGAGGGATAACGGCCAAATACTGGCAAATGTGACTAGATTAATTTAGGATATCTAGTCAGCATAGGTGAGTTGGACCAAAGGGTCTGTTTCCAATCTGTACAGCTTGATAACTCTAAGACTGTGTCCGTTATTCTATGCATAAACCATCTGAACCCTCAATTAGATTCCAGTCCATAACTCATTCCTGGGTACATAAACCATCTGAATCTTTCAATTAGATTTCAGTCTGTACCTCAGTCCTGGGTATCAATTATTCTATATATAAACCATCTGAAGTCTTCAATTAGCTTGTATCACGCTGTCAGGTAACCATTATTCTCCGAATAACTCACTTCAGGTAGATTCCAGCCCGTAACTCACTTGTGAATGTACATTCAAATATAAATGATCTGGACACCTTGATTTTAAGTTCCAGCCTGGAACTCACTCATGGGTATCTGTTACTGTACATATAAATCAATTAATGGCCTCGCTTAGATCCCAGACTGGAACACGCTTTTGAATGTTCAATATAAATCCCATTAAAAGCTAGGGCACTTTAAAGAGGGAGTTTAGGAACTGCAGCAGTGTTCCAGAGAAACCAGCTGCTCCCCATCTTGACTTGGCAAGTTAGCCTCTCAAAACCACCAGTAACTCATTGCTTTCACCTGCTGCCTTGGATCCCATCCAACCCCATCAGACTGAAGCGCCTCGTAATGATTTAAAGTAATCTTTGATTAATAAACTTGCTGAATATACAGAACGCACTGCAGGGGTGCGGAGAGGGTTGGAAATGAATGATGGACTGTTTTTCTTTATTTTGGGAAGAAATATTTCTTTTTACGCTGTTAGTTCATCGGTCATGTAACTAAAGAAGTGGCCGTGATTTTTCTTTAGTTACTTGAAACCTATTTCCCTCAGAAAGCCTCTCTCATCAAAATCGAGTCAACTGAATTAAGAGCAAGCACAGCTCCTGCCTGCAGCACACCGTCCAAAATCTATTTAGAGGGCTTAACATCCTTATTGGCACCTCTGTGCAAGTAGGAGTCACACAGTCAGTGCCAGGCAAAGGAGATGAAATGAATCCACATTCCCATCAATTGCATGTTATTGAAAGAGGTCACCAAGGGTGGCAATCTGTTGAACATATTCCACTAAAACTTTAAACAAATAACCTGCAGAAACAGAGCCTCAAGTCAGGTTTCTATAGAAAGAGACCATTCAGCCCATTGTGTCTGCATCAACCCTCCTGGCAGCATCCCACCCAGCCCCAGCCCCTCACCCTCTCCCCCATGGATAACGTACACCTTATGTGCCAACATAGCATGGCCAATCCAACTAACTTCACACCTTTGGACTGTGGGAGGAAACCAGAGCACCCGGGGGAAATCCACACAGACACGGGGAGAATGTGCAAACTCCACACAGACAGTTGCCCAAGAGTGGGATTGAACCCAGGTCCCTCATGCTGGGGGGCAGCAGTGCTAACTGCTGAGCCACTGTCTGGATCATTCCATTCAGTTTTCGACAAATTAGCTTAGACCTTGGAGAGTTTGCAGTACGGAGAATATTTCCAGGTTCAACGCTTAAAAATACAAGGTACCTGAAAATCATGTGCTGAAGATTAAGGGGCGATCTAATTGCCATGTTCGAGGTCATTAAAAGTGACGGACAGTTAAGAGAGGAGTAAGCAAGTGGGAGAGTTCGGAACAGGGTGTGTTACTCTTAATTAGTATTTGTCATTTACTGGCGAAATCAAGAATGTTCCTGCTCCCAGCTCCAAAGGTATACCGTGTGGGATCCTCTGCTGGCCTCGGGCTTGTCCTCATGACCTGCTGCTGTCCTCCCCACACCCTCACCCACCTGACCCCCTCCCCATGCCTCTTTCAGCCCACCCCCAACTCCAGTGCCTATCTGTTGATGGACAGATAATAATTTATATATAGAATAACAAATACTTGGGGGTGAATTACGGTCTGCCAGTGAAGCCTGCTGTCAACGTTCCTCAGGGGCCAATGTCTCAAAATGGCATTGGAAAGGCATCCAAAAGTCAAGAAAGGCCTTAACTGGTTTGCAATAAATCACAAGAGTGAAGAATGTAGACAATGCCTTTTGTGATGTAAAAAAAAGAATAAATTGAGGAAGGCAAGGAACACATGACCAGATGCCATTATCCTGGCATTAGGTGACTGACACGTCAATCCCAGGTGCCCCAACTTTCTGTTGCCAGTTTGTGGCATCCAGTTCAAACAATCCTCCCCGTGTCCTATATCCTTGCAAAGAACAGACAAAAAAAAACAATGATTTTTTAATTCCTGCATGGAGATTCCAGGACAGTCCTGGATGGAATTACGAATCCTAATAGAATCCGGCAGTTTGGATTCATATCTGACACGTTCAATGACACAAACTCTGCCGTCACGGATTTTTACAGTCAGGAAGTGCTTTAAAAAAAATGTAAGGTTGCCAGTCTGCAAACAATGGCAGGTTCTTTATCCCCTTTGTTCCATAGATGGTAGTGAGTCCTCTGGCCTAGTTGCGGGAGTGAGCCTTTCCCACCATTGTTTGCGAGGGAAAAAAAACAGGAAACGATAGCCAGGTCCTCGTACACCAAAGGCTGACAACAGACACACAACAACAGAACCTCGAAGCAGGCACCGACACAATCGCTTCCAGGAGGCTGTTCCTAGAAAGGCCTGTTTACTTAAGGAAGCTTTCTCAAGAAACTCCAGCGCTCAAAACATTCCTTGCGATCCTGGAAAGCAGCAGCAGCAGCAAGCCTTCAGGAGAATTAATAGCCTGATCAGATCAGAGTGTTTTTTTTGTAAAGTACATGCATTAGGCTCAATAGTAAGTACCTGTAACTTGGTGCTTCTGAACCAGCTTGTAACTGATGTCCATTTCAAGCCCACCGACTCCCACAGCTACCTAGAATACACCTCCTCCCATCCACCCTCCTGCAAAAATTCCATCCCCTATTCCCAATTCCTCCGCCTCCGCCGCATCTGCTCCCACGATAAGACATTCCACTCCCGCACATCCCAGATGTCCAAGTTCTTTAAGGACCGCAACTTTCCCCCCACGGTGATCGAGAACGCCCTTGACCGCGTCTCCCGCATTTCCCGCGACACATCCCTCACACCCCGCCCCCACCACAACCGCCCCAAGAGGATCCCCCTCGTTCTCACACACCACCCTACCAACCTCCGGATACAACGCATTATCCTCCGACAGTTCCGCCGTTTACAATCCGACCCCACCACCCAAGACATTTTTCCATCCCCTCCCCTGTCTGCTTTCCGGAGAGACCACTCTCACCGTGACTCCCTTGTTCGCTCCACACTGCCCTCCAACCCCACCACACCCGGCACCTTCCCCTGCAACCGCAGGAAATGCTACACTTGTCCCCACACCTCCTCCCTCACCCCCATCCCAGGCCCCAAGATGACATTCCACATTAAGCAGAGGTTCACCTGCACATCTGCCAATGTGGTATACTGCATCCACTGTACCCGGTGCGGCTTCCTCTACATTGGGGAAACCAAGCGGAGGCTTGGGGACCGCTTTGCAGAACACCTCCGCTCAGTTCGCAACAAACAACTGCACCTCCCAGTCGCAAACCATTTCCACTCCCCCTCCCATTCTCTTGATGACATGTCCATCATGGGCCTCCTGCACTGCCACAATGATGCCACCCGAAGGTTGCAGGAACAGCAACTCATATTCCGCCTGGGAACCCTGCAGCCATATGGTATCAATGTGGACTTCACCAGTTTCAAAATCTCCCCTTCCCCTACTGCATCCCTAAACCAGCCCAGTTCATCCCCTCCCCCCACTGCACCACACAACCAGCCCAGCTCTTCCCCCCCACCCACTGCATCCCAAAACCAGTCCAACCTGTCTCTGCCTCCCTAACCGGTTCTTCCTCTCACCCATCCCTTCCTCCCGCCCCAAGCCGCACCCCCAGCTACCTACTAACCTCATCCCACCTCCTTGACCTGTCCGTCTTCCCTGGACTGACCTATCCCCTCCCTACCTCCCCACCTACACTCTCTCCACCTATCTTCTTTACTCTCCATCTTCGGTCCGCCTCCCCCTCTCTCCCTATTTATTCCAGTTCCCTCCCCCCATCCCCCTCTCTGATGAAGGGTCTAGGCCCGAAACGTCAGCTTTTGTGCTCCTGAGATGCTGCTTGGCCTGCTGTGTTCATCCAGCCTCACATTTTATTATCTTGGAATCTCCAGCATCTGCAGTTCCCATTATCTCCGCTTCTGAACACTATTTAGCTCCTGAACCCTACTTAGGGCTAACAAAGGAACCAGCAGAGGAGATTCTATTTTGTGCAGAGAATTGTGATGTGTCTGACAAGGTGGTGGAAGCAGATATAATTGTGTCTTTCAGAAGGTAAATTGGATGATAAATGAAAGTTGGAGGTGGTGGTGGGACATTGGTTGTTGGTGGGGAAGGAGCAGAAGAGTGAAACTGATCAGGCTGTTCTTTCACACAGCCAGTAAATCTAACAGCACCTGTCTGGAGCTACAGGGACAGACTGAATAGGCTGGAGTCTTTCCCCCCCTGGAGCTTGGGAGGCTGAGGGGGGTGAATGTATAGAGGTTATAATGGAACAAATAGTCTCCTGCTGTGTTGCCTGAATCTCTCTCCATTGTCTCGCGAAGCTTCCTTTCACTATTTCAACCTGATTCTCCTCAAGGCCCTCCTATTTATCCCAGAGAATGGCTGGTGCCTTGGGTGATTGATCATAAAGATTCAGCGGCAAACTAGAATGGGAAACATGTTGACTTTGGGCAATAGTGTGACTATGATTTCCAACCCTTCAGGATTGTCCTGGAGTTGCCAGGGGAAAAAGAAATACTTGCATTTATATGGAACCTTTCATGACTGCTGGATGTCCCAAAGCGCTATGCAGAAGTACTTCTGAAGTCTCTATTGTAATGTCATAAATGTAGCACCCAAGTTCCCCCAAACAGCAATGCAATGATGATGAGATAATCTGTTTTTGTGATGTTTATTGAAGGATAATTATTGGCTGGGACACCAGGGGAACTCCCGTGCTCGCACTCTTTTGAAATATTGCCATGGGATCTTTTACACTCACCTGGGAGGCAGGCAAGACCTGAGATTTAAACATCCCAGCCAAGAGACTACACCTGCAACAATGCAACACCTACACCTTTCAGTACTACACTCCATTGTCAGTTTAGATTGCAAACTGAACTCAGAACCTTCTAACCCAGAGGAACCAGCGTCACCTACTAAGCTGTGGCTCACAGTGCGAGGTGATGGCTCAGTGGTAAAGATGCTGGACATCTTTATTCACTCACGCAATGTGGCTGTGGCTGGCAAAGACCATGACCTAAATACCCCAACAATACCATTAGGAAGGGAATTCCAGGATTTGGACCCAGCGACAGTGAAAGAACAGCAATACATTTCCACATCACGTGAGTGCGTTGGAAGGGAATTTGCAGGTGGTGGTGTTCCCATGTACCTGCTGCCCTTGTTCTTCTAGATGGAAGTGGCCACGGAGTCACAGAATTACACAGACCCTTCTTTCCAACTCGTCCATGCCAATCAGATATCCTAAACCGATCTAGTGCCATTTTCCAGCATTTGGCCCATATCCCTTTAAACCCTTCCTCTTTATGCACCCATCCAGATGCCTTTTAATTGTTGTAATCGGACCGGCCTCCACCACTTCCTCTGGCAACTTATTGTTTACACGCATCACCCTGAGTGAAAAAGTTGCCTCTTCGGTTCCTTTCAAATCTTTCCCCTCTCATCTTAAACACAATCCCTCTAGTTTTGGACTGCCCTACCCCGGGAGAAAGATCTTGGCTATTCACCCTATCAATGCCCCTCATGATTTCATACACCTCTAGAAGGTCACCCCTCAGCCTCCGACACTCCAGGGAGAAAAGCCTGAGCCCAATGATCCTCTCCTTATAGATCCTGGAAGGTACGCTTGGAGGAGCCCGGATGAATTTCTGCAGCGCATCTTCTACGCCCTGCTGCTACTGAGCATTGGTGGTGGAGGGAGTGAATGTTTAGGAATGTGATGTCAATCAAATGGACTTCTTTGTCCTGGATAGTGTTGCACTTCTGGAATGTTTGGGCAGGGGGGGGGGTAGTGGTGGTGGTGGTGTCGGGAGGTAAGTTTCTCGCTGCAGTGTTCCGAGTCTCCGTGGTGTTCTCATAGCCACCCTATTTACTATGAGATAACACGGTGTAGAACTGGATGAACACAGCAAGCGAAGCAGCATCAGAAGTGCAAGAAAGCTGACGTTTTGGGTCTACACCCTTCTGGTTCAGTTCAGTTTCCGGTCAATGGTAACACCTAGGTGTTGATGACCAGGGATTTGGTGATGTTATGTTCAGTATCATTGGTTAGATTCACTCTTGTTGGAGGTGGTCATTGCAAAGCACTTGTGTGGTGCAAATGTCATTTCTGCCATATGCTGTCCTTGCCTGATCTGGCCTACATGTGGCTATAGATTCACAGCAATATGGATGGCTCTGAATTACTGTCCGGGAAATTAGGACTGGGCGATAACTGCTTGCATTGCCCATATCCCATAAATGAATAATAAACAAGAGCTTCAAGATCCTACTGAAAATCCATATGGAAATGGAAAATGTTGTGTGGTATATTCTCATTTGCTTCAAACACTTCCACTGATTAATCATAAAATTAAATATTGGAGATGGAAGAAAGGCCCACTTGTCTGGATTTGAGAATTATCCAAGAAGAGATTTTAGTGTGGTAAGGTGAGGCATTTTAATTATTGGCAATTCTGAAGACTCATAGCGGGATTGCCAATAATGTGATACCAATCCAAAGGACTCCATTGTTCTGGATAGTGTCAAGCTCCTTCAGCGTTGTTGGAGCGTCAGATAGGAAATCATGGGGCAACACTGCAGTGTCATTTCAGATCAACTGTCTGTATTACAGCTCTCCCATTTTCTTCAGTTTAAACTGAGAGAGTTATGTAACTGCCAGCTGATTCAGAATTGTAGTACACTAGAATTACTCCAACAAGTTTCAAAAGCTCCCTCTTGTGAGCAGATGCCAGCCTTTCCTTTGTAACAATGCTAGTGAGGTCAGTGGCTCAGTGAGTAACCCTCATTTACCTGCAGACAGAATGTCAACAGCTCAAGTCCCATTTAAAGCCTGAAATCTGGACTGACACTCCCAGTGCAGCGCTGGCTGAATGCCGTCCAATCATCAAGTGTCGCTTTTTGGATAACTTTGAAGCTCCACCTGCCATCCCCGATAGATCCCACTGTGCTTGACTAAAGAAGACAAGATTGGTGAGTTCTCTATGATGACTCAGCCAATATTTATCCTTCAACTAATATCACCAAAAGGTACAGTCCCTGGCCTTTCTTTTTTCTATAACATCTTTCCTCAATTCCACCGCCAAAATAAATTTGGAGTACATTGTGAGTGAATCTCATTGGGCGATGGCTGAGTGATATTATCACTAGACTTTTAGTCCAGAGACCCAGGTTATGAGCTGAGGACCCAGGTTCAAATCAAACTGTGGCTGATGATATAATGTGCATTCAGTAAAAATCTGGGATTAAGAGTCTAGTGACGACCATGAATCCATTGTCAATCGTTGGAAAAAAAACCCATCTTGTTCACTAATGAGCTTCAGGGGAGAAAATTTGCCTTCTATACCTGGTCTGGCCGATTTGTGACTCCAGACCCACAGCAATGTGGTTGACTCTTAACTGCCCTCTGGGTAATTAGTGATGGGCAATAAATGCTGACCTGGCCAATTGCACCTTCATCCTGCGAATGAAAAGAATCTACAATAAATGGATATCGAAAGGAGGACATGTCTGCTTTCCATCAAATTGTAACTCTTCTGTAACCATGGTCTTCCAATGACAGAAGTTCCACTCGAGGTTCCTCATCAAGATTCTGGCCAGGAGAAAGCAATGGCCTGTGACCTCATAATGATGTTAGCCACCTCCCTGTCACCAAGTGGATTAGAGGTATCCTGCAAGCACACTGAACACAATTGACATCAGAGTATGCTGGAGAATCTGAGATAACACTGTGTGAGGCTGGATGAGCACAGCGGGCCAAGCAGCATCAGAGGAGCAGGAAAGCTTGACGTTTCGGGTCGGAACCCGAAGGGTCTGACGAAGGGTCCCGACCCGAAACGTCAAGCTTTCCTGCTCCTCTGATGCTGCTTGGCCCGCTGTGTTCATCCAGCTTCACACAGTGTTATCTGACATCAAACAGAATTGGTAATGAATCGAAGTTGGTTATGTCCATTTTGTTGGTGCCCAGGAACCTGTCTTAGTGAGGACTGGTTGGAGGGCCTGGCACATGTACCAACTGTTCCACATCACCTCCGAGTCTCAATGCAATTGACAGTTATTGTCCTACATACTGGCTCAGCCTTTTGAACAATCCAAAAGCTGGGAACAATACCCAGAACGAGGCAGGACCACGGTACTGTGACAGAGTAGGATTTTGGATTCTGACTTGGATCTACTGCTTTATAGAAAGGCTTGCATTTATAAAGCACCTATCCTAACTTCGAGTTGTTGCAAAACTCTTTGCAGCCAGTGAAGTACTTTGGCAGCGTAGGAATGCAGCAGCCAATTTGTGTACAGCAAGATCCCGCAAACAAATTAATAACTATGTAATTTAGTGGTATTGGCTGAGGGATAGACATTGTAGGCACAAAGGAGTATTGATTGGACTTGGAATTAAAATCAGATGCAGTCTAAAATAGGCAGCTAATTTGCTATATTGCCTGTTTTGCACAACTGCCCAAGGTGAAACTGACACCCACCAGAGATTTTAACTAGCCTTGGGATTTGACAAACGGGACCAAGCTGAAGCAAGCAGTCAACGAAAAGCAATGTCTCCATCTAGTGTTGAAACGTAAAACTGCATGCAAATCTCAAGTTCCAGCAAAGACTCAGTAAGCCCACAACAAATAAATTAACAAATTCATTTTCTGAAGAAGGGTCCAGACCCGAATCGTCAGCTTTCCTGCTCCTCTGATGCTGCTTGGCCTGCTGTGTTCATCCAGCTCTACACCTTGTTATCACAAATTAATGCTAATGCTGAAGAATGGCATTTACCCGATTGTGATGGCACCGATGCCAGTGTTTCAAATACATTCTGTCATTTCAAACGCATTCTAAATCCTTTCTTTGGTTATGAATGCACTGTGTGATCCACAATTTCACCAGCTAACTCAGCCCTTTGATCTACCAAAGGTTCTGACTAATATATTTATTTTAATCCTTCCCTTTCTCTAAAGCACAAACCCCATTGACCTGCTATAACTAATGCCCAATGCCCATCAACTTAAATGCACCTTTCATGCTGTATTTTGTGTGAAGCACAGTTACCCAGGAGTTGATCCAGTGCTCTGTTCATCTTTATAATTGTGCAATAAGTCTCAGTCCAATCACGCACACACTTTCTCTCGGATGATTTCCTATCACCGCAAAATTGCTGCAAACTTCTCTTTTGCCCACAATTTTTTATTTCCTGACATTTTGCTGATCTATAACATCCTCTCAGTAGAATAACCTCTTAAATTTTAAGTAAATATATACAATTAGCTCAGTGGACTGGGGCATGGTTCAGCACAAGGGTCAATAGTACCAGTTTGATATCCATTCAGGCTGAAGGAGATAGACTTGCAGCCTACGCTCTTAGTAAGGCCACATCATAACTACTGCCAGCGATAACAATTTTCTAAGGCTGTATTATGTCTCCCATTGCCAAGGCATTTTTCTTCTCCTTTCTCTTTGTCCCTCTTCTCCCTGCGTAGTAAAGAATATTTAATTCCTGTACACTCCTGACTAATTCCTAACAAGGTCTATCTTTTCTGGTGCATATTGAGCAATTTCTCCATGAATTAATTCTCATGATGCAGGACACATTGACCAGGCCTGTGTTTCTTGCTACTCCATCTTTCCCTAAGGAGGTAGTAGTCCCTTCTTACGAACCATTTGCAGGCTTAATAAAACTCAGTGCATCATCCGCTCACATTGAAATGTTGGATGCATTTCATATAAGCCTTGGCTGGGTAAGGATGTCAGATTTACTTCCCCAAGAGTTTGAATTAATTAATTGAATTTCAACAATAATCTGGCACTTTTGTGACCACTTTTATTGAGATCAGCTTTCCATTGCTAGCTTATTAAATTTGCCCCAAATTCTCAAACGGCCTTGTTGGATTTGGGTTTCCTGGACTATTAGTTCCAACCACCATATTATTATTTCTCTTTGTAACATAAACATCAAAATACCCTACAAAAAGGCTAATGGGGCTGAGTGTACCTGAAGTATAAATATACTAATAATACTCAAATTTCCAGCTACAACATCGGAAATGCATAGGGAATCCACTTGTCTTGGGAAAGGAAATTTGTGTCTAACCGAATTTTAAAGGAACAGGGACAAATAAAGACAGGGTTGTAATGTATCACAACCCATTCGTTACATTGGCTGAGAGGACATCAATATAAGTGACCTTCCAATATACTATTGCCCTTTTTTTGAATCTGTCTGACCGCACTGAATTCTCATGTGTTGGGATGTTGAGATGATATGTGAGACACAAAATATTTCATATGTGTCACAGACACTTGTGAAATTGATTGAATTGGGATATAATAGCAGGGGCTGGCAGTTTCATGGCTCACTGTAGGAACAAGAGAGTAATTATATTAAGAGTAGAATAGAGGGATGGACTGGAACTAGTTCATGAGTGCGGTAGGTGAAGGTAAAGTCATCATCATCCCGGATGGACAGTGATGACTTCATGAGCAGCATTGGGCTACACGTTAGAGAGGGAGAGATGACTGGAGGTGAGTTTAAACCTAAGACAGGAGGCAAGGTTGAGAAGGTAGGTCTTCCATGGTGTCCTCAGCCAGCATAAGAATTGAACCTACGCTGTCAGCATCACTCTACGTTGCAAAGTAGCTGTCCCGCCAACTGGGCCAAACTCACTCCCACATTCTGTCCACCGGTCCTGACAGATATGGAACTAGTTTCACTTCGACACGCAATCCATCAAACCTGATGGATACAGAAGCTTCTAACTCTCACTCTACATCTTCTCCAGCAGAAGAGAAGGATCCTACACACTAAGTGGCAATGGGCAGCTTCCCCTTTCTTGGTTTGTGCACACTTTTTGCAGGTCCGTCTTTGAGACTTGGCTGCGGCTTTCTGTCACGTTGAAATGATTGTTGGTTTCCTCTTTGTGGGTGTGCGTGCTCTTTGTACCAGCTAGAGAAGGCACCGGAACCACCGGCAGCCTTGCCAGATGATTACCCAGCAGCGTAAGTCTCTTCACAATGGAGGGACGAACACCAGGATGGAGTCAGGAAATTAAATTGTGTCCGAATGAGTCATACAATCTCAGAGTTTTGGCTCGTGTTATTGAGGGCTTTAGTGCCCTTGTGGTAGGAAACATAGGTTGAGGGTGGCCAAGAAGATGGAGGATGGAATATAACGCAGGGAAACTAAAGGTCCCCTGCTTGGATAAAACGGAAAAGCTGAATATTTTTTTCAACAGCGGGAGACTGCGTTATCTTTGTATTCAGTAAGACATAGGAACATGGGTGTCATAGCTAGCAGGAGGGGATATAAGTTTAAATTGAGGGGTGATAGATATAGGACAGATGTCAGAGGTAGGTTCTTTACTCAGAGAGTAGTAAGAGCGTGGAATGCCCTGCCTGCAACATAAGGAAATGGAAAGTAACATCCAGGGACTACACACAATTAGGAAAGTCAATGATATGTTAACTTTTATTATGAAGGGATTGGAGTAGAAATGAAGAAGGTTATCTCAGAGTACAACAGGACCTTGGTCAGATGGGCCACTGGGCCGAAGAGTGGCACATAGAGTTTAATGTAGATAAATAAGAGGTGCTGCATTTTGGTCAGGAAAATCAGGGCAGGATCCAAATGCTTAATGGTAAGGTCGTGGGGAGTGTCACCGAACAAAGAGACCTTGGGGTGCAGGTTCATTGCTCCTTGAAGTGGAGTTACAGGGAGACAGGATAGTGACGAAGGCATTTGGTACACCTGCCTTTATTGGTCAGTGCATTGAGTACAGGAGTTGGGAGGTCATGTTGTGGCTGTGTAGGACATTGGTTAGGGCATTTTTGGAATGTTGCGTTCAATTCTGGTCTCCCTGTTATTGGAAAAATGTCGTAAAACTCGAAAGGATTCAGAAAAAAAACTACAAATATGATGCTGGGGTTGGAGGGTTTGAGCATAGGTAGGGGCTGAATAGGCTGGGGAATTTTTTTCCCTGGAGCATC
This sequence comes from Stegostoma tigrinum, assembly GCF_030684315.1. Taxonomy (NCBI): domain Eukaryota; kingdom Metazoa; phylum Chordata; class Chondrichthyes; order Orectolobiformes; family Stegostomatidae; genus Stegostoma; species Stegostoma tigrinum. Next base: position 76,973,924 of record NC_081363.1, on the reverse strand, counting down.
AGACGCTGAAGGGTGACCTTATAGATGTCTTTAAAATCACAGAGGCATGGTGAATAACCAAGCTCTTTTTCCCAGGGTACGGAGTCCAAAACTAGAGGGCATAGGTTCAAGTCGAGAGGGAAAGGAAATAAAAGGGACCTATAAGGTAACTTTTTCACGCAGAGGGTGGTGCGTGTGTGGAATGAGCTGCCAGAAGAATTGGTAGAGGCTTGTACAATGACAATATTTAAAAAGCATCTGGATGGGTACATGAATAGGAAGGGTTTAGAGGGATATGGGGTAAATGTTGGCAAGTGGGACCAGAATAATTTAAGATGTCTGGTTGGCATTGTCAAGTTGGACCAAAGGGTCTCTTTCCATGCAGTAGATGTCTTCGACTGTAAATCTTATTGCAATTCCAATAGGAATGTGAGACCACACATGGAGGATGATGTACAGTTCTGACCTCCTTATTACAGAAAAGGACTGTTCATGCTCTGAAGGGAAATGCAACAATGGTTCAGTTGACTTGCTCCTGGAATGGAAGGATCACCCTATGAGCAGAGTTAAATACTCTCAGCCCAGACTCCCCCCAAGGTAGGATAACGATCTCATAGAAACACACAAAACTCACAACACATCGAACCGATCTGGACGATGACCCCCGTGGCTGGAGAACACGGAGCCAGGAGACACGGCCTCAGGAGTAAGGGGGTTGGCCATTTTGGACTGAGAGGAGGAGAGGTTTCTTCACAGGAAAGGCTTTCAATCCCCAAGTTTCTTAGATGTGGAGTATGTTCAAGATGGGGATGGTTTGTGAGCAGTAAGTCGATTAAATAACGTGGGGACAGTATTGAGACAGAAGATCAGCTTTCGCTGGATGGTAGAGATGGCTCAAAGAAGGGCCTAGTTTTCTTCCCATTGCCCTGGAGTAGTATTGTAACTCTGCCTTGGTTTGCGCTTCGTCCCCTCAGTCGGAACGACCAGGTTCACGGTGGAAAAAGCTCAGCAGGTCTGGAAGGATCTGTGGAGTTAAAAACAGAGTTAACATTTCAGGTCCAGTGAGAACTGAGGAAGGGTCATCGGACCCCAAACGTGAACTCTGATTTTTCTTTACCTTCACAGACGTCACTGGACCTGCTGGTCTTTTTCCAGCAACTCCCGTTTTTGTCACAGTACTTTTGTACTGCCTTGTGGCTTAGCACAGGCACAAAGTCGGGAAGCCTGCAAGAGTTGTCAACAGTCCTCAGTCCTTCAGCCTGAGGGTCCCAATACAGCCTCTGATTCCAGTCCAGGGACAGATGGTTGGCTGCCCCGGGTGGGACACAGTCAGGATCTTCCCCCCCCGCCAAAGAGCTGAGGAGCTAAATGTCAGGCAGCCCTTCACTGAACGTCACTCATTCTACCGTGTCGTGGGCTGCTTTCTCCTGGAGTGAGAGAACGGGAGGTGGCTGGCAGAGCTACTACTATTGGTGTGGGTGAGGGGACGGTAATGAGGTGTCCTGAGGGAGCAAAGGAGGCAGTGCAGAGGGGATGCAGGATCAATGAGTGGGGCGATGGTGAGCGTGACAGCAACTGAGAGAAGACGTGGCATGCAACAGTAAGAGAGGTGGAGCAGGGAGCCTTGATGGGAGCTGCCCGCAGGAGCAGAGATGGAGTGAGGGTGAGGTACGGGAGAGAAGATTATCGTAGCTGAACGGAGAGGTTATTGACCTTCTTCCCACAGCGCTGACCGAGTCAGGTAGATGTTGCTGGTCTTGCCCTGACACATTCTTGATAACATGAGTGCCGTAAATATTTAAAAGCAGCTTAAAGTTAACTTTGTTCCCGTCACTGGGAGAAACACAGATTTAAATGGAATGACAAGATGGGTAATGAACCAATGTCATGACTCTCTCCATCTCGACTGCAGTTTGTGATGCGTTAATCCAGACTCATGGATTCACAGGAGGCCAATCAGCCCATTACGCCTGTATCAACTCTATGAAGGAGCTACCTAAATCTGTCCATTCATTCACTGAGTCATTCATTCAGTGAGTGTCATTGGCCACACCAGGAATGGTGACCATGCTCTAATTGCTCTTGAGATGGTGTTGGTTGGCTGCCTCTTAAAGATTGTTGTGTGGTGCTGGCACACCCTCAGACTGTTTGCCTGCTCCATCCGCGGAGCCATTTTTCCATCATTTATCGAAATTCCCTTTAGTCATGGAGCCTTGGCGGGGGGGCGCACAGCACGGTGACTCAGTGGTTAGTTTTGCTGACTCACAGCGCCAGGGACCCGGGTTTGATTCCACCCTCAGGCGACTGTCTGTGTGGAGTTTGCACATTCTCCCCATGTCTGCGTGGGTTTCCTCCTGCAGTCCAAAGATGTGTAGGGTTGATGCATTGGCCATGCTAAGTTACCCGTAGTGTCCAGGAATGTGCAAGTTAGGTGGATTAGCCATGGGAGATGCAGCGTTACAGGGATCGGGTGGCGGTTTGGGTTGGGTCGCTCTTTGGAGGGTCAGTATGGACTCGGTGGGCTGAATGACCTGCTTCCACACTGTAGGGGTTCTGAGGAGCTATTGAATCTGCTGACAGCACCCTTCCCATAAGTGCACTTGAGACCATAACATTTTACTTATCCATTCATGGTGTTGCTAACTGGACTAGGATTTATTGTTCATCTCTGATAGCCCCTGAGATGATGGTGGCAAGCCACCTTTTTGAACCACTGTAGCCCCAGGGGTGTAGATACATCCACTATGCTGGTCGAGAATTTTGGCTCTTTGGATCAAACAGAGTTTCAGTTCTTTGAGCCAGTGACAGGGAAGGTATGGTGATATACTCCCAAGTCAGGATGGTGTGTGGCTTGAAGAGGAACACACAGATTGTGATGTTCCCATACATTTGCTGCCCTTGACCTTCAAGGTGGAAGAATTCATGGGTTTGGAACATGTTATCCAAGGATGATTTGCTACGGCACCCCTGTATCTTCTCATCTTTCCTGCTTTTTTTTGTCAATCACCTTAAATCCATATCCCCTTTCAGGCAAGCACAAAACAACATTCAGCTGTTACAGCTCACTCCATCATCCGGTGGCAACATGACTGAGCTTTTACTTCAGCACCGTTTTGCTGCATTAGGCCATGTCCCTTAATATTTTTAACATCTTTCAATCTCACTCTTGAAAATCATGGTTGAGCCTCTACAGTCCACTGAGCCAGAGAATTCCAAAGATTCACCACCCACTAAATGAAGAGATTCCTCCTCTCATCTCAGTCCAACGTGATTTGCTCTTCATTCAGAGACTACCTCCCTGCTCACCAGGCTTCAGCTGGAGGAGGAATGACACTCAGGGAAGGAATGATAACCATTCTTACCCTCTTATTAACAAGCTTTCTCTGGATGGAAACAGCCTCTCCCAATCTCCTCTGTTGAAACCCCTCAGTGGCTTTGGACACTTCCCCCAAATCTCCTCTTAATCCTCTTGTTCCAAAAGAGCAATCCTTGCTATTTAGTCAGAATTCCATGTCAGCAAGTATGTTTTAAATATTTGATAACAAAGTGTGAAGCTGGATGAACACAGCAGGCTAAGCAGCATCTTAGGAGCACAAAAACTGACGTTTTGGGCCTAGATCCTTCATCAGAGAGGGGGGTGGGGAGAGGGTTCTGAAATAAATAGGGAGAGGGGGGAGGCGGACTGAAGATGGATAGATTTCCTGTTTACAGCAAACAGTATAGTGTTAGTTACACTGATCATGTCAGTATACCAGTTAGGATCAGGAGTAGGCCACTTTGCTTCTCAAGCCTGCCCCACCATTCAATAAGATCAGGATATTTCTGATTACCCTATATTCCTACCTGCCCGTGACAACCCTTCTCTTCCTCGCTTCATCTTCCCCTGCTTGAAAAAATATTTAAAAACTCTGCCTCCAGCACGTTTTGAGGAGGAGAATCCCAAAGATCCAAAAATTTTCCTCAACTGCATCTTAAATGGACAAGGCCTTATTTTTAAACCAGCGGCATCTATTTCTAAGAGATAATGGGAAGTACAGATGCTGGAGAATCCAAGATAACAAAGTGTGAAGCTGGATGAACACAGCAGACCAAGCAGCATCTTAGGAGCATAAAAGCTTACGTTTCGGGCCTAGATCCTTCATCAGAGAGGATGAAGGGTCTAGGCCTGAAACATCAGCTTTTGTGCTCCTGAGATGCTCCTTGGCCTGCTATGTTCATCCAGCTTCACACTTTGGCATCTATTTCTATAATCTCCCACCAAAGGAAACATTCTCTCTGCATTTTCCACATCAAGACCCCTTAGGATCTGACACGTTTCAATCAGATCTCTGCTTACCCCATTCCTGTAGATACCAGTTTATACTGTTCAAATATTCCTCAGAAGCCTATTCCAGGTAATAGTCTGGTAAACGTTCGCTGAGCTGTTTCTAATGCCCTTACATCCTTCCTTAAATAAGGTGACCAATACTGTATACTGTACTCCAGATGCATTATCACCAGTGCCTTGTATACCTCCCTACTTTTGTACTCAATTGCCGCCAGAATAATGGATAGCACGCAATTAGCTTTTCTAATTATTTGCTGTACCTGCGTAACAAACTCTGCCATCTTTCACCACTTATACAACAGCCTTCAGTTCCTGCCGAAATGGACCACATTACAATTCCATTTGCAAAATCTTTGCCCACTCACTCTCCTAACTTTACGGCATTGCAATGAAAGCCAGAGCAGCCTATTCTATTTCATGGTTTAATGGGATCAAGCAACTCAAGGCAAACTACTGTGCAAAATTAGTCTGAAAGGTTACTAAAGTTCATGATGTGCACACTGGGAATCTTGTTTTTGTTCTTTAATTTGCCTTTTTCTTCTCCTGAGGGAGCTGACTCATGCCATGCTAATAACCCTTACTGCACCACACCCAGATAGGTGTTGTTAAATGCTTCCAACAGTGCCTGTTAAAGACCACACTTGCTTTTAAAATGTTACCTTGAAGATCATTTTCAGTCCATCAGATTTCCAGGTCCTAATGAGTGCATTAACTATCTCGCTTGCGATTTCTTTGAAGACTCTAATGTATTGTCCATGAGGTCCTGGGCATGTCAACCCACAGCTTCAAGAATTCCTCGGTACCACTTCACCAGTGATTGTCATTTTTCTGACTTCCTCTCTGCCCTCCCATTTCCTGATTTATTGCAGCTTCAGTATCCTTGTGTATTTGTCAAAAGTGCACAAGGGTTTCCCCCGGGTTGTCTGATTTCCTCCGACAGTCCAAAGGTGGGCAGGTTAGGTGGACTGGCCATGGAAATTGCACATCGGATCCAGTGATGTGCAGGCTAGGTGGATTATTTACGGGAAATGCAAGATTACAGGGATAGGGTAGGGGGTGGGTTTCGGTGGGATGCTCGTTGGAAGGTCAGTGTGGACTCAATGGTCTGAATGGCCTCCTTCTACGATTCTATATTTCTGGCCAGCTTTCTCTTCTACTCACTTTTTTTCTCTCCTTACTTATTTTTTGCTCAACATTTTCTGCTTTTATATCCGTCCAACCTTCTGACCTGCTACTTACTTGGCACAACTATTTGTCTTCTCTTTAAAGTTGGCTGCTTTCTTTAACATTTCCAGGTAACCACTGACAGCGAACCCAACATTTGGATGCTTTCCTACTCTTTGGAATTAATCTATTGTGTGTATTCTGAAATATCCTCTTAAATATTTGCCATGGCATCTCTAATGCACCATCCTTTAACCTAACTTGCAAAGTCATTTTAGCCGGCTGCGTTTCCACATCCTTAAAGTTGCCCTCATTTAGAATTTAATATTAGTATTGAACACACTCCTCATTCCCTCAAATTGAAATTAAAATTCAATTCTGTCAATGATCGCTGTAACTTAAGGGCACACCTAACATGAAATTGATAATTCTTTCTATCTGATTACACAATAAAAGTCCAGTATAGCGTGTTCTCTGGCTTGCTCCAGAACATGTTGTTCCATGACACTATCACAAAAGCATTGTATGAGCACATTTAAGTGATGTCTTCCCATCTGACTTTTTTTTTAGTTTATATGTAAATTAAAATCCCTCATGATTATTGTTGTGCCCTTCTGATAAGATGACATTATCTCTTCCTTTATCCCTCCTATTACTGATGATTCATTGGCCAGTATATTCTACCACTGGAGCAGAGTCAGGAATATCACTGAATTTTATTGTACTGTACAGTGTAAAATACAATAAATCATTCAAATTCAAAATTCAGGTTATAGTGTCATCTGCGAATAGTGGATTCACAGTTGTGGAGCTGTTGGAAAATTTACTTTCAACATTGTCTAACCCCTAGCTTAAACTGATTATAAACACTTTAAACTAACGCAAAACCTTTTAACCAATTCCACCAAACGCTATAAGCCCTTACCCCTCTACTATTCCAAATAATAAACACTCTAAGTCGACACCATATGTAGTGATAAGGCCACCGACTTTTAAAAGTTAAACAAAGATGCTGGATGGACTCTAACACACTGATGTCAGAAATTACCATGAAGTCGCAAGGCACGGAAAGGTGCGCGGCCGGGCCCTAGAAACCAACTATTAAACGTGCACCAAGAAAAACACGGTCCGCGGTCGGAGTCGAGTCAGGTCGGGTCGGGTCGGGTCTGGTCTGGTTCCGTCGGTCGGTGGGTGGGTGAGTGACGCAGTTCCGGCGGCAGCGTGACTTCCGGTGAAGGCGTTTGGAGATGGTGCTGCTGGAGAGTGACTCGGTGAGAGGCGGGCGGAGGGAGGAGAAGGCGGAGGGTGTTGCTGGTAACTTGGCCAAGGGGCGTGTGCGCGAACACTTTTTTTTTCAATGGGGATTGGAGCCTGCGGAATCAGTGAGGGCAAAATGTCGGGGGTGGGGGGAAAGGTGATACTGTAACACTGGAATATGTGGGGAGCAATGGCGGGGGCGGGGGTGGGGGTGGGGGTGTGGGTGTGTCTGAAATACTGGACCTGTGAGGGCTGGAGTGGGGCACTTGTGCCACTGTAGGGACTGGCAAGACTTGGGCAGTGGGAGATGAGTAGGGAATTTGATTGAGTGGGAATAGGGAAGCACTCGGAGGGAACAGGAGGATGTGAGGTGATGCCAAGGCAACAGGGGTGGAAGGGTGGGTGAACGAGGAGGTGTGAAGGGGGACCAGTGCTGGGATGGAGATGGCTGTGGGTTTGGTGTAATTCATTTGAGCACTGTGGTAGAGCAATACTGGTGTAGTGGGCGGTGGGTAGCAGTCAGGCAGTGGGGGTATGGTTAAATTTTCTCTTGTATGTTCTGATGCTCTGACAGTGTACACTCCTTTCTTTCTGTAGTTTCTGACTGAGTTGACCCGCCTCTTCCAGAAATGTCGAACCTCTGGAACTATTTACCTCACCATGAAGAAATGTGAGTCTCTGTACATTCAAGGTTTATTTTATATTGGAAGCAGTAATATTTGAATGTTAGTGATAATGGGAACTGCAGATGCTGAAGAATCCAAGATAATAAAATGTGAGGCTGGATGAACACAGCAGGCCCAGCAGCATCTCAGGAGCACAAAAGCTGACGTTTCGGGCCTAGACCCTTCATCAGAGAGCGGGTCTAGGCCCGAAACGTCAGCTTTTGTGCTCCTGAGATGCTGCTGGGCCTGCTGTGCTCATCCAGCTTCACATTTTATTATATTTGAATGTTACTTTTGTTTAGTATGCTTTGCAAATGGTGGGCATTTGCTGGGCATTCACCAGTACCCCTTTAAATAAACACACCTTTAAACTGGTTCTGGGGTTTGGAGGTGTTTTCTTATAGTTGCCTAACTTTGTAAATAAATGTTAAGATATATTTGAAAATTGGTGCAAGTTATAACTTTTAATTGGCTCTATAGAATAGAGCTCAATCTTACTCCACTTTTCACTTGATCCTGGCTGATGTGTGTTTATACTGGTTATCTTTTGATAAATGTGTGTAATGAATTTCTGCAAATGTAAGTAACATTTGCACCACGCAAATGCTTGTCATGGACCATCCTGAACAAGAGAGAGTATAACCAAATTAATGAAACAAAGAACTACAGCTGCTAGAAATCTAAAACGTAAAAAGATATTGCTAGAGAAACCTGTTTGGCATCATCATCTATGGAGAGAAAGCAGTATTAATGTTTTGAATTCATTGACCCCTCTTTAGACCTGTTAGCAGTTAGTAAAATGTGGTATATGTGTTGAAGAAAGTTGGGTTGGTGGCGGTATGCAGATAGAGGGAGATGGAGCCCAGCAAGAGAGAGAACGATGGTCACTGAGACAAAAGGAATGAATAACAGTGAGCTAGGGAGCAAGAAAAGCTAGTAATAGGGACTATAAGTAGATGAAAATGGATTGGCTATGCTGAAAGCAGCCTGTGTCATGACTGGGTGTAGGGTATGGGGTGGATAGAGGTAATGAAAGGTGTTCAGGTATAAAATTGTTGACATTGAGTCCTGAAGGCTGCAGGGTTCCCTAGCAGAAAATGACAGAGCAAGTTGGAAGAACAGCGAGCCTCACTGGAGAACTGCAGCAGGCCCATGTATACTAGGGATTATGGTGGTGTTTTAATGGCAGGCAACTGGAAGCTCAGGGTCATTTTCTGAGTACTGAAATCTAACCATCTCCCTTTGACCTTTAATAGGGTTATTTTTGCTACCTTTTGTATAAAAGTGCTTCCGGATTTTTCGTTAACCATCTAGCTCTTTCTTTTGCATTGTACTCCTTTGTTCAGGATTTCCAACTGGTGTTCAGTGACTGCACAGAGTAGCATAATATTCATGATGTGCGGTGAAGTTGCAGCCAAGCCCCTACAGAGCTTTGAGTAAGATTATAATTTGGAGCATAATTCAGCCTCTTGACCCTGATCCAATATTCAGTTAGATCAAGGGATAAGCTGATTATAGCTTTAACTTCACCTTGCTTAGTGACCCCATATCTGTTGGCCCCCTTGTTGAGGAAACGTCTGTTTGGCTCAATCTTGAATAAATTTGATGACCCTGACTCCATGGCCCTCTGAGATCCCATACAGCAACAACTGTCTAAGATGAAATTCCTCCTCATCTCTGTCTTAAATGGAAGACCCCATATTTTTAAACTTTGCCCTTGATTGTAAACTGCTCCATGAGGGGAAGCATCTTGTCCACTACCCTGTCAAGCTCAATGGAATCTTTCCTATTTGAATAATTCACTCCTTGCTCTTCTAAACCCCAATGAGTATTGGCCTAACCTTTCCTCATAGAACAACTCCTACTTCCCAGGAATCAGCTGAGACAAGTCTCTTTGAACTGAATCCATTTGAAGTATACCTTCTTTAAGTAAGGAAACCAAATTGTGAGTACAGTCGTATACAGTAATGGCAAGTCCTCCCCATTTTAATACTCCGTCACTCTGAGAAAAAAGACCAACATTCAATTTCCCTTTTAATTACATGCTGTAATTTTATTGACCCATTTGAAAGATCCCTCTGTGCCATAGACTTCTGAATATTCTGCTTTTCCCTTCTTTCCAGCAAATTAGATCAGCTCACGTTTTGCAAAATTGTTGCCAAGTATTTGCCCACTCACTTGATCTACATGTATTCTTTTACAGACATTGTGTTCTCCTCTTCGTTTGCTTTCTATCCTATCTTTGTGACATCAAGAAATTTGGCTACAGTACGTTCACTCCTTTAATTCACGTCATTTAATATAGATCATAAATAATTGAGGCCCCAGCACAAATCCTTGTGACACTCCAGTAGTGAGTCAGCCATGTTAAAAATGACCCTCTGTTTCCTGTTAGTTTGCCAATCCCTGTACCCACGCTAGTAAATCTGCTCAAAATGTGAAGTCCAATCTTTTATGTGCCACTTTATTAAATACATTTTGGAAATCCAAATATTCTGCCTCAACTAGTTTCCCTTTTAGTACCATGCTTGTTACATTCTCAAGATCTCTAATAAAATTGTCAAACATAATATCCCAACATTTACCTTGTGATTTTCTTAATGTTCCATTATTACTTCCTTAATGATAGATTTCTGCATTTTTCCGATTTTTTTTGGGGTGATGTTAACTGGCCTACGGCCTTGAGTTTTGTCATCTTCCTTTCTTGCAAATTATAATCCACTGGGACCTTTTCAGAAACAGGGAGGTAATCTTCATTGCTAATTGAGAGTGACAGATTTCCTTTCATCTCCCTTTCTGATCTGTGGTGAATAACAATTGAATTAGTTGCCTAATTTCATATTGCATTTACCGTTCTATCTATGTTGGTTCTTTGGAAGGGCTGTCCAGTGTTGTCCTACTTTCTCTGCCTCATATCGCTGAAAATATTTGCTTTTCACATATATAATGTACGTATAGGGGAGTAGCAGAAGATGACCAAATGTGATGATAGTGTAAACTGAAAATAGGTATAGTTAGAGAAATGAAAAGATGTATCTGAATAAAGTTGATCATTCCTTCTCTGGATAAGGCCAGCGTTTATTGATGAAAATATATCCATAAGACCGTGAGGGTGACTAAACCTTCAAATATTTCGAGTCCCTGATTTCTGCCTGTTATGGGGGATGGGTACCTGAAGGTAGGTTTTTAATGATTTGACTGACTTGTGATCTTGTTGGATTCAAAAGTATTTTAGGCATCCTACATATACAACAAAATTACAGTAAGACATGATCAAAACAACAATCAATAGAGATGGTACAGTGGCTGACTGCTTATCACCGTCTCAGTGCCAGGGACCCAGGTTTGATTCTGCCTTTGGATGACTTTTGGGTTTGCAGATTCTGTCTGCATGGGTTTCTGCAGTGCAAAGATATGCTGGGTAGGTGGATAGGCTGTGCTAAATTCACCATCTGGTGATGAGCAAGCTGGGTGCTTTCGCCAAGGGGGTGGAAAAAAGCATTGCTGGGATGGAATGCACTTCAGGGGTTTGGTGTGTTCTCAATGGGCCTAATGGTCTGCTTCCACTAGGATTCTAGAATCCTAAAACCTGTTATGATTTAGATTAGGCTGTTTTCATTAGAGAAGGTTGAGAGGTGACTTAATTAGACATAAAATCATCAGGGGGTTAGATAGGGTGGATAGGGAGAGCCTTTTTCCTAGGATGGTGATGGCGAGCATAGGGGGCATAGCTTTAAATTGACGGGTGAAAGATATAGGACAGATGTCAGAGGTAGTTTCTTTACTCAGAAGTAAGGGAATGGAACGCTTTGCCTGCAACAGTAGTAGATTCGCCAACTTTAGGTACATTTAAGTCGTCATTGGATAAGCATATGGATGTACATGGAATAGTGTAGGTTAGATGGGCTTCAGGTCAGCACAACACCGTGGGCCGAAGGGCCTGTACTGTGCTGTAATGTTCTGTTCTATTACTGTTCTATTTTGACCCATCTACAATGAAGGAGCTATTTAAGTTTCCAAGTTAGGATATGACTTGGTTATAGTTTCTTACAGCACCTTCTGCAACATTGTCTTTGTATTGCCTTTCAAGGTGGTGGAGGTCAGTGGTATGGGAGGTCCTGCCTACGATGATGCACGTTTGGTTATGGCAGGATATTGGAGTGAAAGAGCTGGAGTAGAGAGGGCTGTTGTGGTCATTGTGTGTGTGGTGGGAAGTCTGTCTCTTTCTCTTCAATCCTCTTTGCTAAAACAGACATTTGTGAGAACTTCCTGTCGAAGACTTGGCCACCATGTGGTCTGCATGGTTTGTGTTAAGAGTATTGGGTAGAATTTTGTTTTTAAAGAAAAAAGCTGAAAGGTAAACGAAATCATAATCTCAAAAAGTTAAGACTTCCAGAGGGTAGATTTAGCATGTATATTTCCAGTTGAGGCCAGAGTGAGTGGCTATGCATGTCACTGATAAATCCAGCGAAAATTCAGGAGAAATATCTTATAGTGAAAATGTGAAAACTTGCTGCCACTGAAGTAGTTGAGGTGAATCACAAATGTACTTAAAGCTAAGCTGAATGAGTAGTGAAAGGATTTGCAGGATGTAATGAGGCTAAAGGAAAAGGTTGAGCAAGAGGCCTGGGTGGAGCATGAATACAGACATGGGCAACTTGGGCCCAAGGCACTTATTTATTCTGTAAATCTGAGGTAATTCCCCCAATTCCTAGAGAGTCCGTTTACCCATCCCTATTATATGCTGTCACTGAGACAGTGGAAGCAGTGATCAAGATTAAAATCTATAGCTGTCTCTGCTTCTCATTGTTGCTCTGCAATACTGTGTAATCGTTTGTTTAAAATGTAAATTATTTTGATTTATTTTAGAATGTCGTGAGTAATTTGATACTTGTCATGTACAATAGGCTTGAAAGAGAAATTATTTTAGACCTATGATTGTCAAAGGTGTCCCCTTGAGTCTGGATCTGCTATAATCTAATAATAGAGACTGATGAGAGAACATTACAATTGTATCTGAGTTCTATCAGCATGATAGATGAACTAAGTAGTCTCTAGTGTAGTGATTCGTCCCATCCGGCATTTGAATGGATAAAAGTCAGGTGTGCCATGAGAAGATTTACCTTCGTATATCTGTATATCAACCATACATTGTTTATATAGCATTAATGCAAAAAAAGGCACAAAGCATTTCACAGGAGCTGCATAAATAACATTATAATGTCAACTACGTGAGTGTCACATGAGATATCAAGGCAGATGATCAACTGTTTGGTCAAATAGGCATTTTCTTCAGGGTGGAGAGGGAGGGTTTGCTCAGGAGCTTGAGGTCAGTGCCTAAGAAACTGAAGTTACAGCTACCAATGGTAGAGCAATGAAATGATCTGTAAGAGTTGGAGATGCCACAGAGATAGGGAGGGGTATAAATTGAGGTAGGTGAATTTAAGAGAAATGTAATGTGCACCTTTTCTGTAGATGATGGTCGGACAAAGCCAGTTCCACGGAAAGGAAACCCTAATACCTTTGAACCTGCTGACAATAAGTGTCTACTAAGGGCAACTGATGGGAAGAAGAAGAAGATCAGCACAGTGGTAAGTGTAAGGAGGAGAATGACCACTAACTGTAGCTAATATCTAAATGGGGTGAGGAGGCTGTTCAGCCCATCAGATTTACTGTTCCTCTTAGTCAGAGTGTGGCTGATCTATACTTTAGCTCCAGTTAGCTACCTATGAATCATGTCCCCTGATGTGCTTAATGAATGAAAGTCTTGCTGACAAATGAGATACGTTGCTCAAGCTTTTTGTCCCCCTCAGCAGGACAAATGCAAGAATGCCACATTTCAAAACCTCAACAATTTATTCTGCAGGCATTAATTCATTTGATTGTCTTAGATATTATCGTATTGAAGAGTTCATAGGTAGGTACATGTTATGTGCAAACAAAAAGAATATGTCCAATCTCCGTGTGCCTTTTTGTTTTGAATTACCTGGGAGCTTGGGACGGATATAGTTCCTTGGTTATCTCTCCTTGGTAAAGCTTTGGCCAAGCTGAATCCTTTCTCCTATAGTATAATTTGTTATGATCATTTGAAATTTGACATTCTGCATTTGTTGTGATGAGTACTAAATGACAATCTTCTGCCATGGACAAACTTCTGGATTAGAAGGAAGTATAGGCCATTTAGTTCTTTAAGCCTGCTTTACTAAATTCACGACTGATCTAATTTACTTTATATATCTGACCTCCACTTTCCTGTCTCCCCTCCCACCACAATGACCTTCTACTGTGGAAATCAAAGATCTGTCTAATTCCACTTTGAATATGTTCATAATCTAGTTTCTGCTGCTCTGAGGAAGAGAATTCCACAGACTAATGGCTTTGAGAGAAATTCTTGTTAACTGTTGTTTTAAATGGGAGAACTCTTATTTTTAGACCCTCTAGTAAAGAAAACTGTCTTTTCAACAATATTTAAATTTTGTAGTCCCAAGTGACATTTAAAGTCTATGTTCGGTAGGTTTTTTTTTAATTCAAAGTTTCAATTAGTTCCCAGTGCCCACGAACTTTTGGGGAACCAAGTTCCTGAGTCTATTCTCTCAGGCTTGCTCTGAACAATGTAGTGTTTGTGTGCATGGATGGATGTTTAACAGGCCTGAACTTTTCACCTTTATGCTTAGGTGGTGGTAAGGTACTCCCTGTACATTCAATATTGGTGTATTTAAATCTCTACTTTTTACTTCTTTCAGATTAGCTCCAAAGAAGTGAACAGGTTTCAGATGGTAAGTCTGTATACTTTCTTCGTGCAATGTATGCCATTACAGTGGTGACCTTTATTCAGCCAACTTTACAGGCTCATGTAACTAACGCACTAGCTATAACAAAGGGTGGTAGCCACTGCTGTGAAAAGTTGCCTGTCTCTTTATCTTGAGCACTTCTCTTTTCAAGAGGCTGCACATAGGGTGGGGAGGAAGAATGATGTATCAATTTGTGGAATAGTCTGCCGTAATTCTCCCAGGGTCATACCAACTGCAGACAATCTCCTGTGGAGATGCCTTATTAACAAAAGTAGGCGTTAACAGTCAGTACAACCTGATGACCACTTTGACCCAGTGATTCCTTTTGCACATCCTATTCTTCAGTTTCTTCAGTTCTGTCTGTGCAACAAGCACTAGCCAGTTAAGATGACCAGCAATCTTTAGTAACTCAAATAGGAGGCAGCTGTTCTGCCTTTGAGCCCCTACTGCTTCTGCTATGGGTCACAGCAGAACTGAACCTGTACCCTCGATGAATTAGCTGATCCCACCTAAGGTTAGGATCTCTCGCGGCAAGTAGGGTCGAATAGACCGGGGTGCCTGCTCCTGATCAGTTGATAATCATGGGCATCTGATCAGGGTGAGATTGCAGATAACGACGGTGGATGTTTATTTTCCCATCATGTTTTTCACATCTGTTTCCTTGGTAAGGTGAACAATATGCAATGCAATTGCACACCACCAGATGTCACCATGCCTTCTTGGAGATGGGCACAACTGCAGAACTGATTAGAAAAATAAAACGGACCAAAGAAACTCCAAACCTTTTGCCTGTTTGTTTATTACTCAGAATAATTTAGGAGCACCCTTCCAGTCCAAAGATGAGACGAGATGTTTAATGCTGATGTACATTGGCAACGACTTGCATTTTATTGCACCTGTTAACATTTGAAGAAAGTTTCAAAGCCAGGGCCAAAAATAGAAATGTTAAAATAGGTGACAAAAAAAAATCTGGTCACAGGTAGGTTATGTGGATCATCTTCAAAGGTGAGCTATGTTCCTTTGTAGCTAAAGGCATGACCGTCAGTTGTGGGCCTTAGGGTGTGCGGTTGGACAAGGCCCCAAACTTGGTGTGATGTGGAGGTGCTTATTACTTATTGGATTACTCACTACTTTTGTTAGACCCTTGGCATATGACTGTTATACCTATTATGTTATTTCGGTCATTTTGTTTGTCTCCAACACCACATTGTTTTTAATTTTTTGTAATTCTCTTTATGCCTCATTTAGTTGTATTGTAGATTATCCTTTTGTTTGTTATTCAGCTGTTGATGCTTTACTCACACCATCTGACACTTTTGATTACCTGCAGAGACTTATTATTTGACGCTCCACTCACACCACTTGTATGACCTTTTGATCTCTCTACCTATAAATTCTGTGTCTCTGTGCTTCTCTCTCTCTCTCACTTCACCCGACAAAGGGGCTGTACTCTGAAAGCTTCTGATTTCAAATAAACCTGTTGAACTATAACCTGGCCTTGTCTGATTTCTGACCTTGCCCAAACTCAGTGTGTTCAATTTTGGGCACTTGTGAGCTAGAGAAGGTGGTGACAAAGGTAGGATTAATAGTGGGGGAGGGGCATAGTTTTTAAATCTTTCCAAAGGTAAGAATTTTTCAAATCCGGGTGACGCTTGACCAAAGTTTGAGTTGGTCAGTGAATATGGGGATGATGGTTTAACAGGATGTGATTCCAGATTGGATACAAGCAGTGCAGATAAAATTGGAGGCTTCCAAGAGTGTATTGGAAAGGTCAAGATTGAAGCAAAATAAAACATCATGCTTTACTTTAAAATAAAATGAGTAGCTCCAGTTGAGGTTAAAATTTGATCTTGGGAGTCTGAGGTTTAGTGATTTACATTAATGTCATTCAAGATGTAGCCAGAGAGATCAGATAAACTGCTAGAACAGCTGTCTCCTGGAGCACAATAGACCTGTTATTGAAAATGATAAACAGGTAAGCAGCAACATCTTCAGGTACAGTAGACCTGCCTGGCTCGGGCATGCTGTTTCAAGGTTGACTTGCTGCCTATTGCCCATTGCCAGTGCAGTGGTGAATTGGAGATAACCTGACTCTGATTTTGCGTTAGTTGCAGCGCCTAGGCTCTGTGGGTGGCACTTTTGTAGGCACTGGAAGGTTGTGAGATCAAGCCTCACTTTAAACCTCAGATCAGAATCTAGACTAGCCCTACTGGTAAAGTATTTGAAGAGAGTGTGGAATTGTTAGTGTATCATCCCTTGTATGAAGTGTTAAACTGAGGCCTGTTCAGTCAATGCTTTGTGATGTCCTGGCTGATATTTATTTATGCTTTGACTGACATCACTGACACACGTGATTTGCTCATCGTAGCATTTTTTTTCTGGGTGCTTTCTGTGCACAAATTGCCCACAGCATTTCCTAGTTTACCTCCAGGACCACAGTCAATCAAGTTCTACTGATGTGTAAAATAATTTGGGACATGGCAAATATTATATAAATGCCAGTCTCCAGTTCTATATTTATAAAATGTTTGTGTAGCTTGGAAACAGCCTTTAAGATCTCCGTTTGGAAGGTTTACTTGGGAACCAGACCAGCAGTAGCTTTTAGGGAAGTAGTTGTCAAGCCAAATTCATTTTGACTGCCTGTTTTCCTCCCCCTCTCAATTTTGTTTAGCTGGAAGGATTTAAAACTGTCTTTTACTTCATGTTGATATAGTCCAGCACAACTCCCTTTTAAAGGGTTCTGTTTGAATTCTCTTGGGTTTTTAGGCATACTCAAACCTGCTACGGGCACACATGGACGGCTTGAAGAAGAAAGACAAGAAAAGCAAAAGTAAGAAGACCAAGGCCACACAGTGACTGAACTGCTGTCACGGCAACAGGGGACAAGCTATTGGAGGAGACAGCTTTGGCTAGTCCCATATCTAACATAAGACCCTTAGACTGCAATCAACTTTAGTTACTTGCTTTTGTTTTTAAAATAGACATCAGTTGCATGGAGATGTGGAGGAATTGGCAGTAGGGTGGGAGATGAAACTTGTTTCTGCCAGGACCTCAATGGAAATGCATCTTGACCACTGATGTGTCTGATAACTGTGTCCCTGGTAGCATGTCACCTTATTCATGCTTTCGCATATTTATTGCAAAGTGTTGCTGTGCACGACCCAAACATAACCTTCGCTAGGATTTTGCAGGTTTTACATCATGGGCATGTAGGGTAAATTTCTCCTATCTTTAATTAGTTTTTCAATATCAGTGATGTGCACTAGATTTCACTAAATAATTTGACACCTATGCACCCATTCAGCCTGGCCCTGGATGCAACCCTGGACATTCCTGCAGAAGCAGAGATATTCTCTAATATTCAGTAATGAAACCAAACCCTTTGTGAAATGAATTACAGGGGTTGTCACTGCCCTGTGAAGAGAGGATCCTCATCTTCTTTACCCTGCTTGTCATAAGGATGTTCTACAATGTGTTCTCTGAAATCAAAGAGAGAGATGTATCTTTTGGCCAAATATATAAAGGAGAATTTTGTTGCTATCTTTCACTGATCAGCTGGAGCTGATTTTGTTTTCAACTGGGGTTATAGGTTAATTGTTGCAGAGCTGTGTATAAACTAAAATAAAGGCTTTCTGAACCATTTTATTACACTAAGGTTAATTTTATATGGTGTTCATGCTGCTAATAATTTGTGGGTTTAATTTGTGGCTCGGTGGCAATCTTGACACCCAATTGGAAAGTTGGGGTTTTATGATTCACACCACAGAGATTTATTCCCGCTGGTGCCTCAATGTGGTATTGAGGATAGCTGCACTGTCAGATGCTTCTTATTTTAATTCCCTATCCCTCCTTCACAAGATGATAAACAATGGTCATGCACCTGCTGAACTGGACACAAGTTTCCATGGCACTATTCAAGATATCTTCTAACCCCCAGCTCGAGCGGACAGGACTTGAACCTGGGCCTCCTGCTCTGGGGCAGGGAAACTGCCACAAGAGGTCCCTACAGCACTATACAAAGAAGAATGGGTATTATTTCCAGGTGTTAATGTTTTTTTTCAGGAAGAAGATATTTCCTGAGCATAATCACACAAACAGTGATAACAAGAAGTGAAAGTTAACTACCTTATTTCCTGTATTACAACAATGTTCCTGTTTTGTGCATTAAGTGATAAGCAGAGCCCTAAGACTTTGCAGAAATGCAAGTATTTTCTTACCCAATAAGCGATCAGGAGATGGAGCAAAGAATGAGATGGGATGGGTTCATTAATAGCCAACTGTGTCCGTATTTTAACATTTGGGTGACATTTGTCAGTTTCCTTAAAACATTCTCTTTCAAGAAATGAAAGTTATAAAAATGTTTCATAACAAAAGTGACATCAATGGAGGATTTTGTTTTTTTTTAAGAAGTTCATTCTTGCTGTCATCCTTTTTGAAGTAACCTAAAAAGGGCCCTACATTAACATCACCACCTCTTGAAAACGACCAAGAAACCAGCATGTGGATCCCAGTTTGTAACTGGGGATCCTGTGTGATAGTAAATTATTCTTTGTGCTAAAAAGAGACTTTTAATCTGTAACCATGAACCAAAAAGCTACTGACCTCAAGTAAACGTAGAAATTGTCTGCCAATACATTACGTTAACATGTTTACTGAACACAACCTGCAACCGTCCACTGCACAAACCTACAGAACCATGTTTGGACTCCAGTGATTGGATCTTCCCGTTGTCCTTGTAACTTAGTTTTGGTGTGTATCAGAGAGCTGGAGTTTTTTTTTTAAAGCATATGGTAACAATGTTTGCTTTCCTTTTTAAAAAAAGGACTTGGGAAAGCCTTGTACTAAATTGACAATGTTCCTTTCAAACCTTTTATTACAATCAACCACAAGGTGGAGACAGAGGGGAACTATTTCTCCAGTTCTTCCCCAGGCTGTAACAAAAGTACTTTCAGTATTTTAGTTTTGTGAGACCTGCACGCTCAAGTAAGTGTTCTCAGGACGCTATAAATTGATTAAATCTGGGATACAAAAGCAGACAGAGGTAAATTTAAGAGTAGGTTAACTTGCATACAAAGGATATAAACGTGTATTTGGTGGACTGACAAATGCTGGTGATTAGGCTGGCTTTAAAGCCAGTGTGCTGAAGAACGTAATGGATTGTTTATAAAAATCAGGTCGTCTGGAATGGCAACACTTCTCAAAAGCATTCCAGTTATTGCGCTTTGTCTATATAGGTAAATGCACTAACTGTTGCTGTACAGCTCTTTGCTGCCATCCACTTGTGCTTCTCACATTTGCTCTTTCACAAGTTCCATCGTACCTAAGTACTCTGCAGTCCACCCATAGTTGTTTTATAGCACATTCTGTGACTAGTGAGCAAAGGAATTACAATTGATCATTCCTTTGAAAAACAGAAGTAGTATCCTTAATTATGTAACATTAACTACTTACATTTAAATAGCATCTTTGTAGGAATGATGAAAAAGACTTTGATATTCACTTGTACAGTTCTGTGTCAGAGGAGAAGCCAAAAACTTGATTGAAGAAGTGGGTATTAAGGATGAATCGAAGAGGCACTGATGTTTAGAGTTGGAATTCCAGAGCAGTTGGAGGC
Source organism: Stegostoma tigrinum (assembly GCF_030684315.1). Lineage (NCBI taxonomy): Eukaryota > Metazoa > Chordata > Chondrichthyes > Orectolobiformes > Stegostomatidae > Stegostoma > Stegostoma tigrinum. The sequence goes on along the minus strand of NC_081363.1, from coordinate 76,954,127 downwards.
ATGGTGACTAAAATCCATTAGCAGCAGTTTGGTGGAAATATTTCCCCTTCAAATCAAAGAGTTGTGTTTGAGCCCCAGCCCTGAAACTGGTGCATACAATATAGGCTCTTACGCTAATGCAAATCTGAAGAGTTGCTACATTGTAGATTGCCTTTTTGTATATTAAACTACCTCTCTGCAACCGGCACCAAGAGAATTTTTGCCTGTGTCCTGCCAATATTTATCCCTCCATTAATGTCAATGTCAATAAAAATATGAAAGATCTGGCCAAGTGTGATTGGTGAACTTTGGTGTGTGCAAATTAGCTGCCTCAGTGCCTGCTTTACATTATTTACAAATCTTTAAAAGATCTTGTAGGCCGTAAAGAGCTTTGGATTAGCCTGTTATCATGAAGCATGCTGTGGTGATCCACATTTATCATGCTCATGGTTAACTAGGCATCAGCGAACATCCCTGACAAAGCACTGCAATTGTTGAGTTGTAATTGTGGACAATGCCATGTATTCAACAAAGTAGAGCAACAAAAACAAAGTTGTTTACTTACAAACATCTGAATTACTAGTGTTTTTTCCTGATGAATAAAAGGTCCCACATCCCAGCAGTTAATTATTTGTAAAACGATCCAATGTTTTGTTCTTTTTTAATCGTTCATCACTGGTTGCATGAAGATGATTCTACCAAATATCTCATGGAATAGGTAACGTTACCCTTGCAGATGTATTGAAGAGGGGAGTGGCGAGTAAACAATAATTTTGGGTTTACAGCCCACCTTTAAATTTAGTAAAATACCCTCAATGAGAAAGATTAGCAAACAAGATTTGACACTAGCCAACATCGTAAAACAGCTGATGAACATGGCTTTTAAGCTGTGTCTTGGAGGGAGTGCAGAGCTGGAGGTTGAGGGAGGGAATTTGAGGGATGAGGAACTAGCCAGCTGAAGGTATTAACTGGTCATAGCAAGAAAAAAAGAAACCAACAAGACCAGAATTGGAGGAATGTACACATGTTGACTGTAGGGCAGACTGTTACAGTAATAGGGGCGAGGCAACAGAGGAATTTGAAAATTGAGGTGTTGCTGCATTGGGAGGATACAGCCAAGCAAGCCCATCAGTGAAATTGAACGTAGCTTGGAGTGAATCAGGACGTGGGTAGTGGTGTTTTGGATGAGTTCTAGCTTGTGCAGGGTGTTAGGTGTGAGGTTGTAAACAGAGTGTTGCAATCATTGAGGCTTGAGCATAAATCAATGTACTCTTCCAGTATCACGTGGAGATTTTCATTCTCCAGATTTGGTCTACACTTCCACTTAATCCTAGTGACTGATATTTTGTTGTAACCTGATCAGCCTGTGCAATGTCACCGTCAAAATCCTGATGCTGTCATTAATTCATCTACTCGTCTCACGGTCGCAGCAAGCCTGTATGGTATATGAGCCTAGGTTCTGTTCAAAAACAATAGAAGTTGGCAACCATGCCTCGTTTCTGCAAATTATTCTTTGACCTGCGCACCACAGTTCATCACTTACCTCAAAACACATACAAAATAAATAAAATCGCATTGTCCATCTAGTAAAGGGTGTGAAATGCTAGACGTGAGCAATAAAGCAATAAATTCCCCTTTGCTGTCCTACTGCTGTTTTGAAACCATATCCATCTCCAAAACATGGTTGAAGTACTAACTTGCTACTGTTTCACAGTTGTCCGACACCCTCAAAGGATTCTGAATACCGTATTTCTGGAAATTTCATCACATGAAATAGATTTGATGCACTGAATGGCCTAATTTATCAACTTTGGTAGAAAAGAAACAGAAGACATTATTTATTAAATGGTGAGAAGTGCAGGTGTCATTCGGCATAAGTCATTAACAGCTCACAGGCAGGTTGTGGTTAGGAAGGGAAACAGTGTTTGTGTTCACCTCAAGGGGAATTTCACACAGCTTGGGTGAAACTTCAACTGAGTACTGCGTATAGTTTTGGTCTCCTTACTCAAGGAAGGATATACTTGCCAAAGTGAAAGAAATGGAGGTTCACCAAACTAATCTCTCGAATGGCAGGACTGTTTTATGAGATGAGACTGAGGAAAATGGGCCTGTATTCTCTCAAGTTTCAGAGAATGAGAGATGATCTCATTGAGACTTACAAAATTATTCAACAGGGTGTGACTGAATAAATGTTACCCTGGCTAGTGAACCTAGAACCAGGGACACAGTCTCAGAATAAGGGGGTAGGTCTTTTTAGACTGAAATGAGGAATTTCTTCATTTCAAAAGTGGTCAATCTTTGGAATTCTCCATCCCACTGGCCAAGGGAAGCTAAATTATTAGATTCAGGAGATTAATTATATCTAAGGATTTGGACATAGAGCAGGGAAATAGCATTGAGGATGATGATCGGCCACTCTGTATTGAGTTTCAATGCAGGGTCAAGAGGCTAAATGGCCTACTCCTGGTCTCCACCAACTCTCGCAACCAAATTTACTATCCAAATGGAAAGCGAACACTTGTCATTATTACCTAGTTGAATGATCTTTCCCTACTCATGTCCGATTTTCTTTTAGAACCATTAAACAGAAGTTTTTGAAGATTATTTTTAAACAACAGATTTTTAAATTCCTATATGGTTTTTCCTTTACTATCAGGTTTACTCTCAGCTTTATTCTGGAGATTGATACTTAATTCCCGAGGCTTGACAGCAATCTTGGAGGCTTTAAAATCCAATCATATGTCCACTCTGTGAAACATACTGTAGGTGTCTCATACCAGGAACTAAGTGATTGAATTTAGGAGAGGCAGTGACACAGTGGTAATGTCACCAGGTGATAATCCAGTACAATATTGTGGGTTCAAATCTCACCCACAGCAGATGAATTCAGTGATACCTGGAAATAACTAGTCAATGTAAACATTGCAGATTGGCTTAAAAACCCATCTGGGTCATTAATGTCCTGGGGGCGGGGGTGGGGAAGATGTTTGACATCCTTGTCTGGTTTGGCCAACATGTGACTCCAGACCCACTAGCAAAACAGTTGACTCATAAGAGCCAATCAGTTCAGTGGCAACTAAGGCATAGGCAACAATGCTGGTCCAGCCTAAGCAATGTCTACAACCCAAGTTTTAAAAACATTGTCTTGGATTGCTCAGCTCTCAATTTTGGGCAGGTCCAAGAGATTCAAACCTACCACCATATCCTATTGGTGTTAATAGCACTTTTGATACAAATACAAAAGCATATCACAGCTACAATGAATACTCTCCCCCGCCACACTGATGGAGGTGGTTTGTTTTGAGACAGATCATTTCTCTTTTCCCTCTCCTGTGAGCATCAATTTCTGGGCTCCGGGTAGTCAGAGGAGGGCCACCACAGCTATGGCCGTCCTTTCACATCCATATGCTCACACTTTTCCAACATCTCGTTACAGGTACTCAGGCGTTGACAGTTCAGTCCGATTTCTGCCCTTCCCAAATCTTTGGTCACCTTGAGGATTATTTGGCACCTAAATGGCCTCTTGAGGCAAAGAGACTTCAAATGTCAATTGACTTACCTGCACCCGTTTCAGATTCAACCATCACGATCAATTAATTTGCAATCACTTTTGCTGATTTACAAGCAACACATTCAAATAATCATACATTAATACAAATTGATATGTAAATACAAAAAAAGTCAATAGATATTCTGACCATTGTGGAGCTATTATAGTTTTTGCCAAAAGCAAAATGGTTATGACAGTGTAACCATGAGCACCCAAAACATCAACACAACCATTTTCGTAAGAGGTCACTTTATGGTAAAGTCAAGTGACAACCAAACGTCTGAATCTTTCGTACATGTTCTCCAGGACAATAAATGCCAAATATAGAGCAACACACAGTTTTTGGCTGTGAATCTGAAACCAGTAGTATCTCACAGTCTACACATGTTGCCAGGCAACCTTCATTGCTCACACCTCACAGTCTCAATAGGTGACTATCAGCCTGATGCCCCTACCCCCAACTTACAATTGTATCAGATGTATAACCTGACCAAAAAACCCTCCTGTAGGTTTTGGCTGTGGATCAGATGCACCCTTCCTCCTAGTCAGTGAATCAAATCCCACTCCAGAGGCTGGAATACAAAACGTATACAGTCTCTCCCAATGCCATACTGTGACAGTGGCACCTTGCCAGAGGTGTGGTCCTTCAGTTGAAATGTTGTCCTTCAGTCTTCCCTCTGTGATCCTGGAAGATCTAACAGCTTTATTCAAAGGAAAGCGGGTGGGCGCTCCCTGATGTCCTGATGAATGCCTATCAATCAGCTTCATGATTATCTGATCATTATCACCCTGCCGGATGTGGGATCCTGCTTCATTTCTCATAACATGGCTGACTAAAATTATAATAACAACTGGTAACTGGAAGGCCCCTTTAGGTGTCAACAAATCAATTAAAATGCACGTTCTGTCTTCTGTTTCCCCTGCCAACTTTAAGTTGCTTGGATCAATATCTCTTAATTATTAACCCACCCCAGTTTCTCTCTGATTTCAAGGCTATATCAGAAACGTGGGAAAGAGATGGACTGAACTGAGATGCAGCAATATAGTGAGGTCTGGCTATTTGACATCAAGGCTAGCACAACAAAGGGTTCTATAACCTGCCTTTGCTATCTGACCTGGGCAGAAATCCTAGGCTAGTTTGTACCCTCCAAAACTTGGACCATACAGAAACCCATTAAAACATCCACATTTGCTGCCTCACTGATGATTAATTAAGCCAATACAGACATCGAAGTTGAACATTTTGCACAGTACATCAACCCCAGGCGTTCCTCATGCAACCTAATCAATGAGTTCCCAAGGCACTGAAAACTACAAATCAATAACTTGCATTCATGTAGTACTTTTAATGTCGTAAAACATCCCACAATTCACAATTTTTCTCAGTAAGGTTACCAAACATAATTTGACACTGAACAGAGAGGAGTATTAGGACAGGAGATCAAAAGCTTGGTCAGAGAGGTAGGGTTTTAATGGGTGCCCTAAAGGAGGAGGCAAAAAGGCTCAGGACAGGAATTTCAGAATTGAAGACACAGTCTCCAGTTGTGAAGTGATTAAATCTGGAGTTGTGCAAGAGGCAAGAAGCATTGGAACACAGATTTCAGAGACATGTAGGGCAGGAGAGATTAAAGTAGGGAGTGGTAAGGTCATGGAGGGAACGGAATTCATACAAACAAGGAAAAATGGGAAGATGGAAATCCCCTTTCTGGAAGGACAGAAGTTAATGAGCATGTGGATGGTGAGTCACATATTCACAGAGGTGTTGTAAATTTGAATAGATGGTCATTGTGTGTGGGCTAAAATTGCCAGGAGAGGGAGCGTAGCAATTTAAAGAGAGAGCTTATCTTAAATTAACAGCAGGGCGCACAAAGTGAAGATCAGTTCAATTATAAATTTATTGAGGTTTGATAAATAAACTGGCTAAGCATTGAGACACCAGTTACTAGTTTCAGTTTCTAGACATTTCAGTGAAGGTCAGGGTTAACGTTCTGGGCCTCTTGTACAAGAACAAAACACCACACCTTGAATAATTTTTTTTTTACATCCATTTGACCAAGTACAGTGGTTTGATATCCAAGAAGCATCTGAGAATGAAGCCAGCGTGTGTTTACCTGGCTGAACTCAAGCTCTGAAATTTGTCTCTCAGGTTCTTCACCAGGCCTTGTTGGCCCAAGTCTGTCCTCCTATGGAGCTGGCTCATCCCCTTTCTGGGTTCTGCCTGTTGTTTGGTCGAGAAGACCTTTTTCTCAGCTCCCACAGGAGCTCGCATCTTGGCATTTCCTGGTCTCCAGCTCTTGGCTTCGCTCTCTTGCCTTTGCTTATACTCCTCTGACTCCTGATAGGCCCTGCACCTTTCCACGACTGCCTGGATGGAGATGTTCTCGTGCGACGTTGGAGACCTGATCTGGACGTAGCCCTCCCTGCCACTGCTCCTCTCTTTGGTGGCCTGCTCGTTCCTATGACTGCTCAGATCATCCCCATCGCGTGGCAATTTCTCCATGATGACGACCTGCCGATCTTGCACAGTGAACTCTGAGGAAATGTAATGAGTACCTTCCGTGCCTTTCGTAAAGTGACAGTGCTTGCAGTTTGAACTGGAACTTTGCTCAATGCACCTGCAGTCCGATAAGGCAGTCCTCGAGCAGTTTGTGTGATCCCTGAGGGGACTTTCAGGGGTTGCCTGTACAAGGTACTGGATGGACGAGTCGGAATGTAGCAGTTTCCTGGCCCCCGTACTGGAAGCTGCCTTCAACGGCTGAGATTTTGCACTGGACGGGCAGTAGCCCGCTTTGGAATTATCCTCTCGTTGCAAAGAACTGGCGTGGGGCAGTCTGCCTTCCATCATTCCGTTGGGCATGGACATACTCTTGGCAACTCGGGTCAGCTTGGGGCAGCCACTTTCAGTCATCCGCCCTGGCCTCTGCGCAGAGTTTCTCGCAAACTGAGCGTCCACAGCGGCATACTTAGAGCAGAGCTCCCGAACGTCGGGCCACAGAAAGGTTTCCATCTCAGTTGGGCTCAGGGGACTCCTGGAATGGGACCTGGCCGGAGACGTTAAATTCGGGCTGATGACAGAACGTCGAGGAGATGGGATCCTGCTGGAAGGTGGAAGGATTGATTGCAACTCCTTGCTCAGAGATGGGTTGTTGGGCACTTCTGTCAATGGTGCCAGTGGCATTTGTTCCTGAATAATGACATGTTCGTAGAATGGCATAGACAGTGCCATCTTTGATTTATCTGCTGGGGTAGGGTGGGGGAGGGGCGTAGAGAGAGAAACAAGTTATCAAAAGGGAGAATAGCTCATAAACCGCTGACATTGTCAAAATCCTAAACCTCCCTGTTTTGAATGACCTTAGGAGAATGCGCAGTGGGGAATTGCTGGAATGGTTTCTACGATTTGGGATTTCAGTTAGGTGGAAATGCTCAAAATGCTGAGATTGGACCAGTGGGAGTTGAGGGGAAATGTAGTAGAGCTATTTCAAACTTACAAAAGGGTTTTCATAGATTACATAAGTGGGAGCTCCTTCTACTTGTAGAGTGGTTTAATGAGAGAAACACGGACACGTGAAAATGTCTGCGGGAGATCAGGGAAAGGAGGACAGAGAATCCCTACAGTGTGGAAACAGGCCATTCGGCTTGTTGAGTCACACTTACCTTTCGAAAAGCATCACACCCAGACCCACTCCCCTACCCTATCCCTGTAATCCTATATTTCCCATGGCTAATCCAGCTAACCTGCACATCTCTGGACACTATAGCGCGCCCAATCCACATCAGCTGCATATCTTTGGACTGTGAGTGGAAACCCAGAGGTGACACGCAGACACAAGGAGAATGTGCAAACTCCACACAGTCACCGGAGGGGGGAATCGAACTCGGGACTCGGGGACTGTGAGGCAACAGTGCTAACCACTGTACCACTACGCCGCCGCTGACATATTCAGCAAAGTTTGTCGAGGTAGGATCGATTAGCCAGCTGGCTCCTACACCTTCTGACATTTTTGTATGTTTGAAAACGCAGACACAATTATTTTACCACAAATGACTGACCTTTTGCAGATTGGCGAGATTTAACATGTCCTTGAAACTGTGTGGAATTAAACTGCACGTTCACACAATTGGTTTAGGCTGCAACACCTAATGTGACTGACACCAACATTGTGACCTTTGTGAAGGTACATTTAGGACATAGAGCATGTACCTCTATTTAAATAATGCAACAATACTCTCAATACATCAGTTCCCAAAGTCAATGCCAGACCTTTGCACCCAGCTTATCAAGCTCAGGGCTCTCCTTCCAATCATTTCATGGAATGGCACCACGTTTCCCGCTTCTTGATCATGAGTTACTCTAATCAGGTATAGTGGACCAAATATCTACTGAAGGACCAATAATAATAATTTGCCATCGCAGGGTATGCAGAACTTACAAACTTCAACCTACAAACACTCATAGTTATGAGAACATGATGCCATGGCGGGGAGCAGTGTGTGCGTGGGGAATGTGTGTTGCAGGTTTGACATACAAACGTACCCCCCCAGTTACAAACAGCTGTTTTATGTTGTCCTGCATTGTGTTCTGACTTGTGTACAAAACTCCCTATGACTGGACTGCAGAGCGGAACCCATTGGCAACCCTTTGGTGTGCCCATATTGATCACCTGTAAAGTAATGGAGTGTCTCAAGGCTCTTCATCAAATAAAGTGTTGACACCGAGCCATACAAGGTGGTGAACAGAGGCTTCGGCAAAGTAATGGGTTTTAAGGAGTGCCTTATCAGAGATGGAGTAGCTTAGGGATGGAGGTCCAGAGGGTAGGTGAAGGCATGGCTGCTAGAACTGATGGAGTGCAGAGATCTCAATGGTCATTCCAAGGATGGATGTAAATTGATTCGGCCAAAATCTTACTGCCCAAATCTTGTTCACCTGGTGCTTGCTGGCCCAACATCTGGCTCAGCAGTGCCTTAATTTTAAAAGTCTCATCCCGGTGTTCAAATCCCTTCATGTTCTCAAATCTCAGGGAGGTGTTGGCTTAGTGGGATTATCACTAGACTATTAACCCCAGAGATCCAGGTACTGTTCAGGGGATGTGGGTTCGAATCCCACCATAGCAGATGGTGAAATCTGAATTCAAAAACAAAAGAAAATCTGAAATTAAGAATTAATCCATTGTCAATTGTCAGGGGTAAAATCTGATTCACTGATGTCCTTACCTGGCCTACACGAGACTCCAGACCTGCAGCAATGTAGTTGACTCTTAACTGCCCTGCAGGCAATTAGGGATGGACAATAAATGTAGGCCTAGCCAACCAAGCCCACATCCCATGAATGAATAATAAAAAAAAATCACCCCACCTCTAAACAATTCTCGTCATCCATCCCTCTGAGATACTCTAGGCTTCCTCCAATCTACATCACTCAAAAATTGGCAGCTGTCTTCAACTGCCTGGGCCTAACCTCTGGAATACCATCCCTAAACATTCAACCAGAAAATATCCCTCTTTAACCAAGGTTTTGGTCCCTCGGTCGATTCGGTCGTTGTGTGGATCAGTGTTTTTGGGATGTTTTATAACATTAAAGGCATGGTGAAAATTGTTGTTTGCAAACCTCATTGCTAATGTTGTTACTATTGTTTACTACAGAGGTCCTATTGCAACTGTTAGTGTTAGTAAAACGATCAGGCACAAGGTGTCCACAGACAGTAGATATGAAAATAATAATTTAAAAAAATGCACTCACCGCCAACCACCACATCCTTTTTGTCGTTCTGGAGATGAGGCACCGTGGCCAGTTCACTACCCCCTTCTTCTTCGCTGCTCATCGGCTCCTCCTCTATGCATTGGCTTCTCTTTTGCACCACTGGCTTGTTGTTCTTTATTCGCTGACTATATATCCTGGCCAGTTGGTAGACCTTGGTCTTCATCTTCTCTGTCACCTCTCTTAGTAACTCTTCACTCTGGGCCCTTGATCCTGTCTGGGCTACAGGTGCTCTGGTGCCTCGCGCCAGTCGATCCTGCTTCTTAAGGGTGAGATTGGAGCGAGTGTCGGGTGGTTGTGGTGGTGAGGTTTTGTTTTCTGGCCCTGAGCACTTGGCTGGTTGGACGCACAGCTGTGCTTGAGCCAACGGGTCAGACCTTTGGATAGGCAGTACTTCATCAAAGTGCTCCCGATCACCGCGTTGCGATTTCTCACTTGGTCTTCTTTGCAGTCCACTCTCACGAGTGAGCCTCACTGGAGAAGAAAGCGGTGACTCTTCCTTTATGGCACTTAGGTCACCGTCTTCCACAATAACCAATGGTTCATTGAAATCGAGGCCAAAAATAATCCTGCCGTTGCTGAGCTGTTTTATTTGGCATCGTTCGGTGTTTGTGGCTTCTATTTTCTTCAGCATCTCAGGGATAGGCTCAAAGACCTCGGGCCTTCGCGTTGACTCGACTCCCTGCTCTGTCCTTTTGGGAGGCTCTGCTGCAGCGTCTGCCACTCTCTCCATCTCTTGCCAGACTTTGACCATGTTGGCAGATGGTTGGAATTCAGCATCGGTAATGGGACCCTGGGAAACGGGGTCGGCCCCCCTGGAGAAGTCCAAAGGTGGGCTGTCTTCTGCGGGACAGTCACGTGTTGGCGGCAGGACTGCCGATTCTGGAGAAGGGGAGTGGGAGCATGGTTGGATATTGGGATCCAAGTGGTCAGACAAAGCACAAGGCAGTGGCCCACCAGCGGCCACGCTGGAAGTGGCCAACCGCCTCCTCAGCGTGGCCTCTCGCAAATCCGCTTCCCTGTTTTGGCTGTTCAACTTCGAGACGGAGCTCCTAACCAAGCCTGCGGGGATGTAGGACAGGCTTTCTCGCCTTCGAATGCTGAAGTTGGCGTCCTTGTGCTCTGCGTTGTCGTAATAGCTCTTAATCTTCTCAATGAGCAGGCGATCCTGGCGGGACAAGGTGGAGTCCCTTCTCCTCGGAACATTCCGATCTGCTTCCAGGGGCATGTCGTCCGGGCTGCTGAGTCTAGGCTCATCAAGATGCTTTTCCTGGCTGACGCTGGCTTGGTGAATGCTCGCTTGGGAGTCGTCGCTTGTCCCGAAGGTGCCGCCGTTCCATGGCAATTTGTCCCCGCGCTCGAGGCTGCTCTGCCTGCTTGTTGTCTTCGGCGTCGGGCAGCCGCAGGACCGGCCGTCGTCCGCTGCCAGGCTGTTGCAGCGTGACCGGCTGTTGATGAAGTGGCCAGCGATGAGACTGGCCTGGCCCAGCACCGATGGAGGGAGAATGCTGCGCGACTCGCGATCTTGCTCGTCCTCGTCCGTTGAGTCTTCACTGCTGAGGTGTTTCGGTTCCTCGCCCGGCTCGCTGAACGAGTATTCCATGGTAGGCTCCATGACACCCCTCCCTGAGTCGCTGCCTTCTGCCTCAGCGTCCTCAGTGGGTCCATCTGCCCCCTTGGGTTCATCTGTGCTGCACGCCGTCTCAGAGTCAGACTGGATTTCCTCGAGGGCAGAATGGCACGCTTCAGTCACCATCTGTTGAAGCGATATTGGTTCCAAAACGGAAGCAACCTGAGAAATTAAGAGAGTATGGGGAAGGTGAATAGGTCATCAATACTACATACTAATAACAGGAGAACTGTCCCTCTAAAGAGACAGTGATGCCAGCAGATACAAATAGGTTCACCAAACCCTTCTTCATTGCACAGTACTCAGGGTTTTATGGCTTGGAGATGAGGCTATAAAGCGAGTTTTGAGAAGATTTGTAGCTCAGGTTAAGGTTCTGGATGTGAGTTTGCTTGCTGAGCTGGAAGGTTAGTTTTTCAGACGTTTCGTCACCATTCTAGGTAACATCATCAGTGAGCCTCCGACGAAGCGCTGGTGTTATGTCCCGCTTTCTATTTATCTAGTTAGGTTTCCTTGGGTTGGTTGATGTCATTTCCTGTGTTGGTGATGTAATTTCCTGTTCTTTTTCTCAGGGGATGGTAGATTGGCTCCAAATCAGTGTGTTTGTTGATGGAATTCCGGTTGGAATGCCATGCTTCTAGGAATTCTCGTGCATGTCTCTGTTTGGCTTGTCCTAGGATGGATGTGTTGTCCCAATCAAAGTGGTGTCCGGAAATGTCTTTGATGTTCCTTCAAGACCTTCAATAATACCCTTACCGGCATAACATTCACAAAAGAGGAGGAAAACAACAACAAACTGCCATTCCTAGATGTCACAGGAGAGCGAACAGCCAATGGGGAACTTCAAACCAGCGTCTACAGGAAAACAACACATACGGACCAAATACTGAACTACAGGAGCAACCATCCCAACACCCACAAACGAAGCTGCATTAGAACATTATTCCAACGAGCCACCACACACTGCAGCACAGAGGAACTACGCAGAGCAGAAGAAAGTCACCTATACAGCGTATTCAAAAAGAATGGGTACCCAATGAACTCAGTCCGCCGATTTCTCAGCAACAAACCCAAACAAACAGACAAAACGGGCTCAGAAACCATAACCACTCTCCCCTACATCAAAGACATTTCCGAAATAACTGCCAGACTACTCGGACCCCTTGGCATCAGGGTAGCCCACAAACCCACCAACACACTAAAACAGCAGCTAATGAACTTAAAAGACCCTATACAGACAACAAGCAAAACGAACGTCATCTACAAAATACCTTGCAAGAACTGTGACAAACACTACATTGGACAAACTGGCAGAAAGCTAGCCACCAGGATACATGAACATCAACTAGCCACAAAACAACATGACCCACTATCACTCGTATCCTTACAGACAGATGAGGAAGGACACCACTTTGATTGGGACAACACATCCATCCTAGGACAAGCCAAACAGAGACACGCACGAGAATTCCTAGAAGCATGGCATTCCAACCGGAACTCCATCAACAAGCACATTGGCTCCAAATCAATCTACCATCCTCTGAGAAAAAGAACCGGAAATGACATCTCCAGTGCAGGAAATGACATCACCAACCCAAGGAAACCTAAACAGATAAATAGAAAGCGGGACATAACACCGGTGCTTCGTCGGAGGCTCACTGATGATGTTACCTAGAATGGCGACGAAACGTCTGAAAACTAACCTTCCAGCTCAGCGAGCAAACTCAAATCCTGAGGCTATAAAACTAGCACTAATCCTCCCACTCCCACTCACTCCCTTTGTACACACTAGGTCATCATTCATATTGATCTTGGGACTTGTGGAAGAACACACCATGACTAAAGGTCACAAAATTCAGTGGGCACAGGCTGTCATAGACAAATAAACAGACGCACATATCATCTGGTGTAAAGTTGAAGATGGAATCAGCCTCAACAAGCACCTAATGGCTACTGGCAGACTGGGTTACAATGCAGTCAGGGTTATTGGCCACTTGCGTGGGACACGGCCAATACTCACCAGCCTGAAAATCACACACTTTTTGACAGTTGTCCAGATTAACGAATGGTGGGTGAGTGATCACAGTGGAGGAGTTTCATTTCACTGTTTACTGAAATGAATGAGCGCTTAAGGCTGTTTCTGACCCAGGCCCTGACTCTAAAGCTACTGGCCTCCTCTATGCTGCTTTTGGATTTCACCTAATCTCCTGTAAGTGATCAGGAAAGGAGACGGTGTACAGTCCAGATGTCGGGTGTGGGAAGAAAAACTGATGGGACAAACGTGAGGACAGCTAGAATGGAAGTAGTAAGCAGAGGAATAGAATAGGATATGAGTGCTTGGAAGTCAAACGGAGAGACAGAATAGAAATGTGAGAAGTGATAGATTGGAACGTGTAAAGAGAATGCGAATAGGACCAATAGAAGTGTAATATCAACTGTTCAGCAGAGATTTATTGGAACCAGTCAAAGGTGGCAGTGAAATGTGACCACTGGGAAAAGACCATTTTTTTTTCCTCTAAGTGTGGGTAACTACACAGAAACCTGGAACGTACTACATACTGAAATAATCAAGCCTCTCACAGCTTGGTGAATTTTAGCGTAAGCTGCTCACGGGCCGAGGAAGAATCTACAAAGGAGTTTTGTACCTTACTCAGTAGTGGGCTATTAGTAAAAGGGGGGAAATTTAGAGGCAATACTGATTCGTAACCAAAGGAAACAGATTTAGGATAATTCACAAAAGCACCGAAAGGTGAAATGAGAATTTTTCCACCATAGCAACTTTTCATGATCTAGGTTAGCCTGCCTAAAAATGGCAGAAACAGTTTCAAAGGGGGGATTGGTAAACAAAATTGAGGCGGAATAATTCCAAGACTATAGGGAACGAGCAGGGAAACAGGATGATTGAATAAAATGGAATGGGTCTTATCTGGACAAAGGTGGTGATAATTCTTAGTATTTCTATTTAATAAGGAAGGGGAATCGAACAAAATATCAGTAAAAAAGTGGAGATTGTAAATGCATTAAAGATTGTGAGAGAGTTAGTACTGGATGGGTTGGTTGTGTTTAGGGTAGATAAGTCACCTGGTAAAAACAGTCTGAGAAACTACAGGCTGGTTAATCTAATGGCGATAATGAGTAAAGTTTTAGAAACAATAATCAAGAGAAAAATCAGCATACGCTTAGAGATGTTTGAGTTAATTAAGGATGATTTGTAAAAAGCAGACTGTTTTACTAAATTTATTATTTTCTTGCTGAAGTAACAGAGGAGCTGGGTGATGGGAATGCAGTGGATGTTGTCTATATAGATTTTAGGAAAGCTTTTGACAAATACCACATAACTAAAGTCAAGACTTGTGGAACAGGACAGTCAGGATCCAACTGGCTAAAACAGTTGGTTAAAGGACAAAAAAGCAGCAAGGCACAGAAAATTGTATCAGTGATAATGGGAACTGCAGATGCTGGAGAATCCAAGATAACAAAATGTGAAGCTGGATGAACACAGCAGGCCAAGCAGCATCTCAGGAGCACAAAAGCTGACGTTTCGGGCCTAGGCCCTTCATCAGAGAGCACAGAAAATTGTTATTTTTCAGGCTGGCAGACGGGAGGCAAAGGCGTTCCACAAGGATTAGTGCAATGATTTCTGATTTTTGTTTTGCTATCTATAAACAATTTGGAACTTCGAAGACAAAGTAGAATTTCAAAGTGTGCCGATGATAAACTTGCAAACAATGAAGACAATATGAACTGCCTGCAACATGCCATAGAGAGGCCAGAAGAATAAGCAGGCATGAGTCAGATAGAATTTAATGCCAAGAAATGTGGGGTGATGCATTTTGGCAAAAGGGACGGTTAGGAGCAACATTAATTTAATGGCACAGTTTCCAAAGAGTTGCTAAAAAGACAGACTCTGGAATGTGAGTGTGCATGTGACTGTTTGAAGAGTGGTTAGCAAAAGTCAATGGGATGGTGAGCTTCACCAACAAAGGCATTGAGGACAGAACAGAGATGTTCTGCTAAAATCACAAAACATTTTGGCCATCTAGGGTATTACATCTAGTTCTTGTCACCACATCACACTTTACAAAGGATTAGTGGGTTCTTGATGGGGTACAGTGGAGATAGTCCCAGTGAAGGGGATTTTAATTACAAGATTAGGTTGGAAAGATTAGGGTTGTTCTCATGGGACCAAAGTAAATGTAGAGCAATTTGATAGAAAAATAGAAAATTATGAAGCATTTTTACAATATGGACACAAAAAATTACAGCTAATTGTATGAGCACCAAAAGACACAGATTTAAGGTTTTGAGCAAGAGAAAGTGGGGAGGAACTTTGTTCCCAGTGAGAGGTGATGATCTGGAACTTGTACCAAAGGTGGTGGTGAAGCAAAAACAGCCCTTTCTAAACAAACTGGGATCCACACTTGAAGGAAATAAACTTGCAGATTGAAGGGGATGGAGACTGGGATTGACTGGCATCAACCTCGCAGGCCAAATGGCTCCTGCGTGTGGCATAAATGTCTCTGCAACAGAAATCCAGACTGATTCTTTCAGTGCAGTACTGAAGGAATGCAGCATTGTCTTTTGGGCAGAATGTTAAACCGTCAGCCCTTGCAGGTTCACATAAAGCATCCCTTGGTACCATTTGAAGGAAGCGTGTCCTGCTGGTATTCATCCCTAACACAGCTAAAATAGATGATCGTCAACATGCTGTTAATGTGGATCACAAAATTGGCTGCCACATTTCCACGTTACAATACAGATGTTCCATCGGCTTCGAAATCCTGAAATCGTTAAAAAGGTGCAATCCAAAAGGATAGGAGACAGGCTTGTTTTGACAAGGTGCTCAGTTCTCCTTGTCAAAATTATGTCCCCTCCTCACCAGAGGTCATCACCTCATGCAGTACACCCAAAGGCAGCAAAAGCTGTGCAGTGCCCTGCCCAGCTGGTGGCTCTAGGGAGAAACACTTGTCACTCAGAGATCAGCATGCTGGGGTTGTGAAAAAGGATTTACAATGCTTGTAATTAGAAACTAGAGAGCTAGGTAGAGAGCGATAGACGGCTGAATCCTTTTCTTTATACACGCCTAAGCTTCTACTTATATAGAGTGAGACACCTTGGAAACAGTGTAACCCCTTCCAAGTTGTGAATACAGCCTACTTCATCACGCAAGCCAACCTTCCACCCACTGACTCCATCTTTGCTTCTCACTACCTTGGGAAGGCAGCCATCATCATCAAACATCCATCCCATCCCAGTTATAATCTCCTCCAAACTCTTCCAGTGTGCAGTAGATACAAAAGCTCAAACATATGTACCAACAATTTCAAGAACAGCTTCTTCTCCACTGTTGCTGACTTCTGAATGGACCTTTCAAATTTTCAATTTAATGCAGATCTCGCTGTTTGTGCGCCTTCTCTGCAGCTGTAACGTGCATTTCTCGCTCTGTTCTATTACCCTAATGCCCTTTGTATGGTCTGACCTGCCTGTACGGCTTGCAAAACAAAAACCTTTCACTGTACCCAGGTACATGTGACAATAATAAATCAAATCAAATCAACAACCTTCCTTTCAATCCATCTATATGTGTAACAGCAATAGTTAGTTCCCAGTTAATACCTATAACTTGAATGTCTCACTGATGCACAACTATCACAAGTTCTTGCTTTTTAGTGATTTTTGCTTGACTTTAACGTACATACCTCTTTAGAGGCGTTGGAATCGCTGTCCCAGCCTCTGCGCTTCTCTGCATTTCCAGATGGCTGGCTGTTTTGCCGTTTGCATCCTTTGACTTCCTGTAGCTCGACAGGCTCTTCAGTCTAGTGGAGAAAGACGCCACATGAGACAAACAGGAGGCAGTGAATAATAAAACAAGGCAGTTAAAAATGCCTTGCCCCTTCCATCCCCTCCACCCACCTTTAGCCTTTTGCAGAATCCCAAAGATTGGGTGAGCAGCATTACTGGTGAGTCTTAGCCTGAGTCCTTTTCTGTAAATATTAGTTATGTCCCCTCACTAATGTTGCAGAGCTAAATCCAACAATTAGGTTGTCCTATTAAAAGCAGGTTACAGATTAACAGCTTTGGGTTAGAACTGTGAAACATGCACATGCTGTTTCAATGAGATTCCAGCAAGATTGCAAGTAACTTGACTGGGGTAGGGATGACATCATTTAGAAGGCAAGTGTCATTTTCGATAACACTTGGATTACAGGATCTACTGAACTGGTTTCAATTGTCTGAAAAGCAGCCACGGACCAAGCATATTTTTTACCCTAGAGAAAGTGTAGAGCTGGATGAACACAGCAGGCCACGCAGCATCTTAGGAGCACAAAAGCTGACGTTTCGGGCCTGGACCCTTTTCTGATGAAGAAAAGATGCTGCTTGGCCTGCTGCGTTCATCCAGCTCTACACTTTGTTATCTCGGATTGTCCAGCATCTGCAGTTCCCAGTATCTCTGATATTTTTTACCCTTATAGTGTCTTTTACCGGCCATCAAATTTGCGCATCCGTTTATGCGGGAGAGAGCAGAGTGAGTAAAGGCGTAGGATAAACACAGAATTTAGGATTTATTTTGGCAGGGAGAACATGGACAGACAAAATGAAGGGTGCAATCTAAGCGGCTGCAGTAGGACAGAGGAGCACATGTGCATAAGTCATAGGCAGAAGGAGAAGTTGAGAGCATGGCTGAGAAAGAATACAGTATCCTAGGTTTATTAATATGGGCATAGAGTAGAAGAGATGAGGTCATGTTGAACTTGTACAGGACACTACCTGAACTCAGCACTGCATTCAATTTTGAGAGCTGCCTTTCGGAATGAAATGAAGGCATTCGAGAGAATGTGCAGGAAAGATTTATGAGATTGATGTCAGCAATTGGAATTTCAGTTCATAAGATAGAAATTAGGACTGTTTGTTTTGGAGGAGGGAAAACTGAAAGAGATCTAATAGAGATATTCAAAACCATGAGGGGTCTTGACAGAGGAACCGATCAAGAACAAGAGAGCATTGATTTAAAGCAACTGGTAAAAGAAGCAAAAAAGGTGATAGGAGGAAAAGTTCTTCTCATAGCGAGTGGTTTAAATCTGAAAATGCACTGCCTGACAGTGCAGAGATGGTGGGTTCAATGGAAGTATCCAAGAGGAAATTAGACTGTCACTGAAAAGGAAGAATGTGAAGGATTACGGGGAGATGACAGGAGAATGGTGGGAGGTGAGAACATTGAATTTCCAAATTAATGGGCTGACTGGCTTCCTTTCGTACTGCAACAAATCTGTGATTCTGTAACTGGCGACAGCAGAAGTTTATACTGCAGGGTGGGAAAGAAAGGACGCAAAATAAACTAGCCAGCAGCCTTGTAAGTAAAATTTGAAACAAGGCAAACTAATGAAACTGATTAGCTAAACCTGCTATGACAATGTTTATGATTTAACAAAATAGGAAAAGGCCAGTAAGAATATTAGAACACCAAGTTGAAGTGAGGTGGAAGAAAAAAATTGATCTCTGGATCATCTGCAGAGTGGAATGCACTTATGTAGATATTGCAAAGTCAGAAAATAAGCAAATTCAAGTGGGATATCATTAGAGTGCTGGTCATTTGAGAGGAAGAGTCTGTATTACTCCAGTTCCTGTACTTCATGGTGTCAATGTTAAGAGATTAGAAATCCAGAGATTGGAACTAGTGCTGTGGAGACTTGAGTTCTAATCCCAATACAGTGGCTGGGAAATCTGCATGAAATAAATAAATAAATGTGGAACATATTACTCTCTCATTCATAATGATCATACAACTACAGGGTTGTTGTAAAACCCATCTGGCTTACTAATGCTTTTGGTAAAGTTCATAAATCTACCTAAAAAGCTGATGAAGTTTTGTGCTTTATATCATAAAAAGTATAGAATTAAAAAGCCAACATGAAAGTATATATTCCGATCTCAGAGTACGGTGTGTAATATTAGTCTCCACATTGTACGAAAGATACTGAATCATCAGAGAGGGTACAGTGCAGATTAACTAGAACACTGCCTCATATGGGAAAATATAAGAGGGAAGACAGACATGAAGGGCTTTTGGCATGAACAAAGTACCAAAGATATGATCAAAGAATTAAAAGTATGAAAGATTGGAACAGGTTGGACAAAAATAGACCAGTTTCATTAGTAAAGAATTTTTTAAAAAACCAACAGTTTACAAGGTTAAGAGGAAGGGAAAGAGAAATTTTGTTACAGCAGAGAGCCATGACTGGAATTCTCTGTCAGTGTTTGTCACTGAGTCCGAAACCATGGCAATGTTTAAGATTTGATTAGACAAATATGGATGAAAGGATGTGGGAACAGGGTAGGTAAACATGATTAGGATGAGGGGCTGTTTCTGTAATGTGACTTCCATGTATTTCCAAATAGGTTTTCTCGCAGAGGGAGCAAGCAGGACAGTCTGCTTTTAACCTCTGGAACATAGTTTCATCTCTAGTCCAGACTGATGGAAATGCCACCTCTATCCTGCACCAAACTTGCAGTCACCAATCTATTTCGTGCAGGTATTGGTGTAACTCTACTACTGTCTTCCTACCCACAAATTTGGCAGTAAATTAGGAATGTTATACTGCAGGTTAGAGGCTAAAATAGTAATACATTAGCCTAGTGAGTTGGAAATAATACCTTGGATGTTTTTTTGGGTGGGGGTTGGAGGAGGTGTCATTTAAACTGTTGAGACATGAGGAGGGACCTGTTACTTTTAATCCAACTAGAATATACCTGACCTTCAGTGCTTGACACCAACATGTAGCTTCCAGAGTCCAAAAAAAGTTCCATTCTTTATCACTAACATCCCTCACAGAGAGAAGCACAAAAAAAACTTTTGAGATTCATTATCCAATATTTGTATCAGTCCATCAGATAACTGGAGCACCATTCCAGTAGGTTATAAGTTGAAATCGGAAACTTTTAACATCAAGCAATTTTCTCGGTCTTATCTAAAAAAATACTCATTTTCTAAACAGCATAACAATGTATGATGAGATGATGGAGTTATGAATCTGAAGAATGCTACTGTGTGGGATGGAAGGTTATATTTTGGTTCGCCTATTTAAAACAGAGATGAGGGAGGACTTTCTTTTCTCAGACGGGAGTGAATCTGTGGAATTCTTTACTGCAGAGGGCCATAGAGGCTGGGTCATTAAGTACATTCAGGGCTGAGATAGTCAGTTTTTCTTAATTAGGCAAAACAGGAAAGTGGAGTTGGAGGTTTACAAGATCAGCGATGACCCCAATGAATGGGCTAAATGACTACTAACTCTCCTTTATTTTATGGTTTCCAGTGTAAACATTAAGCACACCCAGGTCTAATGTATCTCAAAAGGTCCCTCTAATACTATTCTAACAAAAGCTTCCAGGCCAGTGGCAGTGGCAGGCTTGATATAAGGTAGACTTCCTTCTACAACAGATGTTAAATGCTAGATAGAGCTCCTGTTAAGACTGTCCCATCAGGCACTGTCTAGCTCAGCTACAACACGACTTATCTCTGATGAAGGGTCTAGGCCCGAAACGTCAGCTTTTGTGCTCCTGAGATGCTGCTTGGCCTGCTGTGTGCATCCAGCTCCACACTTTGTTATCTTATATTCAAAGCAAATCGGGGCCAACAATGTGCCTTAACCCTTCAACAGGGTTATTTATTACACAGGATGATAATTTTGATTCTCCACTCAACCCATACCTGTGGCATCTCTGACTTAAAGACTCTGACTCACGTTAAATGTCAATTCACAGCCAAAAGTTGGCCAAATGGGGATTTCACCCGTACCAGCACTAGGAAGAGTCCAGGTTGGTTCTGAGTTAACGTCTAAAATAATTGTTTTTATAACTCCTCAGCCCCTTACCAAACATTGAGTTGAATGTGACAGGACTTGCCTTTTCTGGTGAACATGACTGATTGGATTGAATTCCATTCTCAAAATAAACCCGCAACCCCAAAGAAGCAACAGCACATGTCCAAGTCAACCGAATCAGCAGTTCATCAGTTAATGGTGTCTTGACTTGACGTTAGTGTGGAATTTTGATCACGGTACCTAGGCAGCAGCATGCAATTCTGCCCAATGATCCAATGTATTCCTTATCAAAGCAAGCAGAGCCCCAGAGCATGCTGGGATAGCAGCATCAGATACAACAGGCAGGTGTTAAAAATAAAAGTTAGTCATGCAGTCACTTCAAGCTGGTTCAAACCAGCAGAGCAAGCGGCCAATGCTCATTCCATGCGGTAGGTGGACAGAGAAAAGAGAGACAGAAATAGAGGCGCTCACCATGGAGAACTTAGCAGAAAGCAAAGCCCTGGCTCTATAGTGCCAACAGGAGATGGCAGCCAGCAGTGAACTGGCAAAGTCGGCTACCTGGTCGCCCTCTATCATTAATTCCTCTTCTGGCTCGACACCTTCTTGAACAAACTCTGTACCTCTCGCCGTTTCCTCAGAATCACTTGCATTCTGAAGTTCCAAGGAATCTTTGCTATGAGCCAGGTTGTCCTCAATGCCATCCCTCTCGCCCTCAGGCTCAATCGTACTAGATCCAAGAGTACTGACACCCGTCAACGAATTCAAGGAATCCTTATTGCCCAGAAGCTCTCCATCACTGCCTGCGTGCTGTTTGAAGGGGTCAAATGGTTCAGTCATTGGGCCAAAAGATTCATCAACGCAATCTATAACTTACAGGCACTTGCTGACCATTTCCAACAGTGACCATCTATCACAGACTATCAGTAATTCCTCTCGTGCAGCTCAGCTCCGTTCATATCGTAAGAATTTCTACCATATGGGGCACAATTGCGACCACTAAAATTAGTTGAAAGCCAAAAAACAGCTTTTCGGTACAGATCGGTACATGGACTTGATCTCAATGGTTCAAAGCTATGTAACGTTAGACATTTACAGTATAGAAGGAAGGCCATGATGACCACCCCAATTTACAAAGATCTGACTACATAATTCCACTTCACAGCTCTTGGAGAGTAGCCTTGGAGGCTACTGCAATGCAAATGAATATCTAAATACTGCTTAAATTTTACTAAAGTTTGTGACTCAACCATCATTTTAGGCAATGAGACCCAACTCCCCCTGCCTTCTGAGTGAAAATATTTGTCCTCAACTTTCCAGTTACAGTATAGAAGGATGGCCATGATGACCACCCGAATTACCAAAGATCGGACTACCATACTGGTTCTGAGGAAGGGTCACTGGACCCGAAACGTTAACTGTTTTCGCCTTCACAGATGCTGCCAGACCTGCTGAGCTTTTCCAACAACTTTGCTTTTGTTCTTCATTTAATCTTTTACCTCTTATCCCCTGGTTGTTGGTTCCCCTTTTAATGCAAAAAGTGCCTTATCATACATATGTCCTTCATAATCTTACGTACCTCTCCCAGGTTCCCATATCAACCTTGACAGCAAGGTGAAACAACCCCAGCCCATCTAAATTTCTCCCTAAAACTCAGACCAGATTATATCCTTCCTATAATGTGGTGACCAGAACTGCACTCAATACTCCAGCATTTTAAAAGTTTCAGCATAATTTCCCTACTCTTGTACTCTCCCTCCTTGAGTAATAAAAGTAAGTATTCCATATACCTTAACAACCTTATCCACCTGCCCTGCTCCCTTCAGGGATCTGTGGATATGCACATCAAGGTCCCACTAAGCTAGTGCTTTCCAGGGTCCCATCATTCTCAGTCTAATTCCTTGCCTTGTTAGCCTTCCCTAGATGCACTGTCACACACCTTTCAAAGTTGAATTCCTGTTCTGTCCAGTCTGTTGGTATCCTCCTGCAGTTTTACTTGCACTTCCTGATCTTTTCTGATGCCTTCAATTCCATTTGAGGAAGTGTGCCAGAATGAGAATCAAAATTGGACAACTAAACTTCTCTCATCCTGTGTGACAGGCACAGCTTAATGACCACGTTCTTGCCTCGAGCCTGAAGACTGTGCCTTCAAGTGCCACGATCTAAATGCCTGGCCAACATCACACTTGTGCGGTCTTGCTATGCCCAAATTGTCTGCCACATTCCCTAGCTCACAACCATGCCTACACTTCCAAAGTACTTCAGTGGTGCTGATGAACTTTGCTGTGTTCTGGCATTATGCAAGGCATTTCACAAATATCTATCAACCACCATTTCATGGGTAACCAGAAATGGGAAACACAATGTTGCTCTTACCCAGTCTCATCCTAACACAGTTGATTGCCAAATGTCCTTTGAAGCAGCCAAACAAGTTGTTTAGTTGAATCCAGCTATAATCTCTCCTCATTCACATCTCAGGAAAAGTAAGAAATACAGGAAATCACATCCCCAAGGATGGCATAAACAATTAAGCCCTGGTGAGGGAAGTAGAGATCAACATCCACAGAGCAGCTGAATGTTCCTGTGTGTGTGTCTCTGTGTTGAGGGAGGGGAGATGGGGGTGTAGTGGTGTCAGCCTACAGCCTGTTAATTAGATTCCTTAGAGGGAGCTTCTTGGTAATTTGTCAATTGAATGGCACAATTCATCAGCCAAAACACTGAGCATCAGCCTGGTTAAAAAAGAGTCAAGAAGTCAAGTTTTTCATCTTGCAATGGGGCACCAATTTATAAAGCATGAGAGGAAGAGAGTGCCGATTGGAGCGTTGTTGACATGGAAATGTAGCAGATACACATTACGGTCAATCTTTGTTCTGGCCACAGGCAGGTATTCTTCGAGTAGTCAGCAATGCAGCACGGTATATCTTTTAGTACACAGCACTCTGTTTTATTCATCGCACATTACACATTTTTCATTGGGGAACAAAAATAGGGGTCATGGTAATGCCAATCTCTGCTACATTCCCATGGCAACATCCCTGGCCAATCGGAGTAAATGTGCTGGTCTCAGAATTAGGATTGATTGTTCTCAATGTATCTCCATGCCAATGATGGCCCAAGTACTCATGACCCTCTTCTCATGCTGTACAACACAGTGTTTCTTCACACCTCCCCCATCCCTTCAAAGTCTTGCATTCCAGTCCTGGTAAGCACACAATGAAAAACTTCAACTTCTAGTCTCCTTTTAAAGGAAGTTTATCTCTGTACTACCAAGCAATTGTTCAGCATCAAATTAACATTCCACC
The DNA here is from genome assembly GCF_030684315.1 of Stegostoma tigrinum. Classification (NCBI taxonomy): domain Eukaryota; kingdom Metazoa; phylum Chordata; class Chondrichthyes; order Orectolobiformes; family Stegostomatidae; genus Stegostoma; species Stegostoma tigrinum. The sequence continues at coordinate 76,930,099 of NC_081363.1, read as the reverse complement.
AGGCTGATAAAGATGGGGAAATAATAGATTGAAACCTCTAGGGTGAGTGCCAAGTCAATGACCACACGGGTGGGGGCACTGACAGGCATTGGTTACATTGCTATCTGGGCACAAGGTGCCCGACAAAGCATCAAGCTGTGAGCCATTTTCTGGTCTGTTGTTTAAAATGTGCATGAATGGGAGAGCCTGGTTTCTATACAATACCAACAACTCAGACAGTCAGGATCAGTCTGAATGCATAGGCTTCCTTTGACTCAGCAAGTCAGGGGTCAGACAAAAAGAAAAGGACAAAAGAGGAGCATAGCACAGGAACAGGCCATTCAGCCCTCCAAGCCTGTGGCAATCATCATGCCCTGACTAAACTAAAAAAAACACAAACCTTCTGCCCTTATTTGGTCCATATCCCTCTATTACCTTTCTATTCATGTAACTATCCAGATGCCTCTTAATTGTCGCTATGTGCCTGCTTACACCACTTCTGGCAGTGTGTTCCAGAATCCTACCACTCTCTGCATGAAATATCTCCTTTTCATATCTCCCTTAAACTTTCCTTCTCATCTTGAAGCTATGCCCCCATTGTAATTGAAACTTCAACCCTAGCAAAAAGCTCTGACCATCCACCCTAGCTGTGCCTCTATCAGGTTACCTCTCAGCTGCCATCTTTCCAGTGAAATCCTAGCCTTTTTTTAAACCTTTCCTCATAGTCAATGCCCTTGAGACTGGGCAACATCCTGGTGAACCTTCTCTGTGCTCTCGCCAAAGCTCCCACATCCTTCTGGTTGTGTGGTAACCAAAACTGCATACAAACTCCAAATGTGGCCTGACAAGGGTTTTATGTAGCTGTAACATGGTTTGCTACCTCTTGTACCCCATGACCTGACCGATGAAGGCAAGCATGCCATGTGCCTTCTTAATCACTTTGGCCACCTGTGTTGCCACATTTAGGGAACTGTTGACCGGCACGCTCAGATCTGTCTGTATGTTAATGTTCCTAACAGTTCTACCACTTACAGTATAATTCACAACTAAATTTAAACCTCCAAAATGCATCACCTTGTATTTGTCTGGATTAAACTCCATCTGTCATTTCTGTGCCCAAGTTGCTAATTTATCTATACCCTGTGTATCCTTTCACAATGATCAGTATCATCAGCAACTCCTCCAATTTCGTGTGTCTACAAACTTCTAATCAGACCACCCACATTTTCCCCAGAACATTTACATATACTAAAAACAACAGAGGACCTAAGACTGATTCCTGCAGAATACCACTAGTTACTGGTCTCCAAATTGAAAAACACCCTTCTACCGCTACCACCTGTCTTCTATGACCAATCCAGCTTTGTATCCATCTAGCCAGTCCACCCCGAATCCCATATGATTTTAGTTTCTGTACCAATCTACCATGCTATACTAAAATCCACATAAACTACATCCACAGGCCTCCTCTCATCAATCACTTTCATCACTTCTTTAAAAAAAATTCAATCAGGTTGCTGAGACATGAGCTTCCCTGTACATAACCATGCTGTCTGTCATTAACTGGTCCGTTTTCTTCCAAATATGCATATATCTCAGTATCTTCTCCAAGAGGTTCCCCAAACCAGACATCAAGCCCACTGGCTAGAATTCACTGGATTATCCATGCTTCATGTCTTAAACAAGAGAACAACATTGGTAAATTCCCAGTCCTCTGGAACTTCGTTGTGGTCAAAGAGGAAGTGAAGGTATTTGCTAATGCCCAGCTATTTATTCCCTTATCTCTTTCAGAAACCTGGATGGATCCCATCTGGCCCTGGGGATTTGCCTACCTTAATGCAATCTAGGATACCCAAAACTGCCTCCTTTCACTATAGTGACATTCTCTAGAACATTCACACACTCATCCCTGACCTCAACATCAGTCGTATCCTTATCCTCAGAGAATACCAATTCAAAGTACTTGTTAAAGATCTCTCCCACTTCCTGTAGCTCCACACATAACTTCCTTCCTTTGTCCTCAAGTGGGCCTACTTGTTCCCTTGCTACCCTCTTTCTTCTAAGCCATGGGATTCTCCTTGACCCTGTTTGCTAAAGACATCTCAGGACCCCTTTCAGCCTTCCTAATTCCACACTTAACTTCCTTCCTAGTTTTGCTAAACTCCTCAAGGGCTTATTCTAGCTGCCTAGGCCTATCACATGCTTCCTTTTTCCTTTTGACCAAGCTTACAATTTCTCCGGCAACCATGGTTCCCAAATCCTGCTATTCCTATCCTGCAGTTTTGCAGGGACATGCATGTCCTGTACTTTAAAAGCCTCCCACATGCCAGACGTAGGTTTGTCCTCAAATAACTGCTCCCAATCCACATTCATCAATCCCTGTCTAATTTGGATTGGCTCTTGGCCAATTAAACACACTCACCCAAGGACCATTCTTGTCCTTATCCATGACTACTCGAAATCTTATGAAGTTATGGTCACTTAGGCCAAAGTGCTCTTCTACTGGAACATGGAGCACCTCTCCTGGCTCATTTCCTAATACCAAGTCTATTATGGCCTCCTCTGTGGTTGGATTGGTAATGTACGGTCTCAAAAAACCCTCCTGGACACATCTAACAAATTGCTCTCCATCCGAGCCCCTGGCTCTAAGGGAGTCCCAGTCAATAAAAGTAAAGCTGAAGTCACCCATCACAATTACCCTTCTTTTCTCACACCTTTCCAGTATCTGACTACATCTCTGACCCTATGTTTCCCATGGTGCTGTTGGGAGGTCCACAGAAAACTCCCAATATTGTGATTTCACGCTTCCTATTCCAGAGCTCCTCCCATAATGCCTCACTGCAAGATCCCTCCGATGTGTCCTCCCTCAATAAAGCTGTGATGTGATCCCTAATAAGCAGTGCAACTCCCCCACCCCTTTTGTTTCCCTTTCTGTCCCATCTAAAACAGCTATATCCCGGAACGTTAGATGTCTCTGTAATGATAATAGCACTGTAATTCCATGCAGTAATCCGTGCTCTTGGTTCAACTATCTTACCTACTATAGTCATTGCACTGAAGTAAATGCACTCCAGACCTCCAGTCCCTCTGAGCCCCATGACTTCCCTCTGCCTGCGTTTACTCTGCACTATGCATATCTCAGTTTCTCTTTTGTTCCCAGTCCCTACACTTATTGGCCTGATGTTCTGGTTCCTGATCCCTGCCACGCTAACTTAAACCCTCCCGAAGAGCTCTAGCAAACCTCCCGCCCAGGGTATTGGTGCCCCTCCAGTGCAGGTGCAACCCGTCTTTCTTGTACAGGTGTCACCTTCCCCAGAAAACATCTCAATGATCCACATATCTAAAGCCCTCTCTCCTACACAAGCTCTTTAGCCACGTGTTCAACTGTACTCTCTGTTCGCGGCCTCACGAGCTTGTGGCACGTTCAATAACCCTGAGGTGACTATCCTGGTAGCCCTGCTTTTTAGCTCCCTACCCAACTCCTGAATTGTCCTTGCAGGACCTTTCCCCAATTCCGACCTACGTCATTTGTGCCAAAGTGGGCAATGACTTTTGTCTGTTTCAGGATGTCCTGTACTGGCTCAGAGACATGCAGGGCTCTGGCACCAGGGAGGCAATGCACCATCCTAGAGTCTCGTTCACATCCACAGAAACATCTGTCTGTGCCCTGATTATCAAGTCACCTAGTCCTGTCACTCGCCCGCACTTTGCCCTGCCCTGCTCTACAGCAGAACCGGTTGTGGTGCCACAGGCCTGGCTGCTGCTTGTGCGATCTCCTGAGAAGCTATTTCACCCCCCAACAGTATCCTGTTTGAGAGATTGGCCCAATTTGGCTGGAGTGAGACTCAACGTCAACCAGCTCTCTCTGGTCAGCACTACCACCGAGCACAATGCAACCAAGGTAGAAGGCTTGAGCCCAACGTGACCAGCATAAACCAATTGCTCACGTAAATGACGACTATCAGATGCTTATGTGAATGAAGGGTTGGGGCGGGGGGAGGGGGGGGGGACGGTGGGGGGAGGTGCCAGTATTGTATGCTGGACAAACAAGTTGTCAGGCACTCCAGGTTCAAAACCTGAACTCTGGATGGAGGTTGTAAAGCCAGAATCTTGCTAAGAATCTAACTATCTAACTATCCTTCTTGTGGAGGAGGGTGGGGGAGGTGGAAAGAGTGAAAAACATTGCAATTACCCATTAGCATTGACACACGTAACCTAATATACAAAAGCCAAGCACAATTAGAGCAGAAGTGATGGTCTTACCTTTAGAGAAACTGTGGAGTTCAAGGTGGGGTGCCGTCATATCAGAAGAATGCAGTGTGGGGAAGGGGACAGGGAGAGAGAGAGAGAGAGAGAGAGAGAGAGAGAGAGAAACACACACAGAGAACATTAGATATCACATATTGGGAAGGCTGGCCAATGGCGAAATGGGTGACCACTGTCAAATTAGCAGCAATGCTTAGTCGGCATAAAGAGAGGGTACAGTGCCTTAAGTGGCAGTGGCAGGAAAAACCAGTGCCAACACTCTCAGCTGATGATGCCATTTGCCACAGGCTGGGAAGGGAATGATTGGCAACAAGGAGATTGTAGAAGCTCATTAATTGTTGAGAAGATAATGTTTATATAACACATTTCATGACCTCAGAATGTCCCAAAGTGCTTTGCAACCAATGAGGTAGTCAGAAGATTGTCACTATTCAAATATAAGAAGTTGGCATCAAGTAAGCTCCTACCAACGGAAATGAGATAGTAACTAAATTGACAGTGTATTTAATAATGTTGTTTGAGAGATGAATAATTATAAAGAACACCTCTTCTTTGGAAAGGTGTACTGGTATTTTTTTTGACGATTCACGAAGATGACAACTTGACCCTCAATTTAAAACTTCATCCAAATGTTGGCACCTTCAAAAATGAAATCTTTGCTCAGCACTACTTGAGTACCGGCCGGCCTAGATCTGGTGCTTTCCTGGAGTGGGGTTTCAGCCCCTTACATTTTGATTTTGACGTCCCTTGAACTTTGCTACGGCCAACTATCCAGCTATCTCAAGTATCAAGGACAGGGTGCACAAATATGCAGCAAGGGGGAAAACATGTCGGAATGTGGACAAAGGCTGATGGAGCCTCAGATTTGGCAGGGCTCATAGCTCTGTTGCCTCTGGGTCAAAAGATTGTGTAATTATGTCATGAGCATAAGGTCTAGGTTCACTCTCTAGTTCAGAGATGCTGCTATGACATGTACAATTTTCTCAATGAGATAAAATATTAAACCCCTTCCTCTCAAAGATTTCATATATTAAATATTTTGAAGATTGGGGGAGGTCATGCTTCATGTTCTGCCAGATAATTATCTTCAAGCATCTTTAAAGTAGATTATCTAATCATCATCACATTGCTATTTGTGAGATCTCATGTGTATAAATTATCTGCTGTGTTTCTTATGTTACAAGTTATTGTTTGCAAAACACTTCAATGCTGAGGTTGTGACAGTTATATAAATGCAAGTGTTTCTTTCAGAGACTTAATAAGCTCATCCCTATGTAATGGATAAATATTGTTGAGGCTCACATCTGATCATCCGTGCTTCCCCCCACAGCCAAATAGCAATTTCAGGCTTGAGTTACCAGAGATGCCTCAGAAACAGCCATCCAAATAATGGATCAGTGCCTTTAGGAAGAGGTGGGGAATGTGAGAGAGGGAAGAATTTTATTCAGGGTCAGGCACCAATGGTATCGTACAGTTTGCTTGAGATCAGGTCATCAGCACTCATTTTTTCAAAATGTTATCCTTCGAGGAACTATTTTTTCCCCATCAAGAAATAAACCACCTCTGGAAGAATGTACCTTTGCTAACATTTGAAGAGACTAAAAACACACACTGGCTAAAGCAATATTGAGGGTTAAAAAGGCTTAACTGTGAGAGTAGATTAAGTAGCATTGTTTTGAGTATATAAACTGAAGGTGTGATCTAACTGTGTGGATTCTGATGATTACCAGATAGTCTTTTCAACAGCCAATCAACAATTCTTTTTCTTTATTCATTCACGGAATGAGGGCATGGCTGACCAGGCAGTATTTATTGCCCTGAGGGCAGTTAAGAGTCAACCACATTGCTGTGGGTCTGGAGACCCATGTAGGCCAGACCAGGTAAGGATGGTGGTTTCCTTCCCTAAAGGGCATTAGTAAATGGGTTTTTCCTCAACGATCAACAATGGATTTATGGTCATTATTAGACTCTTAATTCTAGATATTTAGTGAATTCAAATTCCACCATCTGCGTGACGGGATTTGAACCCGGGTCCCCAGAAAAATGGTTCCATGGTCTGTATCAGGCACATACTTCCAAATTTTTTAAAAATTCTGTCACAGTTTATGAAAAATAATGGTCCAAATTAAGCCTATGTTCTAATTGGAGTAACTTCAAATCCCCCGAATACTGGATTACAAATTATTTCCGACTATTTTTCTAATTGACCTGCTCAAAAGATGTGAACACACACATCTGGAGTAGGTGGGATTTGAACCCAGGCCTCTTGGTCCAGTAGAAATTATTTCCTCCGAGTCCAGAACAAAGGAACTTCACTTTAAAACCAGAGCCAGGCCATTCAGGGTGATGTCTTCACACTAAGGATATTGGAAATCTAGAAACCTCCTTCCCCAAAATAAAAGGAATAAATTGAAAATTTTAAAATTAACACAGGTAGATCTGCATTAGTGAAGAGAAGTAACGGTTACAGAAACAGGGTAGGTGGGGGTGGCAATTGACGGGCTAAGCAGCCATCTTTTCATTGAATTGTAGAACATGTTGGAAGGGCTGAATGGTCTGCTTCCCCTGGGCAGGATCGGGGTGGGGGGTGCATGGGAAATGATCTTTTCAATCATGACGCCTCCCACAGCTAAACAGTGTTGCTCATATTCTGTTGTTGAAATAGGCACAGGAGCTGCAGTGAGGGGATTGTAGGGAGGGATCTCAAAAGGTAAAGGATTGGCCCTTGGATGGTATATGGCCTGCGTCTGCAGAGCTAGTCTACTGCAGAAGGTGGCACCTTGGAGGGAGCAGGAGTGGTGGATCGCAGTGAAACTAGGTACTTATTTGCTTGGGAGTAAATTTACTCACCGCTCTGTACCAAGGATTTCAGGATCTGTTTTGTCGGCTCTGCGAGGGGGGAGAGAAATGAAGAAAAGAGTAAGAGATAAAGGCATCCTCTCAGATTATTGCCATACAAATGAATGGCTCCAGAGCCTTGCATTCCTTTCACTAGGCTTGTTGTGAAGACTCCAGTTCAAAGCACCAGTGAGCCACATTAGTAACCGAGTTCTCCCAGCTCAGGATTGCAGGCCTTTTCAGCACAGTGAGTTTGTTACGGTCCTACACTCGGGTAGGAACATTTCCAACCCAACAATCTGTTAAGAATTGTGCTCCTCCAACTCTGGCTTCCCACCCACTTCGCCCCACCACTGGTGGGTTCAAGTTACCCCTGAAGTTCCTCCCTTGATCTCTCCAACTCTCTCTTGGCAGTAAGGCGCTGTTAAATTCGGGTGGACTTGGTGTGGAATCGTGCATTCTTGCGAAGCAGGTAAAAAGGGTGGGGCGTCTACGTAAATGCAGGTTGTTGCTGCCGCTGCTGCTGAGAGCTGCGTCAAGTTTGCGGCGTGCAGCTCGTTTTACAACCTTAAAGCCTGCTGCTTGTGGGCTGGGCTGAGAGAGCATGGAGGGAGTCACACTGTTGTCCATCAATGTCCCAGCCAACACTCCATCAAAGTTGGACAGTGAAGCTGTAAAACAACTTGAGGTGGTGTTGCTGATTCTATGGCCAGTCGCGCAGACAAAGCAGGCCAGCATTGTAACTGCGGTGTCCAGCTAAAACCTGAAAGTCACTAAATTGCAAAATTGGTGTTAGACGAAATAAAACTGAGTGAGAAATTGCTGCTCCTGAATTGCTAAGAATCTAGAACTGTTCAAAAGGAAGGAATTGCCAGCTTTAGGGACAAAAGATGAAAAATCTTTTCTCTCATTCAGGATGGCGAGTCTTTGGAATTCACTCTCTCAAAAAGCAGGCTACTTTTGAATCTTATTTTTAAAAGGCAGAGGAAGAAAAGCAAGGGGGTGAAAGGTTGCCGTGGGTGGGTGGGAACATGGAGATCAGATCAACCAAGTTCTTATTGATGGGATAGCAGGTTCAAAAGGGTTGAGTGGCCTATGCCTAATGTGTACATTTGTAGATAAGAAATGTTGACTAACTCAGTTTCCTGTTTGTCAGTATCAATTCAAACATATAAATGGGTTGGATGTGAACATAGGTGGTTATGGTTAGTAAGTGTGCAGAGGACACCAAAATTGGAGATGTAGTGGACAGGGAAGCAGGTTACCTCAGAATACAACGGGATCTTGGCCAATGTACTGAGGAGTGGCAGATCAAGTTTAATTTGGATATATGTGAGGTGCTGCATTTTGGAAAGGGAAGTCAGGGCAGGACCTACACACTTACTCAAGGTCCTGGGGAATGTTGCTGAACAAAGAGACCTTGGAGTGCAGGTTCATAGTTCACTGAAAGTGGAATCGCAGGTTGATAGGATAGTGAAGGGGGTGTTTGGTACTCCTACCTTTATTGGTTAGTGCACTGAGTATAGGAGTTGGGAGGTAATGTTGCAGCTGTACAGGACATTCGTTTGCCTACTTTTGGAATATTGCATACAACTCTGACATCCCTGCTATAGGAATGATGTTGTGAATGTCAAAAGCGTTCAGAAAAGATTTACAAGGATGTTGCCAGAGTTGGAGGGTTTGAGCTATTGGGAGAGGCTGAATAGACTGGCGTCACTTTCTCTGGAGTGTCAGAAGCTGAAGGGTGACCTTATAGAGGTTTATAAAATCAGGAGAGGCATGGATAGGGTGAAAGGCAAGGTCTTTTCTCCCGGGGGAGCGGTGGGGAGGGGGGGGTGTCCAAAACTACAGGGCATAGGTTTAAGGTGAGAGGGGAAGGATATATAAAAGGGACCTAAGGCAGCGACCCTTTCCACACAGAGGGTGGTGCGCATATGGAATGAGCTGCCAGAGGAAGTGGTACAGGCTAGTAAAATGACAACATTTAATAGGCATCTGGATGTGTATATGAATATGAAGAGTTCAGAGGGATATGAGCCAAAGGCTGTCAAATGGGACTAGATTTATATAGGACATCTGGTCGGCATGGACAAGTTGGGCCGAAGGGTCTGTATCTGTGCTTTACATCCCTATGACTGTAAGTGCCTTCCTCTCTTAATAAAAAAAAGTGCAACCAATAAACTTCAGTTGAAATCTAATCCAACGAAAAGAACCAAAATTCGATTTCAAATATGGACAACGCACTTCTGTTTCTCTGATGGCCCACCTCTTGCACAGGGCCTCCAATGAACAGCATGTGCTCCATCTTCAGGAACACCAGCGTGGGTGACAAATGTATCCATGGAAACGAGTTGTAGAATTGGGCCAAATGATCTGCACCTATCACAAAGGCATTCTGCCTGGACCTGTCCAAGCTTCCGGCCAAGATAAGATGGCCAACCTCCAACATGCTCCCCTCAACGAAAGGTATCCAAAAATTTGGAAGAGGGGACTGGAGTTTAGCCAGAAATCCAGGAGCAGCAATCTCTTGGGTTGATGAAAGAGGGCACTCAGAGTAAATGGCCTCCTCCAGGCCATCAAGATGGCAGACAGCCTGGGACCCTGCAAAACTAATTCCAAAAATTATTTTGAATAAGCTGACAAAGAGTCATAATAGGTCTCTGTCTCTGTCTCTGGATGCTGCCAAATCTGCTGCGTACCTCTCGCACCCTGTCACATTCTCTGCGTTCGTTTAGAAGATTATGGCCTGGCATTAGGTGGGCTGAATGGCCTCCACCTGTACTGTAACCACATTGCCCAAGCCTGCTCCCCAGTGAGTCACATGGGGGTGGATTAAGGTGGATGGAGAGGGGGGTAGGATAGAGTTCCTTCCGCTCTCTCTGTGTCTGTCCCTTGCCCATCCGATCCCAAGCTAGATCTTACCAGATTGCCTGCGGCCCCTACGGTAGCTCACCACTTCCTCCACCGGTTGAGTGGTCATGGATTTTTTGGATCTTTCTGGGCTGTACCGGTACTTGGAAGGATCTAGACAGATCACAGCAGGAAGAGCAATCAATTACCTATCAGCCACTGAGTTTACAAAGGAGGAGGAATAAACTGTCAATCAATGTTTAGGAACACAGGGATAGCAAAATGACCGAAAAAAAGGGAGAGAACTACTGAACTCACCCACCATTGTGATTATCACCTGATTCAACATTAATGAAGCCGTTGACCAATCATATCAATTCATCTAAATCAGTCTTTGACTTTCCCTTGCAAACATCCTGCCTTTACCATGCATTACGCCTCAAAAGACACCTGTACTACATTCCAAAATACATTATTCTGTTGGAAATCAATTCTAACTGAATTGAATAAGCTAATGCTAACTGCTTCCGCTGTCTACCTCAGAAGAAATTCCTTAGGTTAAGTATTTAACTCATTTAAATATCATTATCACGGGTTAGTTCTGAATTGGCTCACCTCATGCTCAGAATAAGATGACACATTAACAAGGCCCTACAGAATAGTAACAAAAGGGAATTTCGCACACTTCAGTCTTTGCATCGCATGACCCAGGTCAGATATTGACCAAAGTCTCCCTTTACTCTGCCCCAACAACTTGCCCCAGCTCCAAACCCATTATAAATCCCCTGATGATGCTAGGTTGATCTCCTGAACATTAGATATCCTCATGATGACCCCGAATATAATGGGCATGCCAGACTTAATCTGGGGCAATTATACACTGGAGTCTGCAAACTATTGAGGGGAATGGTGTGTTCGGTTCTGGTCTCCCTACTATAGCAAAGATGTTGCTGAGCTTGAAAAGGTTCAGGAAAGATTTATAAGGGTGTTGCCAGGATTAGAGGGCTTGAGCTATAAGGAGAGGCTGAATAGGCTAGGGCTATTTTCCCTGCAGCATCAGAGGCTGAGGGCGACCTTATAAAGGTTTAAAAAGTCATGAGGGGCATAGATACAATTAATAGCCAAGGTCTTTTCCCCAGGGTAAGGGAGTCCAAAACTGGACAGCATAGGTTTAACATAACAGGGGAACAATTTAAGAGAGACTTAAGGGGCAACATTTTCACAGGAGGGTAGTATGTGTATGGAATGAGTTGTCAGACGAAGTGGAGGAGGCTGGTCCAATTGCAAAACTTAAAAGGTACCTGGATGGGTACATCAATAGGAAGGGTGTAAGAGCGGATCAAATGCTGGCAAATGGGACTAGATTAATTTAGAATATCTGGTTGGCATGGACAAGTTGCACCAAAGGGTCTGTTTTACTGCTGCACGTATCCAGTCTGCATAGGGATCTGCATCTGTCCACAGTATATTCAAAAGCACATCCCAGAAATGTCAAAATTTATCTTCTACTTTTTCCAAACTTCCATTTTGACAATGTGAACAAAACACAGAGTTCCCAAACCAGTAATTTAAAGCTTTGAAGTCACTTGTCAGTTTGAGAAGGTCTTACTTACAGTAGGAATCCATTTCCAAGATGGCTTCCTTGGCCTGAAAGGAAATGACAAACATCAAGTTTCTTTAAGCCAAGGACAATATATGTACACACAGACAATGGAATAAACAACATTCCACCAGCATCACGCAACTCAGACAAGGGATAGCTGGCAACTGCTTATTACACCATATTAAATAAGAAAAGTCAATACTGGGTCACGTGCACATCAGTTGTCGAAGGCACAGCACCAGCAAGGCCCTAACAGAGAGAAACATGCACCTAAACAGCCTGGATTGGGTAGGGTTGGATTAGTGCAGATTACCTTGGAGTAAGTTAGGCTGCAACAGGTTGGATTAGAGTGGGGTAGACTACAGAAGGTTGAGACCAAAGCAGCAACTTATTAATGAATGGGAACCTTGTTTATCCACAACTGTGTCCAGCATCCAACCTTACGCTGTCTAGGTGGGGTTTAAACACAAGGTCCCGAAGTGGGTGGCCAAAACAAATATTGCAAAACAGACCTGGTATTAAATATTGTTATCTAATGTTTGTGATGGACCTGGAATCGAGTGCCGTGCTATGGGCAGCCTGTTTTGATTCAAGGAGCAGCTCACCTTCTGTGGAATGATGGCATGATAATTCTCTAGAATTAGCCTCTTTATGTGATGTGTCCAGAGACGCTTTTCTTCCACTGTCTTTGCCTGAGAGAGACCAGAATGCCACATGGTCACTTACTGAATGGGTTCGAAGGGCCGATTGGCGTACTTCTGCTCTTAATTCGTTAGTTTATAGATTAAAAAAAAATCAACTAGCCCGATCTTCCTCTTGGCAGTTCTTGATAATTGACGGCTGATGTGAGCATCAATTAAAATGCAGCAAGCGCCTTTATCTTAAAAAAATACATGTAACCAATAAACTTCACCAAAAAAAAAATGACTCACTCAAGCGGATGACTGTGCCCTCAGTTTAAACCTTCATCCAAATGTTGGCACCTTCACCAAAAAAAAATTTGCCCAGTACTTTTCTGGAGAGGGGTTTGAGCCCATTACACTTTGACTTCAACGTTCCCTGAATCTACCGCAGCCTATTTTCCAGCCACCTCTCCTGGCACACAGTCATCCATCAGGCATCATCTGAGATGCAAAATCAGAAACTACTAGAAAAGCTCAGCAGGTCTGGCAGCATCTGGGAGAGAAAGCAAAGTTTCGGGTCCAGTGACCCTTCTTCAGAATTGAAGTTTTCTCCAGTAGTTTCTGATTTTATTTCTGATCACCAGCATCCACAGTTCCTCGTTTGGATTTGTTTAGTGTTTGAGAATTGCTGAAGGAACACTCATGAAAAGTTTGCACACAAAGTGACGAAGGATGGTGAGATGTGCAGAAGTTCATGTGATATTCAATGGTGTTACCATCACTGAATTCCCCACTATCGGCATCCTACGGGGTTTTCATTGATCATCTTAGCTGGACCCACCACACAGACATTGTGACTACAAGAGCAGGTCAGAGGTTAGGAATGCTGCAGAAAGTCACTCACTTCCTGACTCTCTAAAGTCTGTCCACCACCTACAAGGCACAAGTCAGGAATGGGCTGGACTACTTCCCACTTGCCTGGATGAGTGCAGCTCCAACAACAGTCAAGAATCTTGACACCAGCCAGGACAAAGCGGACCGCTTGATTGGTATCACGTTCACAAGCATCCACATCCCTTCACCACTGACGCTCAGTAGCATCTTGTAGATAGCACACACTGCTACACTACAGAAATTCACCAAAGATCCCCAGACAGCACCTTCCAAACTAACGACCACTTCCTTCTCAAGCAGGTCAAGGGCAGCAAATACATGGGAACACCGCCACCCTTAAGTTCCGCTCCAAACCACTCACCACCAGCTGCTCACTGATGCAAGAGCCAGCTGGTGCAGCAGAAGTCCCTCAAACAGCAACGAAATAAGACTATCCATCGCTTGCAATCTTAAAAGCTCCAAACTGACTTGCTGAGTGTAAAACTCATATTTATTGGGGGCGGTATGGTTTCTATAGTGTCTTTTATGTGAAGAAATGATTGCTGACATCACCCCTGAACGGCTTTAAAGTTATACTCCCTTCCTTTACATCCCTGGGCCATATGAGAAAAAGTTCTTCAACCCCTTTAAGCCCTGCATTGATCAGATCACCTTAACTGTCAATACACGAGCAAGTACAAAATCTCAGCTCTCTGGCCCTACCATTTACCCTCCGGACACAGTCTGGGCCTATTTGGATGTCTGGTTTAGCATCGCACTAGGCAACTCTATAACCTCTTTGGAAGACGGGAAAAGGAAGGCAGATCCAAAGCAAATATTAATTTTGTTTCATTGAAACAGGATACAAAATGTACCCAAAAAGCTCTGGAAAAAAAAAAGTCCTACCCTCAGCAAAACTCCCAAAATGTTTCTTTTAAACATTAGTGGTGTAGAAATGTTATGGGAAAGAGGGGTGAAAGAAACAGACTCAACTTGGCATCCAGCCAAGCTACAGAGTATAGCAGAGTCAAGATGACATTCGCTGCGTATCTGTGCAGCACGGGCAAGAGATGTAAATAGTGTGTTGTAGGACAAGAGGAGAGGAGTTCTGAGAGTTGCTACCACTCTTAAAACATTGCCAGTCTCATACCTGGACAGTGTGCTGCTGCTTTGGGTTCTTGTAATGAGACAGTCCGAAGCAAAGCGAGTCTCTGGTGCTTTCAATTAACATCAGTGCGGAACACTGTTAGAAAGAGAGAGAGAGAGAGAGAGAGAGAGGTCTGTTATAATACAAAATAAACAATCAATTTCCAGATAGCAGCATCTGTGTAAAGAAATCAGAGTTAACATTTCAGTTCAAGTGACCCTTCCTCAGAACTGAATTTCCACCTTAACATAAGCTGGCTGTACAAAACTCCTACATCCACCGCAGTGGATAGGATAGGGCTTTGATCAGAGGCCAGCATTTATTGGCTCATACAGGTCAGGATCCCCTGAGTAAATTGGTAGCCACTGGCTTCCAATGCTGACATTAGCAGCATTGAACCCCAAAGTTCCTCTCTTCATGTGGGTCAATGTTTCTCCTGAGTTGGCACAGGTTGGCACCTCACAGCACTGACAGTAAGTGATGCTCTGCAGAGGTTGCTCCGTACCAATTGTACTACATCCCAACGATACAATTAGATTCCAGTCTGTAATTCAATCCCGGGTATCTGTTATTCTACGCATAAACCATCTGAACCCCTCGGTGAGATTCAGTCCGTAACTCACTCCTGAGTATCCATTATTCTATATGTAAACCGTCTTAACACCTCAATTAAATTCCAGTCTGTACCTCATTCCTGGGTGTCTACTATTCTATATATAAACTATTTGAACCACTCCCCTACCCTGAGTAGGTTCCAGTCTGTAACTCAGTCCTTCGCATCCATTCTATATATAAATTATCTGAACTTCTCGATTAGATTTCAGTCTGTCACTCACTCCTGGTTATTCATTATTCTATATTTAAACCATCTGAACCCCTTCAATTAGATACCAGCCTGTAACTCATTCCCAAGCATCCATTATTTCAAGTTAGTTCCATTAACTAATCTGTATGTCAGGTACCATAATGTGGGTCTTGTAAATGAAGTGCTCTCCTCTTTTCTTGGCCAGCAGCAGAATTTTGTCAAACAGGAATAAAGTGCGTTCGTTTTTCACTCGGTGTATCCGGAATGTTCCTTCCAGGACCAACTCTCCGTATGTTGTCAGATCTGGTCCATTCCAATTGATCAGTAAGCTCTGTACCTCCTGGGAAGACAAGCATGAAGTTCACTACTTCTTAAACATCTGTCACATAAGTAGAACAACATGGCCACCCAAACTATTTAACCTTATTGCACATCCTGCTTCCACCACACATCAGAAGAGATACAGTCTGTAAGACAGGTTGCTGAGGGGGAGGGATTACTGAGTGACAGTGTGACGGAGCTGGCATTATGTATTTTGAACACGTAAACTGAGAAGTTTTCCACTATAGATTACAAAGCCTTTTTGCTTATTATGTCAATTTCACAGGCACTTAAAGACTCACCAAGCGTGCCAATACTCAGTGGCTTTGTACATAGTAGATACTGGGAGAGCGAGTATGGAGGATTTATGAAAGACACTGGATTTATGAGAGGGATATGGGGTTCATGAGAAGGAATAAATGATGAAGGCTTGAGTACTTGCTTGTCATGGTTATAAGCGGCCCAGTACTACCCAGTAAATCGACGTGGGCCATCCCCATTCACCTGCCTCCATTACCATCTCAGTAGTTGGGCTCCTCTAAAGAAGAGGGGAGTTTGGGATCCCTTAATAAAAATCTGTCCTGCAATCAGTAATACAGTAGGATTGGGATTGGGATGATGAGACAGTGAGAGACATACCTGATTACTTTGTGTATGAGTGGTAGACTCAGTGTAGGTTGGCCTTGATGGAGATATTAAATACCTGTAACCGGATAGCGTGCTCATGTTTCCTCTTCATGTCATTGATGTACCAGGCTACGCCTGTCATGGTGTCTATAGCTTCTTCAATCACCTCATAACCCTCCTGGTTGGCATCAAAGTGCTTTGCTATTTCCTGCAAGGAACAAAGATAGCAGGGAGCTAGGACTGTAAATGGAGAAAGACCAGTCTGTCACTGAAACCCTCTCCATCATTCAAACAGATCATGCCAATCTATGTTTTAATTCCTTTCACTCAGTTTGCTTCCATGTCCTTATCCAACAAAAATCTATTAATTTCTGTCTTCAAAGCTTCAATTGTACTCCACAGCTTTTTGAAGGAAGAACAAGGCAGATTGTGTGAAGTGCTGCTTCCTGAAATCACTCCTGAATGGCCCCTCTCTAATGGACTCCATCACTAGATGTGATAGTTTCTTTTTCTCTAAACTCTCCTTTGATAACCTTCTACCTCGGAGACTAAATGAAGACCTGTATTCCAATAAATGTCTCTCACAGACACCAGATGTCCCAAAATTTTTTGTAGCCAATGGAGAGTTCATAGATTCCCTACAGTGTGGAAGCAAGCCATTTGGCCCATCGAGTCCACAGCAACCTTCTGAAAAACATCCCACCTAGACCCTACCCTGTCCCAATAACCCTGCATTACCCATGGCCAATGCCCCTAGCTTGCAAATCTTTGGACTCTGGGAGTAAATCGGAGCACCCAGAGGAAAGCCAAGCAGGCATAGGGAGAATGCACAGTTTGCACTGTCACCCAAGGCTGGAATCGAACACATATCCTGGTGCTGTGAGGCAGAAGTGCTAACCAGTGTGCCACTGTGCCACCCTGATTTACTTAGCTCAGTTGCCTGGATGGTTGGTTTCTGATGCAGTTCAATTCCTGCACTGGCTGAGGTTAACATTAGGCCCCACCTTATCAACGTCTCCCCCAGTGACCTTCAGGTTAAACCACCACCAAGTCTCCTCTCTCTAAAGAGGGAGCAGCCCTATGGTCTAGTATGAGGACTTTAGCTTCTGTAACCAATTAAGTACATTTGAAGTGCTCACTGTTTTAACGTAGGGATCATAACTCCCAACCTGTGTACAGCAAGCTCCCAAAACAAAAAAAAAGGAAATAATGACCAGGCATTTCAAAATTTAACAATTGATAATTGAAGGATAAAACTGGTTAGGATGCTAGGGATAACTGCCTGGATCTTCTTTGAGATTATGTCATTTCACCTCCCTCTGAGAGGATAGACAGCACCTAGGTTCAACATCTCATCCAACAAGTAGGGCTGCTGACAAAACAGCATTCCTTCAGTACTGCACCGTAGTGCTGCTGCAGACAGGAAACTCTGCTCCACGGAGCATTTATGGCAGGATGGGAATGGTTCACATAAAATAGATCAGTGCCCATTTTATCACCTATCCCGCCACTCCCAGGGCAGCATAGGTGGGGAGGGGACACTACAATTGGCTGGCTGCCTTCCGTTTTCAAATAAATAATTCATTATAAATTGAGCTTGCTAACAGGACAACTGACCCCAGTAAGATGCAGCTCATGTTGTAGTATGTTTGGCATGCATAGTAACACAGAATTGGGGAACCTGTTCTTTCAAGTATTTAAAAGGGTAGTTCGATAGATAGATAGAAATTTATTGTTACTCATATTTGCAAAAATACGTGTATAAGTTGACACTAAAACAGCTCCATTTAGTTACATAAGTTATATATAAAAGAGGAGACAAAGCTGAAACAAAAATATCATTTTTTGTTCATTCCACTGCCTTTTGGTTTCATGAACTGGCTGCTGATAAAGACCAGGGCCTGTCCAATTACGACGACCAGGGAGTCTCGAAACTGCCGACAAGCAGTGCCTACTGACGTTGGCGAGGGCCAGGGGTTGGGGGGTGGGGGAGTTCTGGTGATGGGCTGCCAGAAACCACCGAGGACTGGGGGCCTGTCAAAGACACCAGAGAGTGTGGTGGGACACACTCATGCACTGGGGGCACCCTCCAAAAAAAGGTCATAACGTACTCTTTCTTTCCTACCCATCTGCTCCCCAAAAGCGCACACACACCAATCATCCCCTCCGTAAACCACCCCTACCCTCCCCACCCAATACTCCAACCTCCCCTCACATGGGGGATCCATTGCATTCTTCTGCTCATTGCACTCCCACGGCCTCCACCGCTGAGCTCAGGTTTGGTTGGCAGTCCCACTCTAAATCAAATAGTCCACCCGTGGTGCAGCATGGACGCTTTCTCCAGCCATAGGCTTCCCTTCTACTGATGATGGTTGGGGGGAGGGGGGGTGCGGGAAATAATATGTGGGAGAAACCATTTCCTGCTCGCACCATGAAATTTTACCCCAGATGCAGGAATCGATCCAACAACATTCTGACCGCGAGATGATCAACTGACACCATGAAGGTCACTCTGACCTGTCCTCGTGATTTAACCAACTTCAGCTCCAGTATCACTCTGGTAAATCTGTGCCGTACCACCTCCAAAGATAACGTATCCATCCCTCATCCATCTACTGATCTGGAAACCCGGCTTCTGCGTTCAGCGGCCACCAAGCATTCACTGTATTCAGTAGCTCCAAAATTGGGCAGTTGGGGCTCAATCTGGTGGGTTGTAGTGCTGAACCACACGGACACCTTTTGATAGTCATACTTGGGATATTGGTATTGCTGCAAAGCCAACATTTGCTGACCAACCCTTTGTGCAAAGAGGAATCTGGTTCTCGAATGACTACAGGCCGTGATGAAACAGAGTTGCTTGCTGTGCCCAGTACAGAGGTAGGTTAGAAGTCATCCATGATAGGGTAGGATTGGGGTCAGAAAATGTTAATTCGGGGAAGGAAATCTGTTGTTCATTAGCAGTCTCATCTAATTGAGACTCCAGGCGCTGAGAAATGCAGCTGACTCTTAACAGCCTTGGAAATATCCTAGTAAGCCATTCAAATGCATCAACAAACTGCAGAAAGGTTGAGAAAGAATACAACTAGATGGACAATATAGCCTCAACCTTAGCATCAGCAACATACTTGACCCAGCCAGCCGGCGGAAGTCCTCCTCACTATCATCTACAGACTTAGGCCAAAATTAGGCGTACAGGCCCAACGACTAGTCGAGTAACAGTCTGACATGGATATAATTAACAAATCAGGCCTCACATCTCAGACTTTCCACTAATGGCCCTGGGTATGTCCTGAATCACTGACAAGATAGACCCATTACAGGTGATAGCACAGTAGTATACAGGAAAGTATCTGCCCTTGGAAGTCCTTAACTTTTCTTCAGATTCCAAACTTGGGCAAGGAACAGGTGATTCATTCAGTGTCACTTCAACAATGGCCGAGGATCCTGGATTTACTAAAGACTATAGAGGTGTGACAACATACTACCTGTAACACTGATGTTGTGTGCTCCAGAACTAGCTACACCCCTAGCCAAACTGGTCTAGTACAGCTGCAACATGGGCAACATGCCAGCTATCTGAAACATTTCCCCAGGTACATCAAAGAGCAGGACAAATCCAATCTGACCGATTCCTGCCTTTAACCACCAGTAAACTGGTGGAAGGGGTTGTCGACAGTGCCATCAATAAACTTACCCATTCAGACTCAGTTTTGGCTCTGCTGGGGTCATACAGAACCTGACTTCCCTCCACAGCATGGCCCAAACATGGGCAAAAGAGCTGAAAACTCAGTGGTGAGGTGAGAATGACTGTCCATGACAACATTTGGCCATGCAAGATATCAAGGGGTCCTTCATCAAAACTGGGGTCAACGGGAATCATGGCAAAAACTCTCTGTGGGTTGCAGTCATACACAGCACAAAGGCAGGGCCCAGGAGAGGTGGTGCACAAGGTACCAAGCACTGGGACTCAGTGTCCCAAATGGAGTTCTTGCCATTGTCCAATCTGATCCAAGTGTGTTCAGCAGAATGCTCTGGTCATGCAGTATCTCTGCACACCCTCCTCTGTCATCTTTGTTAGTGCAATTACATGTCAGCAAAAGCATCAGTTTTTTTAAACAGGAATGCTGAGGTGCCAATGTTGGACTGGGGTAGTCAAAGTCAGATGCTACGTGACAGAAGATAAAGGAGCAGTTCTCCGAAAGCTTCTGATTTCAAACAAACCTGTTGGATTATAACAAAAACAAAGTTGCTGGAAAAGCTCAGCAGGTCTGGCAGCATCTGTGAAGGAGAAAACAGAGTTAACGTTTCGGGTCTGGGTGACCCTTCCTCAGAAGGAAGGGTTGGATGCTAACCTGGTATCGTATAATTTCTGACTTTTTTTTGGAAACAGGAAGGAAAACGTTGCCACTTTTCCTTAAAAGCTCACTGGAAAGCCAAGCATTCCGTTTTCATTTTTACAATCCTGTCAACCCATTAATTTGCTGAGTGTAGGGACCTAGAAAAGGGATGGGAGGAGCAGCAGGCATGGGGAGGATGCAGCTACTTCACCAAGCCCACATTCTGGCTCTCTCTCATCTCGGTATTTGCAAGTTCTTCCGTCTGGTCTCTGCTTTCCAGTGATTTGTTTGCGAAGTTGGTCCAGCACGGCGCTGCGTGCTCCTTTCTCCTTCAATACTGATTGACCAATAAATGGTGGCCAGCAATGCACTTCACTTTCTTATCCAAACGAGAGGAAAAAGTTATAATATACGAACAGACCTCCTGGTGAGAGTATTTGCTTTGTAGTTCTTATGCTATCTTCCCTCAAAAGTGACTAAGAGCTTTCAAATATAATCCATTGAGGCACCCAATGAGACAAGAGAAGTATGCACTTTGTACAACAGTTGCTCCAAGCACAGATTCCCTCTCTTCCAATCTTGCTCCTCAGCCCCAAAACTTGGTAGGACTGGAGGAGCAGATGAACCCATGACTGGAGAAGCTTGCATCGACTTGCTGGAACACATCGCTAAAAAACACCACTCTTGATATCTCACAGGTTGCCTCACATTGTTAATTTTGGCTCTGGGCTGGGAAAACAGCCTGTTTTCCACCTCTGTGAAAACAAGCCTCGAAACAATGAGTTACACCAAAGTGATCACTTCCCTTATTTTTGCAACAGGATTTAAGCACAAAAAAAATTGTATAAGAACTTGGTAAAATAAACATAAGGCTTTGATTGGAACTCATTATAAAGGTTTGAAAATTCACCCATTTAGAAAACAAGAATCAATCTCAGGCCTTTGGCTCGGCTTCACTTCGTAGATGTGTCAAAGTTCCAGCCAGTAATACTGAGAAAAACAAATCGGACAATTGGAGAAGCTAGCCTCGATCTTTTCCTTTTTAAGATAATACTTTGCTCAAAAACTTGCGGTCATGAGCTCATTGTAACACACTAATAGGTCTTCTCTAAAACATCGTTCTCCACGGCTAATGCAGTAGGAGACGGTGAACAATCCAGTTGCTGTCCACTTCAACAGGGAAGGATGACTGACCAGATGTGGCCTTCGAATCTTATAGAGTTACCATGGCTGACATGTTTTTCCACACCTGCAAACCTTAAATGGACAACATTGCTCCCACCACGCACAGTGTAGGAAAATCTTAGCTGCACCACGTGGTTTGCAATGACATATCCCAGGAGGCCAAGGAAACAAAGTGAACGGAGAGCGGTCGGGGTTGGGGGGGGGGGGTGGGTGTCACTGCTGCTATCAAAACCAGAGGAGTGCCCAGCCCAAGGGAGCTATCAATCAACCTTGTGCCAGGCTGCCAACTAACTCCACAGTACAGCCACTCCCTGGGTCTTGTAACTTCACTGCTAGTGATACTGAGTCATCCTGTGCAAGGTAAGTGTGTCCCTGGATGGATACGGTAGCAGAAAATGTATCAGACCCTCCCTTCTCCTCCTCCCTCCCTCCCTCTCTTCTACAGCTCCCCCGACAATGAAAACCAAAAGAACTGCGGATGCTGTAAATCAGGAACAAGAACAAAGTTACTGGAAAAGCTCAGCAGATCTGGCAGCACACGTGGAGGAGAAAACAGAGAAAACGTTTCAGGTCCGGCAACCCTTCCTCAGAACTGCTGTTGGCTGGGAAAACGTCAGGAAACATAGGGATTTACTCCTTACCCCACCCACCTTCCCATTTTCTGCACATAAACTGACATTTTCCCAGCCACCATCAGTTCTGAGGAAGGGTCACCGGACCCGAAACGTTAACTCTGTTTTCTTCTCCACAGACGCTGCCAGAACCTCCGAGTGTTTCCAGCGACTTTGTTTCTGTTCCCCGACAATGAAACCCTGCCAACTGCAGCATGAAGCTCATCTTTCTTTTCCATACAGGGTAGGAAGTCAAAATATATAAAACAAATCCTGAGAGAATTTCCTGCAGTCTGGGTTGGCATTGAACCACCTCTGTTTCCAGTAAGGATTTACTGTCAGAATACAGTGCAGACATTTTAACAAGGCAGTCACTGAAATCAGCGTCATCTGTACAGTGTTATCTGTCAATTATGCAGGGATGCATACATCAAATTAACAATATTGTGCAATGCTGCTAAAATAGATTTTGTGCTCGCTTTCTTTAATAATCATGGTGGTGTCAGTTATATTCTGCACACGAACAGTAATATCCCATGCTGCATAAAAATCAGACAACACTTGTGCCCAAATGCCAACAATGGGTGTAATTGTTTTACAAGGGTTGATGCATCCTCAAAGGGGGAGAATAACATATATTATTGAGGTGCTGTTGGTTGTCGGGAACTTAATGCTTGCAAATGAGCACTAGGACCAATAATTTCTCTCTGTGGCCCTACACAAAGAAAGATGCTTGTGGTTGATGCAGGCCGATCATTTCAACCCCCGACACTGCTTTAGGAATTCCTCAGGATAGTGTCCTAGGGCCAACCATCTTCAGCTGCTTCATCAATGACCTTCCCACCATTACAAGGTCAGACTGACGATGTTTGCTTACGATTGCATGTGTTCAGCAAGATTCACATCTCCTTAGATACTGAAGTGGTCCATGTTCACATGCAACAAGATGTGGCCTATGTCAACCTTTGGGCTGATCAGTGACAAGCCTCATTCCTACCACACATGTTCTGGACAATGACCATCTCCAATAATCTAATCCTTGGCTTTCAATGGTATTGCCGTTGCTGAATTGGGTTGGTGGGGGGGTGGGGGGCGGTGGTTACCATTCATCAGAAGCTGAACTGGAATAACCATATTAATTTTGCAGTGACAGCAACAGGTGAGATGCTACAAGTCCTGCCTGTTCACAAGGCACAAGTCAGGAGTGTGATGGAATACTCTCCAATTGCCTGGATAACTGCAGCTCCAACAATCATCAAGAAATTGATGCCATCCAGGGCAAAGCAGCCTGTTTGTTTGGCACCATATCTAACACTTACATAATGGTGGCAGTGTACAATCTTCAAAATACATTGCAGTAACTTGTCTAGGCTTCTCCAACGGCACCTTCAAAGCCAGGGCCTCTACCAGCTGGAAATTCCAGGTACATGGAAAAGCTACTTCCAAATTATACATAAATCTGACTTGGAAATACATCACCTAATCTTTCACGTTTGCTGAGTTAGGATCCTAGAATTCCCTCTCCAACCATATTGTGGGTGTACCTACACTGCAAGGACTGTCAGGCTCAAGAAGGCAGCTCACTACCATCTTCTCCAGGGCAATAATGGATGTGCAATAAGTGACAGCCTTGCCAGAGATGCCCATACTCATAGAAATGGCAACCCAATAAAAGATTTTTTTTAAAAATTCAACAGGCCAGACCCAGTAAAGAGAGCAGGCTTTCTTCCCAATGATCCAGTTGGGTTTTAAAGAGAATCCAGCAACTTTCTGATCGAGGTCTACAGCACAGAAAAAGGCCCTTCAGCCCATCGAGCCCAACAGTGGTCAAAAGCCACCAGACTGTTCCAATTCCACCCGTACTATGGCCAATTTTCACACTAAAAATTTGAACCTGGTTCAAGAAAGACAGCAGTGCTGGTAGTAGGAGATGGCTCAGACTGATCTGTGCACTGTATTCCTGTCGATGTGTAGAATGAACCAATTTTGAAAAGGATGGAGGAGTTAGCGCAGACATCACCAAAAGGCAGCACCAACAGGGGGGCGCGGCTTGGGAAACTGGGAAAATCGGTTTGAGAAGAGTAGGATCCAGCATGAGACCCCCCCCTCATTGATCACCCTCGGAGCATCAAGAATAGAGACTTGAAGCGAGATCGTAGCCACATTCATAAGTAAGGAACCCCATGTTTTAAAGGGGAAAGAAAGACCCTGCATTTCTGTCGTGCCTTCCACGAGGTCAGGATGTCGTCAAGCATTTTAGAGCCAATGAACACCACTTTGAAATATAGTCATTATTTCCACAGCCAATGTCTGATCAGCTGATTTAATCTTGCTTGTTGAGTGAGCAAGACACTGAGAAAACCTCTCTGCTCTTCTTCAAAAATATGGAATCCCTTTGCACCTGGGCCAGAGAATAGAGGGGACTTAATTTGACATCGGTACCTCTGATGGTGCAGCCACCCATCAGTACAGCACTTGGAGCATCAGTCTCAATTAATCGCTTAAATTCTGAAGCGGGCACAAAATCACAGTCTCTAATTCAGAGACAATGAGACACACAGCTTGAGAAAAGGTAATAAACTGAACAATATTGCATCATTCTGGTATCAACCTGAAATAAACACGCAAAGCAGAGACCAAGCCTGGCAACGTGGGGGTACGCAGAGTTTCTTAGATTGTGGTACGGAGTGCAGTCTGCTGTAATTTGTGGTTTGAGCCCTTGCTCCTGCACTCACCAGGCAACTGCTGTCATACCTGAAGCAGCAGATGGTACTTGAGGATCCTCTGAACAGGCTTCAGCAGGTAAGAGCCCAGTGGGAGGTTGCGTTTCAGAGTGGACTGACGCTCCCTGAAGAATTTGGCCAGGATCTTGTTCCTCATGCATTCAGTCAGCGCTGCCACAGAGCTATGGGAAGGGAAGGGCAAAAAGAGAATCTTCAATGGAGATGCGTCAATAATTGGCATGTACACTGATGAGGATAGCAGCAAAAAGACAAGCAAGGATTGGCGAAGCAGGAAGATGGAATTTAATAGAGCACGGTGTAAATCTTATGATAATAGAGGAGGCCATTCGACTATCAAACCGGTGCCAGTATTGTTAGACAACCACAGTGTGTAAATTAGCAAAATAGATAAACAATATGATCATCTGAACAGAAGATTACTTACTTGGGGTAGTTGGTACAGTATTGGGTGTAGATATCAAAATCTTGACTCTGCAACAGAGAATAGTGAACAGTCTGTGAACAGCATGTAGAAAATCCAAACGGGCAACCCCTCTCTTCAAACCTACTTACTAACTCATATTAGTTTATCGTCAAGATAAGAGAGAACTCAATTTACATGATCAAGCATGCTTACATTAAGCAACGTGTTCATGAATAAGGATCACTCATAGCCGACTCCAATTCTGCTCTTAACCATAGTCCCTATGTCACTATGGAGCCTTGGCTCTTGTCTGTGGCAACTGAGAAACCGTCAAGCAGAATTCTTCGAAAAAGTGGGATTCAGTGCACGATGAATTTGAGATATGGAACATACAGTCTAATAAAAGTCACTGGACAGAAAAGATTGATTAATCTATCCAGCTTGCCTGCTTCATGTCTGCAGCATTATGACCAAATTTTTCCCCACTCCACAAGCCAGGCAGTCCCTCACAAGGCACAAAAAGCAAATGAAAACCTTGGGCCAATAATAAAGGAACTAGCAGGTGAGAAAAGAATATGGTTCCTAATGCTGTCTGATTTTGCCTCACTCCATATCTGAACTGTTGCAGACTAATTAACAGGAGAATTATTGCCAAAGATGGTTAATAACTCCATGATCATTGGATCAGGTGACCATCACAATGATTGAAAATGAACTGAATGGACTTTGGGAGGGTTTTCATCCATCACTTTCTACATTCCTGAATCAGGGCTTCCCAAAGTTGGGGGTTGGGACCCCATAATGGATCATAAGCTTCAATCTTAGAGTTCCCAGCTCAGAGGCAGCAATAGCTGCTGTGTAACTCAAACCCCTTCTTCTTTCAGTTCCTTTATAGTCCTCTACACCCCTCTTCCTGCTGTCACAGAGGGATCATGACAATTTTCAAAATGGGGTCATGGTCAAACAGGATTTGGAAAGCTCTGTCCCAAACACTGACAGTTCTCCTTTTCTGCTTCCTCCTCTAAGAAACTTGGTTACAACCCAATGGCTGAGAGATAATTGATTGTTCTTACTGTCGTAGTCCGTAAAATCTTTCAAAGTACCAGCAGATTGATTAAAAGAAAACATGTCAACATAAACAAAGCTTGGTCCATAACGTGCTCAATGATGTTTTTACCCTGAGGTAACAAGGTGTGGAGCTGGATGAACACAGCAGGCCAAGCAGCATCGCAGGAGCAGGAAGGCTGACATTCCAGGCCTAGACTCTTCTCCAGATAATCTTGGCCTGCTGTGTTCATCCAGCTGTACACCTTGTTATCTCAAATTCTCCAGCATCTGCAGTTCCTACCATCTCTGATACCCTCTTGAGATTTGGTTACAGATTCATACATTATGCATCACGGTCGAGAAGGTAGGGGACCACCTATAATCACAGAGTAACCATGAGATCTGACTGCGTCACTGTGATTATCAGATTGTCTTACCCTGTTGTGTAGGTTAAGCATGTGTAATCAAAATTGCCTACAACTGCCACATTGATCCAAACCCAGATCCATTCCCAACTCGTGCGCTCATCAAGTTGAGCAAAGCATGTGCCAGAAATGCAACTACCTAGCTGGATGCTAGTTAACATTTCTGATGGTGAATCCAGTACTTACTTACTTGCTCTTTGATGGAACAGTGTGCAAGTCACTTTATTCCGTATTTAAATCCTTGACATACCTGTTCCGGAAGTGTACTACTAGACAGCAGAGTGGGAGCTTTAGCTGTCCAAACACTGTCTCCACCCCCTCACCATTTTATACTTCTATTTGTGGATTGATGTGGAATGTCTTATTATACCCCAGATGATATATAAATGCAAGTTGTGGTTTCATGGCGCAAACACGTTCATCCTCAGTGAGGGTGGGTTTATCTGAGAGCTTCCCACAGCTCTGATTCTTTCATAGTATCCATTTCTTAAAATTGTGGCCCCTCTGGCTCCATCCAGAGTGCTGAACATTGGAAATTGGTATGGTATCTACTGCTTCTCAAGGCCTTCTCCAACAAGACAAGTATATGTACACGTAGAGAAAGACAGTCTTTATTAGGCTGCGCATGCCCCTCATAGAACTATCTTCAAACCAGCCCAGAATACAAGTGTTGAAGCCCATCAGCACCACTGCACACACCTCCTGACTGTCTATTTTCAACAGGGCATACTTTGGTCGAATGAAACAGCACAGAGGCTTCCACACCAGACAAAGCAACATATGGGGGAGAGCACCTGCGGCATGTTTTCCCCACAGCCTTCAGTAGGTGATGGTCAGGATTCAGACAATGAGCTAAAGAGTGTGACTCACCTTGTCCACAAAGCATCTGGCAATGGCCACAGGATCATGGTGACAGCTATCAAGGTCTTGCAGCAGGTCACTGTGGAGTGAGTGTGGAGTAAAGAGGGGCAGGCCAGAGACCGACATGAGACAAAAGGAGGGAGTAAATGTGAAAATGGGGCGAATGGGTGGGGAGACAGATTAGAGGAAGCAGGCAATGAGAAGTGACAGGAGAAAACAAAGCATATAGGTAAAGGGAGAAACAAAGGGAAGGAAGGACATGAAGAGGTTGAGAAATGGAGGAAGGGCAGAGGGAGAGAAAGAAGATAAATATTAGGCAACCAAATATCTAAACAAATGACCATGACCTGGCTAATTCCAACATGGATTTGCATACATTTGCCTGGAAAGGAAATGGGAAAAACGATATGATCTACACAAAAATATTCACAGCTTGCAAGCCAAGCCATTTGCATCCCTTTCAGCTGACAGCAAAGATCTTGAATTGGTTGTGATAATGTAAATAAAACAGGAGCCAGGTTCACAATACTCCCCAACTTTATTTCATGTGAAGTTGGTATCATTACCGTCATCAGTCAAAAGTCATCTCCCAGTGGCCAACACTGCACAGTGACTGTCTATTCCACTACACAACACCATACTTTGTCTATTTATTTTTGAAGAAGAAACAGAGGAGGAAGACAAAGATCAAGATATTTTCACCAACTCTTTACCATAGGCCTTGGCTAAATCCAGATGAAATGATAGCTTCCAATCTTGGTGCATAGAGAATGGGAGTTTCATGGGAAGCCAGAGTGAGAAAATTGCAGAGGCTTGTTGGAGATGAAGAATCAAGGCCAAGGAGAGAACTAAACGTGAGGGAGAGAACTTATAATTTGAGACCTTGTGGGCGTTAAGATCCGTCAGCCACTGGTTCCAAAGGCCCCAGTGTTTGCTCCGACAGACAATTCCAATCCGTTTCTCATATCCCTACAAAAGTAAACATGGAAGGCCAGAGAATCCTGGCCATCACTGACATCAACTCCTCTTCTTTCACCAGTTTTGGCATACACATTGACAGGGGTTAAAGAATGAGGATGGGGCAGATGCTGAGACTGCAGGGTTCCACTAGACATGCACAGAATGGGGGAGGAAGAGAGAGAAAGATACAAGATGGTCACATGCAACCAGACACAGATTGACACACATGCAGATGCACAGCACTGTGAGGAGAAAATTGAGATGAGAAAAGTTCCAGGATCATGTACATAATTCACCTCCAGAAGGGGATTAAGTCCTATACGAAGGCAAAAATTAACATACAGCAATGAGATTGCAAGACTTAAGTAACACAGGTAACAATAAATTACAATTAATGTGAAACTGCCCAGAACACAGTGGAAGTACTGATATTAAAATATGCCCCAATTACCACTGCAAGGTCCACATCAAGATGCTTCTTCCTCCACTGGGGGCAGGGTGTTGGGAGGGGAGAGTGACTGGAATAGCTTGGGGCTGGTATCATATGTCAGTGTCTATGGAACTAACAGTCACCCAGCCAGCAAATTAGCTAATAGAGATCGACCAAGGTCTAGTGCTGGTCAACCCAGTGCCTAGGGGTCTAAAGCGATCTACCCTGCGGCTCAGGATCTGACAGCAATCCACCCAGTGGTTCGGGGTCTAATGCTAATCCATCAACAGATGATTCAATATAAACAGCTGACCACCAGTCTTTGCTGGACAAAAATTACCTCACAGTGACAGAAACCAGATGCTCATTCTAACCAAATGTGGTGGGACATGAGGCTGCTTGTAGGCGGATGTAAGGTAGGTTAGAATTGGGCAGTAGTTGAGTCACGCAGGTACAAACACAAAAACCCTTGACAAGCCCAAATCACAGAAGCAAACATTTCCCATCTGTGGTTTACTTTGGCCATTCAGAGTTTACCCTCGTAACCAAGCTTCTCAGAAAGCCAATCAGAAAAGCACAAGTCAATGTTGTTGTGTTTACAATAATCAAAAGAACGAGCAGGAGGAACTTCACATGAAATTTCAGCATAGTGAAGTTCTACTTCTCAATTAATCTAAAAACAATGCTTACTGTACTCACTCATACGAGTAAAGACCCCACAAATGCTAGAACATGGCTATGCTCTGCAGGTTGGGTACACTGCATGCCTATTTGAGGATGCACAGGGTTCAACAGAATTCAATATTACAAGAAGCCATTTGGTCTATCATGCCTGTACTAGCTCTTTCAAAGAGCTATCCAATACTGTCTTACTCCACTGATCTTTGCTCAGAGTCCTGCAAATGTGTCCCTTTTATGTAGGCTTACAATTCCCATTCCAAAGGCAGCATTGAATCTGCTCCAGAACCCTGTCAAATGCTAAATTCCAGAACATGACAACTTTGTGGTAGTTGACTTCTCAGCTTATTGGCTCAGCGCTGTCTCACCTCTGAAACACAAAGCAGTGGGTTCAAATCCCTCTCCAGAGACATGAGCACATGACCCAGGCTTGGCACCTCACAGCAGCACTGAGTATGTGGGACCCTTCTGGGGGAAACTAAACTGAGAAACGCTCTGATTTTACCAGCAGCGTCATGTAGGATGAAGGTCCTGTGGTACAAAGTTCTCCTGCTATCCTTGTCAAAATCCTTCCCTCCCAGCAAGAGACCCTCAAATTATATCACCCAGGAGGCCATTTGAACAACCAAGCCTGTCTTAGCCTCAGCTATCCAATTAGATCCACTCGCCATCTCCAACATGCGATTCATACTCCCTCAAATATTTATCCAAATACTTTTTGAACACAACACTCGAAAGTGCCTACAGTACTATTTCCAGGTCAAATAACTCTTTGATTCCTCTGCCATTTATTTTAAAGTGTTCCCTTTGGTTACTGACCCTTCTGCTTGCGCAACAGTTTCTGCCTATGCATTCTATCCTTTCAAAACTTTACTCAGCTCAGTGAAATCTTAAATGAGATAAACAGCTTGTAAAAGAGTGAGGGAAGAACTTACTTGGTAAGGGAAAAACAAGGTGAAAGTAAACTGAGAATACTCTTCCTTTTTTTAAAAAAAAAACAACCAGCGATGAGAACAAAAGTAAAATGACAAACGCAAAGTGAAACCAGATCCCGTCCCAGTACCTGTTAAACTCATAGATGTCCTCAATGTTTCCAAACAGGGCAGAGACATGTTCAGGGCGGATAGGCAGGTCCACGACATCAATGATATAACCAAGATAGTCCTGGCAAGGGAGAAGAGGAGTTAGAGGTTAACAGAGTCAATATTGGTAGCTGTTGGCTTCTGCCTTCATTCACAAATCATTCTTCCATCACCAACTTTATCCCATTCCCTGCCTGATCACTGACAGGGTCTTAACCTCACTTCTTGCTGTTTCATGTAAGTGAACAGCTACAATCTTTATTGAACATCAGTATATACACAAAGGATGGTAAGCGAAGACATCTCGCTTGGAATCCTTCTAAACTACACTTCATGTCCATGTGATTTGACCTCAATATTTCCTTTCGACATGCTCAGTATTTATGCTAATGAATAAAGGAGCATTTCCCTTTACTTTACACTTGCAATCTCAGAGTCTTACTTCACCCTGAGCAGAGTTTCCAATCCCACATCCTCTCCAAGACTGTGATCTTCCACCTCCATAAGATCATCAACCTCCTTCCACTCTCTTCTGTAAGAAAACACGACAGCACCTCTACTTCCTCAAGAGGCTACTGAAATTAAGCATGTCCATAAATAGTCTTACTAATTTTTATAGATGCACGATAGAAAGCATTCTATCCACATGCATCATGGCTTGGTATGGCAACAGCTCTGCCTAGGACTGTAAGAAATCACACAGAGTTGCGAACACTGCCCAGTCCATTATGCAAGCCAATCTTCCATCCATTGACTCCATCTATACTTCGCGCTGCCTTGGGAAGGCAGCCAATATAATCCAGGACCCCTCCCACCCCGGTTATAATGTCTTCCTCTGTTGGGCTGAAGATACAAAAGCTTAAACACACATACAGACAGATTGAAGAACAGCTTCTTCCCTGCTGTTATTAGACTTCTGGATGGACCTCGCAAATTTTAAATTTAACGTTGACCTTGCTCTTTGTACACCTTCTCCAAAGCAGTAACATTGTATTCTTTGCTCTATTCTATTACCCTACACTCTTCACCTGGCAAAGGAGCAACACTCCAAAAGCTTGATGTTTCAAATAAAGCTGATAGTCAAAACTTGGTGTCACACAACTTTGCAAATGGTATAATCTGCCCATGCTGCATGCAAAACAAAAAAAAAACTTTTCATTGCACCTGGGTAGATGTGACAAAAGTAAATCCAGTTAAATCGACTCGCAGCCCATCAGCTGCTGAAACCCTTTGGCCTCGCTGCTGATGGATCTACAAAATGTTCCTGCCACATTACATAAGTTTGTGTCCACACAGCAGACTGGGAAGTACTGCACAGTCTTACTCTATGTGAACTACCAGCCACACAGCTACCCGAAAAAAAAAGGTACCAGTCATTTATTAAAAAAAAATTACTGCACTTAGTAATGATATTTGAAAGGTGACATTGCTCCAGGTGCTATTATTCAAATGATTTCCTGGTTAGAAAGTTAATTTGCTTCCCGTAACCTAACTCGCAGCAAGTCTATTTTGTAATTCTCGACATTTTTAAACACAGTGAAGAGGAAACAACAAAAGAAATAAAATAAAAATATTCTGACATCCATTGGATTTTTCTCCAGGGTTGCACACAGCAGTGTCCTGAAGGATGATCTCCACTTCCCTGGGGACTGCAGGCCAGGCCTGAACTAATTTCCAAGATTCCTGTGTCCCTCCAATTCTGGCCTTTCGCGCATTCCTCAGATTCTTTGCTTCAGCTGCCAGGCTCTCAGCTCAAGCGTTTTCTCCTTAGCACAGTCTTCTCCTTCAAGACACTCCTGAAAAGTTACACTACCAGCCAATTTGTCCCTCACTTTAGCACTGACCTTTCAAGCACAGTGTGGCCCACTTTCATCTCCTTACATTGAAAGATGTCGTCTTTAAATGCAAGCACTTGTTGTTATGTTCCCACAAAGCACTGACTCTCATTGGAGGCACTTTCTTTTATTCACTCTCATTAATGCAGCTAATGGAAGTCCCAGAAGGTGTTC
Organism: Stegostoma tigrinum; assembly: GCF_030684315.1. NCBI lineage: Eukaryota > Metazoa > Chordata > Chondrichthyes > Orectolobiformes > Stegostomatidae > Stegostoma > Stegostoma tigrinum. The sequence continues at coordinate 76,897,395 of NC_081363.1, read as the reverse complement.
AATCTAAGTGTATAGTCCACCTGGTACTCCACTTCTCTAAGAATTAAAACAAAGGTTTGCTTTTAAGCGTTTTTAAACCATCTGTACAGATACATTCTAACACACCTCTGTAGCAAGTGGGACTTAAACCTGGAACTTCAGGTCAGCAACTGTGCCATTACACTTGGAGGGGCCGTGAGCCGAATGGCCTGTTTCCACACTGTAGGGATTCTATGAATTCTATGATGATAAATTGCATTCACTTCGCACCTTTCACAACTTCAGTGCCTCCCAAACGCTCCAAAACTAATGAAGCATATTTAAAGCACAGACAATATGTAATGGAGGAAACAATTTTGTGCCAAATTTTGTATACAGCAGGCTCCCACACACAGCAACGAAATGTTAGAGATATCGGTTCAGGGGTTTGAGTGTGGACCAGATATTGGGAAGAATTTCCCTGCTTGTCTTCGAAATGCGTGGGATCTTCCACATCTCTCTGAGAGGTCATAGAGACTTAACCTGTTTACCATCTCATCTGAAAGACAATACAAGTAGTGCTGTTGAGTCAAAGCTGGCATGAAGTTAATCCTGATTACTTATCACTGTTCTGTAGCATTGCATATCATTGAAGACTCATTCTATCATTGGCCACAGGAGTTTCACGATTGAGAAAGGAGAGTGAACAATACAGGTATAACCTGGTCCTCAAATCCCAACTAAGATCTCTTCTGTGTCTACTGCATCAAGCAGTGAATTCATAGACACTGACTGAGGGGGCCAGGTGGTTCCTGTTGAAGTGCTGAACAACTTTCTTAGCAAAATCTTCCAGCACAAAACTAGCCTGCTTTTAGCCCCTCTAGGAAGTTGCGTTCTGACTTCAAGAACAGTGAAGAGCCTCAGCAACAGCACCTTAGAACTCACTCACATAGCACCAGGGTGGTTTAGCAATTCCCACAAAGGGATGTAGAGTGCTGGGGAATCCAACAAGGCTGCCCTTTAAATCCAAGATAATAAAATGTGAGGCTGGATGAACACAGCAGGCCAAGCAGCATCTCAGGAGCACAAAAGCTGATGTTTCGGGCCTAGACCCTTCATCAGATGTCATCAGATCTCTGATGAAGGGTCTAGGCCCGAAACGTCAGCTTTTGTGCTCCTGAGATGCTGCTTGGCCTGCTGTGTTCATCCAGCCTCACATTTTATTATCTTGGAATTCTCCAGCATCTGCAGTTCCCATTATCTCTGCCCTTTAATCCAGGCTGTCAGGTCTATAAGGTGCAAGTAAAGTTCATTGCACAGGGCTGGGCTGGGCCAGACAATGTGGACAATGTTGGATCAGTGTTCGGGCAACAGTGTGTCAGCTCACGTCATTGGCTCTGAATGAGAAAGGCACTTGAATAGAAAACAAGACACAAACAAAGCTCAGGTGCCAAGTAAGCGGATCGGGATACGGGATGGTGGTTACATTCCACCGTGTGAAGGTCATGCGAGAGCTCACACGCAAGACAGACAGGTTGACACTGTCAATTAATGCAGTAGGCTTGCCTGTTGGATTGCTTCCAGCTATGCCCTCCTTGTATGAACACACACACGCAGAGGCACACACACAAAAATGATTCTCATATTCCTCCATTCATGACCTCAGGGCGTCCTAAGGACGTCTGTACAGGAAATAGTTATTTGCACAAAGCTGGAGTCCACAAACATCAATGAGGCGATGATCAATTACTAATGTGTAGTGACCAGAACATCAAGGAGACTGGGCCACCCTCAGTTTATTATCTTGCTGCCACCTCTGACTGTGCAGTAGTCCCTCAGTTCTAAACCAAAGAGTTCTCTTGGATTACACCCTCAAGTCTGTGCAACTGAGCACATGAACGTTTGACTCAGAGGGAAAGTATGACAGCTGACTGATAGCTGAAGTGTGGGGAAGAGACCTTTAAGGGGCTACCCTAAGCTGTTTCCACATTGTTCCATCTCCCATGGTCTAGAGTCATAGGTTTGGGTTTTCAGAGGGCTTGCAATGTCACAGGCCGCAGATCATGCTTCTCGTGGTGCATCGGCTCCAGTAACATTCCCACATAACATCGGTCTCTGACACAACTGTTCTTAATAACTCATGGTCTCACAAATAATGGCACATTTACTTGCTCCACTCTCAAACGCCATTGGAACTGTTGCATTTACTGTTTACTTTTGGCGCCCCGAGCGTGTGAAACTGATCAGGCAGCCAACGGTAACCGTCCTTGTAATTGTGCTGTGTTGAACAGGGGACTGCTCCCACAATGCGTGGAGTTAATTGATAACAATGTTACAGCATTGTTACACTGTATTAGAAGGCCATTCAGCCCATCACACTTGCACCTGCTCTATTACTTACTGTCAACTTTGTACTTTTTCCACATATTCCTGCACAGCATTTCTTTTGAAATAATCATCCAATGCTTTCTTGATTGGCTTACTTAAACCTGCCTCTATGTTTCCAGGCAATGCATAACATATTGTAATTACTCATCGGGAGAAAAAGCTTTCACTCACGTGACCTTTCCTTCATTTGCTTTGAATCTGTGCCTTCGCATTCTTTTTTTATTAGAACTAGATTCTTTAAATAATAAGGTCTAAAGGTCAGTGAATGTAAGACAAACACAAACAAGGCTGGGGAAACACTGCAGGTCCAGTAGCATCTGCGAAGAGTCATAGTTATACAGCACAGAAGGTGACCCTTCAGTCCAATTTGTTGATGCTGACCATGTTTACCTAACTAAACTTGTCCGATTTACCTGTGTTTGGCCCATGTACCCCTAAACCTTTCCTATTCACGTCCCTGTCAGAAATGTCTTTTAAATGTTGTAACTGCACCTACACCTACCACTTCCTCTGGTAGTTTATTCCAAATCAGAACCACCCACTGCGTGAAAAAGTTATCTCCGGGGTTTCTTCCAAATCATTCTCCTCTCATCTTAAAAATGTGCCCCCTAGTTTTGAACTCCCCCAACTTAGGGAAAAAAAAACTTTGCTCCTCGTGATTTTATAAACCTCTGCAGGGTCATCCCTCAACTTACTCTCCAGTGAAAAAATTCCCAGCCTATCCAGCCTTTCTTTATAATTGAACACCCACCCCCCTCCTCCCCGCAGTCATGGCAACATCCTCCGTCTTAAGAATTGTGCCATCACCCCTTATACTCTTCAAGAGATTCACTTGATTCCAGTTGTCTATACCTAACATATGCCTCTTTCCCATTCTTGACCAGAGCCTCAATATCTTTGTTCATCTACTGTTCCCTACGTCTACCAGCCTTACCCTTCACTCTAATGGGAACACAATGAAGTCTCTAAAGTCTCATTATCTCACTTTTGAAAGCATCCCAATTGTCAATGGTCTCCTTACCTGCGAACAATCTAATCCAATCAACTTTTGAAAGTTGTTGTCTCGTGCCATTAAAATTTCCCTACTTCACTTAAGAACTTTAACTTTCATACAAGGACTTCCCTTTTCCATAACTATTTCAAAAGCGAAACAGAGTTAAGTATGACTCTCCGTCAGAATTTAAGTTCTGTTCAGTTCAGAACTATACAGTTCTGTTCAAAACTGAGTATTCATCTGTCAATGAGCATGTGTCAGAGCGAGCAGCATGTATCAAACAAAGCGCACGGGTTAACTCTGTTCCTTTTGGGTGGTACGGTGCCTCAGTGGTTAGCACTGCTGCCTCACAGACCCTACCCAATTCCAGCCTCCGGCAACTGTGTGGAGTTTGCACATTGACCCCGTGTCTGCATGGGTTTCCTCCAGGTGCTCCTCTTTCCTCCTACAGTCCAAAGATGTGCAGGTTAGGTGGATTGACCATGCTGTGTGGCCTACAATGTCTGGAGATGTGCAAGTTAGGTGGGTTAGCCGTGGTAAATGCAAGGCTACGTGGATAGGGTAGGGGGGATGGGATTCCCTTCGACTTGATGGACCGAACAGCCTACTTCCACACCACGGTGATTCTCTCCCCAGATGCCGCCAAACCTTCGAGTTTCTCCAGCACTCTGTTGTTTTCAGATTTCCAGCAGCATTTTGTTTTCATTAACAGAATCCGATAGTCCTACCTGCTTCAGGTCTGGGGATGACGACATGCTGAAATCAATAAGAGTGGTGACTCCCTGAAAGATAACATGGGCAAGCCACTTTCTCAGCAAACACGTACTGTCAAGTGAAATACCCTTACCCTTGCTGTTGAGCAGGCTGTCCGTGAAAAAGGCTCAAATCAAACTGGACATGGTACACAATTGCTTTTGGAAAGTCAGTGAATTTACTGTTTACACAACCTGGTCATTACTGTATTTCTTTACAGAGACTTGGCATCTCTAAACAAACTACTGGGTTGTTTGGCAGCCAGAAACAGGAATCTAAAGGATAAAAGTCTAATTATCTTAGAATCAGATTGGTCATTTCCTCATCCATCTTCCCACAGGTTAACAATCGTAGCAAACAGCATGGGAGTAATGCACAATGAATACACTAAACTCACAGAAGAGATGTGATATAAAGGTGTTGCTCAGCTCAGTTGGTTGGATAGCTGGTTGGCAATGCAGAGTGATGCCAACAGCATGGGTTCAATTCTTGCTCCAGCTGAGGTCACCATGAAAGTGATGAAGGTCTCCTTCTCAACTTGTTCCCCCTCACCTGAGGCATGGTGACCCAACATAAAGCCACCCTCTGCTACTCTGGAACTGTAATGACTTTCCCTTTACATTATATGTAAAAACAAATAGGAGGACATCACCATAGTAAGTCTCCAAGTCTTAAGAGACTTTATCAAAGTTGGAGTAATGGACTTGAAAATCTGAGACAAGGAAAATGCATTTTAATCATGCATTTTGTAGATACGGAAATTAAATAGTTATTCTGCAATAATGTACAGGAAGGGAAAACAGTATTGCTGGAAAAAGATAGTTTATCAAAGCTTTTAAACCTGCACTCTTAACAACAATTTTCAAGAAATACCAAAGGAAAAACATATACTGTATGGGCTTTGTTTATCACTTACTGCTTATGCCATATCATATGCAAGTAATCTTGTTTAGTAGCTTCATCAGGTTGACGGCTCATTGTTTTCACACCCAGTGCTGCTCCTGGCATGCCCTCCTACACTCTCCATTGAACCAGGGTTGATCCCCTGGCTTGATGGTAATGGTTGAGTTGGGGATATGTCAGACCATGATGCTACAGATTGTGTTGGAGTATAATTCTGCTGCTATTGCTGCCCCACAGCGTATCATGGATGCCCAGTCTTGAGTTGCTAGATCCATTTGAAGTCTGTCCCATTCAGCACGGTGATAGTGCCACACAACACAGTGGAGGGTATTCTCAATGTGAAGGCGGGGCTTCATTCCCACAAGGACGCTTATCGAAAATTTCACGGATAGATGCATCTGCAGCTGGCACATTAGTAACGATGAGGTCAAGCATGTTTTTCCCTCTCGTTGATTCCCTCATCACCTGGCACAGACCCAGTCTAGCAGCTATGTCCTTTAGGACCATACCAGCTTGATCAGCAGTGCTGCTGACGTTTTATGTTAGACATTGAAATCCCCTGCCCAGCGTATATTTTACACCCCCTTGTCACCCTCAGTGCTTCTTCCAAGTGTAGTTCGACATGGAGGAGTTCTGAATCATCAGCTGAGGGAGGACAGTACACAGTAACCAACAGAATGATTCCTTTCCCATGTTGAAGCGAAGCCATGAGACAGGATCTGGTGTAAATGTTGACAACTCCCAGGACACCCGTATATGACTGCCAGTGGGAAAGGACATGTCCACAGATGGTGATGGTGGCGGCATGTGGAACATTTGTCTGGAAGGTATGATTCTGTGAATGCGATCGTGTTGCTTGGCTAGGCTGTGAGAGATCTCTCTCTCAATTTTGACAACAGGTTCCAGATGTCAGCAAGGAGGACTTGGGAAGGTCAACGGGCCTGTTTTTGCCATTGATGTTTCTGGTGCCTAGTCAATGCCGGGTGGTGCGTCCAGTTTCAGTTCTTTGAGACTTTGCAGTGATTGGTACAACTGACTGGCTTGCTGGGCCATTTCAGAGGGTGGTTGAGAGTCAGCCACATTGTTGTGGGTCTGGAATCACATGTAGGCCAGACCAGGCAAGGATGGCAGTTTCCTTTCCTTAAGGATATTGGTGAACCAAGTGGGTTTTTTCCAACTATCAACAATGGCTTCACGGTCATCAGAAGATTCTTTTTTCCAGATTTATTAAAAAAATTGATTTCAGATTCCACCATCTGCCACAGAAGGATTCAAATGCAAGTCCTCAGAACATTAGCTGAGTTTCTGGATTAATACTCTAGTGATAATAACACCAGTCCATCGCTTCCAACTTAATTGGAGTCATAAAGTCATACAGTACCGATACAGGCCCTTCAGTCCCACCAGTCCATGCTGAACATAATTTCAAACTAAGCTCGTCCCACCTGCCTGCTCTTGGCCTATATTTTTCCAAATTTTCCGATTCATGCAGTTATCCAAGTGTCTTTTAAATGTTGTAACTGCGCCTGCGTCAACTGTCTCCTCTGATGGTTTATTCCACACGCTAACCACCCTCGATACAGCTCTTAAAGCTCTCTCATCTTAAAGGTATGTCCCCTGGTATACATAAAATTCCCGAGTGTGGAAATAGGCCATTCGGCCCATCATCCACATCCATGCTCCGAACAGTGTCCCAATCAGAGCCACCCCGCCTTATCTTATAATTCCCAAGGCCAATCCACATAGCCTGCACATCCCGGGACACTATGGGAAAATTCAGAACGGCCAATCCACCTAACCTGCACATCTTTGGTCTATGGGAGGGAACCCATGCAGGCACGGGAAGAACGAATAAACTTCATACACAGTTGCCTGAGGCTGGAACTGAATTCATACCTCTGGTGCTGTGAGGCAGTTGTGCTAAAAACTGAGCCACTGTGGCGTCTTGTAGATAGTAATGAGAAAACAGTCATTTTACGACTGGGCAATCAAACTGTTGGGGTGCAGACCATTTGGGAAGTTTATTAGGACAGTTAAATAGACTGTGGATTCAGATTAGATCCAATACCAGTTATGACATATTTAGACGGAGCACTGATTAAACATGCCATTGTTGACAGAGTTTTAAGAGTAAATGAAATGTTAAAAGGAATTAGCTTCAGTAAGGTGCACAAATTTCCATGCTTGGGTGACCCAACAAATACGAACCTAACCCTATTCAGACACGTCAATCTTCCAGATGGCTATTCATATCCAGAGTGTTTATCACAACCTTGGAGTTAAAAACAACACCAAATGTTGTCTCTTGACCTGGGACGCCAGGAGAACAGAAGGAGTTGTTACAAGTACAATACCTTCTGGAAAATTCATACCAATGGAAGCTGTCTGTACAGGACTATATTCATCCAATAGTTCAAAGGAAATCTGAGAAAAGTTTCACCATAGCATGTTATATGATTGTTCGCTTTAGGACAATGCACACTTGACATGGGGTGCTGTTAGACAAAAAAGATTGAGGATCGAACTTATTAGCATTGAGAAAATGTTGGCAAAGAATACAGATTTTGGAAATAAAGTGAGTCGAGATCCTCAAGGAGGGAGACCTGGTGGTGGGGGAATTATAACAACATAAAATATATCAATTCTTGGTTGGGTCACTTTATGGTTAACCATGTTATAATTTTCTTATGGTTTGAAGAAAGAAGGGGGATTGTTGAAGGATGATGTTATTGTACGGAATGTGAAGGCAGAATTTTGTCACTGACTAATCATACATTTAGGTAAGATACAGAAAGCAAAAACTAAATTATTTCTAATTAAAATTAAACAAACATAGAAATGGCAGGAAAAGTTCAGCAGGTCTGGCAGCGTCTGTGAAGAGAAATCAGAGTCAACGTTTCGGGTCCAGTGACGCTTCCTCAGAATAGGGTTAACATTTCAAGTCGGGTGCACTGAGGAAGGGTCACCGGATCCAAGGCGTTAACTCGGATTTCTCTTCACAGATGCTACCAGAACTGCTGAGCTCTTCCAGCAATTCCTATGCTTGTTTCTGATTTCCAACATCCACAGTTCTTCCAGTTTTGAATTTTAATTAGGTTTGATCAAGGATTGTTTTATGCATCTTCAAACATTTTACTTGAAGAGGGGTAATTTGTAAATATAACAAACAACGAAACAGGTTGTGGGGAGTGAATGGTTTAATTAATGGACTGATTGATTGATTTATTGTCATGTGTGCTGAAAGACAGTGAAAAACTTTGTTTATGAGCAGTACAGGCAGATCACAGCAAGTAAAGGATTACAAATCAAAGAGACTTAAGAGGCAGAGATAATGGAAACTGCAGATGCTGGAGAATCCAAGATAATAAAATGTGAAGCTGGATGAACACAGCAGGCCAAGCAGCATCTCAGGAGCACAAAAGCTGACGTTTCGGGCCTAGACCCTTCATCAGAGAGGTTGTCAATCCAGATCCAGTCAGTGAGACAGAAATCAAGACTCCTTTCTTTGTGGATTGAGTTTACTAACTGCTCAGTCTTGCAGCTCTTTCCAACCACCAATTCCATATGCTTTCCCTTTTAAATCCACAATCTGACTCTCAATGTTGGCAAAAACTAAAGCACAGGTCCCTCTCTGATGAAGGGTCTAGGTCCGAAACGTCAGCTTTTGTGCTCATAGACTTAAGAGGCATACAGGCTAAGTTATTTGAGGTTAGAGTCCATTCAACAGTCTGATAATAGCTGGAAAGAAGCTGTTCCTGAACCTGCGAGTGCCACATGTGCTCGGGCTTGTGTATCTTCTGCCTGATGGAAGAGGTTGTAGGAGAACATTACCAGGGTCCATTGGGTCTTTGACGATGTTGGCCGCCTATCTGCACCAGCAGGCCATGTGAATAGAGTCGATGGATGGGAGGTTGGCTTCCGTGGGTCTGGGCTGAGCACACCACCTTCTGTAGTTTCTTATAGTCCTGGGGCTTACTAGGCCTTATGCACCTGGGCAGTACGTTTTCACTGGTGCATCTGTAAATGTTGGTGAGGGAGCTTATAGACATGCCAAATTTCCTTGGCCACCTGAGGAAGAAGAGCTGTTGATGTGCATCCTTGACTATCGCATTTACGCGGGAAATCCAGGACAGGTCATCGGTTATCGTCACTCTGAGGAACTTGATGCTCTCCTTTCTCAACCTCAGTTCCATCGATGTAGATGGGGGCATGTTCTCCACCTTTCTTTCTGAAGTCAATGACCTGTGCTTTAGTTTTTGCCAACATTGAGAGTCAGATTGTGGATTTAAAAGGGAAAGCATATGGAATTGGTGGTTGGAAAGAGCTGCAAGACTGAGCAGTTAATAAACTCAATCCACAAAGAAAGGAGTCTTGATTTCTGTCTCACTGACTGGATCTGGATTGACATGCGAGTCATTGGAATTTTATATTATTGCCAAAATGTTGCCTTATTACTGTGCGTTTGAGTTCCTGTCAGACTTGGCTAGCTGCCCAGTGAAACAGTCGCTATGTACTTGAGAAGTTTTGTTGGCTAAATGCCCAAATTCGCTTTGGCCTCAATCCGGTGCCAATGGGAGGGTCTCTCTCTCTCTCTCTCTCTCTATTTTGTACACAAGGTACGAGAGAAAGAGCAAATTCCTGTGGCAGTCACAGGTCCTGTTCCCAGGCCGATACCCATACTTTCCGTCTCGGGCTGGCTTTTCAGGTGCTTTTGTACCAGTTCGCTTATGTGCATCCCGCCACTAACCCAACCTCTGAATACCTGACAAACCCATGGAATCTTCCAGTGCAAAAGGAGCTTATTAAGCCTTTTGTGCTGGCACTTTGAAGAGGCTTTCTGGTCCAAATCGAGGCCTGCATATTTTCCCCCATTTCAAACATTTAGCAAATTTATTTTTGCAAGTTACTTGCTCGCAAACATTTCAGGCAGCACATGCCAAATCGTTGTAACTGCATCAAACAATTCTCCCCTTCTCCCAACGGCATTAACATCTTTCCAATGATGTTAAACCTGTAACCTCCACTTACTGTAACCCTGGGCAGTGGGGTTTCTCATTGTCACTGCTACCTCACATATTTAGAAAACCCCCTGTAAACCGGGCTGAGGAGGAGTTCCTGGGTGCAGCTAGTGCCCTCTCGGGCAATAGCCGCTGGCACAGCACTGGAGAGATGAGGTATTCTGCAAAGAAAAGGATTTGCTTTTGTGCAGCTTGTGTCCCAGCCTCAGGAGGACTTAGAGGTCCTTACTGGCAATGAAGTGTAGGCCCCGTTTATAAAGCAGGCAACTTGGCAGCTGACTTTGTGCACTGCAAGATCCCACAAAGCAATAAAATGACATTGACCAGGTGGCCTGGTTGAAGCATAAGTATCCACAAAACGGAGGTGGGGGGGTGGGGGCAAGTTTCCTCGCTCTTCTCCACAGCTTCATCTGATAAAACCTGAGCTTGTGCAAAAGGAGTCACTCCATCAGTGCAGCTCTTCCTCAGTGCAGCTCTTCCTCAGTACAGCGCTGGCAGTGCCAGCCTAAATGATGTGCTGAAGCCTCCCAAGTGGAAACTGAACCCATAACTCTCCAGATGCTATCGCCTGCTCATGCAGAGCAAGAAGTGTCTGGTCCTGGCAGAATGATAACCTTCTGCAGTCCAGCGCTGTCAGCCTCCGATCAAAGTTACTGGAAACAAATCCGAAAAGGAAATAGGATTTCTATTTTCCCAGGGAGGCACAGTGGTTAGCACTGCTGCTGCCTCATCGCCAGGGACCCGGGTTCAATTCCACTCTCGGGCAACTGTGTGGGGATTTTGGGCATTAATAGACAGTAGACAATAGGTGCAGGAGTAGGCCATTCAGCCCTTTGAGCTTGCACCATCATTCCTTATGATCATGGCTGATCATCCACAATCTGTATCCTGTTCCTGCCTTATCCCTATAACCCTTGATTCCAAAATCTTTAAGAGCTCTATCCATCTCTTTCTTGAAAGTATCCAGAGACTTGGCCTCCACTGCCTTCTGGGGCAGAGCATTCCATGTATCCACCACTCTCTGGGTGAAGAGGTTTTTCCTCAACTCTGTTCTAAATGGCCTACCCCTTATTTTTAAACTGTGCCCTCTGGTTCTGGACTCACCCATCAGCAGAAATATGCTCCCTGCCTCCAGAGTGTCCAATTCCCTTAATAATCTTATAGGTCTCAATCAGATCCCCTCTCATGCTTCTAAACTCAAGTGTATACAAGCCCAGTTGCTCCAATCTTTCAACATATGATAGTCCTGCCATTCCAGGAATTGACCTCGCGAACCTACGCTGCACTCCCTCAATAGCAAGAATGTCCTTCCTCAAATTTGGAGACCAAAACTGCACACAATACTCCAGGTGCGGTCTCACCAGGGCCCTGTACAGCTGCAGAAGGACCTCTTTGCTCCTATACTCAATTCCTCTTGTTATGAAGGCCAGCATGCCATTAGCTTTCTTCACTGCCTGCTGTACCTGCATGCTTGCTTTCATTGACTGATGTACAAGAACACCTAGCTCTCGTTGCACTTCCCCTTTACCTAACTTGATTCCATTGAGATAGTAATCTGCCTTCCTGTTCTTGCCACCAAAGTGGATAACCTCACATTTATCCACATTAAACTGCATCTGCCATGCATCCGTCCACTCACCTAGCCTGTCCAAGTCATCCAGTATTCTCATAACATCTTCCTCACATTTCACCCTGCCACCCAGTTTTGTGTCATCAGCAAATTTGCTAATATTACTTTTAATGCCTTCATCTATATCATTAATGTATATTGTAAATAGCTGTGGTCCCAGCACCGAACCTTGTGGTACCCCACTGGTCACTTCCTGCCATTCCAAAAGGGGCCCGTTTATCACTACTCTTTGCTTCCTGTCAGCCAGCCAGTTTTCAATCCAAGCCAGTATTTTGCCCCCAATACCACGTGCCCTGATTTTGCTCACTAATCTGTGAAGTCCCCGTGTCTGCTTCGGTTTCCTCCGCGCCCCCCCACCCCCACCACAGTCTAAAGACGTGCAGGCTAGGTGGACTGACCATGGGAAATTGCCCGCAGTGTTCAGGGATGTGCAGGCTAGGTGGGTTAGCCATGGGGAATGTAGAGTTACAGGCAGGTTGGAGGTGGGGATGTGGGTCTGGGTGGGGTGTGCTTCGGAGGGTCGGTGCCGACTTGATGGGCTGAACGGCTTCTCCTGTACTGTAGGGATTCTACAAAATTTGCAGATTACAAGGATAAGAGAGGACAAATGGGATCTACCAGATCATTCCACAGGGAGACAACATACCAACATCCAGATTAGGAGTGGGCGCCCCCTCAGCCTTTGTTCTGCCATTCAATGTGACTACAGTTGATCAGATTGTGACTCCAACTCCACATTTACAACCTTTGTCCAATAACTATCGATTTGTGATTGGCAACGGAGTCCATCTACATCTGCCCTAAAAATAAACTGTGACCCTGCCTTTACTGCTCTCTAAGGAAGTGTACTCCAAAGACGCATGATGTTCAGGGAAAATATTTCTCCTCATCTCTCTCCCTCTTGAATGGGAGGCTCATTATTATTAAACCATGTCACCCAATTCCAAAACTAAAAATCCCAAAGAACCGCCGATGCTGGAAATGGGGAAAACAAAAAAAAATAGAAATCATTGGAAAAATACTCAGCAGGTCCGGCAGCACCTGTGAGCCTAATTCTGAAAAAGGATCACCGAGGCCGCAGTGCTGGCTCTGCTTTCTCTCCACGACTACTGCAATACCCGCGGAGACTTTTCCAGAAATTTCTGTTCGTGTCCCCGAGTTCTAAGCTCTCCCACATATGGAAAATCCCTTAAGCGACCATCTTGTCAGGACTTTATCTGTTTCAATAAAGATCACCTCCAGATCCACCACTAATCCCAGGTACCTGTTAAGCAAAACTACTCTGAACTTTTCTAATGCTCCTATTTATTTCTTAAATAAGGAGACAAAAACTGTACGCAGCACTTCCAATGTGGTCCCATGAACATGCCATACAGTTGTAGCAAAACTTCATTCCATTCCCTCACAGTAAATGTAATATTTAATTTGCCTTCCTAATTACTGTGCCTGTGTATAAACTTGCAATGATTCATGTTCCAGACTTCTCTGCACCCCAGTGTTCAATATCTTTCCAACCAAATAAACTGCTGCTTTCTATTCCAGCATAGACTCAGTAAATAAATGGTCTCTTTCTGTGCCATGATGACTATGTCAAATGCAGAACAGTGCTCCCACTGCTACCTATTCTAAAGAATGGCCCTCTCGGAGCAAGTTTCCCATTTTTGAGGGGCGAACCTGAAGAAGTCACACGCAAAGGCTTTATTTGCTCCTTTGGTCAGCTTCTGAAAAAAAAAACACGACAGGCAGGAACTCCTTTCAGGTCAAACAGATAACACCAGCAAAAAACTCATATACCAAGGTGTCGCGTAACGAACATCCAGGGAGAAATATCGAGCAGGAGCCAGGTTCCCAACTCTCACTGCCTGATAGAGACGGGTATAAAAATCACAGCTGGACTGCCCTCAGCCTGGTAAGCCGAAGGGGCATTGTGAACAAGAGCGTGACTGGAGATCCTGAGATGACAATCAGTTACTGCTCTACCAGGCTCTGTTTTCAAGCTTTATAACAAAATGCGTAGGGAAATGCTAGCTTGTAAAATGTGAAAAAAATGGAGTCTACAAACCAGTTTTCTGACTTGGAGGAGCCAGAAACTGTCAAAACTTAGATGCCTGGGCAAAGTCTATTGGAAAATTTACAAACACAACCCAAATCTTTTAAACCTATCATCAGGCAAATTTGATTTTATTTTGCAACCACTAGTGGGCATGTCTCCATTGCCTGGGATGTGTGTAGAAGTGAGCACATAACAACCTAAAAAAATAGGAACAGGAGTAGGCCACATGGCCCCACCATTCAATAGGATCACGGCTGACCTGACACTCCTCACATCACTTTCAGGCTCCGAGCATTTCATACCGAAGATGATTTTAGCATCCTAAATGTCACAGGAATCTGATTTCGGCGTTAAAACTGGTCAGAAATAGGTGGCTGTTTTGAGCACCTGACAGGAGCCCTCTTTCAGAACGGTACCAACCAGCTACATCGCTGGTATTAATGACTGCACTAAGATTTCCATTCCCAATATCAGGCCACTGCAACCCTGTTATATACAAGAGTGGGAGGTTAAAATTGACCGTTGCCCTCCCTACTAAAAACACCAACATCACTCCGACCCAATGTGGCTTTTACTTCAAAGCCAAATTAAAAATGGTATGTCATCTGCCAACACTCCAAGAACTGGTCAAACCAATTGATACCCTGTAGCTAAAAAGACTTTCAGGTGTTCAGTCTGGGTCCACACCCCAGCAGTGCCCCAAGTTTGCCAACATGCCCTTGGTATCACCTCATGACCCTCTCGTCTCTGACCACCCCAGCCTCCCACTGACTTTGCCGTTGTTCATTCAAAGTGTTCATCCTCGTTGCCTTCCCTAGGTTGATTACACCTCGTAACCCAGTGAGACAATTTTTGCCTGTCGACTTCCCCAACTTATTCAATATTGGTGTTTTCATGTCGACATGCAGCACTGTTGACAAATACAGCATTTGTTGCTCACCTCTAATTACCTTCGAAGGAATTGATGGCATAACTCGTGAACAAAAGGAAGTTTTGAAAGTAAAAGGAAGAAGAAATTAAATTTCTGTATTGTTAAGAATGACTTTTCTCCTTGCATGGTGAATCCAAGGTTGCTGAAGACTCCAGGGAAGTCTTGGAGATTTGCCATCCTTCAATCCATCCCAGTTTACCACCCAATGCCTTCCCCCCACTTCTTTAATTGTGGAGCTGGCTAGGCCTAGAATACATTTTGTCAAAGTTGAGGCCCAGTTCGGATATACAATTACAATCTCGCCCAACTTGAACTGCTTCAATACATAAGCAATTCATCATGGGAAGCTCTGACTAACCTTACAAGGGGCAAAATAGTCCCCAACCAGCCCTATACAGGACAATATAAAATTTGATAACCTCTGTGGTAAGGCACAATTGCTCTAGGGGCGTTCCTAGGCCTGAGGCTTTGTGAATGATTTTCACCTCTCTGGGGCACCAGTTTGCCACATGTTAATGTTTAAACCCTGATGTCTGGAGCACTCTGACAGCTCAGAATTCACTCCAACCACAGGCAGCCCCACCCCACCACAACCCCAGTGGATTCTACTCACCAAGGGGTTCTATAGACGCTGGCAATTTCCAACCCCACCCCCGCTCTTAAATCAATCCCATTGTGTTTGCTTCTTTGCAAATGCCTGAAGGTCACCACAAAATCACAAGGATTCACGGTTCATGGTTAAGACAAGGAGCCATTTGCTGCTCTTGCTCATGTACTTCTTAACATGCTGGCTTGCTTTCGTTTCAATTCTGCTACCTCACTCAAGTCAACAGTGGCTCGTGAATAGCAGTCTCCCGCCTCGGAGTCAAAAGACAGTAGATCTAATTCTTACTCTAGAGACTGAAATCCAGGGTGAAACTGCCATTGGAGTACTGAGGAAACGCTGCACTGTCGGAGGTAGTGTATTTCAGGTGCAGCTCTGAGCCAAATGCAAATGATCTTGAGGCACTGCTACAAAGAAAAGCAGACAACCTCTCCCTGTTAGCTGATTAATATTAATCTTTCAACCAACAGCTAAAATAGATTCTACACATTATTGCAATATGGGATCTTGCTCTGTATAAATGACCTGCTATATTTTACTGTATGGCAACGACTGCACTTCATCGACTGTGAATCTTTTTAGTGGGCTTATAAATGTGGACCTTTCATCTCATTATTAGGATTTGCCAAGGTTGTGTCAGTGTTCCAGGACTGACAAACTATTGTCAACAGTTGGTGTAACATGAACGCAATGCACCAGGAACTGCAAAAAGTTCAGACACATTTAACTTCTAAAAGGAGGCCTTTCTCACACTACCGAGAAGATTCACTCCAAACTGTTCGGTTCACTCAAGAGTAAAACCATTCTCTTAATACACACCTCACCTCCATTTTATAGACACAGAAAACTTTGGTACAGAAGAGGCCATTTGGCCCCTCTGCATCTCTGCTGGTTATGTTCAAGATCCTTGCAATGATCTTCTGTATTCAGGGATATTTCTGAGTCACCAGGTTTTTTGTCTCAGGGCTACTGCAATAATTTAAAGCTTTCTATGGCCAAAAAAGAAATTGAAAGAAGAAAGCAACAGTGGAGGGGTTTATAGAGAGGAGCCTGACTGGAAATAATCAGGGACATTTTCTGAACAATACAGCACAAAAGAGGCATTTTGGTCCATTCCATTTGGGCCACCCTTAGGAAGAACTACTCAATTCTCCCTGTTCTTTGCCTGTAACCCTTTTCCAACATCTATCCAATGTCACTTTATAAATTGTTATTGAACCTGCTTGCACCAGCCTTTCGAGCATTGCATTTCAATAACAGCAACTCGCTGCACATAAAGAAAACCTCTTCACATTTTGCCTTTGAGGCTTTTATCCGATTCCTGTGTTTACTACCTTTCCTGTCAGTGGAAAAAGTTTCTTCCTCCTTATTGCATCAAAACCTTCAGCTTTTGAACGCCTCTTCCAAATCTTCCCTTAACCCATTCTGAAGGAGAATAAAACCAGATTATCTATCCCCTCAACAAAATCTCGTAATCTCCTCTGCACCCTCTCCAAGGTGCATTCCTGCTCAACATGCTGTATTGCACTCAGTGTTTAAACAAAGACTTTATTATAAAGTCCAAAGGGCAGTGCCAATCTAAACTACGAGGCTGTGCTACTGATGCAAACTAATGGCTTCAACAGAATATAATAAGAGCCACTGCATTCAAGCGTTTGTACAATATTTGAAGAATCAGATACAGAGTTAAAAGAATCAGTCCTCCTGCAGCTTTTCATGTCAAAGATCAGCATTTTTCTGAAGCGTAAATGCCAACACTGCAAAGACAGTGTTCAGGAAAACCTTAATCGCGGTAACAGACCACAGATACCTCTTTAAAAAACATGACAGTGACAATGGATTGGACCTTTAAAGTGATCTTAGAAATTTCCATAAGCAGACACCGTCTGGATCAGGCTGGAGCAGGAAGCAAACCTCACATAGACCTGGGCTCAGGTACAGCTGTCGGTCATGGTGGTGCTCTTGCCTGGAGTCCAGCTCCAACTCTAGAGACCCTGTGCCCACAAGCTCATCTGGCACACCAGTTCGGTACATAGAATGAAAGCTGCACTGTCAGGGGCGCCATCTCTCAGACGAGTTATTTAACTGAGGATTTTTACCAACATTTAATCAGATGCTCTCGAAAGAGTCCAAAGTAGCATTTGAAAGAAATACAAGTGTGTTCTGGGTCCTGACTCATACATTTCCTTCAAACAACATATCAGATCATCTGGCTATCTTTTATATCTTGGTTAGCACAGGGTATCCTGCACTTGATTGATGATTATTTCAAATATACTTAATTGGCTGTAAAGAGCCAAGGATCATCCTTAGGTCATGATATAGGTATATTAAGGCATGCTGTTATTCTCTTTACTGCTCTAAGGATTGAGTTACCCATAGAATGACGATATAATCACATCTTCTCCCACTTCTTTTTGACCTAAGACCCCTGGTACATGGGCAAACAGAACTGCGACACAAACTGGTGGTGCCAAATTCGATTAAAGCTAAATTCTCGGTATATAAAATATTTGGATCGTGTGCAGAAAATGAACAGTGAGACGAATAGCCAACCAGGCAATTATAAAGCTTGCTCTCCCAAATTCAGGAAGCATGGGAAGAGGTTTTGTCTATTGGAAATTGAGACAATGGGAATGAATAGGAAGTAATTTAATCCACTTGGGTAAAAGGTGAGAATTTTGGAATTAAAGCAACTGGAAGTGAGTGGATAAAGGTTTGATCCAATGGAATGCCAGGCTGAATTTGGAGAACTTCTGATTCAAGAGAATTGCCTGAGAAAACAAACTTCTAGACTCATGGAAAAGCCCTTTAAAGTCTGAGTCTCACTTAGGCTTGATGGTTATCTACGAAAATTTACACAGTAAAATATCTACTCTAACTCCTGGATAACTAAAGCCTCCCTCCCAATTCAAACAACATATGCCTCTAACACTTCTGAAGTTGACACCTAACAACCTCACCTGCATACATTAACAGCAAATGAGAAAGAGTGAGTATCTGCTGGATATTTAAACTGCAGAACACGACACTCAGTCATGTAAAAGGAGTCAGGGTTTCAACTTTTTTTGCTGCTGCTGAGCTTGAGGATTCCTGGGCAGCTTTGCAAATAGGAAGACCCTATTGGGGAAACTCCAGTGCAGAAACCATCTCAAGATAAACAAGTCTAAATTAGAGCCACATTGGACTCAAAACATTAACTCTGCTTCTCTCTTCAATAGAATCTGCTAGACCTGGAGAGTTTCTGCAGCAATTTCTGCTTTTAGAATCAGATCTCCAGAATCTACCATCTCTTATCAAAGATGAGTCAATCAAGATCAGAAATAGGGTTTCTGAACCTGATTGAGCCATTGTCTATAAATCCCAAAACAGCCATCCTCCAATTCCCCAAACGGATTTCACTAAATGGAAAGGTGTGCAGTTGGAATCTTGCAACACACCCAGCCACAGCGATAACATTTCCCAAAGGTGCTGTTAGAACCGCGATTGTATCAAACAAAGTTATGGAGCTTTGCTCTGACCTTTAGTATACTCACCATACACTCAAGATTGTGTGGTCAATTCCATCCTAACTCCATCTACAAGTTCGTTGACAACACCATTTTTGTAGGTCGGGTATCAAATAATGATGAGACAGAATACAGGAAAGAAATAGAGTGCTTGTTGGTATGGTGTAAAGTTAACAATCTCTCCCTCAAAGTCAGCAGAAAGAAAGAGCTGGTCATTGACTTCGGAAAGCAAGGTGTACACTACGCCCCTGACTACATCAATGGAACTGAGTTGGAGATGGTCAAGAGCATCAAGTTCCTAGGAGCGATGATCACCAACAATCTGTCCTGGTCTACCCATGTTGCTGTTAGGGTCAAGAAAACACAACAATGCCTCTACTTCCTTAAGAGGCAAAGGAAATTCAGCACGTCCACAAAGACACTTAATTTTTATAGATGCATCATAAAATGCATTCTAAGCAGATGCATCATGGCTTGGTATGGCAACTGTTCTGCCCCGGACTGTAGGAAACTGGAGAGTTGTGAACATAGCCCAGAACACCATGCAAGCCAACCTTTCGCCCACTGACTCCCTCTAAACTTCTTGCTGCCTCAGGAAGGTAGCCAACATGATCAAAGGCTTAGCCCAGTTATAACTTCTTCCAACCTCTTCTGTTATAAACACACATACCAATAGACTCAAGAACAGCTTCTTCCCAAATGTTATTAGACTTCTAAATGCATCTTCTCTGCAGCCATAACATTGCATTCTTTGCTCTGTCCTATTACCTTAATGCATTTTGTGTGGTATGATCTGCCTGTACTGCACACGAAACAAAGCATGTGATAATACTAAAGTAAATCAAAATAAGGGTGTGAAGAATTGCTGGCTGCAGATCTATCACCAGGGATGGAGTAATGAGTATAATTTGAGCCGGTGACCGAAGTATTCCACAAAGCTTATATTGACACAACAATGGAATATGTAAGTCCATATTTGGTACTTTTTTTGTGCTGTATTGGTCCTGCTGCAATCAAGATGGAAGAGGCTTTCTCTGGTCCTACTCTCCTTTCATTGACATCTTTTAAAAAATTGCAAGTATCCAGAAAATTAATAAATATGAAGTCCCTCAAACAATCCATACAAAGCCGCTCCTAAAGTGACAGACACTATGTCCATGCTTCTTGGCTGCCACAGTGTAGTGTCACATGTCTTCTCATGCAGTCAGTGCACAGAAAGTGCTCCAGGAACATAAAGTACTGGATCTGTATTGTCCACAAGCTCTTAATAGATCTTCCCACAAACAAATCTGGGTTTGGAAGAAATGCAACAGAGTTCTGGGTCCTGACTCATGCAGAGCCTTTAACCAACATGTCAGATAATTTGGCTATCTTTTAATAGCTTTTTGAGGAATCATCCTATGCACACATTGGTTAGCACAGAATATCCCACACTTGACTGATGATTACAGCCAGTTAAGTATATTTGAAATAAAGAGCCAAGGACCATCCTTAGGTCATGATATGAGCTATATTAAGGCCATCAGCCTCAACAGTAAACAACATTTGAACGAACCTAACGCTAGAATCCAATCAGCATCAACTCACACTACAGGGGCTCACACCCACACACCAACAAAACAATAATTAGACCACAAATGAATAAAAATTCCGTCCTGGTAACTCTGGATTAGCTGAACTTGTACAAGCTTGTCATATGTCATGATAAATATTTCCAGAGTTAATTCCTGGAAGACATTTTTTAATGCCTGTTACAAGGTCAGAGTATTGTAGGTTGTGAACAAATTGATTAACAGACATTTTTCACATGTTCACTGATTCCATCTGACAGTTTTCTTTTGACAAACTAGATTAGACAGTATCTCCTCAGCTGCCTCAAAACTTCCTTGACAGAAAGACAGTATTTGATCAGGTTTGACACTGAAGAACTGTGGCAAACTAGGGTCAGTTGGAATTTCAGCGAAAGCTCTCCACTAGCTGGAGTCATAAAAAAATTGGATTCCTAGCACAAGGAAAGATGGTTGAGATTTTTGGACTCAGACCGTCACTGCTGGAGTTTGTCAGAGTCGACTCCTTGGCCCAGCCATCTTCAGCTGCTTTATCAATGATCTTGCCCGAGATTGAGATTCTGTCGCAACTCCATCTACAAGTTCACAGACAACACCACTGTTGTAGGCCAGATTGCAAACGACGAGACAGATTACAGGAAAGAGATAGAGTTCACAACCTTCAACACCATTTTCACCTCCTAAGATAAAGAGGCAACTCATGTCCATTTATATCAGGAACTGGACAATATCTAGGCCTGGGCTGACATGTGACAAGTAATTTTGCTGCCATACAATTACCAGGAAATGACCATCTCCATTAAGCAGAAATCTAACCACCAACTTTTGGTATTCAATGGCATCCCAATCACCGGAAACCCCAGCACCAACTTCCTGTGGTTACCATCAACCAAACATTGAACTAGGATAACCACATAAATACAGTGGCTTCAAGAGCAGATCAGAGGCTGGTAATTCTGTGGAGAATAACTCACATACTGTTTCACTATCTACAAGGAGTGTGATGGAATAGTCCATTTGCCTCCAACACCACTCAAGAAGCTTGAGAGCATCCAGGACAAAGGGTCCCACTTGATTGGCAAGCCATCACCACATTGATGGGCGGCACGGTAGCTTAGTGGTTGGCACTGCTGCATCTCAGCGCTTGGGACCCAGGTTCAATTCCACCCTTGGGTGACTGTCTGTGCGGAGTTTGCACATTCTCCCCGTGTCTGCGTGGGTTTCCTCCTACAGTCCAAAGATGTGCAGGTTAGGTAGATTGGCTGAGCTAAATTGCCCAGAGTGTTTGGGGGTCTGTAGATTAGGTAGGCTATAAGGGGATGGGCCTGAGTGGAATGATCCAAGGGTCAGTGTGGACTCGTTGGGTCGAAGGGCCTGTTTCTACATTGTAGGGATTCTATGACTGATTCTATTCTATGACATTCAACATTCCTTCCTATACCAAAGATGCACAGTGGCATATTGTGTATGATCTTCATGATTCATTGCAGTAAGTCACAAACACTCTTCTGGCAGCATCTTCCAAACTATGTCCTCTACCAGCATGAAACAAAAGATGTATGGGAGCACTATAACCCACAAGTTCTCCAAGTCACAAACCATCTTGACTTAGAAATGTATCGCCATTCCTTTGCTACTGCTGGGACAAAACCCTGGAATTCCCTTTCTAACAGCACTGAGAGTGTCTGTACACTGTCATGGTTGAAAAAGACAGCTCACTGTTCCTTCTCCATGGCAATATGGATTGGAAAGGAAAAGAAATGCTGGCTTAGTCAGTGGTGCCCACATCCCATGAATGACTATAAGGCAAACTTACAAATTTGAGGACAGATCCCTTGGAATTCGACTCACCTGGATTTTACTGTTGCATACCCAGATTTCCAAAAGGCATTCAATTAAGGTCCCACACAAAAAGTTAGCACCCATGCTAAGAGCTCATGGAGTTGGTGGGTACGTATTAGCATAATTAAGGAGTTGCTTAACAGACAGGGGACAAAATATAGGCACGATCACAGCATTTTCAGGTTGGAAGACCATGACCATTGCAGTGCCTCAAGATGCAGCCATTTACAATCTGTGTTAATGATCTAGTCATAGAGGCAGCCAGTAGTATGTCTAGATTTGCTGAAGCAGAGTAGGAAGGACAGAAAGAGGCCATAAAGAGAGATTGACAGATGATAGTGCGTGGACAATAAGACGGTAGATGGTGTGTAACTGACATAATGGTGTAAAACTCTATGACTCTAATCACCCATGGAATGTAAGGCAATGCAGAAAAGAAAATACTTAGAGATGTAGAAGATACAATCACTTAGGAATTGCACCAATGGCAAATGCATTTAGAAATAGGGCTTGTACCAAGCCATAAGGGAATGCCATCAGCAGAAACTCAACTCAGACAGTTGCATGGAGAGTCACAAGTGCAAAGAGAAAGGCTGGGGTAAAGCAACAGGAGTGTGCAGGCGTCCCTCTTAACAAATACAGAGCCACATGATCAACTCCTCTTGTAGGACTTGACAGACCTGCAGCAAGAATTCAACTTTCTTGGTGGTTCAGATCCAGAGGAAGAAATTTGAGATGTTGATTTTACAGAGAAACCAATTTTAAATCGGATACCTCAGCAAACAAATGGTTCTTTTTCCAGCCTGGACCAGGATTGAGCTCAGGAATCCTCGGAACAAAATCATACATTCAACTTTAGGGTTAGGAAAATTGCAAGCATTAGAGTTCCTATATTCCCAGAAGGATAGATTCAAGTTTGTTACAGTGGAAAAAGATACGTGGTTCTGATGTGACTTGGTAAGGTGGATGAGGAGAAATTGTTTCCACCATTGAGGAATTTAAAACACAGAATAAGGGACAGATCATTTAGACTGCGAGAGTGGTTGAAATTACTTCACTCAAAGAGTTGTGTACCTTGGGAATCCTCTACCCAAGAGGTTTGTGAGTGCACCGTTGCTGAATACATTTGAGGCTAAGATAGACCAAATTGTTGATCTCCCTCTGAGGAACAATGGGAGCAGCCAGAGAAGAAACCCAAGATTGGCCATGATCGTATTGGATGGTGGAGCAGAATCAATAGGATGAATTGTCTACTCCTGCTCATTTTATCAAGTGCACAAGATTGCAAACAAAGGTCAAAAACTGGCCAGGTCACCAAGGAAATCTTCTCACCTCTTTTTTAGAATAATGCAATTGATTTATTTATATCCACCTGAGGGGACTGAAAGGACTTGAACCCCAGACTTTGCAATGCTGAGGTGAGAGATTGAATACCAAGCTAAAACAATGGCTTGGTAGACACATCATGCCAGTTGAAGTGAAGAAACCTTTCATAATGGCCTGACTGAAGTGAACACTGGCACATTTGAACCGGAATCCTTTGAGGGATCCTTCTGTTTTGTGTGTTGGGTAGAGGGGGGCACATTTGTATCTTATAGCACTGTGAAGGCCATTCAACCCGTTATGTCATCTCAGTTCATTGGAAGAATTTGCCATTAGTCTCACCACCACCAGCCCTAATTCTTCCCAACAGCCCAGAAACTGTTGCTTTCCAAATAAGGTGCCAATGCAAACTTAAACTCATCCTTTAATACATTTTGGGTTTTTTTTTAAATCCTCATTTGTTTTTATAAAGTTCAAACCTCATTGACATTGAGTTCTGTCCAAACAAATGGTGAAAGGCCATCTCACACACTCACCTCAATGATGCTCCGCAGATCCTGCACGTACATCCGCTCAGTCTCAATTATCTCCATGACAACCCTGTCCACGTACGACAGCTTGGGGTTGGGGGCCATGGCCCTGGTCGCTATGGGAGACAAGGGGACCTGGTGGTAGCTGCCATCGGGGCTCCTCCGACCCGGAATGATGATGATGTTGTTGTTGTACACCCGGTCGGCCTTCAGCGCCTGGAGGGGAGGTGCCAGCTCCACCCGCGCACACTCCTCTGCTGGGGGGCCTGCCTCTGGGGCTTGGGTGCCCGGGGGAGGGGTCCCATCAGCACCGCGCCAATCCGGCAGGGAACCCGAGGAGGCGACACTCACCGGGCGCTCGCTGTCCGAGCAGTCTGTGTTGACCGACATGGAGCTGGTGGAAGTGGTGACTGTGGACATCCTGTCATGGCTGCTCAGAGAAGAGGCGGAAGAAGTCCTCGGAGATTCTGGAAAGGGTAAGAGGAAAGACAAAAGGAGGACATTTTATAGCTCCTTGCCTCAAACATTCACATATGATTTTATACATCGGAGTGAGAGAGAGAGAGAGAGAGAGAGAGAGAGAGAGAGAGACACAGAGAGAGAGAGGCACAGAGACAGAGACAGCGAGAGAGAGAGACACACACACACACACACACACACACACACACACACAGAGAGAGAGAGAGAGAGAGAGAGAGAGAGAGAGAGAGAGAGAGAGAGAGAGAGAGAGACAGAGACAAAGACAGACAGACATACAGAGAGAGACATACACAGAGAGAGAGAGAGACAGATAGAGAGAGAGAGAGAGACTAGACAGATACTTCACTCAAAATTTACAGGCACTCTGGGATTGCATGTACAGGCTACAGATGACAGTAAATGCATGATCCTCAACAAATCTCAAAGCTTTATGCCATCCCCACAATACAACAATGACTAGACTTCAGAAGTTTCTATGCTAGTTGCAAAGTTCTTTAGACCATCCTGTGGTCACAGGAGGCACCATCTAAATGCAAGGGTCGCCTTTCTTTCCCACCACCCCCCCACCCCCGCCCCGGCATGTGCTAGCCAAGTCTGTACTTTCTGAAGCTCTGTCACATTTGTAAAAAGTAGGAAACAAGACTGTCATTTTGCGCCACAAACAGCAACAACGACATTCCAACCTGTGATTTAAGTGACGGGGCTTGTGGCGGGTTATAAATTCTCCCCATTATGTCACGAGGTGGTCTATGATGGACTGAGAGGTGTGGCCTTTGTTCAATGCCTGATCCAAAAAGATGGCAACCCACTGTAGTCTGGGCCTCTGTTACCTTTACACCAAGAGGGTTGAAGTTTTTGGGATGGGACTCTGTCTTGGGTGCTCACTGAACTGCAGACAACACGGAACAAAGTTGGACAAAAACAATAAAGAAACAGTAGGCCTTTATTAAGCCAGATATACTGCCGACAATCAGCTCGTGCAATGAGTGCCTATCACCTTGTCTCTGACTTGGAAACACATCCTTCATTAAAGCCTTTGCAGTGATCTCCTTAACACATTTTCTGTTGTTCCAGTTAGGAGGATTACTTTGGGATTATAGCGGAGCGAGGGGGGAGGGGAAATGCAGAGAGAAACAAGACTCACTTCTCAACAAACTGTACAGGCTGAGCCATAACAATAATCTCCATCCAGCCCTGATGTGTCAGGCTCCAGTCTATTTTTGCCTCCTTTGACTGATTGAGTGAATCTAAAAGCTCTCACAGATGATCAGGGATGTCAATCCCAGCACTCTGGCCGATGTTTAACACTCAGTCTAGACACAAAATAAATAAATCAGATGATCTTGCTTGTCTGTGCAAAATCACCAGCCAGTTTTCAACAATGGCAAAAAAACACTTTGTTGGCTGTAAACACTTTGCAGCATCCCCAAGTAAATACCAGTCTCTCTTTTTATTTCAGAACTTCATCAATATTTTGTTGCAGTGGGATGTTCATAAGGCCATTTCGTCCCCCAGTTGTGTTCCACTGTCTGGCTAGATTAGACCCCATGTGCATTTAGTGATGGGTTCCCAAATCCTTACTCTGCCTCAGTGAAATCTACCAAACTCAGTTTTCAATGGGCAGCCCACTCCAGCCCCCAACCTTGACAGGGCTGGGTTGGATTGGCTGATTTCTACCAGACTTCATCTGAGGAACTGCTTCCTGATCAACAGGAGGGAGCAAGGAAACCTGCCATAGAAATTGACAGGGAGGGGAAGGAGCATAAGCAAGGTGTGCAAACCAGAACTGAGGGGCTTTGAGAGGGTAGACTCGGAGGCTGTGTGCGTGTGAGAGAGTGGGGTCGGGTCCACAGGCTCAGGTAAGGGACCGATCATTTGGGATCTCACAAAAACTCTTCCTTCAGAGTTGAGAGCCTTTGGAATTCCCCACCCTAGAACACTTTAGACGCTCCCTTGTTGAAGATATTCAAGGCTGGAACACATAAATGCTTGATTTCTCGGAGGCTGAAGAGATCTAGGGAGGATATCGGCAAAGATCATACTGAATGGCAGGGCAGGGTTGAAAGGGCTAATGATCCACTACAGCTCCAATTTCTTACATTCTGATTCAAGCGATAAGCAAACAGGGGTTTGATTACAGTGGACACAGAGGGTACCAAGAAGACTCCTAATTGATCACCTATGGATCCTATGTCCAATCAAGGTTGGCAGACCAACTGGTGCCACCAGTCCATTGCTAGGATCAGAAGCTCTGAGGCCCCAGCAACGCTAACCACTAAAGGAAGGTGCAGCTGAGGGGGTTAGGGATGCCAGGAACTGGACCAAGTCACGGAGTACAGCATAGAAACAGACCCTCACTCCAATTCGTCCATGCTGACCTGAACTAATCTAGTTCCATTTGCCAACATTTGGCCCATATCCCTCTAACCCTTCCTATTCACGTCCAAATGCCTTTTAAATGTCATAATTGTACCCGCCTCCACCACTTCCTCTGGCAGCTCGTAAATCTTTTCTGCACCCTTTCAGGTTTGGCAACACCTGTTCTGTCTGCTGTAGGAAAGATAAGTACATCATTCTTATCAATCATTGCTGATTGTTCTAACTGGCTATCGACTGCTATTTTTCTGAATTATGAGCATGCACACATTTTGTTTTCTTTATCTGACACCATTAGGTCATGTGATTTAGCAGCATGTGTAGGTCATTCAGCCCAATGTGTCTGTTCAGCCATTCAAGTGAGATCATGGCTGATTCTCAGCTCCATTTTTGAGCCTTTGCCCCATAATCCTGACTGAATAAATAACTGTTTATTAATATGTAGCAGGTTGAAAAAGGCTATTGACAGCCAAATAGACTCAGGCAAGACATGTGACTAACAGTGCGCAATCAGAAGGCTCTCCAAAGGCATGCATGCCAAGCGTGAAGTTGGCACCATTTTCCCACAGATGTGGAATTGGTTCTCCTGAAGATTCTGTTCACTCTCGGAATCACACAAAAGGGAGGCCATTCAGCCCAGTAACCTGGTCTAGGTTCTTCAGAAGAACTAGCCAATACCTCCCACAGCCGTGCTCCTTCGTCATTTTCTTCAACTGTATGTTTTTAATTTAAGTTCCCAAATGATCTGTTTCCGCCACACTTTCTGGCAGCGCATTCCGGATGGCAATAAGTTGTTGCATTAACAGAATTTCTCATTTCTCTGTTTCAAAAGGAAACATGGCAGCACACAGCAAGATCCCGCAAACAAGCTAATAAATCTGTGGTGATGGCGACTAAAGGGTGAATTCTATCGTTCAGGGAAGGTATCCTGGTCTACTTCTGAATAGCAATATATTATCGCCACCCAAGAGGCCCTTAGTTGACTATCTCACTCGTGAACCTGTCCTTTATAGTTGTCAGTCAGCGAATTGGAGTGGGTTCTGTTTAACTAAAAGGCAGAACTGGAAGATAAGAACTGCTGGATGAGAGGGGGCCAAGGTCCAAGTAGTTCACCTTTAATATCAGTGTGTCATATGATGCAGCAATAAAGGAGGTGTTGCTGACTGTGGCGATTAATCAGTTAGACTCCAATGGACTCAAGGTGAGGAATGCTCTAGCTCTGGGAAATATTACAAGGGCACCAGTTCCTCCAAAAGCCTGTTGCAATTGTCTAAATGATATGTCTCAAGTTACCCACATTGTCCCAACACAGGCTTGGGAATTCCACATTGAAGATAGGTGCTTAAAAAAAAAGCACTTTTTGCTCAACTCAGAAAAATACCTAAGCTTACTTACTCAGCTATTTCCTACCCCCAGTGGCATTATCGAGTAACCTCTTAATTATATCTCAAATAACTTTGTCAATATTTCCATGAATAGAAAACAAAATTTAAAAAAAGCAAAGTGCAAACTTTTAGTCCCTTCATGGGATTATTTTCTTCATTCCTGAATCCTCCAGGAGCAGTAAAGAATCCGCTTCTGCACTGCGTAGGCCTGAGGGAGAGAACCCATCCAGGTATGTAAGGCTGGGACATTATATAGGGAGGTAACTTCAATTCAAATATTGTGAGAATGCTGACAGGGAGGAATAAGGAAAACCAGCGCCATGCTAGCTCTGAGCTTATTAATAGCACCTTTAACACAATGAAACATAGTAAGAGATTTGACACTGAACTACACTGCAGAATGTCAGGGGGTGATCAAAAATCTGGTCCAAGGAGTAGCTTCAAGAAGGATCCTAAAGAATGAAAGAGAGAGAGAGAGAGACTGGAGAGAGAGAGAGACTGACAGACAGACAGAACTTGGGGCCTCACACAGTGCAAAGCACAGCTTCCAAATGGAAGAAATGAAAATCTGGGATATGCAAAAGGCCACAGTTTGAGGGGCGCAAAGATCTCTCAGGATAATGGCAATAGATGAGGTCGCAGAGTTGGGGAGGGGTCAATTGTAGAATCTCTATCTTGTGAAAGGCTGCCATTTGGCCCACCAAGTCCAAACTTACCCTCCGAAGAGCATCCCACCCAGATCCACCTCCCTACTCCATCCCTGTAACCCTGCACATATGACCTAGTTTGCACATCCCGGATACTATTAAAGCAGCTCTTTGATTTGGGGAGGCAATGGCCTAGTGTATTATTGCTGGACCATTAATCCAGAGACCCAGGTAACGCTCTGGGGACCGGTGTTCGAATCCCACTATGGTAGGTGGTGCAATTAAAATTGAATAAATATCTAGAATTAAGAGTCTAATGATGACTGTGAATGAATTGTCAATTGTCAGAAAAAAAGCCCATCTGGTTCACTAATGTCTTTTAGGGAAGGAAGCTTCCATCTTTCCCTGGGCCTACATGGGACTCCAGACCCACAGCAATGTGGTTGACTCTTAATGCCCTCTGGGCAATTAGGGATGGGTGATAAATGCTGGCCTAGCTAGTTGTGTCCAGTGCAATCCCCAACAACCAATAGCCAACGTGTACAATCTGCAAGTGAGTAGGAATCTGCTCCTTGGCTCTGGAGACAGGGCAAAACTTGACAAGCTGCCACTCCAACCACCGAATGCCTGACTCAGTACAGAAAGAGGGCTCGAACCTTGGCTCACTTTGTTAACCCACACAGTCCTCTCATCCTTAAAATGGCGAGCTGTCAGAAACCTTTAGTTCAGTATTTGGTGTTCCATACAGCATACAGAAGACATTAGGGGTATCTGCAATGAAATTCAATCAAAGGTTCCTCCTGGAACAAGCTGAAGCCTGTTTGAACAGTCAAGACCACCCAGCCTCAACAAGGTACAGTCTGGCAGGGCTGCAGAACATGTTCGGAGATGCTACAGCATCTGTCTGGGAACTAGGAAACGGAAAATATCACTTTAGAGAGAACAGGCTGAATTCACACAAGGTCTTTCACAACGGTGTCCAAAACGCTTTACAGCCAATTAAGTTTGCCGAAGTATAGTCATAACGGAGGAAGCAGAGAAGCGGATGCACACAGCAAGATCCCACAAGTGACAATAGCCAGATGATCTGCTGTTTCAGGATGTTGGTTCAGCGACAAATGTCGGGCAGATCAACACTCCTGGTTTCTTCCTGAACAATGCTGCGGGATTGTTCACATGTACCCTAGGGAGTAGAAGGGGCCTTAGTTTATCATCTCATTGCCCTCCGTATTGTACTGGGGTGTCCAGCCTAGATTTATGCATTCAAGCCTGTGGAATGGGACCTGAACGCCCAACATTCTGCTGCTATCTGGGCAGCAAACCTATAATTGAGTGGCTTGCCAACAATGCAGCTGGCCACCCACAAACATCGAACGTGTATTTTTGTGATGGTGAGCCACCGTTTTAAAGGAACGGTTTTATTTTGGGTTTGCTCAGCGCATGATTACGAGTCAGTTTAGTCAGAGGTATTTTTACCTAGCAGCAGCTGACGGAAGAAGTTGGAAGCTAAATAATGCTTCAGGACGCAGATCTCAAGATTACATACATAGAACTAGACAGGAATTTACAGCACAGAAAGAGGGCTTTCGGCCTGCGACAGGCTCATGCTGGTCTTTTGTGCTCTCCACAAATTCTCCTCCATTCCATTTTATTTAAAATGCATCTCCCTATCATTCTATTCTCGTCTCCCTCATATATCTAGCTTCACACTAAATATATCTAAGCTTCTTGCCTTAAATATATCTTCAGGTAGCAAGTTCCACATTCCTAATGCTCTCTAAATAGGACTCGTCTCCAGTATTCTTCATAAGATTGATTTGTGACTTTCTTCCATTTATGGTTCCTAGTTCTTAAAACTCCTTTACAAATGGGAGCATTTCACTTCAACTACTGCATTGAACCCTGCATTAAATTTTACAGATCTCTATTAGGTTGACTCTCTTCAGCCTTTATTTCTGCAGAAAATTGCCCTGACTTGCTTAGTCTTCCCTGAAATTTACGTAGATTCTCAGTCTGCATCATCGTGCAAGTCCTTGCATCTTAATGCTTCAACATTAAAGTAGCAGAGGCAACATTACGGTGCCTTTTTTTCACATCACAAGGATAAAAAAGATTTGACGAGGAAGGATAAGGTACTTCAGGATGCTATAGTGAGCAAGTCATAAACTAAAGGTATGCTTTTGTACTGTTGTGAAAATCTAAGCAGAAAGCTTACATGGGTGAAATAGGTTTGAGTGCTCACATCTGATGGGCCACACTGGGCATCTGGTCTATTTTATTACGATAGAATCCCTACAGTGTGGAAGCAGCCATTCAGTCTATTGATTCCATATCGACCCACTGAACAGCATCCTGCTCAGACCCAACTCCCATCCTATCCCCACAACCCTGCATTTCCCATAGCTAGCTCACCAAGTCTACACATCCCTGGACCCATTGGACAATTTAGCATGGCCAATCCACCCAAGCTTTGGACTGTGGTAGGAAACCAGAGCATGCAGACACAGGGAGAATGAGCAAACTCTACACAAACGGTCGCTCGAAGGTGGGATCGAACCCGGGTCCCTGGCGCTGTGAGGCAGTAGTGCTAACTGCTGAACCACTGTGCCACTCTAACACTTTCATTGCTGTTGAATGTATCTTCATCCAACCAGCAAGAAATGAAAAGCCAAATTTGCAGCACCTCCTGCCCATTTGTTGATAAAGGAAAGCTGCTCCCATCATTCTCACTGGCCCTTTCTCTTTCAATGCCAGTCTTCCCAAAGCTGCCAAGAGGGAGGGTCAACTCAAGACAGTATCGTTGACTGCCAAGTACAGTTGTTGCCAGTCAAGAATCTGGAAAAAAATGCATCCCCCCAACTTAAGGGAAAAAAACAGGAACCAGTTCAAAATAAAAATAAACAGTGATAAGATAATCAGTCAAATAAAACTAAGGCTATGTACACAACTAGGCTTGTGTGTGTGGATAAACAAATTGCTCTTTATACTGCACTGAACAGACACTAGGCTCATTTCAGTAGCTGTCCCTGATCCAGACAGACACTTCTTAACACACAAATTCCCACTGGGGATGGACGCTTCAGCAAGGCATCCCAGGATCTGTGCAACACTACAGTTCCCCTGAAGACACAAGTACAGGCTGTCCCCAGTTTATGAACAACTGACTTCACCAACGCTGGCACTTATGCACAAAATTTCATATTACTATTAAGTTTAAGGATCCAACATGCAAACGTTCATTTGCTCTTATCAATGGCTATTTTATATTGCACTGTATGGTGTTTCATTGTGTACAAATCAACTTACAAATGTGCTCAGGATTGGAACCTATTCATAGACCAGGGATTGCCAGCACAAAGTGGATTTCTTTAGAGACGGCCAATGCACAGACCAGGGATGGACAAATAAGGCAAGTTGCCATAGTTCCAGGGGACCACAGGGAACAAACATACACAGCAGACAGCCAACTGAGCGAACCAACCCTAACATATACCAGGGCCTGTGCGTGTGCACCACTCAGCATCACAATGCCTGTAGCCATCCCAACATGAACACAAGCTCCTCTTAGGTTGCCAGCACATGCAGCAGCACTCACCATTGGGATGCCTGCACAAATACCAGCATCGAGACAATTTCCAATTTCTGAGGGTCAGTGCGCACGCATTGGTTTTCATCAGAGTAGAAATGCACATACCAGCAGCAATTTGACAGCACTATCATTTTTTCAAAAAAAATTGATCCATGAGATGTGGGCACCACTGACCTGTCCCGCATCTCTCATCTGTTCCTAGCTGCCCTTGAGAAGGTGGTGGTGAGCTGCCTTCTTGAACCGCTGCACTATGTGCTGTGGGTCTTGCCACCATGGAAGTGATTCCAAGACCCAGCCACACCAAAGAAATGGGGCTATATTTCTAAATCAGGATGGGGAGTCTTCCCACATACCTATTACGTTGTCCTTCTCAGTGGTTGAGGTTGTGTGGGGGTTTGGAGGAAGCTACCTAAGGAGCCTTGATGAGTTGCTGCAAAGCATCTGGTAGATGGTACAAATTGTTGCCACTGAGTGTCGACATACAATGGAGGGCATGTTGAACGTGGCAGTTCTCCTTACAGGAGACCAGTACACACACCAGCTACCAACAGGCTGCAGTACAAATATCCACCAGGCTTGCTGGGGGTCTTCAGAAGTCAACCACACTGCATGAGGACGACAGGTCTTTACAGCACATGTGGGATTTTCATGACAATCCAGCAGCATTGTGGTCACTTTAATTGAGAACAGCATTGTAAATATCAATTTGTGGTTTAAAGCAAACTGAACTGATGTTCTCAAAGTTCCTTGCTGGTATTTGAACGTGCACACTCTGAAAATCCAGCCCAGTAACATAATCAACATGCTATCATGCTCACTATAAGAAGCGTGTGGTACATTGTACAGGTAGATGTACAGCACAGAAGTGGCTATTCGGCTCATTGTACCTATGATACAAAACAGAGCAATTTCAGTACAAGGCATTATTCGGGAGTTACCCAGCTCAGTGCAGGGCACCATCAGAAGCAGCATTTCCCCATTGGCATGTTAGCACTTGTTCTGTAGCAAATTCACAACAACATCCATCTCATATGAAGACCTGTTCCCATAACAACCACAGATGGCTAACACTTTTCAGTCCCTCACCAATCTGGAGCAGAGCCACCTCATGCCCTCTTTCCTTCCTGGACCCTCACCCTCATCTAAAATGACCATGCTCAATGGATGCGGCTACAGCATGGAAGCCTCACCTTAGACATCTCCTGTGGGCTAACCTGGCTGTTTTGGACGCGTGTTTTCATTCAGAATTGTTTCACTGAAATTGCAACAATACGATCGCCATCTTTACTTACCTGACCCTTTCCCATCGGAAGATGGTATCCACGAAAAAGCACTATACCCTCTAATATATTTATTTTGGGAGCTCTGTGCACCTTCCTGCCAACCCATCTCCCTGCTTGGAGGACAAACAGATGGGAAAATACTAATTTAGATAGAATAGAAAGGTCTCAGGTTTGCATTCCGATCTCTGACAGCTTAGTTAAGTTGAGTCAATGTGACAGACCTCAATAACCCTGGCAAATCTGCCCAGAGTCCCCAACCCTCTTATTACCAGCCAGCCATCACCACATTGGAACACGAAAGACAGTGGCTGTCGGACGAGGGCAGCATCAACATTTAGCTGTGATTCTCTAGCAGTTAAACAGCTCTGCAGCAGGAGAGCTTTCGCTTTCCTTCCTTTCCTTTTCCTTTCCTAACAGTAGTTAGATCCTTCTACATTCAAATTCACGAGGGGAGGAGGTAGAGGAATCACCATAGATCAGTTAAAACAACAGCCCACTGGGACAAACAAAGAATTTTAGAAGTGGGGTAAGAGAGCAGTGAATGAGAGAGAAAATTAGGAAAAGAGAAAACTGAAGGAAGAAAAGCACACAATTACGTAGCACTGCTCACGACCTCCAGCTCTCCCACAGCACTTTGCAATCAATGGAGTGTATACTTTTGAAATGAACCAAATGTTGTAGGAACTGCAAAGCAAACTCCCACAAACAGCCATGTGATCATATCTAGTTAATCCTGTTCTAGTGATGTTGGCTGAGGAATAAATGTTGGTCAGGATAGTGGCAGGCCTTTCCAGCTCTGATTTGCCATTGAGCAATGGAATCTATTGCATCCATCTGAGAAGCCTCATGTTAAATATCTCATTCAGTGCAGCACCCCCTCAGCATTGAAGTGGGAGCAACAGGTTACATATTGCATTTTAAATTTCTGAAATAGCACTTGAACCCTCAAACCATTAGAGAGGGGAAAAATATCATTGAGAAAAATCACAGCATTTCCCAGTTCATCTGTTCATGAGTAGTCTACGTTGGAAAATGGTTATGACATCAACTGTGGAGCTGTCCCTTTAAGGCCACTCTTTACATACTCCGCAGGTAATTATAGCCCTTTTAAATTCCAGACATCAATTACAGGCAGCAATTTGCTTTCTGCTCCAGGTCAAGAAGAAATTATAATGCTTGGCTTCCTTTCCCTTTCCTTTGTGAACATTGCTTTCTTCCATAACATGCCAAGTGACCTCTGGGCATTGCACAGATCTTGTACTAAACACTAGAATATAGAATTCTGTCTGTCTACACACCGATAAATCCAGATGCACCAGGAGATGTTTAGGAGAAGAGAACAGAACAGAACCTCATGTAAAACACAAACAAACTTTCAGACGTTAGAGCCCCTTTAAGGAGAGTTGCTGTGAAGTGGTGACTAGGGTTAAGTTCATTCAAAGGTTATTGATAATCCTGGCTGACAATTCAAACCCGGGTTTATATGTGGGAAGTTGATTAAGAGCTTGTGGCCATATTGGCTCCAATACTTTCTGGCCCTGGAGCTCCATGCACTGCTGGCATTAGGCGACATGTGATACTATTCTGTGACCGCCAGGAAGCATGGACATAAATAAAGGTCTGTCATATTAGAAGTGAGTTTATATGGATCAACACTCGGCAAGTACCAAGCCTAAGCCAACACAGTCCATCATTATGTCAATACACCTCTTGTGCAACACTCATAAGTCACAAGCTCAAATTATACTCATTACTCCATCCCTGGTGATAGATCTGTAACCAGTAGCACTTCACACCCTTGTATAGCACAGCACATAATTTTCTATTCCGATGCAATCCAGGTTCTAAGTACGCCTTTGGGAAGTTTTTTTACCACTATGACTGGGTGTGTTGCAAGATTCCTTGCACTCACCTTTCTATTTACCGAAATTGTAGGGAAGCAGAGGATGTCTATTCCAAACTGTATACACGATAACAGGAGGATCAATAAACTGCCCACTTGAAATGCAATCTCACCACAGGATCCCAATTAACGACATTCCTTTACATTCCACCACTTGGAATGTAAAGGGATGTCCTAAATTCTTAATTTTTCACTAATAAAGCAAAACCTTTCCCATGCAGTATCACTCTGCACATTCTCAATGTACTGAACCCCCTTTGAATTCACTCCTACCGTACAGAATGCCCAAGGTTAAAGCTTACTTGCATCACTTCTTAGTGAGACAAAATACGTTGCCATCATATCCAAAGCCTAGAATTCCACTGAAACAGACACTCCCCAATTTCAATTGGACGAGGTATCCATCCATCCATTACCATGTAGAATTTCAGTGAACCAAGACCGTTTCCTAACCACTTCCATTGAACAGTGGCACGCTCTCAAACAATGAGAATAATTTTTCTATCACTTTTATTAATGAAAGGAATCAATTTTGGTTTGAGAGACAATGTCACTTTGGAAACAGCTTGAGAGGGTAGCCACTATGTCTCCAATGGATTACAAACTACAGTATTTTAATACAGTACAGAAAAGTATTAGCCATTACAGTTTACATTGTTCAAGTGTAACCTAGACTTGCCCAGTGTTGGCAATGTTTCCCTCTCAAGACTGGCATGTTGTCCAGATGATTAAAGAGGCAGTGGTATATATTTACAAATGGCCTGTTTTGATCTCCAGTGCACGAAAAATCACAAACCAAGCCGAAACCTTCCTGTTAAAGTGGATTTTTTTTAGAACTGGAATTGACCTCTGAACAAATGAAGTCACTGTAATTAATAAATTCCAAATAAGAAAAAGCCAGGGAATAATTATTCAGAATCAACAAGTTGTTGCGATGTAAGTTGCAAACGGAAGCGACATGCAGTTGCAAAGCAGAAATTTGGAGGGCTGCAAAGGAATGATATGGTGGGGGTGGGGGGGATTCTGGATAGCTTTATCAAAGTGCTGGCATCGGTACAACGGGCCAAATGTCCTGTATCATCCTTCAGCTTGAAGCAGAATGCTTTCGAAAGATGGGAAAGGGAGTGCCCTAGCCCATCCTATATCATCTCTGAGTGAGGCTAATTTAGGACAGGGAGAGAGAGGGTGTAAAAAAATAACAAGCAAGCTCTATTTGTCCATCCTCTTATCTGCAGCTCCAACTCCTGCAAGGCAGGTGACCTGACTGGCATCTCCTGGCACAGTCAGATGCCAACCAGTTGAGGTGGTCCAGCAGCAGCAGCAGCAGCAGAGTGAGGGGGAAGAAAAGTCAAAAGCAAAGTTCTGACATTTTTCACTTGTGACTCAGGTACTGCCAAGAGAGACGCTCCCTTGTTCCACCATCCAGCTCCCAGGGCTCAAACAGCGACAACACATCGCGTTCGTAAGACTCAACTAATTGCAGCTTAAGCCGGCAGCAAAATTACACTGGCATTGGCTCAGGACCTGTAAGGGTTTTATGACTGGGTCAAGGCACGAAGCTCGGGGAGGGTCGCACAAAAATCTATCGCCGTAGCTCTCAAACGATGAAACTTTAGTTAAGATGAACGAGTCTGTATATACCGCGCCCTATCAGTTCCAGGGACCAGGAGGGTCGACTGTGAATGTTCATGGGACAGACACTTTCCAACCCAACACTCGAATGACACCAAGGTACGAACCACTAAGCGATCAGCTCAAGAGAGAGAGAGAAATCACAGAATCTTACCCAACCACTTTGTGATTCTTCTGTTCAAAGTCGTCATTGACACATCTTTACTTCTCACAATTCGGTGAAGCAATCCCTCCTCTCAAAACGAGAGAAAACGAATAAAGCTCGATCTGAAGAAGTGTTTTCAATTAGGAACGAGCAACTGTGCTACCTCGCAGTCTCACTCAGCCCTTTCTCTCTCTCTCTCTTCCTGACTGAGCACAATCAGCTCCCTCTTTCTCTCTCCCTCTCTCTCTCCTTGAACAAGGTGTGGCAATGACATCAGTGCACGATCACCTGTCTGCTTCAGGTCAGATCTGGAAACACAGCAGCCAGCATGGAAAACTCAATAGGAGGAAGTCAAACACTGCTGACTAAACCCTGCAATCTGCCCTTAGCCCGGCCATATATTAAAAAAAAATGCTCTGGCCTAATCCTATCATCACACATCACGGGCCGGTCCTTTCACTCGCTTGGACACTCGATTACCTTATTTCCTGGTGTGCGAGAGAGTTCAAATTAGACACCAAGAGGAGGCTGACTTTTCATGCAACCCTGGAGCTAAATCCCAAATTTATTCTCATCTGGAGTAGATGCTTGACACAGATGGAATAAAACAGAAACTTTGGAAACTCAGTAGGTCTGGTAGTGTCTGAGGGGAGAGAAACGAGCGGTTTGCTACTATTCTGCTCTTGAACGCATGGTGTGCATCAAGGACTAACATTCCCGGCACCAAGACCATGCATGGACCCATGTCCCACTCCTGAAAGGGCAATTGATATCTCACGTTTGGCACTATCCGATGAATATGACCATCTCCCCAGATTCCCAGCCAATATTCACCTCACAAACACCATCATCTGTAGTTCCCTCATCGAGGGAGCTTGGTGCACCCATCATTTCCAACATTATCACAAAATCCTTGAACTTCTTTAGCTGCCGGGCACTTTGGGATGTCATGTTGGACATTCAAGCTTTTGCTGACTCCCCACCCTCCCCGAAGGTGGACAGTCTCACACCACGGGGGTGAAAGAGGGTCACAGAGCACTGTGAACGTTTAGAGGGAAACTTTAAATCCGGGTGGTGGGAAAGACTCAGCAGCACAAACATGGTATACTTTCTTCAGGGAGATACCTAGTTCAATCCCGTGCTACTCAGTTCCTCTTAGTTGAAATATGAGACTTACTTTGAAGCTTGTGTTATCAATACAACCACAAATTTTAGCACAGCAATTCTCCCTTAAAGTGACCGGTCGTCCCTCCGTTGTAGGGGAAAAAGCTGAGCTTTCTAGCCTGGGGGCAACTATCTGTGTGGAGATTGCACACATTCTCCCAGTGTCTGCGTAGGGTATCTCTGGAGGCTCCAGATTCCTCCCACAGTCCAACGATGTGCTGGTTCGGTGGATTGGCCACGGTAGATTAATCCTTCCTATTGGGAGGCAGGCAAGTAACATTTTAAGCGACAAAAGTGAAATGTAAAAGGGAGATAGGTTAGCTGGAAGTGGAGGGAGAGTGGGGGCGGGGCTCACAGTCTTGCCACACAAGAAGAATTAAACAAATTCCAAACTGGGCAAATTGGGCTCCTCAGATTCCTGAGACCACTTTCAAGTCGAGCCAGACGATTGAGATCAGAGAGTTGATTTCAGCCTCTGGCTTAAAGGGGTCCACAGTGAATACGGGCTCTGAGCAAGCCATGGGTTGTCACGATTCCCAGCTGAACTAGATGTTCCCTTCGCGCAGCACACATTAGGAAGCCTTATTAGAGGAAGGGGAATGGCAATTAAAGAAAGTGAATCTCTGCAAAATTCTTTGTGGCCTCAAGACATCGGAAGCATTTACAGCTGATGACGCGCTATTTGAAGTTCGGGCACTGTTGCCATGCCGAACATGTGGGGCAGGTGGGTTCATTTTTGCCCAAAGACAACAATGTAATGATGACCATATAGTTCATATTTATATTCTTTTTCATTTCAGTGATGCCGATCAAGGGATATTGTACATGTTTATGGGATATTGGAGAATGACCCCTTGATCTTCCAACATAGCAACAGCGGGGGCAGGCAAGTAGGCCTCAATGTTTTAACACAGAATCCCTACAGTGTGGACGCAGGCTATTCAGCCCACTGAATCCAAACTGACCGTCCGAAGAGCATCCGACCAATCTCTAACCTATCCCTGTAACCATGTGTTTGCCATGGCCAATCTACCTAAATTACACATCTTGGACTATGGGAAGAAACCCACATAGATACAGGGAGAACATGCAAACTCTGTTCACATAGTGACCCAAGGCTGGAATCGAACCTGGGTCCCTAATGCTGAGACAGCAGTGCTAACCATGAAGCCATCCTTGTCTGAAGGATTGAGGAGATTGTACAAGATGGAAATTTAAAAGTGCTACATGATCTGCTGTACACAGGAATACTGTTCCCGGTTTTATTGCTGTGGGAAATCAAATGAAAGTATGGCAAAAATAGTGCCCCTCAGGTTCTGTTTGATACAATGCCCTGTTGAATACAGGTATTCTTTGTTAAAATGGAGGTCCTCACTCGCTTGGAAATTAAGGGATCCCCAGCTTTACTCAAAGGAGGGGGGATTTCTGCTCTTGACCTCCTGTTCAGCCAAAATTATAAAGGAAAGCTTCTGACTGTCTCTTTTACAAGTTCTTTCTCTGTACAAAAAGTGATGACTTCAACAACCACATTGTGAGAAGCACTTGAGAATTTTGATAAAACCACAAGTGCGACAATTATATTCCACTAGGAGTGATTTGTAATGTTCTCTAGATACAGCTGAGAGCTGAGGTAAGCCTTGGTCTCGTGCAGTTGCAGCATTAGTAGTTTGGACGTGGGCCTTGAGGTTGGAAAGCTAAAACTTGTTAGTTGCCAGTCTCTATTGTCAGGTTAAACCCGCTCTATTTGACCTCTTTTTTTGAGTCAGACTTGAACCTTAGAATTCAACAGCCAGGGTGCAACCATTACAGCT
Organism: Stegostoma tigrinum; assembly: GCF_030684315.1. NCBI lineage: Eukaryota > Metazoa > Chordata > Chondrichthyes > Orectolobiformes > Stegostomatidae > Stegostoma > Stegostoma tigrinum. Next base: position 76,856,976 of record NC_081363.1, on the reverse strand, counting down.
CTCCCCAAGGACTGTGATGGTTCAAGAGGCAGCTCCCCACCACCTACACCAGGGTAATTAGAAATGGGCAACAAGTGCTGCCCATGTTTCCTTGAATGAAGAATAACAGGGGGGTGGGGGAGGAGAGAGAGAGAGAGAGAGAGAGAGAGAGAGGGAGAGAGACTTCACTGAGCCCACACTGGCAATTAGTACATTCCTGCAAAGGTCAAGGTGCAATGCTTCACACTATGGAGAATCAGTTAAAGCCGGAACGTAAAGTCGAGGTCAGGTATCAGCCATAATCTTATTGAATGGTGGAGCAGGTTCAAGGGGCTATGCAACTGATTCCTGCTCCAATTTCCTACATCCAGAATGTCAAGGGGATGTTAAAGGGAGGTGTGGTGGGGGGCAGAGGGCCTAGTGTTTAAAGACCTATCTCTTGCTTTGTTAGTGCTGTGGCACCAACTTCTAGGGATTCCAGTAACGTTTGAAGTTATCTGCTGCTGCACCTTTTTAACTTTAGCTTCACTGGAAGGCAATTTGTGTGGCCTCTGGAATGTAGTGTGTTCTTGTATCATGGGATCTCTTTGTCACCTAAAGACACACACAAAAGGGAATGAGAGGGAGGCCACAATAAAAACCTGGAGAGCTCTATCTATTTGAATATGGCTCTCCTAGTGCCCTGGAGGCTTTTATGATACAATATCAACTATTTAATTGACGTGAGTGAACAGCAAAACCCCTTAGCCGGAGTTGGGTGGAGTTGGAGGGGAGGGGCAAGCCCTTTTCTTTGTGTTTTATATTCCAGCTCTTCAGCAATGTTTCACAGCAAACTATGTACTGTATGAACAGTCATTGTTGTAACTTAGGAAAGACAACAGCCCATGTGCATACAACAAGAATACCACCAAGCAACCTGTCATATTGCATTCTTGAAGCATAAATATTTTTAAGACATCAGAGATGTTTACTTTTCTTCAAGTAACGTGATACAATCTTACACATGCAACTTAACCAGCAATAGTTAACACCTCAGCCAGAAGACAGCCCTTTTGACCATGCAGGATTCCCTTTGTATTGCATCGAGACAAGGAGCATCAGCTTGGATTGTATGTTCAAATCTCTTTAACCATGAGCCCTCTGATACACAGGTGAGAGCTGTCACATCAAGGAAGCTAAAGGCTAAAATTACAACTCAATGAATCAGAGATTGAAACTGAAGGAATACACTTTCACTCATGGAAAGTCAAGTAACAATGATCACCAGTAAGACAGAGAAACCCAAGATAATAGAATGTGAGGCTGGATGAACACAGCAGGCCAAGCAGCATCTCAGGAGCACAAAAGCTGACGTTTCGGGCCTAGACCCTTCATCAGAGAGGGGGATGGGGTGAGGGTTCTGGAATAAATAGGGAGAGAGGGGGAGGCGGACCGAAGATGGAGAGTAAAGAAGATAGGTGTAGAGGAGAGTATAGGTGGGGAGGTAGGGAGGGGATAGGTCAGTCCAGGGAAGACGGACAGGTCAAGGAGGTGGGATGAGGTTAGTAGGTAGATGGGGGTGCGGCTTGGGGTGGGAGGAAGGGATGGGTGAGAGGAAGAACCGGTTAGGGAGGCAGAGACAGGTTGGACTGGTAACCATTTCAGTTAGGAGTCTTGCTGGGTAAGGGATTCAGTCAATCAGACCGGAGGTTTCTTTTAGTGCAGAGAAGGTCCTGATTGATGGCACCCTGCACGGTTAGAAGGTTTGCTCATAAATCACCCCGAAACAAAACACATGAAGAAGTGTTGTTTCCATGTAGTTCCTTAACTTTCTAACTTCTTCCAAGCCTCCAAGATGTTGTGCTCCTCTAATCTGGCCTCTAATGCCACAATTATAACATTTTTACTCCCTTTCATTCATGCCTTTCTTGCCCATGTCTAATTGCCACAACCACATTGCTCTGCGTCGATGTCACATATAAGCCAGGCAGGTTAGGATGATTGATTTCTTTCTGTAAAAGGACATTAGTGAAACAGATGGGTTTTTACAATAACTGACTGTGGTTACATGGTTACAATTAGACTAATTCTTTTCATAAATTCATATTTCATCATGTGCCTTGATGAAATTCAAAATCATAGCCCCAGAACATTACCCGTGTTATGGATCACTTGTCCAGTGATATTATCACTAGGCTTCCCCAGTGATCTACCAAATTTGACAGTGTCTTTAATTCCTTCAGCCCCAAGCTCTGGAATTCTGTCCCTCTTCCCAGATACTTCTTGAAGTTCATCTCTTACACTAAACTTTTGGCCATCTGACTTAAGATCTCTTTGTGGCTGAGTGTCAGGTCTTGTTTTATATGGAGATAGTTTACTTCATTAAAAGCGCAAGGTTAACCTAACTCCTTGTTACTGGTGCTCCCCCCAACCCACCTCCCTCCATCTCACTATAGTTATGCTTGGCATTTGTCAATTCTATGACTGTCCAGTAGACTGTTATAATAATTCTCCTAGAGGTGTCAAGAAACCCAAGAGAAAGAAAAGGAAATTCTCTGTATAAGCTCACAGTAAACAAAGGACGAAAATATACACAGATGTGACCACCACACCCCCAAACAAAATCTGGTAACAGCTCTCCATACATGGAGTACTTTCTACAGCAAGAGGAACTATGGGAATTGTAGCCTCCATCACTGACCATTCACCATGAAGATTGATGCATCAGATAACCTGTGGTGGTAATACAAGGGGCTTTGTTGGAGGGAGGGGGAAGAGGGTGGGTGTGGTGGTGGAGGTTTGGATTTTTCAGAGGTCATAAATTGAAAGCCCTCTGAATACGGTATGGCCAGAGTCGATAACCATCAACCAAACTCCAAGACATGTGGATTTCAGAAACAATTTGGAATCTTCATGCTGCTGGCAGATTCACTAAAGGAAGTGGTACCTCGTGTTGCAATTCCTCAGCCTCCCCTAATAAACAGCTGTACACCATCCAATCACCTTTATCACAAGATTTAAACCTATCTTGATTTGAATAAAAGGGTGTAACATTTATGGTAAACTAAGTTTATTGAACAATGAGGAATAAAAAGGCTCTTCATTTTAGTAAATACGGTTGACATAAGGATGGGCTGCACTCCATTCTCAAACATTCCAAAGCCAGCTTATTTCAATAGAAAGCTAAAGGATGTACTCTACAACATAACGAGTAAATTGTCACTGACGCGTTGATAAGATTGCTTTGTTCGTACAGAGAGCTGGAAGACAAACTACAGAGATTCACACCAAGGAGGCACATTGTGATGAGTATAAATAACTACAGACTGAAGGCTGACATTGCCAAAACAATTGGGGGATATTTCCACAGTGAAAAGCTGTGCCAAATTGTACAGCACTCGTCTCAGGCAGGATTTTGTGACAAAAGATTCCGAACGGGAGTTTGAATCCAAAAATCTCAAGACACCCGCCTGCCCAACTGAGGCCAAAAATGGTGAGGTGTATAGACACATGTCCAGCAACCGATGTTTGGTGCAGCGAAAAACTCTGACCAAGAATTGTTTGGCCTCTTAAACAGTATAATCTCCAGCAATAGCTACAGAAGTTTGTCACTGTATTAAGACACAACTGTCACACACAGCACAAATTTAGAGCAGAGAGAGACTGGAAAACAACCGCGTGATCCCTGACTAGAGTAACAGGAGAAACTGTTTCCCAATACCTTAACAATTCAGGTTTATCTTTGAGTTTCAGTTGTTCTGTTTCCCCTCAATATATCACTGGAAAATGTGCGAAGGGCCAAGGTTCATTGCACAGGACAGAAGTTCGGCTGCAGAAGGAAGTATTCAAAATGAGGTAGGACAACACACTGTCATAAAGACTCAGAAGGGTTATAAGAGATTACACCAATTTTTGCTTTAAAATGTGCTGTTATTTTGATGGGGTACAGCTCAAATAACAAAAAAAATCACGCACCAAAAGCCTCGCAGGACAAAAACTCTCAGCTTTTCAAATTCCCATATACTGTATTTAGGAAGGAAGCCTGAAGGGGGCATCAGAGAGCAGAAGGTGGTTTTATGTCTTAAAGTGGCATGTGCTGTGGGCTGGTGGTTTGACCCCCAAGTCAGGACCTCGTGGGTTTGAGCATCACTGCAGCCTTAAACCCAGATTCCGGTGCAGTGCCGAGGGAGTGCAGCGCCGCCGCAGGTTCTTGCTTTCAACGAGGAAGTGCTAAACCAACACCCTGTCTGTCCTCTCACACGGACGTGAAACTAAAACAGTGACACGAGCTCAAAAAGGAGAAACAGGGAAATTCTCCACAATGTCCTGGTCAATATATCCTGCCACCAGTTGGTCACTCGTCTCGCCGCTGCCTGTGCAGAAATTGAAAGCTGCATTTCTCAAACAGTTGGCTAAACTTTGAAGTCGCTCGAGACTTTCAGGCGGTGAAAGTGGCTAAACAAATCCAAGACTTACTTGCCATGGACAAGATAAAGAGAAAGCGTTGGCAAGGCCCCAGTCTCTCTCATGTGATGCTGTTATCAATGCCTTTGGTCTTACAGAAGAAATCTCTTCACCGGGTACCATGGCCCAATTGGAGACTTACCAGTCTGAGTTAGGGCTACATAAGCCCACCCAGGCCTTGCAAAGCAGGGGCAAAACTCCCAGGTCCTAGCAAGGGTGGAAGGGGGCAAGGCGATGCTGCCATCCCACCAGCAGTCAGTGGGCACAGTCCCTGTTGGCGAGGGCAGATTGATTCAAAGACAGCACTCCCTCCAGCATCAGCTCATGATGACCTGCACCCTGTCTATTCAAGGGGGTGAACTGAAACTGGCAGGAATGTCGGTGCCTTCAAGATAAATAGGCAAGTGGATTAAAAGAGAAATGAAGCGATACCTACGTGTAGAGTGTTCTCGATGTTTCGCCTGTGCTCCCTGACACTAAGCGTGCCCTGGCACCTCCTCTCCAGCTTCGTCACACTGCAACATAAACAGGTTGTTCTCACTGTCTGTTGTGAGGCACTGTGAACAGCTGACTGTACCAGGCAGCGACTGACACAAGACCCCTCCTTCATCAATCAGGCGTTAACCCTTTCCCGGTCCTGAAACAGCAACATTTCCTTCGCTGCCTCTTCTCTCCTGGATCTGCAAACCCCATCCCAGGTTTCCCTCCCACCTTCTTTTGGGAGATGATGGCCCCTTGTAGCCCTGTTGGAGCATACTTAGGCGTGTTTGTGTCTGTGTGAACACGCAAATGGGAGAAAGCAGAGTCTGTTCTCAGCTGCACATGAGAATCACTGGGCACTGTTCTTGACCGTTTCGCACTTTCGGAAAGTACACTCCCCCTGCTGAGCGGATAATTGAGGGCAGCTGTGATGGCTTCGGTGGTCGAAGGGCACAGAACTATCTTGGCTAAAAACCACAAGATTGAAGAGCAGGCTATTCGATCATGGCTGAAATGTTTCTCAACTTCATTCTCTTGCCTTCTCCCTGTAACCCCTTATCCCTTCACTCATCAAGAAACTATCTCTGTTTTAAATACAGTGACTTCGCCTCTACTACCTTCTGTAGCAGTAAATTCCACAGGTTCATCGCTCTAACTAAACAAAAAATTCCCTTCATCTCAGTTCTAAAGGATGATCCCTTCACTGAGGCGGTGCCCTCAGGTCCTAGTCTTTCCTACTAGTGGAGGCATTTTCTCTCTCTCTATCCAGACCTCTTGGCATTCTATATATTTCAATGAGATGTTCCCCCCCCCCCCTTGCCATTGTCCTAAACTCTGAGGTACAGGTCCAGGATCCTCAGCTACTCCTCATGTGACAAACCCTTCATTCACGGGATCGTTCTATAAAACCTCCTCTGAACCCCTGCCAATGCCAGCGCATCCTTCCTTAGATACAGGGCCCAGAACATAATATTCCAAATGAAGTCTGACCAGGACCTTACGGGACCTCAACAGTACATCTCTACTCTTGCATTCCAGCCCTCTGAAAATGAATGCTAACATTGCATTTGCCTTCCTAACTGCCAACTGAACCTGCATATTAACCTGAAGAGAAACCTGAACTTGGACTGCCTTTGTGCTTCAGATTTCTGAAGCCTCTCCCCACTTAGAAAATAGTCCATACCTCTATTCTTCCAACCAAAGTGAATAAACTCAGACTTTCCCATATTGTATTCCATTTCCCACTTCTTTGCCCACTCTCCTAACCTGGCTTAGTCCTTCTGCAGGCTCCCCACTGCTCAACTCACACCTCGAACTCCAGCAGTCATAGAATTCCTTACACTGTGGAATTAGGCTATTCAGCCCATTGAGTCCTCATCAACTCTTTGAAAAGCATTCCACCCAGACCCACGCCCCCAACTCTATTCTTGTAACCTTGTATTTCCCATGGCTAATCCACCGAGCCCGCACATATTTTACAGACTGTGCGAAATTTATCATGGTCAAACCACCTGACCTATGCAACTTTAGACTGTGGGAGGAAACCTGAGCACCTGGAGGAAAGCCACGCGGACACAGGGAGAATGTGCAAACTCCACACAGACTGAGGGTGGAATTGAACCTGAGTTCCTGGTGCTGTGAGGCAGTAGTGCTAACCACCAAGCCACCGTGCAAAGTCATATAAGGCTTAGGAATGTTTGATCAAATTGCAACTCCAATCAATCAATTTGGCGTCAATTCAAACTTTGGTGAATATATACTTGCAACAATACTTACACTATCCCAGTGTATAAAGCGGCACTCTAATACAATTGAACTGGCAGAGGTACCTGTCAGGCTCCTGCCATCAGTACAGGAGGTGACCATTCAGTCCCTTTAGCCAGCTTGACCTTTCAGATAGCTTGTGGTTGACTTATACCTCAACTCTATCCACTGCCTTTGTTCCACATCTATTCTCGCCCAACAAATATCCATCAATCGCAGTTTGCAAAATGCAAACTTTGAAGCTGGAGTTCAGATTCTGCAAGATCTGAAGACAGCAGCATGGAGGATTTCCGTTCAGAAACCACAGAATAATTACCGTGCAGAATGGGCCCTTTCAACCCGTCGTCTCTGTGCTAGCTCACTGATGGTACGATTCAACTAGTGCTGTTTCCACTGTCTCTCTCCACACACCTTCACATTCTTCTTTTCTAGTGTACCTCAAATGGACCTTCTTCCATGAATGCATTGCAGACCCTGACTGCATTCGGGATGAAAAAAGGTTGCCCATCACTTCTTTTACCAATTTTGCTAAAAATTGGTGCCATCTGCTTCTTGATCCTTCCATCAATGGAAGTGGTTTCTCCCCACCTAGACCCCTCATGATTTTGAAGACCACTATCAAATTTCCTTTCAGCATTCTATTCCCTGGGTCAAACAGATTCAACTTCTCTGATCCACCTACACAGCTGAAGTCCCTAAATCGTGAACCCATTCCCACGTATACTTATTGGTCTGAGTGTGAAAAGGTGCTTCCTAATTTAACTCTTGAATGAGCCAGTTCTAGCTTTGAGAACATGTTCTCTTCCTCATTCATAACAGAAAACAGTTTCTGTGTCTATGTCATTGAATATCAGTATCTAAATACCTCAACCAACTAAACTCAGGGAGATAAAAAGTCCCATCACTTGTTTTAACCATAACCCAGCAAGTATCAGTTCTTGGGGGAAAAAAAGAGATGGAAAGTGCTGATGGTTTAAAAACAGACTGAAACCCGAGAAGTGTGGTAGCTGCAGGAGACAGTGTCCCTGGCTCAGAATCAAAGAGCTCGGCTACAGTCTTTAATTACAGTATCAGCAGGAAACCATCAGACCATTATCGCAGTAAAACAGTACTCAACATCAAGTGAAGAGCTCAGATCAGCCCCAGGGATAGGGACAGATTGGCACCGGGGGAGGGAGAGAGGAGGAGCTCACATTCACAAGCAGGGTGGGAAGAGGATGTAGTGACAACAGGAGCAAGGTAAGAAGAGGGCTGTGTGCTGAAACAAAGGAAGGGTGAAGGGTAGGTGGAGATAGATGAAGAGAATGCACAGAAGCCACACAGAGAAGGAAGAATATAACCACAGGCACCGAGGAAGGAAGTAACCTAAAACGTTCAAAAGCACAGTTTAGAAGCAGGAATAGGCCACTCGAGCCTCCTCTGCCATTCAATCAGATCATGGCTTGGTTTCCACCACCTTTAGAGAAAGGAAATTCAAAAGACTGTCAACTGTCTGGGAGAAAATGTTTCTCCTCCTCTCGGTCCTAAAATGCAGGGTTGCCAACTGTCATTAAATTTATACTTGGAGATTCCATCACGTAAAGTCATACAACTGTACAGCACGGAAACAGACCCTTCGGCCCAACTTGTCCATGCCGGCCAGGTATCCTAACTAATCTAGTCCCATTTGTCAGCATTTGGCCCATGTCCCTCTTTATCCTTCCAGTCATGTACTCATTCAGATGCCTTTTAAATGTTGTATTTGTACTGGGCCTCCACCAGTTCCTCTAGCGGCTCATTCTCTACACACATCACCCTTAGTGGAAAAAGTTGCCCCTTAGGTCCCTTTTAAATCTTTCCCCTCTCACCTTAAACCTATGCCTTCTAGTCCTGAACTTCCCCTACCCTGGGAAAAAGACCTTGGCTACTCATCCTTTCCATGCCCTTCATGATTTTATAAATCTCTCTAAGGCCAGCTCTCAGACTGTAGCATGACATTGCCTCCACATTCCAGCCATTAGTTGGCTAATACACCCATCTTCACGATGATCTATGCAGCTCCTGTGCCAGTTGGAAAGCTGAAATTAGCAAAGATTTCAACATCAGTCAATGCTTGAAAAATAGTTTCCAGATTTTACACCTAAACTACTTGGATTTCATTTTAGGAATGTAGCTCTGTGATCTGGATTCTGCTAATTGTTTTGTCACTCACCCCCCACACCCTAAAACAGGCACTGGAATCGCCATGTGTGAATATCCAGCATGATTTCAATGGAAAGCAGCCTTGTGGCATTTTGATGCTGCCTACTCACTTCTTCTAGGCAGCATTGCTCAATGGAGGGCCAAACCCAATATTTGCTAGCACTACTTAAAGCTGCATTGAGGCTATATGGAGCAGATATTAGGAATCCATGTATGAGCCAAATCTGAGCAGTCAAAGCAAGAATGAGACAGCATGGGACAGTGTGAGCTCATGGCTTATAGCCTCTACCTTAGACACTGTAGTAGAGGAATCGCAAAGGAGAGATGGCGTGTTTGCACTGGGATCCAGGAGACCCTCCACACATATGGACTTAAGGTTGTGAGTAAAAGCAGGTCACCGTGGAGGTTAGTCAAGCCATGGGGAACTGGACATGGTACTGTAAGAAGTTCAAGGATGTCACATGGCCAGTCAAGGTCAGCAAACGCATCTTCAGGTGCTGTGAGCTATAAATTAGACCATTATCCTCAGTCACTGCTCATTTACCACATCCTCCAGCAGTCAACTGTCTACAACTGCTATCCATCGGGGTACATACCTCACGTGAATAGGCTTCACTTCAACTAACTTCTCACACTAAGCACTGCCGGGAATCTCAAACCCATATTACGCACCCCCTGCCAGACACATCAGAAGAAACGCATTGCCTGGCACTCTCTGGCACACTTCCCTCTCTCACACTGGGGAAGGCAGCACACAATGGAATTAACGGTGGGGGTGGGGGGGGGGGGGGGGGAAAACACACATGTTCTCACCTTCTCATATGGGCATTAATGCTGACCATTATGGAAGGCTATGCTGAAGAGGGCAGAGCCTTTGAGGAAGCAGAATCTATTGAGGATGATGATATCATTGTACCTCAGCCTCCCTTTCACAGCTCATCCGGGCCGCATCCCACAATCCTCACTAGGTCCCAGACTTCCCAGCCCTTTATCACAACCCCTAATACATTTAGATTTACAAGGATATTTCCAGGGTTGGAGGATTTGAGCTGTAGAAAGATGCTGAATAGACTGGGGCTACTTTCCCTGGAGTCTGGGGCTGAGGGATGACCTTGTATAAGATTATAAAATCATCAGAGGCGTGGATAGGGTGAATAGCCAAGGTTTTACCCTGGATAGGGGAGTCCAAATCTGGAGAGTGGAAAGATTTAAAAGGGACCTAAGGGACAACCTTTTCATGCTGAGGATGGTGCGTGTATGGAATGAGCTGCAAGAGGAAGTGGTGGAGGCTGGTACAATTACAACATTTAAAAGGCATGTGGACGGGTACAAGAATCAGAAAGGTTAGAGTAATATGGGCTAAATGCTGACAAAAGGGGACTAGATTAATTTCGGATATCTGGTCGGCATGGATGAGTTGGACCGAAGGGTCTGTTTCCTGCTGTACATCTCTACAACTCTGACTTTATGCAATCCAACCAGGCAATGAAGGAGAACCAGAAATAATGAGGATGTGGCACTGTCGATGCTTCACACTGACTCTGTGTAATAAATCAGAGGGAAGGTCTGTACATGGTGAATTATAGGTGCAGACAGATACATGGAAGTTTGGAACTGGGTCTCTTCCACAGCCACCTATGGTTGGTTCACTGTGGTTGGTTAGCGTCATGGCTGCAGCAGGTGACAGATTTCAATGACATCTTTCCCGGTGAAGAAGAATGCCCCAAGTATTTCAGCCAGCCTGAAAGTTCCTTTGGGAAGATTCCTCCTTGAACATTCTGTGAGGATTTGCCTTTGTGCTGAAAGATTTCCTTGCCCTTTGCTAGCAGTTTCGTGTCTTGCTCTACAGAGTGCCCATTCCTTCTCCCAGTCTCAAACCATTCCTAGTGGAAGGCCTATTTGGGCCTGTGTCTGGTTTACACCATAGCTTTGAAGTCCGGAAAACATCCTTCAGCACCTGTCACAACACTTCCTCAAGGCCTCTGCAACTTGAGACTATCAAAACATGGGGAACTGTGGTAACAAACTGAAGAAATCGAGCAGAAACTAAGCTGAAAACAATTGACAACATCTTTGACAATGAATTGTTTCACCTGGAGAGCGTCTGAACACAGACAGTGAGCGGTGCCAACACAGCCAACTGTGAGGGCAGCAGAGCACGTGTAATACTGTCGACATCCATCACTCACACAAGGCAAGGCTGAAGCATTTGAAACGGTCTTCAGCTAGAAGTGCCAAGCAAATTGAGTGTGTGTCTCTCAGGGTGTGTGCGTGTGCGTGTGCCGATCATCTTGGCCTCCAGATATCCCCAACATCATGGATGCCAGTCTTCAGCCAATTCACATGATACAAAGAAATGGTTGGAAACACTGAATGCTACAAAGGCTCCAGTCCCTGATAATAATGATTAGTGCTCCAAAAAGGAGTGCAGTGCCAGACATTGGATGTTCCCAATGAGAGAGAATTGGAAGTGTCATATTGGACACAAAATATTAATTTTATTTCTCTCTCCACTGTTGTTGTCAGACTAGCTGAGCTTCTCCAGCACTTTCTATTTTTGTTTCAGATTTCCAGCATCCATAGAATTATATAAGTGATATAGCATAGAAGGCAGCCATTCAGCCCACCTTATCCAAGCCAAACCAAGGAGTTTGCTTCTGAAGAGAGTTTATGACTATTGACCATGAGCGTTCAATGACATAACCATCACTGAATTCAGTCATTGTCAACCTCCTGTGAGTCACCACTGACCTGAAACCCAACTAAATAAATATAGTGGCCACAAGAGCAGATCAGAGATATGGAACTCTGCAACTGGTAACTCATTTCTTCTCTTCCCAAAGCCTATCCCACCATCTGCAAGGCACAGGTCTGGTGTGTGATGGAATGCTTGGACGATTGTAGTCCAACCACACTCAGGAAGCTTGACACCACACAGGACAAAGGAGCCCACCTGATTGGCACTACATCCCCAATCATCCACTCCCTCCACCACTGACGCACAGTGACATCAATATGTAATATCTACAAGAAGAGCTGCAGTAACTGTCCTTTGATAGCAATTTCCAAATCTATGACTTTGTCTGGTTAGAAGGACATGGGCAGTGGATACATGGGAGTACTACTACTTGCAAGCTTCCCTCCCAACCAAACGCCATCCTGATCTGGTATTTTATCACTGTCCATTCAAAGTCACTGAGTCAAAAGTCCTGAAACTGACTTTCGAGCAGGTGTGCATTATGACTATTACAGAGGTGTGGGATAGGCCATGGAGTTTGTTCCTCAATTCACTCAGATCATGGGTGACCTGACAGTCTTCAGCTCGAGTTTCTTTCCTATTTCCCCATCAATCTCAATTACCTTACCGATTGGAAAGCTGCTTATCACAGCTTTGCAAACACTTGTTGACCCGGTCTCAACAACCTTCTAAGAGAAGGCAGTTCCACTCTCCAACAAAAGAAGTTTGCCTCATCTCAGTCTTACATGGGCAACCCTTTTTGCCTCTGGTCGTATACTCTCCCACAGGGTAAACAGCCTCTCCACATTCATCCAATCGAGTCCTGTAAGAGCCCCACATAGTGAATAAGATTCTCTCTCATTCTTCTAAACTCCTGTGAGTACAAATCTATTACCTAAATCAAATGGACTTCAGGGGTTCAAGAGGCTGTTCACCACATCTTCTTAAGGGCGTTGAAGGAGAGCAACAAATCCTGGGTTAGCCAACACTGCCTAAATCCCATGAAAGATATGCGCGCGCGCACATACACACACACACGTTACCCTCCTCCACAGAAGTATAGAGGTGTACAGAGTGTCTATTAACCATAATTACTGACTTCGTTGAACATTTGGCACCTTCAGAAGTCCAACGGAAGTAGCCAATATACTCATCCCTTCTTGTGCTAACTTCTTTAGCTATCACATCACCGCTTCTGTAACCAGCAGTCTGCTCCGCGATGAACAACGCCAATCTGTTGGGTTTGCCAAGCAACCCCACATACTCATGGGTGACTTGGAGCCGAGGTCCAGTCAAGCTCAACGAATGAACTACGAGCCAAATTCGAAAAGGAAATATTTGCAGGATTGTGGGGAAAGTGGGACTAATTGCGGGGATCTTTGAGAGCGCCAGCCCAGGTACAATGGGCAGAACAGCCTCATTGTATTACTTCCAAAGCTCTAACTCTTGACACGCTCTTCCTGCCTGGATATTTGTCACTGCAACCGATCACCAAGCCATCACATTGACCAAGCAATTTTCTTTCCTAGTCACCACAATACTATGTTACAATTCTCCCAACCAGAGATGTGTTGTGGGGCCGAAGCAATATAGTGCAGGCTGATGCCTCCCAGAACAGCAATGCTGAAGAAATGCTGGACTATTCAGGATGGAATCTTGCAGATAATACAGTAGACTGAAGCTCCCAGCTGCCCTCAGAGACAAATCACAAAAAGAAGTTTCATGGCACCATTTCAAAAAGAAAGCAGGGGAATTTTCCCAATAGGCTTGACTAATGATATTTACCCATCAAACAATATCACTACAACAAATGTTACAAAGTGCAGTCTACAGCATCATGCTATGCACAAATTGATCGCTTCATTTCTTTGCACTATCTCATGGATTACACCTCAAAAGCAATTAAGTACCTATGAAATATCGGAGGATATCCAGCTGGGAAAGGATGTTAAAAAAGTCAAAAATCTTCCTTTTGTATGCTACAGAATTCTACACTCATCAGCCATTCTTCCACTGCATCCAAATGCATCATGTTTACCTAAGCTACTGCAACCAAAAGTGACAATAGGACTGATGACCAAAAGCTTAGTCAAAGATGTAAATGAGTCAAATATTTAAAAGTAGGAGTAAGAGATGGCAAGATGATAATCGGAGGTTTATAAGATGAGTGCAAGTTACAGAGATAGGGTGGGATGAGACCATGTAGGGAGTTCAAAGTTAAAAATGATGAGATAGCAGGAACTGCCGATGCTGGAGAATCTGAGATAACAAGGTGTAGAGCTGCATGAAGAAGGGTCTAGGCCCGAAATGTCAGCTTTCCTGCTCCTCTGATGCTGCTTGTTCCGCTGTGTCCGTCCAGCTCTACATCTTAAAAGTGATGAGGTGGGACTCAGGTGTAGGTCAGCAAACACAAATGGGGTGGGTGAACCTGTCAGGGTGTGAGTAAAGATTTGGGGCAGCAGAGAATTGTCTCACTCAGCCCCCTTCCAGTTTCACCGTAGACTCAAAACTTCCTCATGGGTCTGTTCATGGAGCTGGCCACCTGCAGATCCAAGCTCTTTCAGGGTAGGTCTGGGCTGATGGTGAAGTGACTCAGGCTGTCTATCTTCTAATTGCACCTTCTTCTTTATTTGGCTGCCCCTGACTACATAATCTGCCAGGATGTTTAACATCTCCCATGACTGTTGACATTGCAATGCCTGTGGGGCATTGTGGACTTTTATTGTACATTACACCTTCCTTTAAGAGAATTCAACTTTACAGCCCTCACGCGCTTGCTGTGTGCAAGAAACTTTGTGGCTTTGATGGAGAGTTAATCTGCTTTGAGCTTGTCAGCTGCACACTAGCTGGTTGCTATTATGCCTACTATATTACTATATTACTTAGAATGTACTTTGTTTTAAATAAATTATCCCATAGAGAGTTAATCAATCTTGACAGTCAGTGATTATTAGAACATTCTCAATATGAGAAGCATATTAGGACATAATTGGTCAAGATTCTTCAGTATCATGGCCTTGTTTCGTATTATTTGCACCACTCCTAAAAAGAGGTTATTTTCTTTTCTGACACTGGGCTCACCTGTTCTGATTTTATTGAGGTGGTAGTATCCTGGTTCACTGAATTTGCAGGAAGGCGAGATGAATGAAATAGGTTGAGTTACTGGAAATAAGAGATGGGTAAGAATTTCACAATTTATTACTGAAGGGGCAAAATATTTGTGTTCCAGTATTCTTTTTAAATGGAAAAGTTCAGATTATTTCCATAATGATGGAGCAAAGGAAACACTTGCATTAACATGCAAATCTTTAAAATACAGTGACAGCATTTCAAAACCACTTCATTGTTGCTCCAGAGTGCTGTACAGCCATTTATATAAAAACATACAAGCTCAGAACAAAAGTGGGCCACTTAGCCCTTTGAGCCTGCTCTGCATTTAATAAGATCATGGTTGATCAGACTTTAGCTTCAATCTTGACATTCCTGATTATCCCTGAAAATCTTCCATTCCCCTTGGTAATCAAGAATCTATCTGCCTCTGTTTTAAAAATACCAAAACAGATTCTGCATTCACTGCCCGTTATAGAAGGGAGGTCCAAAGGCACCCAACCTTGGGAGAAAAAAAAATGTTTCCTCATTCCTGTCTTCAATGGGCAACACCTTATTGTTAAAACTATTATCCCTAGTTTCTAGTTTCTTCCAAAAGAGGAAACATTCTTCTGACATCCACCCAGTCAAGTCCCTTCAGGATTGTATATATTTCACTTTGGTCATCTCTGACTATTCTAATCTCCAGAGGATGCAGTTCTAGCCTGTCTAGCCTTTCCTCACAAGGCAATCTGTTCATTCTGGGATAACAAAGTTTGTAGCTGGATGAACACAGCAGGCCAAGCAGCATCTCAGGAGCACAAAAAGCTGACGTTTCGGTCCTAGACCCTTCAGCTTTTGTGGTCCCGAGATGCTGCTTGGCCTGCTGTGTTCATCCAGCCACACACTTTGAGATCTTGGATTATCCAGCATCTGCAGTTCCCATTATCTCTGTTCATTCTGGGTGTTAGTTTAATAAACTTCCACCTATTTCCAATCAATTAACATCCTTCTGGAAGGACAATGGTCTCACCAATGCCCTGGATAACTGAAGCATAATATCCCCAATCTTACATTTAATTCCCCTTACAATAAAACATAACATTCTATTAGTTTTCCAGATAACTTGTGGTACCTCCATACTAACCTTGTGCAACTCTTACTAGGACACCAGATCTCTCTGCATCTCAGGGCTCTGTAAATCATCATTTAGAAAATAGAGATAACACGGGGTGGAGCTGGTGGAGCACAGCGGACCAGGCAGCATCAGAGGAGTAGTAATGTCAACGTTTCAGTTCGGGATCCTTCTTTTTTCTGATGCTGCCTAGCCTGCTGTGCTCCTCCAGCTCCACGCTGGGTTATCTCTGACTCCAGCATCGGTAGTTCTTACTATCTCTCATTTAGAAATTGTGCTTCTTTTTATTCTTATTTGCCAAAATACATGACCCTTCACGATCTCAAGATGATTGTGACTAATGATAGGAGTCCTTTTAACCTTTGAGATGTTTCAACTCCACCCATGAAGATGCAAAGTCTTCCAAACTTGTGTTATTTATTGCTATCAATTTAATTTCATTTCTTACTAACAAGGCAATCTCACCCACCTCCCCCACTCCCCACCAACTACCTATCTTTTCAATAGGACCTGTCTCCTTGGATATTTAGCCTTGATCCCCTTATAGCCACCACATCACCAATTTCAATCTGTGCTATCAGCTCATTTACTTACTTTATATACTGTGTTCAACACCCACAAGTTCTGTGTTGACTGCTCTCTTCTCACAGTTGTCCCCTCATCTGCTGAGCCTGAAGTTAGATTCCTGATCCTTTCTATACTCTCTGACCTATTACTTGTTTTGAAAACTTTATTAGCCTCAGCTGAGCCCTCTCTGATTTAACTGCTTTCATTATTTTCCATGCAACTGGACTTACTGATCTACTGCTTAGTTTAGATTCATTTCGCATGACCCAACGCTTGAACTTCAATCCAAGTAGATTAGAGACAGCCACAATACTGATAGATAGAGAGCTCTTGGACTTTTATTCAGTGACACTTCAAGAACAGCAAGATCACTGCAAGTCAAGATGGTCCGTAGTTTGGCAGGAAAACTGCAGATGCTGGTATTCCCATTTATTTGCTGCCCTTGCCCCACTAAGTGTTAGGGGGTTTGGAAGGTGGCTGTCCCAGGAGCCATGGTGAGCTACTGCAATGCATCTTTTGAAATGGTGAATTCCCAGAGGGAAAGGCAAGTGAGATTGAGGGAGGTGTGTCATGTCTTACAAGAGAGACGTGCTCATGATATCATCATTGTACACGACTGTGAGTACAAAAGTCTCAGACACCGTCGCGCTCAGGATCACCTGAAGCATGACACTCCACTGCTTTCCATTATAATCTAATGTTTGCATGTAATAGCTGCAATAGACTTCCGTTGGATTCTTCAATACACCCAGTTTCTTATTCCCCAGGGATAACACAAGTATTGCTGCATCTGGTAAAATAGTGCACTGGAAACAAACTCACACCAGCAGGCAGTGGGCAGCAGTGAAGCGCGGGTGTTATAACATCTGATGAAAACACCCAAAGATTTTCAGGATCTCTATCACTTGATGAACAAGCAGAAATTTAAGGACAAAGCATAAGAAAAGCCCATGAGTGGGGCATACTGTCTTATACACCCATCAGCTTGTGTGCAATCATAACTCCATTCAGCTTGTCCAGTATCAAACAAAATCTCTGGTAAAGTGGTCGTTCTTTTTTCACATCTAACACCTGCTACTGTATACTGGCACATTTCATCATTTGTATCCAATGTTTAATGACGTGCATTTATCCAGCACAATTCTTAACCTCAAAATGCCCTAAAGCAAAGAAATACTTCAGAAGAGTAAACAGTTATACTGTAGGAAGTGCGGCAGTCATTGTGTGCAGAGCAAGATCCCACAACAGCAATGAGATAACCACCAAATGATCTGGTTTCAGTAATAATAGCTGAGGGATCATTTTGTGTAAGGGCACTTGTTCTTCTTCAGTCGGGGCTTTAGGATCTTTTATATCCAATTGAGGAGGTGGACAGCCCCTCAGTTTAATATCTATCTGAAAGGCAGCGGCGAACTGTCAGTCAGGATTAAGGTCTTGGGACTTTGGGAACAGTCTTGAGCTCACAACCTCCCAAACACATCTGCATGTGGCTTTCCAAACCTGCCACTTCCTCACCTTGAGCAGCCTGGGTTACAACTTCCTCCCAACCGGACTGGATGATGGTTGTGTAGAGGCCAGAGTGCATAGGTCGAAGGTGTCGAACAATCCAATCAGCAGCTGCAGAATGTGAAGAAGTGCATCTTGAGTTGTCTCAACTGTCGATTGCCTACCTCCGTCTCTTTTCCCGAACTTCTATCATTTGTTTCTGAATGCTTTACGAGATTACCCTCTAACCAGGCAAAGAGCCAAAAGGACCTCCCTTTTCAAAACTCCAGGCTGCTTTAACCGAATTCCTTATCTAGTGAGATTCCAGTATGAACAACTGAAAGCAGCTCGGTCTAGCCACCAGTCACATTGACAAATATCATTTCATTTTCAGGACAAAATGCATTCTTTCAGTGTCTCCTTTTTGATTCATTCGACTGGAACTTTGACTTCAGTTTCCTGATGAGATAGCACTCCCATCTCTGAGTCAGAATATTGAGGGCTCAAAAGATTTAAGTCTATAATTTCAGCCTGCTGCTCGCTGTGCAACGCTGTGGGGTGTGGCGCTAGCAGAGGTCATAGAGTCATAGAATCAAGTCAACCAGATATCCTAAATCAATCTAACCCAGTTTGCCAGCATTTGGCCCATATCCCTCTGAACCCTTCCGAGTCATGTGCCCATCTAGATCCCTTTTAATATTGTAATTGTAGCAGCCTCCACCACTTCCTCTGGCAGCTCATTCCACTCACACACCACCTCTGCGTAAAAAGAAACTGCCCCCTCAGGTCCCTTTTAAATCTTTCTCCTACCTTAAATCTATGCCCTTTAGTCTTGAACTCCCTTATTCTGGGGGAGAAAAAACCTTGCCTATTTACCCTATCCATGCCCCTCACGATTTTGAAAAGTTTATAAAGGTCACTCCCAGCTCCCCCCACCCAAGCCTCTGATGATCTAGAGAAAATAGCTCCAGCCTATTCAGCCTCTCCTCATTGCTCAAATCCTCCAACTCTGGCAACATCCTTGTGTGGTCTTTTAGAGGAGATAGATTTAACTGTGACCTTGTGTACTGTCTCAGTTGGATGCTAAAGAGCTTATGTTTGTAGTTGATTATATAGCAAGGGAGCTTTCCTGGGTATTTTGGCAAATAGCTATCCCCTCAACCAACAGCACGTTAAAAGCATTATCTAGTGGCCATTACATTTGTGCTGGTGGGGTCTTGCTATGCATACACTGGCCTCTGAGTTTCCTACATTTCAACCTCGAGTACCCTCGAAAGGTATTTCACTGACTGTAAAGTATTTTGGGGCATCCTGAGATCATTGGCACAATTGGGATAAAAAAAAACAGTCACAACCATTTTGTTAAAATGCAGCAGCTATTATAAAGGTGGGACGCACTGCCTAGAAAGGTGATGGAAGCACATTCAATCGTGGAAATTGGACAAAGAAAGCAATTGCAGGGCAACAAGGAAAGGCCAAGGAAGTAGAACTAGCATACGCTGAATAGGCCGAAAGGACCCTTGTCTGTGATTCACTCCATTTAAGTATAATCGACAAAGAGGAATCAGGTACTCTGAGCGAGGACTGTGGAGGCATAAAGCACAAGAGACCATTCAGCCCATTGTGCCAGTACTGGCTTTCCAATGAAATCCTTTAATTGGGATGTTGGAGCTGTTGCCCTTGTTTATTCAGTTGCTGTGGTTGAGATTTTGGGAGGAAAAGCAGAAGAAGCCTTAACAGTGTCAACAGGATATTCTACAGTGTGCTCTCAGGCTCTTTAAAGTAAGCTGCTGCAGCTGGGTACTTTCCCCTATCCCTGCATTACCACCCACACTCAGTTGCCAGTGTGACACCATCTGCAATTTAATCTGAAACATCTCTGCTGTCTTAGATCCAGTGAAGGAGATAGGCCTTCACTCTGTTCCACGTATATTTAGACCCACCCCCAACCCTATCCATCCCCACTTCCTCTACTCACTCATTACAGACCAAGCTTCCTAAATTAGCACTTTGAACTGCATAGCTGCTGCTCACTGAGGTGCAACAGTGCAGGGCCCATTGCACCAGCCTGAACTCCAGTGTGCTAGCTTGGCAGATCATTAACCTAGACAGGAGCCCTTTTGGCTGCACACGACTGAAGAAATACTACACTGACCCATCAAAAACTCCTAGGACCAGTATAGCACAGGTTACACAGAGTGTAACACAGAGAAAACCTTACTGTATCCTCGCCAATATTTACCACTCAACAAAGAACTACTGCATTTACATAGTGTTTGTAACGTAGTACAACATCTAGAGATCTTTCCTACCTTATAATAATGACAACATTTCAAACATATATATCCAACTTTAAAGTACTTTGGAATGCCTTAAGATTGAGAAAGGCGCTGCAGAAACACAGTTTTGCTGTATTCTTTTGACTTGGCGGCAAGAGAGGAAATAGCTGAGGCACCTAAATGGGTACACGAACAGAGAGGGATACAGATTGAAAAATGACAGGTTTGTTTTTAGCTTAATTTGGGCATGATGGTCAGCACAGGCTGGGAGGGTTGAAGGGCCCGTTCCTGCGCTGCACATTTTTCATTTGTTCATCTGGAGCACGTGGGTGAGTTTTCACTGCTGGATGACTGTGTAGTGCTTCGAGTTGCCGCAGGCTGTTGTCTGCATGTCTGCCAAGCTAGGCAACATCTGGCACGGTAAGTATATGTTAGCACATGAGGGCAGGAAACGTCTGGGATCTTTGCAGCAAAAGCACTGTTTTAATTCACAATTGTTGCATTTGGGACTTGGGAGTTTTGTTTTAGGTCTGCAGCGGAGACATTTCCTGGCTCAACCATCAACAGTTGCTGGGCTCCCCATCTAGCGTAGCAAACACTTCCCAATGCACCCTGGTCAGTTTCAGTGCCATTGATTCTGACCTCTTCCTAATGTTTAAAAATTCATTCAAATACAGAATCAAGCTAGGCATATGGAACAGGGGTATGCAACTTTGATGAAACAACTCAAAATTGGAAGAGAAACCACGTTTGGTTAGAATGACTCATTGGGATTTCTTTCCTTCACTACTCTTCACAAAACAGTATTTCAAGTTTTAAAGCAGGCCCACCTGATCCATTGATGTAAAATTTGCTGATTGTCAATAGGCCCCTTCTAAATGGATATTTCAAAAGGTGGTATTAATTCAGAGAGCAGAGAATGAATATACCTCCATCTTCCACTCTCCAGAAACCCCAGATCATCTAAATTGCTTCCGCTCAAATTTTTATTCAAATCCTGATCTCCAATATCCTCTGCTCTTCTGTCTCCATCAGTTTCTCCCATAGACCAAAGATTCATAGAAACCCCTGCAGTGTGGAAACAGGCCTTTTGGCTCAACAATTCCACACTAGTCCTCAGAACATCCCACCCTGACCCATTCCCTTGTAATCCACGTAATCTACACATCCCTAAACACTATGGGCAACCTAGTGTGGCCAATCCACCTGGCCTGCACATCTTTGGACTGTGGGAGGAAACCGACAATAGATGTGCATGTAAGGCAGATTTGGCCATAGTAAATGTGGGATTATGGGGATAAGGGTTGATGTGGACTTGATGCGTTGAGTGGCCTCTTTCCACACTGCAGGGATTCTGAAGGATACATTAGGGTAAAAGCTCAGTTGTAAAATTTTCAATGTGATGTTTAATTCCTTCCATGCTCTCACCTCTCCCACGTCTATAACCTACGCCAGTCTGTCAAACCTCTAAGGTGTTCTTGATGGGCCATTTCCCCCTCCCCAACCCACAACTGGCAGCCATGTTTTCAACCACGTGGGCCCCATGTCCTGGGAGTTCCTCCATAAACTCTCCGCCCTACCACCTTTAAGATGCTCGTACAACCCTGGCCCAACTCATGTCGGTTTTGTTTTGGTTGGTAATGCTCTCGTCTTGGTGTCAGAAAAATTATAGGCTCAAGTCCCAATCCAAGAACTCGACAGCAAAAAAAAAACAAGACTGCCAATCCAGTGCAGTGCCATCAGACCTATCATCTTCATGCATAATGTCAAACCAAGTCCCCTCATCCCTTTCAGACGGACTTAAGAAAACTGCACTACTTCCAAAAAGAGCAGTGGAGCTCGCCAGTGTCCTGGCCGACATTCATCCCTTAATGGGCATCACAGATGATTATTGCAGTTTAAAAGAACTTGCTGTGTGCAAATTGGCTGCAGCTTTTCCTACATTACAAGTGACTACACTTCAAAAAGTGTTTTATTTACTAGCTGCCCTGAGACCTCACTCCGTGACTCAGCAGCAGTTTTTGTTACACTCCTGTGAAGCTACAAAGGAAACTTTATCACATCGAAGGTGCATTTACACAGCAGGTTGTTCTTGCTTAAAAACTGGCAAAGCAAGAAAAAAAGACAGACACCAACTGCACCCACTGAAACACAAAGTGACGTTGACTGGAGCTAACGGGCACATGGGGTGATGTTCAATAGCACATTGAAGCCAACAGGTTGCAATTGGTACCCGCTCTAGTCTGAGCTGGCTGCAAGGATACCTGCTCTCAGCTGGCAGGGTCCTATTTAAACACGTGCACACCACACACTGGTGATGTTATTGGCATTTTAAAGCAAGATGCTAGTGTTGCTAAGTGGTACAGAGTTTCTAGTCAAACCCAAACAGTAAGGAAGAGAAGTGAAAGCCTACCTTTGTAATGCTTTTCCAAACCATGAAATGCAGAGGGTGAAAACTTTGGCAACAAAGAGTTACGCAGGACCCTGATAACCAGAACCATTGCATTATTTGCCCAGTTATAGAACCTGCTCGCTGTATTAAACAGCAACCGGATTTAGTTCTCTGTGTGTCTTTACCTGACCCTGGTGGTGAAACGATTAACGCTTGATGTCAGCGGAACCAGAGCTGTTGTTTCTGCACTTATTTTTGAGGCAGGGGCAGGGGGGAGGGGAGAAAAGGTGTCTAATTCTGTGGTGGTGAACATATAAAGCACTCTTTCATATAACTATCCCCAGATCGACTTTGAATAGCTACAGGTGTCCCACCCTGCTACTCCCATCCAAGCCTTGGAATGTTAACTCCACAGTAGGATTAAGTTCCAAGCCAAAATGACATTTCCGAGGGGCCGGCTGGAGATGTCATGAGCTGCTTGCTGGAAATTGTATGCCATCGAGAAAACAAACAGAGGGCTTTGTCACAAGTTCAGGATAGAATACTCTGGGCTTAGGTTTGAACCCCCCAACCTTCTGAATCAGAGGTGACGGTGCTACTTGCTGAGCCATAGTTATGTACATGAGCACTGTAATGAAATTCACATGAGGGTGGGACAGCCGCTGGGCATTTTGTTCACTGCTTAACATACTCCATGCTCTGTCACAACCTCAGGACATGGTACTTTGCAACCAATGACATACTTTTGAAACATATTTAGTCACTGCAGTGATGTAGGAAAGGCAGAAGCCAATTTGCTCACAGCAAGCTCCTAAAAAGAAGAGCTCATCATTTGTTTTACTGCTGCGGGTTGAGGGTTAAAAATTGGTCGGTACATTGGGGGAGAACACCACCACCTATCCTGTGAAAGAGTGCTGTGGATATGTTGTATTCACAGGAGGGCATAGAGGGGACCTCAGTTTTAATGTTTCAAAACGATGGCACCACTGACAACGTAGAGAACTCCCTCAGTACTGTACTGAAGGGTCAGCCTGCCTTTTGAGCTCAGAGCCTTTGGAATGGAGGCTTAAGTCATGGGAGCAGAAATAGACCATTCAGCCCATCGAATCTTGAAAATAGCCCATGATGGTCAGACTCATGGGAAGGTGATAGCCTAGTGGTATTACCACCAGATTATTAATCCCAAAACTCAGATAATGCTCTGGGGACACAGATTCAAATCCCATCATGGCAGATAGTGGCATTTGGATTAAACAAAAATCTAGAATTAAGAGTCTAATGTTGCCATTTGTTGGAAAAACTCATCTGGATTCGCGGATGTCTTTTAGGGAAGGAAATCTGTCATCCTTAACCAGTCTGGCTTACACATGTTTCCGAACCCACTGTGATGTGCTTGTCTCTTAAAGTGGGGAATTAGGACAATTAGGGATAGGCAATAAATGCTAGCCTAGTCAGAGATGCCCACAAAAGGACAGTTGTTACAAATGGAACCGCAGTTGACATGAGTTCCAAACTTATTTCTCAGCCTGCATGGGAGATGTTAATCCATGTGCAAAATGCCCAACAGCTATCCCACCTTCATGTCAATTTCAGAACAGTGCTCATGTCCATAACTGTGGCTCAGGAGGTAGCAGTGTGCCTCGAATTCAGAAGTCATGGTTCAAACCCCACCCAGAGTCATAATGCTCCCAGTGCCCATGAATGCCTGCTTATCTGTTGACCCCACCTTCTCACCATATTGTTTGTGGAAATCTGCTCAACAGATTCCAAGTCCCTGCGCAAGACACGTGATGGGCATAGCCACCCACAGTTCAAAAGAGGAAAACACAAGCCAAGAGCAACAGTGGACCATTCAGCCCATCAAGTGCAGTCCACCACTCAACATGATAATGGTTGATCCTCTGTCTCAATGCCTTGGTGCTACTTTTTCACGATGCCTTTTATGCATAAAAAAATTTATCAGTTTCTTTCTTGAATGCACCACCTATTACGTCATGCCTTCTTGGCTGAAAATTCCTCAGAAAACATCACTCCTTAAGTGGTGCTTTGAGCACTGGTCAACCACAATGCCAAACCGGTTTGTATTCAAACAGTCCCTGAAATCTGCATCCCTACTAAATAAAAACCAAAAGAACTTCGGGGTGGCACGGTGGCTCAGTGGTTAGCACCACAGCCTCACAGTGCCAGGGACACGGGTTCGATTCCCGCCTCAGGTGACTGGCTGTGTGGAGTTTGCACATTCTCCCCGTGACTGCGTGGGTTTCCTCCGGGTGCTCTGATTTCCTCCCACAGTCCAAAGATGTGCAGGGCAGGTGGATCGGCCATGCTAAATTGCCTGTAGTGTTCAGGGGTGTGTGGGCTATAGGGTGATGGGTCTGGGTGGGTTGCTTCAAGGGGTGGTGTGGACTTGTTGGGCCGGAGGGCCTGTTTCCATGCTGTAGGGAATCTAATCTAAAACTTCAGATGCTGTGAATCAGGAACAAAAACAGAAGTTGCTGGAAAAGCTTAGCAGGTCTGGCAGCATCTCTGAAGGGAAAAAAAAACAGAGTTAACAGCTCTGGGAAAGGGTCACCGGACCCGAAACATTAACACTGTTTTTACCCCTTCACAGACGCTGCCAGACCTGCTGAGCTTTTCCAGCAACTTCTGTTTTTGTTCTACACCCCCACTATCTGATCAGGAACTGATTCAGACATTTCTCACAAACAAAATCCAAAATTGCTGGAAAAACCCAGCTAGTTAGGCAGTATCCGTAGAAAGAAAGTAGAGTTAACATTTCGAATCCAGTGACCCTCCTTCAGACCAGTTCTGAAGGGTCACTGGACCTGAAATGACGAGTCTGCTTTTTCTCCACAGATGCTATCTGACTGGCTGAGTTTTTCCAACAATTTCAGATTTCGTTTCCAGCGTCCACAGTCCTTTGGTTTTTTTTTAAAACTCAGACATTCCTCACCCTTTCTTATGCTCGTCACCTCCATAAAACACAAACTTCAGGAGCCTCAAGTGCTGAATTTTAGAGTGAACTCCTCCCTCTAATATTAAACAGAAGTGTTAAGGGATATGGGCCAAAGGCAGGTTAATGGAGTTAGGCCACATTTCAGCCATGATCTGATTGAATGGCAAAACAAGTTTCCAGGGGCTGAATGGTCTATTCTTGCTCTTATGTTCCTGTACTGGAAATGATAGGAAACTGGAAGCAAAGGATATTGTTGCCTCAGTAGAAGGAAGGAAAGGAAAACATTTCCTCCACAACAGCTTCTGTTATCTGCTCTAAACATCGCTTCTTCATGAGGCATTATTGACATCTGGACCCATTTATGCTGCCTGATGATCAAGCAATACTTAGGTAGTCTGTGTGGTGTCATCTGTAAGCATATTTGGCTGTTAACTGAAAGATTGGATGTTCAAGCCTATCCAGGGATGAGTTTTCCCTCTATTGGATGCTCTGCAACACAGCTTTGTGCTGTGCACTTTGGCACCCCAGACCATATTTTAGGGGGCCTTTTGTGGCGAATTGGTGGCATCCCTACCCTGAAACAGGAGGCCTGAATTCAAATGCCACTTGCCCCAGAGCTGTGGGGTGACATCTCTGAACAGGTTGCTTAGAAAACTCTGTTACATTTTAAAAAAATTAAAATATCCAGCAACATTTATGATATCCTTTGAAACATGTATGCTTCGACTCAGCAGTAGTGTATTCTCAATTTGAAGGCACAAATTATCTTATCACTACTGCCCGGGGTGGGGTGCCAGAGGGTCAGAATGTGGCATTTTTGAAGGTACCATCTTTTAGATATGAAATTGAATTGAAGCTTGTGCTCGACATCCACAAAGCTGGACGTAAATTACGTCATGACACATTTTGAAGAAGAGTTGTTTGTGGCGTACTGGCCCCAACCCATATTTACCAAAATTAATAAATTATCTGGTCATCAAAACAACCCTGCCTGTGCAACCTTGTCGTGCACAAACTGGCTGCTACTTTCTTCCCCCTCACTACAGTCATCGGGTACATTTTCAAAAGTGCTGCATTGACTGTGAATCGCTTTGGGGGATATCCTGAGAATGCAAATGGGTGTCATTCAAATGCAAGCCTTGCTGTAAAGTGTAAACCTAAGGACCCTCAGGAGTCTCTGAGAAAGCTCCTTCTGACACTCTGGAAAGGACAGGAAAAACAGAGGGCATTGCTGCATCAGGAGAGAGAAGTAAATTGCGGACAGTGCAGCATAAGGGCAGAGGCTTGCCTTGTGATTTACCCAGCATGCTGAGGGTTACATACTCTGTTAGGCCAGCCCTGACCTGTGGGCCTCTGTAGGAAACAGATGGGCGGGCTCCCTTCACAGACTGTGTAAACAAATCTAACCACAAGACCTTAGTGTGCTTTGTGTTCAAAGGAAAACCAACCCAGCTGCTTCTGCCCAGTGAATGGGTGACTGAGCACCAGGTTAAGGGTCAAGCAGTTGATGGGGTCAAGAGTCTGCCTGTGTGGACTGAGGCCCTTCCCTCTAAATACATTGTGTGGATGTGTCAAAACTGGCTTCACTCTAAATAAAGTCCAGTCAAACTCTGCCACAACTTCATAAAACTAGAATTTTACAACTGTGGTTAAGGGAATAATGTCCTCCTTTCATAATTTCATTATGTCTCAAAGTATTTCACAGCCACTGAAGTACAATTTTAAGTGTAGTCACTGTTCTAACTTGGCAAATGCAGCAGCGAACATTTGCACAGCCAGCTCCCACAGGTAGTAACGTGATAATGGCCAGATCATCTGATGTCGGTTGAAGGGTCGATATGTGCGACACTTTGTTCTTGGTCAAATAAGTGCCACACAATCCTTTACATCTGCTGGGAAGGCCTCAGTTTAACACTACATTGGAAAGCCAATCGAAAGCAACGTAGCAATGAAATTTTGAGCTCAAATCTTTGGAGCAGGATGCGGCGGGACAAATGTGTGCTAGCCACAAAACCATGGCCGACATTCTTTTCCTGAATGAAAGCAAAGTTCCTCTTTGGACACAACCTAATCTGTTTCTCTGCAATCCTATTGATCGGATAAAGATAATAATGGATAATAATTAATCAGCCAAGGCGAATCAAAAAACTGTCTACGCTCAAGAAATACAGTGCTGTGTATATATGTGTGTGTGATAGTGTGTGTGTGATAGTGTGTGTGTGATAGTGTGTCTGTGTGTGTGTATATATATGTGTGTGTGTATGTGTATGTGTGTGTGTGAGAGAGAGAGAGAGAGAGAGAGAGAGAGAGAGAGTGTGTGTGAGAGTGAGAGTGAGAGTGAGAGTGAGAGTGAGAGTGAGAGTGAGAGTGTGAGAGAGAGAGTGAGAGTGATAAAAATGTACAACAAACATTACATTGGGATTTCGCGACCTTGGAGAGAACATGGGTTAATAAGTAAATTGGGCTTGTCCTGTAAAATGACCATTTACAGAAATAACTTGCATATATACAGTGGTTTTGACATAGCAAACAACCCGATGTTCCACACTAGAAGCATTATCAGTCAAAAATTTAACCCTAAGCTAAAACAGACATTTTGACAGATAACTAAAATAATAAAAGGAGAAGGTTCCAAGGAGAGAGAGCACTGAGTTCTAGCAAGGTTAACAAGGAATTTCAAGGTGGTTGAAGGTGAAATGGATGTAACAGGGGCCAAAACTGGTGGAGGGCAGAGATCTTCAGCAGTTGTAGGGCTGTTGCACTGAAAGGTTGAGACACAGTTGCAAACCATATCACAGATAGTAAGGCAATGATAGAGCTTGCCTTTCATTCACAGGTAAAAGTGGCGAGAAGTGTATTGAAAAATCACAAAGTACACCAAATGAAAACCTATAATTCAGTTTACATTTGCAAATCTAACTAATCTCAGTTTGTTTACGGATTTCACAGTTTGTAGTGGGTCAGGATTCTACCTCCCTTGAGAGAGAGCGAGCCGAGCTCTGCCAGGATTTTAAAGCAGTTTCCAGGATTACCTCCGACGTTGAGAGCTGCATGAAATACAGAATGTAATTTTGCAGCTCCGAGCCTCAGGGAAATGCTGTGGGAAAAGTTGCAATGGGGAGGGGGAAGGAAGAAGAAAGGAGGTGCAGGGGAGGCGAAGGCTGTCAAGAAGGACGTCGGTTGCAATGTTAAATGGATTAAGTATGTTCCTTGATTGTGACCTTCCATTGGATCGAAACGTTGGGTTTCCATGCACATGGTGGGGGCAACTTAGTTATCATAAATACATCACACACACACACCCACGGGTCTGCTATTAAAAGGCTGTAAGGCACTGTCATACCTCATGCTTAAAGCCAAGAGGATTAAATGTAGCAGTGTCACATGGCGTAAACAAGACAGGATATCGCCCTGGCATTTCTCTACTCTTCTCTAAATTTTTGAGCAGCCCCCAATTTCCCTCCCTTCATTTCTCACTGCCATGCCTTCAGCTACATAGACC
This sequence comes from Stegostoma tigrinum, assembly GCF_030684315.1. Taxonomy (NCBI): domain Eukaryota; kingdom Metazoa; phylum Chordata; class Chondrichthyes; order Orectolobiformes; family Stegostomatidae; genus Stegostoma; species Stegostoma tigrinum. Next base: position 76,827,989 of record NC_081363.1, on the reverse strand, counting down.
AGAAGCTGTATTCTCTTCCTCCCTTATATCTCTCTGCCTCTCCCTCCTGCTATACACAGCCAGAGTTGTACAGCAGACCCTTCGGTCCAACTTGTCCACGGTGACCAGATATCTTAAATTAATCTAGTCCTATTTGCCAGCATTTGCCCCATATCCCCCTAAAACCCTTCCTATCCATGCACCCATCCTCTTGCATCAACATTATGCTGTGCCTGTTTATTTGACTCTCAGATATTATCGGATAATGCTTCTGGGACATTTTGCAATGATAAAGGCTTTATACAAGGGCAATTTGTTATGACAAACATCACTGTCACAAGTGTGGCATTGGCGGTATAGCCACAGTACAATGGTGCTGTCTACATTCTGTACTCCAACCGGCTCAGACCTGTTGTGACACACCTCAGGAGCTGTGGGGCATGAACCCAGTTCCCTTGGCTCAGAGGTAGGAACGTTACCACCTGTACCACAAGGTGCATTTGCTTTTTACTGAAATAGCAAGGAGAGTGGGAGTCGTACCCATGTGCTTTGAACATTATGGATTAATAGTCGATCGCATTGTCTGCTCAGCCAGCTTGCATTCGGGATACTATCTAAAGGCCAAGATTAATCAGGTTGCAGCTACACAGGCTTTGCCCTGAGCATGATAAAAGTGATGCTGATGGGCCCTCATGTAGCATCGTGATAGCATCCTTACCCCTGAATTGACAGGCCAGGTTCAAGTCCCACCCGCACCAGTGGTGTGAAATAATACCTCTGAACAGGTTGATTAGAAAGATAGAATAAATTAAAAAAAACTTAGAAGTGACGCTAGACGTGAAGAGAGTTAAACTCTTGTTAGACTATGGCCCACGGAATTAAATAATTAAACTTGGATCTATAAAACGGGCTCAGTCCTGATAGTCTCAGTCCTTTTTCTGATGAAGGGTCTAGGCCCGAAACGTCAGCTTTTGTGCTCCTAAGATGCTGCTTGGCCTGCTGTGTTCATCCAGCTCCACACTTGGTTATCTTGGATTCTCCAGCATCAGCAGTTCCCATTATCTCAGCCCTGATAGTGTTGAATGCCTCTCTGGAGTGAAAGGCTAAGCATTTGGCTGCAATACAAACCTGATCCAGAGAAACAGTTAAAATGTGGTGCTGAGCCACAAGAGTTAAATACATTACCAGGTGTTTGGTGATGCAAAGGTTAAGCCAAGAGCTGGGCTTTTTATTTGGTTGCATGTGGCCTCTGATTGCCGTCCACACGCGACTTTTTTCACGCAAATCTTAACTTGCCCTGGACTGTGACAATTGTGATTTCTGACAATAGGCAAGTTATCCAGATACTCAGTGAAAATTGAAGGGATGTGGTTAATACAGATTTACTTTCTTAAAATCATAATAAATCGAGCAAATAATGGAATGAGCCATCAGAGGATGTAATCTTTCTCCTGGTTGCTATTTCCAGAACACAGTGAAAGTGAATTTGTTTGCAGAAACACGTGTGATCATTGGAGATAGCTGTTGTCAGCACCTTAGCACCCCCCAATATATAGCCAACTCCTCCTCAAAATCGACAACCCCATGTCCCAGCCACCTCTTCAACTCAGCACCCTCATCAAAACGTCCCAGTTTAAACCCAGTCATTCAGGCCTTCTTGTGTCCTACCCACAACAGCAAATTAGACCCTCACCATGTCCCATTGCTGCATCTCCACACAGAAACGTCCTACATGTTGTTACCATTTGCAAAAGACAGAGAATGTCAAGATGATGAATACCACATGCCCTGGCAGGAATTGGAAGACCACCAATGTCCAATTTGAATTTGAGTAGTTTTAACAAAAATATGAACCTTGGCATTTTAGGAGCTAGTCATTGTAGAACCACATAAGCAAAAAGGCTCAAGACACAGATAGCCATTGGGTTGCATAGAATTAACACCGCAGCCCTAGCTCAATGGAACTGGAGAAATCTTGCTAAGATATGCGAAATACTGGAAGATCAACTTCATGAAGTAGTAAACTTTAGCATTCACCATTCAGGGTTGATAACTTTACATATAATATCCACAAGAATCAATTGATCAGTTTGTCAGTAGGTGCCACAACAAAGACTAGAACTGTAATTTCTTAAAGGCTTACTCATCTAAATGGATGGAGTGGTTATCACCTTAATGTCAATCGAAACTTTTTGAGATCTCTTTTGTAAATAGGTAAAAGATCATGGCATTGACACATTGCTAAAATATGAAGCCATTGTTCAACAACATCTGCAAACATTGTGTGCTGTACTGGTATTAACACAGTAGCCAAAATATAGAAAACATCAAAATCGTGTGAGAAATGCAATCTGGCATTACAATTTCTTTGAAAGTCATCCAGTGTAAAAGGACACTGGGCTTGTCTAGGTATGAAATTATTTTCCGAAGATTCAACCAGAGACCACAATAGGACACTACCAAACCAAAAAAAAAACACACATGCATACTATACAGGTAAAACAACAGGGAGGGCACTAGACACCTTCATAAGTATGAGCACTTACACAATATTTGCAGCCAAGGTGAACATAGAGTGGAAGAACCTTCAAACACAAGGTAAGCGTGTTTTCCATGTTATAAATGTGATATATTGTGAGATGAAGTCAAACGGTTAGGAGCTTATTCTTATAATGCGTCTGAAGGAAATTGGCAAACATATAGCCAAGACCAAAGTTGGCTGGGAACTAGTACAAACATTCTGTCAGTCAGGATCCTGAAAGATATGCATTTGAATCATTGAAAATCAATGATACATTCTACAATAGTAAGATTGACTTGTATATAATTGACTGGATGAATGCCCATTATGAATTGCACCAGTATATTAACTATGATACACAGACAAAACAATTCTACATGGAAACCACAAGTATTTTACCCAGTGGACACAAATGGACTAGTAGTAGCAAGGCTTCCACTCTATACAAAATTCCGCATTATGCCAAGTTACAAAATCACCAAGATATCACACGCCATGTAACAAGTCAGGAATAAATCAGGTTGAGTTGGTGAAGGCTTTTCCAAAAAAATATACCAAAGAGATTCAATACTGTAAAAAAAAGTTCAAAGGGAACGCAGTCATGTCCCTTAGAGAACATGCAATTCCATCAAATCACCTTGCCAGAAAAAGTGATATTCACATGCAAAAGAAGCTCAAGTACAAGATGGATGATACTGAACAAAATGTTATTATCTTTCACGTACAGGCTGATGCAGTTGTGTGCACGCGCTAAGGTAAGATGGCTCAAGCAGGGCATGTCTGAACTCAAGATACCTATGTATTTCCCAAACAAACTTTCAATATTTTAAGAATTGAATCCCAAATCAACTGGAGATAACTTTTTCCCCATTTGGCCAGTTCACTTGGCAAGGGTTCCTACATCTAAGACCCTCACCTCTGCATAGGGCCAACTATCACCAGAGAACATATTTTGAAAGCAAATTAGGTTGACCCTACCAAGTTATCGACTCAGAAATGCAGCTCAAATATCCCCAAGAAGAGGGCAGAATGAACATAATACATAACCGTCATGCCTGATCTGTGAGTAGGATAGGAGGTCAGAGTCCTATAGTTACCTGCAGAGTTATCCAAAGTGTGAGCCCAGATCTTATAATGTAACAACATCTAATGGAGCAGTACTGAGGAGAAACAGAAGCCACCTGTACGGTAGTCAAAATGCAAACAGAACACTCAAGATATCTTGTTCCTATGACTTATGGTCTTAAGGTTCAGCCCATCAAGTCTGCTCGACCGTTTAATGTGATCATCACTTGAATGTGATAACCCTCAACACTTTTTTTAAAACTTTTTCTCATGACCCTCAATTCACTTACTGATTAAAAATCAATCTGTCTAAGCCTTGAATAAACTTAAAGAGCTATCCTCGTCAGCTCTCTGTGGTGAAGAATTTCTCGGATTCACTACCCTGTGAGAGAAGAGATTCCTCATCATTTCTGTCTTAAATATGTGATCACTTACTCTGGAATTATGCTCTCTGGTCCCAGTTTCTCTCACAAGGGGAAACATCTTCAACATCTACCCTGTTAAGTTCAAAAAGTCTTGTATGTTTCAGTAAGGTCGCCTCTCAGGCCCAACCTACTCAAATCGCTCCCCATAAGTCAATCCCTACATACCTGCTACTAGCCTACTGAATCTGCACTGGACTGCCTCCAATGCCCCAAATCCATCTATGCTGTAACTTTCTGTAATCTTTCTTGAAACAAATAATATGCTCAGAAGGTGTTGAACAACATCATAGAATCATAGAGTACAGCAAAGAAACAGACTCTTTGGTCCAACTCATCCATGCCGACTAGAAATCCTAAATTAATCTGGGCTATTTGGCAGCATGTGGCTCATTTCACTGCAAACCCTTCCTATTCATATACCATTCAGATGCCTTTTAAATGTTGTATTTGTACCAGCCTCCAGCACTTCCTCTAGCAGCTCATTCTGTACACACACCACCCTCTGCGTGAAAATGTTGCCCCTTAGGTCTCCTTTATGTCTTTTCCCTTTTGCCGTAAATCTATGCCGTCTAGTTTTGGACTCTTCTACCCTTTGGAAAAAATCCTTCTCTATTTACTCTATCCTTGCCCCTCATGATTTTATAAACCTCTATAAGGCCACCTTTATAAACCTCTATAAGCTTCCGATGCTCCAGGCATATTCAGTCTGAATTACTAAAGAAGTTGAGGTTTTGGTCAAGAGTAAGAAGGAATCATTTCAGAATGGGACGGATTTAGCAGTTGCCTTTGTTGGTTTAGTGAAAGTGTTTGACTTAGTTGGGCACAAGCTGCTTGTTAGAGCCTTGGAAACAGTATCCCTCCCAAGAGGGCTTACTAAATTGGTAGTGAAATTACATATGAACAATGTGATGGTAGTCGAGGGGTATAATTGCAAAATGGGTTCTATACCAACAGTATGTGGTATTAAACAAGGTGACCCTCCGTGCCCTATTTTGCCTAATATTGCTACGGAACCTTTGACAGGCATCCTGGAAGAAACCGGATTGGGAGAGATGACGGATTTGGAAGGAGAGCTTGTCCAGTGCAAGTCTCTGGCATTCGCGGATACCGTTGCATTAGTAAGGGCATCTCGCTTGGGGATAGCTAAAAGTCTTATAATTGTTCAATGATAATACCGGTCTCATAATTAATGTTAAGACCGCGAAGAGCTTCCATTTCATATGCTAGGGTAAACATTCCTGTCTAATGGTTTAAAATAATGGATGCTCAGGGGGAGTGTTGTTTAGTGTATCATCCCGGGTGAGATGGAGAAATACATTGGTGTTCCAGTGGTTCTGTGGACAGGAGTTACGTTAACCAATTGAGAGAGTAAGCTGAAAGGGTGGGCAGAAAATCTGAAATGATTGGCTCTCCTCCCGATTCAGAAGATCGAGATTTTTGTTTTAGGAATTATTTTATTCCCAGGTTGCGCTATCACTTGGTTGTAACAGAAGCATCCCAGACATTTTGCATAGTTTGAACTCTTGTATCCGTGGTTTTATTGAGGAAACTTTACATCCACCTGTCTATGTATCTGACGAGATTTTGTATGTTCGCAATAGAGATGGTGGGTCGGGGATTTCGCAGTTGGAGGTGCAAGTCCCAATTTGAGAAAAGGCGTGGCATTGGAACATTCTGAAGATAAATGTCATCCAGGTGTCGTTTCAGTTTTGTAAGGGGTGAATTGTGGGTGCGATAATGGAATTGATGAAATTGAGAAATTTGTTGCCTGGGAGAGGTTAGTTTAGAGACTGGATGTCAAGGAGAGATGAAAGTTGGTGAGCACATTGAGATTGAACCACAGTGATTGGAGGGGAGCAGAATAGTGGAGGTGGATGTCCTTACTGTGTCAAGGGGTAGGTGTGAGATATTTCAAGAAGGATAAGATATCAAGTGCATGAATTAAAATGACAACCACTGTGAAGACCTTGTTATTGTGATATAGTTTATAGCCAACTGGAATGACATTGACCCACAGGAAACCTCTTAGCATCAAGACGTGCCAGAGATGTGATACTTCACTGGAGACGTTTCCACATATTTCCGATGGTGTCCAGCAGTGAGGAACATTCGGATAAAGAGGCACAACAAGATTGTTGAGAGGTTACACCAGTACGTGGGAAAGGATGGTTGGAAGACTTTCATAGAGACTTGGGCAAAGGATGATCCTGGTAATTTGTAGAAGCCGGATTTGAGTTTCAAAACAATTTGGCATTCACTGTAGGTGATGTCACGGTGAGCAGCAAGAATGAAGAGGATGCTTTGGAAAAGGTTTGGGCTCAGAAGATGACTAAATATAAGAATTCATCGGAGCAGATTAGGAAACTGATGAAGTGAGATGCACTGTTGTTTTACGGCTTCACAATGGGTGCAAGGGGGGGAAGTGGGCAGAAATGAGTAATAGACTGACGGATTGTCTCGGAATACAGAAGTTAGGATTTTTGCCCAGGAGCTATCTTGTTTAAGAATCTCACTAGCTCTTGAAATGTTGCAAATCTTCAATGATTATTGAAGGATTTGATGGACTCTGGTTTAGCTCTGTGGACAATTTTAATGTTTGTTTAGTTTAGGTGTGTTATTGGTTTTATAATTATTTTAGCATGTTGGTTTTAGCGCATTTTAATTTTCTTTTATTGTTGCAATCTAAATTAACAAAGATATTTGGTTTTAGCCACTTGTAAGTGTGGTGGGTAACGGTGTTTAGTAAATAAATTTGCATGCATACACATCAGAGAATATTATTTGGGGTTTACACACTAACTGATCAGTTATGTGGCCCTGCTCTCAGTTTCTGTGCTTGGTATACTGCTCCATGATAGGAGGTTCCATTTCCCTGCCTCTGTATAGAGGTGACTTATGCTGCGTTGAAGAGTGATGTTAAAACTCGGCAAGTGCACTGCTTATGTGCAATGTTTCGATATAGACAGGAGGGATCAATGAAACTCCCAAAAGATTTTAAGAGGCATTAGGAGTATACTTAAGAGGGAAATCAGGAGGGCTGAAAAGGGACATAAGAAAGCTTTGGCAAATAGGGTTAAGAAGAAACCAAAGGGTTTCTACAAAATGCCTTAAGGAAAACAGGCTAACGAGGGAGAGAATAGGGCCCCTTAAAGATCAGCAAGGCCACCTATGTATGGAACTACAGGAGATGGGAGAAGATAATAATCGAGTCTTTTGCATCGGTGTTGACTGTGGAGAAGGAAATGGAAGCTAGAGAACTTGCAGAAATAAATAAATGACGACATCTTGAAAAATGCCCCCATTTCAGGGGTGGTGGTAGTGGATGTCTTAAAATGCGTAAAAAGGTGGATAAGTCCTCCGGACCTGATCAGGTATACCCCAGAACTCTGTGGGAAGCTAGGGATAGGATTGCTGGGCTCCTTACTGAGCTATTTATATCATCAATAGCCACGGGTGAGGTGCCGGAAGACTGGAGGTTGGCTGACGCAGTGCCACTATTAAAGAAAGGTGGTAAGGACAAGCCAGGGAACTAGAGACCAGTGAACCTGACATCAGTGTTGGGCTTGTTGGCAGAGAGGAATCTGAGAGACAGGATTTACACATATATGTGGAAAGGGAAGGACTGACTAGGGATAGTGAACATGGTTTTAGTGTGATGGAAATTGTGTCTTGCTAACTTGATTGAGTTTTTTGAGGAAGTAACGAAGGGGATTGAGGGCATAGCAGTGGACATGATCTATATAGACGTCAGTAAGGTATTTGGCTAGGTTCCTCAAAGCCACTTTTTGTCATTTATTTGTGTGAACATAGGAGGTATTTTTAGTAAGTTCGCAAATGACATCAAAATTGGAGGCGTTGTGGACAACTAAGAAGTTTACCTCAGAGTACAACAGGATCTTGATCAAACGGGCCAATGGGCCAAGGAGTGGCAGGCAGAGCTTAACTTTGGAAAACATGCATTTTGGAAAGGCAAATCAGGGCAGGACTTATACGCTTAATGGTAAGGTCCTGAGGAGTGTTGCTGAACAAAGGGGCCTTGGGAGTGCAGACTCAGATGTTTGAGAACAGAGTCCCAGGTAGACAGGATAACAAAGAAGATGCTTGCTACAGTGGTCTTTATTGCTCTGTGCATTAAGTATAAAAGTTGGAAATCATTTTGCTGCTATTGGTTAGGCTACTCTCGGAATACTGCATTCAGTCCTGGTCTCCCTGCTGTAGGGAGGCTGTTTTGAAACTTGAAGGGCATCAGAAAAGATTTACAAGGGTGTTACTGGGGTTGGAGAATTTGAGCTATAGCGAGGGGCTGAATAGGCTGGGGCTATTTTCCTTGGAGCGTCAGAGACTGAGGGGTGACCTTGTAGAAGTGTTTAAAATCATGAGGGTCATGGATAGGTAAGTAAGCAAGTATCCCCAGGGTTGGGGTGGGGGGTGGGGGGTGGGGGGTTGGGGGGGGGGGGGGGGGAGGAGTCCAAAACTGGAGAGCATAGGGTTTAAGGTGAGAGGGGAAAGATTTAAAAGGGACCTCAGGGACACCTTTTACACACAGAGGGTAGTGAGTGTATAAAATAAACTGCCAGAAGTAGTGATGGAGGCTGGTACAATTACAATATTTAAATTGTATCTGGATGGGTACATGAATAGGAAGTGTTTAGAGGGATATGGACCAAATGCTGGCAAATGGGATTAGATTTATTTAGGATACCTGGTTGGTATGGATGAATTGAACTGAGGGTCTGTTTCTATGCTGTACAGCTCTATGATTTTCTGCCCGGCTCAAACCCTCCAACCCTGGAGGGTTTCTGAAAGCTTACAAGTTTAACAATATCTTTCCCATAGCAGGGAGACCAGAATTGAACGCCTACTCCAAACGTGGCCCAAAGAATGTCCTGCGACATGACCTCCCAACTCCTGTATTCAATGCACTGACCAATAAAGGCAAGAGTACCAAATGCCTTCTTAACTACATCTAACTGCGAGTCCACTTTCAAGGATCTGTGAACCTGCACTCCAAGGCTTTTGTTCAGCAACAGTTCCCAGGACCTTACCATTAAAAGGTATATACGTCCTGCCCTGTAATTCTGAAATGCAGCACCTCACATTTACCTGGATTAAACATTATTTGCCTCTCCTCTGCCCATCAGCCCATCTGATCAATGTTCCATCGTACTCGGAGGTAGATTTCTTCGGTGTCCACTACACCTCCAATTTTGGTGTCATTTGCAAATTTACTCACCATACATCCTATAGTCACATTCAAATAGTTTATACAAATGGACCCAGCACCGATCTTTGTGGCACACCTCTGGTTACTGGCCTCTGGTCCGAAAAACAACTCTCCTCCACCAGCACCCACCAATTTTGTATCAAAATGGCTAGTTCTCCCTGAATTCCATGTGATCTAACCTTGCTGACCAGTCTACCATGCAGAACCTCATCAAACACCTTACTGAAGCCCCGAGAGACAATGTCCACCACTGTGACTTCATCCGTCCTCTTTGTCACTTTTCCCAAAAAATTCATCAAGTTAGGTGAGACATCATTTTCACACCCAAAGTCATCTTGACCATCCCCAATCAGCCTTTGCCTTTCCAAATACACAAATCCAGAAGCCCCTCCACCAAATTGCCCACTACTGACATGAGGCTCACTGATCTACAGTTCTCTGGCTCGGCCTTACTACCCTTCTTAAATAATGGGACTCCGTTAGCCAATCTCCAATCTTCTGGAACCTCACCTGGGGCTAGCGATGATGCAAATATCTCAGCAAGGGGCCTAGCAGTCACTTCCCTCAGTTTCTGCATAGTTCTAGGGTACACCTGGTCAGGCCCCGAGGATTTATCCCCCTTTACTCATTTCAAGATGCCCAGCACCTCTTCCTCTGTAATGTGGACACTTTTCAAGAATATTTTCCCAGGTTTTCTCCCCATAATATCTTTCTCCACAGTAAATGCTGATGCAAAATATTCATCCCCCATGTCCTGTGATTCCCCACATAAGGGGGCTTGCGGATCTTTAAAAGGGGCCCTTCTTTTTTCCTTCGTTACTCTATTGACCTTAATGTATTTGTAAAAACCCTTTGGATTCTCCAGAACATTACTTGCCAAAGCTTTCATGTCCCATTTTAGCCCTGGCAATTTCCCTCAAATATATTCCTGCTACCGTTAAATTTGGCTAGGGATTCACTTGTTGTCTATGACATTTGCTTCCTTCTCTCTCCTGACCAGAGTCTCAATTTTTTGAGTCATTCAGCATTCCTCACAGCTACCAGCCTTGCCCTTCAACCTAACAGGGGCATACTGTTCCTGGACACTCTCACATTTTGGAAAGCTTCCCACTTTCTAGCCATCCCTTTACCTGCGAATATCCATCTCCAACCAACTTTTGAAATTTCTTGCCAAATATTGTCAAAATCAGTCTTCCTCCAATTCAGAGCTCTGACTTTTAGATCAGCTCTATCCCTTCTCCATGACTATGTTAAAACTCAAAATTGTGATCACTTGCCCCAAAATGCTTCCCCACTGACATCTCAGTCACCTGCCCTGCCTCATCTCCCAAGAATAGTTTTGCTCCTTCTCTTGCAAGTACAGCGACATAATGTATAGGAGAATTTTCTAGTAGACACTTACAGAATTCCTCTCCATCCAAGTCCTTAACACCAAGCCAGTCCACAGTACACATGCACACACACACACACACACACACACACACACACACACACACACACGCCTAGATCTCTGGAAGTTTACACCATCATGAGATCCAGAGGATTGTCAAACCACCTATACCGTATACAGTTTCGTAAACTCCAGAATCGATCTTTTCCCTGTTTTTGTGCAAGGACATGCATAAGTTGCTCTGTAACTGTAGTTTATCAATTTGTCTGTTAAGTAAACATGTCTGAGATTTTCAAGTCTATGGAACCTATGCTGTTTAGCAATCTGGAACGAGAGCATTCCTTTTAAAGGAACACAGCAGAAGAACATGCCACTCCCCAAATCAACTACGTTCATTTCCCCAGCTCAACTATCCCTCAAATCATGCTGTTACGCCCCAGCTAACCTCTGCCCCCACAAAATCACCACCCTCTGTCTCAGCTGCCCCACAAAATCACCCCACCCATATTTCAGCCACACCCCCCTACAAATTGAACACCGTGTTCCAGCCAAATCACCCCATCCCAGCACCTACCAACACGTTTCAATCACCCTCCCTATGTTCCAGCTAAGCTGCCACTTACCTCCAACTTCCAAAGATGCTGCCAACACGCCCCATCTTTCAAAGTCGGTGCCAACACACACTTGCCCCCCTACCCTCCTCCTGGCCAAAGTCCCTCCCTCAATGAACCCTACTAAAATGAGATTTCCAGTCAATGTTTTACACGCTATTTATGAGACCCCCCCCGCGTGGATAGCTTCTACTTCTGTCCCTTGTAATGGCACTTCAGAAGTACCTCGCAGCCAGAAATGTTTTGGGATACACAGGAAAGGGAAAGGTACCAGGTAAAATTTGTGTGAAAAGCCTAGCACTTTCTACCTGAAGCAACCCCAACTGCTTGGCAGTGAAAGCACCATGCCAGCTAATACTTTCATCAACTCCCCCTGTCCCCACTCTGCAGTTTAATGCCAATTACCTCATACCTGACTACATGATGCCCGTAACCAGGTCTTCCTTATTCTATACATCGTTCACGTCAACCACTTATTACTTTGTACGCAGGCTGTACTGCCATTGAGCATTCACGTATCTATCTATGGCATCAGGTAACTCCATCTCATATCAGTAACATGAGTGCTCAGATTCAAAGAGTCTGCAGCTTGCCAAGGGGTATTTTATGAGAAATCCTTGACCTAACAAGTGTCATTAGCAATGAGGAAATGCCTGCTCTCATTGTGATCAAGGATCATACATTTAAAGTCATTCTTGGAGTCATACATGGAGTAAGCAAGCCCAACAAGGCTTACTGTTGTTAAATATATAAGCAGCACTCCGGCCCATTACACCTGCTTTTCCTATCACGTTTGTTAGTTTGCACCAGCCTATGCCAACCCCTACCCCAAAAGCACTTCAAGGCTGACGACACATTCAATTTATACATGTCCACAACCAAACTAAAGTTCGGACTTGTTTCACATCCCCCACATTAGCTCACTGAATACCGCATGGCCTTCACACTCGGGCTCCTTTCTGCACTGCTCACCGACTGCTGCATTAAGTCTGAGTCTGCTGGAGAGCCGAGTCCCCATTTATATAGTCCATCGACAGCTACAGGTCCTGGAACCATGAAGATATTGGAGAGTAGCTTCGGTGGTCGCAGGTGGAGCCTGGAAACCACCGTTGCTAACCTCATATTGCACTCATACAAAAAGAGAAGTGGAGAGATTAATCTCAGGGTCGGAGAGGGTTAACATGCCTGATAGCCCTCCTTGGCACAATCTACAGTTACATGAACGGACCAATAGGATGCCTTTCTCGTTGCCACAGGGCACGGGCTATCCTGTCTCCTCCTCAGTTACCACGGTGACTAGATTATTTAGGTTCCTTGAAGCCATTTGTTTCTTCTCTATCCTGTACCGAGCTCTGCTGACAGAAGCACTCCTACTCCTACTGCACTTCGTATCAAGAGGAAAGCAAGGGAGGTGTCCCATGTACAACTCTCAAAAGCTGACACTGCAATCAAACGGTGCTCTTACTAATTACATTTTCCTGGATAGAGGAGGTGGGAGAAGGCCCAAAAGTTTTCCTCCTCCACTTTAAGCTATGACTTGATTTGCTGCCCTACCCTATCCCTTTAACCCTGCATTTTTCCCCTGTGGCTAATTCACCTAACCTGCCCATCCCTGGACACTACGGCCAATTTATCACACCCAATCCACCTAACCTGCAATTTGGACTGTGGGAGGAAACCACAGCACCCGAAAGAAACCCCTATACACACAGGGAGAATGTGGGTACGAGGGTGGGATCGAACCTGGGTCCTTGGTGCTGAGGCAGCAGTGCTAACCGCTGAGCCACTCTGCCACACCTGTAGATGTAAGGTAGTTGCAGAGGTCAGCTTTTCTTATATTCAATTACAGTCATTGCTGTAGAGTTCCTGCATTAGTATCACTTCGGACTATTGCTGCAGAACAGATTGCATTTATATAGCACCATGAATGTGGAAAATACCCCACAAGCAGTGCTAGTCACAGCACAGGTGGTAACCCTCTTGACTCGCAGGCTATGGGTACAGGTCTGACTCGAAATCAACAAAATGAAATAAGAAGAAAACAAAAGACTGACATTTCAGTACGACCTTGAGGCTGTGCAGGAGTGTCAGAAGTGCTATCTTTCAGTTGAGAAATTTAACAGCGGCCCATATCAGACCTTTATTTTCCGCTTGTCTTCTATCCATAGAATATCAAAACGTTTCTATAGACTTCCACAATCTAAGGTTGACCCATAAAGCTTTATGGCAAGTTAAGTTCATTTGAACTGTATAGTGACTGCTCTTGTGCAGAGAGAATCAATAGCTAATGTGTGCACAACAAGATCCCACAAACATCATGATATCCCCCCAAAAAAGAAACACTGTCTATCGTGGAAATTCTGTGATTTTCCAGCATTCACAAGCATCTATTGCTGATTGACAATTAATTCCAGGTAGATGTCAGCCAGCTGTTTCCCAAAACAAGGATATAAAGGAATTAAGTGGTCACCTTCTAAGTTCTTGGAATGGGGAGTCTCAGTCGGATTGGCTCTGCTAACAAAACAGGACTCTGCCCATCAGATCAGTCCCGTCTGCCAGCAAAAACCACCAAGTTCAACATCGCTTAGGGCAGTACGGTGGCTCAGTAGTTAGCACTGTTGCCTCACAGCACCAGGAACCCGGGTTCGATTCCAACCTTGGGTGACTGTGTGGAGTTGGCACATTCACCCTGTGCAGGCTAGGTGAATTAGCAATATTAAATTGCCAGGAGCGTCCAGTGAAGTATAGGTTTAGGTGGATTAGCCATGGGAAATACAGGATTGGTGGGGTGTGGTGGGGCGTTGGTCTGGGCTGGATGCTCTCCAGAGGGCCAGTGAAGACTTGATGGGCTGAATGGCCTACTCCCTTACGGCCTGGGTTCTACGGCACTATTCTGTCTCCCTCATCCTCCCGAAACTTCTCGAAAGGAACTTAAAATGAGTGCAATCCCAGCCTGGCTTAGGAGCAAAGGAACCATTTTTTGCAATGGTTTGCCTTGATCAACAAACACCAGCTGGTGGTGGGAGCCTTCCCACACAACTCTCAATAGCAGTCTGAGACCAACAACTTTCCACAGCGACTTCCAAGGGCACTTTAAAAAAGGGAGTGAAGTACATCAGCTGGGGCTATAAATGACTGCAGTCTCCTTGGGTTACATGCTGGGTGGAGGGAGGGTGAGGGCATTAACTAAGGGCAAGTGTGGCACTAAATGACCTGGCTTCACATTTCAGTGCCCAAGACATTTGGATAGGTACATAACAAGGAAAGGTTTAGATGGATATAGGCCAAATGCATACAAAACAGGGCTAGTTTAGTTTGTGAAAAAATGGTTGCCGTGAACAAAATCGGGCTGAAGGGTTTGTTTCCATGCTTAATTACTCTATGGCTGAAGACAACTCCCCTCGTCATAAAGGAATTGGTAGCGTGGGTGAGCGGTGAACGGGCATCAACTGGGTCCATTGCGAAGAGGTCAATGCTTGAGAAGGGATAATGGCCAAAAACTAAATTGAATAAATCAAAGCTCTCATGCCGAATTGCACCTGTAACTCAGTCACATGTCTCACAATAATGATACCTCCTGTGGGGAAGAAACTTGAAAGGGTTCAGAAAAGATTTACAAGGATGTTGCCAGGGTTAGAAGGTTGGAGCTATAGGGAGAAGCTGAATACACAGGGGTTATTTTCCCTGCAGAATCAGAGGCTGGGGTTTGACGTTATAGAGGTTTATAAAATCATAAGGGGCACAGATAGGGTGAATAGCTAAGCTCCTTTTGTCCCCAGGTGAAGGGACTCCCACACCATAGGTTTAAGGCGAGAGCGGATAGATTTAAAAGGGACCTGAAGGTCAACTTTTTCACACATAGGGTGGTGCGCGTTTGGAATGAGCTGCCAGAGGTAGTGGTGGAGGCTGGTGCAATTACAACATCGAAAAGACATCTGGATGGGCACATGAATACGAAGGGTTTAGAGGGATTTTGGCCAAATGCTCCAAACGGGACTAGATTAATTTAGGATATATCATCGGCATGGACGAGTTGGACTGAAGGGCCTGTGTGGACAAGTCTATGACTCTAAACAGGCAGTGAGTTTCAGGTGGAAATCCATCAGGTCCAACATATAAGTTTTCAGTGGTTTTGAGAATGCGTCCAGACATTTTGTCTAGTGTGACTCTGTTCGTTGTCCTGGTTAAAACTGGCACAGCTGCCAGTGAGCATGTCACTGACTGTACACTCACAAAGAGCAGACCACTCCCACCTCTACCTCCATCACAGCTCTCTATCTTGTTGAGTTTGAGGTACTCGATCCTTGTGTGGAAGGATTACCAGCTGCAGCGTGCATGTGCGCGTGCGCGTGCGAGAAAGAACGAACAATCAGATTTTAAGCCATTTTTCAGATGTGGGCATGGCTAGTAAAAGCCAGATTTCTCACCCACTTGCTGGTTGGCTGGCTGGGCTCCACAACAATCCTGAAGAACAATGTGGAAAGATCATATCAGGCTCAAAATGTTAACCTGGTCTCTCTCTCTCTCCACTGATGCTGCCAGACCTATTAAGTTTGTCCAGCAATTTTTGTCCTTTCAAGAACGTCCAGCGCATGTTTTAAAAAAATCTTGATTCTTACCAAGGCAGCTTCTTGCTTATATATTGTCGAGCAACTTGTCAGGTCTCATTAGGTAGCGTGCTGGAAATTGAGCCCTACTAACCCCAGAGTCATCAGAAAAGTTAAAGGTAGCAAAGAAATACACAATGTTACCAGTGTTTTTAGACCCAGGTTGACAGAAAGCGCAAATTAGATTTTTGTACTCAATAAGAGTTAACATTTGCTATAAATAAATAGATAAAACGAAATTTTCAACATATAACTCAAGTGGTTAAAACCCTAACACCTTTATAATCTTACTCCTACATGCATGCAAGCATGCATATGCACACAGACAATAAAAACATTGGTGTTATGGGTGGAAGAAAAATTGGGAAGGCAATTTAATGACCCCTGTCCACAGCATTTGCTCAGATAATCTGTTTTTCAGGATTTTTTGTTCTTTGATTTTTCTTCTCTAGGTACTTTTCACTTCCTTCAGGAGGCACAGAGTGACTTGCTCACAAATTAAGGTCTCTGACTTTACTCGTTAAAAGCAATAGCTTACAGCAATAGGTGAGAGGAGATAATTGACTTTCTTTAGGATTCAATTATTTTCTGATGCAGAAAAATAGACCATCTCCCATTCCAGAGGGCACCCCCCCACAAACTGTTCAGCTACCTGGCGCCAATTACATAGCTGTTGGCAGGCTGCCAGGTTTTGTCATTGAAAATTGGTCACCATTCCTCAAACCAATTAGATTTCTGTTACTAGCTGAATCTTGTTTTATATGAACCCCTTTTGCGGGGCTTTAAACCTCCTTGACCCTGCCCTCGTGGAGATGTTTTGCTGCACGTCTGTTAGGGACCTGAGGCAGGGCTGTATTCTACAGCAGTGTTGAGTGGACCACTGCTGCAGTGTGAAGCATTGTGTCTATGCTCCCCCAGTGAATTTCTGAAGACAATGGGAGGAGGCTGGCCATCAAGAGTCTTGTATGATGCCCTGGTTTTGTGGAATGGGAGGAGTACATGGTTAAATCATTGCCCACAAGAGAAAACATTAAACTCCCTCCCAGTGATGTTACTGTTCAGTAGAAACACCAATACAATTGAATTTTCTAGTTAGGGCACAGTCTCCAGGTTGGGGAGCAGCATTCCATTTGTTCGGATAGATGGGGAGTGGCCATTTAGCTTGTTGAGGTTGTTCTGCTATTCAACAAACTTAAGGCTGATCTGAATGTAAACTCAAATCCACATTCCTGCCACCCCCTACTAACTTTTCATCTTCTTACGCACCAAGAACCTGTTTACCTCTCCATTAAAAATATTCAAGGACTCTTCTTCCACTGCCCTTTCAGGAAGAGAGTTCCAAAGATTCACGATCTTCCGAGAAACAATCTCATCTTCCTCATCTGTGTTTTAAATGGCCAAACCCTAATTTTTAAACAATGCCTGGAGTTCTAGTTTTTCCCCATATAAGGGACTATCTTCTCCGCGTCTACCCTGTCATTGACCCTCAGGATTTTATATAATTCAATCCAATCACACCTTACACTTCTAAACTCCAATGGATGCAAGACTAGGCTGTCCAACACTTACTGAGACATCCAGTCCATTTCAGGTAGTAGTTGGGTATATCTGCTCTGGAGTGCCACCGACACATGCAAACCCTTCCTTAAATAAGGAGAGCAATGTTGCGCACTATAATTGAGATGTGGTCTCACTGGTGTCCCACGTAACTGAAACGCAACTTCTGCATTCAATTCCCTCTCACAAAACCCGATGCCTGCACCAGCATTGTCGTGTACTCTGCATAGTGGAATTTCCAAATTTGGTGCAGGCCATTTCCATTCTGTGGATATTGATGTTCAGTTGGCTTATTGCCAATCACTGGAATGAACTGAAAAATTGTTTCAATTAATGTGTCGCCTGTGGGATGGGTCTCTCCAAGTTTGGTACATGTCCTCAAACATTACAGCATGAAAGACTCTGTAGCATACACTGGATACACCTGTGTCACATCAGTGTGTTTGGTCTAGATTTATTATTGTAGAGCTTCTCTGTAATGGTTTGATACAAATGGATGAGGCCATTTCTGTTATTCACATGCCTGTAGATTGGGAGCCATGTGTAGGTCAGAAAAGCAGGCTTCCTTAAACATTTTAAAATGAAAAAATACATTAGTTTCACTTTTAGCAATGCAAGATTTTAAATCCAGATTTATTGAATTGATTGCATTTAAATTCCCACATTCTGTGTGGGATTTGAACAGATGCGTCCAGACTTCTGGATTACTAGTTCAGTAACATAACTACTCTGCTACCAGTCCCAATGATATGTTGTTGGGTTTTGGTGAAGTCAAATGAGAGGAGGACAGTACAGAGTAGATACTATCACCAGACCTGTCAGACTGAATGCTGCATTTCTTTGCTGTTAATTCTGTCATTCTATGCAACAATAAAAATTAACAAAAGGCAGGTACTGACCTTCCACCGTGGGAGCCTCCTTCGCAGAATCAGGAGAACCCTCAGGCATGCCAGCGTGGAGTTAACTGAGACCTCACTATGGAAACAGAGACAGATTTTAGGTAGGGTGACACCTTGAGAAGACTTGAGGCAATTTTTCTCATTCTTACAATGAATATATCCAAAGTATCACATTGTATTCAGTCAGCTGACTAGGGCTTTGCTATTCCCCATATCATCAATGGCTGGATCTTTGGATCCAACATTCCTCAAGCCTTCGGAAAGGCAGATTCATATTTCATCATTTTCGGACCTCCCAAGTGCTTTACAGCCAAAGAACTACTTTCAAAGTGTGCACACTGCTGCACTATAGGAAACACAGCAGCTACTTTAAGCAGAGATAATAGGAACTGCAGATGCTGGAGAATCTGTGATAACAAAGTGTAGAGCTGGATGAACACAGCGGTCGAGCAGCATCTTAGGAGCAGGAAAGCTGACATTTTGGGTCGGGTCTATGCCTGGAATGTCAGCTTTTGTGCTCCTAAGATGATGCTTGGCCTGTTGTGTTCATCTAGCTCTACACTTTGTTATCTCGGCTATTTTAAGCGACTCCCCAACAAAATAAAACTATGGGATAAAATTTTGGAAATCACACCTGCAAAATGCAGCAATTCATTGTGTTCTTATTTAAAACTGTGCTGTGGGACTTTTTAAAATCCACACACAAAACTAGATAGCTCTTGGTTTGACATCTTGTCCAAATCATTGCATTTCCAACAATTCAGCACTGCCACACTAGTCATAGACTCAGAGTCATACAAAGTGGAAACAGATCCTTTGATTCAACCAGTCCATAGCAACCGTATTCCCAAACCAAATTAGTCCTATCTGCCTGCACTTGGCCCATATCCCCTCCAAACATTTCTTATTCATGTACTTATCCAAATCTCTTTTAAATGTTCTAACATTGTAACTGTACCTGCGTCAACCACTTCCTTCTTAGGTTAATCCTGCCACCCCAGGAACTCATCTGGTGAACTTTGTCACACTCCACCCATGATGATAAAATCTTTCCTGAGATAAGGAGAACAAAACCGCACACAGGGCAGGAGGCATAGTTTTATCAAGCACCTCTACAATCGAAGAAAGACTTCAAAATTCCTGCACTCAAATCTTCTTACAATAAAAAGTAACATTCCGTTTGCCTTCCTAAGAGCTTTCTGCACCTGCACGTTAGCCCTCAGTAATCTATCAATAAAGGCACCGAGGTCCCTTGTACACTTACAATTTCTAAATTCTTTCCATTTAAGGTATACTCTATACATCTGTTCCTGCTACCAAATGTAGATAACCTCATATTTTTCTAAATTATATTCCATCTATCATGTTCTCAACCATTCACCAAGGCTACCCAGCTCGTTTTGAAACTATAGACATCTTCTGCACAGCATAAATTCCTACTTAGATTTGTATCATCCAAAAATTTGGAAGTCCAAATCATTGAAATACATTGTGAACATATGCGACAGAAGTACAGATCCTTGTAGTACCCCGCTGGTCACAACCTGTTGACATGATAATGACACTCTTATTCTTACTGTCAGTTTTCTGTCTCTTAACTAATCATTACACCATGCTGTACATTACCTCTTATGTGTTTCATTTCCTCTATTCAGTTTCTTATGGGGACATTATGAAAACTTTCCAAAAATCTAAGCATACTGTACCCAATCAGCTGCTTTATCAATTTTGTTAGTAACATCTTCAAAATACCCCAATAAGCTCTCTGAACACAATTTCTCATTTGCAAGTCTTTGCCGGTTAAATCCAATAAGATCATTATTATCCAATTTATTTGTTATCCAGTCTATTTATTTTGTAACAGATTCCAATATTGTCCCTGCTGAGGTAAGGCCAACAGGTTTGTAGCTCCCCACTTACTTTCTAACCTTGTTCTTAAATAGCGGGGTGATGTTTGCTATCTTGCAATCCATAGGAATCATTCCTGAATGTATTGAATTTTGGAGGACAAACACCAACTTTCGCAGTGGCCACTTCATGAAACACTCTGGGATGTAGGCTACTAGTTGCAGAGGATTTATCAACTCTCAATGCAGTCAACTTCTTCAGTACAATATTTTTACAAATACTAATTTTCTTCAACTCCTCACTCTCCCCAACTACTTGAATCTCTGATTCTGAGAAATTCCTTGTATTTCCTCAAAGAAAACAGATGCAAAATAATATTTAGCTTCTCTGTCATTTCTCTATTACCCACAATAAATTCTCTTGAATCTGCCTATAATTAAACTACATTCATCTTAGCCAAACAATTCCTGTTACATTCCTGTAGAAGCTTTTACTGTCTGTTTTCACATTCTTTTGCAAGATTACATTCACATTTTATTCTCCCTTTCCTGATTAGTTTCCTCATCCTCCTTTGCTATCTTCCAACAGCTTCCTAATCCTCAGATTTACTGCACATTCGAACAACTTTATTGGCTGAAGTTGTTAATCTTATTTAATCCTGAACGTCCTTCGTTAGTCACCATTGAATTATTTTTACTGTATATTTACTGAGTCAAGTAATAGTTCTTTAAAAAGACTATCCATTGCTTAGTTACAGTCAGATCTTTTCACATGCTACGCCAATTCATTTCAGTCAATTTGAAATTCATGCCTTCATAATTCCTGAACACCTTCGTTTCAGATTGTACTTCATTACTTTCCAATAAAATGTGAAACTTGATGATATTGTGGTCACTCATTCCTAGAGACTCTTCAGTCACCAGATTGTTACTTATTTCTTTTGCATCACATTATATTAGATTTAAAATAGCATCTCCTCTAATTGGTTTCTCTGTGTACTCCTCTAGAAAACCATCCCTAACACTCCTCAATCTTGTCCTCCACTTACTTAGTGCTCAAGTGGTTTACCAAGTCTATATGTAGATTGAAGTTGCCCATGATAACTATGCTGCACATGCTACATGTTTCTCTCATCTCTTGATTAATACCATGTACCACGACTATTTTGTAGCCTATAAATAGGAATCGTCTGTAGTTCCTTGCTGTTTCTTAGTTCCACCTAAACAGAATCCAGAATCTTCTAAACTGAGAACCTCCCTTACTCACGTACCTACCCCACCCATATTACTGGTGCAATCCCATCTCCTTTTTCTTCTTGTTTACCCTTCTCAAATGTTGAAAATGCTTAATATTAAATTCCCCAGTCACTCTGCAATGATGCTTCTGTAATGGCAATTAGATCATGCCCCTATGTATCACTTTGTGTGTTTAGGTCTTCTGCATTGTCTGAATGCATACAGTATTCATAACAGAGTGCTCTTAACTTTGCCTTTCTGACATAAATCCACTTCCAAGGCATAATCAATGCTAGCATTTGTTTATCCTGTCTTCTGGTCTTCCTAGCAATTTATTTTTGACTTCCTGTGACCAACTTCCTACCAATTCAGGAAATCCCTCAAGTTCCTAACCCTCTAACAAGCCTGTTTAAACTAATGGCCAACATGCATGTAAATGGTGTTGTGGAGGAAGGGGGAAATTCACAAGCAGTCCAGAGATCCTGTAGGCTGGCAGGGCTAGAATAGGCTAGAGATAGGGAGATGGATTGCTACACCAACACTTGCCTGTACCACAACAAAAGAAGTGGCTATTCTATACACTTTGCATATCCTGGCACTGTGAAAGATTTATCCATTCTCCTCCTCTTGCCCCATAGCCCTGGAAATGTTGCCCCAATTGGCCTCTTTTTAAAATGTTTACAGATCATGATGTCCAAAATGTTTCCTTTACTTGAAATAACCAAAGTCTCCAAGCAAATTCTTTGGATCAAACTTTCATAGTACAGTGAGGAGTGTACCTTTGATCCGGTGCCTGAATGTTTAGAAAAGCCTTCAGGGCAAACGAGATATCATTCTTGCTGGAGCGCACTGATCCAACCTGATTGCACTGAGCCAGGGTTTATCTTGCCACTTTCCCTCAGCAATATCAGAGCTCCATCTCAGTCCTCGAAGAGTGTTAGTGAAGGTGAAAAGCCCATTGTCTGCTTACTCTATGGGATGGCTTTTGAGAAACATTAGGGTAGGGTAGCATTCTGCTTCTGAATATGAGGAAGCAACATTTTATCAGTAATGCACTGTCCAGAAAGGGGCTAAAGTCAAGATTGTGTGCCCCATGTAGCAGGCTAATTGTGCATGGAGATTCCCTTTAAAAGTGACGTGGTAATGACAGAGTAACATATTCCAGTGATGCGATTTGTCAGATCAGTGCTGCCAAGGATGCAAGGCAGGGCAATCTTGTCTGGCTCGCTATTTAGTGTCTAGTTCTGATTGAGTCCTTTGATGATGCAGCACTCCCTCAGCACTGCACTGGGACAGTTAACCTGAATCCTCCAGTCCAGCCCTCTTGCAGGTTTTTCAACTCCCAAAATGGTGCTAGAGGTAGGGAGCTAGTATGTCAAAAGACCAAAGCCATGCCTAAGTGATTCCACGAATGTGTTCTGACAAAGATGCATATGTCAGGGAGTCTCTGAGCAATTAACTGATAGGACCGATCATGGCTCCCAGGTGGAGTGCTGACAAGGTATATAGCTTTCTGCAGCCTGGTGGGCTAGGGCATGGTCAAAGTGAGGTTGTGACTCCCAAGAGCCTGGTGGGTAATTCTCAGATAGAGGAGGGCAGGGATAGGTATGACTCCTGAAACCCCTCGTACGTTAACAATAAGTAATGAAGACTGGCACTCCGGTGCTGTGCTAAGACAACGCTGCTCTGTCTCATTTTAACACTTTTGTTACTCAGGTAAGTGTAAACACAAATGAGAAACAGGAGTAGGCCATGTGGCTTCTCGGCCCTGCTTCGCCCTTCAATGAGATCACGGCTCGCCTGCTTCTCTACCGGTTCCCATAGCCTTGGTTCAGAACAGTCTATCTAACCCCAGTTTAAATATTATCAATAATCCTGCCTCTACTCCTCCTTCCTGAGACAGAGGTTGAAAGTCACACACTGTCCAGAAGGGAAGAGAAAATACCCCTCATTTCCATCCAAAAGGGGTGACTTCTCATTTCAACAATTTAAAACGTCTAGACTTCCATTCATCTGTTCCCCGTCTTCTTTCTCAACACTATTCAGGGTCTCAAAAACGTCAAACAAATCATTCCCTACCCTTTTAAATTTCAGTGAAAACAAGCCCAGTTTTGCCTGACCTTTCTTCATGAAACAACCCAGCAACAGCCCGTGGTACTATTTTGAACTGGAGGAGGAAGTTTCCCCACCCCCACAGCCCGGGGAAATATTCTTTTCTGAGAAAAACTTCAATGAAGAAACAGATCTTACCCATTCATTATTACGCTGCTCACTGTGGGATCTTACTGTGTGGATTCCCATATTAAAACATTGAACACAGCTCAAGAGTACTTTTATTATCTATGGAAGCGTCTATTAAAATGCTGGATATTTTTCCGAATGGCCCAAACAAGGTACGGCAAGACTCTACACTTCAGTTTCATCATCCCCAATTTTCAGAATCCCCTGTCATGTTCTTAGCCAAGCAACTTTACCCAGACATTAAATAAATACTCTCCTTTTCTCTGACTTTTTTCTTCCTGCAGCTTGCAGGCTGAAGATTAAAGGAATGTTTTTGCAACGTGAAGCTCCAAGAACCTTTCAAAGGATTTCCTTCACTGGTCATCACATTTTCCGCTATTCATGAAAAATTCACATTTCATCATGATCAAGGTTCAGGGTCTGACAAAACTGGCTTAATGCAATTCTTTCAGAGATAGTAGGAGCTGCAGATGCTGGAGAATCTGAGATAACAAAGTCTAGAGCTGGATGAACACACCAGGCCAAGCAGCATCATAGGGGCAGGAAAGCTTGACGTTTCGGGCTTAGGACCTTCTTGGTCTAGGCCTAAAACATCAAGTTTTCCTGCTTCTATGATGCTGCTTGGTCTGCAGTGTTCATCCAGTTCTTCACCTTATTCTTTCTTAATGCAATTCTTGTACCAGTTATAAACTGAAGTATATCGCATTACAACAATGAACCCAGCAGGGGGCAGATATATCCTGTAGGTCACAGACAGGCGTCCCCTGGACACCTTAGACAGGAACTCCATAAAGTCACTGGTGTCGGTTTAACATCAGGAGAGATACTGTCAGCAATACAGGGTGCTGGAGGAGAAGAGTCTTCATTCCTTTACGGGACGAGGATGTCACTGGCTAGGCCAACATTTATTGCCCAGAGGGCAGCTGAGAGTCAACAGTAACACAGGCTGCTGAGGAGAGGGGGATTACTGAGTGACAGTGTAACATCAGGAGTGATACAGTCAACAGGGTACAAGGGGAATGGTAGCTGGCTGTAGTCCATCCATCCACCAGGCCATCATGGCTATATCATTCAGTGAGTGCGTTAGGGCTGTAGTCAGGCAGCCACGCAGATGCATCTCGTAAGGCCTAGAGTGAAATGAATAATAACTGAATGGGAAAGATAATAGAGCCCAGAAATGGAGAAACACAGAGATTTGGCGACCATAGGCTGGAGGAGATTACAGACTGGGAGGAGATGTGCAGCTATTTTAAGTAAGTATTAGAATCCAGCTGTTTTCTCCTAGTTTGGTGAGTCCCATTCTAGGTTGGGATACACATGGTGTCGAAAGCTGTATCTGGTGGAGTGCCCAGAGCTTGTTCCTGTGGGAAGGGACTGACCTCAGGTCACTGGCCTGTTTACTTGCTGAGGATATGATTACACGACTTTTCCACTTACTACACAGCTCCGAATCCTCAAAAATAAACATTTGCTGATAGAAAGAACAAAGTTGTGTTTATATTGAATCTGCTCTCACCTCAAGATGCCCCAAAGTGAAATACCTTTGAACGTAGCCACCTGGGCTAACACAGGAATGTGCAGCCTTTGTGTGCACAACAAGGTCCCATAAACAGCATTGCATTAAATGGTCAGTTAACAATGTTTAGTAAAATAGAATGATGATTGGCTCAGACAATTAAATAGCTCCATGGCATTCTTCACACTGGCCTGAGAGGACAGAGCTGAAAGCTGGTACCTCGAACAATGCAGAACTCCTTTACTACAACACTAAATCAGTATCCAGGATTTAATTCTCGGGCCTCTGGAATCTGAATTAAAACTCCAATCTTCTGACTCAAACACTTCAAAAAGTACTTGATTAGTCTATTTTTCTTAAAAATCACTTTCGGACCTGCTGAGGTTGTGAAGGGTGCTACATAAATGCATGATCCGCTAAAATTGATTCACAGAAGGCAGGAAACAAAATGATGAAATTTGTGCAGAAACCATAGCATGAATAACATGACAGAGGTACAGCAAAAAGCTTATACGAATGAACTTCAAACCTAATTATAAAAGTTGGTTGTGTGTTGTCATGGGACACTACATATTGATGTGGGAGCCTTTTCATAAATTGATCGAACTTATCATGTTATTATATGTACAAGTTCACTTGGCCAATATACCCAGCATCCCTTGCTATTTGGCCAAGTTGGTAATCTGTGTTTTAGCAGCCAGGTGATAAGTACTGAGATAAATAATTTGACCTAGGACAGTGTTCAAAAGAGAAACAACAGCCCCAGATCTTTAGGTAATGACAACAGACACCCCTTCACAGGGATATTCTCCAGCTTTTGTGCCAACCCATTCTTAAAGACACAACAAAGCTAAGAAAGAATTCTGTGCATTCACCCAAATACCATCCCAAACTCTGATCTGCAATGTGACACAATGACTTCCTGCAGCTTCTTCTCTAAAATGACTCTGTTTAGCCTGCTACAGATAACTAACACTCACATTAAAAATACATCACTACGACAAAAACACATCAATCACTGCTGGGGACCAACTCCCAGTATTAAGCAATAATCTGAACCCCTCAACTAGCTTCTAGTCTGTAACTCATTTCCAGGTATCCATCCTTTTATAAAGGAAACTGAACCCTTTGATTAAATTTCAGTTTGTAACTCACTCTCAGGTATCTATTATTACATACATAAACCATTTGAACCACTCAACTAAATTCCAGTCTGGAATTCACTCCTGGGTATTTATTATTCTTCATAAATGATGAGTGATGTGTGCTCCCTTTGATGGTTGCTCTTAATCATTGAGTGCTGATACTTCATCCTGAGCTCTTTCTCAGCATTTTGTGAGGGTTTACCATTGCCTTCTCCTATTAGGGACTAGCCTAACAGCCAAGCCCCAAGTCTACCATCGCCAGAATGCGAATTGAATTCATGGCATTTCTTGTGTTTTGGATCATGCGTTAGACATCTAACTGAATGGGCTCATTGGCCGTCAGACTATTCTCTACTCAAGTTCCAAAATCCTGGTCTGTCTAAATACCTAATTCCAATGACTGCTTCTGATGATCTGGATGTACGGGTAAATGTCGGTCAGATCTCTGACAATAACTCAACTGCTCTTCTTAGTCATAGTGCCATGGAATCTTTTACAACTGAAAAGAAACCAAGACCCACAAATACTGGAAATCAGAAACAAAATCAGAATTTAGTGGAAAAACACAGCAAGTTTGGCAGCGTGTTTGGAGAGAAAGCAGAGTTAACGTTTCCGGTCCAGTGACCCTTCTTCAGAACTGATTCTAGCTAGGAAAAGGTTAGTTTTCATGCTAGAGAAGGGTTTGGGCAAAGGGTGAATTAGTAAGCGATAGATGGAATTGGAGCTCTTAGAAATTGCCCTGAGAGACCAGTTAAAGCCTCGGTTTAACATCTCATCTGAAAGATGACTCTTCCAACTGTTAGTATTCCCTTAGTACTGCAGTGAAATATCAACCTTGACGTTTTTGCACCAGCCTCAGGTTTGTGACTTAAACCCAAAACATTCAGATACAGGAGGCCAGGGAATGCTACTTTGTGAAACACAGCTGAAGTGGGTATTAGGTTACAGCTTAGACATTGTTCATGAATATTGGAACAGGTTTAAGGGGCCCTTCCTGTGTCAATTACATGAAATCAACTGGCTTTGCACATTTGAAGCAGTTATGTTACTTCCATTGTTATTTAAGCTTTCAATTTTTCAAAGTGTTGTAATCCACCACCAGAAAATAATAACATAATATCACACAGATGAACTATATAAATCTGCATTTAATGAAATACACCTTAATGTAAAACATTTAATGAAACAACAACTTTTCTCCAATTAATTTTAGGGAGGAGACTGGAGTAGAAAGGGACAAAGTTTGTTGGTCTCTGACTAACGAGTATACGTATTCAGATTTGTTTTAATGAAAGAAAGTCATTGAATATTCTAATATTCACAAGCATTCAATACAAATGCAATGCACAATGCAGAAGCCTGAGAATATCCAGTAGAGAGGAACAATGAGATACGGATGTTGAGCTGGATTTGTGCAGCAATAAGAAAGGGCAAAAATCAGGAATCTTGATAAAGATTGCAGGAGCACTAAGAAAAGGAGAGATTGAAACAGAGAATGAAATGGTTTGGCTATGTGCCATAGAGAGACAGAGGGAGGGAGGGAGGCAGACAGAGGAAACATGGTGAGGCCAGTGATGGAAGTGAGACAGCCAGGAAGAAGAACACAAAAGGCCAAATGGAAAGATATGGTGGTGAAAGACTTTAACACAGAGGGATTGGATGCTATTATCTAATATGTTCTGACAGCAATGCCCAAGGCCAAATCAAACTAGGAAACATTTGATGGTTATATGTTAATGAAAGGAGAACTTAGTTGGGTGTGTGTGGGGAAACAGGTAATCATGAGTTAGTGGCAGCAGTTGGAATAAAACTCTGACTAACCAACATCTAACTTGGTGTTTAACAGTGGAAGAGAAATACAGGAGGAGATGGAGAAACAAAAACAAAAGTTGCTGGAAAAGCTCAGCCGGTTTGGCAGTATCTATGAAGGAGAAAACAGAGTTAACGTTGCGGGTCCGGCGACCCTTTCTCCAGCAACTTTGTTTTTGTTCCAGCATCCACAGTTCTTTCGGTTTTTATTTAGGAGAAAGGTGATTGACCAGAATTGTGATAATCCCAAGTCAAATGACAGACCTAAAGAAGAGGAAATTTCTGTGTTCATAATGCCCACAATAAAAGCTACAGTTGAGACTTTTGTAAAAGTTTGGAATTTACTTTTTAAACACATTAAAAGATAAAGAATAAGATAAAACAATAATAATTTCCTGTGCTAACCAAACCCCTGCAGGCTGCCTGTAAGACTTAACAACCATAAATACAGGCATTTTACCTTGTGTACTAACAACTTTCTGTTGGCCAGTTGCTGAGATTCTCTCAGAGGATTTTAAGTAGACTTCCTTACTGTGGATAAATCTGGGTCACAGCACGTTCTGTATTCCGTGAATGTAAAAGATTCCATTGTATTATGCTAAGAGGAACAGGGAAGCTCTTTCCAACGTCCTGGCTAACATATTTATTCCTTAACCAAAATCACAGTTAGACACGATCTAATCAGTCATTCTCAAAACATGCCGTTAGTGGCGGCTTACTGTGTACAAGTTGGCTACTGTGTTTTCTGCATTAGCATCGTGTCCACATTTCAGAAATACTTTACTAGTTGTGAAATGGTTTAGGATATCCTGAAATCGTGAAAGATGCAAAAGGAAATGTCAGTCTGTTAGGTGCATAATCAGAGGGCTTCATCCACAGGGAGATTGGGAACTGTCCACTGTTGACATTCTCTGCTGTGGGCACCAACTGAAGCAAGAGATAATAAGGTGTGGAGCTGGATGAACACAGCAGGCCAAGCAGCATCAGAGGAGCTGGAAGGCTGACGTTTCAGGCCTAGACCCTTCTTTAGAAATGGGGGAGGTGGAGGGGGTTCTGAAATAAATGGGGAGAGGGGCGACTTCACAAGCTTCAAAATCTCCCCTCTCCCTATCGCATCCCAAAACCAGCTCAGCTTGTCCCCACCTCTCTAACCTGTCCTTCCTCCCACTTATCCCCTCCTCCCACCCCAAGCCCCACTCCCATCTCCGACCTACTAATTTCTTCCCACCCCCTTGACCTGTCCATCCTCCCTGGACTAACCTATCCCCTCTCTAATTCCCCACCTACATTCACCTTTACTGGCTCCATCCCCGCTTCTTTGACCTGTCTGTCTCCTCTCCACCTATCTTCTCCTCTATCCATCTTTTATCCACCTCCCCCGCTCTCCCTATTTATTTCAGAACCCCCTTCCCCTCCCCTATTTCTGAAGAAGGGTCTAGGCCCGAAACATCAGCCTTCCTGCTCCTCAGATGTTGTTTGGCCTGCTGTGTTCATCCAGCTCCGCACCTTGTTATCTCAGATTCTCCAGCATCCTTGCAGTTCCTACCATCTCTGAACCAACTTGTGCTGTTCCTTTACCACTGTCTCCACCAGCTGGGTTTTCTGAATGGAGAGATTCAGCCCTCTCTTTGATGGGTTTTATCTGAAACATGGGCCAAGCTCCCAAGTTCCTGTGGATTCTAGGAAACACAACATCCGTCCCTAGCTTCTCTGTAGCATCCTTCCCCCACCATACCTTACCACCCACCGAGTGGAACTTGAGTCTCCTTGATGTTGTTTGTTCCTGTTGCAGTGCTAATTGGCGAGCCTGTGAGAGCTTTTCATGCCTTGGGGAATGCTGGCAGCACTCCTGCGAAACATTTGGTGGCTGCTTTACTCATTTCCCCTAGAGTTAACGTAGACAGAACACATCGGAGAAGTTAGGTAAACACATGGTGGAGAAGAAAATTGAGAATGTGTAGTTTGGATCAAACAAAGTAAAATGGAAGGGAAATGCGCACATTCATACAGCAGCTGCCACGGCCACCAAAAAACAGTCCTACAGCCAATGAAGTGTAGCCTCTATTGTAAAAAAAATGTACAGAGTAAACTGCGACAATGACCAGATAATATATTGTTATAATGCCAATTGAGGGATAAATTATAGGCAAGACAGTGAAGACAACTCATCAGCTCTTCCTCACAACTAGAGTACAGGATAACAAAGTGTGGAGCTGGATGAACACAGCAGGCCAAGCAGCATCTTAGGAGCACAAAAGCTGACATGACTTCTGATGAAGGGTCTAGGCCCGAAACGTCAGTTTTTGTGCTCCTGAGATGCTGCTTGGCCTGCTGTGTTCATCCAGCTCCATACATTGTTATCTTGGATTCTCCAGCATCTGCAGTTCCCATTATCTCTGATCACAACAGTACAGGATCTTTAACAGCCACTCGAGTTGTCAGATTAAGCTTTAGTTAAAATGTTTCATCCGAAAGACAACAGTTCTAATGCTGCAGCTCATCCTCAACATCCCACATTGGGATTCAAATACAGAACCATATGAACGGGGAGGTGAAAGAGGTACAGCTGTCAGTGGGGGCTTGGAGGCGATTCCCTTCGGACACAAATTACAGTATGGACCAAAAAAGGACTCATTTCTGTGCACATTTGTCTGCATTAATGCAATGAGCTTCCCTGCGTTCCTTAACCCCTCGTCCCAGCACTCTTTCACAAAAAGACCATAAGATATAGAAGCAGAATTAGGCCATTCAGCCCACTGAGCCTGATCCGCCTTTCGAAAGCAGTGGGATGAAGTCTTGTGGAGATGAGGGGCGTCTCAGCCACCAGCTGGAGGGAACACAAATAATGCTTCCTTTTGGGAAAACTTGCAGAAGCTTGTTCTGCTCAGACACTTGACAGAGCAGCAGTGGGTCCACCCTTGGGTCCTCACCAAGCGGCGGGTGATTTTAAAGTATTTTTCCAAGGAACGGCGCCTGGGATCTGGGTTTGATTCCAGACCTGTGAGATGACTGCGTAGAGTTTGCATGGCTCTTCCCGTGTCTATGCAAGTTTCCTCTGGGTGCTCCGGTTTCTTCCCACACAGTCCAAAGATGCGCAGGGTAGGTGGACTGATCATAGGAAATTCAAGGTAAAGGAAGTGAGGGGACCACTGGGCCTTGGTGGGATGCTCTTTGGAGGGTCAGTGTGGACCCAATGGGCCAAATAGCCTTTTTCTGCACTGCGGGGATTCAGTGATTCTAACTGCAGGCATGAAGTCATGGGACTGAAATGACTAACCTGTGACAACCACAACCATCTTCTTTTATCCCAGGTAGGACCCCAACCAGCAATGCGTTCCCCACATTGCCCGATCTCCATCGATTCTGGTTTCATCAGGTCTCCTTGAAGCCACAGTCTGACGAGTGCGACTTTGGCATCAAAGGCTGTTAGTCTCCTCCCGTGTATGTGTCAAACTTTGTCTTATAATGAATCAGAATCCCTACAGTGTGAAAAATGACCATTGGGCCCATCGAGTCTACACCAAATCTCTGAGAAGCCTCCCAACCAGACCCACCCACCTACTCTATCCCTGTAACCCTGCATTTCCCACGGCTAATCCACCCAGCCTGCAAATCCTTGGGTACCACAGGCAATCTGCTTACCCTGCACATCACTGGAATGTGGGAGGAAACCGGAGCACCCTGAGGAAACCCACCCAGACATGGGGAGAGTGTGCAAACTCCATGCGGGCTGTCACCTGAGGGTAGAATTGGACCCGTATCCCTGGCGCTGTGAGACAGCAGTGCAAACCACTGAGCCACCCTACTGGTCTTGTAATAATATTAAGCATTCCGGCATTTTGATATAATGCAGGCCCTGCATTTTGTCTATATGTGACTGCGTGTGAACAGTGTTGTAGCTTATCAGCTTCTGGCTATCTTCCTTCCTGCTGGATTTACTGATTAGCTTGCATCAGTGTGTTGTCCAGCGTTGCAGTGTGTAAAATCTGTGTCCCACTCTTCACTGTTATGTTTGACATTTTTTTACTGCATCCCCACTGACTTTAGATGAAGAGTCCCCAATATCTGCCCCCGGGGATTCCCGTAAAGATTGGCTCAATGAGCTCAATTTCCTATAAAAATGAGCTGAAGCTTAGTCTGTGATTGAACATTCTCAAGTCTGTGCCATTTCTAAATAGCGGTTCTATTAAAAAAAAATTGTATTTTGTCCCTAACCCAGCTGCTTCATGAAAAGCTTAATGTCGGTTGCTATGGTGCAGTTTCAAAGTGCACGATTGTTTGTCTTGGCCTATGTCCCTCCTCCTCGTTTCCTGTCAAATCCTGGTTGCTATGGATATAAATGTTTCCACTGGCAGTGCACCCGTGTGGGAATAGCCTAGGTGTGGAAGGAACCAGAACCTGTTGAACAGGGGAGCTGGGAAGGTGAGGACAGGAGCAGGGCAAAGGTCAAGTAGGCCAAGAGTTTGCTGAGAGGACTGAGGCCATGGCTTTTGGAGCTTTGGTTTATGATTCGGGCTCCCAAAAGTCATTACATACTTCAGAGTACCTCAGAGCAGATTGGCCATGATCTAATTGCGTGTGTTGGACCAAGCTAGTCATAGAATCAGACAGCGTGGAAACATACCCTTCAGTCCAATTTGGCCATGCCAACCTAGTTTCCCAAACTAAAATAGTCTCACTAACCTGCGTTTGGCCCACGTCCCTCCATAACTTTCCTGTTCACTTACTTGCCCAAATGTCCTTTAAATTGTACCTGCATCTACCACTTCCTTTCAGATACAGAGCTGTCTGATTTCACTTTCAATAAACTGATAGATCACCTCATGACCACACCCCCAACCCTAAAGTACTGTAGCAGGGGATCCCTGACAAATATACAACTTCAGCGCAGCGCCTTAGCAGGACCTAGCGCCAAGACACTGCGCTGAAGTTTCACCACGTCAGTAACCTCCCATTCAGAGAAGGGGTGGATGGAAGCAAGGAACTGACTGCTGTTCAGAATTTCAAAAGGATTTTCCCTTAACTGGCATGGACTCAACTTTCCTGATCATTGAAGGAGAGCAGGTAAGAGCTTGAAGCTAACAGACCAAACGGAGGCTTCCCAAAGCATCACTTACAGTTCAAGGTAAGTAACTGGGAGGCCACTTCAAGGAGACTGAATGGCCTTCTCCTTGTAACGCTGACATATCTGGAGAAATGTGAACCAATGAAATAATTTGCATTTGCACAGCTCCTGTCACAATTCTTCCAGGATGTCCCAAAACACTTCAAAGCCAGCGGAATGCAGTGGAGAGGGAGCGATTGAAGCAGATAATTTGCACGAAGCAAGCTCCTACACAAATAGCCTTCAAATGATGTGAATGACCTGATGATCTCTTAAGGCACAGATATTAGCCATTATCCTGTGCCGGTATATGGACATGGCTAGGACATCCTCACCAAATGAGTGTGGGATTTTCTGGGATTCTCACAGAAAATGTGGGGGTCCCAGGCGATCCAGCCTGAAAAAGTAAAATTGACATAGGCCACTCAGGATATCTCTCAAATATGTAATCTACTCTAGAATTACACCCATTCCTTTGTCAACATAGAGGTTCTTGGCATTCATCATCTCCACTGGGCAATTCCTGGTCAAAACCTAAAAGAGAATGGAAATACCTTTCTGCTACCCTTTCTTCCTGACCCCAAAAAAATTGTGTTCAAGTCAGAAACCACTCTAACAAAACTACCACAATCATGAAAGACCTCTGTAAGGTCATCCCTGAGCCTTCTTTATTCAGATCGGCCTTTTCCTAATTTGGAAACTCACACATCTCTGGTATCATTGAATCTCTAGTGTGGAAGCAGACTGTTCAGCTCATTGAGTCCACACCGGCCGTCCTGAAGACCAGACCACTCCACCCAGACCTATCCCACCGTTGTAACCATACATTTCCTTTTGCTAATCCACCTTGCCTACACATCCCTGAACACCACGGGTAATTTAGCACCACCAAGCCACCTAACCGACACATTGTTGGACTGTGGGAGGAAAGAAGAGCACTCAGAAGAAACCCACACATCCTTTCCAGTGTACTTTTTATAACATGGCAATCAGAATGGTGGTGCCGAATTGCTCATTGGGAGGGCCAGTTTGAACACGGCCTTCTTCTGAGCGGTAAAGAATCTCTAACTAAGTCTGATGCAGGTATTGCTGAACAGTTGTACTTTTTTACAACATCAAGAAATAAAACCTAATGCTGGTTCATTCTTTTATTGCCCTGTGACACAACTTTTCATGATTAATGAGTTTGCACTTTGCTCCCCTGCCTTCACCTTGGCTGACACCTTCCTGCTAACAAGTGGATGCCCTCCTCTTCCTATCAAAAAACACATTTAGTCTTGTCAAGCTTCATTTACAAATTATTTGCTCATTCAGCCAGCTCATGAGTGTCCTGCAATTTGCTGCAGCCCTCCTCAGTATTGACTATGTTGTACAAATTCACGTGTAATCTCAGAAATCTGGTTTTTAAATTCCAAAGCCCAAAGCTTTAATGTAAATTTTGAGTAACAGTAGATCCAGCAGTTTTAGAACAGCATTTTCCTCTTTCTGCTACTCTAAAGAATGAACCTTAGGTCAGTCTCACACCCTCCTTTCCATCTTGAAGCCAGCCAGCAATCCATTCTGCTGCCCTGTCCTGATTCTTTACGTTCTCTGATGTTGTTCTTTATCAATCCCACAGTCAAAAAGAACAGATCTGGTTATTTGAGTCAACTTGTTCAGACATGCTGTGACACACCTCAGTCAGGTGGGGCTTGAATGTGAATCTTAACAGATCAGACCTACGCTCTGCCTTTCTGCTATAGCCACCTATGATGAGACACAATTAAATAATTAAGTGGAAGATGTTGGCTCTACAAATCTCTTCCTCCACAATGATGAGGGAGCAGAGCAGATCATGGCAGAAGAATATACAACCATCATTAACCAGAGGTGCTGAGTGGACAATCCATCTCTACCTCCTTGGCGTTCTCAACATCACAGATGCCAGTTTTCAATTAATACCTTATGGGGTGAGGTGAAGAAATTTCTAAAGTCATTAAGTACAGCAAAGGCTGTGGACAGAAACAAAATTCAAGCCATGCTTGAATGCTTATGCTCCAGAAATGGATTCACCCAAAGCCACCGAGTTTTACTACACCTATAACACTGGTAACTGCTTGACAGTGAGAGTAGCAATCCAGAACCTCAGGTCAGTATTCTGAGGATATGGATATGTGTTTGAATTCAATAAAATCGGAGGTTCAGAGCTATTCTAATGGCTGATGAATTGACATAAAAACCCATATGGTTCACTAATGCCCTTCAGGTAAGGATGGCAGATATCCTTCCCTAATCTGGTTACATGCGACTCCAAACCCATAGCAATGTGTTTGATGCTTAACTGCTCTGTAGGCAATTAAGCTGTGCAATAAATGACATGGATTAATATATTAAAAATAATTAAAAACTCATTTCCGCCCCAGCATTTCCTGAAGGTAATATCCCAAACATTTTCATGATGCTTCATTAATGGCCTTTCCTGATCAGACATGGGGATGTTTGACAATGATTGCAGTGTTCATGATTCCTCAGACACACCAAGCGGCCTGGGTCCATTCGCAGCAAGACCTGGACAACATCCAGGTGCGGGCTGATAAGAGCCAAGTAACATTCACAGCACACAAGTACCAGGCAATGACCATCTCCAACAAAAGAGAATCTAACCATTGCACTTTGTCATTCAATGGCAAAACTCAGTCAGTCAGAGCCTCACCCTGCTAAATCCTGTTCTCTGCTGCATTGCTAGATATTAGAGGAGGTACCTCAAGGGTGGCTTGTTTGATCTTGATGTTTCTCAATTAGTTTAGGGAGAACAGCAAGTTGAATCATTATCTTGCAACCCTGGAATAATGCAAGTGCACTTGTAAACTGGGTGACAACAGGATCTGTAATTAAATAGCTTACCACAGTACCGAGAAGGAAGAGCTACTTGTACGAGGTATCAGAAGTTACCAATAGAGCATTTGCTGCAGAGCAAAAGCAGGGAAAACACAGGCCCCCACCTGTCAACTTGGGTAGATATAAACGGTCCTTAATGCAAAAAAAAATAACAGCAAGAGAGCTTTCCCCAGTATTCTGGTCAATATTCATCCACATCACATGGTCAAAATTGTGTTGCTGTTTGTGGCAGCTTGCCACGTATAAATTCACTATTGTAATGTAGGAATACACAGCAGTGATCAAACTTCAAACCTCCCTCATTGGCAGTGAAACGCTTTGATTCATGCCAAAAGCAGGAATAGGTGCTACACAAATGCAAGTTCCTTCTCGACATGGTATTTGTATCTTAAAAAGGCAGCAATATGCCTTTCATGAGATTGGAATGTAGTTAAGGAACAGAATGATCAAAACTGAACTCCATGACTAAAAAAGGTCAAACTATGCTGAATGGTTTTTCCACACACTAAGCCCACCCACCCTACCCCCCAACACCAACAACCTCTTTGCTCCAGTTCTACAGGAACACATCAAAGTTAAACTGGGAGCAGGAAAAGACTCAAAATATTGTCTCTGAAACAAATATTCTCACCATAATTGGGCAAGCACCAAGGCAGGCTTGTGAATTGTCTTTGTCCAATACTAGGAACCAAGTATCCAGTGCTAAACAGTACTGCTCCCATGGCCAATTGTGACAAAGAGACCAAGCAAACTCAACAGTGTCTGTCCTCAACAGCGGAGGGCATCTTCCACTGTGCAAGGCAGCCAGAAATTGACTGGTGGGACGGCAGGCTTCCAGAGAGGGACAGAGGAGGCGCTCAAAGAGGAGGCAATGACCTATTGGTATTATCGCTGGACTGTTAAACCAGAGACCCAAGTTTAAATTTGAATTCCAGAAATATCTGGAATTAATAGTGTAATGATGACCATGAATCCATTGTCGATTGTCAGAAAAACTCATCTGGTTCATTAATGCCCTTTAGAGAAGGAAACTGCCATCCTTTCTTGGTCTGGCCTACATAACCCACGGCAAGGTGGTTGACTCTTAACTGCCTTCTGGGAATTTCAGGATAAGTACGGGCTGGAAACACTTGAATGGGAGTGCAAGTATGCACGGAAGCGAAACCAGGAACATGTGGGAGACTGTGGAAATTGGGCTGGAGTGGTGTGGAACAGTCTCGATGGATGGTGAATGGCACGAGAGCGAGCACGGGAGGCAGAAAGAGAACAAGACAGAGTCGACCTGGAGAACGAGTGTAAACCAGGCAACAAAATTTAGCATGACAATGCAAGCGTTGAGCACTTACGAAGCAGAAAACGAAAAGCTAAATAACTTTGATATTTCTGTCTGTGTCTTGTTATTTTTAAAGTTCCTGTCCAGTTGTTCTAAGACTGTTAATACTGGAGCACCTCCAGGTGCTATGTGGAAAAGCAGGTATTCCTGGGAGAGTCTCAGCAGGGACACTCAGGCAGGGTGATTCGCTACAAGGACATTGTGATGGTAGAATTGTATCACCAGCTCACCACACTAATGCACACTTTCTCAGAAATGCAAGAAGGGAGATGGGAATCACATCTAGCTTCCCTCATTCTAGAGGAGCCCCCCCTAAAGTGAGCCTAGTATCTGCTCTATGATCCCTTAGTCTGCTAGGGACAGAGAAAAGGGAAAAGGTTATGTCTTGAGTATTTCAGCAGCAAATGAGCTGAGGTAGGGCCCAAAACGGGCAATGCTGCAGAGCAACAGGAAATCAAAGAGCTGCGAAACATAAACACAAGAACTCAAGTCATGCAAACTCTCCCAAAACATCCAACACTTGTTTCACACTAAAACACATGAAGCAATATCTGGTCCTGAACATGGAGTTCACAAAGGATGCTCTCTAGAGGTTCAGGGTAACCACTAAAGAAAGCCTTGGACATCTGTCTGTCCAATTACTTGGAAGGAACATCTAGAGGGAGCATTCTATTTGAGCTCTCTTTCAATTTCATGAGACAAACATTCAAATTCCTTGTTATTCTAACATGTTTTAAACCCACTGTTTCTGCCCTTTGTTCAAATTGTTTAGTATCAACCACAGCTTGCTTTATATGGTACTCACTTCCAAGTCACAGGATCATGGGTTCAGGTCCCATATCAAGGTTTATAATTCCATGTAATTTTAAAGGCAGTCCTGTACTGTTGGGAGGTGTTGTTTTTTGGATGGTATGTTAAATTACAAACAAACTGGCTAGAAGGAGATGTGGACAACTTGGCCCCTTGAGCTTGCTCCAACGTTCAATAATTCATGGCTGATCTGATTGTGCTTTTAATTTCACATATCCATTTATGCCCCCTCGATAACCCGTCATTTCTCTGCCTAACTATCCAGTTCAAAATATTCAATGTCACCTCCACCTTATCTACGCTCCTCATGATTTTACAAATCCCCTACACAGTCACACCCCCCCAACCTCAATCTCCCACGCCCTAGTGTAAAGCCGCCCCAGCCTATCCAGCCTCTCCTTATAATTCAAATCCTCCATTCTCAGTAACATGACGAGCCCTTCCCAATTTAATAGTATCCTTCCTGAAGCAGGGCAGCCAGAACTGTACACCATATTCCAAAGTGGCCTCACTCATGTCCCATACAACCTCAGCACCATGTCCCGACTCCTATAATCAATGGTCTAAGTAACAAAGCCAAGTGTGCTAAATGTCTTCTTAACCACTCTGTTGACTTGTAACATAACTTTCAAAGAACTGTGCAAGTGAACACCCAAGTCTCTCTGTTCAACAACACTGCCCGGGGTTCCACCATTAATTGTACAAGTCCTGCTATTGTTTGTTGTTTGTCTTGCCAAAATGCAATATCTCACATTTATCCATGATGGCTCAATGGCTAGCACTGCTGTCTCACAGCACCAGGGACCTGGGTGTGATTCCACCCTGTCTGTGTGGAGTTGACACATTCTCCCCATGTCTGTGTGGGTTTCCTCCAGGTGGTCTGGTTTCCTCCCACAGTCCCAAAATGTGCAGATGGGGTGGATTAGCTGTGCTAAATTGCCCAGTATCTAGGGGCATGCAGGCTAGGTGGATTAGCCATGGGAAATGCAGGGCTCGGGGGATGGGGATGAGGATGGCGATGAATCAGGGCAGAATGCTCTTTCGAGGGGTGGTGTGGACCAATAGGCTGAATGGCCTGCTTCCATACTATAGGAATTATATGATTCTCTGTCCCCTATGAAGCCAAATTTGAATCCATTGGCAAGCTCTCTCCGAATTCCTTGTGGTCTAACTTTACTAATCAGTCTGCAACTTGTAACCCTATCAGGAGTATAACTAAAGCCCATGTAGACAACTTCTACTGTTTTGCCCTCAATCTTTTTGGTTACATCCTCAAAAAACTCGATCAAGTTTATGAGACATAATTTCCCACACACAAAGCCATGCTGAGTATTCTTAATCCATCCTTGGAACTAGTTTGAGGGAAATTTACTTTCTGTTTATTTTTAGTTCAAAAGAGTAGAAACAGAGCTGCATTTGCATTTTTTAAAAGAATAGAAGGAGCTTTACTTTGTATTCAAACTCTTTGTATTTTTGTACCTGTTTTTCTCTAAGACGCTGCAGACCTGTTGAGTTTCTCCAGCATTGTGTGTTTGGCTTAGATTTCCAGCATCCACAGTATGCTGGATTTTAAAAGTCTTTACTTTTATGCTCAATTCCTTGTGATAAATAATAGTACTGCATGGGTCTTTTGTCGTTACTTGCTGTAGTTGCACATGAACTATGTGTGTCTAATGCACGGTGGACACTTACATCCCTCTGTGCCTCAGAATTCTGCAAAAATTCTCTGTTATTCAATACTGTCTATTTTAATTCTTCCTGACAAACTGAACAACTTCATATTTTCCTGTGTTACATTCCACATGCCAGATTTTGTGTCAATTCACTCAACCTATCCACACCAGTCTGCAATCTCCTTATGCCCTCTTTGCTACACACTTCCCCACCCACTTTTGTCATTGTTTGTAACTTTAGGCACAATGGCTCAGTAGTTAACATTGTTGCCTCTGTTTAAGTCATTGCTATACATTCTAAAATGTTGAAGGGTCAGGACAGACTGGATTCAATTCGCCCCACCCTGCCAAAGCAGAGTTTTCCATCAGTCAGCCAGCCAATTTTCTGTGCGACCCACCATAAGCTCTGACTTGGACCAGTAGTCTTTTATGTGGCTCGTCATTTGTCTTGTGGAAATCCAAGCACCGTAAATTGGTTCTTCAAAATATGTAAAAGATCCTACAGCACTATTTTGAAAAGCAACAGTGGCTCTCCATGTTGTCCAGGTTAACACTAAGCATCTGTAAAACAATTAGATTGGTTTTTCCTTCGCTGTTTTTTGGGATCTTGCTGTGTACAAATGGGCTGCTGCATTTCATACGTTACAACGCAGACAATATTTCAATTAGTTTGGGGCATGCAGAGGATGGGAAGGGTGCGTGTTCTTTCTTTCTTTTGGTGGTGCCAACACAGACGTTCACAAGAGTGGTCTGGTTACTCCTTTTTCATTACTTAAGCAGTTAGTATCCAGAATGCCATGCATGTGAGCTAGGGTCAGTGGAATTATTCAAAAGATGCGGGTGGTGTTATTTGTAACTGAGGAATATTGAAAAGGAAGGCACTGTTAATAAGGCAGAAATCACCAAGCAAATTGTTCATTTGAAGAGCTTTGGACACAATCAACTGAATCGCCTTTTTCTGTAACTTGGAGTAATCTGAGGAAGGGGATGTACAAATGTCAGTTGCCTACATTAAGTGGCGTACCCAATTTGTAGCACTGGTCTCAGTGAGAGCAGGAGATTTGCTAGGTGTATAAACAGGGTCTTGAAACTGGTTTTGAACCTACCCATCTCCATTCAGATCAGAAGTAGGGGTGGATTGATATAAAGTAGGTTGACATTTCACTTTTGATCTGCAAGGGCTGAGGCACCACTTGATTTTCACAAAGTCCATTCCATTCTTTTTGTCAAGAATCAGACCATCCATGCTAGATTCCTGGTTCACCAGCACTTGACCATTGTTGCTGAAGAAGGGAAAGTGGGGCAAGGCAGCAGCTCAGCTGCTAACTGCTTCAGAGAACGTGTTTGTTACAGAGTAAAGTACAATCTATACTGTCCTGTCCCATCGGACATCCTCAAAGTTACACAGCATGGCCTAGGTACACAGTGAGGCTCTCTTTGCACGGTCTCATTAAACAATCCCAGAGCAGGTCCAGCACAACATAGTAAACCTCCCTCTAAACTGTAATAATACACACTCCCATAACAGATGCAGCACGTGCCAGATACAAGAACTAAACTCTCCCTACAATGTCACAACAAACACTCCCAAGACAGGTACAGCATTGGGTAAGATACAAAATAAGTCTTCCTCTCGACTGCCCTATAGATGCAGCATGTGCTAGGTAAAGCTCTTTCTACAGCTGTCACATCTCGAGCAGGAACAAATACATCGTGGATTAAAGTTCCTTCTAA
The DNA here is from genome assembly GCF_030684315.1 of Stegostoma tigrinum. Classification (NCBI taxonomy): domain Eukaryota; kingdom Metazoa; phylum Chordata; class Chondrichthyes; order Orectolobiformes; family Stegostomatidae; genus Stegostoma; species Stegostoma tigrinum. Next base: position 76,786,386 of record NC_081363.1, on the reverse strand, counting down.
TATTAAAACAAAAAGGCATAAGGCTCACTACATAGGCACAGTATTTGGCTTCCCCACTGTGACTATTACCATAGCCCAGAGTAAGAATTTTACCCTCAGTGATATTGAATTATGGTGGGTTTAATGCAGTGGGAATAGTTGCTGAGTTGTACTTCCCTGGATGTATTTCACATGGCTCCTTGCAGCTGGGAGAGACGATTCGCCAAACATTAGTTGTGTGGGAGGGTGAACTGGTTGGATTTAAACATTAGTCCCAATGGGGTAGAACATTAGCCAACCCAAAGCATTGCCCAATCCCCAGGAACTGAGACACCACCTCGAAACTTGGCAAGTTTGAGTTGTTTCCAGAGCAAACATTATGTTAAATTTGAATCGCACCACCCCCCATCACTTGGAAAATACTTTCACTTCACAAGCAGCTCATTATTTTCTAGAAGGTGATAGCTGAATGGGGATGATGAGAATAGTGAAAATTGCATCAAATTTATAGCACCAGTGTAGGATATCAGAGTCCGGGCCTGAAACATCGACTTTCCTGCTCCTCTCGTGCTACCTGACCTGCTGTTTTCTTCAGGCTCCACACTGTGTCGAGGATATCAAGTAATAGGCCTATGCTGCCATTCATGTAAAACAAGAGCCTCTTTCCATCTTATTTCATCTAATGCTACTAATATCAATGTCTTTTCCAATGCATCAAAACTATTTACCTCTACTATTCCTTGCATTAGTGCATTCCAGTCTAATCACCACCTTTTACCGAGTCCTTTATGGATTTAATTAACTATTTTATATCTAAGGCAATTAGCTTTGGATTTCCCTACAAGTGGATACCTAAGTATACACATCTAATCCTCACAATCTTAAAGACCGACCCTCAGCATTCTCTTCTCCAGTGAAGAGGAGACTGCTCGATCTTTCCCAATGGTTACATAGCCTTTTGTTCCTTGCATAATTTCTGGAAATCATTTATGCACATTATTTAGTACCTGTACAGACTTCTAGAGAATTAATATGGGACCAAAACAACATACTCTGTTCACTCTAACCAGGGTGTACTAGTGTTTTAAAGATAAAGCACGAGGCTTTCTTAAAAATAAATCACAACCTGTACCACCAATTTTAAGTGCTTTTTGTATCTGAGCACTTGGTTTAAGTGGCGGTGACAGTTGGCTAGCTGGGCCACTATTTCCCCTCCCTCCTATCATAAGGCAATCAATTTCTTCCCCACCGATCCACTGGATACTGGGGACGTCACACAAGATGCTTTCAGAGACAACATTAGCCAGCTGCTGCCAAAGTTCTGTGGCTTTGTGGCACTCTGCCTGGATGCCAACTACCTGCACCAACATCTCTGCGCTTACTCCCAGTGCTGTCTTTCGCAAGACACAGCCCCAAATCTTGCAAACTCTACCTACCCTCAAATGCTGTAAGGGAGCCAATCTCTCATTTCAACAGAGGTCCAATTGATTCCAACAGCATCAGCTGCAATACATATATGAGCAGTTTCCCTCTTGAACAACAGCCTCCTTGTTGCCTTTGGTCAATATAAAGGTAGTAATGGTTGGCAGCAGCAAGCAGCATCATTCTTAATCCAAGTTCTGTGCAGCATTTGAGGGGGCACAAGGAACAAGGAAGAACCTAAGCATAAAAATAAGGAGGAAGACATTAATGTCAGAGATAGGGAGAATTTTTCTTACACGGAGAGCTGTGAATTTTTGGAATTTTCTACTCTAGAAGCAGTGGGAGCTCATTCTTGGATTATGTTTAAGGCAGAGATCGACAGATTTCTAACAATCAGTGGATAGGGCTATGGGGATGGGATGGCTAAAAGCAATTGAAGTGTTTGATCAGCCATGATTTCACTGGATGATGGGGCAGGGTTGACAGATTCCCATATTGTGCTATGTATTTCCCGAGGACATACCTGTGTTTTATGGTCAATCAAATATGTGTGAAGTATAATTACTGTCATAATGTAGAAAATGTGGCATCTAGTCCTGCGTATAGCAAGCTCCCGTAAGCAGCAATGAGAACATCTGGCTTTAGTTGTTTGAGGAGCAAATGTTGTCAATGACACCAAAAGAATTTATTTCTTATTCCACCTGAGAAGGCTGACATATCCTTGGTGTAAAATCTTACCTGATAATCAGCATTTTCAGTGCCTTTGAGTACTTGTTCAGGTTTCAGCAGTGGGCAGAACCTACAGTTTGGAGCATGAGGGTCTTTCCACTTATCCGCATTTGGTCCCTCACCGGTTGAATCAAATCACTCGCTAATCACTCGGGGAAGTGCAATTGATAAGACTAACTCTTCACAGTAGTTGGACCATTGCACTCTGCTCTGCTCAACTAATGTGGAGTTGGTTCCAAATCTATTTCTTACAGAAAATGATGTAACAGATCAGGATGCTTTACGCTGTTAGACGTGACATAATAAAGGAGAGTTGTTGTTAAGAATGAAGCAATGGAGAACGTGTAAAGGCAAAATGCTCAAAGCTAAAACCAGAACAGAGAAAGTTGCAAACTAGTGGGTGAATTTGAATAACCCGGAACTTTTTAAATGTAAGGCTGAGAGATGGCCTCAGGTCTTTAAAATTATGACAGGCTTTAATCGGATCATGGAGCAAGGTGTTCCCACTTGTTCAACTCTCTCACACAAGGACAATAAACTTAAAATAAGACAGCATTAAGTAGTAAAGGCTAAAATAAAGTAAAACAAGACTTGCTATTCAGGACATAAGACACAGAAATAAGCCATTTGGCAGAAATTGTTATTCTCCTTTAGAGTTTCTTCCCATCCTTACTTATCAAACACTATTGTGGTTGCCTTTCTTCCCTCCTCCTTCAAACACTTCCCTGCTTTTCCACCAACTGCAACTGTACTTTCAGTTTGATCATTCAGTGGAGGAGAGTTCCACATTCTCACCACTCTCTGGGTCCTTTTGAAGTCCCAAATGGATTTCTTGGTGACTTTTTTTTTTAATATTGATATCCTCTGCTTATGCTCTTGCCCAGAAGAGGAAATGTTCTGTCTGTATCCACTCTATCAAAACACGTCATAGTGTTAAATAAAAGGTTGATTGGGTCCGTCATCACCCCCACCCCCACCAACCGTAACCCCAGCCTTATCCCTTCCTGTCAATCTTTTACCTGATATGTATACCTCACAGTCCTGGTATCACCCTTGTGAAATCTTCTTTGAACCCTCTTTGCTACGTCTATAAAATTTTCAGAACAGAGTGGCTCTACATGATTTGCTCTTTAGGAGGGTTAACACAGCCACAAGGGGTCAAATGGCGTTTTTCTGTGCTCTAACACTTCTAACTGCACTGAGCATAGCGAGGACTAACAAAGCTTAATACAGGTTATGCAGACCATTCCTAATTTCGAATTCTAACCACCCAGCAATAAATTCTGGTGCTTGATATGCTTTTCAATGGTTGAAGAAACGTTTAGCGATTGACGTGTTTGCACAGAGATCCCTTTGTTCTTACAGCACAATGTGTCCAGTCCACTAAGAAAGATAGCACTAGCAGAACTGGTTTTTGAGAATGTGATGGATGAAATAGATCAAATATCAGTGGGAAACATTCAGGGGAGAATGATCATTATCGCGTATGAATGATGATTAAAAGGATTATCAAGAGACTCAATTAATTGAGAGAATGCTGATTTAAATGAGGAAAAGAAGAGTGCTGTGCTGGGTAGACTAGAATGAAATAATGCCAAAATACTGTGGATGCTGAAAATCTAAAACAAGCACAGAAAATGCTGGAGAAACTCAACAGGACTGGCTGCATCTGGGGAGAGAGAAACAGAATTAATGTTTAGTACCCAGTATATTTTAGAATAGTGATGGGTATTTGACTAAATGCAGTCAAAGATTTCAGAAAAGTCTGTAGCTGATAATAGGCAACCTACAAAATGAGATGGTTTGGATACTGCAAAAGTATATTCCCTCAGAGATGAAAGGTAGAACAAACCAGTCCAGAGGTGTGGCAGCATCTGTGAAGGAAAATAAAAAAATCAGAGAATTAATGTTTTGGATCTAGTGACCTTTCCATCAGACCCAAAAGCATTAATTCTGATTTTCTTTTCTTCCCCAATGCTACCAGACTTGCTGAGCCTTTCCAGCAATTTCTGTTTTTGTCCCTGATTTCGAGCATCGCAAATCTTTCAGTTTTTAATCCGGAGGTGTCATAGTCATGCAGCACAGATACAGACTCCTCAATCCAACTCGTCCATGCTAACCAGAAATCCTAAATTAATCTAGTCCTATTTGCCAAAATTTGGGCCATATCGTTCTGAAGCCTTTCTATTCATGTACCCATCCAGTTGCTTTTTAAATGTTGTAATTATACCAGCTGCCACTAACTCGTTTTGCAGCTCATTCCAAACACACAACACCCTGTGCATGAACCAGTTACCCCTGAGGTCTCTTTTAAATCTTTCTCCTCTCACCTTAAACTTAGTTTTGGATTTCCCTATCATGGTTTAAAAAAAAGACCTTGACTATTCACCCTAACAATGCCCCTCATGGTTCTACAAAATGAGATAAGAATTTAGGTCCTAGAAGCAGCAATAAGTTAAGATAAGGGAAGGAAGGGAGGCACTCAAGAAAATCATAATAACCGGTGAAATGGTACTAAGTAAATTGCAGCTGAGAAATATTAATAAATCTCTAAAACTGTGAATTAGGGAATCTGTGACAAGAGTTTTTGTCCATCAGGATATACATTTTACTCTGTGCCAAGTTAAAACAAGATAAAGTAGGTTGTATAATGTTCCTCTTAATCACCTCTTTGGTATGAAAATCAATGTTCACTTCTTTTGATGGACTTCATCCCAGGGTCTTTAAAAAAAAAATCTAGATGGATAGCTGGTGCATTCGTTTTAATTTTGCAAAACTCATTAGATTTGGGAAAGATTACATTAAATTGGAAGATAACAAATATAATGCTTTTTTTGAATAAAAAGGAGGGGATAGACCGAAAGGATAGAAGCCGATAATCTTAACGTCTTGCATAGGGGAAATATTAGAAGCTATGATTAAAGAAGTTGTAACAGTATACTCGGTAATCAGGTAGAGCTAAGATGGCATTGTGAAAGGGAAATCAAGCAATCTATTTGAAATCTTTGAGGAGGTAGCACGTGCTGTGGATAAAGGAGAACTGGTGAATGTACTACACTTCGATTTTTAGATGACATTTGATAAATTGCCACACCAAAAAAAATTATGGCACAGAAGCTCACGATATAGGCAGCAATATATTGGTATGAATAGAAGATTGACTGGCTAACAGGAAGCAGAGATTCGGCAAAAATTTTTTTTTGTTCAGGATGGGAAGAGGTGATAAGTAGTGTAACAATGATTTTTTGGCATTTTGGGACCGCAACTGTTTTAATTTATACAAATGGCTTGAATGAAAGGATGGAACTATGGTTGCCAAATTTGATGTCACAAAAATACGTAAGTATGCAACTTGCAAAGAGGGCATGACAAGGCAACAAGAAATATGTTGCTAGGTTAACTGAGTGGCACAAACCTGGAAGATAGAGTGAAAATGTGGGGGGAAAGAAGTGAAATTGTAGATTTTGGCAGGAAGAACAAAAAAGCATACTATTTAAATTATCTGGGTGTATAACATCAACTGCTCTGCCCGAGACTGTAAAAAACTAGAGAGAGGTGGTGTGCACAGCCCAGACCATCACAGAAGCCACCCTCCCATCCATGGACGCAACTTACATATTGCCAGCTTTTCTGCAGCAAGATATCAAAGATGCCTCTCAAACACACACACACACACACGGTTCAAGAACAGGTCCTTGTGGTTATCAGACTGCTGAATGGACCTCCCCAATTTCAAATCTAGTGTTGATTGTGCTTGCGCACCTCCTGTGCAGCCATAACATTGTATTCCTCACTATATCTAAGTACCTAATAGTCTATATGTCCTTGTTTGCTGGGATGTGCATGTACTGTTAGCGAAACAAAACTTTTCACTGTACTTAGGTATATGTGATGACAATAAATCAAATAAAAAGAAATTTAAAAAAAGTAGCAGAGCTTAGAGATCGAGACAGTGCATGAATCACAAAACTGTTAGTTTGAAGGTACATCATGTAGTTAGGAAATCCAACAGAATGTTATAGACTCATATTGATCGGAAGTACACCCGTTGGTCCAACTTGTCCATGCCAACCAGTTATCCCAATCTGACCTAGTCCCATATGCCAGCATTTGGCCGATATCCCTCTGAACCCTTCCTATTCATATACCCATCTAGATGCCTTTTAAACGTTATAATTGTACCCACCTCCACCACTTCTTCTGGCTGCTCATTCCACACATGCACCACTTTCTGTGTGAAAAAGTTACCCTTCAGGTTGTTTCCAGATCTTATTCCTTTCATCTTAAACCTATGCCCTCTAGTTCTGGGCTACCCCACACTAAGAAAAAAAAAGAACTTGGCTATTAACCATATTCATGCCCCGCATGACTTTATAAACCTCTGTAAGGTTGTCCATCAGCCTCCGATACGGAGGGAAAATAAGTCCCAGCCTATTCTGCCTCTTCCTATAACTCAAACCCTCCTGAACTGGCAATGTCCCTGTAAATATTTTTTTGCACCTTCTCAAGTTTAACGACATCCTTCCAAAGAGGAGAAACCAGAATTGTAAGTGGTATTTTAAAAACAGCCTCACCAATGTCCAGTACAGCTGCAACATGGCATCCCAACTGCTATACTGTTCTGAACAATGAAGGCAAGGGTGCAAAATAGCTTCTTTGGCACCCTGTCTACTGAAAATCCACTTGCAAGGAACTACGCACCTGCAACCCCAGGTCACATTTTGTCCAGCAACCCTCTCCAAGACCCCACTATTAACTGTATAAGCCCTGCCCTGAATTGCCTTTTCAAAAATGCAAAACCTCACATTTGTCTGAATTAAACTCCATCTGCCACTCCTCCGTCCACTTGTCCTCTGATCAACGTCCCATTGTACTCATAACTAATCTTCTTCACTGTCTACTATACTACCTATTAGGTAAATTTATTTAAAAATGGAATACAAAAGTTGGGAGGTTAAACTTCAGTTAATCAATGCATTCATGTGACCACATCTGAAAGTACTGTGTACAGTATTTGTCACCTTATCAATGGAAGGATCTAAGTCTTTTGGAAGCAGTTCAGAAAAGATTTACTACACTAATGCCCACAATGGTGAATTAGCTTATGAGGAAATGTGGGCAGGCTAGGCTTGCTTAAACCTTTTGGGCCATCAGAAATTGATGCTTACTCTGCTACAGAAGAAGAAGCTAGCTTATTTCTGAGTATCTGGTAAGTAATTAAGATTTATTCTATTCAAAGTAGCATGCAGCTTATTGGACAGTTCACAAAATATGTTAAAACATTGTCAAATATGAAGTCGAATAAAATAACTTAATTGCACGTTAGGACACATTACAGATGGTACAATAAATCATATGCCACAATGGTAGCATGGATACAAGTTTGGCCCAGAGCAAGCATGTGGACAGCATAGTGGCTCAGTGGTTAGCACTGCTGCCTCACAATATTGGGGACCTGGGTTCAATTCCATCCTTGGCAATTGTTTGTGTCGAGTTTCCACATTCTCCCAGTGTCTGCGTAGGTTCTCTCTTACAGCACATGTGTAATTAGGTGGGTTAACCATGGGAAATGCGGGGTTACAGTGATAGGGTGGTGGGTCTCGGTGGAATGGTCTTCAGAGTGCCAGTGTAAACTTGATGGGCAATGTGGCCTGTTTTCACACTGTAGGGATTCTACTTCTGCAGCAAATGTTTGAAGTTTAAACGGCTTCGGATTTATGAGTTGGGGGCCGAACTACAGACACTGCAGTGCGTCACAGAACGGGTAAGGTACCTGGATTCTTTGTACCAGGAGGCAGTCACACCTCTTAGGGTTAGATTATTTTATTTGGTCAGAGTTCTGGGACAGGAGACTCAGCTTTTAACTGTCCAAAAAGTCTGATCTGTGGTGGTAATGAGCTTGTTATCATCTAATATAGTCTGAAGGAATGTTTAAAACCTAATAGAATGAGGGAGCAAGGGATGAATATCATTAATTAAGGGCTAATTGGTAATGAATTACTTGAAAAATATGGAGTAATGAACGCAGGTGAGGGGTTTATGGTGTGTGATAAACTAAAATAAAGCTCTCAGTAAAACTGTGAGGTTGGATTCTCTTTTACATGCAATTATTTTCCAGTGTATAGCGTAGGCTATGATTACCCACCCTTGTTTCCTGATAAGGAGCCTTATGGCCAGTGGAGGATAGAAGTCAGGATGTAGATCTTAGTTACGATGTTACCCAAGAGGAAACAAGGTATGTCTTAGCACTTTGCTTGCTAGACAGAGGCAGGATAAGAAGCAACTTCTTTTTCATAGAATTGGAGCCTGGTGATTTGAACAAATTGTTAACTTTTACAGATAAAATTTCTCAAAAGGTCAATTTATTGACTACTTATGATGTCTAGTCATATTTTGACAATTTTATAAAAAACTTGGGACAGTACAGTGGGACCAATCATGATGAAATTCAACAGATTGCATGCAAGACTGCAGGAGTTTCATTTGAAAAGTGCCCAGTCTGTGCTGGCATTAAAATTATTGGTTAACAAAGTGTGAAGCTGGATGAACACAGCAGGCCAAGCAGCATCTCAGGAGCACAAAAGCTGATGTTTCGGGTCTAGACCCTTCATCAGAGAGGGGGATGGGGAGAGGGTTCTGGAATAAATAGGGAGAGAGGGGGAGGCGGACCAAAGATGGAGAGAAAATAAGATGGGTGGAGAGGAGAGTATAGGTGGGGAGGTAGGGAGGGGATAGGTCAGTCCAGGGAAGATGGTCAGGTCAAGGAGGCGAGGTGAGGTTAGTAGGTAGGAAATGGAGGTGCGGCTTGAGGTGGGAGGAAGGGATGGGTGAGAGGAAGAACCGATTAGGGAGGCAGAGACAGGCTGGGCTGGTTTTGGGATGCAGTGGGGGGAAAGAGGAGGAACTGGGCTGGTTTTGGGGTGCGGTGGGGGAAGGGGAGATTTTGAAGCTGGTGAAGTCCACATTGATACCATTGGGCTGCAGGGTTTCCAAGCGGAATATGAGTTACTCAATGTGGACTTCACCAGCTTCAAAATCTCCCCTTCCCCCACTGCATCCCAAAACCAGCCCAGTTCGTCCTCTCCCCCCACTGCATCCCAAAAGCAGCCCAGCCTGTCTCTGCCTCCCTAATCTGTTCTTCCTCTCACCCATCCCTTCCTCCCACCTCAAGCCGCACCTCCATTTCCTACCTACTAACCTCACCTCGCCTCCTTGACCTGTCCATCTTCCCTGGACTGACCTATCCCTTCCCTACCTCCCCACCTATACTCTCCTCTCCACCCATCTTATTTTCTCTCCATCTTTGGTCCGCCTCCCCCTCTCTCCCTATTTATTCCAGAACCCTCTCCCCATCCCCCCCTCTGATGAAGGGTCTAGGCCCGAAACATCAGCTTTTGTGCTCCTGAGATGCTGCTTGGCCTGCTGTGTTCATCCAGCTTCACACTAGATTCTCTAGCATCTGCAGTTCCCATTATCACTCATCACATTTAAATTATTGGACTGTGTTAGACCATCAAGTACAGACAAATATTTTGCTTTTGCAGGTGTTAATTTTGAGAAGCAAAAAGAATTTATGATTTACAGTAGAGAATGAACCCCAGAAACTGCTCAAGATGTAATTAATTGATGATTCAGGTGCAGCTCAAAGTACCATTGTGCCATAAACTGCCCCAAATACTACAACGTATTTGAAACTAAAAATGATCAGAAGATTTTGGAGGAAGAAGATGGAGACACAGTTCAAAGAGAGCATTGTGTTGGATACAATAAATTTTAGTGCACTTATAAACATTTTGACAGCATCATCTTTCAATTGTGTAGCATTGGACATCTGCAGCGTGTGGAATAGACTGGCTAAAATGCTAACTAGTGCTTCAGAGTAACAAGGATCAGACCAAAAGTGAAGGAATCGGGGTGTTCTACCACTTTCAAATTTGGGAATGATAATACATTGACAACTTTTTGTAAAGCAGCCAGAATCAATCACTTCTTAAAGTATCTAGTCGACTTCAGAGATAATGGGAACTGCAGATGCTGGAGTATCCGAGGTAACAAACTATGGAGCTGGATGAACACAGCAGGCCAAGCAGCATCTTAGGAGCACAGAAGCTGACGTTTTGGACCTAGACCCTTCAGTTGACTTACCCATTTTAGTAATTAAACTGTCGATGAAGAAAGCACAGATTAAATTGGATATGGAAAATGACAAATTTATTCTATAAATACTCTAACAAAAAATAACCTCTCCACTAAAGAAATTAAAGAATTGTTATTGGCCACTGGAAATTTGAAAGAGAAAAAGTCAATTATGCTAAAATTGTGTAGGAAATTTATACCTTTGTTCTCTAAAAAGGGTCAAAATTTTAATAAACGAAGCAACAATAAGCAATGAGGAGTACAATGCGCAGATAGAAGAGATAAGCGAAAGATGTGAGATTTGTAAGAAATACTAAAGGACATGTTATAGCCTGTATCAAGCCTGCCCCAAGGAAGGAGTTTTCAATGAAGTTTTGGCTATAAGTTTTTAAAAAATGGGATAGAGAAGCAAAAATAATAAATTTGTAGATTTGGCCACCAAACATAGTTAATGAATGAAGAATTTATTAATAAAGGTAAAGTTGCCATAGAGCTGCTCTCTCAGAGAGAGACAATTGATGGTGGTTTAAGCTGAGGGTCACCACACCGCAGGTCAGGAAAGAGAGTGAGGAGAAGAGTCCTTCATGGTAATCTCAGCCAGTGGGGGAATTGAACCCACACTATTGCCATCAGTCTGCATTGCAAGCTAAGTGGTCCAGCCAACTGAGCAAACTGACATCCCAGTCAACAATAATTGAGAATAGTTTAATGAAGAATGGACAGGAAATGAAATTTGACCACTGATAAAGTTACTCACTGATATTGTGAAATTTATAAGGAAGCATTCCGTGTGTGTGTGTGTGTGGTGGATAAGACAGAAAGCCCTTTTATATATATGAGTATGTGAAAGCAAGCAGGCAGTAATAGACTAAATGTTCATAAAACTTACAGACTAATTGTAAATTATCACGTGCTCTGTTGGTAAGAACATTTTGCAGGTGTATGGAGGAAGCAGCCCATACCAGTTAGTTTTTGGTAGGAATTCTAAAGCTCCATTAGTGATAATTATTCATCCCCCAGATTTGAAAGGAACGACAAATAGTTTAATTTGGTTTTAGACTATTTGAATGCACTGCATGCAGGCAGAATGGCTTTCATTAAAAGCAAAGTCTCAAACAAAAAATAGTGAGCTGTAAGATATAAGGGGAGACCATGGGAAATCAATCTCAAATCAAGAAAGTATGGAATACTAAGACAGATGGGCTTAAAGAAAGTAAAGGCCCAAGGAAGGTTAATGCTAAAGATGAAAAGATGATCATTTTAGAGCATGGTGTTAAGCTTCATTGGGGTAGCGCACCAGATGTTAAGACCTGCTACTCCTGAAGTCCAAATAAATGTTAAAGGTTTTTAAAAGAGTGTGAAAAGTTTCCCAAATCACCTCTCTTTTAGACCTAGGTTGACAAAAGTGCAAACCAGGATTTAGCACTCCGTAGCACTTTTCCTCCTAACATCTTCCTCTTCTGTCTGGAATTCCAGGTTCCATAAGCAACAGTGACTCCAAAATCAGAAGTGAATGCTGCAAACAGCATTGGCAGGTACAGTTTAGATGAACACTAGCTACTGATAAACAATTATGAACTTTCGGCATATGATTTTTGCTGTCCATAGGATTCACCAAGATCCTCTTGGCTTACCAGGATGCTCCCTTTCTTCTCCAGATACTTTCACTGAGCTTGTTAGGGGGCACAGAGCAACTAGTTCATACTTGTAGAGTCTCCAGCTTACTAGTCAAGAAACTACAACTTATAACTACTGCTTGGGGGGGTGGGGGGGGAAGATAGAAAATTGATACATTCTTCAGGCTCCAGGTGGTTTTCCTTCCCTTTTGGAGCTCTGATGGTTTCTTCCCATATATTCATACCCACAAGCAGTTCCGCTGCACAGAAGCCAATTATACAGCTCTTCACAGGTAGAAAGCCTTTGGCATTGATAAATGGTCACCATATCACAGATCAGTAAGCTACTTTGTTGCTGGACATTGTTCCATTCAAACACAGCCCCTGACTCCGGCTCATTTTTTTTTAAAAAAGGTTAAGACTTACCTCATTGCTTGAACCAACAGCTGTGGAGAAATGGCATTTATAATGAGTGTCAGAAAACTAGCTTTTAAAAAGTGCAGTAATGCTCAATACTCCAAGACTTTTAAAACAGTTGTTTTCCCATTTCAGTCCAATGCAAAATATAGAAAAAAATAAAAAGATCTGTCTTTGCGAAGGGAAATAGACTGTTTGGGTACTCTCGTCAGGGTGGCTCAGCCTTGAAAATAGCAGACTTTGTAGAAGATACAGGAAATAAGAGAGAAGAGCATCAGATACTTCTCATACACAAATATTGCACAGCCATGAGAATCAACATGCCGTAATTAATAGTTTGCCTGATGATGGACCTATCAGTTCTGCTGATAAGTGAATAGGAATTGGTTCCAAAGGACAACTTCCAAAAGTGGATGCTAAAGTCAAATATTCATTAGCAGGCACTCGTCAATGTAGAAATGTGATTATTGTAAGTAGACCAGGGAAGGTCCCTAGAAAATGTAATGGCTGGATTAATGCACAGGATGAGAAGCAGAGGGTTAGGCCCATGGTTTGGAACATGAAATACAAGGATAAAAATGAGAAAATATGTTGTAAACTCAAACAGTAGGTCTGGGAACAAACATGGCTCTAGAAAAAAGAAATATCAAACCATTGAAAGTCATTCTATTTTTGGAGGAGTGAGGTTGAACAGTAGCAGGACAGAAAGTGATAGATAGCAAGATAGAGCATTTGGTTTAAACAAGGACAAGAATATCAGAAGTACCACAGCAGCAAAAGCCCATGTGTGATTGGAACATCTTAGAGACCACGAACAAACTAGAAGACAAGTTACTAAAAGATACTGAACCACAAGAACTACCAAGCTGGAGAGAATTTGTCATGTAGAGGTACTAGGCAGTGGGCAACCAGCCCCATCACCAGTGGCTATGCATGGAAAAAATATGTCCCTTTGAGACTCATAAGACTACAGCGTGGCTGGTGGAAGGAGGTTTTGAAGAAAGACTTGGGGGAACCAAGATACAAGAGTAGATTCACTGATGGCAAAAAAAAACGTTGAAAACTCAGTATGAGGCTTGAACCCACAACCCTGACATTAAGAGTCTGATGCTCTACCAATTGAGCTAGCTGGGCATGTACTCAGTAGTAAGGAGGAATATCGGGGGGGGGGGGGGGGGGGGGCGCGGGGTGGAGTATTCTCCAAATCAAGAAGCAGATCTTCAAAGAACACAATCTCAGCATGATGGCCGCTGCCACTTGCAAATTGCTATCAGGCAATACAGACAAGAAAGAGGAATGTATAACTCAAAGACTGGTGTGGGAGAAGTGGATTCCAGTTTGTGGAGCACTTGCACCAGAGATGGAGAAAGTAAGATCTGTGTGCACCTGAACCATGTCTGGGCCAATGTTCCTGTCTATCACATAACTAGGGATGTAGAGTGTGTTTTAAATTGAAGAGAGGACAAGAATTTGAATTTGGGAAGATATGGTCAAAGAGTCATGAACAAAGACAGATGTATTCATATGAGAAATCATAAACAGGCATGATGGAAAGGGATAAAGAACTTGAATCTAAAAAGTTAACTATGTAAGATAATAAGATCATATAAAATAAAAGACCGGAATCTATTAGGAGATTAAGGATAAAACTAAAGGCTCTGTACCTGAATACATGCAGCATTCAAAATAAAGATGAGCCGAGCGTGCAAATAAAAATAAGTTCAATTTGGCTATTTTATATGTCTGCAGGATGACACGGATTTGGACCTAAATCTTGAAGGCATTTAGAAATGCTAGGTGAGCAGGAAAAGGTGGAGGGGTGGCCCTGTTAGTTCATGATGGAACTCATTTAGTAGAGAGGGATAACCTTAAGTTCTGGAAACGAAGATTGGAAATGGTTAGGTAGAAAAGAGAAATGATAAAGGCAAGAAGTCTGTTCTCAAAGTGGTTCATAGGCACCCTAACTGTAACTGTACTGAAAGGGTTGGCATAAATGAAGAAATAAAGACAGATTCTCAAATGACACAATAGCAGGTGGAAAGGTAAAGGACGCAGAGGTGCTTCAGTGTGATTTGGACACATTGAGAGAGTGGGCAGATGAAGTTAAATTTGGATAAATGAGAGATTAATTACTTATGGATGAAAAATAGGAAAGCAATATCTAAATAGCACTAGTTGGGAAAGGGGAAGGTGAAGGTGAAACGAGACCCGAGTGTCCCAGTGAACATTCACTCCCTTCACCACTGACACACTACAGTAACAGTATGTACCACAGTATAAAATGCACTGCAGCAATTAACCAAAGCTGCTTCAACAGCATCCTCCAATCTCATGACTGCCACATCTGGAAGCTCAAGGATTACAAATACATAGGAGCACCACCACCCGAGTTCCCCTCCAAACCACCAACCATCGAGACTTGGAACTATATTGCCATTCCTTCAGGGTCACTGGTTCAAAGTCGTGGAACTTCCTTCCTGACAGGTGTGTGGCTGTACCTACAACCACTGGACTGCAGAGGCTCAGGTAAGCAACTCACCACCATCACTGTCTCCAGAGAAATGAGGCATTAATGATACATACAGGCCCAGCCATGAATGTCCACATCTCGTCACGTGATAAAGAACATGCTCAGGAGATAGTAGGAACTGCCGCTGCTGGAGAATCTGAGACAACAAGGTGTAGAGCTGGATGAACACAGCAGGCCAAGCAGCATCAGAGGGACAGGAAAGTTTGACATTTCGGGTCGAGGCCCTTCTTTCAGAAAAAAAATAAAGAAAATGCTAAGCTGTAGAATGCCCTTGTTGAACTTCCCCATGATGCTCTCACCTCCATTACGTTACTCCTTAAAACTGACCTCTTCAGCAAAGATTTTGGTTACCTGCCCTGATATTGTCACATGCAGCTTTGCAAAGTTGGTGGAAGTTTTAGGCTGAGACATTGGTCAGCTGAGGCTTTGTGAAGTACTATTTTTGCCAAAGCAAATTAAATTGTGGGCCCACTGTGATCTGTACATTTATACAGTTAATCTTTAACCCAGGGGTATTTCTAGAAATAACTGGAGATTTAAGCTTCCACTTCCAGAAGCACAAAGTGAAATTGCCCTTCAAATAAACAGTGACCAAAGTGAAATAATTAAGACACTCACTACCACAGAAACCGTTGCAAATGTCAACAACGGCTCACTCTTTTATAGCCCTTCTAAACTACAAATCCTTCCAACATGTTTCACTGAAGCGGTTACAAGGGGAGTTACGAGCACCGGATTCAGGGAAGCGGTGGGAAAATGGAAAACGGAAAACATATGGTTTCGCAAGTGGGGAGAGACATACATGGTCAATAAAACAAGGTCAGTGCACACCATTTGCTCTTTAGCTCATCCATTTAAATAGATTCTGTTCATAACCCTACAGGCAAGGTTGTGCACATGCTTCCACCCTGCATTATCCTATGGAGAGTCTGCTCAGTTTGTTGTTTCAGATTTATAAGTATTTGATCTCACCAGCTATTTCTGACTACTTCTAGAAGGAACAAAATTCAAACCCGTCTTATCATCTTTGGTCTTGTGATCTGTGCTACACCATCCAGCTCGACACCTTGTTATCTCAGATTCTCCAGCATCGGCAGTTCCTACTACCTCCTTAGCATTTTCTTTATCGCCTGACGGGATGTGGACATTCATGGATGGGCCTGTATATATATTTTTGTAACCCCCTGTTACTTCTAAGATTGCTACATTCCTCCACCCGTAGACTTGAGCTTACTCTACTCCCAACATCTCAATTCACCTTCAACCATCTAAGCTCTGGAATTGTGTGTGTCTGTGCGTGAGAGATAGATCTCTCTCACACTCACACACACACACACACACACACACCCCATTAAGCTCCCCCCGACATCTCCTCATGCTTAAGAGCGTCCTCGTAACTCAAATTTCATCTAGCTTTTCGTCATCTATTCTGATATTGGGTTATGTAGGCCACTGCTGACTCAGCCTGGTGATAACCATGAGGTGCTTTTGGACAACCTATTACATTAATAGTTACATATAAACAGTTGTTACTTTTGGATCACTACTTAGCTGCAACCCATCTGGCTCAAGTTTGTGCTAATAACCAGAGAAATCCTAACAAACAATCCATGAGCCCAAACTTTCTGTTGGGCACCCCTTGGTCTCCTGGGAATACAGCTCAGAGGAATTCAGAATGCAGATTCCCTGATGAGTATGCAAGATGGGATGGTTACTGTTGTAAGTTGCTTTTTTGTGTAACACTCAATCCTTCACCTTCACCTTCACCTTCAGTGATTATCCCATTGCAATCCCAACCAGCTGAGTACAGCAACCTGAACTAAGAATAAAAGGAAAGACTATACCGTGTACAAGGTAATCTAAATTAAAGTTTAAAAGGTAGATTCTCTTCTGGGTCGTGAGGTTTTTGCATTAGATTTGTACCAGCACACTAACTTCAGATGACGTGTGCATTTAGACATCCAAATTCTTTGGCATCCTTCAAATCCTTCTGTAACACACTCAAAATATTCCAGTTATCTTTACAAAGACTGTTGTTAGCTGCTTAAGTTGAGAAATCCTCAGTTGGGAAGCACTGGATCCATATGAAATTAGGTTGATTGGGACAACATTATATTAAGTGTGAATTACTTGAAACTTTACATGAAAGCAAGATAATGTGGATGCTAGAAATCTGAAATATAAACAGAAGACGCTCAAGAAACTCAGACGATCTGAGGAGACACACACACACTTAACGTTTCAAGTCTGGTGTCACACTTCAGAACTTAAAATCCTAAGCTAATGATTCCTCAAACATCAATAAAACAAAACTAACTCATCATTCATGAAACCCCACTGTGTGCAAATTAGATTCTCTGTTAGCTTTGCAATTGTGAGTGAACTTCAAAAGCAAATCGCTTGTAAGTGGGAGTTTGGAATGTTACGATGTAGTGTTAGCTTTGTGTTCTTCCTCTTTTTTGGGACCCATTCCCAGCTCTGGAACAGCTGCAATCTCTTCCTCACCTTGCTGCAGTTCTGGATCCAGCTCATGGTCAGCAGCTGGCTGACCAATGACAGCAGAAGCCAAGTGAAATACCAGAGAAAGGGAGAAGAAAACAAGCACAACTGAATTTGAGTACAAACCTTAAAAATAAGGAGCAGCAACAACACCAGCTGTATATTGCTTTCAGTTATCCTAGCAACAACAATTATCTGTACACATTTATATGTATAAATACACATAATAAAGTGCTGTAAAACATGAAGTATTTTAAAGTATAATTGCACCCTAAGCAATATAAGAAGATATCAGAGCAAATAGTCAAAAGCTAAATGCAAAAAAAAAGCATCTTAAAGAAGGAAAGGGAAGGAGAGAGATGAGGCCAATTTCAGGACTCAGGGGCTTGGTAATTGAGGATGCAGTCACCAATGGTAAAAAAAAACCAAGAGAGAATTAAAGGAATGCAGATATTGAATCATAGAATCCCTACAGTGTGGGAACAGGCCCTTTGGCCCAAAAGGTTCACACTGACACTCAGACAGCCCACCCAGATCCATCCCACATAACCCATCTAATGTACACATCCTCGAACATTATAGGCCATTTAGCATGGCCAATCCATCTAGCCTGCACATCTTTGGACTGTAGGAGGAAACCCATGCAGACACAGGGAGAATGTGCAAAACTCCACACAGATAAGTCGCCTGAGGGTGGAGTCGAACCTGGGCTCCTGGTGCCGTGAGACAGCAATGCTAATCCATGAGCCACCGTGCCACCCTGTATCTGGGAGGGTTATGCGCCGGAGAGGATTACAGAGGGATGTTTGACAAGTAACCTTACAATTCAGAGGCAGTGCAAGAGTTGATAAAAGTGGTGATGAGTTAGAGCTGAATGTCAGCAGCATACATGTTTAAAACCCCTTTCTGTGTTTTTGAATGATTTTGCCGAAAGTCAGCACGTATTTGAGAAATAAGAGAGGACCAATGACAGATATTTGAGGGACACCAGTAGTAATGCATTGGGAACAGAAGAGAAGTCAATACAAGTGATTGCCTAGCTATGATTTGGCAGCTAAGAATGCAACCAGGTAAAACAATTTCCACCCAGCTGAATGACGGTGGGAGAGATGTTGAAGGAGGGAGATATTGCCACTCATGTAGACAAGCTGACAAAGAGGAGAAGGGAGAGTTTACATTTCCCACAGTCATGTAGTTTGTCACTGCGACTCGTACAAGAGCTGCCTGGGTGCATGCTATATTGCAGAGGCAGAAACCTGATTGGAGGGATTCAGATATGATACTCAGGAAAAACGGGCACAGGGTTCAAATGATGCAAGATATTCAAGTACTTCAGACAGGAAAGTAAGGTTGGAAATGAGACAGAAGTTTTACAAAAAAAATGCTGGGGTTAAGGGCCAGTGTCAAGAGTAGAAGGGTGATTCTGACAGATTTGCAAGAACTTACTTTTATATTGCATCATTCGCGTGATGATTTGGGACAGCAGTGGAGTCATTACAACTTGACTTGGTACTCTTGCTTAAGTCAGCTATGTACCAGAATAGCCTGCTTGCCCTAGTGAAAAAAATTGAGTTCAAGTCCCAGTTCAAAGAATTGAGGTTCTGACCCAGGAAGACAAACTACTGCATCCAAGGAAGTGCAGTCAAAAAAAAGAGTCATCCTCTTGAATGAAATGCAAAACACCTCTCAGATAGATCTGAAAGAATCTCATAGCATTGCTTTAGAAACAGATGTGTTCTTCTTGCTATTTGGAGAATATTTGCTCACGTATTAATTTATTAATCACCTATTATTTGTTCCTCTGTCAGTTCAATTGTGGAAGCTTACTGAACTGTTTGCGACATACTTTACATTGCACCAGTAACTATGCTCCAAAAATACTATTTGGCTACAAGAAACTTTCAGGATATGCTGAGATTTAGAAAGGTGCTATGTAAATGCAACTTCTTTATCTTTTAGTCCTACGATGTTAGTCATTAGTGCAATAATTCTCTATGTACTGTGGTTCCTAGAAATAGTTCTGGAAAATACACAGGATACAAAAATCAGTCATTAATAAATTATTAGCCATAGTTCACACTAGTGTTAAAATTACTCTCTCCAGACATCATAGAAACTCAGCTCAATCTTTATAACTCACCATACTAACAGGATGACAATTGCACACGTGCACACATACATAAGTATGGCACATTTCAACTGACATTTGGACATCCCAATGATTTTGTGCAAGTTCAAAATGGATATGACTGATCAAAAGGTAACATCATAAGTACACTCGAGTGATATGTAATGGCACAGAGAGCTTTGCGAGTCTGACACATAGATTAGCTCTCCATTACAGAGCACCAACATAAATATAGTGACTCATTTTGTCCCATTGGTCCATGCCAGTGTATATACTCCACACAACTTCACTATTCATCAATCCCTACAAGCATATTCTTCTATTCCTTTCTCCAAATCAGTCAAATATTTAGTTAACTTTTCCTTGAATACATCCCCCTTATTTACCTCAACTACTCCTAGCAGCAAATTCCACATTCCCCCAACTGCTTATTTGATTTACTTGTGGCCACCTCTTACAGATAACCCCTCGTTCTGGGCTCCTTCACAAGTAGAAAGAACTTTATCCTGTCAAGCTCCATGATCTTAAGGTCATTCATCACATCACATCTCAGACTTCCCTATGGTGTTCAGAGACTAGAGCCCTACAGTCAGAAACAAAGACAAGTATATCCCACATATTTGTCATCACAGCCGCATTGGTGTGACATTGTAATCAAATGGTTAACAGAGAACAATTAACAATAAAAGGCCGAGAACAGAATGAAATGTTCATGTGTCATTGCTTGATATTAACCACAGGGCAAACAGTAGTTCAACAGTGAAAGCATATCATCACAATGTCGCCAAATCCTTCCAGTAAATGCATAGCCTTTCAATCATCAATAGTCCACCCATCCCTCTCGTTGCCTTCAACAACTCCCAATCGCCCACCCCCTCCTCTTTCTTCCATCCTATTTATGCACCCCCATTCTCTCCTTCTCCATATCCACCCCCACACCCATTTTCTCTCCAAATAACCTCTCCCCGTGGCCCCTCCGTCCCCACTCCCTCCACGCACACTCCCACGTTCACCGGTTGCCTGCAGATCCGTATCCGAAATTCTCACACAACTCTGCCAAGCCCACATACGCTTGGCATTTAGATCCTTCGACGGAAACGCTAAGCAAGTTCCCGCAACCCGCAACCCGCCCATCCCCTCCCAACTTCATATTTTAAAACAAAATTCTAGAGATTCCCCGGAACAGCTGGAAACAGGCGGTGCGGCAGAAGCTGCTTCTCACTGCGGGATATAGCCCAAGATCGGATGAAACAGCTCGATCTTCCAGGGGCTCCGGGAGTTGAAAGATTTACCTCACGCGTCCGGGCACACGGACCTTTCCCCGTCGCCGTTCGGTTTTAGCTGAAGCTGACAAACCTGCCGCAGCACATACGCCAAAACTTTCCTAAACTTTTCAAAAAGCTTTCTCGTCCCCGCCCTGTCCTCATCGATTCCCAAAAACTCCACCTTCTCTCTCAGTCTGAGTCTTTGATTGGATGTTGTACCTTTTAAAAAATAACTTTAGAAAGTGTACACGATGCTTAAAAATAAGGACAGATACAGAACTTAAAAGACGGAGGGGGAAAAAGTGATGCATTGGCTAATTTAAACTCAACTATTATTCCCATTTGCAACAAAAAAAGTACATTTTCACTATCAGCAATTACATCAGCGTTTGAAAACCTGACATTTTCACCAGGAATGCAGAAGGAATGTCATTCGGTCTCGTTAAATTCTTCAATCGAGTCTGTGTTTTAAATTTGCTTCAAGTTTGAAGAGTTCAGTATTTTGCAAAGAATTGAAAATGAGGTAATTATCGGATGTCTGCTGGTTTCTGTCTGGGCAATGTTTCAACATTTCCTTTAAATGCTGCACACGTGGTTGGAATCTGACAACTGAAATTCTGAATGGAGACCATGCACCTCCCAGTCAGACAGAAAACTCATCTCCCTCATCGTATAACCCGGAGGGCCCTTTATCACTAGCTTCTGAATGTGAACCTCAGAAGTACATGTTTTAAGGTAAGTATTTCTGAATGGCAAGGCAGTTTATGGTCCCTTTCCATCTTGTATAACGTCGGGACACTTCCCAAAAGGCTTTTACAGCCAATGAAGCATTTCTAAAGCGTGGTCACTCTTGCAAAAAAGGCCGCCAATTTGTGTTCATCAAGTTCCACACACAGCTCGGAAATGAATATTTTCTGTTTTAAGTGGGCTGTTCAACAGGGCGTAAAGTACATTTTCTTCTGGGTTTCGTGTTTTGGAGCAACGTATCACCGAAATTTGACATGAACTTTCAGAAGCAAAAGAAAAATAAAATCCTGAATTTAACAATTGCACACCAGTTTAGTATACCTGGTAAAAAGTTTTTTTTTAAAAAAAATCACGTCTTTCAGACAGTTAAATGTGGATCTTACGCGGGTTAAAACAAAAGCAAGGCTAACTTAGTTAAACGGCCTTCACTGATTATTTTGTTTAGTGTCCAATCAGCAAGTCCAAATTGCATTTATATAGCACCTTCTCACACTTGAAGTGCTTTGAAGAAAGTGATAATTTTGGACCCAGTCAACGCACGTAAACCTGAACTGCAAGAAATCAGCTCACCGAATTATGCGGATACAGGGTGTACTTGAGACAACATAGAACATACAACAATACAGCGCAGAACAGGCCCTTCGGCCCTCGATGTTGCGCCGACCTGTGAACTAATCTAAGCCTCTTCCCCCTACACTATCCCATCACAGTTTGTCAGATGTTGAAAACACAGATCCCTGCGTGATTGGACAGGTAGGTAAGGTGCCCAAGAGGCATAAAGGATACTTGCTGTCTTGAGAATGTAAGTGCTTGGAACTTAAGCTGGAAATAATAAAAGCATTAACTCGACCACAGCTGGAAGACAACTGCTGTCTTCGTCAATGCACTGTGTGGAAGATGGTTTTGCACAACAAATAACACATGATCGGACGGAAGGTTGTGTGAACTCGAGAATTTCAGACTTTATTTTGGAACGGAAGATGGTGTGGGAAGAAAGCGTGTAAAATTGTGAAGGATCCTGATAAAGTCGATATAAATGCTCCAATACTTTGTTTCTGAGGCAGGGGGCACAGGTTAAGGGTTCTGCCCGTTTCTGTGATCTTATGCAAGGACTGTTTGCAGACATCTTGCAATACATTGAATGTTGACCAGAGTACCGTGTTAATTTCTGTAACGTGCATATTAAGAAAGATGAATTTTCCTTGGTGGTGTGAACATCGTAGCTTCATTTATCTGATGCTGGAGCATACATGGTCAGATATCAAGGACAGGCTGCATGAGCTTAGCTTGTATTCCCCAGAGTGAAGTGTTAACTTGATTAAGGGTTATAGTAGAATTGAGGAAGAGAATCTTCTCCTTCTGAACGGAACCAAGATATAGAGGTTGAAGCTTTAAATCAGGAGGTATTTCAGGATGAAGATCAGGAAGCACAGTTGCATACTAAATATATGGAAACCTGAAACTTTCTGCCAGACGTGACGTGATCGTGGGGACAAATGAAGTTTAAGACTGAAATTGACAGAATGGTGTTAACTAAGAGTTCCAGGATACATGGAGCAAAGGCTTGTAAATGACATTGCAGTGGAACAACACTAATTCTTATCCCAATGCTGGAGCTGGCTCAAGGGAATACATGGTTCACTCCCGTCTCTACGCACAGAGCAGTGATGCAAACGATCAATTGGTCTCAATCGTTCATTGGTAGGCTGTTATCCAGAACCAGAGCAGACCTCCTACCCATGTCATAGGGATCTTAATACCCACCTACAGAAGCAAGGCAGAAGTTCTATTAAATGTTTCGGCCAAAGAGACAGCATCTCTGACTATGTTGTTCCGTCAGCGATTCACTTAACGTCAGCCGTCGGTAGCACGGCTGATGTAGATTTCCAAATCTGGCTGAAGTTACTTTAGGGACGAGGGTGTGTAACACTTGGCCAGAGCTCGGATCTCCGTTCAACTCGGAGGAAGTTGAATGTATTGAAACACATATTTTAAAACCTTAAAGATAACCTTTAAACTTAAAAGATTCTTAAAAATAGAGACCAGTGGTTTAAAAAGGTAACGGCTGAAAAAGGCAGAGCTGTGCTAATGGCAGTTAAATTACCCATATACCTTAGCGAACATGAAACCGCTCTATGTGTTAGAGCCCTAGAGCTGTTTCAAGCCCGCTCAGGGGTAAATAGTAGGCGCTGTCAGAATTAATTATAAGGCTGACCTGCCAGTAATGTCAGTGCTCGCTATTTTTAAACATGATACTTTTGGATAATCACAACACGAAGTGCATTTATTTAAACACAAATGCAAAAACGCTGGTTTTTCACGATGTAGAAGCTTTGGAATTTAATCAGCGTTAAGACACCAACCATTTCTTCCAAAGATAATGGAGATCAGGCATCAGAAGTTGTTTAAATGTCAGCGTGCCACTGGGATAAATTTCTCATCGAAACTCCGCAGAACAATGTACCAGAAGCTCCATCTGCTGTCTATAGTGGGGAAATCATTGGCTTGCTCAGACAGCAGGAGCAATAAGACGGTTGGAGGACAATTGGTAATAATAAATATAGCTAAAACGCCATAATCTCACCCCAGTTTACCAAAAGTAAAACGTTCCAGCTCCCTCCTCAAGCCCTTCATTGGAATATTCCATTGAGTGGGTGAGTGAGAGAGAGAGAGAGACCGACCCATTGAACACTTTTCACAACCTGGGGACCATCCAAGGTACTTACAGTCAAAGGGGTATTTTTGAAGGAAAGTCACTGTTGTAATGTAACTTACACACAGGAGGATCCCATAAATGCAAAGTGGTAATTCTCTGTGGCTGTGATGATGATTGAGGGACAAACATCCCCGTTGTCCGCTGGCCAATAGCTCTGCACTCTGAATAATGCCGAGCTCTCCTAAATTCACCCCACAGAATAAAATGGGACCTTAGGATAATATCTCACCTCCGACAACTGCAGTGCTGAGGCAGTGTCAGCTTAGAAGTGCTCACATCATTGGAGTAGGGCTTGAATGTCATTCTGGCTCAAGGACTTGAGCGTTTATAAATGAACCACAACAATAGCTACCCAACATATTTAAGGTTGGTCTCCTCCAGCCTCAGCTGTGATGTCTTCCACGATTGAACAGCATACCATGAAATAAGACAGCACAGGGGGTACCTTGGGGCCTGCAGCAGCTCTTTACAAAAGCTACTCAATATCCTCTGCCAATCATCCATGTCTTCAAGCAATTCAGATGTATCTTTCTAAAGGGAATTAGGTTGGTTCCACTATTCCAGATCATGATAGATTGCTGCATCTTCCTGATCCCTCACATCACCTCCGGGCTTTTGCCAATAACCTGTGTCTTTGGGTTAGTGTTTTTTTAAAAATTTATTCATGGGATGTGGGCATTTTGCTGGCTAGGCCAGCATATATTACCCATCCCTAATTACCAAGAGGGCAATTAAGAGTCAATCACAGTGGCATAGGTCTGGCATCACATGTAGGCTAGAACAGGCAACAAGGGCAGTTTCCCTTCCCAAGGGAACATTCATGAACCAGATGCGTTCTCCTGACAACTGATTCATGGTCATCACTGGATTCTTAATTCCAGTTATATATTGAATTCAAATTCTACCATCTGCCATAGTAGGATTCGTACCTAGGTCCCCAGAACATTACCTGGGTCTCCAGGTCAACAGTATGTTGATAATACCACCGAGCCATTGCCTCCCCAGTTGATCATTGTCATTCCTCTATCAATCACAATTTTGAACAATAAATCGATCTCTTCTTTAGCTTCAAAGAGAACAGGGCAGCTTTATCACTGGTGTCAATTTCACAAATCTCTACATCAAGACCTTGCCATTCATTATTTTAAAATGTTCGGGTAACTTTTGCTTTTGTACTCCATTGTTCTATCGATAAAACCAAGTATATCATACACACACAAACTTTCATTAGTCCATTTCTTTTACTCTAACATCTTAGTTACTTTGTTCCTGCAGCCACTGACGAATTGTACCATTTATGTCACATTGCCTCGCCCCATTCTTCCTCGCGGAGGGCTTCTTTTCCTACTTGCGTACTAAGTTTATCTGCCGAGGCTGTCCCGTTCATCAGCTTACATCTTCCTTAAAACTTGAACTTCCCCCTCACACATCTGTTATTTCCTTGTACATTGTCTCCTGTTTAGGCTGGAATTGGAGAAGAATTTATTTTCCCCGAACATCGTATATCTTTGGAATTCACTCTGAGATCTGTGCAGGCCGAATCATTGAACATATTCAGGTTTGAGACAGATTCTTGAATAAAGGGCATGATAAGTGCACATTGAATAGGCAGGAAAGTGAAAAGGCCAAAATCAGAACATAACCTTAAATGACGGAGTTAAATGGCTTATTCCTGTGTCCATTTTAAGATCACTGATAGATTATATAAAAAATGCATTGTTCCCAATACCATTGTGTACCTCTCTCCGTCCACAAAAAAGTCGTTAAACTCTAAATCAGCATTTTCTTTTCCCTAGCCAATTCTGTATCAGCACTTTGACTCTCTCTTTAATCTCACCCTTTAAATTTTCCCAACAAGTCTATCATGTGGTGCGTTAACAATCACATCCTGAAAGTTTGCAGAGATCATCGGCACTTCCTCCTCATCTCAGTTTTACATCAAAAGAATACAATCACATTAATGGTTTATCTTGAATAAATCCATCAGACCACTCTTTTCCCAGGGCAAATAGTCTATCCTGGCTAATTGCTTGTAAAGGATTCCACACAACCAACATTGGGAGGACTGACCTGTTGTGTTGTCAGGTTTATGTCTTCCTTTGTTTTTCCACAGAAAGGTGTACAATACAATTTCTTTCAGTACCTGCTTTACCATTCAAATAGCTGACTGCATTGAGGTCTTGACGCCACTTTCCAGCTTGCCCCTCCATTACTGTCATTTCCTAGTGGATCAAAAAGCTATCCAACACAGCCTGGATTTTATTCAATACCCCAGATTCTAGAAATCATTGGTTGGAAGACTGCGAAAAAAAACTAATGCCACATTCCCCCCACCTTGAGCAAAGAATTTCCTTCTAATTTCCATCATAAGTGTGCAATCCCTTATTTTGAATCTATGTGCCACCCACCCCCTATAACCAAGTTCTAGATCCTCCAAGAGTGGGCACATTCACTCAACATTTATCCTATCAAAGACCCTCATAATCCTGCAGACGTCAAATTAGTTCACCAGTCATTCTTTTAAATCCCCCATGATTCAAACCTGCTCAATCATTCCTCAGAAGAAAAAGCAAGAGCGAGTTGAGTAAACTTTCTCTGAACTGCTTTCAAAGCAAGTATATTGCTGCTCAAAGTGACCAAACTGGAGATACAGTCTCATCAATGCACTTTACATGCGAAGCTAGGCCTCCCTACTATTATCCACCAAGTTCCCTTGCAATAAAAAGCTACATTGCATTTGTCTCCCCAAAAACTTGCTGTATCTGCATGCTAACCTTTTAAAGAATCCAATCACTGCTACTTCATTGTTCCATTGACAGCATCCTGTTCACCAAAGAGTTTTAAAATGTTCACTCAGTACCTTATAGACCAGCTTGCACCTATTGGGGATGGCATATCGGCTCTATGAGTGGGGAAGGCAGGGGTAAGAAAGGGGACAAATTTCTTCATTAAGGCCCACAAAAAAAGGAAAGTATGCCTTTCAAACAAGTCTTTCTCGAAGCATTTTACGACCAATAAAAATTACTTTTAAGTGATGTGTGTGGTAACATAGGATGCATAGAAGCCAAACTATAAACAAGAAGCTCACACAAATAATGTGTTAATAAGCAGATATTCTGTTTCAGTGATGATAGTGGAGGGACAATTGTTTACCAGGACATTAGGGAGACCTCCTAAGCTCTTCTTGAAAATCGTGTTGTGGTCCTTATGTCAACTAGAGGAAGCCAACAGCATCTTCACTTAATGCTGTAAGATAACACTTCCAACAGTACAGCATTGTCACATCAAAAGCACTGGAAGCAGACTCGAAGAAAGAGAAAATAGGCCATTCAGCCCCTCTGGCTTGCTCACTATCCCAATGATCATGCTGATCATTCCAACTCAGTACCCGGTTTCTCCCCATATGCTTTTATTCCTTTAGCCCTAAGAAATATATCTATCTGCTTCTTGGACATATTCAATGTTTTGGCCTCAAGTGTTTTCAGTTTCAGAGATCCACAGGCTCACAACTCTGGGTGATGACATTCCTCCTGGTAGTGGTTTTGTGTTTATCAAATGGGACTTAACTTTCAATTTATTGCCTTTGAGATTCAATGCTGCTTCTGGGCTGTGATTAACCCCTACATCAGCACTTCACAGATTCTTTCCCCACCGTGACCCCAGTCTGAGGCTTGGGTAGTGCTGCAAACCTTCCCTGAGAACAATCAAAAAGTCAGATGAGGGTTGAGAAGATTTAGAACTACAGAGCTGGGTACCGACAATCACTGGGTCGGGGTGGGGCAAAGAGAGGAACCGGAACTGGAAAAGAGAATGGAAAGAGGAGGGGGTAGACACAATGTTCCAAATGGCCCATGGGAAACCCTGCTCTATACCTTGCTTTGATAGCAAAGAAAATACAAACTGTTTGCCTTTAGATCCTTGGTCTAAAAATACATACTTTAATATACAAATAAAATATGGAAACTAGAAGCAAAAAAACACATTCATGACTAGACAGACTGCATTTAAACAAAACAGAATACTAGGCGTTCACAAGAAAGAAATTATACAGTATAATAATCTTTCCTAAAGACAGACATAATTATGAGGATTTCCAGTGAAAACAAAGGACTGTATGTATGCGGACTGATATTGTGCCAAAATTGCTTCTCTTAAAGGGAAGGTGTTTCTTTTATCCCTTCTGGAACTGAAAGCTCAATGACACTTCATACAATACATTGCTGAAGCCAGAGTATGTTCAACATGCTATATTCCGCATACACACCACAGATTCTAGGTTGAATGAAGAGAATGTGAAATATCCCTCCTCAGTGAGGACTTCTGCACCTACTAGGATCAATTTCACATCTTTAATTTGTATCATGCATATATTCTCCACTTACCGCATTTGCTAGGAGCCTTAACTTTGCCTGAAACTGGTGAAGTTACAGGAATTTGCGCATGGGCTGTTTGCTGCAGTGCTAGAGACTTTTTCTTAAAAACAAGACTCTGTAGTTTGTTTGATGTGGGGAAAACCGACTGTTTGCTGAGTGTTCACTATGCTGAAAAATGTATTCTATACTGCGAGTCCTGCCTTGCTACTAACTCATGAGTGATGTTCTGACTGTGTAATATTGTGGCCAGTTAAGTTCATACGAACTGTTGCCCTTCTTCTGTCCATTCTAGTTGTTACCCCCTGGTCTTGGCTACTGAGTCGACCTAGTAGCTTCATTAAACCATAGTCCATCACGACCTGCACTTTTTAAAAGGACTCTAACTTAATGTGGTACAGGCAACACAATACAGGCATTTTCTTTCTGCAAAGCTTCTGGAATGCTTAAAGGAATCTATCTTGAATTTATATCATGCTGAATCCAGAGATCTTCACAAGCAATGAGCATTGCTTTTGAACCAGTCACTGCTGTAATACATCAATGACAGCAATTTATTATCTTTTATAAACACAGCAATATTTCACAGACAGCCATGTGTTAAATGTTTAGGTAAACTATGCTTCCAAGATGTTGATTAGGGAGTGATTATTGACCAGCACACGGAGAAGAGGAACTCTCCTGCTCTTCTTCAAGCGATGCCTGTGAGATCAGTTCCATTCACTTGGGAGAGCAGACATAGTTTAAAGAGCTTACCAGCCGTTGGCACTTGCTCTCTCAACACTGCATTGAGACATCAGGCTGCAACAGACATGAACCAATAACATTTGCCTCAAAGAGATTCCACTGCGTCAATACCGATTGCATAGCAGGTTGAAGCTATCAACGGTTTTTGGAGAGTTGTGGGGAGGTGAGTCTATGTACAGGAGAGTGGAACAAGGAAAGAAAAAAAGATACAAACCCGTTCTTGTGACAGTTAATTCAGGGTATGGTGCACACAGTCTCTGCTTCCCTAAACAGGTGGATTATTTGGCTGCAAATCTAAAGGCAGTTGATTGTCTCATTGTTTAGCTGTGGTGTTAACCAGGTACTGCTGCGTAACCAGTTGCAACACCAGCACGCCTGGATCCCAGATTCAGGTTTTTCCTCTTTCTATACACACACACACACACACACACACACACACACAGAGACAGGATCAGGTTCAGCCAATTCCTCCTCAAACAAACAAATCAATGGATGCTGCCAAGGGTAGCTCCTTAATATGTCACATCAGTAACTAGGGATAAGACAGCAATAAAGATTCTGCAAGAAACAAAAGTTAAAATTGTGGCAACAAAAATGCAATGGAACAAAGGCAGCAGCATAGCAGCACCCTTGACTTCCCTTTGATCTTAACCATCATGGTTCCTACACATCCAGAAAATGGATTTCTCAATGAAAAGCAGGGGAATTAACTACTGTGCATCATTCCCAGATCCAATATTTTGGATGGAAGGTAATTATCGATACTCTTTGTTGGGGGGGGGGGGGGGGGGGGCGCGTCACAGATTGGTATTCCTTCAAATGGCATTGGATATTGTGGAATAATTCGAAGGTGGTTCAATGTATATAAAAAGAACTTAAAAAAAAAAACTGGGAGCATTATAAATGCAGTAGCCTGAATGAACCCTTTGAGTGCCCCAAGGCGGTAAAGTGACTTTGAAGCTTCAGGCTGAGGGAGTGAACTTTCCAATAGAAATGCATTCACTGAACAACTGCAAGTGCTGCAACGTTGGGCCCATAATTCTGACTGGCACGGAGGTTGGGCTCTACAATTTGACCCTGTGTGCCCCTCCATGGGCCAAGTATCAAGCACTGGGGGAGGAAGCCAAAAGCCTCAACCACAAATGATTCAACGTTCACACAAGCCGCTCATGATGACATTGAGGGATGCATACGACTGCACAGATCATGAGATGGCCCACATGACTCGTGGTAACCCAGTGCTATCGAGTGACTACTGTGAGACGAGTCACTTCCCTTCTGTTGTCTGGTTACTAACACACTAACAGACAAGTTTAGGCAAGGAGAGAAAGGGTTATCAAGGAATAATGGAGGAAGAGGAATGAGTGAGAGGGTTCCATTTGAGCTATGCAGCTAGATAGCTTTCTGAAAAGCTCCTGCACACACTGGTTTAAGGAATTCTATGCTTTTTGCTATAATCATGAAGTCTTTAGAGTTAAGGAAGCAAGACACATCCCACCAGCCAACGACTAAAAAATAAATTTGAGAGGGGTATACTGTGCTGCACAGTGATGAGTTTTCACCAGTATGTCGGGCACCCACTTGTCTGACTAAAATAGGATAGGAGTTGCGTTTAACCTAAGTCTCAAAAGCTAGTTATTAAATAGGAAGAATACAATTGGCACCAAGATCTGTACACATTTGATTATTAATCTGTTCAGACTTTCTCGTATGGGAAACCTTCACACTGATCTCATGTGTTCCCCCCCACTTCCTGTTTGGACAGCCAGGGACCAGACTGCGTGGAACCTCTGCTCACAGAACCAAATACGCACAACACAGGTAGCCCAAGGAACACACTGAGCCCACTCTTTCTGGCAGGCGGAGAAGAGAAACACCTTGGGGAGATAAAGTGGGAGGAGCACAGTAGTCATGGAGATTGGCATGACAGGGAGGAGAGAGACACAGAAATCAGAAGCAAAGAGGTAGAGTGAGAAAGAGAAGGGGGAGAGAAACAGAGGGGGAGGGAAGGGATAAAAAGATATTGACAGAGTTTGGGAAGCAAAGACAGTACTGACAAAAAACACAACTTACACTTTTTTTTGCAGTGGTTCGATTTTCATGCTCAGATAGATAGAGCCCTGTTTGCCAGCAGTGAAATAACA
This sequence comes from Stegostoma tigrinum, assembly GCF_030684315.1. Lineage (NCBI taxonomy): Eukaryota > Metazoa > Chordata > Chondrichthyes > Orectolobiformes > Stegostomatidae > Stegostoma > Stegostoma tigrinum. Next base: position 76,754,941 of record NC_081363.1, on the reverse strand, counting down.
CTGACCAATGCATGAGCCATTTGGCAGGTATTCAGCAGTTGTGAATGGGGCAGTGGGAGTTATTGTCAGAAACCAACCTGTCCCATGTTTATTGTGGAGTCTGATCATCACGTGATGAGAAGATTCAGTGCACCAAGGCTAAACTCAAAGTTGAAGGTCAAGATAACATCTGGATTCTGGACTGATCGCCTGTAAATCCCAAGCCCCCATCTCCCAAATTGTATCTAACAGCCCCAAAAGCTGACTTCCTAAATTCACCGTCCCCAGTCCCACCCATTCAGAGGAAACGGCCAATTGTGTGCTCATCATGGGCCCATGGCATTGATTCACAGCGCAGCAAAATACTGAGGACAGTCACCAGGAATCCCATGAAGGAATGAAACAGCTGTTTACTCAAACAGGGCCAAATCCAATTGGGGCAATTGGGCGACCAGACTAGCACCTGTACAGACTAAACAAAACGTCTGCAAGCGCGTCATTGCCACCTCATCCAGGTGCTCAAAAGGAAATGTTACTTTATAATCTATAAACAGGAATTGGTCAGCTCATGCCCTGTACTTTCCCGCCCCTCCCTCCCTCCCCCCTCTACCCATTGTCTTAAATGGGTGATCATTGCCACCGCCTGCCTCAGACAGGCTTCGAATTCAATGCCACCAGCTTTTTTGCTTCATCTGTGGAATCAGTGGAACTGGGCAGACTTGCTTGCCGGCGGTTCTGTTTCTTCATCTTCAGCAGGTAGTAGAGCACAAGGGCTAGTACTGCAGCGATACAGATGGCCAGGACCACAGCAATGGCAACGCCAGCTTCAGAGACAGAGATAAGTCAGTTCAGGAGAGAGCGCGAGACAGACACACACACAGAGAGGGACACACACACAGAGACACACACAGAGAGAGATTTGTCACACAACGCTCTTAACAATTCTTAATGCCCCTTCACTGTCACTACCTCCCTAATGCCTCTCCGTGCTTTATCTCTCTCCACTCCCTTCCTAATCTATCCCACTCAGCATGATGGCTCAGTGGTTAGCACTGCTGCCTCACAGAGGCAGGGGCCCCGGTTCAATTTCAGACTTGGAGTTTGCACGTTCTTCCAGTGACTGCATAGGTTTCCTCTGGGTGCTCTGGTTTCCTCCCATAGGTCAAAGATGTGCAGGTTGGATAAAAAAAAGAAGATTGCCCCTGCGTGTCCAGGGACGTGCAGGCTGTCTGGCTTAGTCATGGTAAAAACCATATGCAGTATTATGGGAGTGGGTGGGATGCTCATCTGAGACTCAATGGGCCAAATAGCCTTTATCTGCAATGTAGGGATTGCAGGACTCTTAATACCCTCTCCATTATTACTCCCTTCCTAATCCTTCACCCTTCTCATCGTCACTCCCTCCCTTGTCCCTCTCCACCCTTCAGCTCTTTCTCCACTGTCACTCCCTGCTAACCCTTCATCCTGCTCACCATCACTCCCTCTCTACCCTCCATGCTTCCCACACTAAATCCATCCCCATTTTCATCCTCTGCTAACTTCACTTTTAAAACCACCTTTTTACCTCCCACCCAAAGGAATACTCACCATTTGAAGATTTTTCGTCTTTCTGCCTTTCAAACAGGCCCCGGGAAAACACATCCTTTCCTACAAAAAAAAAAATAGGATGAGGCGGGGGTCAGAACATCATTCCAAACAAAGTCTGATCCAGCATGAATGATTAGATCTGAAACCTGTTCAAAGGTATGTATCCCCTCCATTCATACAGGCAGAGTTGGGATGGTTCGAAACTCCAGAGCAGTTGGACGAGATGGCTCATCATCCTGTTCCCTGCACATCGAAGCAGGCAGCACGTTCTTGCAGGGTCACCAGGCCACAGGGAGGCACAAAAACCTTTGAGTTAATCACTTTCCTGGTGATGTCCTTGCAATTCAGAACAGATTGGGGTCTTGGCCCTTTTAGCTTCCAGTGCCATCAGTAAACACCTACAAACATCCTTTGTTTCCCAACTGAAAGTCTGTCCGTCATTGAAGAGTCACTGATAGTAGGTTTGATGTGACTGCCCAGTCTGTTCGGCTATTTCAGCAGTCAGTCAACGGTGTTTGTCTGCAGTCATGTGTAGACTGGGCTGGCAAAGACAGCAAGATTGCTTCCCTAAAAGCCATTTAATGAAGCATCTGGGTTCTGACAAGAATTCAACACTTCATTCCCAAATTTCCTTTTTTAAAAAAAATAGTCAAATTCTTAAGTTGCCGTGGCTTTATTTGGACTTCCTGTTCCTTGGATTATTTGTACAATACGCCAACGTGATTAAACCCTAGTTGTGATTTTTGGATGGGGAAAAATGAGCCATTCAACCACTCCAGTCTGTTACAAATTGAGGGCTGAATGGACTTATTCCTGTCCCCATGTTATACTCTGCCCATTTACAAGTACCTTGTGCCACTCAAGAGCCTCAGATGAACTCGGAAAGAGCAAAACTTGCAGTTACGTGCTACCTTTCTCAATTGCTGAATATCTCAAAGTGCTCTGCTGCCAATGAAGTACTTCTGGAGTGTAATCTCAATTGGAATGTAGGAACAGCAATTACTTTACTTCAATTTCCCTCTGTACTGATCTGAATTTTCAGCCTGGATTGTTTGCTCAAGTACTCTGGTATGGGTGTTGAACCGAGAGACCTTCTGATTCAGGACCATAGCGGCTACCCACTGAGCCACAAGGGAGACAACACTGCAGCAGAGTGATTGAACTTCTCCCTTGATTTGATACTCTCCGGGCTGTGAAATTGGATAGCAGTAGGCATTGGATTTACTCTGTCCAGGCTTCTGAATATAGGAAATAAGGACAGAAGTAGGCCATTTGGCTCAGAGCCTGCTCTCTGATTTAATAATTGGCTGATCAGTTTGTGTCTCTAACTTCCTCTACCTGCCCGTAATCCTTGGTTATATTGTGTAGCAAGAATTTATCCGCCCTGAAAATATCTAATGACTCCACCTGCAAGTCCTTCCAAAGTTCTCTCAGCCTCAGAGAGAAAGCAAAATCTGTCCTGATAGGGTGCCCTCTAATTTTAAAACTGTGCCCACTAGCTCTGGACTCACTCACCAGAAGGAATAGCCTTCCCATGTTCGCCTCGTTAAGCCCATCCAGGGCCTTGTACACTTTCATGTCATTACCTTTTACTCTTCTGAAATCCAGACATCGAAGCAGCCCAGTTCATCGACTCATTTGAAAAGTAAACTCAGGTCCCCATATTCCCAAATCAGTCACTCCCCATTGATCATACAATAGTTCCAAGTTGAACAGCGTAGAACTTGGAAAGTTATTGTCCTTGTTTCCAAATGTCTACTTTTCACCCTGCACCCCCTTCTGTAATCTCCATGAGCATTTCCATATCTCTACGGTCTGAAGTTGTCTCTTTATAATGCTCCAACTCTGTTTCAGTCACTCCTTAAGCCCTATGTCTTTGCCCAAATTTTTTTGATCTCTTGTCCTAACATCTCCTAGTGGGTTTCAGCATCTTGATTTTGTTTGATCATGGCATTGTAAAGCACCTTTTTGTCACAGTCAAACTGCTGCACACACGCACATAGTTGTTGTAGTAGACTATAGGTCTCATTGAAAACGCAAACATTATTTGCTTTAAGTCAGTGCAAGCAAGACTCCACCCAGCTCACTCCCTCCTAAGGGCCGGGTGCAAACTGCCAAGAACGTGTCTTCTGAAACAGTCAAACACCTTCTGGAGATGCCACAGTCATGCAAATGTATTGAAATGAGGCTCAAGGCCCAACTTCAGGCCTTGATGCTGGAGGGTATGCAATGACAGATCGGAGAGGAGGCTCTGATTTTAACTCTGCAGCACTGATTTTGTCTGATTGCAGTGATATTGCTCAACTGGGATTCTATTCTGTGGTAAGACTTTTGCTCCATTGGGACCCAGTACAATGCTGGGGGAATGCAGATGTCTCTCTGGCGCCAAGGGCAATGGTGTGGAGGCTGCACATGGTCCTACCTGTCACTCCGCGGCAGGCAGCCAGACATTCCTCCACCGTTTCAAAGCGGTTCTCGTTGCCGTCACAGCCTCCGTACGTGAAGCGCTCGCAGGACCTGGAATACGGGTTGTAGTAAAAGCGACTGAAGTCGGCCCGGCAGCGGCCAGTGATGGGTGGGTACACACAGCGAGCTGGGAGAGAGAGACAGGGACAATGCAAGTTAACTCTCCAAAATGCAACCACCACAACCTGCTCATTGTTCAGAGAAACTTCTATGCAAACTCAGAGGGGACAGAGAGCGTGTAGGGAGCGCGTGAGCAGAGAGAGAGACACACACACAGAAGAGAGAAAGGGGAGAATGAGGTGGGATGCATGGACAAGTGGAAGATAAGTACGGCGAGGAGTATTTGGGCCAAAGGGCCCATTACTGTGCTGTGTATCCCACCTAATCTCATGCATCATCCCACTTACAGAAATGTGTCCCTCCCTCTCACTTTCTCCCAGAGTCTGCCCTTCCAAATATGTTTCAGTTTTCAACTGGATATGGTTCTACAATTCCTCTGTGCAGCAATGACATTTCAGCAAAACTACAGTTATATCATCGATCTGCATGTTCTCAGTGGGCCACTCATCAACAGCAAAGGCCTGAGTTTTACCAGCTCCCCAGGGAAGAGCTGGGTGCTAGGAATGGGACCTCTAAAAAGGAGGGGGGGAAGTTGGGGTTTAAAGCATCATTCGCCTTCGTTTTGGGGAAAAGTTGAGGAAGACACACACTATTGCGTTTCTTAAGCAAACAACTAAGGCTCTCTTTCTGCATGGGAAGCTGTTCTCCACCTGAATGTAAACACTGGTGGGGTCTCCCCATTGGTTTTGGTGGAACATGCCTGCCCTCACCTCTCTGAAACCCCCATTCTCCTTGTTGGGGCTCCAGAAAATGCATGGTTGATAGCCAGATGTGCTCATCTTACAGGTGCAGTTCCAGTGGTGACCACCTCTGCTGGTGACACTGCTGAGCTGCCATCTCCCTGGTGGGGAATCAGGTGACCATCTTTTAAAAGGGATAGATCAGAAAATGCCAGTGGCAGGGATAGCCCCTGACACTCCCAAGTCAAGGGGCTACACACACGCACAAAATTGTTGTTGTAGACAATAGATCTCACTGAAAATGCAAACATTATTTGCTTCAAGTCAGTGCAAGCAAGAGACCACCCAGCTTGCTCCCGCCCAAGAGCCCAACGATCACCATAACACTTGCCATGACAATTAAACAGCATGGGAGATCTAGTATGTATTGCACATCTTCCATTGAAAAGTTTACCTTTCTCCTTGGGGATGTCTATGTCCAGCAGTTTGTTGAATCGTTCCCTTACTGCAAAACAAATGCCAGAAGGTGAATTTGTTACAATAAACTCATTTCAACCTCTTCCTGTAGCGATACACATGAACAGACAGCCAGGCCAGAACAGAAGGAAAGCTTCTCAGGATAATGCAAGGTTGCGCTCAGTTACAAGAGAAACTGAGGCAGCAGGTTGCGACAGAATAAATGAATAGAGATACTGGGTCATCACTTCCTGGGCTGATCACAAATCTGATCCGGAAGGGCAAAAGAAAACAAATGGAAAGGGCAGAAAGGCTCCAGGCTCAAATCCTAAGGTGAATGAACAGAAGTATCCAACTGGCTTGGAAAGAGGACGAGGGGATGAATAAAGGACAAGAATCATCCAGACATTCTCTTGTTATTTGCAAGCTGGTGGCAAACTGTGGAAGTGTGTCTGTAATTGTTTTCCTGCCTATACTTAACACGATTTGCCCACTGTGGCCCCAGCGGACAAACTGATACCTGATAGAACAGGAATGAGAGATGAAACACTGGCAGTCAAGTTCCTGTGAAGCCTCGGGCTTCACTGTCTTTCTGTGCACCAATTGCTTGCAGACCACCCTGTGTTTGATGAACTGTCAGTGCTGTCACATGCAAACCAGTCCTGGCTCCATCTGGTGGTGCACACACCACTTTCCTCAGTAAAAAGGGACAAACCCTGGATGTGCCAGTCGACAGTGTTAGCCAAGTGCACATACACAGCTGTTCCTGGCCCCTGGAGTTGCAATGATATTCTAAGCCGTGATGACGTCAACCACAAACTCTGTAGGGCCTCTCTACCCGGCCCTCGTGGTCATAACTCCTGTAACTGTGCTTCATGTTTCCAACCCTTCAATCAGATTGCTATCACTTCCAAGAAACCTTGAAATTAAGTTGAGGGGTCCTATGACATAGGCTCTCCCCACAGTCTATAGGTTGCCAGGTGCAGTCCCAGTGGTGACCACTTCTCCAGGTGGCACTGCTGAGCTGCCAGATCTGGCACTTGGCCAACAGCTGTCAGGTGACCATTTTTAAACAGGGGTATACCAGAAAATGTTACTTTTCTGAAAAGGTGGGATGAGGTTCAGACAGCATTTTTCCAATTGGAACCCAGGCTGCCCATTGATAATCTGGTGCTTGTAACAGAGAAATTCCTCAAGCTTACTCTCGACAATCGAGTCTATTCATTTTGAAGAAGATGAGAAGTGAAACTACTGGTTCTGATGATGGCTGTATCTGTATTAACAGCATTTTAGAATACACTTTAGCCTGTTGTCAATTCACTAGTCCCTTTGCCAGTGTCCAACACTATACCAATGGTCATTAATCAATCCCCTCTCTGGCCTTTCCTTGGACCAAAGAGATATGCATCTTCCATCATTGGGAAGATGTTTTTGAGCCTATTTAGCACATTGATCTCTGCTATCTCATTCTTAAAGGGATTGATTATACTCAGAATGGTTCTGTTTGGAAAAAATGGGCTGCTCAAGTCTTTGCTTTACAAATACTGATCACACACAGTGTTCTCCCCTGTTTTGAAAGGCCATGTGCATCATGTCTGACTGTTCTCTTGTCTGATGTGGGGCTGGAAGGCTTTTCTTTTGACCATAATGCTTTTTCCTATGGCCTCACTTCTGCACTCCTATTTCATTCAAACATGTTTTCAACTCCTATCTCTGCAAGGGCTTTATTTTCCTTTTTAACGCAAGGGGTTCAAGACGTGCACACGTTGGAAACAGGAGTGGAAGCAGAATCCAAACGATAGGTGTCGAAAATGTGAGCCGATTAAAGAGGGTGAGGGCAGGGAGGTGGGAATAAGTGGGCAGATCACTCAAAAAGCGGGCACAGACACCATAGGTTCTATAGTCTCCTGTCTACAGTTCAAGGATTATGGCGAAAGAGCGAGAAAAACAGCAAGGAAACGTGATGGGCTGCGTACACCGGTGATGCAGATGCTCCAACCTGACCTGGAATGGAGCAGGATCACCCAAAGATTGACTACTGTCTGAAGGTTGAACTCACTGTGCTTGCAGCTGGCCTCATCCGATTTATCTTTGCAATGCGGAGTTTCATCACACTCGAGGTTGCTATCAATGCAGCAGTTATCACTGCACTTGAACTGGTCCTCACTGCAGTTCCCTGTGCATTCTGAGGAGAAATGAAAGGGCAAGAGTGAGCCGGGCAGTGTAACAGTGACGGTCAGAAGTTCAATCACTCCTCAGTCATTGATCATCATCACTTAGGGTGTGAACACATCGAAGCTGTGTCCATTTGGATGCTTTGTATCCAACAAGAAAAGCCAACATTGCTTTTTCTCCCTTCCTGCCTTGGCTGAACTATCCTGGTTTAACCGCAATGTGCTGTTAGTCCTACATTTACCCATTATTGATTTAATTTATACCATTTTGTTATCGTTGTGCAATTTAATGTGAAGCCTTTTCAGGAATCTCCTGCCCTGGTCATAAAAACCCGAATTTCACCTTTCATTAAAATTCTGACTTCAGAGACAAGGGATCAGCTGGAGGTTTCTTTCCCTAAATGGTCTCCAGCTGTTCAGCTAGTGCTTGGCATCTTTGTGCGCAGAAACACGGGAGATGTGGTTTGATCAGAGCACCTAGTCATGACATCCTCCGATTTACAGTTACTGACGGTTCAGCCTAGCTGACTTTCAATGCAAGCAGAATAGATATGACAGGAGAAAACAGGCCATTCAGCCCATCGGGTCTGCACCAGCATTTCTGCTCCATTCAAGCCTCTCCCTCTCATCCTTCCACCCATACCCTTCAGTTCTTTCTCCCTAAAACTACCACAACTCTTCCTGATGGCAGGGAGTCCCACATGTTTACCATTCCCTGGGTAGGGAGGTTTTTGCTAAACTTATCACTGTCTTCAGGAGTGAGCACAATTCTTGGCTCGTTCCGTCCCACAAAGTGAGAATATCTTCTCCATGTCTGCCTCGTATACTCGCTAATTAAAGACCTTGATTTGGTCACTTCTCAGTCCGCTGTCTTCCAAAGAGTGAGCACCTGATTGGTCATTCATCCCCATCTGACATAACCTCTCAGTTCTGGGATCAAACATTGTCCTTTTTTAAAAAATGACTTCTTACTCCTATTACATCTGAAATTGTGCACACTGGTGTTCCAGTTGTGATCTAAGTAAGAATTTGATATTCTCTTCCGCTTTACATAGAAACCGCTTCAAAGACAAACCTTGTAAAATTGTACCTGAGCCATTTGTTACTTTGATCAGATATTTTGAGGGTCAGTTCTACAGAGATTCTTTTAACTTCATTCTCCATTGTACAAAATGGTCAATAGCTCTCCTTTCCAAGGTGTGGTATTTCACAGCGGGAGCACTCCACTCTGTACTCACCTCATTCTTATAGAATCATTGAATCCCTACAATGTGGAAGCAGGCTATTTGGCCCATCAAGTCCACACCAACCCTTGAAGTGCATCCCACCCAGACCCACCCCACCCACACCACCTCCCCCTCACCACCATTCCTGTAGCCCTGGCCTAATTTACCTAGCCTGCATACTATGTGTAATACAGTGAAGCCAGCCAATCAACCTGACCTGCACATCTTTGGACTGTGGGAGGAAAACAGAGCACCCAGAGGAAACCCATGCAGACACGAGGAGAATGTGCAAATTCCACACAGACGGACAGTCACCTGAGAGTGGGAGCGAACCCGGGTCCCTGGTACTGTGAGGCAACAGTGCTAACCACTGAGCCAACATGCCATTCCCTGACTCTGACCTGACTCCTCATGAGGAATTGTTTCCCACTCTACAGCTAAGGCCTCACTACTTCACCTGAATCGCTTTTCCCACATATCCCTCGCTAATAGACTTTTGGAACATCATTGCCTCATGGATCATTGGGAAAGATGGTTAGTCAGGAACCTTGCCTCCTGATTCTACGCTGATTATAGTCTACCGTATTATGACAATGCAGATCAACATCCTGCTAAACAATTCCACTATTTTGCATGGAATAGAAACAAAATAATCAAAGTTGTAGATTCACATTTATAAGCTAAATCTCAGCTCCAATAGATATCCGTTGTCTCCAGAAGAACAATCATCAATTCCCCAGGGATAATGGGAACTGCAGATGCTGGAGAATCAGAGATAACAAAGCGTGGAGCTGGATGAACACAGCAGGCCCAGCAGCATCTCAGGAGCACAAAAGCTGACGTTTCGGGCCTAGACCCTTCATCAGAAAAATCATGAAGAAGGGTCTAGGCCCGAAACGTCAGCTGTCCTAAGATGCTGCTTAGCCTGCTGTGTTCATCCAGCTGCACACTTTGTTGTCATTGATTCCCTAGGCTCCACTTTGTCCAACTGCAGCAAAAGCTCACTACAATTTAAGCAATCCCAAATAAAACCTTTTTTGTGATGCTGAGTCACAGGATGAGCTACCAGGGTCTGAAGGAACATTATTAAATGAAGAGGATAATCTTTGTGACAACCGCTTGGAATTTGAATTCGAATTCATGAAATTATGCCCTGTTACTAGTCAAAGTGGGGTTTCCTAGGAGAAAGGCTGACTAAATGAAGGATCTTCCACACTTAGAAAGAAATAAAAGAAGCATTTTAAAAGCAATATCTTTGACTTTGGAAGTATTGCTTATAAAAAGCCTTCTCTGTCACTCAGTGTTGTACCTGACGGAGTGTTGAACAGTCAGAGGCTTAGCCTTTCATTAACCTGATGCTTGGTCTATCTTGGATAAAAGCTACCTAGTAGATCTCAAAGAAGGGGTGGAGAGTTGTCCCCACGGTCTTGGACAATTTTTCTCCTAGCTGGTCTTTTGCCTCAGCTCTGTTTTGGGAAAATTGTTGTTGAAAATTTCCTACTCTACAACAATGCTGACAATTGTTTGCCTGTGAAGGACTTTGCAACTTCCTGAAGAAGTGAAAAGAATTACAAAAGTGCAAGCTCTTATTGTGAGCAATTGGGAAGCGGTCATATATGTGGAAGTGGAACTCACGTGGCAAGCCTGATCTGCCTGAAGACTTTTTGTCTGCTGGAAGAAAGAACAATAAACAGTTAGTACCTTTATGATGATCCCAGCTGATTCACAGAATCCCTAGAATGTGGAAACAGGCCTTTCGGCCCAACAAGTCCACATCGCCCATCAGAGCATCCTACACAGATCCATCCCCCTATAACCCACCCAATCTACACATCCCCCTACCCTATGGGCAATTTAGCATGGCCAATCCACCTAGCCTGCACATCTTTGGACTGTGGGAGGAAACCGGAGCACCCGGAGGAAACCCACGCAGACACGGGGTGAATGTGCAAACTCCGCACAGACAGTTGCCCGAGGGTGGATTTGAACCCGGGTCCCTGGTGCTGTGAGGCAGCAGTGCTAACCACTGAGCCACCGTGCTGTTGGAGAAGTCTGATCCCACACCGAAAATCAGCTTTGGATATGTCATATTTTCTCCATTTTATTCAGCACGGCGGTCTTTCAATCAAATAAACACAAAGTTACCGATTTACCTTTAACAATAAAACTAATGTCTACCTAAGCAAAAGGAAGATAAAACAAACCAAGGTACTTACATAGAACATTATTTGGAAGATTTCAAAATGAATGGCTAAGCAGAGTTGTATCTATTCCAACACAAACACTTTACAATACTCCGAAAGCACAGGCACAAAAAGTAGCTTGGCAGCAACGCTACCGATGGAGCCGGTCAGGTCCTAAAAGGCATAGCTGCTAGACTGGGTCTGCGGTAGGTGGTGAGGGAACCAAAGAGAGAAATGTATTGATCTTGTTGTTACCAATGTGCAACCTGCAGATGCACCTGTCCAGGGGAGTATTGGTAAGAGTGACCAGCACACAGTCCTTATGGAGACAAAGTTCCACCTTCATGTTAAGAATACCTGCCATTGTGTTGTGGGGCAGGCTTCAACTCAGATACAGCAACTCAGGACTGAGCATCCATGAAGCACTGTGGGCCATCAACAGCAGCAGAATTGTACTCCAGCACAATCTGCACCTCGCAGCCCGGTATATCCCCTACTCAACCATTATAATCAAGCCAGGGGATCAATACTGGTTCAATAGAGAGAGTGTAGGAGGGTATGCCAGGAGCAGCACTAGGCATGGGCAAAAATGAGGTGTCAACCAGGTACATCTACCAAACAGGACTACTTGAAAACCAAACAGCATAAGCAGCAAGTAATAGACAGAGCTAAGTGACCCCACAACCAATTGGTCAGATCTAAGTGTTGCAGTCCTGCCACATCCAGTCATGAATGGTGGTGGACAACTGAACAACTCACTGGAGAAGGTGGTTCCACAAATATCCCCATCCTCAATAATGGAAGGGCCCAGCACATCAGTGCAAGAGATAAGGCTGAAGCTTTCGCAGCGATCTTCAGTTAGAAGTTGTGTCAGCCAAGCTACTCACAGACGTGTTGAGTGGAAAATCCACGTCAACCGCGTTCCTGTGGTCTCCAGCCTTACAGATACCAGCCTTCAGCCAATTTGATGTACTCCATGTGCTATCAAGAAATGGTTGGAGGCACTGGATAATGTAAACATTATGGGTCTTCACACCACTCCAGAAATAGTACTAAAGACCCAGGCTCCTACAGAAGGCCTCAGTACTGTGCCTGTCTGTCTGGGTAGTGGCGGTGTGGGGGAGGGTGTTGGGGAAAGAGGGGTGTGGGGTAGAATCTCTGGTTAGACACATTCTTGGCGTATTCCAATCAAGTGAGCTGGCTATATTATCCACAGACAGCCTAGAGGACATCAGGAAATATTGCACCAGCTCCAGAACAAGGTTTGCATGGTACACATTCTGAGCCGAGCACAAGAGATGTTTCAGGACAATACCGACAATGCTGACTTGGTGCAAGTCCAATGCATAATCTATTCCGAAGGAGAGTCATTCCAGACTCAGAGCCATTAACTCTATGGGACATCATAGCTACCATCTCACCCTGCTCATCTGTGCAGCCTTCCACATCTCTCATACCTTGAGATCACTCTCCCCAGCTGAGGTGAAGCAGCATGAGACAGTTGGTATCTCCCACTTGGGGACCCAGCTCATGCCAACTGACTAAACCGGCATGGGCCTCTAACAAAGTGTGGGGCCAGGCTGGTATGCATGGCGAGTTGGACAGGATGTTGAAAGGGGTGTAGCCTATGTAAAATCGTGTCCCCAAACTAGCTGTCAGAACTTATGCAGGGTGCTGGATGCCCAGGTGCTGCTTCTCTCAACCTTTGCCAACTGACCTTTGACACCACTGCACGCCTGCTGGCATTCTGTCTCGCCCACAAAGTTGTTCTTGTTGCCCTTGCAGCCACCGTAGGTGAAGGGCTCACAGCTCCCCTTGTTGGCTTCATAGTGCCAGCGAGGAAAGGACCCTCGGCAAGGCCCCACCTTCTTGTCTGCTTTACAGTATTCTAGAAGAAAGGGGGAAACAGCAGAGGTCAATACAGATGGATGAATCACCATGTGGGGTTGGTATTACAAAGAAACTGCATTGTAGAAACAGGCCATTCAGTCCATTTAATTAACACCAGCCTTGACAATCCCAAAAGCCTCATCCCTCCCACCAGGATATTGGTCAGGATACAAAATAGCAAAGAATTTTTTTTTAACAACAGTGTAACAAGTGGTAACAATCTGAAGCCACCCGAAGGTTGCAGGAACAGCAACTCATATTCCGCCTGGGAACCCTGCAGCCATATGGTATCAATGTGGACTTCACCAGTTTCAAAATCTCCCCTTCCCCTACTGCATCCCTAAACCAGCCCAGTTCGTCCCCTCCCCCCACTGCACCACACAACCAGCCCAGCTCTTCCCCTCCACCCAGTGCATCCCAAAACCAGTCCAACCTGTCTCTGCCTCCCTAACCGGTTCTTCCTCTCACCCATCCCTTCCTCCCACCGCAAGCCGCACCCCCAGCTACCTACTAACCTCATCCCACCTCCTTGACCTGTCCGTCTTCCCTGGACTGACCTATCCCCTCTCTACCTCCCCACCTATCTTCTTTTCTCTCCATCTTCGGTCCGCCTCCCCCTCTCTCCCTATTTATTCCAGTTCCCTCTCCCCATCCCCCTCTCTGATGAAGGGTCTAGGCCCGAAACGTCAGCTTTTGTGCTCCTGAGATGCTGCTTGGCCTGCTGTGTTCATCCAGCCTCACATTTTACAATCTGAAGCCCACTGTCCAAGTAAAAAATAAATCATCGATTTCCAAAAGGAATCAGATGGGAGCTCAAAACACATTGACTTGCAGGGCTCTGGGAACAAGCAATGGCATTGGGATTCACTGATTGTTTGGCAAGGAGCTGGCTTGGATTTAGTGGGCCAAATGACCTCCTTACATGCTGCAAATAACTTTGCATTTCCCTACTTTATATTACCCCATTCACATATCGCCTAGTCCTTTCTTCCTCATGTGTTTTTCTTGCTCTCTTCCGGTAACTTGTGGGGTACGTACTCCACATTCACAGCTCTCTCTAACCAAATATGTTTGTTTTGAATTCATTATTAGATTTATTGACCGTTTTAGGATTATGAAGATCCTGACAGAAACAGATCAGCCAATCGATATCTATGCTTCACTGCGGCCTCCCTCTCCTTGTCTGAATCTAGCATTAGAACAACGTACTTCCTTTCTCCCCAACATCCGGGTCTCATTTCCCTAAATGCATCGATGCTATTCCCTTCAATCTCTCCCTGTGGTAGACAGTTCCACATTCTCACTACTCTCTCGGTGAAATGGTTTTCTCCCTGTTTCGTACCAGGGACCTTTTTATACTGAACCTCCAGTTTTGCTATTTGCCCACTAGAAGCATTCTCCCACGCTATCAAAACCTTTCTGAATTTTAAAAAATCCTGATCAGGTCATCTTGTAGCCTTCAGTTTCAAGAAAAGAACAACCAGCCTGTCGATTCTTTGCTGATATTTATACTCAAACATTTCTCTTGTGAATTATCTGTGTATCCTCACCATTGGCTCTGCGTCCTTTCTAAAAGATGGTGAGCAGGGACTGCATGAAGCTCTCTTACATGCGGTCTAATCAATGTTAGATGCAGGTTTAACCTAATTTTCCTTCTTTTCAATTCAATTGTTGAAAAAAAAAACCAAATGCCTTATAAAAACTGAAAGAACTGTGAATGCTGTAAATCAGGAACAAAAACAAAGTTGCTGGAAGGAAGTTCTGGGGAAGGAACATGAAACGTTAACTCTGTTTTTTCCTTCAAAGATGCTGCCTGGCCTGCTGGCCTTTCCCAGCAACTTTGTTTTTAAACCCAATGCTTAGTTTGTTTTAGCTCTAAAGTCTTGCTACCTGCAATGCAACCTTTCATGACTGGCACATTGGTATTCTTACAGTGATAATGGGAACTGCAGATGCTGGAGAATCCAAGATAATGAAATGTGAGGCTGGATGAACACAGCAGGCCCAGCAGAATCTCAGGAGCACAAAAGCTGACGTTTCGGGCCTAAACCCTTCATCAGAGAGGGGGATGGCGTGAGGGTTCTGGAATAAATAGGGGGGGGGGGGGGGGAAAGAGAGGCGGACCGAAGATGGAGAGAAAAGAAGATAGGTGGAGAGGAGAGTATAGGTGGGGAGGTAGGAGGGGATAGGTCAGTCCAGGGAAGACGGACAGGTCAAGGAGGTGGGATGAGGTTAGTAGGTAGGAGATGGAGGTGTGGCTTGGTGGGAGGAAGGGATGGGTGAGAGGAAGAACAGGTTAGGGAGGCAGAGACAGGTTGGACTGGTTTTGGGATGCAGTCGGTGGGGGGGGGGGGGGGGGGGGAGAGCTGGGCTGGTTGTGTGGTGCAGTGGGGGGAGGGGACGAACTGGGCTGGTTTTGGGATGCGGCGGGGGAAGGGGAGATTTTGAAGCTGGTGAAGTCCACATTGATACCATTGGGCTGCAGGGTTCCCAAGTGGAAAATGGAGTTGCTGTTCCTGCAACCTTCGGGTGGCATCATTGTGGCACTGCAGGAGGCCCATGATGGACATGTCATCTAAAGAATGGGAGGGGGAATGGAAATGGTTTGCGACTGGGAGGTGCAGTTGTTTATTGCGAACCGAGCGGAGGTGTTCTGCAAAGCAGTCCCCAAGCCTCCGCTTGGTTTCCCCAATGTAGAGGAAGCCACACTGGGTACAATGGATGCAGTATACCACATTGGCAGATGTGCAGGTGAACCTCTGCTTAATATGGAAAGTATTCTTACATTTGAGTCCAGGTTTTGACCTGAGACTGCAATACGGAAATAGAATCACTCTGCCCTTCATATCCAGCCCCTATTTTAAACATCTCTGTCAGGTTGCCTCTCAACTTCTCTTTCAGAGAAAACAACCCCAGCCTGTTCATTCCATCCTGAAACATCTAATCCTCCTCCTTTTCAGATCATTCCTTTGAATCACAATTTGCATATCAACACTATCTTTTCATAATCAGAGTCCAGATCTTTGCCCTGTAATCCTAGCACGATCCAGGTATGGCTCTGTACATGTTTCATTGTGAGAAGGAGCAGTGGGCAGGAGTGAATAAATTCCATTTGGATCACTCACCCTCTGATTGTTCAGGAGAGAGGACGGTGATGGACATATTGTCAGTGGTCTTCTGGCCAGCCGTGTCTGTGACAGTCAGCTGAAAGACATACTGTCCCACCTTCAAGTTGGACACCAGCCGCTCATCCTGATGTTCAGTTTTCTGAGGAGAGAGAGAGAACAGAGCAAACTTTCATGCATCCTTTCGGACTCCAAGAACTTTGCCTTCAGCAGCAATGCCAGTGATGACCGAGTTTTGGAAAGTGAGTCAGGCGTTAGCTCCTGTGCTAAAGCAGTGTTTGTCCTTTTGAGATGAAAGGACAATTTCCCTCCCTGTGATTAGGAACAAGAGTAGGCTACACTGTTCCACAGGCACCCCTTCCCACCACTCTTGGCTTTTCCCCATTCAATAAAAATCTTCAGATTACTCCGTATTCTCTGCCTCAGCCCAAAAAAAAAAACCCTTTCAGCCCTTGCCGAGCGAGAATCTATATTCCACTGCTTTAAAAATATCCACAGATTCTGTTCCTCAAAGTTTGGTGGAAGCAGAGTTCTGAAGATGTTTTAAGGTGAGAGGAGAAAGATTTAAAAGGAACCTAAAGGGGCAACTTTTTCAGGCAGAGGGTGGTGCATCTATGGAATGAGCTGCCAGAGGAAGTGGTAGAGGCTGGTACAATTACAACATTTAATAGATTAAAACAAATTTTAAAAATTAAAACAATATTTCTTGGATGCGTATATGAATAGGAAGGGTTGAGAGCAGCGTGGGCCAAATGCTGGCAATTGGGACTAGATTTATTTAGGACCTTTGGTTGGTGCAGAAAAGTTGGACCGAAGGGTCTGCTTCCATGCTATATATCTTTATGGTTCTAAAAGCTTTCTCCACATCTCTGTCCTAAATGTTTGGCTCTTATTTTTTAAAGAGTGGTGCCTAGTTCTAGCTCCTTCCACAAGAACCAAACATTCTTTCGGAGGATCATGAGTCTTTGGAACTCTGCTTTTCAAGAAGATAGTCCTTCAATATTTTAAAAGCAGAAGTGCACAGATCCTGATTGAGCAAGTGGTGAGAAGTTATTAGCAGTTTTTTTTTCCATTCATTCACAGGGTGTGGGCATTGCTGGTTAGACCAGCATTATAATTGCCCATCCCTAATTGCTCAGAGGCCAGTTTAAGAGTTAACTACATTGCTGTGGGTCTGCAGTCACATGTAGGCCAGACCAGGAAAGGATGACACTTTCCTTCCCTGAAGGACATTAGGGGACCAGATGGGCTTTTCCAACAATTGCTTCATGGTTGTTATAAGACTCTCAATTTTAGATCTTTTATTGAATTCAAATTCCACCATTTGCCATGGTGGGGTTTGAAGCCGAGTCCTCAGGACATTACCTGGGTCTCTCTGGATTAATAGTCAAGCGATAATACCACTGGGCCGACTTCCCCAAGTTGGTAGGGATGCAGATTTAAGGCTACAATCAGATCAGCCATGATCTTAATTAATGACAGAGCAGGCTCAGGGGCTGAATGGCCTATCTCTGCTAATAATTCAGATTGAAATCGAATATAAAGCTGTTCTTGGTAATAGCTAAAGGATTTAACCCGAACCTTATCTTGCTCATTCATGCCCTTCAGGGTTACAAGTCTACCATCATTACCCAATTTAGCCGACATCCTGCTCAGAACACAGTAATATGTTGGACTCATAACTGCCCTCTGTGGGGCATTGTGTTACACAGCGAGTAGGGATAGGTCACTGATGCTGGCCTTGGCAGCATCACCTACAATCTTAGTTTAAAACTGAGTTCTTGCTCTTAACGGAGCTCCGTCCTACACTGGCCATCAGTCAAGATAGCAGGCTCAAGGCTCCCAAGCAGAAACCCACAACCTCCCGACACAGGCAAGAGCGGTAGACACTGATCCATGGCCACTCTACATTAGCAATGCCAGAAAGCATCAACCGTAGCTGACAGCTCATTGACGGCACAAACTTTCACTTATTACCCACTTAAAACATCTATGAAGCAATTCCTGAGAAGACACTGGCCCTTTTATTATTAGAAAGCCAACAATCGGCAAGAGATATCATTTGGGGCCCTGGTCATTAGCTGCAAGTATTTATCTAGTTTTTGGTTTGACACCAAATCAGTCTGCTTAAGGTTTCCATTCAAGATATAACTGATGCTATTTATGGCTTGCCCTATGTTGAGTCTACACAGTAAACACCAGACAGTCAGCTCTGTTGAGTCATATGTCTTGAAGATTATTGATACCACATGAAAAAAAAAGAGTAGCTGGGCTGTCTGGTTTCTGTGCTTAATGACATTGTCCACTACATCCCCATAAGAGAGTGACTGCACTGAATATTTGACACAGTGAGTGACGGAAGGGGAGGATGTTCTGCTATAAAGATAACCCTCATGTGCGATTAATGTCAGGCAGCTGTTTAAAAGTACAGGCTCATGTGTAGTGTGGAATATGGCAATGATACAAGACCCAGTGGGCCCAATAATTATGGTTACGTACAGAGGCGTGCCGGGGAAATACCCAAAACGGCTGGTGTCAAGCAATCCATGATATTATTTTCCATTTCACAGCCATCAGTTGGCAGAACATACAGTAGGAAGCTCTTGGAGATAGTCCCCGAAATCATGAGGGAAGAGGTTCAGATTTGGCAGAAGAGAGGACATTAGCATAGATAAGCTGTAGGGCTGGGCTGAGAGGTGGCAAATGGAGTTTAATGCAGACAAGTGTGAGGTGATGCACTTTGGTAGGAGTAACCGGAAGGCAAAGTACAGGGCTAATGGTAAGATTCTTAGTAGCGTAGATGAGCAGAGAGATCTCGGTGTCCATGTACACAGATCCTTGAAAGTTAACAACCCTGTCAACCTGGGCGGCAAGGCGGCATACAGTGTTTTAGCTTTTATTAATAGAGGGATCGAGTTCCGGAACCAAGAGTTTATGGTGAAGCTGTACAAAAAAACTCTGGTGCGGCCGCACTTGGAGTATTGTGTACAGTTCTGGTCACTGCATTATAAAAAGGATGTGGAAGCTTTGGAAAGGGTGCAGAGGAGATTTACTAGGATGTTGCCTGGTGTGGAGGGAAGGTTTTACAAGGAAAGGCTGAGAGACTTGAGGCTGTTTTCATTAGAGAGAAGATTGAGAGGTGACTTAATTGAAACATATAAAATAATCAGAGGGTTAGTTAGGGTGGATAGGGAGAGCCTTTTTCCTAGGATGGTGACGGCGAGCATGAGGGGGCATAGCTTTAAATTGAGGAGTGAAAGATATAGGACAGATGTCAGAGGTGGTTTCTTTACTCAGTAGTAAGGGAATGGAACGTTTTGCCTGCAACAGTAGTAGATTCGCCAACTATAGGTACATTTAAGTCATTGGACAAGCATATGGATGTACATGGAATAGTGTAGGTTAGATGGGCTTGAGATTGGTATGACAGGTCGGTACAACAATCGAGGGCCGAAGGGCCTGTACTGTGCTGTAATGTTCTATGTTCAAATAGGCAGCGGGGAAGCTCAAGTCTTCCCTAAGGTGCCAGGGTGTATAGATAATCTCCTGCTCCACAACAAGGACCATAAGTATAAACTTCAGAAGCAGTCATCTTCAGTCTCCATTTTACTGTACATATTTCTGGAATACTCAGCCAGCACTTACCAAATGTAAGTCAGGCTCCAAATTGCACCTGAGGAACTCAATTTAATTGCCCATCTCCTCAAAATTCGATAACAATGGATTTCAAACCATTGCCACAAAAACTAAGGTTGGCGTATACGCAGTGGGTTCAGGGTAATGTTTGCATTTATTGATGGTTAGGCAATCACCCTATTTCCCAACCTGTCGTCATGGGGTACAGAGTTAACATCACTGTCAATGTAACCTGGGAGCAAAGATCCTGAATCCAGTACACTGTTGAGATTTAGTCAGACACTGCAAGAGCACGGGCAGGACTAGCTCAGGTTAGAGCATGTTACCAGCTATTTAATCCAGCACTGGTTAGACTGGCTGGTTCAGTTTCTCTGACACTAATAATACACAGGTATCAAACCACAAAACTAGAGCAAAACCCAAGCTCTACTCTCGCAGAAACCTTGTGACCCACCCTCTCCTCAAACAGCATCTAGACACAGTAAAACCTGGGACAGGAGAGGGGAGGTGACCTAAAGAGAAAGGAGAGATAGAGACAGAGACAGAGGAATGGGGGGGGGGGGGGGGGGGTGGGGGGGGGGGTGGTGGGAGAACAGAAATAGGAGAGAGAAGGGGGAGGGGAAGGTGGTGAACAGGGAAATTGAGCGAGAAGCAGGGAGGGATTGACAGATGGAAGGGGAGAGGAGGGTTGGGAGAGTGGGGAGGTGTTGTATGAAGAGAAGGAGCGGTGGGTGTAAGAAAAAAAAGTATGGAGGAGAGAGGAGGTCAAGAGGATTGTAGGGTGAGAGAGGGGCTTGGGGTGGGGCAACAAGATGTCACTGATGAGACTCAAACATGACGCTTTTCCACGAAATGTTTAAGCTCGGTTAGTATCACATCACACCACATCACACTGTAATGTCACCAGGGCAACCAAGGCAGGGCAAACTCAGATACAAACAAATCACCAGGGCAGATCAAAAGAGCAGAGATAATGGAACATCTTGATAATGTGTTATGCCAACACTTACATGCAATATAAATGAGAGCAGCTGCCATCTACACACACAATGTAACCATAATCAAAATGACCCAGCTGACTTTCTCAGTTATACTGCTGGGATTTCCCAGCACACTTCCAACTGAAACTAGGGTGGGGCTCAATACTGAATTTTATTGCAGCCTGTAGTTCATATAAAACTGTATGCAACAAATCACATTTGCATAGCACCTCTAACAGATTAATAATGTCTTTCACAGCAGTCTAAAAAAAATTTGAAACCAAGCCAATAAGGAGGTGGTAGGGCAGATGACCAAAACCTTGGTGACACAGAGATAGGTTTTAGGAGTGTTTTAAAAGGAGGATGGTGAGGTACGAAGGGCTGGCAATGGTTACCGGACAATTCCAGAATTTGAGGCCCAGCTCATCGAATCCCTACGGTATTGGAGCAGGCCACTCGGCCCATCGTGTCTACACTGACCCTCCGGAAAGCATCCTACCCAGACTCATCCCCCTGCGCCCCGACTCTATCCCTGTAACCCTGCATTTCCCATGACCAATCCGCCTAACCTGCACAACTTTGGACTGTTGGAGGAAATGGGAGAACCCAGAGGAAACCCACACAGACAAAAGGTAGAACATGCAAACTCCAAACATACTTGCCCAAGGCTAGAACTGACCTCCTCAGGATGTTGCCTGGGCTGCAGCAATTCAGCCAAGAGACACACAATATAGGCAGGAGTCACTTTTCTTATAGCCCAGCAGGCTGAGGGGGAATCTGACGGGAGGTGTACAATGCTCTGAGGGGCACAGGCTGGGTAGATAGGGAGAAACACTTCCCCTTAGTAGAAGGGTACAGTTTTAAAGTAAAGAAGGGGTTGGAGGCAATTTTTTTCCTCAGCTTGTGGGTTCAGAGCATATAAAACTCACTGCCTCAACAGCGTAAGTATAGGCCAGTACCCACAAGACATTTATGAGCCATTTAGATAAGCAAATGAAATAACATACGATAAAAGGCTTTAAACCAAGTGCTGAAAAATGGGTGTGTAATTAATGTATTGGGAGGATTGTGACAAAATGGAGTTGTACAACTGTGCAGCATGGAAACAGACCCTTTGGTCCAACTCACCCATGCTGACCAGATATCCTAAATTAATCTAGTCCCATTAGTCAGCATTTGGCCCTTATTCCTTTAAGCCCTTCCTACTCATGTACCCATCCATGTGCCTTTCAGATGTTGTAACTGTTACCAGCCTTCTCTGACAGCTCATTCCAAATGCGTACCACCTAGTGATTGGAAAGGTTTTATTGCCCCTTATGACTCTTTTAAACCCTTCCGTTCTCACCTTAAACCAATGCCCTCTAGTTCTGGATTTCCCACCCTAGGGGATGACCTTGGTTATTCACACTCTACATGCCCCTAAGGATTTTATAAACATCTAAAAAGGTCTCATGAACGAATTTTTAAAAAACATTCCAACAAGGAAATTTATTACAAAATTTTCCGAATATCCTGGAACTCCCTCCCCAATAGTACTGTGCGTCTTACTATAGCACATGGACTACAGTGGTTCAAGAAGGCAGCTCAAAGCTGCCTTCCGAAGGGAAACTAAGGATGTGCCAGTAAATCACACCCACATTCCTGATGAGAGAAAACAACAAGACTGTCAATTAGAAATGTTAAAAGTTTCACTCTTTGCAGAAAGGACCTGGCTCACTGAGTATCCTCCTGCAGTTTGATTGCTTATTATTGCAGTGGTCATGTTGGATACGGTTATAAAAAACGCGTAATTCCCTTTGTAGAGCATGCAAAAGCAGCCAGGAAAAATGTAGCACAGTCTCACTGGGATGTCGTTATCAGGGACCGAAAGGATGATATTTGAGAAAATTGGGATTCTCTTCAATGCATCTGAGAAGGTAAAAGAAAGCTTAACATGTTCAAGATGATGTAAAATTATGACTCAGCAAGGTCCATAGAATTTGCTCAAATGATACAAAAAACACAAGAGCAGAAAAATGATGAGAACACAGATTTTTAAAAAGGTGGGATATTGAAAATTTTGGTCTGGACTAACCTGCCAAAACCTCAAAGGAAAATATATTGATTTTTTAAATTTGTTGTCAGGAAGGTAACAAATATGCCATGACAGTAAATATGTGTTGTACCTTTACAGGACACGCTCTGTACTGTGGCACGTGAGTAATGGTATAAAGCTTTCATTCTGCAAAGTACGGAGTGAGAGAAGGGGCAGAGCGGGAAGGGAGCAGCGAGCGGGCGAGAGAGAAAATGTGCAGTAAAAAAACAGGCAGAATGTGGCGGGGGGGGGGAAAACAGAGAATGGGGGAGAGTTAGACAGAGAATGGAGGAATGGGAGAGAGAAACAGACAGTTGGGAGAGGCAGAAAAGAGAGAGAGTGGGAGGCAGAGATGGGGAGAGAATGAGAAGTGTTGTCAGGGAGAGTTGGAGGGGTGGATATAGGGAGGATGAGATGCTAGGCAGCTGTATATCCTGCCTGATACTCTAAGGTTCAGGGCACAGGGCTGGAAGGGAACTGGCATTGAGAAGGACAAGATCTGGTTATCACGAAGCACGAATATACCAACAACATTGAACTGGTGTTCCAGTGCGGAACTTTGGCCGAGTTACGTGGGGAAAGGAAGCTGTACTTTCAGGAAGGTGAACGGCGTTAGATCCAGTGTGTCCTTGTGAACCACATAACTGGGGACGTAGAGAGACACAGAGTTTTAAACCAAATTGTGAAGGGCAAGGGTTCAAATTTTTAAAAATGTGGGACATGTAGGGTCGAGAAAGCTAACAAACACAGCAGATAAATAACAATAATCTGTTCAGAACACTGAACAGACATTTGACATATGAATTAAGATCAGTTGAATGATATTGCATGTTTAAAGGATAAAAAAACCCTTTCTATTAGCTGAAATACAAGAAATTACAATTTAATCTATTCATTCAAATGTTGTTATTAGGTCTTTTAATGCATAGATACCTCTAACTTCACAGAGGGATCTCCGGCGAGGAGATTCCAATCAAAACTGACAATTCTAAAGTCATCTCTGCTTGCCAACCCACTTAATATTACTTGCTCATTCGGCTGCACAATTCGATCTCTTCCTGCATTTGCCCTTGGTAGCTTGTCACCTACAAAAGAAGGTAAAATAAAAACCATTAAGATAGGCAGGACTGGGTTTAGACAGATCAGATATCATACATCTACTTGTTTTAAAAAAAAACATGTATTTCCAAATACAATGTTCAACAGCAACAGTATGAGAATCATGATGATGGAGCACTTCCACTAATGACTTGGAAATAGTTACTTCCCTGCTCTACAGTCTATTGGACATTCTTTGTCAATAGGATAGGCTTAAAGGGCTAAGCTAGCCCTTTCTGATTAAAGCTTTTCTTTCATATTAGAAAGGAAGCTGAAATTAGTCTTTACCCATGATGGGATGCATCTCTCATTTATAATTTCTAAGCTGGTTTGAACTATGCACACAATAAATGTCTATTTCTTTGTAAAAAAAAACAGTATTCCTGTTAACTTTCATTCACTGTGTCCTAACCATTGGGGATAATATCTTGCCCTTTGTATATACTGTATCATAATCAGGACCTTTCAATTGACCTATGCCATAAACTTTGTTTCTCTGAATTTCAAAACTGTACAACTTCCCAGGGTTGTCTCCACCTGGCTTACCTTCTAAAAATCTACAATCTGAGTTCCTATAGTCTAATCCTAGTTTTCCTGACTTATCTGCTGTTTCTTTCTCCAATTTTCAACCTCAGCACTACACATCACTCACTACCACCTTCATTCAAGATTCCTAATTCTCAACTTTTCTTTTTTTTAAAAAAAGTGCTGAAATCTTCAACTAGCATTATTGCCAGTTCTTGACAACAGTCCATACTAGAACAACCACACCAAGAACATGTCACATCTGTCCCTTTAGTCTCCCCACAACTAACAAACCCAAAATTGCCGGAAGATGTGAAATTTGAGAACTTTTCATACTCAATTCCCTCAAAAGGGACATAGATGATAGGGAGGGCAAGGGTACCCTAGAGAAATGGAGCTCCTAGCTCTCTACAAAATAAAGTAGGAGATTTGTGCAGATAATTTTCAATGTTAGTTTGTACGAGTGAAGTTACTTATCAACTTATAAATATTTCTGTAAACATGATGATTTCTTTTAGAAGAGTGAATGGATTTTAGAGCACCAGTGGGCTTTTGTTTACTTCACATTGGGTTGTAACCCAGTCTAGTAAATAATGGAGCCTCAAAAGGTTTAGAACATAGAACATAGAACATAGAACAGTACAGCACAGAACAGGCCCTTCAGCCCACAATGTTGTGCCGACCATTGATCCTCATGTATGCACCCTCAAATTTCTGTGACCATATGCATGTCCAGCAGTCTCTTAAATGACCCCAATGACCTTGCTTCCACAACTGCTGCTGGCAACGCATTCCATGCTCTCACAACTCTCTGTGTAAAGAACCTGCCTCTGACATCCCCTCTATACTTTCCACCAACCAGCTTAAAACTATGACCCCTTGTGCTAGCCAATTCTGCCCTAGGAAATCGTCTCTGGCTATCAACTCTATCTATGCCTCTCATTATCTTGTATACCTCAATGAGGTCCCCTCTCCTCCTCCTTTTCTCCAATGAAAAGAGACCAAGCTCAGTCAACCTCTCTTCATAAGATAAGCCCTCCAGTCCAGGCAGCATCCTGGTAAACCTCCTCTGAACCCTCTCCAAAGCATCCACATCTTTCCTATAATAGGGCGACCAGAACTGGACGCAGTATTCCAAGTGCGGTCTAACCAAAGCTTTATAGAGCTGCAACAAGATCTCACGACTCTTAAACTCAATCCCCCTGTTAATGAAAGCCAAAACACCATATGCTTTCTTAACAACCCTGTCCACTTGGGTGGCCATTTTAAGGGATCTATGTATCTGCACACCAAGATCCCTCTGTTCCTCCACGCTGCCAAGAATCCTATCCTTAATCCTGTACTCAGCTTTCAAATTCGACCTTCCAAAATGCATCACCTCGCATTTATCCAGGTTGAACTCTATCTGCCACCTCTCAGCCCATCTCTGCATCCTGTCAATGTCCCGCTGCAGCCTACAACAGCCCTCTATACTGTCAACGACACCTCCGACCTTTGTGTCGTCTGCAAACTTGCTGACCCATCCTTCAACCCCCTCATCCAAGTCATTAATAAAAATTACAAACAGTATAGGCCCAAGGACAGAGCCCTGTGGAACCCCACTCACCACTGACTTCCAGGCAGAATATTTTCCTTCTACTACCACTCGCTGTCTTCTGTTTGCCAGCCAATTCTGTATCCAAGCAGCTAAGTTCCCCTGTATCCCATTCCTCCTGACTTTCTGAATGAGCCTACCATAGGGAACCTTATCAAATGCCTTACTGAAGTCCATATACACCACATCCACAGCTCGACCCTCATCAACTTTTCTAATCACATCCTCAAAAAACTCGATAAGGTTTGTGAGGCATGACCTACCCCTCACAAAGCCGTGTTGACTGTATTTGATCAAGCCATGCTCCTCCAGATGGTCATAAATCCTATCCCTCAGAATCCTTTCTAACACCTTGCAGACGACAGATGTGAGACTTACTGGTCTGTAATTGCCGGGAATTTCCCTATTCCCTTTCTTGAAGAGAGGAATTACATTTGCCTCTCTCCAGTCCTCAGGTACGACTCCAGTGGAGAGCGAGGATGCAAAGATCTTCGCAAGTGGCGAAGCAATTGCATTTCTTGTTTCCCAAAGCAGCCGAGGACAAATCTGGTCCGGGCCTGGCGACTTGTCAATCTTAATGTCTGACAAAATTTTCAGCACATCAGCTTCCTCTATCTCTATCCATTCCAGCATGCACACCTGCTCTTCAAAGGTTTCATTCACTACAAAGTTCGTTTCTTTCGTAAAGACAGAAGCAAAAAACTCATTTAGGGCTTCCCCTACCTCCTCAGACTCCACACACAAGTTCCCTATGCTATCCCTGATCAGCCCTACTCTTTCTTTGACCATTCTCTTATTCCTCACATAAGTGTAAAATGCCTTTGTGTTTTCCCGGATTCCTTCTGCCAAGCCTTTCTCGTGCCCCCTCCTGGCTTTCCTCAGACCATTTTTGAGCTCCTTCCTTGCCTGTGTGTAATCCTCTCGAGCTGAACTTGACCCTAGCTTCCTCCACCTTATGTAAGCTACCTTCTTCCTTTTCACAAGAAGCTCCACCGCTCTCGTCATCCGAGGTTCCTTTATCTTACCCCTTCTTGCCTGTCTCAGAGGGACATATTTACTCATCACTCGCAACAACTGTTCCTTAAACAGTCTCCACATGTCTATAGTTCCCTTACCATGGAACAATTGCTCCCAGTCCATGCTTCCTAACTTGTGTCTAATCGCGTCATAGTTTCCTCTTCCCCAATTAAATATCCTCCCATTTTGCCTAATCCTCTCCTTCTCCATAGCTATGTAGAATGTGAGGCAGTTATGGTCACTATCACCAAAATGCTCTCCCACCACAAGATCTGATACCTGCCCCGGCTCGTTTCCAAGCACCAAGTCTAGAATGGCCTCTCCCCTCGTCGGCCTGTCAACGTACTGCGTTAGGAAACCCTCCTGAACACACCTTACAAACACAGCTCCATTCAAATTTTCTGCTCGAAGCAGGTTCCAATCAATATTAGGAAAGTTAAAGTCACCCATTACAACAACCCTACTGCGACCACACTTTTCCAAAATCTGTCGACCTATGCTTTCTTCAATCTCCCTGCTGCTATTGGGGGGCCTGTAGTAAACCCCTAACTAGGTGACTACTCCCTTGCTGTTCCTAATTTCCACCCATACTGACTCAGTAGGCAGATCTTCCTCGACAATGGAAGCTTCTGTAGCTGTGATACCCTCTCTGATTTGTAGTGCTACACACCCTCCTCTTTTCCCCCCCTCCCTATTCTTTTTAAATGTTCTAAACCCTGGAACATCCAGCAACCATTCCTGCCCATGAGAAACCCATGTCTCTGTTATGGCCACAACATCATAGCACCAGGTACTGATCCATGCTCTAAGTTCATCACTTTTATTCCTGATACTCCTTGCATTAAAGCAAACACACTTTAACTGATCCCTTGGTTCCTTCCCACTAGCTGGTCTACCTCTTGCTACTGCCTCACCTGCATCAACTCTCACCTCCGGTATACAGCTCAGGTTCCCACCCCCCTGCCATACTAGTTTAAACCTTCTCGAACTACTCGAGCAAACCTTCCACCCAGGACATTGGTCCCCTTCCAGTTCAGATGCAACCTGTCCTTCTTGTACAGGTCCCACCTTCCCCAGAAGGCATCCCAATTATCTACATATCTGAAGCCCTCCCTCCTACACCGGCTGCGTAGCCACGTGTTCAGCTGCGCCTGCTCCCTGTTCCTCGCCTCGTATCTACTTGTGCAGGCACCTTCAGGGATTGTACACCAAGGTCCCTTTGTTCCTCAGTACTCCTTAGGCACCTACCATTTATTATGTTTATTCTTCCCTTAATAGACCTCTGAAAACAATCACTTCACATTTATCTGGATTAAATTCCATCTGCCATTGCTCTGCCCAATTTACCAGTTGATCAGTATCAGACTGTAGCCTGATCCTCCTCACTATAAATAGCACCACCAATTTTTATGTCTTCTGTAAACTTACTAACTCAACATTCTCATCTGAGTAATGAATGTACATTACAATTAGCAAGGGTCCAGCACTGGTTTTTGTGCTACACCACTGGTCACAGGATTCCAATCACAAAGACACCTCTCTACCATCATCCTTTGCCTCCAACTTGTTAGCCAATTTTGGATCCAGTTTACCAAATTGCCTTGTATCCCAAATGCTCTTACCATTCAGACCAGCCTTTCATGTGGGATCTTGTCAAAGGCCTTAATGAAGTCCATGTAAGGCACGTAAAACTGCACTACCTTCCTCAATATATTTAATGAGCTTTTCAAAAAACTCAAATTCGTTAGAATCTCTCTCCTACAAATCTGAGCTGACTGTCCTTGATCAGTTCCTGCCTTTCCATGTTTGATTCATCTTGTCCATCAGGATTTTGTCCAAAAATTTCCCTACCACTGACGTTGGACTAACTTGGCTGCAATTACCTGGAACAAAAGAACGATAAAACACAGGAACAGGCCCTTCGGCCCTCTGAGCTTGCCCCACTGCATTTTGCCCTTCCACTGTAAACTGGGATCTATTTGCTTCCAACTTACATACTCATTCAGGTGTTTTTTGAATGTTGCTATTGTGTCTGCTTCCACCACCTCCTCTAGCAACGCGTTCCAGGCACTCAGCACCCTTTGTGTGAAAAACTTGCCTCACACATCTCTTTTAAACTTCCTCCCTTGCATTATGAACCTGTGTCCCCTAGTAATTGACCCCTCCACCAGGGGAAAATGCCTCCTACTTTCCACTCTATCCATGCCATTCAACATCTTATAAACTTCTAATAGGTCATCCCTCAACCTCCTGCATTCCATTGAAAACAAACCCAACCTTTCTTCATAGCTAAGATCATCCATACCAGGCAACATTTGTTAGAGGTTTCTAGAGTGTCTATTTTTCCTACTTTAGGGGAGATGCACTTAGTTGAGACACAATGATTTTTAGTTTCACTTTCAACTTTGAGTAGCTTGTTCATCTTGTGAAGTCTTTGGAACAGGGTAACTGCATACAGCAGTGCCCCCGACAGAAGGATATGATGAGTTAGGTTCTTATAGTGACAGGCCAGCATTGGTTCCAGACTAAATAAAACTCAAAAGTGGCTATTTAGGCCCACTGTAGTGAAACCCAAGTATATGTAAGCAAGCTTCAGGAAGAAGCTATTACAGTTCCAGTTTAATAACTGTAGTCCCAAGTGCCTATTGAGATGTTAGATACTGGTGAATATATTCAAAACTGTACAAGGTGTGTTCATGCATACAGAAGCTATTAGTTTCTTTTCAATTTATAAAGGTTTGTTTCGAGATTAACAGCATTATATTTCTACACAGTGTAGAAAATCTTTGAACTTTTATTCATGTAGATAGCTTGGGTTATTGTGTTTCATCTTTGTTTCTGTTGCAATATGCTTTGTGTGTTTGAGTTTCGGAGAGAGACCACTTCATTAAAACAAAAAAACGTAACTAAGAATCACATCAGATTCAGGACGTTAATTCTATTACTTTCACCACAGATGCAGCCAGACCTGTTGAGTTTCTGCAGCAAGTCAGGAATATGATTACCACTTGCCTGTGGGAGTGCAGCTCCAACAACTCTCAAGTGCTCAACACAATTCAGGACAAAGCAGTACACTCAATTAACAACATATCCAAAATACTCACTCGCTCCACCATCAATATGTGGTAGAAAACTGTGTACCACCTCGAAGATGCACTGCAGAAAATCAACAAGGCTCCTAAAACTGTACCTTTCCAGCCCATAACTAACTAACTGGAGGGACAAGGGCACCAAATATATGGTAACGCCACCACCTACCAGCTTGCTTTCAAGACATTCACTATCCTAACTTGGAAATATATCACTGTTCCCTTAATGATAGCAATAACTGCAGATTCTGGGGTCAGAGATAACATGTTGTGGAGCTGGAGGAACAGAGCAGACCAGGCAGCATCGGAGGAGCAGAAAGTTGACATTTCAGGTTGGGAACCCTCTTCTTGCTGGGTCAAAATCCTGGAACTCCCTCCTCAGCAACAGTATGGGCCTACCTGCAGCAAATGCAGTACAAGAGGCCAGCTCACTATCACCATCCCAAAGGCAACCAGAGATGGGCAATAAATTCTGGTGGTGATGCCCACATCTTTTGAGGAGTGAATGAAAGAAAAGACCCTTGACAAGATTGACCGTAGCTCAACTGGAGCACTTAATTAAATTTGACACGAAATACAGCACTCAGGAAATATTACATTGTCAGAGGGACTCTTTTGAATGAGGTGTTAAATCAAGACCCAGGTCAATCTGCTTATAGATCAGTAACTGGACCCAAGGGTTTAAGCAAACAAAAGAAATTTATAGCAATCTATCTTGTAATCAATGATCACAGAGAGACTAAAGAAAAAAAAATCTTTTAAACTCTATCTTCCAGGTGAGTGATTTCAGCACACCACCTTCAATCTTCTTGAGCTGCAGCTTTAACTCAGCCTCAAAGTCCTCTTGGTTATTTCTCCTGGCAAAGAATTGTCAATTTGCTCGAACAATGAGTAGCTAGGAGGGAGCCAATCTCTTCTCCAGAGACTGTGGCTCAATGGAATTACAAGGAGGCAGGCAGCTTGCTAGCAGGCAACTGCTGCATAAGCCAATCGTTGGCCAGCTCCCAGCTTCACAGCTGATAACTGCTGCTTAAGGGTTTATCTGAGCCCCAGTCTCATCAGCAGCATAGTGCTATCATTTGGTCCCACGCCTCTCTAAAGCCTAGTGCTGCGGAGATACTATTACCCATCAGCCTTGCACTGCTGTTGCTTCGGGATCTTCGTCGCTGTATTACTAACATGTTGGCTTATTTCCATGCCCTACAGAAGCTGCTCTCTCCCCCTGCCCAAATAATCTGAGCTCCATCCTCCCAGGTCCTGTAGTCACTGTTTTTGAGCAAAGCACACACATTCTACCCTCCCCATCACACTTTGCACTTGCGCTGGAAGGTTTAGCTCTCACCCCCTGTAAACACATTGTGAACACTCGGGAATAGAGATTCCCTCTCACTCGCAACCAACTCGCTGAAACACATGACCTTCATAGTTATCCCAACATTGTTTCCAAGAAATTGCTAAATGAAATAAGTCCTACTCTATGATCAGGACATATGCAGGAATAGCCTTAACTTTCTGTCTTCCACCAAGACAGAGGGGGGATTTCTGCACATCAATGCCTCGTTGGAGCCAGGTTAGTAAATCTTAACTAGGACAGGCTTCCAAATGCCCAGCTACTGCAGAAACCCTTTGCCTGTGCTCTTTGTACAAGTCAGGTGAATGCTGAAGAACACTCTACGCTTTGAAGTTGACAGGGGATACAAAAAGGAGGTCAGTCAGTGGAGCACTAGTAAAGATTCAACTATGCTCAATTCACCCTGCATCCTGCTCCACGGCCTACACAATCCTGCGACGGCTCCAAACTTAACGTTTTCAACGCTGGCGCTCTCACCCTTCATCTCTAGAACTTTCTCCAACTCTATGAATTCCTCATACGCATCACCAACATTTTTTCCACTGCATCACTGGCAGCCACACCTTTAGTTGCCAAGTCCTACATCTCTTGGGTTTCTCCTTCATACGTCTCTTTCTTGAATATTCACCCTTAAAAACTAACTTTTTCGCTCAGTTTCTGATCACCTTCCAACATCATCTGAAGTGATTCAGTACCAAAGTTTCCCGGATTCTGTGCTTCAGAAGCCCTTTTTGACATTTCATGATATTAACGACACTATCAGAAAGCAAGTTACTTATTTTTGTCTCACTTCAAATGAACAGCTTGCACAGGGAGATTCCAACAGAGTGCATGAATTACCAACAGCAGTGGAAGACAGGAACAAAGAAGTTAAGTCTGGGTCAATAGTCCAATTAGTCACTTGGTCAATGTCTATGCATTAACTACTCCTTATTTCAGTTTATAAAGCTCCTTGGGTTCTTGGAGCAAATTTCTTTGCAGCATAACCCAGTACTTATCTGAGTCAGCTGGCATGTGTACAAACCATCATAATTCAAATGCCATTTAAATAATACATGAAGATATCTCCCTATCTATCATCCAGATGCACACTATTCTCCCGGGCTCAGAAACCCACAAGGGATCTCGCAGAAGTAAACTCAACACAAGACTCAAAAATTGCTTCAAGCTACAGAAGTAACGTCTGACAGCAACTTTGCCTGCAGAGAATAAAGCAATTGGCTGTAGGGAGCCTTATCACCCACAGATCACACAAAGTCATGACTGGGATCTCACAGCCTGTGCCATTTCCCACAGGCCTGTCTTCGCAACATCCGTAGCTGCCCAATCAAAACGGAGTGGCTGATGTCATTAATCCGCCACACTCGCATGGGAAGGCAATTATTTCCTCCTCCTCAACCCAGCCCTTGGCAAGTCTCTTCCAGCAGACCTGGTGTGTTTTCACATTATAAATCCAGGGAGAACTCAATCTGCCACCCAGCTAGGAGCTGAGGGATACGAAGGTACGATGCTTCAATGGAGTAGTGTGCCTTGGGGAAATAGCTCAAGAGAAAGGCAAGGTTGAGGCTGACCTTTTTTGCTCAGAGACCTACTGAGAAGGGCGACTTAAGCACTTCCATTACCACTGTTGGTGGTCCACTAGTTGCGTAGAGAGATTGTGGTGGACTCCACCACGATGGGAGCTGGCAGGGACCGCTTGTGTCAACTGGGGCCATTCTGCATGTGGTCCCTGGAAAAGCCTGCCTCCCACCCCCAGGTGTGCCAGAAACAAACATGTGTAAACTCCCACACACCGACTCTCACATAGACCCAGCTCCTAAGATTGGGTTTCTTAGGCCATCACCTAAAGGAGTTTAGAAGAATGAGAGGTAATCTTACTGAAACATGCAAGGCTATGAGGGGACTTGACTGGAGCACACTTCTACCTATCGAGAAGACTAGAACTAGACATGGCTTAAGAGGAGATTTCTCTTTTTCAGGTAGTGCTGAAGGAGAAATTGTCTTCTTTCAGAAATTTGTTAGTCCGTGAAATTCTCTTCCCTAGAGAGTAGTGTAAACCAGGTCATTAAGTTTATTCAAGGCTGAGTTCAATTAATTTTTGACAGGCAAGGGAGTCAAGGGTTATTGAGGGGTAGATGAGAAAGTAACGTTCAGACCACAATCGGGTCTTAATGAACAGAACCGAGAGGTCAAATAGTCAAACCAGGCTCCTAGGTGCTGTGTTCCTCGGACCCACACTAAGTCCCTACCCAACTCGCACCCCTGCTTGAGTTGCCCCACTTTCCCAACCCCACTCTCCATGCTGCTGCTTCAGGGTGGGCACGGTCCCAGCTGCAGCTCCAAATGACCAACAGCTCTTGGAGACATGACCTCACCTCTCAAAGGGGCAGGGTGACCCAATGCTACGTTGTTCAACTGCTGATGGATCCAACTTTGTTGGCACCCAAAATGGCAAAATTATCCAATCATGTCCAAATCTGCACCCTCCGCCATCAAATATCCAAAAGACTGCTGTCATACGCAAGGCTTGAGTCTCTCCAGTGCTCTCTATTTGCATTTCAGATCTCCAGCATTTGCAAAACAATGCTTTTCAAAAAAAAAAGCTACAGTTTAATCTTATTGGCCATAAGACATAGGTACAGAACTGAGTCTACTCTACCGTTCAATGAAATCATCGCTGATCCGATAATCATATAATCACTACAGAGTGGAAGCAGGTCATTCGGCCCATTGAGTCCACACTGACCTTCTATAGAGCATCCCACCAAGACCCACTCTCTTATCCTCTTTGTAACCTTGCATTTCCCATGGCTAACTGGCCTAGCTTGCACATCCCTGGACACTGGGGTAATTTGGCACAGCCAACCCACCTAACCTGCACATCTTTGGGCCGTGGGAGGAAACCGGAGCCCCCGGAGGAAATCCACGCAGACATGGGGAGAACGTACAGACTCCGCACAGTTGCCTGAGGGTGGAATCCATCCTGGTCCCTGGCACTGTGAAAGAGCATTGCTAACCACTGAGCCAAAATGCCACCCTATCCCCCACTCCACTTCTTGCCTTAACCCCATAACCCTCGATTTTCTCATCAATTAAAAAGCTGTCTGGCTCAGCCTTGAATACACTTAAGAGGTACAGCCTCAACTGTTCTGTACGGTAAAGACTTCCACAGATTCATTCCTCTCCAGGTGAAAAAAATTCCATGTTGGCATCAGGGATACAACAGAATACTATTCAATCCCTCCCACTCTGCTAGGTTACACATTACGTTAAAACGACCAACCGAAGTTTATTCCAAGTTGAGTTATACAGACATTACAGAATCTTCCCACACAATGCTCAACTTATTTTAAACATTCTGAAACCATCTACATCCAAACTCCAGTTTTCATCGAGGCTTTACAGTACAGGCAAGCAAGCAGACAAATGGGAATCAAACATCCAAAAGACTACTCTCATACTCGGGCTTCCAGTGAAGTACAAGCTGATTTCTTTGATGAAAACTCTAAAGTGAGCATGATGCAAAGACAGGTCAAGGGACAGGTAGTGTTGAGGAAGACAGGAGGTTCCAGAATGACCTGGGACGGACAAAGCAGAGGGGGCAAAACATTAGTAAATGGAATACAGTAAGGTAAAGTATGAGGCTGTGCACTTTGGTAGGAGGAATGGAGACATAGACAATTTCTTAACCAGCGAAAGGGTGTGGAAATCTGAAACATGAAGGGAATTAGGAAGTCTTCTTAAGGATAACATGCAGATGGAGTTAGGAAGACAAATCCAATGTCAGCCTTCATTTCAAGGGGGCTAGAATACAAGAGTACAGATGGACTGCTGAGGCTGTAAAAGACTCTGGTAAGATTGTATTTGGAATAAAGTAAGCAGCTTTGGGCCCTGTATTTAAGGAAAGATATGCCGGCATTGGAAGGGGTCCAGAGGAGATTTAGAAATGTGATCCTATGGATGAAAGGCTTATTATATGAGAAGTTGAGGACTCTGGGTCTGTACTCGATTGGGTTGAAGGATGAAGGGTGTGATCTGATTGAAACTTAACAGGACACTGAGGCGTGGATACTGCGTATGTGAAGATGTTTTCACAAGTAGCAGAGACTAAAACCTGATGGCACAGCCTCAGTGTGGCATGACCCTTCAGAACTGAGATGAGGAAGAATTTCTTCAGCCAGAGGGTGGTGAATCTGTGGAACTCAGGTTATTGAGTGTATTTAAGACAGAGATGGGTAGGTTCTTGAGTACTAAGGGGACCAAGGGCTACGGGGGCAAAGGCAGGAGAATGGGGGGGGGGGGGGGTCGAGAAACATATCAGCCACGATTGAATGGTGGGGTGGAGTCGATGGGCTGAATGGCCTCTATATCTATATCTGCTTCTATATGTTGTGGTCTTATGTTGTTTTAACATCCAGATACATTGAAAGTGAATATATACAGTTTGGTATCAAAAGTAACCCATGCACACTCATTAAGCGCTACGTTTTCTCATGTGCTTCAGAGTCATGAAAGATCTTCTGACAGAATTATCTTGGGAGTAAATGTAATTACAGCCCTCCAGGAAACTAGTCAACGCCCTCAGATACTGTTCACTTGAGACAGCTGAGTGGATTGGTTCGTCTCACCACAAAGACATCTACAAAATAATGAAGCCCGGTCTATTCCTTTTTGACTGAACTATAGTTCACGGAGAAACAGGATTATATGAAAAAGACAAACTTTTAAAATGAAAAGCGAGGAAATTCTACCTGTCAGCACATCACCCACACCAGAAGAAAATTACATGCCCAATATTTACAATTACCAATAGTTGTAGAAAGTTACATCTACAAACAGTACTTATCTCATTAACACCCTGCCTTTACACAGCACCTTTGATGCAATCCTAAAGTGCTGTATAATATAAGTTTTACAAGACATAAGTTGACACTGATCAGAACAGAATACAACAGCAGGTGGATCAAAGTAATAGCCCCTGAAAAGATTAGCTGGACATTAGCGCTTTCTGCGAAAACTTGTTATGCACAAATAGTCCCTTACATAGCTTCCTTAGTATCACTGATAAGCAATCAGTAAAAGGCCCATTTAACTGAGTGATCCTTCAGTCTAATGGAAGGAAGCACTGCACCAGTGATAGCAGATCAAGTCATTGGTATACGTGGGATCTTTCTAATTATTAATTCACTGTCTTTCCAACATGACAATGGTGTCTGAAATGCGGAAAATACTTTGTTGGCTACTACACACATTGGACACTGAAATCTTCACAGATGTTATATAAATCGAGGTTCTCTCATTGCCTTTTAGATGGGATGTTAATCCTCAGCTTGTGTGTCCCTCAAACAGGCATTTAAAGAAAATGGCTATATTCGAAGAATAGAGAAGCCATCCCACTGTTCTGCCTCATATTTATTTGCACTAAAGCAGCTCATTTGGTCATTATCATATTGCTGTTTATAGGCAGCTCTGTTCCAGAATAGGCTGGTACCAATACTTTACATCGTAATGCTGATTATACTTCCGTGTCTAATCTCCTTTCGTTTAAGCAGTTTTCGATGTGCCAATACGTTTTAGTTTCTTCCTTTTGTTTTACCAAGTTTTAAACACTGGCTAAACCTCTCACTGCTAATCCTTTCCAAACGGTGCTGTCCTCAAACAAGACAGGTACACTGTGGAAATTGGGCCCTGGCTGTGGTGCGGGCCTTCGTTAGAATACCTTCTTGCCACTTATTCCTCACCATATCTCAAAGACACCCCGATTCCCATTCTTAAAAACAAAGGTCGGAGATTGAATGGAGGACAATCCAGCATCATCCTCATAAATGATGATAGTTATAATTAGAGTAGGCGGGTCTGCATGGCTCCTGCAGACTGTTGACCGAAATCAGTTCTCAAGTATCCCTAATCACAGCAGTGCTGAATTTAGCAGGCCAAGCAGTATCAAAGGATGGGTCCAGACCCAAAATATCAGCTTTCCTGCTCTCCTGATGCTGCGTGGCCTGCTGTGTTCATCCAGCTCTACACCTGGTTATCTCAGATTCTCCAGCATCGGCAGTTCCTACTATCTTTGAATGCTGAATTTAGGTTGGTCAGGACAGGGACAGTATATACAGAATGATGGGAAATACAGTAGCAACAGGGATGGGGAGGGGGTTGTTCTGCGTGTGCAAGAGCCAAGGTTCCAGCACCTCAATCCTCAGAAGTGCTCATCCATTTGCATAACATCTGTAGCAGTCTCAAATTACTTAACTTGAATACTGTTTGTGGTGCAACAGGTTCTGAGTAATGACTCGGTACATTTCCATACCACACCCTCAAGGCTGCACAACATAGTTATGCAAAACAGAGGGGGGGGGGGGGGGGGGGAGAGAGAGAGGGGGGGGGGAGGGGGAAGGAGAGAGAGAGAGAGAGAGAGAGAGAGAGAGAGAGAGAGAGAGAGAGAGAGAGAGAAGAGGGGGGGGGGAGAAGAGAGAGGGGGGGGGGAAGAGAGAGGGGGGGGGAAGAGAAGAGAGAGGGGGGGGGAAGAGAAGAGAGAGGGGGGGGGAAGAGAAGAGAGAGGGGGGGGGAAGAGAAGAGAGAGGGGGGGGGGAAGAGAAGAGAGAGGGGGGGGGGAAGAGAAGAGAGAGGGGGGGGGGGGAAGAGAAGAGAGAGGGGGGGGGGGGGAAGAGAAGAGAGAGGGGGGGGGGAAGAGAGAGGGGGGGGGGGAAAGAGAGGGGGGGGGGGGAAGAGAGGGGGGGGGGGGGAAGAGAGGGGGGGGGGGAAGAGAGAGGGGGGGGGGAAGAGAGAGTGGGGGGGGAAGAGAGAGGGGGGGGGGGAAGAGAGAGGGGGGGGGGGAAGAGAGAGGGGGGGGGGAAGAGAGAGGGGGGGGGGAGAAGAGAGAGGGGGGGGGAGAAGAGAGAGGGGGGGGGAGAAGAGAGAGGGGGGGGGAAGAGAGGGGGGGGGGGAAAGAGAAGGGGGGGGGGGAAGAGAGGGGGGGGGGGGAAGAGAGGGGGGGGGGGAAGAGAGAGGGGGGGGGAAAGAGAGAGGGGGGGGGAAGAGAGAGGGGGGGGGGGGAAGAGAGAGGGGGGGGGGGGAAGGAGAGAGGGGGGGGGGGGAAGAGAGAGGGGGGGAGGGGGAGGAGAGAGAGGGGGGGGGGGGAAGAGAGAGGGGGGGGGGGGAAGAGAGAGGGGGGGGGGGAAGAGAGAGGGGGGGGGGGAAGAGAGAGGGGGGGGGAAGAGAGAGGGGGGGGGGGAAGAGAGAGGGGGGGGGGAAGAGAGAGGGGGGGGGGAAGAGAGAGGGGGGTGGGGAAGAGAGAGGGGGGGGGGAAGAGAGAGGGGGGGGGGGGAAGAGAGAGGGGGGGGGGAAGAGAGAGGGGGGGGGGGAAGAGAGAGGGGGGGGGAAGAGAGAGGGGGGGGGAAGAGAGAGGGGGGGGGAAGAGAGAGGGGGGGGGGAGAGAGAGGGGGGGGGGAAAGAGAGAGGGGGGGGGAAGAGAGAGGGGGGGGGAAGAGAGAGGGGGGGGGGAAGAGAGGGGGGGGGGAGGAGGGGGGGAGGAGGGGGGGGAAAGAGAGAGGGGGGGGGGAAGAGAGAGGGGGGGGGAAGAGAGAGGGGGGGGGGAAGAGAGAGGGGGGGGGGAAGAGAGAGGGGGGGGGAAGAGAGAGGGGGGGGGAAGAGAGAGGGGGGGGGGAGAGAGAGGGGGGGGAAGAGAGAGGGGGGGGGGGAAGAGAGGGGGGGGAGAGAGGGGGGGGGGAAGAGAGAGGGGGGGGGGAAGAGAGAGGGGGGGGGGAAGAGAGAGGGGGGGGGGAAGAGAGAGGGGGGGGGGAAGAGAGAGGGGGGGGGGGAGAGAGAGGGGGGGGGGAAGAGAGAGGGGGGGGGGGAAGAGAGAGGGGGGGGGAAGAGAGAGGGGGGGGGAAGAGAGAGGGGGGGGGGAAGAGAGAGGGGGGGGGGGAAGAGTGAGGGGGGGGGGAAGAGAGAGGGGGGGGGGAAGAGAGAGGGGGGGGGGGAAGAGAGAGGGGGGGGGGGAAGAGAGAGGGGGGGGGGGAAGAGAGAGGGGGGGGGAAGAGAGAGGGGGGGGGGAAGAGAGAGGGGGGGGGGGAAGAGAGAGGGGGGGGGGGAAGAGAGAGGGGGGGGGGGAAGAGAGAGGGGGGGGGGGAAGAGAGAGGGGGGGGGGAAGAGAGAGGGGGGGGGGATGAGAGAGGGGGGGGGAAGAGAGAGGGGGGGGGAGAGAGAGGGGGGGGGGGAAGAGAGAGGGGGGGGGGAAGAGAGAGGGGGGGGGAAGAGAGAGGGGGGGGGGGAAGAGAGAGGGGGGGGGGGAAGAGAGAGGGGGGGGGGGAAGAGAGAGGGGGGGGGGAAGAGTGAGGGGGGGGGGAAGAGAGAGGGGGGGGGGGAGAGAGAGGGGGGGGGGAAGAGGGGGGGGGAGAGTGGGGGGGAAGAGAGGGGGGGGGGAAGAGAGAGGGGGGGGGGGGAGAGGGGGGAGAGGGGGGGGGGGAAGAGAGAGGGGGGGGGGAAGAGAGAGGGGGGGAGAGAGAGGGGGGGGAAGAGAGAGGGGGGGGGAAGAGAGAGGGGGGGGGAAGAGAGGGGGGGGGAAGAGAGAGGGGGGGGGAAGTGAGGGGGGGGGAAGTGAGAGGGGGGAGGAGAGGGGGGGAGAGAGGGGGGGAGGGGGGGGGGGAAGAGAGTGGGGGGGGAGAGAGAGGGGGGGGAAGAGAGAGGGGGGGGGGAAGAGAGAGGGGGGGGGAAGAGAGAGGGAGGGGGGGGAAGAGAGAGGGGGGGAAGAGGGGGGGGGAAGAGGGGGGGGGAAGAGGGGGGGAAGAGGGGGGGGAAGAGGGGGGGGGGAAGAGGGGGGGGAAGAGGGGGGGGAGAGAGGGGGGGGGAAAGGGGGGGGGAGAGGGGGGGGGAAGAGGGGGGGAAGAGGGGGGGGATGAGAGGGGGGGGAAAGAGGGGGGGTGAGAGGGGGGGGAAGAGAGAGGGGGGGGAGAAGAGGGGGGGGGGAAGAAGAGGGGGGGGGAAGAAGAGGGGGGGGGAAGAAGAGGGGGGGGGAAGAAGAGGGGGGGGGAAAGAAGAGGGGGGGGGAAGAAGAGGGGGGGGAAGAAGAGGGGGGGGAAGAAGAGGGGGGGGGGAAGAAGAGGGGGGGGAAGAAGAGGGGGGGGGGGGGGGGAAGAAGAGGGGGGGGGAAGAAGAGGGGGGGGAAGAAGAGGGGGGGGTTGTGGGGGGGGGAAGAGGGGGGGGGGAAGAAGAGGGGGGGGAAGAGGGAGGGGGGGAAGAAGAGGGGGGAAGAAGAGGGGGGGGGAAGAAGAGGGGGGGGGAAGAAGAGGGGGGGGGGAAGAAGAGGGGGGGGGAAGCAAGAGGGGGGGGTGGTGAAGACGAGGGGGGGAAGAGAGAGGGGGGGGGGAAGAAGAAGAGGGGGGGGGAAGAAGAAGAGGGGGGGGGAAGAAGAGGGGGGGGGAAGACGAAGAGGGGGGGGGTAGAAGAGGGGGGGGAGAAGAAGAAGAGGGGGGGGGAAGATGAAGAGGGGGGGGGAGAAGAAGAAGAGGGGGGGGAGATGAGCGGAAGAAGAAGAGGGGGGGAGAAGGGGGGAAGAAGAAGGGGGGGAGAAGGGGGGGGAAAAGAAGGGGGGGGGGAAGAAGAAGAGGGGGGGAAGAATGAAGAGGGGGGGGGAAGAAGAAGAGCGGGGGGGGAAGAAGAGAGGGGGGAGGGGAAGAAGAAGAGGGGGGGGAGAGAGAAGAGGGGGGGGGAGAAGAGGGGGGGGGAGAAGAGGGGGGGGGGGGAGAAGAGGGGGGGGGGGAGATGGGGGAGGGGGGGGAATGAGGGGGGGGGGGGGGAAGAGGGGGGGGGGAAGAGGGGGGGGGGAAAAGTAGTGACTGACACTCTTACGTG
The DNA here is from genome assembly GCF_030684315.1 of Stegostoma tigrinum. Taxonomy (NCBI): domain Eukaryota; kingdom Metazoa; phylum Chordata; class Chondrichthyes; order Orectolobiformes; family Stegostomatidae; genus Stegostoma; species Stegostoma tigrinum. Next base: position 76,713,839 of record NC_081363.1, on the reverse strand, counting down.
AAGAGCATAGTTTCAACAGCAAACAGAAACCGGTATCTATATAACGACATTAATAGACCAAGTCATCTGAAGCATTTTACATCAAAATGAACGAACATGAGAAAATTAGGATAGGTGACGAAACATTTGCCAAAAGAGCATCTTAAAAGGAAGAAGAAATGTCGGTGGACAACGGGTTTGGGATGAAATTCAGAATACAGGGTCTCGTCAGCTGAAGGCATAGGAACATAAGGGAAGTGATAAAAATTAGGGACATACAAGAAACCAGCTGAAGGCATAGGAACATAAGGGAAGTGATAAAAATTAGGGACATACAAGAAACCAACACTGGAGATTAGGAAATTCGTAGTGTTAGAATCGGGTAGAGCAAGTCCTGGGGGAGTTTGAACACAAGCAGATTTCTAAAATAAAAGTTGAGAAGGCGGCTTACTGAATCCAAAGCTTCAACTCTGCTTTCTCTCTTCAGATGCAGCGAGTCCTGTTGAGTCTCTCCAGTAATTTTCCACTTTTGGTTCAGACTTTGAGGGGTTGTCCATCAAAAGGATATTGTAAGCAGGGGCATGATGGGTAAACAGGACTGGGTGTGCATCAGGATACAGGGAGCTGGATAATTCATGAGATTAACTGAAATGGTTTGCTACCTTGTGCCAGCAAGGCCCTGCACACAGCGACAAGCTGAGCTGTAATGAGTGGAATGTCAGTCAGAACACTGGGGAGAAATCCCACTGTTTTTCACTGAGGGAAGGAATGGGTGACATCCACCTCATATCACCAAAACACTGCATCTCCTAGTGGTTGCTACTTTCAGGGCGTCAGTCTAACTGCATAATCCATCTGTTCCACTCTCTCTCTCACGTTATAACACACACTGCTCCTTAAGTGCATCTATATAACCTCATTTCAACTGTTCCACGTTCTCATCACTTTCCACCTAAAGAATCTTCTTCTGCATTGCTTATAGGATTTTATTAGTGACTGTTGTCTATTTAAGATCAATGCTTCTGGATTCTCTCACAAGTGGAAACATCTCTATGTCCGGCCCAACAAACACAGTTCCAATTTTTAAAGACTTCTATCAGGTCGTCTCTAAGCTCCGCTATCCCTCCGCACAAAAAAAAAGAAAGTGATTGCAATTTCCTCAGTGCCTCAGTATTCTTCTCTTTGGAAGACAAAGAATCTTGTCCCAGTTCCCACTATCCATAGCGGTTATAATCTTTCAGGTTCTGATTTGTCACTTCACAACAAAGTTTGATGAAACCACCGCATATGCCTCTGAACATTTTCATACAATCACTATAGAGTGGAAGTAGGCCATTCGACCCATCGAGTCACAACAGCTCTCTGAAGAGGATCCCATCCAGACCCAATCCCCTACTCGATCCTTATATCCCTGCATTCCCGCTAGCTAATCCACCTACCCTGCACAGCCCTGGATACTGTGGGCAGTTTAGCACAGCCAGCCCACCTAACCTGCACATTTTTAGACTGTGGGAACAAACCAGAGCACTCAGAAACCCACGCAGGCACAGGGAAAGTGTACAAACTCCACACAGTATACCTAGCACAGCATGGGCTCAGTTAGAATGCTGTATAATCGAAAAGAAAACTTGGGCAGCATTTACACATGAATGCCCAAAGAAATTAGTTCAATCCTTAGGTAACCTAAGTGGAAGTCAGAGACCAGTATAACTACTTTTGCAATGCATAATAGCATTTTGTATGGAGGGATAATAAATAGTGCTAAGTCTGAAGATAGTCCTTGACTTTGCCTTCTCCTTGATTAGTCTATAAAGAATTCAAATTGTACGGCATTAAACCACACAATAAAAGATGAAGGACTGCTTTGACCACACAGATTCACATGTCAGTATCTGACTTTGTAGGTCTGTCAACCTGGAGTGAGGCAGCATCGTTCGCCAAGATGGTTTTCCATCAAGTCCAGGCCAACACTGCAGTGTTTAAATCCTGCACTGCAGCCGGAGGCTGGATTACAACTCTGGCCCGCCCGTTAATGACTTGAATCAAAGCAGCTTTAGAACCAGATCAGCCTCATAAAGAGATAATGGGAACTGCAGATGCTGGAGAATTCCAAGATAATAAAATGTGAGGCTGGATGAACACAGCAGGCCAAGCAGCAACTCAGGAGCACAAAAGCTGACGTTTCGGGCCTAGACCCTTCATCAGAGGGGGGGATGGGGGGAGGGAACTGGAATAAATAGGGAGCGAGGGGGAGGCGGACCGAAGATGGAGAGTAAAGAAGATAGGTGGAGAGCTGGGCTGGTTGTGTGGTGCAGTGGGGGGAGGGGACGAACTGGGCTGGTTTAGGGATGCAGTAGGAGAAGGGGAGATTTTGAAACTGGTGAAGTCCACATTGATACCATATGGCTGCAGGGTTCCCAGGCGGAATATGAGTTGCTGTTCCTGCAACCTTCGGGTGGCATCATTGTGGCACTGCAGGAGGCCCATGATGGACATGTCATCTAGAGAATGGGAGGGGGAGTGGAAATGGTTTGCGACTGGGAGGTGCAGTTGTTTGTTGCGGACTGAGCGGAGGTGTTCTGCAAAGCGGTCCCCAGCCTCAAAGATCTCTGTTCATTAAGTGGAACTAGACATACAACGTGCAGCATGTATCCAGGTCGTGTTCTTTGGGCAGAGGCAACAGGATCAGAAAGAACAGGTATAAATGATAAGACAGGAACAGACCAGCTGTTCCATCAAACCAGCCCCCACCCTCACATTGCCTATAGCATTCTAACTAGACACTACCTGGCCCAAAACAGGCCCCGCAAACCACTGCCTGCCTCTCCAGCTTCTGTTAGGTATGCATGTTAATTGATATGTTTGTCCTTGCTAAAAGCACTGCTAATTCTCTTCAAAACAAAATATAAAAACTATCCTAAAATTTAAAAAGTCCCCATAATCACTCTCTTAGCCAGATTGTTACTCACTCCTTTGTCTATCTAGCTGTTCTTCTCTCTCTTTTGGCTCTACCCACACCTATCATTTATTCCTTACCCAACAACACCCCCCCCTCCCCCCAACCATCCTATCTTCTGCTTATGAACTGAAATTTTCCTAGCCACCATCAGTTCTGAGGAAGTGTCAATCAACCCAAAATATTAACTCTGATTTCTCTTCAGAGATACTGCCAGACCTGCTGAGCTCTTCCACCAATTTCTGTTTGTTTGTAAACATTATATGTAGGCATAAACAGTAAAGTACAGCTAACATTCATTTTGCATGTCTATTCCTGTGCAAAAAAAAAGGTGCTAAATTCAAAGAGGTGAAACAAAGATCAGTTTTCTGGGAGGAAACATCAGACAAAAGGTGGGTGATGGTTCTGCTTGGCCACACATGTTTTAAAATGTGTATTGGCTGCCTGAACTGAACTGGCTCAAACATGCTCTAGCATAACATTAAACTTATTGACTATACTCATTGGAATTTCAAAGAATGATGGGGGTTACCTTAAGAAACATAAAACATATAATATAAAGGGAATAGATAAGAAAGCAGCATGGAGGTTGTTTCCAATGGCAGGTGAAACTAGAACCAGGGGGCATAGTCCCATCATAAAGGGTGGCACATTTAGGACTGAGTTGGGGAAGAACCTCTTCTCCCAAAGGGTTGTGAATCTGTGGAATTCCCTGCCCAGTGAAACAGTTGAGGCTATCTTGTTGAACATTTTTAAGGCAAGCTGGATTTTTGACCAGTAAAAGAATTTCCCCAATCACCACTTCCCTACCCAGAGTTTCCCCACTCACTGTCTCCGCCCCAAACCAGCGCAAATGACGAGAGATAATGGGAACTGCAGATGCTGGAGAATCCAAAATGACAAGAGCTTGGGTGGGAAGTGGTAAACCAAGCAAGCAAAGCGGGGTAAAAGAGGCGAGCGAGGGAGTCAGGGGACAGATGGTTAAGACAGAGAACTGGAAGCAGGTGGGTCAGAGGATGGAAGAGGTGAGTGGGAGAATGAGGGGATAGGAGAGATGAGTCAGAGGGTTGGGAAAGAGTAGGGATAAGTGAGAACTCAAAAAGTTAAAGATGTAATAGGCTTTGACAGTGTGGGGGAGGGGAGAAAAGGAAGTTCTCAGGTAGGACATGAGACAGCTTCTCTTAGTGCTGATGACCTGAGGCATTGACCCAGGTTCTCGTTCCACAGCTGCTTCCTGACAGAAAAGATTTCCGAGAACATTGACAGAATTGGAGGGTTTGATCTGTAGGGAGAGGGTGAAAAGGTTGGGGCTATTTTCCCTGGAGCATCGGAGGCTGAGGGGTGACATCGCAGTTTATAAAATCATGTGGGGTATGGAAAGGGTGAATAGTCAAGGCCTTTTAGTCAACGTAGGGGAGTACAAAATTAAACGGCACGGGTTTAAGCTGAGAGGGGAATAAGTTTTAACAGGGACCTAACAGGCAACTTTTTCAAATAGAAGGTGGTGCACATATGGAACGAGCTGCCAGAAGTGGTGGGGGGCAGGTACAGTTCCAACATTTAAAAGACATCTAGATGTGTACATAAATAGAAAGGGTTTAGCGGGATATGGGCCAAAATCTGGCAAATGGGTCTAGATTAATTTAGATTATATGGCCGTCATGAATCGAAGGGTCTGTTTTGAGCTTTACATCTCTATGACTGAGTATTTCCAGCATCCACAGATCCCTGCCTTTTGATTCTCAAGTGTTTCATACTAGCTTTAGATCCTTTACAATAAAAAGCTGTTCAAAGGCAAAGGCAGTTTGATACACTCGGGATATCTAGATCAGTTTCACAACTGATGAAGTGCTCCCGGAAGTGCAGTCGTTTTCGTATTGGAGATATCCAGCCAGCTCCAGCAAAAGCAGGGTAATAACAACCAGATAAGATCTCATTGCTCGCAAGGATGTCAAAAAAAAACTTGGTCCATTTCGCAAACAGCAAAATGGCAACAACATATAAACGCTGCACATTTTCTATTCTGGGAAACCAGTTTTCTTTTTATTGTTTTCTTTAACACTGCAGCTAATCAAAGACTGAACCCAGTGAGTGAAAAGCTGGCCAGTGAGTTTTGTCCAGATAAGCAGAATCATGAAAGGTGAACAGTGGGAACTGGCTGGAATCTCATTCCATGAGAACGTCGGAGGATTGACCAAAGCACTGGGGAGAATGGCCCTGAAGCTTTCTTGTATCCTCAAAATCTACAGAGACAGCTAAGAGGCCACCAGCGGGACCAGGCCTGCTCTCAACATTCCCAATCAGAAATCAGAGGGGCAAACAAGCTCTACTGATATTTTTTTAAAAAAAAATCAAAGGTTGCAATCTTAGAAAATGCTAGAAACACCTAGTATCTGGCAGCACCTGCAGAGGCAGTGTTAAGCGTAGGTGTGGGGTTGGGTTAGAGAGAATCATTTTTCAAGAAAATATAATTGCCATGGACGGAAGGAAACAAAGGTTCACCAGACTTGTTTCTGTGATGGTGGGCCTCTCCCGTGAAGGGGTTGGGCAAACTGGGGTCTGCACTCTCTGCAGTTTTGAAGGAGGGGAGGTCATCTCATTAAAACATACGAAACACTTAGAGAGATAGGCAGGGCAGTTACAACTAAGACGCTGTGCAGTCTAAAATGAGAGGGCACAATTTAACCACAAGTGAGACGCCACTTGGGTCCAGGATGAAGAAATATATTTTACTCCAAGGGCTGAGAATCCTGAGGGCTGTCTTCAGTCCTCACCAATTCAGTCTTTCACCCTGTTGACACATTTCTGATTACCAATGTAAGGTTATAGGGATGGGGTGGGTTTAAAAATGTATTGAAATATTTGATCGGACATGATCATACTAAATGGGAGGGCAAAGGGCGTGATGGGCTGAATGACCCACTCCTGTCCCTATGTTCCTAATAAAAATGAAGGTCTGTTACAGAGTGTGAAGGGCTGGCAACATTATATGGTGAAGAGAGGTGGCGTTACGATGGTAGTGGGGCATGCAAAGAAGCAAAAGATGGATCGACTTTAGTGCAACACACTGGGAGACCCCACTGCTGATAATGCTACCCCTACCCTCCCACATCCCAAACTAGCTGTGCTGGTTTCGGTACAGAGGATTCCCCATTAATTTCAGGGGAAGAAGGGACTCTGGATAGCCAAACATCAGAAAGGCACTTTATTCACTCAGGCCTCCATCACTGCAGTTAAGGTCAGTTTCCCACATGGGTGGGTGGAATCCCACATCCACAGGGATTAAATCAAGCCCCGTGTGTCTAGAGGAGGGGTTGATGGAAGTCGCAAAATCGCTGCCATCTAAAAACAGAAACAGGAGTGTTGGTTAAAACAGAAATTATGGACCAGGCCCGAATCCTGATTGCTAGAAAACCCCTCATCTCACAGCAAGCTTAATATTCAGCTGCACTGTAGGAGACCTAAGATAGCCAAGTTGTAGCGATAGGAAGCGGACGGTGAAAAATAACAGGTGCATGGAGGCTTTGGGTATTGTTTGCAGACTGATGGAAGGTGTTCAGTAATGCTGTAGCATATCTACATTCATGCTCCCCAATTTAAAGATTAAAGCAGCTCTTTACACTGTGTGAGCCACTATTCACGATGACTGTTGCTGCCATCTTCCCCTTTAATTGTGGGAAATTAATTGTGACAAAATGCGTGGTGCTTTTGGAATTGCTTTAGCATCAATCCATTCAAATGCTATGCAACAACAAGAGGAGAATCCATCATGAGCAGTGGATGCAGGATATAAAAAGAGAAAAACATAAGTTAGTCCTTGCTTATCCTGGAAGGAGTGCGTTTGAAGGCTCTGGAAGATGAGAAGAGATAAAAATGCAGTGTTGCATCACCTACACTCACACAGGAAATGCCACTAGACCATGCGACAGAGGCGCTGAACCAAGTATGCTCTACCACTCAGATAAATTACAGTTGATTGATAATCCTCAACTACTTTCCTGCCTTCTTGCCACTAACCTCAAATCCCTTTCTAATCAGGAATCTGTCTATGTAACCATTTCGACAGCCCTGTACAGAGAGGAATTCCACAACTTTACTACCCTCCAAAATGTTCTTCCTTTGCTTCTTAAATGTATGACCCTTCACTTTGAAACTGTACCCTCTGGTCCTTGAGTCTCCCACATCGACCCTGTCAAACCCTATGACAATGTTGTATGTTTCAGTAAGATTTCCTTTCACTCCAAACTCAAATGATTACTCGGCTCATCTACTCAATAAGACAGTCCTCCCATACCCGGGATCAACCTTGTGAAGCTTCCCTGGGCTGTATCTAATTCCAGCATATCATTCCTTACAGTAAGGTGGCCAAAATTGTTCACAGGATCCTACCTGTGGTCTGACTAGTGTTATGTATCGTCTTAGCGAGACGATCATATTTTTGAAATAAAAGGCCTATATTCTATTTTCATTCCCTATTACCTGAAGTTGGATGCTAGCTCTCTGTGATTCACACGAGGCCTTCCAAATCCCTCAGTGCTGCAGCTTTCTGCAGTCTTTCTCCATTTAAATAATATTTGGCTCATGGAAAGGGAGGTGGACGAGGGTGCTGCAGAGAGAACAGTCTTTTTTGGAATAAATTTGGGAGGGAAGGGGTGAAAAAGTCTTGTGGTTATTAAGAGCCCGAGTCCAGACCTTCAAACTCCCAGGAGTCAGTCCTACATGGAAACCACACTGTCAGATAGCTTTGAACTACATTTATATGCAGTTGGACAGTGAAGGCTGGCTTTAGGGCATAGTCTTAGTCCAGCTACATCCTGTCAAGACTGACCCAGGAAAGCGGAGTGGAAATCTCAAATCATGGCAGAATGTGGCGCTGTTCTTTCAGTAGTACAGCCAATGACATAGCAGTTTGGGAAATCTGTAAAAAGCTTTTCTGATCTGGGTTAAATAGGGGTTACGTCATTGGCATTTGAGAGCTTCAAAAATTGAGAGCGTGCAGTCAGCTATTCAGAGGCAGCAGGGACTCTAATCAGTTAGTCTCCATCATGGTATTTTAAAAATCGTGGGCACTGAGCACTATCAAAGCAAGGAGTCAAGACGGGGAGAGGAAGATGGGGGACATTGGAAACTGAAGAAAAAGAAAATAAAGATAAAAAGGGATGACAAGATTGACAGACATAAAATGAAAGAAAAATAATTCAACCAACAGAAATGACACTTCATTGATTATCATTTCTTTAACAGAACGAGATGTCCCAAGACGTTCGGCAAGTTTTTTGAAAAAGGTTTTTTCAAAAAAATTTTGTTAAAAATTTTAAAGAAGAAGTTTAGATTTTTAAAAACAAAGTACGACACCAAATTGCATGGATATATTACCGATGACAAAACATTCTCAGTCAAACAGATAGGTTTAAAGAGTATTTTAAAGAGAGAACGGTTAGGGAGGGAATTCCATACCTTAGGCCTCGAGGTAGCTCAAGATATTTTTTTTATTCATTTTTTAAAACCTTTTTTATTCACTCATGCCAACATAATTTAAAGTCAAGGATGCACAAGAGGTCAGAATTGGAAGATACGGGGCTGGTGAGATTACACAAACAGGGAGGGCATGATGGAAAGGTTTGAGAGCAAAGGATGAGAACTGTCAAGCTGAGGAAATACTGGACTGGGGAACCAACCGCAGTCAGTGAGGAATTCAAACATGGAGTTGCAGGAACTGGGTTGAAATCAGATTGAGGCTCAAAAGGGGAAACTAAAACCTTATGTACTTTCTTTATATATGGCCTCAGTCAGGCAACAACTGTAAATTTAAAGCAGAAATTTGACTCACTGCAATCTGAAAATAACCCTTTACGCAGAAAAATTAAAAAGCAACAACTGTTCAGTCACAGACTACGTAAACTTGTTCCTATGTCTGTCTTTGAAAAAGCAGTGTACAGAGATTTCCTCAAATCTGAAATTTTTAATCTGTGCAAACTCACAAAGCTACATTGCCCAGGTAATGCTCAAGACTTGGCATGAATCTAAAGAAAACCCATCACATAAAGTGTGGAGCTGGATGAACACAGCAGGCCAAGCAGCATCTCAGGAGCACAAAAGCTGATGTTTCAGGCCCAGACCCTTCATCAGAGAGGGGGATGGGGAGAGGGAACTGGAATAAATAGGGAGAGAGGGGGAGGCGGACCAAAGATGGAGAGGAGAGTATAGGTGGGGAGGTAGGGAGGGGATAGGTCAGTCCAGGGAAGACGGACAGGTCAAGGAGGCAGGATGAGGTTAGTAGGTAGGAGATGGAGGTGCGGCTTGAGGTGGGTGGGGGGGGGGGGAAGGGAATGGGTGAGAGGAAGAACGGGTTAGGGAGGCAGAGACAGGCTGGGCTGGTTTTGGGATGCAGTGGGGGAAGGGGAGATTTTGAAGCTTGTGAAGTCCACATTGATACCATTGGGCTGCAGGGTTCCCAAGCAGAATACGATACGTTCTTCCTCTCATCGATCCCTTCCCCCCACCTCAAGCCGCACCTCCATTTCCTACCTACCACCTCATCCCGCCTCCTTGACCTGTCCGTCTTCGCTGGACTGACCTATCCCCTCCCTACCCCCTCACCTATACTCTCCTCTACACCTATCTTCTTTTCTCTTCATCTTCGGTCCGTCTCCCCCCTCTCCCTATTTATTCCAGTTCCCTCTCCCCATCCCCCTCTCCGAAGGGTCTAGGCCCGAAACGTCAGCTTTTGTGCTCCTGAGATGCTGCTGGGCCTGCTGTGTTCATCCAGCTTCACACTTTGTTATCTTGGATTCTGCAGCATCTGCAGTTCCCATTATCACCAAAACCCATCACATGTTCAGTTGATATTTTCGTATGGCACTGGGTGAAGAGGGTCCTGTTAAAATTTACGGGATTTAGATTTTGCACTATGCAACACAGTTTCAGAGAAGATTAAACGCAGCTCAAGTCAAAGACTGTACCACCACAGGTTCTTTGATTCTGTGTAATCATATTTCAAAAATCAGTAAACTGAAGCCCATGTTTAGCCTGAATAACACAACTCATTTGCAATCCCTTTAGAAATAAACAGGATAAGGTGATGTGTGGCCACTACAAGTGACCTCAGAAAAAGGTCAACCGCCACAACATTTCTGCACATGTCACAGACAAGAGTTTATGGAGTACGTATGCTATTACTTTATCTGGAGGTCAAGTCAGGAGTTGGGTAGATGCACAAAGTCTGATTGCATTAAAATAGCTACACAAAAGGGTCAAAGTGGCTAGAGGTGAAGCGATCAAGAGATCTTTAAAGATATTTGAAACAATATTTTTACTTATTAAGCCACTGCAAATTAAATGCTGAGCTTTACAGCAAATTGGGTGCTACAAGGTAGGAGTGAATGGAAGTCATAGCATAGTGGCTTAGTCAGAACTTGGTGTGTACACTCAAACAAGATCTGGTCTCAGACAGAAGGAAATATTCCTGCTTTGCAGAGAGAGAGATCATGAGACCATCCTTTAGCATCAGCAAGGAGTGGAGGATTAATGGTTTTGAAATCTCAGTGAGGTAATGATGACAAATGTTACAATAATAAAGTTAAATCTAAACACACCTTAAGAGAAGTTATGAGATAACAAAGTGTGGGGCTGGATGAACACAGCAGGCCAAGCAGCATCTTAGGAGCACAAAAGCTGATGTTTGGGGCCTAGACCACACTTTGTTAATAGAAGTTACCACCACTTCTAATCTACATTCACTACAGGCAGCCAATGGAAACAGACAAACACCAACAAACCATTCAGCATAAAAACCAAAAGAACTGTGGATACTGTAAATCAGAAACAAAACAACAGAAATTGCTGGAAAAGCTCACCAGATCTGGCAGCATCTGTAAAGAGAAGTCACAGTCAACATTTCGGGTCCAGTGACCCTTCTGAGCTCCCCAGTTATGATGGAGGGTCACCGGACTCAAAAATATTACCACTTATAATCTACTAGTTAAAGATATTTTTGATCTCAACTTGTTCAGAAATGTTACTCTGAAGCAGGTAGGACTTGCACTCTGGTCTCTTGACTGAGAGGTAGGGTCACTACCATTGTACTACAAGAGATCCTTATGCTTCATGTAATAAATTACTGGTTTATATCAAGTAGTTTAAGCAGCTGCCGGGACTAAGAAAAATGCACAGCTGCCATAGCGACAAGACAGCAAGCCCTTTCAAGATTTCTGCAAATTGAAGGCCCTCCTGCCAGTATTGCCTAGCTTTCATGTTAACTTGTCAAACTTAGAGTATTCTGCAGGCAATGGTGGGGTGAAGGGAGGAGAAAGGGGTAAGTGACAGTTAGCTCCTGCTCACCCCATATTACTCAGTCCTCAAATTCTCATATCTCTTGTATCTTCAGAAGTGTCTAGGCCTGAATTGTCAGCCTTCCTGCTCAGCCTGCTGTGTTCATCCATCAGGTATTCAAGACTGGAAACCCTGATCCCACCAAACTTTAATCAACACAAGACAATATTTCAGCTAAAACTAGTTATTCCATCCATAAATGGAAAAAGAAAGTTCTCTTTCAAATTCTCGGTCACACTATCTACCACTCACAGTAAACAAATCACAGTGATACTAGCACACTCACATACAGACTGTAGAAATTCAGACAACAGGAATTCAATAATTTGGGTCTCTTGCACATTGTCAGTTTCCACTGCCTTATCACTGATGGTCATGCTGCAACTTCTGAGGGTCTATACTCTGGAAGTCATTTAGAGTCATCAAAGTCTACAGTACAGAAACTAGCCCTTCAGCCCAAACTATGCTGCCCAGTTTTCACAATTAAACTAGTCTTAAACCTCTCTAGGTTTCTCTATTCAAAAGGTGTACCTTGCAACCCACCTTATCCAGAAAGTTTCTGGTCACTCACCCTAACATCTCCTTCTGTGGCTCAGCATCAAATTTGTCCCATTAAGCTCCCTTGTAGTAGTTTGGAAGGGTGTCACTACTTTAAAAAGGTGCTAGGTGAGTGCACATGTTTGCTGGCGATAAGGGGTGAACACCAGATCAAACCTGTAAAAGGCAGATTTAGAGTGGGGAGGGTCAGCTCTTCCTTCACGCAGTCAACTACAGATGAGAGAGACTTGGAGGTGCTGCAAAAAAAAAACAGCCTCAAAATAATTAGGAAGCAACTGTCAGATATTTTCTAGATGCAGCAGTCAAGATTGGTGAAGCTATCACCACATTATGCAAAATATCTGCATCTTACTTTAAGTGATCCCAGTACTAATTGATCTGAACCATTGGCTGTTTCTCTGTCCAAAACACTTGCATATTTCAACATTTATTTTCATTATGTTGACTTCTGTCCCATACCCTCTGTCTGCCCTAGAGATCAATCCCATGTTCATGTGTTGTTCACCCAAGACACAGTGCACTTTTTTGATTCCAGCCTATGTCAGAGATAACTACAGTTGGGCAGATCTGCAAACAATCAGCTGGGGAAAAAAACCCGAGCTGAATCGAAGGTTAAGTAATGACTAGAAAGGAAACGATGCCGAGGTACAGGGGAGCAGATCAGTGCAGTAGCCCGCAGTCCAATTCAAACCATCACACTCACAGGCAGCTACACAACTGCACAAAAGGTCTTTTACCAAATATGCAGCACAAGAGCAAGCCATTAGAACCAACTCATCTATATTTGCAGTAGGCCTTCCATCATTCACACTTCCATTACCATCTGTTGTTGCTCAGTGGCAGTGTTCTGGCTTCTAAGACAGTCATCGCATCTTTAGGTCCCATCTGAGACCTGAGCATATAATCCAAACTGACACTCAAAGAAAGTGGTGAGGAAGTGCCACACTGTCAGAGTTACCTTCCTCAAAAGTGAAGCACTAAACCCTCAGGGCCACATGAAAGGTCTCATGTCACCATTCCTGGGATTCTGGCTAATGCTCGCCCACAAACAACATCTCGAGCACAGATTTGCTCTTCTCGTTGTATTCTGATGGGTCTTGCTATGCACAAATTGACACATAAAAAGAGTGTCTCTGGACACCTCAGAGGGCGTGACAGCCAGTGGTCACCAAAGAAGTGATCAAAATGCCAGCCTTTCTTTCTACTCCTTTCTCCCTCACATACCTTTCAGGGAATGCTGTAAGAGTAACAGACCTTGATCACTGCATGATCCTACTGAAACAGGAAAGATTCTAAGAGGGTTTGACAGTGTGGTGCTGAGAGGATGTTTCCTTGTATCGGGGGCATTAGCTTCAAAATAGAGGGCGTCTTGTTTAAGTTGAGGAAGAATTTCCTCCCTTGGATGGTTGTTAGTCTAAAATTCTTTTCCAGAGAGCAGTGGAGTCATTGCATATGTTCAAGGTTGAGGTAGACAAATGCTTGATCAATAAAGGACTGAAGGGTTAGGGAGAAAACAGACAGAGAACGCAACTTATGGTCAGAATTAGATCGACTACACCACGATTAAGTGGCAGACTAGGCTCGATGGGCCAAATGACCTACTTCTGCTCCTAGTCCTAATGATCTTAAGTGAGTGGGATTCACACTCCAATCAACTTTCAGGCAAAGATATTTTTCCAGAGATGATCCTTGAATTTATTAAGTATACTCAAGGCCTTCAGTCAATGGAATTTCTCCCCCCCCCCGCAATCAAACCCCCACTTAATGTTAACATCTCCATCAAGCCATTTCTCAAAAGAACTCCAGCCTGCTCAACAGTTCCTGTTTTTGTGAACACTCTCAGTTCTGATATCATTTTTAAGATTCTTTTTCTTCCAACCTCTACCATGCCTCTATATCTCTGTAGAATCAAAATCAGAGCCAAGCACAGTGCTTGTAGGTGTTTAATAGCTAAGACTTCGTTGAAGGTAGCAACTCGATATTTTAATCCTAATCCTTTAGAATTATGCATTTCTCTCAGAATATGGGCTCCTTCACCAATATGATACTTCTTTGCATGTTTTCAGGAATGCGGGCATCACTGGTAAACTAGCATTTACTCTGCAATTGTTGCAAACAGCCATCTCGAACTAATGTTGCAATTTGACACAACTAAGTATATGCTTTTAATTCCAATGACTAGGAGCAGGAAAATGAACTATTGCCACCCAGCCTCAGATATAAACTTCATTTGGAAGTGCATATACATTCATTTGTTTGAAATGCTATCAATACACATTTGCCCTGAATAGATGAGATGGCAATTAGCGACAAACAGAAAGGCAATCAATCACTCCTGACCAAAAAAAAAGAGAGATTTCATAGGAAACATTCAGACTTGTTCCTTTTTTTCTAAAAATGACAAACCCACCGAGTCAGAAGAATGTATGTTCAATTTCCACACCAGAGAATGATAGAATTCACAGAACAGGTGGCCATTAAACCCATTGTGTTTGTACCAGCTCCTGAAAGAGCAACTGAGCTAGTCCCACTCTCCAGCCCTCTATGTTCATCACTTTCAAACGTAGCCTAGAAGCACTGGAATGAACTAACACCACCCAGCCCCAGTTGGAAGCGCGTATGCATTCATGTGGGGATATGATTTGGTTGAAATGCCAGTTTGTCAATGCATGCCTGCACGATCAAGAAACTAAAGGGCTTCAAACCAATGGAATCATACTGTCACATAATTCAACGGTATTCAGAGAGACGAGAAAGTAAGCAGAACAAAGCAGATGGTGGTTAAGTTAGTACACAACTTCCTGTATGACTCATATGGACTCTGACTCACCAGAAATGTGTTACGTTAGAATTTCGCTCTCGAATTGTTTCCAGGGATTTAAGATGTAAATGCAGCCTGGCATAATGCAGGGGAGGGATTATCAGTAGATAGTCATCACAAAAGGTATTAGGTATAAACTAAAATGATTGCGGCAACACTTGAGTCAGGAAGGTTAATGGATTCTTGGGATCATTGTGACACCTAGATCCAAGAGCCATTTCAATGAGAATCTATATTCTTGTGAAAAAAAGTTGTGTTTGAGCAGTTACTTTACCCTAAAAAGAAGTTATCACTTTCTGAACATCTGCTTAGTGAAAACTTTGCTGTAGACAAGCCAACTGCTGTGTTTCCTACAAGAATTACTTGACACAATGATATACTTTAAAAAGTGATGTACTTCAGAACATCCTACAATTTTCAATGGACAATGAGAAAATTCTTTCATTCAAAGTGCTGTAGAAATTTCACGAAATACCCTGAAGTCATTTAAATATTATCCATTAACAGGGACAAGCTTGAAATGTTATCAATATTTAACCTCTGTGTTTTGTTGTCTCCCTTTGGTCTCTGGAGCTTTGCACTCAGACAGAGGTGCAGTTCCACAGAGATCACTAGCTTCCTCAGTAATTGCTCTGCCAACCGTTCTTCAAACCGAGCATCCGTGCCCAAAAAGAGGGAAAAATTGACTCCAGGTAAAAACTGCTTCTTTCACATGGCTGGTGAAAGTCAATGAAGCAATACTGATTTAGTTTGAATACAGGAGCAAAAATATTGTTTAAGTGTGAGAGGCACATACCCTTGTTCATTAACGATTACCATCAGCTGCTATAGCAAATACCTCAGTATGAGAATCATAGAAACCGCAAGGCTAATTAAATCTACTTTTGGGGCTCAGGTTAGTTTTGAACAGTCTCATGCCCTGCCCTGCATTCACTGTGCAGAATTTGTAATCTTCCCTTCTCGTATCCATTTCATTAGACATGCCTAGGTGAGGTGGCAATTTGCGACAGAGAGGCAGTCGCTCCTGACCAGAAAACAGTAAGACTTCACAGGAAACATTCTTCAGACTTGTTCCTTTTTTTCTATATTCAAAAACCCACTGAATCAGAAGATTGGTACCCATTCAACCCACTGTGTCTGTACCAGCTCCCAAAAGAGACACCCAGCTAGTCCCACTCTCCAGCCCTATTTCTGTGGCCCTCTGTATTCAACACTTTCAAATATATATTCAGTTCTCTTTTTTCTAACCTCCTATGGAATCTGCCGTTGCCAGTCTCCCAGGCAGTGTATTGCAAATCCTAACAACTCCGAGTAAAGAAGTTTCTCCTCATCTTACTCCTGGCTCTCTTGCTGACAATCCAATTACTGACATATCAACTAGCGGAAACAGAATATCCTTCTTCACCCTGTCAAAATTGTTCACACTTTTGAACATCTCAATAAAGGTCACTTAACATGCTCTAATCCAAGGAGATCAAGCCCAATTTCTCCAATCTTTTCTTGTATCCAAATTCTTTCCTGGTATCATTCTCATAAATCTCCTTTGGATTCTCTCCAGGCCTTTAAACAATCTTCTGCTAATAAAAAGGTGCCCAGAACTGAACCCAATATCCAAATGTGGTCTGACCAATGATTTGTCAAGGCGTAACTCAAAATTTCAGTTTTTTTTGCTTGTGCTATTAAGTCTGCCTTTACAGGTAGGTATTAATATTCCATTACTTTAAGAATCATAGCCATTCCCCTCACTAAAGTTGTGGTCAATATTTATTCCTCAACTGACATCACACAGAAGCAGGGTATCTAATTTTAATCACTATCACATTGTACATTGGAAACTCCAACAAAGACCAAATTGGCTACCATGTTTCATTGGCTAACAACAGAGACTAAACTTTAAAAATTGGCAGCAAACTGCTTTCAGACCATTCGGGTTTACACACACACGTTGGAGCAAGCGTAGGTTTGTTACAACGTTTGCTCTCTCATGTCTGAGGGCACTGAATCTTACTTTCTGAGAGGGTGGAGGGAACCAAATGGCAGGCACAATTGTTTGCTCTTGACACACCATCCTGCTCAGTTTCAGCACATACCATGCTCCTAGTCTAGAGCCTCCAAACCACCTGAAAGTTGACACCAGGGAAATTTCCACTCACTCACCGAACCGGGATACATTCTGACGCACAGGGTTGGCAAGGATACCAAGCCGGTTCCAAGATGCCACTGGGGATTAACCAACAATTGCGGCGTAATAACCAGCTAAAGCGGGGGGGGGCGCGGAGGCAGCAAAGGATGTGTCAGGAAGGATGTGGCAAGGCTGAGAGGAAATTGGGATTTGGGATGAGGAGTAGGCTATTCGGCCCCTTGAGCCCTGCTCTGTCATTCAATGGCTGATCAAGTTGGGCTCTCAATCCTGTCTGCGCACCCCAATAACTCAGGTGGTCGTGGTGGGGAGGGAGGGTGGGCAATGTACACAGAGGGTAACGGGCACTGGAAACAAAAGGGTGAGAACAGAGGGACGGCAGAAAAGATGATTAGTTTCGCCCCCAGGCAACAAGGGAAGAGGGTGGGTGGTATCGGTGAGGGGGCTTCTTACCTGCACCGGGTTTCCTTGGCTTGATGTAGGCCTCATGGACAGTGTTCAGTATAAAGTTACTGAAGCCTTCTCTCCTGAAGAACTTGCAGACGTAGACCTGGTTGTAGAGGCAGTTGAACAGGAAGCAGCCGCTGACCTGCCTGAGCAGGGGGTCGCGCTGGCTCTTCTGGTCCCGGTCCTCCAGCAGGACCACGTTACAGCCCGCGGTGCGGCAGCACATTCTCACACAGTCTCGGGCACGGCTGACATTGGGGGAGCCCAGGAAAGTGGCTCCGTCAGCCACCGAGTCGTCGGTGTCCAGCACGAAGTCATCCCGGCCCAGGATGTAGTTGCTCAGGCACTGCTGGCTATCTGTGGCGCGGCTCACCTGGAGCAAACAGAGGGAACAGGACAGGAGGCTGAGAAGCCCCGGGCGCAGGGAGCACATTATCGCCGGCTGCGAATCTCTTCTGTCTGTCTCGGCTCAAACCGGGGCGCTGGCTGTTCCAGGTGAATCCGGAAACTCAGCAAAGGTAGTGCAACTCCACACCCACCGAGCTGCAACGACAGGAAGTGTCAACCAACAGGCACGCACAGCCCGTGATTACAGGCGCTTTATCAGCCGGCTGGCTACCCAGTCAGCTCACACGCACAACCAGGCTGAACATCCGTGGCGAACCTCAACTCAGCCACAAGCTTCTGGAGCTGAGACTTGAACAGGCGGATCGTTCGCGGGAAACTGGGAGTGGACACCAGGCTGATCACCCGCAAGAAACGGCCACTCCACAACAGGCTAATCAGTCACAAGAAGCGAAAAACGATCAACAAACAGGCAGATCATGAACAGGAAACTGACACCTAACAACCGTCCGATCATTGACGTGAAACTGACACTCATCCACAGAAACTAACAACAGGTTGATCACTTTCAGCAAATGAGCGCAGGCTGATCACTGACAGAAACTGACACTCAACGACAGGCTGAACATTCACAGGAAACAAACACACAACAGGCCGATCATCCACAGAAAACTGACACAATTACAGGCTGATCATTCATAGGAAACTAACACAACAACAGGCTGATTATTCACAAGAGACTGATGATCAGCAACAGGCTGATCATTCACAGGAAACATCAATTCAACAACAATCTTCTGTAGCCCCTGAACTGAGAGTTGAACAAGCAGAACATTCAAAGTAGGTTTGGCAGACTGATCATTTGTAGGAAGCTGATATTCAACAGCACTCTGATCATTCTCAGGAAACAGACATTCAACAACAGGCTGATCATTCTCCGGAAGCTGATACTCAACAACAGGCTGGTCATTCTCAGGAAGCTGATACTCAACAACAGGCTGATCATTCTCAGGAAACTTACACTCAACAACAGGCTGATCATTCACAGGAAACTTACACTCAACAGCAGGCTGATCATTCTCAGGAAACAGACACTCAATAACAGGCTGATCATTCTCAGGAAACTGACACTCAACAGCAGGCTGATTATTCTCAGGAAACAGACACTCAACAACAGGCTGATCATTCTCAGGAAACTGACACTCAACAACAGGCTGATCATTCTCAGGAAGCTGATACTCAACAACAGGCTGATCATTCTCAGGAAACTTACACTCAACAACAGGCTGATCATGCACAGGAAACAGACTCAACAACAGGCTGATCATTTACAGGAAACAGACACTCAACAACAGGCTGATCATTCTCAGGAAACTGACACTCAGCAACAGGCTGATCATGCACAGGAAACAAAGACTCAACAACAGGCTGATCATTTACAGAGAACTAACATGCAACAAGTGGCTGATCATACATAAGGAAAAAAAAGCTCAACAACAGGCTGACCATTTGCAGGAAACTAATATTAAACAAAAGTCTGATCATTCACAGCAAGCTGACTCTGAACACCAGGCAGATCATTCTCCTAACACCAATACTTAAAACAGGCTGATCTGCCACAGAAAAATTGCCACTCAACAACAGTGCGACCTTTCACAGGAAGCCAATAGTCAACAACATTTGCAGGAAACTGACAGTCAACAAACAGGCTGATCATTCACATCAAATTGACACTAAACAACAGGCAGATCATTCACATCAAATTGACACTAAACAACAGGCAGATCATTCACAGGAAACGATCACTGAACAACAGGCAGATGATTCCCAGGAACCTGCCACTCAAAACCACGCTAATCATTCATAGTGAAAGGATAGTCAACACCAGACTGATCATTCACGGTAAACAGACACTCAACAACAGGCTGATCATTCACAGTAAAAAGACAATGAACAACAGGCTGATCATCCACTGGAAACGGACACTCAATGATGGGCTTGTCATCTGCAGGAAACTAACCCAATAAGACGCTGATCATTTCCAGGAAACTGACAATCAACAACAGGCTCAGCATTCGCAGGAAACCATTATTCAACAACAGGCTGATCATTCACAGGAAACATCCATTCAACAACAGTCTTCTGCATCCAATGAACTGACAGTGAAACAGATAGAACATTCAACAGAACGTGCACTTGGCAGGCTGATCATCCACAGGAAGCTGATCCTCAACAACAGGCTGATCATTCTCAGGAAACTAACACTGAGCAACAGGCTGGTCATGCACAGGAAACAAAGACACAACAACAGGCTGAACATTTACAGGGAACTGACACGCAACAACAGGTTGATCATAGACAATAAATGTACACTCAACACCAGGCTGATCATTCACAGGGAACCAATACTCAACAACAGACTGATCATTTTCAGGAAATAAAGACTCAACAACAAGCTGATCATTGACAGGAAACTGACAGTCAATGACAGGCTGAACTTGCACAGGAAACATCTGCTTAGCAACCAACCTCTCCTGGCTATGAATTTATGGTCTAATGGGCAACGTGACCATAACAATGTGCTTCAGGAAGCCATTCAAGAAGGGGAGAAAAGAGAATTGTAGTTGTAATTGGAGATAGTACAATCAGGGGGAAAGACACTGTTCTCTGTGGCCAAGATTGAGATTCCTGCAGACTGACAAAAATAAAGAGGTTAGCACATGGCTCAAAAGCCAGTGTGGGAGAAACAAGGACAAGTTCATAGGACCTTGGCACCACTACTGGGGAAGGATGAAGCTGTTCCAATGGGATGGGCTCCACCTGAACCATGCTGCACCAGAATCCTGGTGAATTGCGTAACTGGGGTTATGGATAGGGGTTTGAACTAAGTATTAGGGTTCAGCTGCGTAGAAAATTATGAAAATGTTAGAATGGGTGGGGTCAGCACAGAATATTAAAGTCCCCAGAGCAAGTAAAGGACAGGGAGTGTATAAAAGTTCAGGAATCTAACTTCAAGCACAGCTGATAGGTGGACAACTAAGAGCAAGGGGCCAGTGAACACAGGACTGATGGTGTTGTACTTAAATTTACACAGTATACAAAATAACGCAGACTGAAATTGGAGTCTATGCCATGAGTATCACAGAGATGTGGCTGCAAGGGGATCAGGGTTGGAAACTGAATATCCATGGATTCATGCCCTATTGAAAGGTCAAGCAGATAGGCAGAGGGGGGGAGTTGCCTTGTTTATAAGAAATAAAATTAAACCAGTAGCAAAAAGTGAAGCTGTATGCTTAGAATTCAGGTACCACAACAGTAATAAAGACCCTGATGAGAATTATCTAAAAGCCTCATGTAGTTGAGGATATGGGGCAGAAAATAAATCAGAAAATTGAAAAGGCATGTAAGAAAGGCCTTGCCACAATAAACTTCAATACTCTGGTGGACTGGGAACATTAGGTTGGTAGGAGATCCCAAGGAAAAGGAATTTGTGGAATGTCTATGAGATTTTTCTTGGATCAGCTTGATCTAGGCCCGAAACATCAGGTTTCCTGCCCCTCTGATGCTGCTTGGCCTGCTGCGTTCATCCAGCTCTACACCTTGTTATCTCAGATTCTCCAGCATCTGCAGTTCCTCCTATCTCTGGGATCAGGAAATACTGGATTTAGTGATAAAGTAGACTCGTTTAAGGAGTTTAAGGTGAAGGAATGCCTCAGGGAAAAATGACCGTAATATGATAGACCTCAACCTGCAGACTGAGTGGGAGAAGTTAGAATCAAATGCAGTGGTATTGCGATTGATTAAAGTAATTACTAAGACATGATGGAAAAGCTGGCCAGAGTTGAATTAAAGGGCAGCCTAACAGGGAAGCTGGTGGAACAGCAGTAGCAGGAGTTTTGGGGGTAATTTTGGGAGGCACAACAGAAACTTATCCCAGGAAAGAAGGGATGTACTTAGGGAAGGATGAAGCAACCATGGCTGACAAGGGGAAGTGAGCGACAGCATAAAAGCAAAAGAAAGAACATACACTTGTGGTGAAGATGGCAGAGGATTTGGGACCTTTTAAAAACCAGCAAAGGATAACTAAAAAAGCAATAAGAGGGGAGAGGATGAAATATGAGATTAAGCTAGTTGTTAGTATGAAAGAAGATTGCAAGACTGGATGTGAGTTTGCTTGCTGAGCTGGAAGGTTAGTTTTCAGACGTTTCGTCACCACTCTAGGTAACATCATCAGTGAGCCTCCAACGAAGCGCTGGTGTTATGTCCCGCTTTCTATTTATCTAGTTAGGTTTCCTTGGGTTTGTGATGTCATTTCCTGCGTTGGTGATGTCATTTCCTGTTCTTTTTCTCAGGGGATGGTAGATTGGCTCCAAATCAATGTGTTTGTTGATGGAGTTCTGGTTGGAATGCCATGCTTCTAGGAATTCTTGTGCGTGTCTCTGTTTGGCTTGTCCTAGGATGGATGTGTTGTCCCAATCAAAGTGGTGTCCTTCCTCATATGTATGTAAGGATACTAGTGATAGTGGGTCATGTCATTTTGTGGCTAGTTGATGTTCATGTATCCTGGTGGCTAGCTTTCTGCCTGTTTGTCCAATGTAGTGTTTGTCACAGTTCTTGCAAGGTATTTTGTAGATGACATTTGTTTTGTTTGTTGTCTGTATAGGGTCTTTTAAGTTCATTAGCTGCTGTTTTAGTGTGTTGGTGGGTTTGTGGGCTACCCTGATGCCAAGAGGTCCGAGTAGTCTGGCAGTCATTTCAGAAATGGCTTTGATGTAGGGGAGAGTGGTTATGGTTTCTGGGCCCGTTTTGTCTGTTTGTTTGGGTTTATTGCTGAGGAATCGGTGGACTGTGTTCATAGGGTACCCATTCTTTTTGAATACGCTGTATAGGTGATTTTCCTCTGCTCTGCATAGTTCCTCTGTGCTGTAGTGTGTGGTGGCTTGTTGGAATAATGTTCTAATGCAGCTTCGTTTGTGGGTGTTGGGATGGTTGCTCCTGTAGTTCAGTATTTGGTCCGTATGTGTTGTTTTTCTGTAGACGCTGGTTTGAAGTTCCCTATTGGCTGTTCGCTCTACTGTGACATCTAGGAATGGCAGTTTGTTGTTGTTTTCCTCCTCTTTTGTGAATGTTATGCCGGTAAAGGGGATTATTGAAGGTCTTGAATGTTTCCTCTAATTTGTTTTGTTTAGTGATAACAAAGATTGCGAGACGTTTTACTTTAGATATCTAGAAGAGAACCTAAGAGCGAGGCAAAAGTGCATATTGGACTACTGGAAAATGAGTCTAAGGAAGTAGTAGTGGGGAACAAAGAAATGGCAGAGGACTGAATAGGTACTTTGCCCCAGTCTTAACAATGGAAAACACCAGCAGCATATCAGTACTTCAAGAGAGTCAGGGGTAGAGGTGTCACTAAAGAGAAGTTACTGTGAAAACTGAAAGATCTGAAGTTTGATAGATCATTTGGACTAGATGGATTACATCCCAAAGTTCTGAATGAGATAGCAGTTATTTGAGAAGGCAACAAGCAAGCTGGACAAAACAAAGCCAGTGGGTGCGATCTATTTAGATTCCCAGAGGATGTTCTTTGGTCCAACCTAGAAGAAGCACAATGCGTATTGACTACACTGATTCCTGGGATGACAGAACTAACAAATGAAATGAGGCCATATCTGTTAGGACTATATTCACTGGAGTTTAGAAGAATGGGCACATCTCATAGAAATCTATTAAATTTCAACAGAACTAGACAGGGTAAACAGAGGAAGGATGTTCTGATGAGAAGGGAGCCCATAATTAGAGATCACCATTCAAGCTTTTGTGCTCCTGAGATGCTGCTGGGCCTGCTGGGCCTCACATTTTATTACCACCATTCAAGGACATGGGATAGGCCAATTAGGACTGAGACAAGGAGAAATTTCTTTACCCAGAGAGTGGTAAACCTGTGGAATTCTCTGCCACCATATGTAGTTGATGCCAAAATATTGAGAGTCTTCGAGAAGGAGTTAGATATAGTTCTTACGGCCAAAGAGATCAAAAGGTATGGGGAGAAAGTGGGAACAGGCTACTGGGTTGGATGATCAGCCACGATCATGTTGAATAGCAGACCAGTTTCAATAGGTCAAATGGCTTACTTTTGTTCTTATTTTCTATATTTCTACATTTATCCTACAGCCAAAAGATCGGATCAATGCTCTGCAGTCCTGTCACATCCAGTCATTTTTATTCCGTTCATGCGTGGGATGAGGATGTCTCTGGTTGGTCCAGTATTTATTGCCCATCCCTACTTGCCATGAGATGGTGGTGATGAGCCGCCTTCTCAAACTGCTGCAGTCCATTTTGTTCAGGTAGACCCACAAAGCTTTTCGGGAGGATTTTGTCCAGCGACAGTAAGGGAATGGTGATATATTTTCAAGCCAGAATAATGAATTTCTTGGAGGGGAGCTTGCAGGTTGTAGTGTTCCCTTGAAACTGCTGCACTTGTCCTTTGAGATGGAAGTGATTGTGGTTAGAAATAGTGGATGCATTGGTGGTCATCTTCCAGGATTCTATAGACTCTGGAACAGTCGCTGCAGATTGGAAGGTGGCTAATGTCACTCCAATATTCAGAAAGGGAGGTAGAGAGAAAACAGGGAATTATAGACCAGAGAGCCTACCATCGTTAGTGAGGAAAATTCTTGAATCTGTTGTTAAGGATTTTACAGCTGACCATTTAGAAAGCAGTGGCAAGATCAGATAGAATCAGCATGGATTTATGAAGGGAAAATCATGCTTAACAAATCTGTTGGAAGTCTATGAAGATATAACTAGTAGAGTTAACAAGGAGGAGCTAGTCGATATACTATATCTGGACTTTCAGAAAGCATTTGACAAAGTCCCACGCAGGAGATTAATGTGTAAGATTAAATTGCATGGGATTGGGGGGAAGAGTATTGAGATGGGCAAGAAACTGGTTGGCATGGAGGAAACAAAGACTAGGAATTAATATGTCCTTTTCAAATTGACGGGCAGTAACTAGTGGAGTACCACAGGGTCCCATGCTGGAGCATTTCTGAGTTTGCAGATGATACTAAATTCACTGGGAGGGTGAACTGTAATGAGGATGCAGAGATCCTTCAGCAAGATCTTGACAGGTTGGGCGAGTGGGAATATCAATGGCAGATGCCGTATAAGTTGGATAAATGAGGCTATTCACTTCAGAAGCAAAAACAAGAAGGCAGATTACTACCTGAATGGCTGTAAATTGGGAGAAGGGAGTGTTCAGCAGGACCTGGGTGTCCTTGTGCACCAGTTGCTGAAGGTAAGCATGCAGGCAGTAAAGAAGGCAAATGGTATGTTGCCCTTCATTGTGAGAGGTTTTGAGTACAGAAGCAGGGATGTGTTGTTGTAGTTATACAGGGCCTTCGTGAGGCCACCGTTAGAATATTGTGTGTAGTTGGCCTCCTTTTCTGAGGTAGAATGCACTTGCTTTCGAGGGAGTGCAGTGAAGGTTTACCAGGCTGATTCCTGGTAGGGACTGACATATGAGGAGAAATTGACCAGGTTGTGATTGTTTTCGCTAGAGTTCAAATGAATGAGGTGGGATCTCATAGAGACTATCAAGAACTGGATAGGGTAGATGCAGAGAGGATGTTCCTGATGGTGGGTATGTCCAGAACTAGGGGTCACAGTATGAGGATTCAGGGTCGACAAGTTAGAATGGAGATAAGGAGACATTTCTTCACCTGAAGAGTGGTGATCCTGTGGAATTCATTACCACAGGAAGTAGTTGATGCCAAAACATTGAATGTTTTCAAGAGGCGACTAGATATAGCACTTGGGGCGAATGGGATCGAAGGTTATGGGGAGAAAGCAGGGTTAAGCTATTGAGTTGGATGATTAGCCATGATCGTGGTGAATGGTAGACCAGGCTTGAAGGGCTGAATGGCCTCCTACTGTTCCTATCTTCTATATTTCTATGTTTCTATGAAGATGCTGCCTAAAGAGCCTTGGTGAATGCTGCGGCGCATTTTGCAGATGTTACACACAACTGTCGCTGACATCAGTGGTGGAGGGAGTGAGTTCAAAAAGCACACAGTCAGTCAATGTGGCATTTTGTAAATTCCTATTTTAGAAATAAAATTAGTCTGACTCCGAACCAAAACACAGATTCTCTACAAGGCCTCACACCTAATATACATTGTCTGACCTAAAATGTCACCTCTTCTTTACACTGATAAAATCTTTAGTTCTCTCGGGACCCTGACTTGAAAGGAATTTGGGGGATTTACGTATACATATTAATCAATTAAAACCTTCTAACGGATTAACGATTTAACAGCATCTTAGGTTTGTTTAGTACATCCTCATCAGTGGTGTGACTCTTTGATCTTTTACTTATAAATTGTGTGTATGATACTATCTCTCTCACGAGTGCCTGAAGAAGGAGTAAGAGTCCAAAAGCTGATGTTTTCAAATAAGCCTGTGGAGCTATGACCTGGTGGTGTGTGATTTCTGACCTTGTCTACCTCAGTCCAACACTGGGCACCCCCACATTGTAATACAGAACTATCAGAGGAAGGTAAACCGCGCTCCCTTTTCACATAGTCACCTGTACAAACACCAGAGCCGGGTGCCAGAGGGGACCGGCTCATTTTCCTCTTGGATTTCATTCTGAGTTGCTTTGCAGAATCCCTACAGTGCTGAAAGATGCCATTCAGCCCGTCAAGTCTGCATCAACCATCCGAAGAGCATCCCACCCAGACCCACGCCCCCAGGCTATCACTGTAACACTTCATTTTTCATAGCTAACCCCACCTAACCTGCACATCCCTGGATACTTTCGGCAGTTTAGCATGGCCGATCCACCTAGAGTGCACATCTTTGGATTGTGGGTGGAATCTGGAGCACCTGCAGGAAATTCACACTGAGAATGTGAGGGAGAATGTGCACACTCCACACAGGCAGTCACCCAAGGGTGGAGTTAAACCCAGGTCCATGGAGCTGTGAGGCAGCAGTGCTAACCACTGAGCCACTGTGTCACCCAGAGGCAAAAGGCTGTCTTTTTCACCAAAAAAGGTTTTGGGAACTCACTGGTTGATAGCTCTGAAGTTTGTTAGTTAGCATTAGTTTTCCAGGTAGGTTTCACCGATGGTTTCATTGCTGCTCCTTTCCACCTTCAGGCAATTTTATGGTTTCAATTTTCTCCAAAAAAATCCCACCGACAAGCCCACTACAGTAGCAGCAGTTCTTTTTTGCAGGCTCTTAGCAACTGGCACAATCTCTTAATGGAAAAATCTGGCTGCAAAAGTGGTAATTTGAGCATTGGAGTGCTTTTCAAGTCAATTTGATTCTGGAGAGAGTGAAAACACTGTTAAAGGTTTGGTAACAAAATTAAATCCTATTACACGCCTCAAAATTATCTTTTTAGTATAACAACACTTTCATAGCAGCCTAAACTTTCGTTATGGCCTAAGGTAAGAGCATGCTACATTTTCGCCAGAGGCTTGGAAATCTGATAACGCATCAAAAGAAATCCAAGAAACAACAGGGTGTTGACTCACTATGGTTCATTTTGCCACTCTTGCAAAGTCTGTCAGTGTGTGGAATTCCTACTTATTGCTTAGAGATTGCAAAAGAACAGGTTTTACAAACCCCACACCATTGTGTTTAAAATCTAGTAAAGAGTGACCAGTTACACTCGAGGACTAAAACTTATTTGTGGGAGAAGATTCTTCCGGTCATCCATTGTAATTGTGGGACAAGAACATCAGCAGAAAGGCCTTTTACTACATGGGAAATTTATGGCTCAGAAGTGCCTCCAAAAATGGTTTATTTTCGGTTATTAGTGTCATGCTTTTGGAGCAGCACTGACACGTGCAAATTCCCCTTCAAGCCAACATAATCTTGACTTGGAACAATATCACCGCTCCTTCACGATCAAAATCCTGCAACTCCCACCCAGCATCACTATGACTATACATACACCACATAAACTGCTGCAATTCAAGAATGCTGCTCAACACCACTTTCTCAACAGCAATTGCAAACTCTTATTCTTAACGCTTATATTTTCACTGGGTGTGGGTGTCACTGGCAAGACCTGCATTTGTCCTCATCCCTAAATGCCCTTCAACCAGTTGGCTATTTCAGAGGGTGATTAGCAGTCAACTCTTAAGACATTAAGAAGGTGATACAGTGGCTCGGTGGTTAGCGCTGCTGCCTCACAGCTCCAGTGAAGCAGGTTTGATTCCAGTCTTGGACAACTGTCTATGTGGAGTTTGCACATTCTACCTGGGTTGTTGTGGGTTTTCTCTGGGTACTCTGGTTTCCTTCCATAGTCCAAAGATGTGCAAGTTTGGTGGATTGGCCATGCTAAATTGCCCATAGTGTCCAGGGATGTGCAGGTTAGGTTGGCTAGCCAAGGGAAATGCAAAGTTACGGGGATATGGTAAGTGGGATTGGTGGGATGCCCGTCAGAGGGTCAGTGTGGACTTGATGGGCCAAATGGCCTGTTTCCTCACTGTAGGCATTCTACGAACTACATTGCTTTTGATCTGCAGTTACATGTAGACCAGATGGCAGAAGGACAGTAATGAGCAAAATGGGTGTTTGCAACAATTTATGACAGTTTCACAGCCTCCAGTACTAAGATTGGCTTTTGATTTCAGATTGTTTTCAAAGTAAATTTGAATTCTGTCAACTGCCTGGTAGGATTATGAATGTATGACCGCCAGGCATTAGCCTAAATCACCAACCTGAAACATAAACTCACTGCTGAGATCTTCCAACATTTTCTGTGTACATTTCAGAAACAGGCTAGTGACAGATCAAGCGTGAATCCCCCCCAAAAAAAGACTGATTGTGATGTGAGGATGTGAACTCATGCTCAGAAATGGACAGTTCACGGTAAGCAAAGTCTAAATTCACTCTAAATTAGTTGTTTGCAATGAGAGAGTGGGAAATCCAATTTAGATGTGGGCTGAATATAGGCTACTTTGGTTTGAATGGAACAATTAGGAACAGGCTAGTCTCAATGAACTGTTTGATCTCACACCTAGAAACTACTGGATTATGGATCAAGAGTGAACCAATTCTCAAAACCTACAACCTGCTGATGCAGAAACTAGAATGCGATCTTGCTCTGCGCAAACTGTTGCAATTTCTACCTTAGAGTGGTGATTACTTTTTAAAGAACAATTCATTAATTAAAAAAGAGTTTTGGGATAGTCTGTGGTCATCATAGACTATGCATAATTGAAACGTGAAGGCTAACTCTTAGGATGCAGATTACAAAGGGGGTCAGTTGGATCTTACAGATTTTGGTGGCATTGCAAGCACTTTAGATATCAGGACATCCCTGCACAACATGGGAGAGAAAAGTTTGGAGTGATGGAAGAGAACAGGAGTGTGAACTCAAACTCGGTGGTTTCCCACACTGGGAATTTCATGCAGAGTTACTTATGGAGTTGAAATGGGAACCTGTTTTCACAGCCAGACTCTGGGACACTTTGTTAAGAGATACCTGGAAGTCGGTGAAAACAAGAGAACACTTGTTGCCGATTAACAGTGACAGACCTTATTAAGATTCAATTAGAGCTTCCCTCCCTTAGCTTGCTGTTAAACATGACCTGACATCACCGGTGGTGCCCTCTAGCCGTGAGCTGATCGGGCATTTACCCCTTAAACTATAGTGAGATGACCTGAAAAGTCTAAGAAATCCTACATTTGGATTGGTGTTTGAGAATGGATGGAGCTGTGGGTGGGGAGCAATCATTTTCCTAACTTACGTTTATGGAAGAACTTGCCAGTAGCCCCTACAAAATAGTCAACTGGCATTGGTATTCCCACTTTCCAATCCCTCAGGAGATACTCTACACTGTGATATGAGATGCTTGGTCCACCATTGCAAGGTGTTGGTAAACTCTATGCACCTGTATATAGATGTGTTACATAGTTCCAAGATTTGAACCCAGTTTACAACCTCTGTAGTCAAGGTCAGATCGATACACTTAGCCTCCTGATGAACACAGTATATATATTGCCTTCTCTTAAAACAAACAACCCAGATTATGTTTTCACTGGCCTGTGTCATCTTGCTATATTTATGTTGAATCAAAGATTGTAATTAAATGTGACTGTGCAGGTGCCCATTGGTGGAATTAATTAACCATACACATTCTGACAAATTTTGGCTTGGGTCCTGCTGAAGCTTTACCTTGAAAACCTTTTGGTGGTGTAACTTATTGAAGGAATAAGTACAAAGGGAGACAACTGGGGCTTCAGTGACCAAGAGTCTAGTTCCTTGACCAATGAGAGATGTAAAGATTCAGAAATAAACGGGAACAACTGCACAGGAGGTTGAGTCAACTAGAGGGCTCTTATGATGCACTGATAGTATCCTGGCTAGGAGATCCAGGTTCAAGTCCCACCTGTCCAGAGGTGTATCATAACATCTATAAACAGGTTGATTAGGAAATAGGTTTTAAATAAAAGAGAAAAAATAAGAAGTTGAGTCAAATCAGGTACAGAAAGAAAAATAAATAATAGAGAGTGAAAAGCCAATACAGAAAGTGTTGCATATGGGACTGAATACCTTACTCCTGTTCCAATGGTGCTAACACTGACATGGCCTTAAAGGGTTAACTCTAAGGACTGCCATAAGCTCCACCTTCTGTGATGATGATGTTATTATGAAATTGTATGCAGAATAACTCAAAGGATGCAACATCTCACCCTCCTCAAACTCTCTGTAAGAATGCTTACTGCATCAATGTAAATGCTTGGCAATGTGCAATAAACCAAATCTGGTGCGCTCCAAAGACTTCTGGTTTGACCAGGAAGTGGGGCTTTCCTCTCCCAGACAAGTGTATAGAATGAGCTGCTAGAGGAAGTGGTGGAGGCTGCTACAATTACATTTAAAAGGCATCTGGACGGGTATATGAATAGGACGAGTTTAGAGGGATATGGGGCAAATGGGGCTAGATTTATTTAAGATATTTGGTTGGCATGGGAAAATTAGACCAAAGGGTCTGTTTCTGTGCTGAGTATTTCTACAACCAGACCAAGCAGGCATTGAAAGACAAGGTAGTAGCAAGCATCTCCTGAGCAATAGCTCATACAGCACAGTGACCATTGCAGCAGTAAAAGGAACAATGAGAAAATCATTAAAGATTTAAACACCATTTCAAAAATTTCTAATAACAGCCAGTCATGTGTAGCCTGACACCTGTACTAAACCCAGTGAAGCAAGCATTTAAATAGGCCTTAGCCTGGGTTATGGAGTTTGATTGGCACTCTGTTAATGATGATCACATTATTAAAAGGACATTCATTTGCCCTTTCCAACTTTAATTGGCAATTAATGTGTAAATGCACCAATTTCAATGAAATTCCTAGAGAAATGGAGAATAACTTGCCCTTTTCTGTCATATACTGGTGAAATGGCCCAAACTGTTCAACAGCCTGCAGCTGTTTGCAGTTCTCAAGATATCTTTTCCTTTCTGCTGACTTACAATAATTACAAATTCCAATAAATTTGCTTTCACTTTGGCAGCAAATTCTCTGTAGAAGTAAACTCTGCTTTATAGGCAGCTAACAATGTAAAACTATGATCATGCTGTTTCCGTTAAGTGTTCCCAGATGAGGTGTTGTAAGTGGCCGCTCTAAGTCTGGCTGCTAATGCCACTGTTCATTACCTCTCCACACAGGCACATCGTTAGAGAAGCTGGCAGTGAGGGCGAACTATGGATTCACTCGCTGTGGCATCACAAGCACTTGCCACCAGCCAAGGACAGGCCAAAGACGTGCAGCTTAGGTTAATTGGACATGCTAAATTACCCCATAGTGTCCAGGGGTTAGGCATGGGAAAATGCAGGGTTACAGGGATAGGATAGGGGTGTGGGTGGGATGCTCATTGGAGGGGTAGTGTGGACTTGATGGGCTGAATGGTCTGCTTCCACACTGTAGGGATTCTATGAAGCATTCTTGGCTCTGAGACTGAAGGCTACATACCACTGTAGAGATTTGAACTGAAATTCCCAATGCAGCACTGAAGATGTTCTACCTCCTCAGCAATGCTGCTTTTTTTTAGGTGCGATATGTAAACTGAGCTGCTCTATTAGTTTTCTTGAATGTAAAAATCCCATGGAACTATTTCAAAAAAGAATACGGAACCTCTCCCCAGTGTCCTACCCAACATCAATCCCCTAACCAACATAATTACTTCAAAAGTCTTTGTCACCATCGGGAATCACTAATGAATATGAATGCCCACCTAAGGAAATTCCGTGTCCCTGGTCAGGTGCTGTGGGTCCTTGTGTGGCTGATGAGCCCAATCCTAGAACACATCTCCAATCACACATTTAGCAGATGTTTCTGGGAGGTGGAATTGGTCCTGGGTCTTGAGAACATTGATATTCATTTCCCCGTTTCCTTTTCCAGATGTCCTCTTGCTGCAAGGAATTGTGTTCCTTCATACAGGATCTCCCTCCAAGTCAAGTTGAGTTGGACTCTCCATGTCAGTTGGGAGGAAATGTGTACGAACCTCAGAGTGCTTGAAGCAAACATAGCGCCAGCATTGAGGTCATGTTCATCCAAATCCAATTCTGCTGGGCTGGCATCATTCTAAGGATGCCTGAGTTCCAACTGCCAAAGCATAATTGTCTTCGCGCAGCTTAAGAAAGGCATTTTAAAAGAAGAAGTGTTTCAAAGACTCTCCTGAAACCTCCCTCAAGAAACGTAGTTGTCAATTTACGGGAAACCCTCAATGAGAATAAACTTTAAAACTGCTGCATTTGCTATATAGAGCTTTAGGACAGTGTGAGGCCAGGATTGGAACAACAAAAATGTTAAGTGTTTTTTTTAACCTTTCTTCCTTAAAAGATAGTACAGAATGCCCACGCTTGCAATGCACGGTAAAAATCTCTTTGGCGTTATCTTCTGTCACAGCAGCAGAGTGATCGCACTAACTCTGATGACAATTGCAGCAATTTGCTTTGATAACACATCTTTAATGTAACAACATGACCCCAGAAATGCTATGGAAATTGTGATCCACATTTGATTACGTTGGGGCAAAGAAACAAATGGCTGAGAAGCACCTTAAAGTAAGAGAGGGAGATGGAGGTGTGGGAAGTATTTACGATGTGAATCTCAAAGGACAGGCCCAGAAAATTGAAGGTGATACCAATACCCATCAAAAGATATTAAGGCAGATTTGATTTGATTCAATTTGATTTATTATTGTCACATTTATCGAGGTACAATGAAAAGTATTGTTTGCATGCTATCAATGCAAATCATACCTGACAGAAGCACATCAGGGTAATAGAACAGAATGTAGTGTTACAGCTACAGAGAAGGAGCTGAGAGAGATCAGCTGTAATATATGAGAGGGCCGTTCATAAGTGTGATAACAGCAGGGTATGTATTTTCAAACTTTTGTACCTTCTGCCCAATGAAAGAGGGTGGAAGAGAGTATAACCAGGGTGGGAGAGGTCATTGATTATGTTGTCTGTTTTCCTGAGGCAGTAGGAAGTGTAGACAGAGTCAATGGATGGAAGGATGGTTTTTGTAATGGACTGGGCTGTGTTCACAATTCTGTAATTTCTTGTGGTCTCGGGTAGAACAGCTGCCGTACCAAGCCGTGATGCATCCTCATAGGATGCTTTCTACAGTACATCTGTAAAAATTGGTGAGAGTCATTGTGGACTTGCCAAATTTCCTTAGCCTTCTGACAAAGTAGAAGCATTGGTGTACTTGACTGAAGCTTCAACATGGATGGATCAGGGCAGATTTTTTGTGATGAGCAAAAACTTGGTCATAGACGTGGATCAGATCACAGCAGGCCTGGCAATGTGGTGACGCTGGGAGATTAGGATGGGGGAGTGGGGTGGAGAGAAGGTTGGTAATCATGAGGAACTCCATGCCTCACTGAAAATAAGGAATGAGGTTTATTTGCAGGGAGAAAATGCAACTGTGAATCACTCTCATTTTATATAGTAGCGAATCTCTCTGAGCACCACTAAATATACTATTATATGGATGCCATCTGAGCCTCTTTGAACTCAGGTCAGGTGACTTCTAACGACAAGTGGAGCTGTTAGTAATGTTGTTGCTGTGAGCCTGTTTAAACCTGATCCAAATTCCAAAGTGTACAAATGACTCATCCTTCTATAGGCGAGCTTTGAGCAATGCCTGTACATTTGCCAATTGGCATGCGAATGAGGGATATTTTGCATGGACCCCATTCTGAACATTATCACTTTGAACCAGATGTGATGGTGCAGTGATTCATAATCCAGAGTTTGCGAGTTCAAACCTCACTTGGACAGTATGAATTCTTAGTGCAAACACAAGCGATTTTAAGCTGTTGGATATTAATTTTTTTTAAAATTGCACCCCACGTCCTTTAGGGAACCAAATCTGTTGTGTTTGCCCAGTCTGGCCAACATATACTTTTAGTCCCAGCATTAAATGTGACTGACTCGTAACTGTCTTCTGAAGTGACTACTCAATTGCATCAAACTCTTTAGCTGTGTTTCAAAAAGGAAGTGCACCATCATTTTCCCAGGGCAAGTCCACATAAACATTCAATCCCAGTCTTGTCAGTGATGCCACATTCCAGACTGAATAAACAAATTATATTTACTTTTGAAATAATGTAACATCATAAGTGATGTCAGAAAACAATCTTTATCACCAATTCATCAAGGAAGCAATTAGGATAAGTGACTGAAAATGTGGTCGATGATGTAGATTTTAAACAAAAACAAAATTTGCTGGAAAAGCCAACATTTTGGGTCAGGACCCTTCTTCAGAATTTTTTTCAGCTATTTCTGTAGAGGGTCCGACTCAAAGCATCAACTTTCCTGCTCCCCTGATGCTGCCTGGCCTGCTGTGTTTAAACCTGATTCAAATTCCAAATTCCAGCTCCACACCAAGTTATCTCCAACTCCAGGACCTGAAGTTCTTGCTATCTCTATTGCTGGAATGCTGAATACATTGTTTATCAATCTACTAGTTCTGCAATGTGCCTATAGCAGACAGTGGGAGCAAGAGAGGCTCTGGGTCAGCCAGGCCTGATAAGGAGTAATTTCTCTCAAAGCTACAAGCTACTGGCCTGTTCCAGGAATAAACAAGCTATGGAAAGAGATGTAAGTACATACAATACCTCAAGTACTGCCAAGTGTGAGAACAGAGTTTTAGAAAACGAATGCTGAAGGCAAGGCAGAAAATGGTGAAAAGATGCAAATTGGAGATGCTCAAGAGACCAGAATTAGAGGTGTGCTGATGTCAGCTATTTAGATACAAGAATTGTAACTTCAAAACCGACATGTTTTGTCAGTGAGAGCTTATGAATTAATGGCTGATCAGGATCCAGTATAAGTTAGGATATGGACAGCACAGTTTTATGCCACCCCTCACCAGGATAGCATACTGGAAATGAAACCTTGCCTTTCCCAGAATTATCACAAAAGTTTAAAATTTTATCACAGGATGCAAAAATTCTCCACTTTCCCTGTCTGTTTACACCCAGGTGTACAAAAAAACACTGATTTCTGTTTTAGGTAAGAATGCTATTTTAAATGAATAGATTCTAGCTATAGGTAAATGAGTACAAACTGTTGATGCATTGGTTAAAATGCTAATGTTCTTATAAAATGCACACTTATGTTAAGACCTAAAACATAGGTGTGGTTGGATGAAGGGAAATAAAAATTGGGAAGACTGTTCGATGGCCCCTAGTTACAGGATTTGTTGAGATGATCCATTTGTTTGCCGGGACTTGTTGTTCTTCAATCTTTTCACTTCTTTTGCATTTCTTGTGACTGGTTCACAAGTTATAAAGTCTCTGACTTATTAATCAACCCCTTACCTCAATAGGAGAGGATCACTGGCTTCCTTCAGCCTTCACACATTTTCTGACACAGAGAGTCAGCCTTATCTTTTGCACTGTTGTGTTAGGCTCTGTCATCATTGAGGATAGGGATATTTGTGGAGGCTTCTCCCCCAGTGACTTGTTTAATTGCAAGCAACCATTCAGTACTCTTCTATGTTGAACTGGATATGGCAGAACTGCAGAGCTTAGATCTGATCCTTTGATTGTGGGATCGCTTAGCTCTATCACTTGGTGTTTATGCTGTTTGGTTTGCACATAGTCCTGTTTGGTAGCTTCACCAGTTGACACCTCATCTTCAGGTGGCCTGGTGCTGCTCCTGGCATGCCCTCCTGCACTTTCCATTGAACTAGGGTTGATCCCTTGGATTGATGATAACGGTTGAGGGGGGATATGCTGGGCCATGCTGTAGCAGATTGTGCTGGAATACAATTATACTGCTGACACATAGCACACCATGATGCCCAGTATTGAGTTGCTAGGTCTGTTTGCTGTCTGTCCCAATCAGCATGGTGATATGCTATACACCACGATGGAGGGTATTCTCAATGTGAAAGCAGGGCTTCATTTTCACAAGGACTGGGGGTGGTCATTCTTATCAATACTGTCATGGTAGATTGGTAAGGATGAGGTCAAGTACGTTTTTCCCTCTTGTTAGGTCCCCAACGCCTGCCGCAGACCTAGTCTAGCAGCTCTGTTCTTTAGGATCAAAACAGTTCAATCAGTCATACTGCTGCTGCTGTGCCACTGTTAATAGTGGACATTGAAATCCCTCACCCAAAATACATTTTGCACCCTTGCCACTCTCAGTATTTCTTCCGAGGTTGTTCAACATAAGGGAGTGCTGATTCATCAGCTGCGGGAAGGTGGTATGTGATAATCATCAGAAGGTTTCTTT
Source organism: Stegostoma tigrinum (assembly GCF_030684315.1). Taxonomy (NCBI): domain Eukaryota; kingdom Metazoa; phylum Chordata; class Chondrichthyes; order Orectolobiformes; family Stegostomatidae; genus Stegostoma; species Stegostoma tigrinum. Next base: position 76,677,489 of record NC_081363.1, on the reverse strand, counting down.
GCCTATACTTAACCTGAAGCCAATGGACTTCATGGGATTGAGGACTCCAAGAGCAACTCCCTCCCAACTGTAAACCACTGTGCCACCCTGTCTGCAGAATACAGCCCCAACCTACCCATTTAGACAATCCTTCCATCAACCTAGTGAATCTTCTCTGCACTGCCTCCAATGTCAATACGTCTTTCCATAGATAAGACGACCAATAGCATTCACCGTATTCCAGCTGTGGTCTAACTAGTTCAATCAAGGCTCTAACAATACTCCATTTCTGAAGAAGGGACCTGGTCCGAAATTTCCTGCTCCACTGACACTGCCTGTCCTGCCGTGTCCCTCCAGCTCCACACTGTGTTATTCCTAACAAGGCTTTCCTATTTTTACAACTTTTCCCATCCACTCACTTTGAAATAAAAGCCATCATTGCTCATTCCTTCCCGATTACCTGTCAAAATTGTGCACAAGATTTTTGTAACTTATGCACGAAAACATCAAAAGCCCTATGGCTGCAGATCTTAAATAATATTCAGTTCCTCTATTTTTCCTGCCAAACAACATAACCTCACGTTTTTCCACAATATATCTGCCAAGTTTTTGCTCACTCACTTAACATTTCTATATCCCTCTGCAGACTTCTTGTGTCATCTTGTGTCATCATTTGCCTTCCCACCTATTTTTGTGTCATCCTCAAACTTGAATAAAGTACTTTTCTCATACAGATCCCTAATACATATTGTAAATAATTGTGGCCATGCACTGATCCCTGAGGCATTCAAAGAGTCATACAGCTGTACAGCAACAGACCCTTTGGTTCAACTCGTCCATGCCGACCAGATATCCTAATTTAGTCTCGTCCCATTTGCCAGCATTTAGTCCATATCCTTCTAACTCCTTCCTATTCATATACCCACCCAGATGCCCTTTAAATATTATTGTACCAGTCACCACCACTTCCTCTGGCTGTTCATTTCATACACGCACCACCCTCTGCATGAAAACATTACCATTTAGATCCCTTTTAAACTTTTCCTAAATCACCTTAAACCTATGTCATCCAGTTTTGGACGCCCCTGCCCTGAGGAAAAGACCATGGCTATTCACCCTATTTGTGCCCCTCATGATTTTATAAACTTCTATAAATTCAGCCTCCGATCTCAAGGGAAACCAGCCCCAGCATAGTCAGTCTCGACCTAGAGGTCAAACCCTCCAACCCTGGCAATATCCTTGTAAATCTCTTCTGAACAGTATCAATTTTTACAACATCCTTCCTATGGCAGAGAGAATAGAATTGAATGCAATATTTCAAATGTCCTGGATAGCTGCAAAATTGGTTAAAGGTTACCATCTGAAAATTCCTCCCTTGTTCCCAAGATCTGTTATTAATTAATTAGCCAGTCCTCTACTCATGCTAATATTCAATTGGCAACACCATGGATCTTATTAAGTAGTCTTATATATGATGCCTTATCAGTATCATTTTGTAAACCCAAATAGATTACATTTACTGTGTTCCGTTTATCTATTCTTTGCTTGCTCATCAAAGAATTTAGATATATTTTTCAGACATGATTTCCCCTTCATGAAGCTCTGCTTGAATATAATATATATTTCTAAATGCTCTGCTGTTACAACCTTTATAACAGACTCAAACATTTTCCTAAAGATAGACTAAATATTTTTTGGTTTCCTGATTCCTGATTCATTCCTTTACGAATAAGAGTATTGGCAGTTTTCAGTCCTCTGGGACATTTCCTGAATCTAAAGATTCTTGGAAGATTACAGTCTAAGAACTGCTATCTCTATAGCTACTTTCTTTTATATTGGAGGATGCATCCCATCAGATCCAGTTACTTGTCAGCATTTTACCACATTATTTCCCTATATATTTTCTATATTGATATTTTAATTATCTTCTCCCCAACTTTTTTGCCCTTAATTATTAAATATTCTAGGAATGCCGTTAGTACCTTCTACCCTAAAGACCAATGTACTATATTTATTGAACTGCTCTGCCATTTCTAACTTTCCCATTGTTATTTCTTGAGCCTCACTCTCTTTAAGGCATCTATACCCACCTTGGCCTCTCTCCTCTTTTTTATTATCTTTGAAGAAGCTCTTTTTGATACTATTTGTAACTTTACCCTCAAAGTTTATCCTCCTTAACTATTTCTTTATATTTTATTGGTATATAATACCTTCCCAATCCTCTAACTCACTGCTGATCTTTGACACATTGTATGCTTTCCTGTCAATTTGATCCTATTCCCTGGTTAATTATGGCTGGCTTGTCATCTTCTGAGAATCCAGCTTCTAATCCGAAATATGTATTTGCCATGAGATAACAGCTATGTGGTTAATTGTCTGCCATTGTTCCTCAACTGTCTTTGCTGAAAAATTCCTTTTTTAAAAAGTATGCAAGTTTGGCTCTCACTTTTTCAGTAATAACCTGACTAAAGTTTGGCAGAGCTTCTGAATTCTCCTATGTTAGTGCTACTGTTTTCTCAGGTTTTTGTTGCTCTGAGATCTCTTAAATCCGCCCTGAGATGCACACTTTATCAATCTATAAGGTGGCTGCCTGTGGCATTGCAATAAAAGGCGCCGGTGTCCTTCAAAGCACAGCATTGAAAGGTATTGAATCATATTGTGATTGAGTCAGTGATGTGCCAGGATGATGCTGTCACGCTGGTATGTCTACAGATGAGGGCCATGAAGTAGACCTGCCAGTGGTGGATTGGGATGGACAAGGTCAAATACCACACAACATCAGGTTATAGTCCAACAGGTTTATTTGAAGACGTAAGTTTTCAGAGTCTCACACCTTCTTCAGGAGTCAGTGAGAGAGGTGGCATCAGACACAGAATTTATAAACAAAAGATCAGGGGGTCATGGGACTGATGGGAATGTATTGAACAAACCTAAGATGGCTCTTAAATCTTCAATCATTTAGAAAGGATTAATATGCAAATAGTCAAATTTCTTTCAAGTCACTGACCTGAGATAACTAAAGGTTTTATCTGTTGGGGTCACCTGTAGTGCGACATGAACCCATGATCTCAGTTGACGCCATCCTCATGGGTATCAAACTTGGCTATCAGCCTCTGCTCAGTGACTCTGCATTGTTTATCCTGAAGTCTGCCTTGGAGAATGTTTACCTGAAGATCTGAGGCCGAATGTCCTTGACCGCTGGGAGGGAACATCCCTGTCTGGTGATATTTGTGTGGTGTCCGCTTATCCATTGTCACTAGTATCAGCATGGTTTCACTAATGTACCATGTCTCAGTGCATCCTTGCCACAGTGTATGAGATAGCCATCGTTGGCTGAGTCACTTGAGTATCTGCCATGTACTTGGGGGGTGGTGTTCCCATGTGTGACGGTGGTGCCCGTGTTGATGATCTGACATGTCTTACAGAGGTTACTGTGACAGGGCTGTGTGGTGTTGTGTTCAATGTTGTCCTGCAGGCTGGGTAGTTTGCTGTGAACAATGGTCTGTTTAAGGTTTGCCAACTGTTTGAAGGTGAGAAGTGGAGGTGTAGGGATGACCTTGGCAAGGTGCTCATTGTCATCGATGATGTGTTGAAGGCTCCAAGGTAGTACTGGACAAGGAAGGGTAACCTATAGGTTGTATCCCATGTCTGTCTTCTGAGGAGGCCATTGCTGTTTTTGGCTGTGGCACATCGGAAGTTGCGCTTGATGAGTTGAACACTATCCCGTTCTTATGAGGGTGTCTTTCAGGTGTCTGCAACATTCCTCCTCATCTAAACAGATATTCTGCATGTGTAGGGCTTGTCCATAGGGGCTTTTTAAAATATGCTTAGGGTGGAAGCTAGAGAAATGCAGCATTACGAGTCTATCTGTAAGCTTGCGGGAGAATGAGGTACTGAGATGTCCATCTTTGATGGAGATGCATGTGTCCGAGAATGAGATGGCTTCAAAAGAGTAGTCCATGGTAAGTCGGATGGTGGGATCAAACTTGTTGATATTGCTGTGTTATGTTTCAGTGATTTTTCACTATAACTCCAAAGGAAGAAAATATCTTCAATGTATCCGGTATAGAGCTTTGATTGGAGGTCCTGTGCAGGAAAGGGGTCTTGTTCAAACTTGTGTATGAAGATGTTGGCACGCTGGGGAGCAAATGTCGTCCCTATGGCTGTTCCACGTATCTGGATGAAGAATTGGTTGTCGAAGGTGAAGACGTTGTTGTCGAGGATGAAGCAGATGAGTTGTAGGGGTGGTGCCTGGAAATGAGCAGTTATCGTTATTGAGTACTGAGGCTGTTGCAGCGATGCTGTCATTACGGGGGATGCTGGTGTAGAGTAGTGAAATGTTCATTGTGATGAGGAATTTTCCTGGTTCGATTAGGTCATGGATGCTAAGTTTCTGTAAGAAGTCTGTAGTGTTGTGTCAGAAGCTGGGCGTTCTGTGTACAATGTGTGCCCTTAACGTAGCCAGAGAGGTTCTCACACAGGGTCCCATTGCCTGATACAATGGGGAATCCAGGTGTGTTGGCTTTGGAAGGCAGTGGAAGTCCCCTACATGAGAAGTATGTGGGATGAAAGTGCTTAGGGTACTCTGAATGACTGGATCAAAAGTCTTGATCAGTCTGTTGAGTTCACGGGCGTGTTCTTGGTTGTTCAGTTGTCTGTGTACTTCCTTGCAGCCGTCCGTTCTATTCTGAATGAGAATGGCTCTTCCCTTGTCTACTAGTTTGACGACCATGTTGCAAATAGTCTTGGGAGCATAGATGGCGTTGTGTTGTACTTGGTGGCATTTTGTGCTACTTTGTGAGTGTGGCTGATGAGTCTCGTGTTTACGCATTTCCGGTGGGTTGAGGTGGGACAACTGCCCTCTGGAGGTGTCTAATTCGAACTGATTAAACCTTTAACTATCTCGGGGTGGTGACTTGAAAGAAATTCTGGAATTTGCAAATTAATCCTTCCTAACTGATTAAAGATTTAATCACCATCTTAGGTTTTTTCAGCACATTCCCATCAGTCCTGTGATCTTGGATCTTTTGCTCCTAACTTCACCTCTTTCACTGACACCTGAAGAGAAGCGAGTCTCCAAAAGCTTGTGTCTTCAGTTAAACCTGTTGGACTATAACCTGGTGTCATGTGAGTTTTGACCTTATAGGTAAAGGGTGCAAGCATGGAGTATGACTTGAAACGTTGGTGACTGGTGTTCAAAATGGAGGGACAGAAGAATAAGCGACGAGCTAGAGACTCCAGTTTACTGCTCTGACTTTCAGATTGGGGAGTGTTATCCAGTTGCTATCTGGCCTGAGGGAGCTTGGGAAATGAGATTATATTAACTAATAATGAGGCGTTAACTCATGCTGATGTATGCAGATAGGCCACTTTCTTTTGCCTGACGAGAATTTTGTGTCACTTTTCAACACTTGGTTGGAAAATTTGATTTGATATGTAAGAGACAGCTCACAAAGAATCGCCATGCTTCAACGTCATCTGGAAGAGGAATTCTGTTTCTCAGTTTTGAGAAGCTTCTCACTGCTGATCCGACACAATTCCCCCAACTTTCACACCAATGCCCATGTCATTTAGGAGCTGGGAAAATTCTGCCCACTGTATAAAAATATTTTCCCTCATCCCCCTTTTACCTCCTTAACCTTCTCTATCAAAAGCTATTCTTAACGTTGAGTGCCTGCATCAACACCCTCCTTCACTACCTTTGCCTAAACAATATCAATCCCAGTTTCTCTTGCCTCTCCACAGGACCAGAACTACTCAATCCCTGGGAACACTCTGCGAATTTTCCTTTACAGTTTAACAATGTCAACTTCAGGCCATTTACATCTACCCAGGTATCTCGGTTGTTTCATTCGTCCGATATCCCCTCTGCTTTTGTCCCAATGAGGCATGATCAGGATGTTTTCCTGCATTAAAGATACTGTTTTAACACATGTAGTTGATGGATATGCAAGAAAATCAATTCCTAGCAAATATGTTATTGTGTGAAGGGACGGCGTACCAGTGGCAGCTCAGTCAATTAACAATTGGTGTCATAATGTCCCAAAAATCCCTTTTTTTGTTGGATCTTCCTGTACATGCTTTGCGGGCGATTGACAGCTTGTGATGCTTTTACCACTTTAAAGACACGTTATGTAAAAGCAGGTTGTTGTTCGCATTCCAATGGTCGGATCCAGGTCTGACAATCCAGACCCGGTAATTCTGATCTGACTCCAGCAGGTGGTGTGCTGCAACATCACTTGTGCACAGTCTGCAAATTCCCTGAGGGCTCTCTTCTGGAATTTTTGCCATTGCTTGGATTTACAGCACGTAAACCAAGCCCAACGCTGACAGCCCTGGTGTTGCCTTTCAGACGGGATGTTGAGACTTTTGTAGCTGAACATATATGACCCAGCAATACCATTTTGAAGAAGAGAACGTGCTTACCCCGTCCAATGGATACTTACCCCCCCACCGTTAACATACATGATCTTGTCATAGATCAAGTTTGTTATATCCATTAACTTTAATTGTTTGGTTAGTTATTAGCTTGACACTGAAATGGCAGCATAAGATTGCTTCCTTTCCATGTGAGAGAGGCTGAACGCAGGAAGCTAAATAGTCAAGTGTCAAATAGTCAAGAAAGGAGCATGAATGAGATATTAGAGTAGATTAGATTCCCTACAGTGTGGAAACAGGCCCTTCGGCCGAACAAGTCCACACCGCCCCTTGAAGCGTCCCACCCAGATCCATCCCCCTATAACCCACGCACCCCTGAACACTCCGGGCAATTTAGCATGGCCGATCCACCTAGCCTGCACATCTTGCACTGTGGGAGGAAACCGGAGCACCTGGAGGAACCCCGTGCAGACACGGGGAGAACATGCAAACGCCACACAGACAGTCGCCCGAGGCCAGAATCAAACCCGGGCCCCTGGCGCTGTGAGGCTGCAGTGCTAACCACTGAGCCACCGTGCCGCCCCATTGATGGGGTGAAGTGAAGAGAATACAAACTCGTGCAGTGTGTCAACATGACAGAGACCAGTTGCATTGGTATTTGGGTTGATCTGTAAATTTCCCACCTTTGTAGGAATTTCCAGTTCACAACTTGGCTGCCACATATCCTGCTTTCCAACTGTGACTTTGAAAGTACTTTTCCGGCCATGTGGCAATTTGGCTGCACTCTGAGGTACTGGAAGCCGACAAATCAACATCTTCCAGACCTGGTGAGGAATTTCTCTACTGGGAAAGGCAGAATTATGAATTAAACATAGCCAGTCCATAATCGTTTCTGTCTTCAGCTGCACATTAGGTTGCCATTTCAGCCCACGTACTTTCATGGCCTCCAACATGGTGCTTATTTTGGATCTCATTGGAAGGTCCATGCAGCATCCTTACTTAGCCATCTCTTTAACCTCCGCTGTGACAACGTAACCTATTTTAGATCTGCTTTAGATTTTTAGGGCTGAGTCAACATGTCTTCGTCAAGGGGAAGTCATGCCTGACAAATCTGTTAGGATACTTTGAGGAGGCAATGAGCAAGTTAGACAAAGGAGGGTCAGTGGACATGATCTATTTGGATTTTCAGAAGGCCTTTGACAAGGTGCCGCACAGGAGGCAGCTACATAAGATAAGAGTCCATGGTGTTCGGGGCAAGGTACTGGCACGGATAGAGGATTGGCTAACTGATGGCAAAAGGCAGAGAGTGGTGATATAGTGTCTTTTTCATGATGGCAGCCTGTGACTCGTGGTGTTCCACTGGGATTTGTGTTGGGTCTACAACGATTCACATTATACTTTAACAACCTGGGACAAAGAAACCATTAACTCTTCCTGTCTAATGCCACACATCTATTGATCAGATTAACGTCGACTCATTTTGGGATTTCATTTTTTTTTCATGCTGCTCTTGTTGCTCCTCAGAAAACTGATATGTGAGTGCTGAATAATTGAACATTTCCAACAGCCTGCTTGCAGCCAGCCTGTCTCTGGAGGCTCTCAACCAGCCATCGTTATGATGCTCAGATATTATTTTTTGTAACACAATCTCACTCCTTTCAGGTGCTGCTCAGTAGAGTTGGAAACTCGCCACCATCGACAGCACCACCGACGAGCTCCCCTTGTGTAGTGCCAGTTTGAGACTGCCCAACTTTACATTGAGTTCTGTCATCCAAAGGCCAAAGGGGGTCAGTATCACGGGGAGTGTTGCTGAACAAGGAGACCTAGGGGTGCAAGTGCGCAGTTCCTTGAAAGTGGAGTCACAGGTAGACAGGATAGTGAATAAAATGTTTGGAACACTTGCCTTCATTGGTCAGTGCATTGACTATAGGAGTTGGGATGTCCCGCTGCAGTAGTACAGGACATTGGTGAGGTGACTTCCAGGGTACTGTGTACAATTCTGGACACCATGCTGTAGGAACAATGTTGTGAAACTTGAAAAGGTTCAGAAAAGATTTACAAGGATGTTGCCAGGACTGGAGTTATTGGGAGAGGGTAAATAGGCTGGGTTATTTTTCCCTCTAGCGTCAGAGGCTGACAGCTAATCTCATAGAGGTTTCTAAAAACACGAGGGGCATGGATAGGGTGAATAGACCAGGTCTTTATCCCGGGTGGGGGGAGTCTAAAATTAGAGGCCATAGGTTTAAGGTGAGAGGGGAAGGATTTAAAAAGGACCTGAGAGGTAAATTTTTTGTGCAGATGTGGTGCGTGTATTGAATGTGCTGTCAGAGCAAATGGTACAATAACAACATTTATAAGGCATCTGGATGGGTATATGAATAGGAAGGGTTTAAAGGGGTATGGGCCAAATGCTAGCAAATGGGACTAGGTCAGATTGCGATGTCTGGTCGGCATGGACGAGTTGGACTGAATGGTCTGTTTTCATACTGCACATCTGTATGACTCTATGTGCCCTTCATTTCCCAATGAGATTTGCGATTGTTTCTTAGTCATTATAACAACCAAATTTTGAAAGCAGTTCACAATGTTTTATTGAGAGCATGTGACATGGATTACTCTGGACGCATTTCACATGATTTCATGCGACAGCCTATCTTTGTTCTTCATTGATGCCAGTGAGGTCTAGTTGTATTGCTATCATTATTGTGTTATGTGTTTATGTCTCACTTCAGTTACTTGAGTGCATTATACAGGCTGACACCCTAGGGCACTACTGAGACAGCCCTGCACTCTCGCAAGCTCCATCTATCAGATAAGACATTAAATCAATGTCCTGCTTGCTATCTCCTAGCACTATGTGAAGAAAAGGGAAGAATTATTGTGAGTTATTGTGGCTCAGTGGTTAGCACTGCTGCCCCACAGTGCCAGAGGCTGGGATTTGATTCCAGCCTTGGGTGGCTGTCTGTGTGGAGTTTGCACATTCTCCCTGCGTTTTCTCCTGGTTGTTCTGGTTTCCTCCCACAGTCCAAAGATGCACAGGTTAGGTGAATTAGCCATGTTAAGTGTGGGATTACAGGGAAAGGTTAGGGGTCTGGGTCTGGGTGGGATGCTGTTCAGAAAATTGGTGCTGAATGGCCTCTTTTCACACTGTTGGATTTCTTTGACGTCCTTGACCAACATTTATTCCTCAGCTCACCTTCCAGAGCAAATTATATGGTAGCAGTCACATTGTTGCTTGTGGGCACTCGATGGATACAAATTAGAATCATAGAGTCCCCACAGTGCGGAATCAGGCCATTCAGCCCATCGAATCCACACCGACCCTCCGAAGAGCATCCCATCCCTGTAATAATCTGGTTGCTTTCACATTGTTGCTCGTGGGCATTTGTTGGACAGAAATTATCTGCTTTGTTTCCTATATTTTGTTGTGTGGGCCTTGCCAGCTCACTACACTTCAAAACTAGCCACAGAAGATGGTGGAATTTAAACTGAATTTGAAATCAGTAAATATTTGGAAATAAGAATCTAATGATGACCATGAATTCATTGTTGAATGTTAGAAAAACCCATCTGGTTCAATAATGTCCTTTAGGGAAGGAAACTGCCATCCTTACCTAGTCTGGCTTACAAGTGGCTCTAGACCCACAGCAGTGTGGCTGACTCTTAACTGCCTCTGGGCAATTAGGGATAGGTATGAAATGCTGCCTCACCAGCAACGCCCTCATCTCCTGGGTGAATAAAGAAAACACTGGAGAGTACTGCTGTCCATGATAAAAGTTGCTGCCCCTATCCTCTCTCTAAGTGTAGATAACTACTGCTTGGCATTGTGTGGTGAAGAAAAAGGTAGAATCTCTTCTAATTTACAAGATATGGCTTACTGCATGTTGGCAACTAGTTACAGATTACATTCATATGGCCACACAGATGATGAGGAAGACTAAGTTTAGGATATGCATCTTTGGCGTTCTGCTACCCACAAGTTCATATGGGAACATTATAGCGGGTAGTGCTTATGGCACTCCTCAGTGTTAAACTTTTATACAACATCTCCACTCAATCCTTCCTCTATTATTTATATTTCACATTTAGGCAGAGAATTAATTTTACCATCTCTCCATGTCCTCCCGCTACAAATCTGATTTTCATGTCATCTGGAGGCTTCATTATTCTCTTTAGAACACCTGCTGTTCAGACTCGGCAGATTTGTGCTTCATTGCTCCCCAGTATTAACGCTTTTAGACTCCTTTCGGATAACAGTGACAAAATTTGAATTGTATTTCATTGGCTGTAAAATTGGGAGAAGTGCTATATAAGTTCATGGATAGAGCAGGGACGGGAATGGTTGTTGCAGGTTCTGGGGTTTAGATGTTTCAGTAAGATGAGGGAAGGTGGTAAAAGAGTGGGAGATGTGTCATTGTTAGTCAAGGACAGTATTACGGTGGCAGAAAGGATGTTTGATGAGGACTCATCTACTGAGGTAGTATGGGCTGAGGTTAGAAACAGGAAAGGGCAGGTCACCCTGTTGGGAGTTTTCTATAGGCCTCTGAAAATTTCCAGAGATGTAGAGGAAAGGATTGCAAAGATGATTCTGGATAGGAGCGAAAGTAACAGGGTAGTTGTTATGGGGGACTTTAATTTTCCAAATATTGACTGGAAACACTATAGTTTGAGTACTTTAGATGGGTCAGTTTATGTCCAATATGTGCAGGAGGGTTTCCTGACACAGTATGTAGATAGGCCAATAAGAGGCGAGGCCACATTGGATTTGGTACTGGGTAATGAACCAGGCCAGGTGTTAGATTTGGAGGTAGGTGAGCACTTTGGAGATAGTGACCACAATTCGGTTACATTTACTTTAGCGATAGAAAGGGACAGGTATATATCACAGGGCAAGAGTTATAGCTGGGGAAAAGGCAATTATGAGGTGATTAGGCAAGATTTAGGATGCATAGGATGAGGAAGGAAACTGCAGAGGCTGGGCACAGTTGAAATGTGGAGCTTGTTCAAGGAACAGCTACTGCATGTCCTTGATAAGTATATACCTGTCAGGCAGGGAAGAAGTGGCCGAGCAAGGGAACTGTGGTTTACTAAAGAAGTTGAATCTCTTGTCAAGACGAAGAAGGAGGCTTATGTAAAGATGAGGTGTGAAGGCTCAGTTTGGGTGTTTGAGAGTTAGAAGTTAGCCAGGAAGGACCTAAAGAGAGAGCTAAGAAGAGCCAGGAGGGGATATGAGAATTCTTTGGCAGGTAGGATCAAGGAAAACCCTAAAGCTTTCTATAGGTATGTCAGGAATAAAAGAATGACTAGAGTAAGATTAGACCTAGTCAAGGACAGTGGGAAGTTGTGCGTGGAGCCTGAAGAGATAGGAGAGGCGCTAAATGAATATTTTTCATTAGTATTCACACAGGAAGAAGACAATGTTGTTGAGGAGAGTACTGAGATATAGCCTATTAGACTAGATGGGTTTGAGATTCATAAGGAGGAGGTGTTAGCAATTTTGGAAAGTGTGAAAATAGATAAATTCCCTAGGCCAGATGGGATTTATCCTAGGATTCTCTGGGAAGCTAGGGAGGAGATTATAGAGCCTTTGGCTTTGATCTTTATGTCGTCATTGTCTACAGGAATAGTGCTAGAAGACTGGAGGATAGCAGATGTTGCCCTCTTGTTCAAGAAGGGGAGTAGAGACAACCCTGGTAATTATAGACCAGTGAGCCTTATTTCAGTTGTGGATGAAGTGTTGGAAAGGATTAAAAGAGATAGGATTTATAATAATCTAGAAAGGAATAATTTGATTACAAATAGTCAACATGGTTTTGTGAAAGGTAGGTCGTGCCTCACAAACCTTACTGAGTTCTTTGAGAAGGTGACCAAACAGGTGGATGAGGGTAAAGCAGGTGATGTGGTGTATGGATTTCAGTAAAGTGTTTGATAAGGTTCTCCACGGTAGGCTATTGCAGAAAATACGGAGGCATGGGATTGAGGGTGATTTAGCAGTTTGGATCAGAAATCGGCAAGCTGGAAGAGGACAGTGGGTGGTGGTTGATGGGAAATGTTCATCCTGGAGTTCAGTTACTAGTGGTATACCGCAGGGATCTGTTTTGGGGCCACTGCTGTTTGTCATTTTCATAAATGACCTGGATGAGGGCGTAGAAGGATGGGTTAGTAAATTTGCGGATGACACTAAAGTCAGTGGAGTTGTGGATAGTGCAGAAGGATGTTGCAGGTTACAGAGGGACATAGATAAGCTGCAGAGCTGCACTGAGAGGTGGCAAATGGAGTTTAATGCAGAAAAATGTGAGGTGATTCACTTTGGAAGGAATAACAGGAATACAGAGTACTGGGCTAATGGTAAGATTCTTGGTAGTGTGGACGAGCAGAGATCTCGGTGTCCATGTGCATAGACCCCTGAAAGTTGCCACCCAGGTTGATCCAGTTGTTAAGAAGGAGTACAGTGTGTTAGGTTTTATTGGTAGAGGGATTGAGTTTCGGAACAATGAGTTCATGTTGCAGTCGTAAAAAACTCTGGTGCGGCCACACTTGGAGTATTGTGTACAGTTCTGGTCACCGCATTATAAGAAGGATGTGGAAGCATTGGAAAGGATGCAGAGGAGATTTACCAGGATGTTGTCTGGTATGGAGGGAAGGTCTTATGAGGAAAGACTGTTTTAATTGGAGAGAAGAAGGTTAAGAGCTGACTTAATAGAGACATACAAGATGATCAGAGGATTAGATAGGGTGGACAGTGAGAGCCCTTTTCCTCAGATGGTCATGGCTAGCACAAGGGGACATAGCTTTAAATGGAGAGGTGATAGATATAGGATAGATGTCAGAGGTAGGTTCTTTATTCAGATTGTAGTAAGGGTGTGGAATGCCCTGCCTGCAACGGTTGTAGACTCACCAACTTTAAGAGCATTTAAATGGTCATTGGTTAAACATATGGCTACTAATGGAATAGTGTAGGTTAGATGGGCTTCAGATTGGTTCAACAGGTTGGTGCAACATCGAGGGCCGAAGGGCCTGTACTGCGCTGTAATGTTTTATGCTCCATGTTCTATGTTCTAAGTGCAAGTGATTTTTAAGTCAAAGTGTGAAAACATGCATTAGTTGGGTGCTTAGCTAATAAGTAGTTGCTTAGTTTGACAATCTTTGAGATAATTAATCATTATCATAACTTGATTGTGATTATGGGATGCTGAAACTGACAACCAACTGGTTAAATGCTCAAGTGAAAGTTAGGTTTAATTTTTCAGGAACTTTATATGTAGCCTGAACTCAGCCACTTCCACCAAAGGTATGGGGTATGCTCGCTGGGAGAGAAACTAATTGACCGTGCCTAGGTCTTCCGAAGCAGGGCTGGAGTTTTTGATGAGGTATGGATGTCAACACACAGAAGAGAAGCTGGGAATGGAGGTAGCTGATGTGGCACCAATGTAGGAGGGCTTCAACCTGAAGGTCACAGCTAGGAACTTTGGCTCCAGGAGATAGCTGTGGACATACAGGATGTTAATGACTTGACATGAGTGTTTGAGGTAAGCCCCCATTTTCACAAATACAATTGTCAAAGACAGTCTGCTGCCTTCATTGCAAACTTGGCACGTAACACTTAATGAACTTGTGTTCACGCAGCCCATGCATTTGCAGTGTGGAGCTGAAGGAACACAGCAGGTCAGTCAGCATCAGAGGAGCAGGAAAGTCAACATTTCAGGTCGACTTTTCTACTCTTCTGATGCTGCCTGACCTGCTGTGTTCCTCCAGCTCCACAGCGTACTGCAGTCTGACTGCAGCATTTATAGTTCTTGCTGTCTCCAAGCCTTTGCATCCTCCATAGACACGGTTTACTGTTCAACAGCAATGTTGAGGGATCATACATACTCAGATATATTTTTCATACCTTTCTAGGACAAGCCAGCAGATAACAGGCAATGGCAAGACTTGAATGGTCACTTGACTGAGGTGGTGCAGACAGCTGACCACAAGTACAGGAAATTGCTCTCCTTGGGGAGGCAATACTGACAGTGCATGTATAACAGGCCAATATGCCTGAAACATTATACAAAAGTACAGGACTTTGGGGATTGTTCGGAAGAATGAGACAACTGGAATACTGTCCTGCTTGTATGACTTTTGGGACCAAATTGCCTCCTTTTCAGCTACAATTTCTCGTTGACTCTGCTATGGTCTGTTGCTTGGCGTAGAGTTTGGAACACCAGTGGAAAGCCTACTCAATCCCTGCCATGTATCCTCCCTTGGAGCCTGAGCTCAGGTTGGTGACTGAGTCCACAGTTTCAACTGCAGTCCTTGCATCTTCCATGAAGTGACAAATGGCTGTAATGGAAACTCAACTAGCATCATGCCTTTGGACTCCATGGTTGGAAGGTGTGGTGCCTCAGGAATCTTAAAACAGGAGCCTACTGGCCTCCATTTCCTATTGTCAGTGTTGCTGCTCCCTTTTCCTTGCTACTCCATAATTTCCACGTGCTGATGGCTGTCACGCTGAGATGGCACAGTCTGAGGGGTGTAAATCATGTGGACATCCCAGATGCTGATCCTTAACAACAGCTAGCTCAGCTGCAGCTATCACTGGGCTGCACTTTACTGAGGAATCAGGATTATGCAAGAGCAAATGTAGATGATAGCCACTAAGGAGGTGAAGGAATAGTCAAAATACCAATGATAATGATGATGGAAATTGGTAGAGTTGGAAGCAGTAATTTTGTTTTTACTTCATGGACAGGAGGTGTAACTGATATAGAAACGGAAAATGCTGGAAAACTGAGCAGGTCTGGCAGCATCAGTGGAGAGAGAGAAATAGTTTACCTCTCGTGTCCAATGTAACCCTTCTTCAGCACAGGGCAACAGATTCCTGCAATATTGCTTCAGTAAAGAACAGTCTCTTCATGAACTGGTCTTGGGCCACGTGCACATGGGATCAGTTTGATTGACATTACTTGTCTTTTGCAGCCATTATTAGCATTAATTTATAATGTTGACTGACATAATCAGGATTACTTGCTTGCCAGGATATTTAGTTAAGACAGCTGGATAATGTATGATGTGCACATTCTGAATTATGTAACAAACAGGTGCCTTTACTCTGCAGTGTGTGAAGATCTGTTTAATGCTATTGCTCCTTGCAGGTCTCGCATTATCCACAATGAGAGCCCATTCCCTCACAGAAATGAAAATACTTCACATGTCAGATATGGGCATCCAGTTTTCATTTTGATTGCACACTTGTGATTTAGATGAAGTTGCGAGAGACGGCTTATGGATGCGCAACCATAATATGATAGTACTCTTTATTCAGATGGAGAGTGAGGTAGTTGACTCTGAGCTAGGGTCTTGAATCTGAGGGAAACTATGATGGTTGTGATGGATTGGGCAATGTTATTCAAAGGAATGGCTGTGGATAGGCAATGGCAAACATTCAAAGACTGAACAGGTGAACTTCAAAAATTGTTTATCTCTGTCTGACACAAGTTTGCAAAGAGAGCAGTGGCTTCTGAGGGAAGTTAGAGGTGATAGCATGTCATGTAAAAAAAAGATATATTAATTGCCAAGAAAAAAAGCCGTAGACAAGAGGATTGGGAACAGATTAACACTCAGCAAAAGAGAACCTGGGGATTGATTAAAAAGGAGAAAATAGAGCATAACAATAAACTTATGGTGAACATAAGAACTGACCATAAACATTTCTATAGGCATTCAAAAAGAAAATGATTGGTGAAAACTGTCTGTAGGCCCCTTATAGTGAGAAATGGGGAATTTATTGTGGCAAGCTCAGAAAAGGCTGACAAACGAAATTCATACTTCACTTCTGTCTCCACAAAGGAGGACATGAATAACGTACCAGAAATCAAAAGGAACACAGCGGGGTAATGAGAAGGAGGAACTGAAGTGAACCTGTATTAGTAGAGAAACGATGTTGGAGAATTTTATGCAGTCGAAAGCTGCTAAATCCCCAGGGCCTGATAATCTATATCCCAAGGAAATGGCCCTAGATATAATGGATGCATTAGCGGCCATCTTCCAAAATTCTTTGACTCTGAACCAATTCATACAGATTGGAGACTAGCTAACCCCATAATGTAAAAATGGACATGGAGAGATAATGGGTAATTATTTGCTGGTGAGTCTGATGTCAGTGGTAGGGAAGATGCTTGAAACTAGAGTCCGTTATCAATCATTTTATAACAGGACACTTTGAAAACAGTGTTAGAATCAGGCACAGTTAGCATGGATATAATGAATAGAATTGATCAGGGGAAGCCAATGGATCTAGTTTACTTGAACTTTCAGTAGAATTTTGACCAAGTCCCACGTAAGAGATTAATGTGTAAAATCAAAGCATTTGGGATTCGTGTTGTCTGTTGAGATGGACAGAAAATTGATTAGCAGGCAGGGAGAGTGCAGCAAAGTTTTATCAAGTTGCTTCCTGGGGATGACAGGACAGATGTACAAGGTGAGGGGGATTCGGCTGGCTCGGACTGTGTTTGCTGGAGTTTGGAAGGAAGAGAGGGTGTCTCATAGAAACATAGGATTAGACGCAGAAAAGATATTCCTGGCGGTGAAAGTGTCCAGGACCAGTAGTCATAGTTTAATGATAAGGGGGTAAACCTTTTTGGACATAGGTGAGGAGAAATTTCTTCACCCTGAGAGTTGATGAGCCTGTGGAGTTCACTACCACAGGAAGTAATTGAGACCAAAACATTGTATGTTTTCAAAAAGGAGGTAGTTAAAGGTTGAAAGGATCAAGGGATATGGGGGAGGGCGGGACTAGGATTTTGAGCTTGATGATCTGCCTGGAGGGGTTGAATGGACCATCCCTGCTCCTATCTTCTGTTCTCAGCCCTATCTGTTTTGATCATTCTCACATTCCCACTCAGCCCTCTCATTTAATGACTTATTTGCTCATTTCCCAACTTTAAACTCCAAGCCCCAGGCATACAACAGCGACATTGAAAGATTGTTCCCCCTTATTAAAGCCAGGACAGTGGTAAAGTTAAATCTGATTTCTCTCCATTGAATCTGCCAGACCAGCTGAGCTTTTCCAGCAATTTCTGTTTTTGCTTCATACAATTTTGACTTGACTTCTTAATCCCTTGTATTGTAGTCCCAGACAGCAGGGTGAATTTATTTATCTCACTCACTGGCTAGCAGTGTTTTGCCATACTTCACAACTGGAATATCCAGTGAGCAATACTAGAACTGCCAATACCTCTCTGAAAGCAATGATTTATGTTAAATATAAAGGCCAGCATTCCATCAGTTATTTAATTATTTTCTACCTGTGTTCGTGGAGTTTTAAAGATCTGTGCATTTGGAACACTATGTCTCTTTGAATCTTCAGTGCTTCTTTCTAGATTCCCACAAAGAAGAAAGCATTCACACCATTTTCTTTAATCCAAACTGGATGATTTCACTCTTTCCTATGCATAAGTCCATTTTCCCCAGGTTTGTCCTGGCTATTAATCTATTGACATCACTTTGTAATTAATGCTTCCAACTTTACAATTTTCAACATTGCTTATCTTTGTATTATCACCAAACTTGAATCTGCACCTTTCTTTTATTATCCAAATGGATGCAGTGAAAAGGACAATGCCAAAAAAACACAGATTCTGGCGGCTGCTCCATTACTAAGATCTGTGACATTTTGTACTCCTTTTCTTCCATCTTGCTGTTCCTTACCTCTTTGGTAAATAACCATGGCAAGTTAGGGATACAAGTTCATTCTATATTGAGAATCACAAAACTGTTTCAATATAGGAGGTTATTTGGTCCATCATGTCCACACCAGCAATCCACAATGTGAAGTCAATCTATTTCAAGGGTATTGCTCTCATTGGAGACAGACAACCAGTGATGGTTTAATGTGAGGGTCACCACATCTCAGTCAAGGGGACAGGTTGAGAAGAAGGGATCGTCATTGAAATCTCAGTGGTTTGGGAGTTGAATCCATGTTGCTGCCATCACTCTGTGTCACAAGCCAAGCTAACTAACATCAATCCACAGTGATATTGCATGGCTTTCTCCCCATAACTCTGCATATTCTTCCTTTTTCAGGTAACTGTCCAGCTCCCTTTTAAATAATTCCATTGAATCTGCCTCTGCTACACTCTCTGGCAATGTATTACAGATCCTACCACCTTGTTGCGTGAAAATGTTTCAAAACATTTTTGCTTCTTTTGCAATTATTTTAAAACTGCACCATCTTGTTATCAATCTTTTACAAGTCGGAATGGTTTCTCACTATCTATTCTGCCCAGAATCCTCATGACTTGAATATTTCAATTAGCTCTCTTTTCAGCCTTCTCTTTTCCAAGTAAAACAGTTCCAACTTTTCTAACCTACTGTCAGAATTGAAAATCACCACTCCTCTGTGATGCTGCTCCGGTATTAAGAGGTGTATTTTATCCAGGTTTAATTTAAGAGAGAGATTGAATGAGTGGTGTTGAGCAGGCTGCTTGTGAGGCCTTGGGATTTTTTTTTAAAGTTGGAACATAGAAGCAGCTTGGATGGGTGTGACCAGCTCTCACAGACCGGGATTTCTAATTTTTATATATTTTAGCTTTGAGATTTAGCATTAGTTGCTGTTAGAGTCTCAACAAAGTTGTAAATATCGCCTGGCTGCTAATCTCTATGAGTTTTTACATGATATTTTCTTCTCTCACTGCACTGCTGGGTTGCATGTGGGACAATCTGATTTCTGAATTTGCCAAGAGGTGTGTTTATAGGATGTTACTATATTGGAATAATTAATTAGTAACTATTATTCTGTTAAGTTTTTCAACAGAGTTGTTATTCTAAGACCTTCTTTCTTTTGTAGTATTTTAACTACTGTTTGAATAAATTATATTTTGCTTAACGTTGAGTAGTTTGACCTGTTGAATTACAACTGAAACACAACACTTTATATTTGCCTTTAATAAAAAAGAAAAAGTTAGGGTCTGAGCTACCCGCTTGACATATTTTGAGGGGATCTGGTCTGCTCCATAATGCCTGAGCCATTCTTACAAACATCTTCTGCACCATATCAGAGCCTTTGCAGGCCAAGCAGCATCTTAGGAGCAGGGATGCTGCTTGGCAATCTGTGTTCATCCAGCTCCACACCATGTTGTCTCAGATTCTCCAGCATATGCAGTTCCTATTATCTCAGGGCCTTTACAACTGTCTGGCAGGCAGAGCTGAATGCAATGCTTCACTTGAAGCTGGACTAGTGTCTGACGCACGGTCAGAGTTGTGTGATTGGTTTTGCGACTGTGACCCAAGTCATAAGTTACCGTCCTGACCTGACTGCTTTTGTGGGCTGTCATGCTGTTTGGAGGTTTCCCACAATTTGTTGCCCAGTCTTCAGTAGAGTATCTTTCCACATTACCTTTGATTTTGTCTAAATTTAGATCCTTAATCAAAAACAGAAGTTGCTGGAAAAGCTCAGCAGGTCTGGCAGCATCTGTGGAGAGAAATCAGAGTTAATGTTTGAGGTCTGCAGACCCCTCCTCAGATCTGCCAGTTATAGAAAATGTTATTTCTGACTTCTCTCCACAAATGTGGCCAGACCTACTAAGGTTTTCCAGCAATTTCTGTTTTTGTTTCTGACTTCCAGCATCCGCAACTTTCAGTTTTTGTGTCAAAACTTAATAACTGCTTCATGTTTTCTCTGTTTCAAACATAACTTTTGTTAAATGTCTGTTAGCCATTAGTTTGTTAACTGTTTGGGTGGCACGGTGGCTCACTGGTTAGCACTGTTGCCTCACAGCACTAGGGACCCGGGTTCAATTCCAGCCTCAGGCAACTGTCTGTGTGGAGTTTGCACATTCACCCCATGTCTGCGTGGGTTTTCTCCCCACAGTCCAAAGATGGCAGGGTAGGCAGATTGGACATGCTAAATTGCCCGTAGTGTTCAGGGAGGTGTAGATTAGGTGGGTTATAGGGGGATGGGTCTAGGTGAGATGCTCTGAGGTTTGGTGTGGACTTGTTGGGCCAAAGGGCCTGTTTCCACACTGTCGGGATTGTAAATCTGATTCATCAGCCATTTCTAAACCTGAAGTAGTCTGAGGTGTGTTATGGCAGAATGTTGTTTTGAACACATTAAAAAAAATGAGCATTTTGATGTGAGGTTGTCTTTGTGTCCTAATCTGGAAATCTTGCATTTAAACCATTCTGCTTTCACTGCACTGTTTAATCTCTGCAGGACAATTCACTAATTCACATTTGTTCCCAGGGAGTCTTATTTATAGACAGCTGTAACTGTAGTCTCCATGTCCATTTCCTAATTTACCTACGTCTCCAATAACTTCCTAGCTCTTGTTACATTGCCTGATAGAATTATAATTGTCCTCAATCACTAATGCTACTTGATAGCTTTTATCAAGACCTGTAGACCTTGTAACCTGGCAGATTCAGTTCCCAGTGAGACCATAATCCATAAGATATGTGGGAGCAGAAATAGGCCATTTGGCCCATTGAGTTTGCTTCACCGTTGAATAAGAACATGATTGATCATCGTCAAGTCTCGTTCTTAGTCCCCTTGGGCCTTTTTGTACCTTCCAAGTTGACATTGTAACTGCAGCTCCATCAATTTGCTCCAAATATTCAGAATTGCTGGAAGTAGCCTTCTTGGCTCAGCTGATTATTTTGTTGGAGAGTTTATATGAAGGTACATTCTCACCCAAAGTGAAATGCAGGTTTTTTTTTTAAATGGGCACTTATGAGGGAATGCCATTGTCTTTGAGCCCCCTTCATGACCCTTGATGGTGTCTTCCCAACTTCAACACCATCACCATGAAAACGTCTTGCACTAATTAAGGGCCCATCATGAGGTGTTACAGTGAATAAGGATTATCCAGGGGAAGTCACTCAGTTTTGTCTTGTGCTTTGCATCGTCTTGTAGGTGAAGCCCTCAGATGCTGTCCTGAACTGATTGCTTTGAAGGAGAGCTCTCACACAGTTTGGAAGTTTCCCAAAGGAGCAGAAGTTGCCTGTACTTTGACACCAGTGTTTATGTAACTGCGTGTGTGCAGATAGTAGCCTAAGTAAGTGAGAAGACTAATTCAAAGGTGCAGAGAACTGACAAGGTGTAGAGCTGGATGAACACAGCAGGCCAAGCAGCATCAGAGGAGCAGGAAGGCTAATATTTCAGGCCTAGACCCTTCTTCAGAAATGGCCTGGATATCGCTTTGCAGAACACCTACATTTGGTTTGCACAAAACAACTGTACCTCCCATTTCAACTCCCCTCCTGTTCCTCAGACATGTCTATCCTGGGGCCTCCTTCAGTGCCACAACAATGCTACCTGAAGGTTGCAGGAACAGCAATGCTTGGGAACCCTGCAGCCCAATGGTGTCAATGTGGACTTCACAAGCTTCAAAATCTCCCCTCCCCCTACTGCATCCCAAAACCAGCACAGCTTGTCCCCCGCCCCCCTAACCTGTCCTTCCTCCTGCCTATACCCTCCCTCCACCTCAAGCCCCACCCCCATATCCTACCTACTAACCTCATCCGGCCCCCTTTACCTGTCTGTCCTCTCTGGACTGGCCTATCTCCTCCCTACCTCCTCACCTACACTCACCTTTACTGGCTCCACCCCCCACCTTTGACCTGTCTGTCTCCTCTCCACCTATACTCTCCTCTATCCATCTTCTATCCGCCTCCCCCTCCCTCCCTATTTATTTCAGAACCTCCTTCCCCTCCCCAATTTCTGAAGAAGTGTCTAGGCCTGAAACGTCAGCCTTCCTGCTCCTCTGATGCTGCTTGGCCTGCTGCGTTCATCCAGCTCTACACCTTGTTATCTCAGATTCTCCAAGAAAAAAAGGTACACACAACAAAGCTGTAACTTAATTTTGTTCAACTTTACTTGATTGGATTTTTAGTTGAGCTATTTTTTAGTTCTTAACCTTCATCCTAAGCCTCTTTTATATTTGATGCATAAAAACTGCGGAAAAGCCGTAGCTAAGGAATGAACTCCTCTTGTTTATTCCCCAGCAACTCAAATCGCAGATACATCAACTGAAAGTAGCTCCAAAGTCATTCCTGGCCTCTTAATCTAACCTTTCACCCTGGGCCTATTAGTAGTAATGGTTTCAACCTGGGGGAGGCGAAAAACCAGAGCAAAAACCTTTTGGCCAATTGTAGGAAAAGCTTTGGAAAATTCCTCCCCGACCCCCTGAAGGGCGATCAAGCAAAGCTCCAGGAGACCATGGTTGCCCATGGTACATTACTAATAAACTCCATTTAACCCTGTTCCCTCCACCCTACCCCCCACTACCTTCTCTCTCCCTTTGTTTCCCCCAAGGTTAATCAAATTTAATATGAACACTAGTAAGGAAAATGATGTCAACTAGAGGCAGAACCTCATCGGAAATTAATACTGCCTCTTCAAAATGTCTAGCTTACTTGAGATTTCTCAGAGTAATGTAAGAAATGGTGTAAGCTGTTAGAAGTAGCTGTAATGGCTAATCGAATTATGGCCTTAATTTCATTGTCTGCTCCCAGACTAGAAACCATTTCACCCCTCCCCCCGCCCCAGCTCCTCCCACAACTCTCGATTTAATGAGAACTCCTCATCCATTCTGTCTTCCAGCATTCTTACTGTCTGAGCCTGCCTAATGATTTTTTACAGCATTATTTCATGCTTCTGCTCCTAACTGATCCTTGCCTAATGCCAAGGGGTTTTACATTTTGTCAGGCTCTGTACATGTTTGCAAACTAGTTGGAGTCTAAACCATCTGCCCCCAGAAATCTGCATTTATAACTGGGCAAATGTGAAGATATGATAAAAGCAGTACTACTGCATATGATGGGAGTCTTCCTAGCCCTAGAAGTTATGGAAGTTTTGTTTCTGCAAGGCTCCCTGAAAAAGAGGAAAAAAATGTTGTCATTTCAAACCAATATGATTCATTACTATAACACATAAAACTGAAGAGATAACACTAGTAGGCATCCAACACTGACAAGTCAATAGCTAATATACAATATCTTGCAATGATCTTGAGCCTACCCTACTCCCTCTTTCTGTCCTGTTTGCACCAGCCTTTGCTGGGAAGGCAATGGTCTAATGTTATTATTGGACTATTAATTCAGGCACCCAGATAATATTCTAGGGACTCAAGTTCAACTCCCTCCAAAACAGATAGTCATACAACATGGAAACAGATCCTTCGGTCTAACTTGTCCATGCCAACCCCAGGTTTCCTAAACTAAACCCATTAACCTGCATTTGGCCCATATCCCTCATAATCTACCCTATTCATGTACCTGTCTAAATGTTGCAACAATAGCCACATCTACTACTTCCTCTGGCAGTTTGTGAAATTTGAATTCAATTTTTAAAAAGTCTGGAATTAAGAATCTGCTGATGACTGCCAGGATGTCAGAAAAAAACCTATCAAGTTCACTAATATCCTTAAGGGAAGTAAACTGCTATCCTTATCTGGTCTGGCCTACACGTGACTCCAGACCCACAGCACCATGGTTGGCTCTTAACTGCCCTCTGGGCAATTAATAAAGGCAATAAATACTGACCTAGTCAGCGATGCTTCATCTCATGAACGAATTTAGAAAAAGCCGTCAGAGATTATCTGTGATAATGGGAACTGCAGATGCTGGAGAATCCAAGATAACAAAGTGTGGAGCTGGATGAACACAGCAGGCCAAGCATCATCTCCAGGAGCACAAAAGCTGACGTTTCGGGCCTAGACCCTTCATCAGAGAGGGGGATGGGGTGAGGGAACTGGAATAAATAGGGAGAGAGGGGGAGGCGGACCGAAGATGGATAGAGGAGAAGATAGGTGGAGAGGAGAGTATAGGTGGGGAGGTAGGGAGGGGATAGGTCAGTCCAGGGAAGATGGACAGGTCAAGGAGGCGGGATGAGGTGGTAGGTAGGAAATGGAGGTGTGGCTTGAGGTGGGACGAAGGGATGGGTGAGAGGAAGAACAGGTTAGGGAAGCAGAGACAGGCTGGGCTGGTTTTGGGATGCAGAGGGCGGAGGGGAAGAGCTGTGCTGGTTTTGGGATGCAGTGGGGGAAGCGGAGATTTTGAAGCTTGTGAAGTCCACATTGATACCATTGGGCTGCAGGGTTCCCAAGCAGAATATGAGTTGCTGTTCCCGCAACCTTCAGGTGGCATCATTGTGGCACTGCAGGAGGCCCATGATGGACATGTCATCTGAGGAATGGGAGGGGGAGTTGAAACGGTTCGCGACTGGGAGGTGCAGTTGTTTATTGCGAACCGAGCAGAGGTGTTCTGCAAAGCGGTCTCCAAGCCTCCGCTTGAATTCCCCAATGTAGAGGAAGCCACACCGGGTGCAATGGATACAATATACCACATTGCCTCCATTACCTCCATTTCCTACCTGCCACCTCATCCCGCCTCCTTGACCTGTCCGTCTTCCCTGGACTGACCTATCCCCTCCCTACCTCCTCACCTATACTCTGTTCTCCACCTATCTTCTTTTCTCTCCATCTTCGGTCCGCCTCCCCCTCTCTCCCTATATGTTCCAGAACCCTCACCCCATCCCCCTCTCTGATGAAGGGTCTAGGCCCGAAACGTCAGCTTTTGTGCTCCTGAGATGCTGCTTGGCCTGCTGTGCTCATCCAGCTCCACACTTCGTTATCAGAGATTATCTGTGTTGTGTGTGGCGCATGGTGACATCTGAATTCTTCCTTCACTACAGCAAGATAGGAAGTAGGGATGGGTCTTTCTTTGAGGGCATCCCAAGTCCAGGTAGTCATGAGAAGAGCCCCCTTGCGCTGCCCTTGCATTTGAACCTGCTGTGAGTTGGTGGATCTGTTAGGTACCAGGGAAACAATGTAACCGAGGCCCATATCACGCACAGTCTGGCAAACCACCCTAAAGTACCCACAAACCAAGTCCAAGGCAGGATCCCATCTGTGACTTCAGAGCCAGTGGGGTTTGGGCATCCCTGACTAGGGAATGGCAAGCAAGCAATTGGAAAAGGTCTCCCCCCGTCACACCTTTGCTCATGTATTTTTTTTTAACCCTTAAAAGGAGCTTTATCTCTTTCACAATAAAGGAGAGCAGGAAATTGCTCCCTCTACACTGCTCTCATGTGTCAGAATTAATTAGGGTGAGTGTTAGCAATTCTTCATCTTTTTTTCTTCCATAATGATGGACTGAAGTCATCTGCTTCCATCATCTTAATCATTCCCCTGAGTTTTCATTGCAGCGATACCAGATACCGGCTGAGAGAAGCCACAGTGTATCTGGTATTCCTGCAGTGAAAATAATGATGCTCAGGTGTGACAGAGAGAGGCCCTGTCTGATCACCCACCTGCTGTTCCCCACCCAAAGGTGCCTGGACCCTGTTGCCTCTGGTGGCACAGGTAGAATCCTACACATGGGCTTGCTGGGTGGGTACCCTAAGGGCAGGAACGCTCAGTGCCAACAGTGCCTGGCAAGACGTCGATCCTAGATCTCACTGAGGCTTGACAGTTCCATCAACTCCAAAAATCAGTCAGGCACTCAGGTGCAAGGACAGCGCTTGGGGGCTCCCCCTGTAACACAAGGCTGGAGTGCCAACAGAGAGCGGCCTAATTCCACTGCCCTGCTCATTCAGTAGTGGAAGAATTCAGTTGTCTGATGTTATGTGAGACATGATCATGTGCATGCCATTGTCACAATTTTCACTCGCTAGACCACCACTCATTACCACAATGTTCATAGTCACGGACGCTTATCCTCACAATATTCATCCACTAGTTAATACATCAACATCACCAGGAAAGAGCTGAAACTTTGTGTGATTGATTCTTTCATGACTTGAATTGATTGGGAGAGGAGCCTAGCAGGAAAGACAGTGGGACAGCAATGGCAGGAGTTTCTGGGAATAATTCGGGAGACACAGCGAAGAGAGAATGCGTGCACAATGTTGCGAAAGGCAATGGGAAGCCAGAGGACTGAGAAGCCTACACAGAAAAACAGAGGAGAACGAAATAAGAAATAGGAAGGAGAAGATTAAATATGAGGGTAAGATAGCCAGTAACAAGTAAAAAAAAAAAAATTGCAAGAGTTTCTTTAGACACATAAAGGCTGAAAAAGAGGCAAGTATGGCCGATGGGCCCCTGGAAAATGACACTGCAGAAGTAGTAATGGTGAGCAAAGACATAGCTGAGGAGCTGAATAAGTACTTTGCTTGAGTCTTCACGGTGGAAGACATGAGTAATTTCCTAAAAATTCAAGAGAGTTGGAGGAAAGAGGTGAGTATGGTGGCCACCGAGGAGAAGGGGCTAGAAAAACTGGAAGTCTGAAGATAGATAAATTAGCCGGACCAGATGGCCTTCTGGTTCTGAAGGAGATAGCTGAGGGAAAAGTGGAGGCATTGGTGGTGATCTTTCAAGAATCATTGGAGTGAGGAATGGTCCCACAGGACTGGAAAATGGCTTGTGTAACCACTGTCACCCCCGACCGCACACCCAACATTTAGGAAAGGAGTAAGGCAAAAGACAACAATTATAGGCCAATTAGCCTGATCTTGGTCATTGGTAAGATTTTGGAGTCCATTGTGAAGGATGAGATTTCTGAATACTGAGAAGTGCATGGTAAAAAGCCATCACAATTTCATTAAGGGGAGATCCTGCCTAACAAATCCATTAGAATTTTTTGAGAAGGTAACAAGCAGCTTAGAACAAGGAGATTCAGTAGATGGTCAATATCTGGACTTCCAGAAGGCCTTTGATAAGGTGCCACACAGAAGGTGACTGAGTAAATGGCCCATCTAGAGTATTGTGAGCAATTTTGGGCTCCAAAAGGAGGAGGTCCAGAGAAGGTTCACAAGAATGACCCAGGAATGAAAGACTTAACATACGAGGAATGTTTGATGACTCTGGGTCTATGCTTGATGGAGTTTCTGGTGCCCTGCAATTATGCCAGTCCTGATTTTTCCGTGCCCATGGTGATCTGTACCCTGTCTTTTTCAGCGTATTGTGTAATCCCTTCAGTTCCTGTTTTATAGAGTCAAAGAGTCATACAGCAAAGAAAGTCCAACCAGTCCATGCCAACCATAATCCCAAACTAAACTAGTCCCAACTGCCTGCTCCTGGCCCAGATCCCTCCAAATCCCTCCTACTCACGTACACATCTAAGTATCTTTTAAATGTTGTGACTATGGTCACATCCCCCACTTCCTCTGGAAGTTCATTCCATATACAAATCACCCTCAGTGTAAAAGAATTGCCCCTCATGTCTTTTTAAATTCTGTCTCCTCTCACTTTAAGTATATGCCCCTTGGTCTTCTATTGCAGATACACATGTACTTTTCCTATATTTACCTCATTTTTGAGTCGTTCTTTAAAAATCATGTAATGTTGAACCATGTTTTAGACCCTTCTTCTGTAACTCTATTTGAACCCTTGCCAGCATTGCCTATCCTGCTTAATTTTATCGTAATTTTTTAATTTTGTGTATTTACGTTTAGACTGCTTATAAGACGATAAGACCATAAGACATAGGAGTGGAAGTAAGGCCATTCAGCCCGTCAAGTCCACTCCACCATTTAAATCATGGCTGATGGGCATTTCAACACCACTTCCCTGCACTCTCCCCGTACCCCTTGATTCCTTTTGAGATCAAGAATTTGTCGATCTCTGCCTTGAAGGCATCCAACGTCCCGGCCTCCACTGCACATGAAATCTTCTTCGCACCCACAACACACACTGACAACATTCACGCTGATAATGTTCACTCTCAATGCTCATTCAGTCTCATTCTCATAATGTTCATTCCCACACTGGGGACATGTACAATGTTCACCCTCACAATGTTCATCCATTTCCACTGTCACAAATTCGCTCGTGCTCACAATGTTCACTCTGATTGCTTCCCCTCAAAATGCTCACTGTCATAATGTTTACGCTCGTGCCATTCACTTACTTTCACTGTCACAACGTTCATTCACATCTATCATGTTAGTGCGCAAAATCTTAAGCTTAATAGAACTTGCTGTTATCATTTCATCTAAATATATCAATTTTCTCCCATCTTATTATATTCCTTGGTAATTTAATGTCATAGTTACTTTTTGCCATCCTTTGTTTTCATTTCTTACCAGTACTTAGTCTTTACTTTATGCACAATACATTTTTCCAACTTCTATTATTCTCAGTCCCCCAAAAATCAGCCTTTCTCCATTGTATTAACTCTTTAGTCTCCCTCTTTTGCCCAATTAACATCAGCATAGTTGAAATTCTGAAAGATTCTGCTGAAGTTTAATCAGTCCCCTTATTTGTCTGCACTTATTTCTCCACTCACCACCCCCCCTTTTACTAATAGATGGTTTTCTTTTTTACTAACTTTTATCTTTTATATTGATTGCTGCTACTATGACTTTTTTAAATTAACTTTTACCTTGTACATTGTTAATAGATATTGCAATTATTCAGTTACAATAGAATATAGTTTCAATAGAATTTCCTAGCACATAATGTGCAATTATCTTTATAACTTTCAATTCTGCATCTCTAACTATCTTACTAAATGTCAATTTTATGGCTGTAATCATCTTTATAAATCTTAATTCTTTACTTCTATTTAATCATGATTATAAATATTCATTCTATAGCTCTGTTAATCCCTTCCACTCAATGTTTACACGGCAATATTCATTCCAATAATGTTTACTCTCAATTTTTAAACTTGTAATGTTCACTCTCCCAATGTTCACTCTCATGCTTACACTATATATTCTCAAAAAAAACACTCTTACAGTTTTCACCCATGTTCATTCATGCAATTTTCACTCTTGCTATTTTTGCACACAATCTCACTTTCAAATCTTATCATTACAATTTTCACATTCACACCATTCACTCTCACAGTTCTTATTTGGGTAATGTTCATACTCAACATGCTACTTGTACAGTGTTCAGCTCCATAGTGTTCCCTCTCTCAATCTCCATTTTTTCAACATGCACTCATGATGTTCGCTCACATGCAGTTCAGTCTCAAAGCACTCAATTCTCAGTCACAAAATCCACACTTACAATATTCACACTCGCAACATTCATTCATGAAAACATTGTGTCAATAAACATTGCAGGGTTGAGCACTGTGGGAATGAACATTGAGAATGTGGCCATTGTCAAAGTGAATATTGTTGGAGTGATTATTTAAGGATGAATATTGTGACAGTGAACTGCATATGAGTTAACATCATGAGACTGAAAGTTGTAAGGATGTTTACTCCTGAAATGTTCACTCACTATGCTCACTCTCCTAATATTCGTTCTCATAATGCTCACCCTTGCCATCTTCACAGTTACAATATCAATACTCACAATACTCTTTTCCACAATATTCTCTCCACAACATTCTTTTCCACAACATTCTATCTGACAATATCTTTCCCACAACATCCTTTCCTACAATATATTTCCCGCAATATTCTTTCCCACAATATTCTCTCAACAATATTCTTTCCCACAACATCCTTTCCTACAATATATTTCCCACAATATTCTTTCGACAATATTCTCTCAACAATATTCTTTTCCACAACATTCTTTCCTACAATATTCTTTCCTGCAACATTCTTCCTACAATGTTCTTTCCCACATAGAGCATTTCCAATTTGTTCTTTTCCACAATATTCATTCTAACAATGTTGATAGACACAATATCCATTCCCACAAACTTCATTTTCATAATGTTCACTTCCATTATGCTCACTGTCTCAGTTTTCACTGTCATAATGTTCACTCCCACAATGTTCATTCTTAACATTGTTCACTTGCAAATTTCATTCTCAATGTTCATTATTTTCCATGTGACCCTCACAATGGCATTTCAACAATGTTCATCCTCACAATGTTCACTCATGTTCACCCCACATGTTCACACTCATGTTCGCACTCACAATGTTCACCTTCGAGGTGTTCACACTTGTTTGCACTATGTTCACACTCATGTGTGCACTCACAACATTCATGCTCACAATGTTCACATTCACAATGTTCATGCTCATGTTCTCACTCAGTGTTCACACACATAAAATTCATATTCACATTCACTGTTGATGACTGCTTACTCACACTCATAATATTCAACACAGTCATATTTGCACTCAGTGTTCGCACTCAGTGTTCACACGTCTTTTCACATTCAAAAAGTTCACTTTCAAAATGTTCACGCTCATGTTGTCACTCAGTGTTCACACTCATAATGTTCACATTCACAATGTTCATCCCCCATGCTTGCTCAGTGTGCACTCATATGTTCACACTCTCAGCATTCACATTTGCAGCGTTCACACTCGCAGTTTTCACATTCTTTTCACACTCACAATGTTCACACTCAGTGTTTACATTCACAATGTTTATCCCTAATGTTCATGCTCACCATGTGCACACTCATGTCCACACACCGTGTTCACACTCATGTTCACACTACAGTGTTCACACTCAGTGTTCATACTTCTTTACACAGTCACAATGTTCACACTCATGTTCTCACTCACAGAGTTCACACATAGCTATGTAAGTATCCTCTGGGCTGTGTGCCAAAGTACATGAGGTCACCTTTCCCTATTATTCACCAAATTCTCAGATATAACTAATTAATCAAAGCTCTTTTCTTATTGTACAGAGCAAGTTAAAAAAATTTTGCAATCTAAAACTAAAAACTAAACTTATACTCAAATATTATGAGGAATATCTAAAATGTACAATGTCAAATGATAAGTACTAATTAAAATTTAAAATAAGACATAGCTTTGTATCTGAGCTTGGCTCCAGGGAAGTGATACTCAAGTTCTTGAGTCCTAAGGAAACAACAGATTGCATTTGGAATCACTGAAGATGAATCAACTGCACATTTGCATGTTTGTTTTTGCGATATAAGTGGTAAGCAAAGGAGAGGTTGAAAAATCCATACAAACCAAACCATCCAACCTCAATACTGAGATACAAGGTGTAGAGCTGAATGAACACAGCAGGCCAAGCAGAATCAGAGGACCAGGAAGGCTGACGTTTCGGGCCTAGACACTTCTTCAGAAAATAGACCCTTTCTGAAGAAGGGTTTAGGCTGGAAATGTCAGCTTTTCTGCTTCCCTGATGGTGCTTGGCCTGCTGTGTTCATCCAGCTCTACACTTTGTTATCTCAGATTCTCCAGCATCTGCAGTTTCTACTATCTCTGAAACAACCTCAATGCTGTTGTGGCCCTGTATTTTTGCCACCTGTTGCTAGGTACAATCACACCATTATGCTGTCAAGTGATGTCACATACCTTATTTAGCATCAAATAATCATGTTTTAATTCGGCCAATGATTAAAAAGACCTTTGTTATTGTTATGGGTACAGGATTCTGAAACAAATAGGAGAGAGGGGGAGGCTCCTCTCTCCATCCCCCTTTTCTGATGAAGGGTCTAGGCCCGAAACATCAGCTTTTGTTCTCCTGAGATGCTGCTTGGCCTGCTGTGTTCATCCAGCTCCACACTTTGTTATCTTGGGTTCTCCAGCATCTGCAGTTCCCATTATCTATAGGTGATAATAAGAGCTAGGAGTAGGAGAGAATGGGTGACTGTGCTAAAAGCAACCCATTGCATGAAAGGACCAGGTGTGGCAGTGGGTATAAGTGGAAGGACGGAATCAGGCTCGAAAGTTATTTGATGTTCAGTCCAGTGGAAAATCAGATGTTGTTCTTCCAGCTTTTGCTGAGGCTCACTGGGGCACTACAGCAGGTGTGCAACAGAGATGCTGGCCAGGGCACATGGTGGTGTGTGAAGTGGCAAGCGACTGGAAACTCAAGGTCATTTTTGGGACACAGCATAGGTGTTCTACAAAGCTGTCACTTCATTGCAGGGGAGACCACATTGTGAAGTATGCACTGCTTCACCTGGAAGGTGTGTCTGAGGCCTTGGATAGAGAGTAGAGATGAAGTAAACAAGCAGGCATTATACCTTCAGTGGTTGAAGGGGAAGGTGCCGAGGAGGTGCTGGCATCGTGGAGGAGTGGACCAGCATGTCCTGGAGGGAATGGTCCATGGAGAAGGCTGAAATGGGAGTGAGAAGAATATGTGTCTGATCGTGGCATCCCTTTGGAGTTATCGGAAATGCTGTCTGACAATTCTTTGGATGTGAAGGCTGGTGGGATGGTAAGTGGGAGAGAGGGGAATAGGTGAGGGAGAAGTTTAGGAGATAAGTGGGACCATGGCACTGGAGTCTACTTGGTTGAGGAAAGAGGTGGATATTTCTGAGCACCTACCAATGGAAGGTGGCATCAACAGGACAAATACAACAGAGATGGAGGAACTGGAAGAATGGGATGGAGTTCTTATAGGAAGCCGGGTGTGAGCATTTATGGTCAACGTAATAGTGGGAGTCAGTGAGTTTGTAGTGGATATTGGTGGTGAGCCTAACCCTATAAAGAGACACAAAGATGTTGAAGTGAACTGAACACTTGGAGATGGACCAGTTGACAGAAGGGTGGAAATTGGAATCGAAATTGACAGCACAAATCAAGTTGTGATGTTACAATGTAAACTCGCATACATAGCAATGTACACCAGGTTGTGTAGTAAGTTATAGGAAGCTATGTAACACTATGTAACATATGTGTCAATTCATTCTCTGGCAACAGTCAAATCTATTGCTACACATGGGTCTGTGTAAGTCTACACCAGGCTGTATAAAGTGTACACTGCTATGTAACAGTCTTTGCCATTGTCTGTAACAATGTATATATTCAACAGCATAAACTGAGCTATGTTCCTTGCATTTATATATTCCTCTTCTCTATTTTAAAACACCAAGCTAGTTACTAAAATCAACAAATGAACTGAACAGCTGAACAAAACTAATAAATATTTAACAAGTATTTTTTAAAAAATTCTCGTAAAATGAGCAAAATCACAACATTGTACCAGGCAAATGCCATCAAAGTTCTTGAGGACTGAGGAAACAATAGATTATGTTATAGAATCACTGAGATGAATCAACCGCACATTTTATATGTTTGGGTGGGGAGTACTAAGGAGGGGAGAGACAGAGAAAAATCCAAGCAAACCTCACCGTGCGGCCTCAGCACTGTACTGTCCCTTATTACGCATTGATAGGTGCAACCACATCACAATGATGTTGTGAGGTCACATGCCTTCCTCAGCAGCAAATAAGGTAATCATGTCCTACTTTGTGCATCGCGATTGGCCAATGATTAAAAATATCTTCGCTGTTGTCAGTTATCCATTGTGACATCAGGTAGCAACTAAATTTTTTGAAAATAAATTGTGGAGGCACCGGGCAAGGGGAGGGTTCAAATACTGAGTGACAATATACACCAGGCTGCATAATGATCAATGTACACAGGGGGCATGTGTCAATGTACATTAGGCACTGGGACAACATCGGGGCTGTCTAATCAGATATGCACCAGATAATGTAGCATTGTATATGAGCCACAACAAAGTAAAACATCAAGAGCATGTGTACCAGGCATTGTAACAGTGTGCAAATGTGGCAACATACACAGACAGGGCTGACTAACAATGAGCACACAGAACTGTGTGTCCATCCAAATATCAATGTAACATTTTACATCGGGCTGTGTTGGAATGCACATCAGACATTATAACAATGTACACTGGGCTGATAACAATATTGTCATCATTGGCTGTCTATAATTTGAGGAAGATGTCCATTCATTTGTAGGTTTTTCCCATAGATCATAATGTGGCTGAACACGCTGATATCTCAATTTTGTGCAAGTGGGGCAGGATGTACTACAGTAGGATCTGAAGTGCAAGATTTGCTTCCTTTTCTTTCTATTTCTGCCTCAACATTAAAGGGATTGGACTCGAAGTATGAGGCAGCTTAATGGACAAGCTGTCACTACTCTACGTTATTAATAGCAAACTCCTTCCAAACATTAATGTCAACACTGCGCTTCGAGGAGGCTTCAGAATGTCTTTGTAGTGTTTTCTTCATCCTTCGTTTTCATAACCATGGTGACACACAAAATTATTGTGACATCATACAGGAACTGAACCTTGCTTTGTGTCAAAAACCTTGTGAAAGTAATATTGCCAGGATATGGGGTAAATAAAAGCAGCGGGAATCATTATAAGGCTGAAGTACCAGCACAAGCATGTATCTTCTCCTCTATCGATCTTCAGTCCGCCTCCCCCTCTCTCCCTATTTATTTCAGAACCCTCTCCCCATCCCCCTCTCTGATGAAGGGTCTAGGCCCAAAACATCAGCTTTTGTGCTTCTGAGATGCTGCTTGGCCTGCTGTGTTCATCCATCTCCACGCTTTGTTATCTAGCACCACATGCTGATTGGCTTTCTTCTTCCATGCCAAACTATAACTGATACTTCCTGGATTAATACAACAAGAAAGGAAAAAAGACCTTTCATAAATGCAATACACATTCACATTCCACCAATTCTGCATCAAGCCTTTCAACCTGCCATCTACACGTCATGATCACTCCCTCGAGATTCTGCAAATTATTTTTGAAATTCTGAAATACTGCGAAGTGGGATTGTATCTCACTGTGAGCATTCGACTAGCTCAATTCATAATAATATCATAGGATTAGGAATTACTGCTGTCAGTCTATTTGTGTAAAAAGCACGTTTTATAATTGTACTGATACAAACTCAATTCACTATAAATGCTCAGGAGCAAAGCAATACCATTAACGTAATGCAGTGTTGGGTCAATTAATACTTGAGAAAACATGAAACTGCTTTCCTCTGTGTAGAAAATAATCTTCTCCAGTTTAATGACACAAATATTGGACAAGACCTTTTAGCAGATGTGGAAATTGTCGTGTGTCTGTGGAAAAAAAATCACTGGTGATTTGTATTTAAGGTAGATTGCCTCTCTCAGTCCTTCTTTCTGCATTGGATCTAAAGGCTTATTTGGTTACTAGTCATAGAGCATGCACCATGCATGAGTCTTCACAAGAAAGGATGTATTATTGACAACAGAATGTAGTTTATTGCATGGTAGCAATGGTATAAGTTCCACTGATTACTTAGAATTATAAAGACTCTCAGGAGCCCTAGATATCAAGTCTAACCCTATTAGGATTTAGAACTAGACTCCATGATTCCTCAAGCAGGACAAGGCAATTATGTGATTAGATGGAGCCTAATGCAACCTCTGTCTTTAATTCTTTCACAGTCTTTGTTTTTTTTTAACATCTCCAAGGTTTTACTCCCCACTGATAACATTTACGCATTCTGGCACAGAACTCCTAGTAACTTCACCACTACCATCTCATCCTGCGGGTCTCTGGCATCACAACTTCAGCCAGCCTGTGCAGGAGATTGACTTAAAGACAGTTGGCACTGATTTTGATCGTCTGTAAATAATTTCTCTGCTGGAAAATCCTCTGTCTCCTGGAAGCCCTTCCCAGAGGATGTTATCCCTGATGAACCCCCTAGTTGGTACTGTTAACTTATCTGGAGGAATTTTAAACTTCTAAATTCCCTCCTCACAGGAACTCTTCCTTGCAGATTTAGATATTTGCCCCATAACATCAGTTTGAGGATATTTAATGTCAAAAATGTCCATCAAGGTAGGAGGCTGCACTGTTGAAACATTTACTTTCTTATCCTGGATTTTATGTCAGGATTTTCTTCTTTGGCACCGTGTCCTGAATCTGTAGACATTGGTCTAGTTTCCACTGAGTCCTCATCCTCCTTTACTCAAAGCAATTCTTTGTTCTCGATCTGCTGACACTGCTAGGTTGAATGTATGTAAATGCTTTACTCTTAAGTTGTTAAGTTGGTTCGATGACTTTATTCGCCTCCTGTGGACTTCTTTCTGGTGGCGGACACATTTTCACTTCCACAATCAAGGCACTGAAGAATTGCAGCTTGCTTAGCACCATCTCTGTGGCAGGTACTGACAATTCATCTTTGCAAGATTAACGACTGAAACATTCTTCTTGAGCATCTTCTTGAGTCAATTCATTCTCTGGCAACAGTCAAATCTATTGCTCCAATACGTATAGTGTGCTGCTCTCTGTCGTCTGAATAACTTCAGTCAAACGATTCACCAATGATTACAGTGTTGGCCATTTTTATTCTCACTACCTATTTCTTCTGACAAACTTTGTTGACTTCTGTCTTCTGAATGTTCCTCATTCATGGTGAAAATATTTTCACCAGTCCCTGCGAAACAATTCTCTCATCCCCAACACTGGTAATCTCAACAGATTCCTTCTTCATGGGTTCTGCAATGAGTCTAGATAGACCAATAAAGTCTTGAACTGTTTGCTCAACAACAGTTTGTTCCTGAACTGATTGCTTTCTTGAAATCAGTGAAACCTTTTCTACCGATGCAAGGATGTTGAGCTCAAGATATGCGTGAACGTTCAGGAGTGAGAAATGTTGATTCTGAATTGGGTATACATTTTCAACTCTCTGACTGTCATTCTGTTGTATTATTTTTGTCATACCTTTAATTTTGGGAGTAATTCTACCTAGATCATATAGCCGTATGACTGTAGGTTTAAACCTGTCCTCCTTCAGTCCTGGTGTTTGAGGTTCTGCTGTTTAGTCTGGCATGTCACATTTCCTCGGCAGAACCTCTTTTCTAGTTCTAGATTCTCTGCCATTTCTACTGACTCACAGAAACTTGTTTTAGTATTTCTAGTTTGTTTTCTCTCATGTTCTGACTTGAGAGGAGATCTAATTCATCTGTATAAGATGCTGAAGGGGACTGACATAGACGTAGAGAGGATGGTTCCTCATGTGCAGTGTGAGTTAACCCATGATTTCCAGGACTTTTATGGGTATATTGACATTTTCTTCATGAGCATGGATTAAAAACTCAAAATGTGGAAGCCAAGCTTAAACTTAGCCAGGCTCTGCGAATTGCAACTGCTGGAAGAGACAGTACTCATCCAGCCAGGCTTTGGACAATAACCCTCTCATCGAAACTGGGCAGATCTGGAGCTGCCTGACCAGGTGCAAATGGGGACACTGTTTCAGAATGAACCATTGTTTATACCTCGAATGAACCTGCTATAGCAGTGTGAGACTGCTCAAGTGAAATAAAAAACATTAAAAAGAGAGACCAGGAATGCAGGAGGCAAGCAAGTAATTTAACAGGGCGTCAGAATAGGCCAAAAAAACAAAGCATGCTGGGAATGCCTCAGCCAAGATAGACATAAGAGACAATTCTACCTGGGGGCAAGTCCACGCAAGATCCAAGCCCAAACAATTGAAACCTCAGAGGCACCAGATCACATCAGGAAATGTGAAAGGGCAATTCAATCCTTCCTGAAAATGACACCAGATGAATGGGACAACACGGTGTGGAGGTGGAGAAACACAGCAGGCCAGGCAGCATCAGAGGAGCAGGAAAGTTGATGCATCGGGTCGAGCCCTTTCTTCAGAATGTCAACTTTCCTGCTCCTCTAATGCTGCCTGGCTTGCTGTGCTCCTCAAGCTCCACACTGTGTTTATCTCTGATTCCAGCATCTGTAGTTCTTGCTATCTCTGACTAGATGTCTGGGGCAGACATGCCTCAATAAGACAAAAGGCCAGGTGTATATTGTGGTATAAAACCAGACTTCCAGGCCCCAAGAGCAGACAGATCAAAGAGATTGCTGTTAAGCTAGTCATCAAGAGCCATTAGCAGCATTTTAAGGTGATAAAACTAATTAATTCAATACCACTGATTGGTCAAGTCCTTAGAAAGTTCTGGAAAGCAACACCAACTCTCCAGCCTACCAACAGCCACATTAGGATACAGCAGTTGCCAGTGCAGAGAATCAAACCCTGAAGAGAGGAACAGACTGAACAATTCAACAGACCAGTATATGGATGATGATGGGATAGTGTAGGGGGAGGAGCTTAGATTAGTTCACAGGTCGGCACAACATCGAGGGCCGAAGGGCCTGTTGTGTGCTATATTGTTCTATGTTCTATGTTCTAAAGTTACGAGTATCTGGGAAGTATTTCAAGTTTCTAAAGAATCAGATAGTTAGCAATAGATTTGTTAAAAGTGCAAAATTTAACTCTTGACCTTTATTGTCTTGAAATAAAGTTGTGACCTAGTTCACTGACTGCAGACCCGTGCTGTGTAATCCTATCCTGGTATGTACTAAAATGTCTGGCTAAATTAATACTGTGTACACTGGTTGAACAGTCTGCAGGGTCTTAGAGACACTGTTTCATCAACCCTGCCCTGTTAGAAAGGGAAGAATGCTATACAGACTTAGTGACACCCAGCTCATTAGGAGGCTAGATGCGTAGTGCGACAAAGACAGCTCTTGACAGCTGAAGGTTCAAAGATATGATCTGTGATCAAATATAGAATGTAGTCACCTGATTGGATGTTACTGTCTCTGCTCGATGCTACTATTGGACACAGGCCACAGAATCTTTTGAGAAAGGGGTGAAGAAGGGGTAAAAGTGATAATCTGAAGCCGGAGCTCTCTCAGATAACAAAATGTGAGGCTGGATGAAAACAGCAGGCCAAGCAGCATCTCAGGAGCACAAAAGCTGACGTTTCGGGCCTAGACCCTTCATCAGAGAGGGGGATGGGGTGAGGGCTCTGGAATAAATAGGGAGAGAGGGGGAGGCAGACCGAAGATGGAGAGTAAAGAAGATAGGCGGAGAGAGTATAGGTGGGGAGGTAGGGAGGGGATAGGTCAGTCCAGGGAAGACAGACAGGTCAAGGAGGTGGGATGAGGTTAGTAGGTAGATGGGGGTGCGGCTTGGGGTGGGAGGAAGGGATGGGTGAGAGAAAGAACAGGTTAGGGAGGCAGAGACAGGTTGGACTGGTTTTGGGATGCAGTGGGTGGGGGGGAAGAGCTGGGCTGGTTGTGTGGTGCAGTGGGGGGAGGGGACGAACTGGGCTGGTTTAGGGATGCAGTTGGGGAAGGGGAGATTTTGAAACTGGTGAAGTCCACATTGATACCATTAGGCTGCAGGGTTCCCAGGCGGAATATGAGTTGCTGTTCCTGCAACCTTCGAGTGACATCATTGTGGCACTGCAGGAGGCCCATGGTGGACATGTCTTCTAAAGAATGGGAGGAGGAGTGGAAATGGTTTGCGACTGGGAGGTGCAGTTGTTTGTTGCGAACTGAGCGGAGGTGTTCTGCAAAGCAGTTCCCAAGCCTCCGCTTGGTTTCCCCAATGTAGAGGAAGCCGCACCGGGTACAGTGGATGCAGTATACCACATTGGCAGATGTGCAGGTGAACCTCTGCTTAATGTGGAATGTCATCTTGGGGCCTGGGATAGGGGTGAGGGAGGAGGTGTGGGGGCAAGTGTAGCATTTCCTGCGGTTGCAGGGGAAGGTGCCGGGTGTGGTGGGATTGGAGGGCAGTGTGGAGCGAACAAGGGATTCACGGAGAGAGTGGTCTCTCCGGAAAGCAGACGGGGGTGGGGATGGAAAAATGTCTTGGGTGGTGGGGTCGGATTGTAAATGGCGGAAGTGTCGGAGGATGATGCGTTGTATCCGGAGGTTGGTAGGGTGGTGTGTGGGGAAACCAAGCGGAGGCTTGGAGACCGCTTTGCAGAACGCCTCCGCTCAGTTCGCAACAACACACCGCCCTACCAACCTCCGGATACAACGCATCATCCTCCGACAGTTCCGCCATTTACAATCCGACCCCACCACCCAAGACATTTTTCCATCCCCACCCCTGTCTGCTTTCCGGAGAGACCACTCTCTCCGTGAATCCCTTGTTCGCTCCACACTGCCCTCCAACCCCACCACACCCGGCACCTTCCCCTGCAACCGCAGGAAATGCTACACTTGCCCCCACACCTCCTCCCTCACCCCTACCCCAGGCCCCAAGATGACATTCCGCATTAAGCAGAGGTTCACCTGCACATCTGCCAATGTGGTATACTGCATCCACTGTACCCGGTGCGGCTTCCTCTACATTGGGTAAACCAAGCGGAGGCTTGGGGACCGCTTTGCAGAACACCTCCGCTCAGTTCGCAACAAACAACTGCACCTCCCAGTCGCAAACCATTTCCACTCCTCCTCCCATTCTTTAGAAGACATGTCCACCATGGGCCTCCTGCAGTGCCACAATGATGCCACCTGAAAGTTGCAGGAACAGCAACTCATATTCCGCCTGGGAACCCTGCAGCCTAATGGTATCAATGTGGACTTCACCAGTTTCAAAATCTCCCCTTCCCCAACTGCATCCCAAAACCAGCCCAGTTCGCCCCCTCCCCCCACTGCACCACACAACCAGCCCAGCTCTTCCCCCCCACCCACTGCATCCCAAAACCAGTCCAACCTGTCTCTGCCTCCCTAACCTGTTCTTCCTCTCACCCATCCCTTCCTCCCACCCCAAGCCGCACCCCCATCTACCTACTAACCTCATCCCACCTCCTTGACCTGTCCGTCTTCCCTGGACTGACCTATCCCCTCCCTACCTCCCCACCTATACTCTCTCCACCTATCTTCTTTACTCTCCATCTTCGGTCCGCCTCCCCCTCTCTCCCTATTTATTCCAGAGCCCTCACCCCATCCCCCTCTCTGATGAAGGGTCTAGGCCCGAAACGTCAGCTTTTGTGCTCCTGAGATGCTGCTTGGCCTGCTGTGTTCATCCAGCCTCACATTTTGTTATCTTGGAATTCTCCAGCATGTGCAGTTCCCATTATCTCTGATACTATTTTAACCCCGGAGCTCTCTCTCTGTTTTTGCACCTTCTGCAACAGCATCTCCAGAAAGACCACCTAGTGAGGTAATTGAACCCCAGAATCAGCCTTAGATGAGAGGGAAAGCCCAAATCAATAACTGCAGATCCTGAAACATCAAGCAACCGAGCAATAGCCTGTCATAAATGTACATATGGAAACTGATCCTTTGGTCCAATTTGTCCATGCCGACCAGATATCCTAAATTAATCTTATCCCATTTACGAGTATTTTGCCCATATCCCTTTAAACCCTTCCTATACATATACCCATCCAGATGCCTTTTGCACCAGCTTCCACCACATCCTCTGGCGCTTCATCCCATTCACCACCCTCTGCATGAAGAAATTGTCCCTTAGGTCCACTTTAAATCTTTCATCTTTCACTAACCTATGCCCTCTTGATTTGGACTCCCAAAAGACCTTGGCTATTCACCCAATCCATGCCCCTCACAATTTTATAGACCTCTATAAGGTCACCCCTCAACCTCGATGCTTCAGAGAAAATAGCCCCAGTCTATTCAGCCTCCCCCTGTAGCTTGAACCCTCCAACCCTGGCAGCATCCTTGTAAATGTTTTCTACACCCTTTCAAGTTTAACAATATATTTCCTATAGCAGGGAGATCAGAATTGAAATCTGTGTTCTGAAAGTAGCTTAAACAATGTCCTGTACAGCCACAACATGACATCCCAACTCCTATATTCAATGCTCTGACCAATAAAGGCCAGTGTCCCAAATGCCTTACTATCCTGTCTACCTGTGACTCCACCTTCAAGGAACTATAAACATGCACCCCAAGGTCTCTTTGTTTGGCAACACACCCCAGCACCTTACCATTAAATGTAGAAGTCCTGTCCTGATTTACCTTACTGTAATATAACGCCTCAGATTTATCTAAATTAAACTTCATCTGCTGCTCATTGACCATTGGCCCATCTGATCAGGGTCCTGTTGTACTCTCAGATGCTCCCTTCAGCAAAGCAATCCTCAGGCAAAGTGCAGG
Organism: Stegostoma tigrinum; assembly: GCF_030684315.1. NCBI lineage: Eukaryota > Metazoa > Chordata > Chondrichthyes > Orectolobiformes > Stegostomatidae > Stegostoma > Stegostoma tigrinum. The sequence goes on along the minus strand of NC_081363.1, from coordinate 76,635,499 downwards.
TAGGAAAAAATAGATAATAAAATGAGAAGCTGGCTGAACACAGCAGGCCAAGCAGCATCTCAGGAGCACAAAAGCTGACGTGTCGGGCCTAGACCCTTCATCAGAGAGGGGGATGGGGAGAGGGAACTGGAATAAATAGGGAGAGAGGGGGAGGCGGACCGAAGATGGGGAGTAAAGACGATAGGTGGAGAGAGTGTAGGTGGGGAGGTAGGGAGGGGGATAGGTCAGTCCAGGGAAGATGGACAGGTCAAGGAGGTGGGATGAGGTTAGTAGGTAGATGGGGGTGCGGCTTGGGGTGGGAGGAAGGGATGGGTGAGAGGAAGAACCGGTTAGGGAGGCAGAGACAGGTTGGACTGGTTCTGGGATGCAGTGGGTGAGGGGGAAGAGCTGGGCTGGTTGTGTGGTGCAGTGGGGGGAGGGGACGAACTGGGCTGGTTTAGGGATGCAGTTGGGGAAGGGGAGATTTTGAAACTGGTGAAGTCCACATTGATACCATTAGGCTGCAGGGTTCCCAGGCGGAATATGAGTTGCTGTTCCTGCAACCTTCGGGTGGCATCATTGTGGCACTGCAGGAGGCCCATGGTGGACATGTCATCTAAAGAATGGGAGGGGGAGTGGAAATGGTTTGCGACTGGGAGGTGCAGTTGTTTGTTGCGAACTGAGCGGAGGTGTTCTGCAAAGCGGTCTCCAAGCCTCCGCTTGGTTTCCCCAATGTAGAGGAAGCCACACCGGGTACAGTGGATGCAGTATACCACATTGGCAGATGCGCAGGTGAACCTCTGCTTAATGTGGAATGTCGTCTTGGGGCCTGGGATGGGGGTGAGATTCTCAAGCATCTGCAGTTCCCATTATCTCTAGGAAAAAATAGATAGTATCTTTAGGCACTACCTTTGTCCAAATGTCAGTGAATTCTGACCAATTGCATATCAAAAGCAGCATGGAAGTAACAAAAAAAGAAATGTAATGTCAATTTTACATTCTTATTTGGCATGAACACCAGATATGGTGTGCGTTTTATAATTTTTAAATTTTCTCTTGGGACATAGTTGTCACTGGCTAGGCCAGCATTTAGTGCCCATTGGTTATTCCTATGAAGACGATTGAAGTCCTTGGATTCAATAGGCCACCTCACCACCTCCTCCTGGGCAAATAGGGAGAGTAGCCAGGGATGTCCTCATACCATGAATGAATGGGAAAAAAAAAGTACAGACTCCATTCTAATAAGTTTAAAGCAGCAACAATATAAAAGAAAGGAAGTCCAACCGGAAAATACAGAAAATAAATTATCCAGCAATACAGACATTTCTTTGCACCTGCATTTTAAAAAAAACATAGGACTTAAATGTAAATATGGGAAGCAAATAACTGAACATTGATCGTTAATCCTTCTTCCAGAGTTTCAGATTTAAAGGAAGAATACATTTTTATTTTGTGGAACAGCCAATAGCTGATCAGGAAAAGCAGGCAGTCAAACTCTCCATTGTTCCAGGCAAAGTACAACCACAAAAAGTCAATTTCTTGGGTATTTCTGATGCTGGCTATAAAGATCCTGAGAAAATGTTCCAGCCTTTAAATGACCAGTATAGTGTTCGAGTCAACTTCAAGGTGCACAGGCTTGAGTTAACTCAGAAGCAGCAAAAGCCAGGTGAAACAATTGACTGATTCATAGGCAGGTATCAATGCAAAAATACAGAATGTGATTCGATTGAAGCTAACATGTCTGAAAGACTTACGAAACTGGTTGTTGGCTCTAACCTCATCAAATCCTGCAGAAAGCACTTCTAACCAAAAACAATGAATTATACCATTTGATGCACTATTGAACAACAGACAGGTTTGAAGCCATTTTTGTGGGCCAGCAACACATTTAGGTTAGGTTAGAAACAAAAACAGAAGTTGCTGGAAAAGCTCAGCAGATCTGGCAGCGTCTGTGAAGGAAAATAATCGGAGTAAATGTTTCAGGTCCGGTGACACTTCCTCAGAACAGGAGTTCTGCAAAAACTAAGGCAGTTGTAACAGGGTCATCAAAACACCCAACTCTTGAATGAATTGTTTGTCTCATCCAGTAAGACAGTGTCCATTATTACCTGACATACATAAGCTATGCTCTACAAGGGAATATTGGGCCCAAATGTACAAGAAGTCCAATTACCCAGAGAAACCCAAAGTATAGCACAATGTCCCACAGCACAATGTGAAGAAGAGTCAACCAAAGACCAATACCAATTTTTCTAAAGTTGCATCCAAGACACATAAGCCTGACAAGTCTAAGAAATATCTGCAATGATACAGCTTACATATCTCAGTCAGTGAGTACATATGGTTAACTTGATATACCACAAAGCTGCCATCAGAAAAGCTGAAGACTTTACTCCCATGCAAGTGATCTGCCTGAGAAAAGGAATGGAGAACATTCACTAACTGCTAAGACTGACACTAATCTAAGTGCAAATATTATCCCTTTATGCATCTGACATGCAAGGTACTCAGGAACTAGTACAGTCCACATAATAAGTTAACAGCTTACAATAGATCCAACATCCCATGCGTTGATATTATTTATCTTAAATATTAATACGGCTCCTCAGATGAGACCTTTAATACCATTGAAACTGCTGATGTGGCTACTATGCTAGTGTGCACATATATATATATGATATATATAGGCTATTACAATCCACGAGGCAACAAATCTGTTATTTGTAACACCAAAGATTTCAGACTGTAACATCAATTCTATCCATGAATTTAGGGGGCAGCACAGCAGTCTCACAGCAGCAGGGACCCAGGTTCGACTCCATGCTTGGGTGACTGTCTGTGTGAAGTTTGCACGTGCTCCCTTGTGTCTGAGTGGCTTTCATCCAGTTAATCCGGTTTCCTGCCACAGCCTGAAGACGTGCCAGGTTGGTAGATTGGCTATGTCAAATTGCCCATAGTGTTCAGGGATGTGCAGGCAAAGTAGATTAGGAATGGGAAATACGAGGTTACAGGGATAGGGTAGGGAGGGGTTGGGTCTGAGTGGGATGCTCCTTGGAGGGTCCCTGATGAACTAGGACTCTCCTGAAATGTAACCTTCAAAGGCAAACAACTGATGATTACTCTAGGCGAAATCTAGACGAGCTATCACTTATTTGTCGGTCACATGGGTGGAGAAATGAACCAAAGGATTGGCATCTGAAGCCATCTATTCACTTGGCATCCATAAAGATGTTGATCATCTGACCAAGTCATGTGAAACATGTCAGTGTAACAAACAACAGAACCCTTAATTCAAGACTGGATATCTTCTGAGTTGTGGTACAAGATTGTGACTGATATTTCCTGTATCAAAGGAAACAGCTGCATTCTGGTGAATGCCAATTTCACCAAATTTCCGTTCATGCCACAAATTGGTAATACTACTAATTCAACAGTTCTTGACACATTGGCTGCCCTATTCAGTATTTCTGGTTTCCTCTGCAAGCTGTGCTTGACATTGGTCAACAGTACACCGGGCAATGGGATGTTCAACAGATTACCTCTTCCCTACACTACCGCCAATATAACAGTCATGCTGAACCCAGTCAAAATTGTAAAATCTAACATAGTCAACCGTAAGGTGATTTGCCATGATTTTTGGGTTTGTTAAATTTGCATGGTGCTACTCAAGATAATGGATTACCCTCAACAGCAGCTCTTAGGTTTGGAGGTCAGATTGTTATGATGTCAGCTGATGAGAACACTAGACAAGTCTGATTGTAGAGTGCAACTTAAGTGTTAAAATATATAAATGAAATGTTTGCAATTTGGTTATAATGGTGATCAATCACTGAATGCATTAACATGATGCCGTCAGTGTGCTTCCAATAAAAGAGCATAAGTTTATCCCTTAAGCATAAAAAAAAATTATGGCCAGTGAAAAGAAAGATTCCATCTGTTTCCCCAGAAGTATGTTTTACAGTCTAGGAACACTTCAGCACAGTCATCCTTCTAGGAACGTGGTTGTGGCAGGGGACAAAATGTTCTCTGCAACTGTGACTAGAGGCCCCAGTGTTGGAAAAAAAAATCTCAGGGTTGGAGAAGAACTTGTAGAGAGAGGGGTGGTGATCCAGTAGTTACCCACACTGGTACCAATGTCTTTGATAGACTAGAGAGGATGCTCAAAGACTTTGAACAGTTGGGTTTTAAATTAAAACGCAGATCCTCCAAGGTACTAAGCTCTGGATGACTGCCTGAGCCACAGGTGAACTGGAATAAGATTAAAACAGTCAAGGCGTTAAGTGTGTGGGTCAAAGATTAGACAAAGAATGGCTTTCAGGTCACGGGCACTGGTGCTGGTACTGTAGTAGAATGGATTAAAAACAGAATTTGCTGGTAAAGCTCAGCAGGTCTGGCAGGAATGATCAAGCGAAATCACAGTTAACATTTCTGATCTGGTGACCCTTCATCAGAACTATGGCTGATTTACAGTATCCACTGTTCTTTTGGTTTTTACTGGAGTACAAGGGAGCTCTTCTGGTGTAATGGGCTTCCCAAACTGTGCTGGGATCAATGTTCTGATGAATCAAGTACCTAGGGATGTGCAGAAAGAGAACTTTGAACTAATCAGAGAGGGGATGGTTTGGGAAAGGAGAAATGTAGGCCTGCAAGGTAAGATAACTTGACAGTATTACAGGGCAGCCACCTGATAACAAAATCACAGAGTGAGACTGGAAGGAACATGGGTAAGCTGCAGTAAATATGATTAAAAAGAGAAAAATAAAATGGTAAAAAGACAAAACTAATGGGTCTTGAATGCAGGTAGCATTCAGAATAAAATAAATGAATAAGTCATACACATACAGGTTGAAGCGTATGATCTTATAGCCATTACAGAGACATGGCTACAAAGAGATCAAAGCTGGGAAATAAATACTCAGGAGTATATGACTTTTCAAAAGAACAGGCAGGAAAGAAAGATGTTGGGCTATCATTGTTGGTATTGAGCAGAGTAAGCATGCTGGCAAGACATTATGTTGAATCAGGTGATGTAGAATTCATATGCGTGAAGCTAAGTAATGAAAAGGGGAAGAAGTTATTGGTCATAGTAGTCTACTGGCACCCTTGCAATAGCTATGTGTTAGGAAAGGAAATAAATCGGGTGATAATGAGGGAACGTAACACAGACAGTAACATTAATTGCAGGTAACTTTAATCTTCACGTAGACTAGGATAGTCAGATTGGCGAGGAAAAAATAGTGACAAAGAAGCGGACTGGGAAAATTGTCTCTCTGCAAAGAGAGTTGAGCAATAATGCCAGATGGTTTAAAAAAGGTTCATGGTTCACAGCGAAGATATATCCCAGTGAAAAGGATTTTAGAAAAAGAACAAGCCAACCATGGTTTACTAGGGGAGTTTATGATAGTGTCAAATTGAAAGAAAAAGACTTATAACATGGCAAAGATTTCTTGCCAGCATGGTTACTTTGCCCAGTCCCAACAATGATAGCCCAACATCCTTTGCTTCCTGCTTGTTCTTTTGAAATACTTTTCACATACTCCTGAATATTTATTTCTGAATGTAGACCAGAGGATTGGGAAAGTTTTAGCAACCAATGAAAGGCAACAAACACAGTAATCTGGCAAGTAGTATCAAGATGGATAGCAAGAACTTCTTTAAAAACCTTAAAAGAAGAGATAAGCGGCACGGTGGCTCAGTGGGCAGCACTGCAGCCTCACAGCACCAGGGACCCGGGTTCGATTCCAGCCTCGGGTAACTGTCGGTGCAGAGTTCGCACATTCTCCCCGTGTCTGTGTGGGTTTCCTCCGGGTGCTCCAGTTTCCTCCCACCGTCCAAAGATGTGCAAGCAAGGTGGATTGGCCATGCTAAATTGCCCGTAGTGTTCAGGGGTGTGTGAGTTATAGGGGGATGGGTCTGGGTGGGATGCTTCAAGGGGCGGTGTGGACTTGTTGGGCTGAAGGGCCTGTTTCCACACTGTAGGGAATCTAATCTATATATAAAAAAGCCAGAATGAACATGGACTCCTGACAGAAAAAAAAGCTGGACAAATAACAAGGGGGAACATGGAAATGGCAAAGGAGTTGAATAAATGCATTGCATTAGCCTTCACAGCAGAAGACATCAATAGCATTCCAAAACTGCTGAGCATCCAGGGCCAGACGAAAACAGGAATTAAATATACCAACGATCTCTTGAGAAAAACTGCTGAGGAAACTAAATGTGTTAAAAATCAATAGGTCTCCTGGACTTGATGAAATGCACATGAGGGTAATATAGGAAGAAACTGTAGAGATAGTAAATTGACTGGTAGTAATCTTCTGGGAATCCTTAGGTTTCGGAAACATCCCACAGGATTGGAAAACTGTCAATGTTGCCATCCACCTCAACTCACCCTCCCACTCCCCGGTGGTATTCTCTGCCCTTAATCTCCTCCACTGTTAGAGTAAGACCAAAAACAAACTGGAGGAAGAACACCTTATATTTCGCCGTGGGAGTTTACAGCCGAATGGCCTGAATCCTGACTTCACCAGTCTTAAAATCTCTCCTCCCCCAACCTGTCCATCTCTGACTCACCTATCCACTCCACCATTGCCAATGACCAACCACAATAATCCCCTACCTGCGTCACCAGCTTCAATCTCTCCACCCCCAACCTGTCCGACTTCCCACTCACCTATCTGCTCCAACCTTCCCACTGACCAACCAGAATAACTCCTACCTGCATCCACATATTTCCATCTCACTTAGCCTCCCCCAGACACACCCACCTCCCCCTATTTATTTCTGGTGTTCGTCTCGCTCCTCAGTGCTGAAGAAGGGTTCCAACCCAAAATGTTAACTTTTCTGCTCCTCGGATGCTGTCTGACCTGCTATGCTTTTCTTGGTCCACATTTTTTGACTCCAGCTTCCAGCATCTGCAGTCCTTTCTGTCTCCATGTCAATATAACATGTTGTAATAACTCAGAAAACCCAACCGGAATGCAAAATAGATTATTGTTAAGCACCAAAATAGAGCAACTACTTGTGGCATAAATAGGCTAGTCCCAGCCTGGCACAGAAAGTTCTGTAGACCCATCTCTGGGTCTGTTTTATAAAGGGTTCAAGTGAAGAGTTCCATCTACGCAGGCATTTTCTGTTACCAAGGGAAATCTTACTCAACAAGTTCTATAGGGAGATTAATTAGTGATTCCCCATGGGCCTTGTAGTGATAATCGGACATAATTACTTAAAAAGGGAAGGAAACAAAAAAAGGTAACCATAGGCTAGTTATCTTAACATTTGTAATTGGGAAAATAAAATATAGGATGTTATATAGGTTAAATATCATATAGGACGTAAAAGCAGTGATAGTAGTAACTGCTGATGCTGGAGAATCTGAGATAACACGGTGTGAAGCTGGATGAACACAGCAGACCAAGCAGCATCAGAGGAGAAAGAAATTTTGACGTTTTGGGTCGGGACCATTCTTCAGAAATGGGGAAAGGGAAAGTGGTTCTGAAATAAATAGGGAGACAGGCAGAGGTGGATAGAAGATGGATAAAGGAGAAGATAGGGTGAGGGGATACAGATGGGTCAAAGAAGCGGGGTTAGAGCCAGTGAAGGTGAATGTAGGTGGGGAGTTAGGGAGGGGATAGGTCAGTCCAGGGAGGACGGGCAGGTCAAGGGGGCGGGATGAGGTTAGTGGATAGGAGATGTGGGTGGGGCTTGAGATGGGAGGAATGGTGGGAGAAATCCCACCTCAAAACCTAACCCCAGCTTCACACCGTGTTATATAGGATGTAAAAGCAGAATGTTTATTAATATATCATATGACCAAACAGAGTAAGCATGGCTTCATAAAAGAGATATCATACGTAACAAATTTACAAGAATTCTTTGAGGAAGTAACATATAAAACGATGGGTAAAAGGGAAAGCAGTAGATGTGATGTTTTTGGATTTTCAGAAGACATTTGTTTAAGTGCCACATACTCGGTTACTTAATAAGATTAACACTCATAGTGTTGGAGATAAGACACGAGCATGGATTGAAGATTGGCTAACTGATAGGCGACATAGAGTTAGGATAAGGGTGGTATTTTTAGGATGGTAACCTGTAATTAGTGGAGTACAAAGGGATCAGCACAAGGGATCACAATTATTTATGATACACAGCATACTTTGATTTAACAAGCATCTTATCAACCAGTGTATTTGATAAACTGTGATCTACTATGATGTCTGAGTATTTATGATGTAACGAAGTACAACAGTAATGCGTACATCCCCTGCATTATATTTCTATTATTTACAGCTATATTGATTGTAATGAGGTCAGCCAAGTGGACTTCATACAATATGTGTCCCCTAATTAGGGCTGTTAACCTCGTTCAATAGGGTAACCCTAGATGACAGATATAAACAGGAATGTCAGAGGTTCTGAGATAATGGGAACTGCAGATGCTGGAGAATCCGAGTTAACAAAGTGTGAAGCTGGATGAACACAACAGGCCAAGTAGCACTTAGGAGCACAAAAGCTGATGTTTCGGGCCTAGACCCTTCATCAGAGAGGGGGATGGGGAGAGGATTCTGAAATAAATAGGGAGAGAGGGGGAGGGGGACCAAAGATGGATAGAGGAGAAGATAGGTGGAGAGGACAGTATAGGTGGGGAGGTAGGGAGCAGCCCAGCTCGTCCCTGCCTCCCTAACCTGTTCTCCCTCTCACCTATCCCCTCCTCCCACCTCAAGCCGCACCTCCATTTCCTACTTAGTAACCTCATCCCACCTCCTTGACCTGCCCGTCCTCTCTACCTCCCCACCAATACTCTCCTCTCCACCTATCTTTTCCTCTATCCATCTTCGGTCCGCCTCCCCCTCTCTCCCTATTTATTTTAGAACCCTCTCCCCATCCCCCTCTCTGATGAAGCATCTAGGCCCGAAATGTCAGAGGTTCTGTTCACTCAGAGGTGACTCTGAGGAAGCCAGACCAATGTCAAACATGCGTAAACAAAGGGTGCCTTGATGGCGAGATCACAGCCTTTGTGGAGTTATTTCAGTGGTGACGAGAGAAAACAATATACTCCTGAAGAAATTTGCTCCTACAGTCATCTGTGAGTTGAGGGCAAACATTTCTGGCATCACGCCATTATTTGGGAAGCATGACTCATTCAGTCTGGCTGTCAAAGACTGGACCCAATATGTGGAAAGAAAGGATATTATTTTTCCCCCAGGCAAATGACACTGGGGTTGATGAAGAGCAATGAGTAATTCTCCTGACAGCTTGTGGACCTGCAGCTTTTTTTTGGTTATTAGGAGGCTCACTTTCCCTGAGGTACTATATACTAAAACCTTTCAAGAGCTGGTGTGTTTAGTTAAGGAAAATTATGATCCCAAGCCTCCTTTAATTCTGAGACGCTATCAGTTTTACTCATGAGCTCAAGAAATATGTCAGGATTTTTGGCAAGGTTACGATGACTGGCAGAGGCATGTGACTTTGGTTTAATCCTTAATGAAATGCGAACAGACTATTTGGGATTAATGATGTAACCACGCAAAAGTACTTACTAGCGGAAGCCCAAATGGATTTCAAACAAGCACTACAATTGTCTTTGACATTAGAAAGTGCATCAAGTGGAGCATATGAGTTGCAGGGTATTCCAGTGATCGTGGTAACCCTTGTCAGTCTGACTGAGCTTGGGGAACACCACTTGAGAGAAGGCAATTGTATAGTCTCACTCAGGACACATAGTAAACAGGTGCACTCTAGGTCAGCTCACAGCAAAACTCCAAAACAAAGCTAAGCCTCGGCCAAATGGTTAATATGCTTTTCAGGACCCAGCTGGTAAGCGGAATCGAGACAGCTAAAGAGTCCCACTTGGCTTGAATTAAGCAAGGGAACTCATAGCCAGTGTCCAGGAGAGTGCACACTGTGGAAAGCCTATCTACGTTTGGGTTAGAACAGTTAAATTGCTTAGCAGCATCCAAATCAGAACCAATCAAAATAAATGGTCACCAGCTTCTAATGGAAGTTGATACTGGCGCAACTGTATTGTTAATAGCAGAGCCACTCTTCAACAAAATTCATTCTGGACTCCAATCCTTAAGTTTGCATAAGACCTTGGCTAGACTGGCAATGTCCAAAGGTGATAATGGGAACTGCAGATGCTGGAGAATCCAAGATAACAAAGTGTGGAGCCGGATGAACACAGCAGGCCAAGCAGCACCCCAGGAGCACAAAAGCTGACGTTTCGGGCCTAGACCCTTCATCAGAGAGGGGGATGGGGAGAGGGAACTGGAATAAATAGGGAGAGGGGGGAGGCAGACCGAAGATGGAGAGAAAACAAGATAGGTAGATAGGCAGACAATGTCCAAAGGTGTTCAGGTTATGTAGGCTGGCCATGCTAATTGCCCATAGTGTCCAGGGCTGTGCAGGCTAGATGGATTAGCTATGGTAAATACAGGGTTGCAGGGATAGGATAAGGTCTGAGTGGGATGCTTGTCGGAGCACAAAATCAAGGCTTACACTCCAATGCATCACTGAGGGAGTACTGCAGTGTTTGAGGTGCAATATTATTGATGGGACATTAAACTGTTTTGAGTCCAATATGACTCTGCTTCAGAACTGCAAAAGAGTCATAACAGACTTGCAACGTTAACTCTGTTTCCCTTGCCAGAGATGCTACCAGACCCACTGAGTTTTTCCTGCATTCTCTGTTTTATTTCTGATTTCCAGCATCCACAATATTTTGCTTTTATCATTCCTTAAGTGTTGTACTCAGCATCGAACATAATACTCCTCTAGCAAAGGTTTAACCAGCTTCCTTAAGTAATACCTGTGCCAGGTATGAATTTAATGAACAATTTCTAAAAGTTTGCTATCAAATTACATTTTGCTGCTTTATTCTAGGTTGTGTGATTCTAATTAGTCAACAGCCTGGAAAATGATAGTCTCATGAATATTATACGGTACAAACTGTAGTGGAAATTGGTCTTGCTTTGCTCTGTCTGAAGACAATGAAATGCAGTTATTATGAGCAGCTCGCAAATGCGCTGTCTATTTTTAGGTTCTCGTGTGACCTGCATTTATACTGAGGGCTGATCTGAAGAGGAAGTTGATAAGGTCAGAGGGAAGATGACACTACCTACAATGATTACTTGCACTTGTATAGCACCCTTAGGATGCTTTTAGGAGTACTATAATAGCTAGCGAAATGGAGGAGTGGGAAACATTAGAGAGGTACAAGTATCATTGTATGAGCACACTAATTCACCCCTTCTGTTGAGATAAGTGGAAAGTAAAAGCTGTCACATTGATTAATTGCTCAATAGACAGCATCACTTAGAACAATTTGTCAAATGCATTTGTAATTATACTGATGCCAACAACACAGGTTTGAAAATTGTTAATCTCCTCAAGGTACATACAATGTCCAATGCCAACATGGTTCATAGTGCTTGAAAAGCTCACCAAATACGAAGGGGATATGGACTTTGGTCAGTCATGTCAGCTAACTCAAAATACCAGCTGTAGCCTGGGCAGAAAAATTCCAGGCTTTGTCATAGAGTCATGCCACATGCAAACAAACCCTTCAGCCCAACCAGTCCACGCCGAACATGATCCCGAACTAAACTCGTCCCAACTTCCTGCTCCAGGCCCATATCCCTGCAAACCTTTCCTATTCATGTACTTATCCAAATGTCTTTTAAACATTGTAATTGTACCGCATCCACCACTTCCTCAGGAAGTTCATTCCACATGTGAATCCTTTGTGTAAAAAAAAAGTTGCCTTCATATCAGAAAGCTGTGCCAACCCCCGAATTAAACTTTTGTGTGAGATCTAGGTTGGCGCATCAATGTTGATAAAAGAACATTGTCTTTCAGATGTGATGAATTGCAAACTGTGAGGACGTTGGTGGGGATCTGCAAAAGGCCACAGGCAGACTGGTAGAGTGGGTGGACAAGTAGCAGAGGAAATTATTGCTGTCAATTGACTTGTTTTGAAAGGAAAAATGTCACGACAACATAAAATAAAAGGCATAATTCTAAAAGGGGTGCAGGGGCAGAGGGTTCTGGAATTGTAAATGCATAAATCATTAAAGGTGACAAGACATGTTGGAGAGAGACGTTAATAAAACATACAATATCCTACACATTATTAATAAGGAAATTGAGTACAAAAGTACAGGCATTGTTTTAACATTGTATAAAACATCAGTTCAGCCTCAGTTGGAGTTTTGCATCCCATATTGTGCACCACGCCTTAGGAAAGGTCTTAAGCTAGGAGAGATGTGGGAAGGTTTCATGAGACTGGTTCCAAAGATGAGGAACTTCAGTAACATGGATAGGCTGGAAATGTTTGGTGTTCTCCTTTGAGAAGACAAAGTTGAGAAGAGGGCTCTGGACAGAGTAGACAGGAAAATTATTCACATTGCTAGAGGGCCAAGGCCCAGAAATCACAGATTTAAGGTAATTGGCAAAAACAGAAGAGTTAACATGAGGAAAAACATTTTCATCTCAACGAGTGTTTAGCATCTGGAATATGCTGCCAGAGAGGTGATGGAGGCAGACTCAATTGAGAGATTCAATTCAAGAGGGAGTTGGACTATGACCTGGAAAAGGAAGAATGTGCAAGGATACCGGGGGTGGTTGGGGGGGGGGGGGGGGAGCGGGAGCAGTGTGGTGAATGTGTGGCATTCATTGACTTGCTTCTTTAGACAGCCAGTGCAAACATGATTAGCTGAATGGTCTTCTTCTGTGCTGTAACCATTCTGTGATTCTGCAATTAATTGTAACAACAATTCTCCTGGGATAGTAGGAACTGTAGAAGCTGGAGAATCTGAGATAACAAGGTGTAGAGCTGAATGAACACAGCAAGCCAAACAGCATCAGAGGAGCAGGAAGGCTGGCGTTTTGGGCCTAGACCCTGCTTCAGACATGGGGGAAGGGAAGGGGGTTCTGAAATAAATAGGGAGAGAGGGGGAGGCAGATCAAAGACGGATAGAGGAGAAGATAGGTGGAGAAGAGACAGACAGGTCAAAGAGGCGGAGATGGAGCCAGTAAAGGTGAGTTTAGGTGGGGAGGTAGGGAGGGGATAGGTCAGTCCAGAGAGGACGGACAGGTCAAGGGGGCGGGATGCGGCTCGTAGATAGGAGGTGGAGGTGGGACTTGAGGAGGGAGGAGAGGATAGGTGGGAGGAAGGACAGGTTAGCGAGGCGAGGACAAGTTGGACTGGTTTTGGGATGTGGTGGGGCAGGGGAGATTTTGAAGCTTGTGAAGTCCACATTTCTACCATTGGGCTGCAGAGTTCCCAAGTGGAATATGAGTTGCTGTTTTGCAACCTATGGGTAGCATCATTGTGGCACTGCAGGAGGCCCAGGATGGACACGGCGTCTGAGGAATGGGAGGGGGAGTTAAAATGGTTCGCGACTGGGAGGTGCAGTTGTTTATTGCGAACCGAGCGGAGGTGTTCTGCAAAGCAGTCACCAAGCCTCCACTTGGTTTCCCCAATGTAGGGGAGGCCACACCGGGAACAGAGGATACAGTATATCACATTTGCAGATGTGCAGGTGAGCGACTTCCTGCGGTTGCAGGGAAATGTGCCGGATGTGGTAGGGCTGGAGAGGATTTTGGACTGGACAAGGGAGTCCAAGAGAGAGTGGTCCCTCCGGAAAGCAGATAAGGGTGGGGAGGGAAAAATGTCTTTGGTGGTGGGGTCGGGTTGCTGAGTTCATCCAGCTCTACACCTTGTTATCTCCTGGTGCTCCTTTGAGGAATATTCTTCCTGAGTGCCAGGTCGATATAATCAAACTCAAATAATCAAACACAAAATAATCAAACTCAAGGTTATTTTCCCTCGGAAAAATTGCATTCTGCACCAGCAGTAAGCACCTTTTTCACATCTCTTCACCAACACATGTTGCTTTGTACCAATAAAAAGTATTCTCTTCATTGACAACTAAAGCAGGTTTTCATGAATTGAAAACCATTGACAGAAATGTGAGGCACTCTTATCACAGGCACAAGGAACCCTCATTATCACTGGCATATGTTGAGCTCACCAACGGGAGGAGCTCTCTCCAACAATTACAGAGGTCCCCAGCACTAATGCTAATGGGTCTTTTCAACACTAGAATGCATTCTCTTCATTAAGATGAGTTCTTTTTCTGGTGAATAAGTCATGCCCAGTAAAGTGAGGGACTCTGTCCACCAGTAGGTAATACCCTCTTTATGAGGCTTCTTGTCATAGTTACATGTGTCTTTTTCTTCGAGAGCAATTACCCTATTCTCCAACAAAATGTGCTATCCACCATGCGAGGGCCTCTGTACACATCATGAGTACTCTTTCTGCTTAAAGGAGATGTTATGGTGTCAAAACCACCTGTAATGTCTTCTTTCACCATTAGGAGGAGTTTTTCTGCCAAGATGAAGGGGGCTGTCTTCAGTAATCAGTTTTTAAATAGGTGGAGATTCTCCCTCAAGAGGAGGATTTCCCTTTAGCAGTAGATTTTCTTTTACATTATTAGATGACCCTTTCACCACCAGGAGGCGCTCTCCAACAGGAAATCCTGTCGGTGTCACTATATCCATCGCAAGATTAAGTAATCTTCACGGATATCATCTTCACTGATGGCAACTGTACTACTTACCATTTAGCAGGGGCTCTCTATATCAATTGTAGGTTCACACAGGCAGCAGGCCCAAATTGGGTTCTGAATCTCTGCCATATCTGGACTTTGAATTATTGCTGTTTTACTTACACAAATGTGGCTTCAGTGAACTTAAGTATGACAACACAGGAAGGGGATTAGTTAACTCAGTTACCTGGACATTCGGTTTGCAATATAGAGTGATGTCAATAGCATGGGTTCAATTCCCTGATCAACTGGCTGAGGTGACGTTTAGGACTCGCCTTCTCAACCTCTTCCACTTACCTGAGGCATGGTGAACCTCAGGTTAAAAAAGAGCACCACTGTGATGCTGAACCATAGCAGTGGTCCCGTAAGGGAGCTCTTGTGGTGCAATGGTAGTGCTCCCCTACTTCTGAGACAGGAGGCCCAGGTTCAAACCCCACCTGCTCCAAAGCGGTGTCATATAAGGATGAGGACAAAATGGGAAAAATGTTGTGATGGCAATAACATATTCCCGGGACAACAATACTGCAATGACAGCGTTCATTCTATACAGACACACTGTGGGCAAGCATGGGACTGTTTCACATCTTGAGCCTGCTTTGTTTGTGATCTTCGCTGTGACTCCCTCGATAGCCAAGATAGCAGGTTTAAAACAGTGAAAATGTTATGATGGCAGTCGGCAGAATTTTATGGAACAATGAGCCATGAAGGGCAGGCGACTGGAGCGTTGGTCAGAGACAACCGACAAGGTGAAAGGCTTAAGGAAATAATTCATGAAAAAAGCTCAAGAAAATAAGACCGCCATTCAAATTCCTCACCCGTGAGGCTGTTTTATTAGCCCCGGTGAGTCAGATCACGTAAACAACGGTCGATTGGCTTGTTTTAATCTGCACAGTTTCATTAACGCAATAAAATAAGTCATTGGATCCAACAGCAGTTCACGCAAACAAGACTGGGAATAGAGCATTGTTTTTCTGTGTTTGTGTGCTGGTGTCTCCCATCTGCCCGGAAAGCGAAGAAGGATTTGGGAGGGGTGGGTGTGGGGAAAGAGGAGGAGGAGGAGGAGGAGGAAGAACTGCGTGACGGCTGCACTCACTCTCCATCTCACATGCGAGCTCAGGTCTGCAGCAGCTTAGACGCCCGGGCTGGTTTATTGCTCCGATCAGTCAAGTCAGGTCAGTCCGCATGATGGCGGAGCCCAGCACACAGTCCCGTGTCTACTTTCAGTCCCCAAGCAAGGAAAACGAGGCTCAGTCACAGCGGAAACTGGGCAAGTTCACGGTCCGGTACGACAGGAAAGACCTGCAGAGGAGACTGGACATCGAGGAGTGGCTGGATTTTCAGCTTCATCAGTTGTATGGCTGTGAGGTGAGTGAGGAAGTAAAGCGACTATCCTTCACCTTGATCAGTGTTATCCTCCAGCATCTGCAGTTCTTACTATCCTTCACCTTGACTTGGGTCAGGCTGTGTACTCGGATACTAAAGAGCTCACGTTATGAACCCTTAATTGTAAAATGTTGCATACACTAAGACCGACCTTCTCCAGCAGCGACAGCTTGTTTGAGGTGAACTCCTTAGTGCAAAGGGTGCTGAACGCGAACCATTTGCAACGTGCCTTCATCACAATTGTGTCAATGCCTGGGAACTGTCAGCCGGATTGAGCAGCAAAACATCTGTAATACCAAACTGTGGTTTTTGGAATGCGTTCCGCTGAGTTTTCTCAATTACTGAATGTATCATTTAATTATGTGGTTAGTGCTGAAGGATGTGCTATTGAAAGCTCAGTGATTGTGTGGCACTGTGTGGGGTGGACACTCAGTGCCGTGTGGGGTCACAGTGCTACGTGTGTGAGTGTGTGGGTTGTGGGTATGGTGTGCTGTGATGATATGCCCATGGTGTGTGGGAGCACAGGCACAATGCTGTGTGAGGTTGCAGGTATGTTATGTGTTTGTTGTGTGGGTAGTATAAGTGTGTGTGTGTGTGTTCGGAGATGTGAGGAATGTGGATGTGCTTTTGTATATGTGTGTTGGGGTGTGGAGAATGTTGGGGGTGCCTGTTTTGCATGGATAGGTTTGTGTATGTGTATGTGGGAGAGTTGGGGTGAGGGCATCTGTGGGAATGGTGTGTCTTTGGGAATCAGAGGGTATATAGGAATTGCAGTATTTGATGGTTATGACAGACTCATTAATAGCCACAAACACTGGGAGAATAGAGAGATGAACAGGCCAATTCCAAGAAATATGTGAACTATCCCTGATTCTATTCAGTAGACCGCAACCCTTGTTCCTTGTGTTAAGTGGTATCTCCAATCTGTCACAATTTACCATTTTACCTTGCTAGGTTGCAGTTGGATGTTTAAAATTAACATTTAATGGTTTCTCCATGATTAAGACATGATATTATATGCAGTGAACATGTCATATATGTTTTAGATTTGGGGGTGGCAAGTAAAATATTGGAACAACAACCTGATAGTATTGAGATGATATTTTAAATTAATTAATTCAGACTTGCTATTTTCACAACTCTGGAGCAGTTGGGACCTGAACCTGGACCTCCTGGATAAAGGATAGAGATGATACCATTGCATCACAACAGCCCCTCTCTAAGAGTGTCATGAATGGTCAACCATTAATCAGCATTGTAGTGTGCATAGTTCACTACTGAATGTGAATGCAATTGGTAACATATTCACAATCGGGAATATTTTTGAATCCAGTTAGATACTGGACTGTAGTGGGGGTGGACCCGAGCAGACTGAAATCATTACCTGATTTCAATCAGCAGGTTTGGATCTGATTGGCCCATCTCTGATCATGGTATGGTGATTGGGAATGGATTCACTCATAGGACTCTAAGTAATAGGCGCAAGTGTTGATCAAATGGCTCTCAAAACCAGTTGTACAATGCAAAGGAATCATGACTGTGTTGTTCGACCTCAGCTTCACTTTTCTGCCCACTTCCTCGTTCCTTGATTTGCTCAAAGTTTAAAACTTTATTGATGTCAGCTTTGAAAATGTTCAGTTTCTGAACATCCACAATTCTCCAGGGTAGAGCATTTAAAAAAAATTACAACCCTCTGTGTGAAGAAATCTCACTTATCTCATTCTGAGATGATGAAACTGTGATCATGGGTAGATTTCCTACCGGAGAGATCATCTCAGCAACTACTCCACGTAAGGCCCTTAAGAATATTTTGATGTTTTAATATGATCATCTCAAACTAATCTAATCTGAAAAAAGGAATAAGAGGGCTAAGAGAGGACATGAGATATTTCTGGCAAACATGGTTAAGGAAAATCCCAAAGCCTTTTATTCATATATAAAGAGCAAGAGGGTAACTAGAGAAAGGATTGGCCCACTTAAGGACAAAGAAGGAAAGTTATGCGCTGAGTCAGAGAAAATGGGTGACATTCTTAACGAACACTTTGCATCGGTATTCACCAAGGAGAGGGACATGACAGATGTTGAGGTTAGGGATAGATGTTTGCTTAGTCTAGGTCAAGGTGACATAAGGAAGGAGGAAGTGTTAGGTATCCTAAAAGACATTAAGGTGGACAAGTCCCCAGGTCCGGATGGGATCTATCCCAGGTTACTGAGGGAAGCAAGAGAGGAAATAGCCGGGGTCCTAACAGATATCTTTGCAGTGTCCTTAGACACGGGTGAGGTCCCAGAGGACTGGAGACTTGCTAATGTTGTCCCCTTGTTTAAAAAGGTCAGCAAGGATAATCCAGGTAATTATCGACCGGTGAGCTTGTCGTCAGTGGTAGGGAAGCTACTGGAGAAGATACTGAGGGATAGGATCTATTCCCATTTGGAAGAAAATGGGCTTATCAGTGATAGGCAACATGGTTTTGCACAGGGAAGGTCATGTCTTACCAACTTAATAGAATTCTTTGAGGACGTGACAAAGTTGATTGAGGGAAAGGCTGTAGATGTCATATACATGGACTTCAGTAAGGCGTTTGATAAGGTTCCCCATGGCAGGCTGATGGAGAAAGTGAAGTCACATGGGGTCCAGGGTGTGCTAGCTAGATCGATAAAAAACTGGCTAGGCAACAGGAGACAGAGGGTAGTAGTAGAAGGGAGTTTCTCAAATTGGAGACCTGTAACCAGTGGTGTTCCACAGGGATCTGTGCTGGGACCACTGTTGTTTGTGATATATGTAAATGATCTGGAGGAAGGTGTTGGTGGTCTGATCAGCAAGTTTGCTGATGACACTAAGATTGGTGGAGTAGCTGATAGTGAAGGGGACTGTCAGAAATTACAGCAGAATATAGATAGACTGGAGAGTTGGGCAGATAAATGACAGATGGAGTTCAATCCGGGCAAATGGGAGGTGATGCATTTTGGAAGATCACATTCAAGGGCGAACTATACAGTAAATGGAAAAGTCCCAGGGAAAATTGATGAACAGAGAGATCTGGGTGTTCAGGTCCATTGTTCCCTGAAGGTGACAACGCAGGCCAAGAGGGTGGTCAAGAAGGCATATGGCATGCTTTCCTTCATTGGGCGGGATGTTGAGTACAAGAGTTGGCAGGTCATGTTGCAGTTGTATAGGAATTTGGTTCAGCCACATTTGGAGTACTGTGTACAGTTCTGGCCGCCACATTACCAAAAGGATGTGGATGCTTTGGAGAGGGTGCAGAGGAGGTTCACCAGGATGTTGCCTGGTATGGAGGGTGCTAGCTATGAAGAGAGGTTGAATAGATTAGGATTATTTTCATTAGAAAGACGAAGATTGAGGGGGGACCTGATTGAGGTCTACAGAATCATGAGGGGTATAGACAGGGTGGATAGCAAAAAGCTCTTTCCCAGAGTGGGGGACTCAATTACCAGGGGTCATGAGTTCAAAGTGAGAGGAGGAAAGTTTAAGGGAGATATGCGTGGCAAGTTCTTTACACAGAGGGTGGTGGGCGCCTGGAACGCATTGCCAGCGGAGGTGGTAGACGCAAACACGTTAGCGTCTTTTAAGATATATTTGGACAGGTACATTGTTGGGCAGGGAGCAAATGGACACAGACCGTTAGAAAATAGATGACAGGTTAGACAGAGGATCTTGATCGGCGCAGGCTTGGAGGGCCGAAGGGCCTGTTCCTGTGCTGTAGGTTTCTTTGTTTCTTTGTAAACTGTAGGATGTAAGAGGTAGTCCACATCATCTCTCTTTTTATAGGATAACCCTCTCATCCCAGGATTCAATCCAATGTGTGTTCACCGCTCCCTCTCTCAGCAGGTATGCTTCATTCAGTGCAAAGACAAACATTGTGCACGGTTCTATAGTTGTCAGCTCACAGAAGTCCCACACAATTGCAGCAAGACTTTCCTGCTCCTGTACTTAAATTCAACTATCGCCCCCCCCTCCCCCTCAACCAATCCCAAAGAACTACCAATACAAGTAAATCGGATTACCACCAGCATGTGGGACACAATACGGACCCAGGAGTGGATCCCCAATCCCAAAGACCATCCTACCACTTGGTGTCCCAAATCCCTTCAACCTCCCTCTGAACTTGCTCACATAATTACTGCAGGATATAATACACATTCACACTTGTCCCACCACTTGCCTTTCCCTGGTAGTGTGTATGGATAATGGAGGTTTGGGCACAGAAACTGATTCATATATCGGTTGAGGGCTTCCTCCTGGTTGTCATAGATGCCAATGCCTCTATCTTCTGCTACGGATGTCCACTCATTCTATCTGCCTTACGCGAGAAGAATAAAATGAACATCGAGCAGTTTTGAATGGGGCAGCAAGATATCTTTGTGGTTGTTAGAATAGAATATAGAATAGAATTTTTTTATTGTCACTCCATTGTAGGAGTACAGTGAAAAGGTTTTACAATGTCTGCCTTCTTATGGAAACTTCTAGGTACAATTCTTGGATACAGCAGTGGAATAAAAGTAATTGTATTTTATTGTGTTGAATAATAAGTTTAAAAATAGGACATCATTGAAGGGTTGACATTACAGTAAGGTAGACATTACAGTGCAGCAGCTCAGCGCATGGCCTCTGTACACGGTCTGACCGCTGGCACCAGACCCCAATCAACAGTCACCCTGCTCCACTCCAAGCCCCAATCCACTCCCACTCCAAGGTAAGTGCCAGGACTGCCTCCCCCCATGCCAGTCTCCGCCTGGGACTCGCAGCCCACGTGCTGTACCAGGGCTCGCTTGTTGTTGGTGTTCTGGGGCACATGGCCCACGTGTTTTCTGCCAGGGCTTTCGAGGACTTTCTGCCAGCACCTGCTGCTGCTCCAGGACTCGCCTCGAGTGCTAAGGGGAGAGAAGAAGAAAAAAGGAGAGGGAGAAAGAGGGAAAAGAAAGAAAAAGAACAGGTGGAGCTGAAAAGCTCCCATGCATGTCACTTGGGATACTCCCATATGTTGCTTGCATAGCACATATAACTAAGCATTAAAACCAGGAAAAGCTTGTAGATGGGGTGAGGATGGACAGTAGATATTTTCCCCATCCTACATCCCATCAGGATGGACCCTGAAATCATGCCCCCTGATGGTACAGCGTAGGTATGAATGTCATTGTTATACACCATGTGGTGTCCCTCTCATACGACTCCAATGTTCTGTACTTTATATTTATGTTTGGGTTTCTCCTTCCCTGTAATTTTGGAATGGATTACTGTGCTCCTATTAGCATTCCATGTTTAACTATATTATCAACCTTGGCTGAACATACATGCGCTAAACCCTGCATTGGCAACAGGTCAAATTTGTTGATCCAGATGTGAAGTAGTGGAGCTGGGTATTTGTGACCCAGGAGGGAATGCTGTCCTGATATATCCGTCTAAAATGTAGCTAGGCCTGCTCTGCTATCCATCCTCCACACGTGGAGCAGACATCATTTTGTGCTCCTCTGGTCCTTCAGCAATGCATTGATAGTTGTTGCAATGCTGTTCCAGGGTAGGGATCAACAGCTGGACCACTCTGTCCAGATCCTGGGAGTTTTACCATCCCTTAATTTGGATCCAATGGTCTAACTTTACCATCTCCTTTTAACTGGGCCATAAGAGTCCTGACCTTTTGGTCCAGTTATCCAAAGCTATGGAGTTAACTTCTCCTACTCCAAAATTAGACGCAGTCACCAGATCCTTAACCAATTCCCTTTCTCAACGTATTACTCACTCGCCTTGATTTGGCCTCAAAGTGGATGCCTATTCTCTAGGCCAGATCCCTTTCAGAGCCACGTTGCATGATCCCTGCACCTGAATCTCTTGCTCAATGGCTTGCTCCAGCAGTCCCGAAAAGAGCAATTTGGTCAATTTAGAAAACCAATTGGGTAACACCACTAACTCATGACATACACTGTCATTGTAAAACTCTGTATTTTCCTTGAACAACATACCAGGTATCGCTCAGGGTCATATCTCAGTTGGTGCTATGGAAGGCTATGGCAGATCTCAAAATACAAAGGCTATCTTAATTTTAGAACAAGCCACCTCTGCACATCATCCTCCGACACTTCCGCCATCTACAATCCGACCCCACCACCCAAGATATTTCTCCATCCCCTCCCCTGTCTGCTTTCCGGAGAGACCACTCTCTCCGTGACTCCCTTGTTCGCTCCACACTGCCCTCCAACCCCACCACACCCGGCACCTTCCCCTGCAACCGCAGGAAATGCTACACTTGCCCCCACACCTCCTCCCTCACCCCTATCCCAGGCCCCAAGATGACATTCCACATTAAGCAGAGGTTCACCTGCACATCTGCCAATGTGGTATACTGCATCCACTGTACCCGGTGCGGCTTCCTCTACATTGGGGAAACCAAGCGGAGGCTTGGGGACCGCTTTGCAGATCACCTCCGCTCGGTTCGCAATAAACAACTGCACCTCCCAGTCGCAAACCATTTCCACTCCCCCTCCCATTCTTTAGATGGCATGTCCATCATGGGCCTCCTGCAGTGCCACAATGATGCCACCCGAAGGTTGCAGGAACAGCAACTCATATTCCACTTGGGAACCCTGCAGCCCAATGGTATCAATGTGGACTTCACCAGCTTCAAAATCTCCCCTTCCCCCACCACATCCCAAAACCAGCCCAGTTCGTCCCCTCCCCCCACTGCACCGCAGAACCAGCCCAGCTCTTCCCCTCCACCCACTGCATCCCAAAACCAGTCCAACCTGTCTCTGCCTCCCTAACCTGTTCTTCCTCTCACCCATCCCTTCCTCCCACCCCAAGCCGCACCTCCATCTCCTACCTACTAACCTGATCCCACCTCCTTGACCTGTCCGTCTTCCCTGGACTGACCTATCCCCTCCCTACCTCCCCACCTATACTCTCCTCTCCACCTATCTTCTTTTCTCTCCATCTTCAGTCCGCCTCCCCCTCTCTCCCTATTTATTCCAGAACCCTCACCCCATCCCCCTCTCTGATGAAGGGTCTAGGCCCGAAACGTCAGCTTTTGTGCTCCTGAGATGCTGCTCGGCCTGCTGTGTTCATCCAGCCTCTCATTTCATTACTCTGCACAACATTCACTGTTTTTCCTTGGGTTTTGCCTTAGCACATCACACAATGGCAATTGACTCATGTTCTGCAGGGATTGAAGGATTGATCACACAATTCTGGGAACCATGAATACTGGGAGTCTGAGCTCAACTGTCCACTCCTCTCACAATGGGTACAAAATTCGCATGAATCTGATTATTCCAATACACTCTATTGGTCCCAGCTGAATGATCCTCTCCTATGTATAGAGTCCTCCCCACCACAATTGTGACCATGGTTACAACTATGATCCCACAATGCTTAAATTCTATATAAACAAACACTAGAAAATCTGGCCAACATCTTGCAGAATGATATTTGCCATTGCAGTTAAGTATAACTTTGAGACTAACAGGTCCCAGATATGCAGGACCACAGAGACAGTCTGGATACTCCTTCAGATCGGGGTATGTTCGGGGTTCCCTGGCCCCTCCAGGTTTGTAAAAGATTATCCTTCTCATCCAGGGAGTTGGCTTCCTTTCAGCATGTATAGTCCACCACCCTTCCTGTGTTTTCAAGTTCGGAACAGGCACCCTCTTCATTTGGTTGACCTGGAACCACTTCACACACTTGGGCAGTTGGACAGCATGGACCATGGGACTGGCCTTGACCACAATACCGTATGGGCTTCTCTCAAGGGCACAGTTCCGCACCATCACCTGATACCAAAGTCCCACCCCCTTTGTTTTATTCATCTTCATGAACAATTTATTATGTTGGCTTCTCTTCCTGACGTTACAGGCTGCTTATCTGTATAACTGCTGCAACCATTCCCACAAGTGATTTGATGTTTGTTCAGCTCTTGTATCTGCTGGCGTGGCACTGTCAGTACGAGGATATGTTGTGGGGATGGGGACATGGGGAGGGTTCATGTGAGCCCACCTGTTACTAATCTATGGAGAGCGTACCCCATCCCTTGTATTTTTGTGCCCGTATATTGATGTGGATCGGTGTGTAGGGAGTGCTGCCTGGTTTATTGTTCACCAGCCCCCTGGTTCTGAACTGGGCTTATCCAGCGGAATGTGGTGTGGTGGAAAACACAGGAGGCCGATGCTGGAGAGGCAAAGAAATCTCTGATTTTATTGAGAGACAAACAAGTTGCATATATTTACAGGAAAACAAGGAAGTGAGTATCAAACTTGACTACTAATATCTGAGATCTTTTTCACAGTTAACTTACAGCCAAGACTTGATACAGAGGGTAGCTATTACCTATGCTAACAGAGAGAGAGAGAGATATTACCCATTAACCTGAAGTCCTATCCTGCTTCCCTTACTTAGGGGTGCCCTACACCGTTAGTCCCTGAGCCCCACCTCCCACTATCTATAAGTAGCCAAGCTGGGTTAGAGGGCCTGGACGACCTTAAGCTCACTTCTGAAATGAAAACGTGGTATTGACTGGTACTTGTCCATAGTCTCTTGCTGTAGCTGGGATACGCCAAAGGGCCACAAGTACTGGCAACAGTCAGTCTTGTGGCATCCGCTGATGTGGTTAGGTATGTTGGACCTGACAGGTGAATACTTTGGGTTTCTTCTCCTTCTTAGTGGTCCTTGCAAGCAATTGTTGTCTCAGATGGTGGTGGATGTTGCTGGTGTTGCCTTGGTCAGTGCCTGGTGTCTCTGGATGCTTTCGGCCACCTCTAACCATCAAGTGGAGGTTCGTGGTTGGGTAATGGTGTTCAGTGGTGATGAGGGCTGCTCTCGGAGTGGCGTTGTTGACTTCTACAAGCTATTCTAGCCATCTGCTCTGGGCTTGTATCTTACCAAGTCTGTCCCAACCAGCCCTTCCTTTGTTCAGTTGAGGCCTGTGGTTTCTTGAGTCCAAATGTTCAGTGAATTTTAAACCAATGTAATTTCCACAAGCTTCTGTCTTCAGAGGGTTTTAGTCAAGGGTAAGTCCATAAACTGATGTGAGTTTTTTTCACCTTATATGTCGGGGGTTGGGGGGACAGCTCATCTCTTCTCTGAGGCTGACTTCAATCTGCAGGGCTGTTCTAATGGTCCTGTTCACATGCTTTGCCATTCCCTAGGTTTGAGGATTGTGGGGCACATGTCATTTCCCTTCTGACCTCAACAACCTTACACCACCAGTGTCTTAATGATCTGATTCCACCTTATCAGGCAAATCCCACCTCGCAAACACTTCCTTTAAGAGGGAGGTTTCTTGCAGTCTACACAGCTGTGACTAGCCACTTTTGTAAAATTAAACACCAGGATCAGGTTCTTCCTTTTGTTTTAAGTTGCTGGTAGAAGACCAATAAAGTGGATTTGTGTGGATCACTGCAGCCCATCTGCCCATTGGTTAACTCCAGATTTGACTTTCCCATTCTGGGCTATTCTGTGGTCTGATTCACATCCTTTCACCTGGGCTCCATACTTGCCCCCATTCTTGACCACCATCCCACCTCCCTAATACATTCCCTCACTCCCTGGGTATCCTGCACTGGGACTCCATGGGCCAATTCCATTAGCTCTTGTCAGTAAGCTTCAGGCACCAGCCTCGTGTCTTCTTTGAATAATGTGACTTCCTTCAGTACTAAGGCTGTAGACCACCAGGGTCCATCCAAATCTTTTCCTCCTGCTTTTGACTCCCTGGTATTCCTTTAAACTGGGTCTTTGAGCTGGACATCTGTCAGGTCTGAGTAAAGGGGCATGGACACTGCTCCATCCTTGTCCATTGAGGCTACTACGTCCCTGAATCCCATGGGTTATCCTTCTCCATTTCAAATGGGCTTTTACCTTGTGAGTGTTGTCCTGTTGCTCTGGGATTTTGATATTCATTTCCAAAATTGGTCAGAGCAGTGGCTGGTCACAAGTGGTAACCCCCTCCACTGGGGTGAACCCTCTCAGGGCCCATATAGCCAGATACTGCATACACAAGTTACATGTGAGCATAGATCTGGACCAGATAGGGGTAGGACTAATTAGAGATTATTTCACAGCCCACAGATACAGTGTGCCTTCTCCACATGCCACATGATTCAGGAGGCATATATTTTTGTAGGCTGATGTGATTGCTACTTCTGGGTTGAAGTCTCATTGGAATCTTTGACACCAAAGGCGACTGCAAACAGGACTTGAGTCAGACGAAGGCATCTTCACATGTCTCTGTCCGTTCCCATTCCACCCTTTACCAAGGCAACTCCAGCAGGAGTTTGTCTCTGATATATTCCCCAGAAGCAGGTCAATTCCAGGAATGATCAGACCTCAGACACATGAATGAGCCAATTTAATTCCTCTACAGCCTTCCATTTCTCTTCTTTGATGGCAGTCCCTGGGTCGAAAGGTCAACCCAAGAAACAAAACCTTTCTCTCTGCCCCAATCTGAGCTTTTCTGGGTTTGATGAGTGACCCCTCTCCTGTAACAGAGCAGGAATGGTCAAGTGCTGCTGTTCAGTTTCCCAGAAAAACACTGCACTAACTGTGGGGGGAGGTTATCTGAACTCTTCTGGCCCTTGTGCCATGCTCTAGTGGATGATGTAGGGACTATAGCATAACTCTTGGGGTAGGCATTTCCATGTATATTCAATCATAAAATCCCTACTGTGAGACAACAGGCCTTTTGGCCCGACAAGTGAACACTGACCCTAAGAGCATTCCACCCAGACCCATCCCCCTATAACCCACCTAATCTATGCATTCCTGAACACTTCAGGCAATTTAGCATGGTCAATCCACCTGGCCTGCACATCTTTGGACTGTGGGAGGAAACTGGAGCACCCAGAGGAAACTTATGCAGATGCTGGGAGAATGTGCAAACCACCAGACTGTCGCCCAAGGGTCGAATTGAACCCGGGCTCCTGGCACTGTGAGGCAGCAGTGCTAACCACTGAGCCACCGTGCACCCTATAATTGTTGGCCTTTAAATAATAATCTGAATATGTGCAGGTCCTCGGCCTTCCCCTGTATGGACCAGAACTTGTTTGAAAGGTCCAGCACTGAATACTTTAGCCTTCTAGGGTACAGTTGCTATCAAATGCATCACCAGAGTTACTGTAGGTGTGCACTTTGGGATATTCTTCAACATAGGTAATCCACTGTTATACTACAGGATCCTTCAGGCTTTTGGACTGGGCAAATCGGTGAGTTCACACTATTGCCTGGGAGGTGCAATATATCCGGCTCCATCAGTGAAACTATTGCAGTCTCCTGATTGCTCTTAACTCCCTTCGAGAAGAGATACTGTTTCCAGGCTTGGCTCACAGGGTCCCCTCACCCCAGTCTTCTCCCAGTCAGGCCTGTGCTTTGCAAAAGCCTCTTCATTTTCCCAAACGTGTTTCCGGGACTGCATCAGTATCTTCACTGAGAGTTTATG
The DNA here is from genome assembly GCF_030684315.1 of Stegostoma tigrinum. Classification (NCBI taxonomy): domain Eukaryota; kingdom Metazoa; phylum Chordata; class Chondrichthyes; order Orectolobiformes; family Stegostomatidae; genus Stegostoma; species Stegostoma tigrinum. The sequence continues at coordinate 76,608,090 of NC_081363.1, read as the reverse complement.
CTGGTTTCATTTGCCCTTATTATGTGTAATTTGAGAAGTTTTTCAGCCAAGGGGTAGATGGTGCCATGCACTTGTGTTCTATCTCCACATCCTGCCCACTTGCACCCAGCTTATTTGGCTCTGCGTCATAGCAGATATCAATGGATATTTGCACTGAGGTTGTGGAGGGCAGTGTCCGCTCGATACTCCCATTTCCTGAACATTCCCTTCCTCATCCTTTGACATGAGTTCACTAACCACTAGGTCCCCCCCACCCCAACCTCCCCAGCTCCCCAACACTACCTGTCTTGTTTGCTTCTGAGCCTCCTGTGGCTTGTCCACCTTTGTCGTGACATTGGCCACGATTCCACTCCTGGTACTACCTTCAGAACTTTTTTTAACCACACATTGACAAGCTGTTCTCTCAGTTCCCCAGATTTAAAATGCTGCCTAAATTCCTTTTCTAACAGACTGTCATGCTGCTGGTGATTATTAACACACTGACTTTCAATAAATTGCAATCAGCTACCCTATTTTTCCCTTTCTAGCCCAAGTTTCTAGCCAATAAAGGATATTCTGATTTTCTGATCCTGATGTTTTTCAAATTCTTCTGTTCATCCCGCCTCTATGCTGCTGCTAATGTGACACCCCTATTCATAAAGGGAAGGAAGTGGGCATCTCTTTTAACCTAATAGCTATTATTGGAGAAGCATTGGAATCAATTATTAAGCAGGTAATAACAGCTCATTTGGAAAATTATTATCTAATTGAGCAAAGTAGGCATGGCTTCTTGTAAGGAAAATCGTGCCTATTTAGAGTTTCGTGAGGAAGTCTGAACCAGAGTGGATAGAGGGAGCCAGTAAATGTGCTGTCTTAGACTTTCAGATGTGTTTGACTGAATACATCATAAAAGGTTAAGTCATAAGATAGGAGGCCACAGTGATGGAGGGTAGTATATTGGCATGGATACAGAATGGACTGGCAACAGGGGTAGGGATTAGGTGCTCTTTTTCAGATTGACAACCCATTATAAGTGAGCTTCCACAGGGATCGGGCTGGTACCACAACTGTTTGCAATGCATATTAATGATTTAGAGGAAGGAAGCAAATGTACCATAGCCAGACTTGCAGATGACACAAAAATAGCTGGAACGGATATAAATAGGTTGAGTAAGTGAGCAAACATTTAGCAAATGGACTATAATGTAGATAAGTGCAAAGCTGTTCATTTTGGAAGGGAGAACGAAAGAACAGTATTATTTAAATGACAAAAAACTTCAGAAAGCTGCAAGATAAAGGGACTTGCAGGTACTTCTATGTGAAGCATAGAAAGTTAGCACACAGGTGCAGTAGGGAATCAGGAAGGCAAATGGAATGTTTCTGTCTGCTCCAGCCCCATGGATCTCATATCTTTCTACCTCAACTAGATTTTTTAATTTACTCCTTTTGTCTAGACCCTTCTCAGTTTCATCCATGAATCTTCACTATGGAAGTGCAATCCTTTACACATCCCTTCCCCATCAGGATGGTCTCAGAGCTCTATGCTTTTTCTTGGAACAAAGGTCAGAACCATCCCCATCTGCCACTTCCTGGCCGAGCTCGTCCTCACTCTCTCAATCTCTCCTCTTAACTTCTCTCTCTTTCTTTCGATCAAAAGTATGGTCATGAGTATCTGCATGGACCCAAGCCATGCCTGTCTCCTTATGGGGTAGGTGGAACTTGTTTCTGTCCTATTCCAGCACCCACTCTCAACTCTTTCTCTGGTATGACATCATTGGTGCTGCTTCACTCTCTTTTTGTAAACTGGAAATACTTAATGATTTTGCTTCCAATTTCTACCCTTACCTCACCTTCACCTGGTGCAACACTGACTCTTCCGTTCCCTTCCTCGACATCTCTGGGGATAGGCTGGCCATCAATATCCATTACAAACCCACCGACTCCCACAGTTACCTTGACCATACAACCTCACACTCTGCTTCCTGTAAAGACTCCATCCCATTCTCCCAGTTTCTCCATCTCTGTTGCATCAGTTCTGATGATTCTACCTTCTGTAGAGGGGCCTCAGAAATGTCCATTTTTTTTCTGAACTGAGGATTTCTTACCACTTTAACTGATAGGGCCCTCAGCCATGTTCAACCCGTCTCCTGCACTTCTGCCTTCTCCCCTGTCTTTCCTCCAACAACAGTGATAGGGTCCTCCTGGTCCTTACCAGCCTCCATATCCAAAGGATTATTAGTTGCTATTTCTGCCTCCTCCAGTGGATGCCACCACCAGAAGCATTCCCCTTCCCTCAATTCTCAGCCTTTTGCATTCCCTCCAGCCCTGGACCATTACTTCTCCATTCCTAACACTCTGCAGGTGTTGGGAGTGGAGGAGTAATGCCTACCTGTTTACCTCCTCTCCTCACTATCCAAGGCTCCAGACACACATTCCAGGTGATGCAGTGATATTCTCTTCATTAGAATTTAGAATGTGAAGCCATCTCAGTAAAACATCTCAGATTCTTAAGGGACTTGAACAGCTAACTGCTGAGAGGATGTTTCCCCTCATGGGAGAGTCTAGGACCAAAGGGCATAGTCTCAGAATAAAGTGGCACCAGTTTAAGGTTGAGATGAGGAGGAATTTCTTCCCTTAGAGGGTTGAGAGTTTTTGGAACTCCTTGCCACAAAGAGTTGTGGGAGCAGTGTCCTTGTGCATGTTTAAGGCTGAGAAATGATCACTGAAAGAATCAAAGGGCAGGAAAATGGATGTGAGCAGTGTTGAGTCCACCATGGTGCTATTGAATGGTGGAGTTGGCTTGAGAGTTCAAATTGTTTTCCTTTTACTTATGTTCCTATTACTTATGGTGTGATACTTTCCTCTGTACGGAGAGGCTGTGTGTTCAAACTTTGATACTGTCCAGTCTCCAGCAATATGATTGGTTTGGCCACTGGCAATACACTCAAATGTGCCAATTGATCAATTGCTCATTAAGAATTGCTACATTCTCCTTGCAAAGTGGCTATCTTTTGCTTTTAACAACTGTTTTAACAACCTCTGACTTAACCATGCTCAGCCTGTTACAACTAAATGCCATCCAATCACCCTTATGATATTTACATGGTATAGTTTGTGACATCTGTTTAGCTGGTATATTATATGTAATATTCTGTTTTAAACCAAGACACCATCCTTTCAGAAATACTGTGGCCCTTTAGTCCATTACTGTGGAGTTAAAGCACTTCATCCTACCACACATTCTTTCAGATGCAAAACATATTAAGACCAATGACCTTTCTAATCATTAGTTTATCATCTAACTAACTTCATGGGCATTTTTTCTTCTCATTGCGTTTTATTTCATTTTGGCTTTCCCATTAATTTTAGGTCAATGTCTACAGTAGCTCCAAAGTTTCCAGAGTCATCACAAAAGTGAAATTTTGATTAAACTTCCAAATTGCCCCATTTTCACAGCTCTAATTCAGATTAAAACAAGACATGCACTGTGGTTTTTCCATAGAAAAAAACTATTACTTGTAATCAAACTGTTTTTAAGTAATGACGAAAAGTAATCCAGTAGAATTGCTCAACAAAACTGCAGGATGTAAACTTTTCAGCATTTTATAATATTCCATTCTGAGACAGGCAGGAACACAAAGACAGATAAGACATAAATATAATAAGTGAACCAAAAAAATTCAAGGAAGCACAATTTGATAACACCAGTTGGAGTAAAGGCAGCAATGAGTTGTTTTCTTTTGGTTCTTTTCAATTCCTTTTAATTTTCTTTTACCAACTCCTTGTTGGTGATATGAGGTTGTGGATACCTTGATTCTCAGCCTTTCATTAGTTAGCTGAGAGCTTGCACTTTCATCGTCTCTGAAATTGGTTTCCACTTTCCCTTTTCAACAGGCATTTTGAAGAAAGAGCAGCTTGCAGAGCAGAGGTGAGGAAGAATAGTCAGCTGCTAGGGATTTCCTTTACCTCTCCATACAGGCAGAGAAAGATGAACGGATGTGCAGTCTTTTGCATGCTAGATGTCTCCTTTGCATTGTTTATGGAAATACTGTAGCCATCTTCCAAGGAACCAATCAAGAGTTTGTTGCTATGCTGACACCACAATAACTGAAACGCCCACCAAAGGACTGTCTCTAGGCAGAGTTGCCTTGAATACATATAGCCAGTGCTGCTTTGGCTGGACCTCTCTCTCACTGCTCTAGTAAGGCAACATTGTATTTACAACTCAATATTGTGTCCCTGTAACTTGTTCGTAAAACTGCAACGTTTGTTGTAACCAGTTTCATTAGTTTAAAGCAATAGGTTTTTCCTCTTTTAGTCCACAGTCTAAAAAAAATCTAGTGAACATTTCAACACCAGCATTCAATAGATTTCTACCTTTCAGAAAATATTGAGTTTTTCTACTACCAGAGTGAGTACCCTCAAAATTTCCCATATTGTACTTCATACTTATTTGACCACTCACTGCTGTCAACTTGAAGCTGCCCCATTTATTACTATTCAATTTTCTGCCTTCTTTAATTCTGTACCCAGGCTAATACAACACTCACATGGCAGATTGTTGAAAGTATTTTGAAAACCTAAATATGCTATATCCATGTTATACACTTTATCCACCCTTCTAGTTACATTCGCCAAAGTATCTCAAAATTTGCTCATCACAGTTTTTAATTCATGAAGCCATGTTGACTCTGCCTAAACATATATTATGACTTTTTAAGTGCCCCTATACCTTATCGTTAATAATGGATTGCAGCACTTTCCCAATGATTGTCAGGTCAACTGGCCTGAAGGTCTCTTTTTACTCTCTACCTTTTATAAATAGCAATTTAATATCTGCTAGCTTCCGATTCTGTGGTATGACTCCAGAATCTAGGGAATTTTCGAAAATATAATCGGTCGATCCATCAGCTCTCCAAATACCTCATTTAGAACCTTAGCATGTAAGCGATCTGATTCAGGAAATTTTTGTTGACTTTCAGCCTCATTTACTTTAAGTTCAACTTTAATTTTAAGTTCGAAACAGTCATTACACTCTTGCTTCATCACTGGTTGTGGTATTTTTGTTCACTCCTATGTAATCTCTCTCAAAATATATGCCCAATGTCTGCATAATTTCTCTAATCGCCCCATTATAACTTTCCTGTACCAGCCTCTATCTACATTTACATTCACCACTCCTATCTTTTTTTTCATAAAGTTATGGAAGCTCTTACAACTTTCTTAAAACAAAAGTATTTTTGGCACATTTACTTTCATATTTTACTTTTTCTCTTTGTGTGTGTATGTATATATAATTGGTTTTATTTAAGTTCAGAGTTCGAACTTACTTGCTTCACTTTCAATCTCAATCTAAGATTCTGACCCATTATGATTAGCAATCTTGTATTAAGAGATCCTGTGACAAATGGATAACTAACCCATCTCATTTTCCAAGACAGGGTAGGCCCGAAACGTCAGCTTTTGTGCTCCTGAGATGCTGCTTGGCCTGCTATGTTCATCCAGCTCCACACTTTGTTATCTAAAGTTGCTTGTTCGATGACTTATTGTTTTCAGGAGCTGTCTTGAATGCATTCTAGAATTTGTTCTCCAAACTATTTTTGCCTATTTCATTTATCCAGTCTATAAGAAGACTGATATCCCCTGGTGCATTGTCTCATTACAAATACCACTTATTTCTTTATGAATGTGATCACTGTAAAAACAGAAGTGAGCTACTCAGTTCACTGAGCCTGCTCTGCTATTTATTTATATCATGCTGATTTCTAACTCAACACTACTTGCCTTATCTCTATCAGCTCAAGAAGGCAATGGCCTAGTGGCATTGTCGCTAGACTATTAATCCAGAAACTCAGCTAATGTCTTGGGACTCATATTCATAGGAATGTCTGGATTTAAGAATGTATCGATGACCAAACTACAATTGTTGAAAAACCCACCTGGTTCACTAATAATAAGGAAGAGGGGTGAGTTTGAGTGGATGCTCCTCAAAGGGTGGGGGTGGACTTGATGGGCCAAATGGCCTTTTCCACGCTGTAGAAATTCTATAATTCTATGAATATAGTGAACCTCCTCCATTCATGGAAAGCAAATGTCTTCGATAAGGGGACTGGTACAAAGTGCATAATAGTCCAGGTCAGGGTTCACCGTGGATCTGTACAACTGCAGCATGCCATCTTTACTTCTGTACTTGAATCTCCTTGCTATGAAGACAACACAGCATTAACCAGCTAGCTTTTATAACAACTCATGGACCAGGATACCCATATTCCTGTGGACTCCTGCATTTCCCAATCTCTTTCCATTTTAAAAAGTAGTCTTCCATTCTGTCCATTTTTTTGCTACCAAAATGAATAAGTTCACAATGTTTCATGTTATATTCCGTCTTCTGTATTCTAGTCTATCATTTAGTGTGCTCTGATCCTCATCACTACTTACATTCTCGCCCATTTTAATCTCATCAAAGACTACAATTGGTTGCCACATCCCAATCATTTATGTAGCTTATGATCAGCTTAACTCTAGTAACAAGCTGCCAACCCTGAGACCAAACTATCCAGCTCTCTGCTTTTCTGTCTGTTAACCAATGCTCAATCTGTGCTAGTATATTACCTCCATTCCCATCTAAACTCATTTACTAACCTCTGTGAGACCTTATCAAAAGGCTGCTGAAAATCAAAATACAGCATATTCACTGGTTCTCTCCTCTCAATGCTAGAAGTAACATCCTGCCCAAACTCCAAGTTTGTCAAACATGATTTCATTTGTATAAATTGTTGTTGGATTTGCCCACTTTTCTAAATGTTCAGTTATCACATCTTTTATAACAGTTTCTAAAATTTTCCCTTCTACAAATGACAAAGTGACAGATCTACTGTTCTCCTATTTCTACACTCACTAACATGTGGGACTGGATATAATCCTGAAATTATAACTTTGAGTTGTTCCACTTTCTAATCTCCTTGCTAGCTCCCTGAAATCGGATTTCAGGCTCTAATTTGTCCCTCGCTCCTTAAGAAATTGTTACTGAAGTGGACCCTCTGACTGTTCACCCTTCTGCAGAATGATGCCTTGCAGCCATCCAGTCAACATCCATGAACTTAGACATAGATGGTATGTTGCCTCCCTATGTGTATAGCTGCTGAAACGTCTGTCCATTTCTGTAACTATCAAATGCTTTGTTATTGCTACTGTTTCCCCACAACTCCCTCCCACGTGCAGCTGACTGTGGTGTAGTTAAAATGAACAAATCTTCTTACTTACTATAATACAATCAGACCTACCGTAGGTAGTGATAATGGGAACTGCAGATGCTGTAGAATCCAAGATAACAAAATGTGGAGCTGGATGGACACAGCAGGCCCAGCAGCATCTCAGGAGCATAAAAGCTGACATTTCGGGCCTAGACCCTTCATCAGAGAGCAAGGGTCTAGGCCCGAAACGTCAACTTTTGTGGTCCTGAGATGCTGCTTGGCGTGCTGTGTTCATCCAGCTCTACACTTTGTTATCTACCCTAGATAGTGATCTTTTGCAACTGTTATAGTTGGTCCTCTCCTACATGCCAACTGTCAGTGTGTGCACTGGGTATGAACAAAGTACAACATATCAACCCTGAAAAAGTCTTCACCTTCATAATCTAAAGGACCAACGGGGATATCTCGGTGTCTGGGTGGATTGGGTAATCTGCTGAGTGTCAGATGTAATCACCCTATGAAGTTCTATCTTTATAGACTGGTGACTGATTCAATTGTTTTGAATGTGGTTGTTCCATCAGTGGGTATGGTTTGAATTCCATGAGTTATGTTTGTACAGAGATCTGTGCATGTGTATTGGACTGCCACTGCTTGATGGTTGCTATCTAACAATTAGAAAATCTTAGGAAGCTGAGGGAGCTTGTGGATTGTTACAACAGTGTGATTCTGCCAGTGCACGAAGTTGGTGATCCATTATACTCCGTGAGACGCTATTTCATTGGAAGTATCAGAGTGCCACTTGCTGAAGGACATGTCTATCAGAATGCATAAGTATAACATGTTGGCACGATCTCCCATTGTTGATTTTAGCTTGTTGTCCTGCCTTTTCAGGACATACATTAGTCATGATTGCAAAGAATTATGATTACCTTGCAGTGTCAACATGGCGTATATGAGGTTAACAGTGTGGAAAACTAGGTCATCTTCTGACACTTACCTTTCTCTTGGTTGACTCTCGTGTCATTTATCTGTTTGCATTTGTTGCAAAATCCTCACTGACGGTGTTGTGATGTTATACCATTGTGCTGGTTACATGTGTTTGCTTCTGGAGTCTGTCTTGGCCTTTGAGCATGTGTAAGAAATCTGATTCCGATGTCCCTTGATGCCATAGGTAACACAAAAAAATATTGGGCAGGTGCAATGAACATCGATTCCAGATTCTGTGGGTTTGGTGCATTTGTCCATCCTAAAGTAAGTGTATCACTGGCTCAGCCCTTTATCCATGACAGAGGATCTCACTAAGGGCTAATTGGTGTGGAGGCTTTGACTAACTCAATGAGCCTCCCTGATAGCTCTTCTGAAAAATCACCTTTTTCCTGCCCCATTTCCCAACAAACTAGTCAACAGACTCTTGGGGTTATTGTCTAAAAACAGTTGAGTCAGCACCAGGCTTTAGCTGACATCTCATTGTTATTGTTTTCGCCTCAGCAAAATATATTGGTGCTAGAAATCAGAAATAATAGCAGAAAATGCTGGAAATGCTCAACAAGTCAGTCAGCACCCCCTCTACAAGTGAAAATAAAGTTAGCATTTCAGATCGATAACTTTCAGTCAAAACTAAGGGACAATAGAAATTGCAACGTTTATCTTGTAAGCGAGTGAGAGGAGGTGGAGGTCAGTGGCAAACACAATGGTGGAGTTCTGTGATGAAAAGGTGTAGAACTGGATGAACACAGCAGGCCAAGCAACATCAGAGGAACAGGAAAGCTGACGTTTCAGGACCCTTCTGTGATAGGTTGGAATGTGGGAGACATTAAATGACAAAAGGTTCCTGGTGTAAAAGTCAAAGGGAGTGATTATCAATTAAGTACAGAAATGAAAGATGTCATGTGGGGAATGAGTGATGATGGCCATCTGAACACAAAGAAAACAAATTAAGCATAAAATGAATGAAAGATGGACTGGAGGGGGGAAAAAAAATAATGTAAGCAACATAGTGAAAGTTATGATGAGACGTTATCATCATAATGCTTCCAGTCGTCCCAAGACTTCACCTCACCTAATGTCCTGAGCCTGCAACTTGCTGTTACTCCTTTCTAAAGACTGCTCTGATCAACCATCTGTTTCAGCTTGTTCCTAACTTCATAAAATGACCACTTCCTGGCATTTTGCTTTGCTTGTGCACCATATGAACGCAGTCGGTTGTTGGTGTCCAAGGGTGAGCGGAATGCCAATAGCTGTAGGAGGAACAATGGGCATGTACAAGAGCAGAAAATTGGAGGAGCACCTGAAGTCTCGGAGGAACGGATCTTGCTTTAACCTACTAAAGAAGAAGATCGACAAATACACAATATAGACAAGAGACAATAGGTGCAGGAGTAGGCCATTCGGCCGTTCGAGCCAGCACCACCATTCATTATGATCATGGCTGATCATCCACAATCAGTATCCTGTTCCTGTCTTATCCCCATAACCCTTGACTCCACTATCTTTAAGTGCTCTATCCATCTCTTTCTTGAAAGTATCCAGATACTTGGCCTCCAGTGCCTTCTGGGGCAGAGCATTCCATATATCCACCGCTCTCTGAGTGAAGAAGTTTCTCCTCAACTCTGCTCTAAATGGCCTACCCGTCATTTTAAAACTGTGCCCTCTGGTTCTGGACTCAGCCATCAACAGAAACATGCTTCCTGCCTCCAGTTTCCAATCCTTTAATTATCTTGTACGTCTCAACCAGATCCCCTCTCATCCTCCTAAAGTCAAGTGTGTACAAGCCGAGTCGCTCCAATCTTTCAACATATGATAGTCCCGCCATTCCGGGAATTGACCTCGTGAACCTACGCTGCACTCCCTCAATAGCCAGAATGCCCTTCCTCAAATTTGGAGACCAAAACTGCACACAATACTCCAGGTGCAGTCTCACCAGGGCCCTGTACAGCTGCAGAAGGACCTCTTTGCTCCTATATTCAATTCCTCTTGTTATGAAGGCCAGCATGCCATTAGCTTTCTTCACTGCCTGCTGTACCTGCATGCTTGCTTTCATTGACTGATGTACAAGAACACCCAGATCTCATTGTACTTCCCCCTTACCTAACTTGACTCCATTTAGATAGTAATCTGCCTTCCTGTTCTTGCCACAAAAGTGGATAACCACACATTTATCCACATTAAACTGCATCTGCCATGCATCCGTCCACTCACCTAGCCTGTCCAAGTCATCCAGTATTCTCATAACATCTTCCTCACATTTCACACTGCCACCCAGCTTTGTGTCATCAGCCAATTTCTAATATTACTTTTAATGCCTTCATCTACATCCTTAATGTATATTGTAAACAGCTGTGGTCCCAGCACCAAACCTTGTGGTACCCCACTGGTCACTTCCTGCCATTCCGAAAGGGACCCGTTTATCACTACTCTTTGCTTCCTGTCAGCCAGCCAATTTTCAATCCAAGCCAGTATTTTGCCCCCAATACCATGTGCCCTAATTTTGCTCACTAATCTCTTATGTGGGACTTTATCAATGGCTTTCTGAAAGTCCAGGTGTACTACATCCACTGGTACTCCCTTGTCCATCTTCATAGTTACCTCCTCAAAAAATTCCAGAAGATTAGTCAAGCATGATTTCCCCTTCGTAAATCCATGCTGACTCTGACCTATCCTGTTACTGCTATCCAAATGATTCGTAATTTCATCTTTTATAATTGACTCCAGCATCTTTCCCACCACTGATGTTAGGCTAACTGGTCTGTAATTTACTGTTTTCTCTCTCCCTCCTTTCTTGAAAAGTGGAACAACATTCGCCACCTTCCAATCCGCAGGAACTAATCCTGAATCTATAGAACCTTGGAAAATAATTACCAATGCATCCACGATTTCTAGAGCCACCTCTTTTAAGTACCCTGGGATGCAAACCATCAGGTCCCGGGGACTTATTAGCCTTCGGACCTAACAATCTATCCAACACCATTTCCTGCCTAATATAAATACCCTTCAGTTCGTCCATTACCCTCGGTCCTTCAGCCACTAGTGCATCTGGGAGATTGCTTGTGTCTTCCCTAGTGAAGACAAATCCAAAGTACCTAGTCAACTCTTCTGCCATTTCCTTGTTCCCCATAATAAATTCACCCGTTTCTGTTTTCCAGGGCCCAATTTTAGTCTTAACCATTTTTTTTCTTTTCACATACCTAAAAAAGCTTCTACTATCCTCCTTTATATTTTCGGCCAGTTTGCCTTGGTACCTCATTTTTTTTCTCCACATATTGCCTTTTTAGTTATCCTCTGTAGCTCTTTAAAACTTTCCCAGGCCTCCATCTTCCCGCTCATCTTTGCTATGTTACACTTCTTCTTTTTTATCTTTATACAGTCCTTCACTTCCCTCATCAGCCACGGCCACCCCTGCCTCCCCTTAGGATCTTTCTTCCTGTTTGCGGTCCTGTGACAGAGGGAAAGATGTTATTTTGAGAGGTCAGCACATTGGCACTTTAACAACCTGTTACCAGGAGTAGTTCTGACAATTCCACATTGTCTGCAAATGGGGGAAATTGTGGAGGTGAGGTTGACATTTTTACTATTAAGGCAGGATATGGGAAAACCTCTCTCCCAACTCGTGACAAGAACACAGAGTTTTGACAAGATGGGGTTCCTGGACCATTACATTGCTGGTGGTGGTGCTTGATCTAGAAGTTCAATCTCACTGTTGAAAGTCCAGCCCTCTGCTGGAAATATAAGGGAGACAGGAGCTTTCAACCCACTGAGTCCCACTTCCGAGAGACTGTGTCCGTGGGATGCTGTGGCAGATCATTCTCAGCTTGGAGAATGTTGATCAGATTTGATAGAGACATTCTAAATTATGAGTGGTTTTGATAGAGTAGATATTTGAAGAAACTTAATCTGAGGCAAGTCAGTGAGCACAGAAATATAGTAATCAAGAAAAGAAGCAGCTGACGTTAATAGATTTTCTGACCTAGTAAATTATGTTGTGCTTATTATGAATTGTAATAAATGCACCATCCAAAAGGATGGCAGAAGCAGGTTCAACAGCAACTTTCAAGGGGAAATTGGATAAACACTTGAAAGGGAAGCATGGGGAAAGTACAGGGGCAGTGGGACTAATTGGGTAGTTCCTTAGGACAACCAAGTTGAGCCAAATGAATTCACTCTCTCTTTTCTGTGAGGGCCAATGTATTGGATGGCAATGTTGTCCATTCAAAGCAGAGTTTAGGCATTTTTTTTCTCTTCCAGAGGTTTATGAATGTTTGCAGCTCTTCGTGAAAAAGTGGTGCAAGCAGAGTCCTTGAATATTTTTAAGGTGTGGAAGATTCTTGTGAGGCAAGGGAATGTAGGGTGAATGAATTGTGGCTTTGAGGTTACAATCTGACCAGACATAATCTTATTGAATGCCACAGCAGGCTCGAGGGGTTGACTGACCCACTCAAACTCCTGATTCATATGTTTGTGTGTAAATGTTCCGGGGCCATGTAAAACACTAGGAGCAAAGGAACAGGAGTAGGCCATTCAGCCCCTTGAGCCTGTTCCACCATTTAATGAGATAATGGCTGATCTCTACATACCTGCCTTTGATCCATATCCCTTTATGCCTATGCTTAACAAAAATGTATGTCTCTGATTTTAAAATTAACAAGTGATAAATGCAAGGTTTTTATTTTATTGTTCTTTGGGGTATTTCCATATATGACCATGGTACTGTGTTGCTCGCTTATATTACAAAAGATGAATGACCTCATTCTGAATGTTTTCCACAATAAATAAATTCCAAAATGAATGCATTTATAGATATTTATTGTCACGAGGAAATAGCTTGTGTTCATGATCCACATCACTTTTACCGAGTGAAAGTGAATATAGGCTGACATTGAACATCACGACTTTAATACCAGAGTAAGCTTGATCTAGAGCTAGATGCCACAGTAAAATCCAAATCACTAACAGCGAGCATCTTGCATTTTGACAAGGATCAAATTCCTTTCCAAAACCTTCCCTGGGATGTGTTCATCTTATACCCTTGTTGGGTCAAAGGACCTCTCTCCCCTTGCTCCTAATGGATTGTACCGCTAAATTATGTCATAAATTGAACTTCACAATATGACATCGTACAGCGGGCCGATATATATTAAAAATGGGTGGCAGTGGTGATTGTTGGCATGCAAATGCACAGGATTTGTTTTGATGCAAGGCTGGAGACTGACACAATATACATCCAAGTATATTCAAACACACATGGGCAATATTCCTTATTCATTAAATAATAAATGGAACCAAAAATCTTAAATCAATCGCAAAGCATGTGTGTGTTAGTTAACGTGTTGGTCAGTGAGTAACACAGAAACTATGAGCAGCTGTAGGGAATTCAGCCCTTCGAGACTGCTCTGCCATTTGTTATAATCACAGCTGATCTCATCTAGGCCTCAACCTCACTCTCCTGCCTGCGTTGATTAACCTTCAACCCATTACTAATTAAAAATCTGTCTATTTCTTCCTTGAATTTATTCAATGTTCCAGCATTCACCGCACTCAGGGGTAGCGAACACATGACAATGAATCCTAGAACCCCCCTCCCTGTTTCCAATTTCTTCTCATTCCATTCCTCTCATTCCCATCCCACTTCCTTGTCCATCCCTTTTCCTCCCACTCCAATTCATTTCTGTAGTATAAGGAATTAAATCTAACTTAGTGATGTGACATAGTGTACATCATCACAGGAAGTGATTGCAATGTCACATGACCTTGCTCTCTCATGGCGCAGTGAAAGAATTGTAAGATGGTTCTTAAAAACAGTACAAGATTTCCTCACCTCAGCAGACTCTATAACATTCTTTTAGCCACACAACAAGCCAAAGAATAATTATTATTTACCTTTCCGGAATTCCTTATCATTCACACCCATGCTCAACATTCCTACCATTTCTTCCCTCCCCGATCCAATTCTCTTCACCTAGCTCCTTACCTCATCCAATTCCCCAATTCCTCGTACACCCAATTTTTTTCCTATTTCGTCTAAAATATACAGAAATCCTGATGCCTGAATGTTAGCTGGAATTAGTCAAATTGCTCTCAATGTGAGAGTGGACAGTTCCACTGAGCGTCCGGCTCCCCTTCTGTGTTCACACCCAGCATCTCCTCACATCTCAACTGGTTGCAACAAATTAATTTACAAAAGGATCTCTCCTTTGTCAGTAGTTTTGTTATTAATTAACGCTTCGAGAGGAGCCAATTTAACCAGGCTTTCTTAAGATAGCAATAAAGCTAGTTTATAATTTACAAATACAAGCAAAAACAATAACACAATGCATACACTCACATTGGAAATGAGAGGTGAGTCCAAAAAAGCTATAACATGTATATAGTGTGTTTAAAATATGTAGTTCAGTTCTCAGCAGAATAATTACTTTGTGGATGATCCTTTGTGACATTCAGATCACAGTAGTGCTCAAACCCAAGCTAGTATATATGAATAGCACAGATGAACACAAACACCTCAGTTCATTTCTATACATGCACCTTCCACAAGAACACATAGACCAGAGTTTAACTCCTACTCTTGTGCATTCTTCAAAGGGAAAACACAAAACATGTCTCCTTGCTGTCTTCTCTTCCACCGTGTTTGTAGACTGAGAATTTCCAGAAGGTTGCCATTCAGTTTGTAGCACACTTTCGCCCTTTTGAGCCCATTGATTTTAATCTTCCTTGATATATTATTGGATGTAACGTTTCAGGGGTGGTCTCTCCAGACAAACCACTGGATTTATATCAGTAATTTTTGCTGCTTCCGTCTTCTGTTTCTTAAAAAAAAATGTTGTACTTAAAGTTGAAAATATCCTTGGGTTATCTGGGTGATGATCCATCAGTTCACTTGGAACACATCAGCTGACCACAGCTTCCTCCCGGTCCCTGCTTTCACCAAATCATGGGACTGAGAATCCTGTGTCATACTTTATTTTTTATTTTAAGACAATTCTGCTACTTGGACATAGAGATGTTTGCCTGGAGTCTTGGGTTGCAAATGTTTACATCTAAGCTGTACCAAAGGTTGTTTTCTGTTTGCCATTAAGTCTTAACTGCTTAGTACTTTAACACTCCTTCATTTGCATTTACACACAGATTATTTCAGGTCATATCTAAGATCACTCTTTTACAACGTTCATTGTAAAGAGCTATCTGCTATCATGCTGATTCCAGGCATGTGATCAATTACATAATCATAATTTACATGAATCTCATCACACGCCACTGGTCCTTTCTGGGACATCCCCCCCGTAAAGTGAGCTTTAGTGGGGAGGTTAGGACCGGCTATGATATACTTTAAAATTTACTGTGCTCATTGCTGGACATCAGAGAGAAGACTAGGATAAGATATCGCTGCTGAGATCTTGTAGTTGGAACAACTACAACTTGCACTTATACAGCACTTGAATGCAGTAAAATATCCCAAGTTGCTTCAAGGGAGCATTTTCAAATAATTATGACGCTGAGCTACAAAAGGAAATGTTAAAGTAGACCAAAAGCTGTTCAGAGGGTTTAATGGACATTTTATTGAATAAAAAGTGAGAGAAATTTAAGGGGCCAGCTCCAAAATGTTGGGGCTTGGCTGCTAAAGACACTGCTGACAATGCAAATGTGAGGCCCAAATTTTGAGCATTTCTTTTACCAGGAGAAAAGCCAAACCTATGAAGTTTGGAAAACTTCTTATGTAAAATTTTCTTCCAATTAGGAGGATAAATGGCTTCAAATGTAATTGCTATTCCTGTTTCCTTCTCTTAACTGTGAGTTACAGTTACTGCTAGATTTCACATACTCCTGATAAAGTTACATAGGTCTAGCCAGTGAATTATTGCTCATTTCAAATCTTTGTTCACTCGCATTCTGCTGATGCTGTTAAGTTTTACTATTGGGCAGTCCATAGTGAATTCAGGATAATTGGAGGAGGTAACAGGTCAAAGTTAATTGATCAACTATTTACTTGTCGATGTCATCACAGTTGAGCTCACCAAGTCATGCAGTGAGGCATTGCTAAGTCACCTGAAATTCTCTCCGTGAACATTATGCAAAGCTTTGCTGCGACTCTATGACGCATGCCAGTTACAGCTCTGAACAGGGATGTGGTCTAAAGCCCTGCCCAACCCCACTTCATGGTTACCCCGTCATTACAGCTCTTTCTCTGTAACTCAAAGTTGCTTTTGGGCAGTTCATGATCTCAGTTAACCTAATATAAGCAGTCGAGAATTTATTGCAATTTTCTGATAGTTTATTGAATTTGTTAAGAAGCAGTAGAGTTAGAGTCATACAGCACAGAAACAGACCCTTTGGTCCAACTTAACCATGCCGACCAGATATTCTCAATTAATCTAGTCCCATTTTCCAGCATTTGGCCCATATCCCTCCAAACCCTTCCAATTCAAGTACCAATCCAGACGTCTTTTAAATGTCGTAATTGTTCCAGCCTCTACTACTTCCTCCAACAGCTCATTCCATATATGCACCACCCTCTGCATAAAAAAAGTTACCTCTTACGTTCCTTTTAAATCTTTCTCCTCTCACCTTAACCCTGCGCACCCTAGTTTTGGACACTCCTACCCTGGGCAAAAGAGCTTGGCTATTCATCCTTTCCATGTCCCTTATGATTTTATAAGCCTCTCTAAGGTCACCCCTCAGCCTCCTATGCTCCAGGGAAAATAGCCCAGTTATTTAGCTTTTAGTTTGTATAAGATACATTAGTTAGATAGATAAAGAGATTATACAACTGTGACAAGTGGGATGGTTCACTGATACCAGAGGTCAGGTGAGCTGTTGGGGAATATTTCTGTCTATTTAAAGTGGCAGGGACAGCATCCTGCTTTCCAGCTGGGGTGTTATGAAACTCATCCCTCAATGTTCAACCTCTCTATGTGGTCTATGTTCCATCTGTCTGGTGAAAAATATGCACTCGGGAAACTTCACTCAGCACTAAGTCTACTCTGTTCTTGGTCTCTGCATAGATCATCCAGTATGGAACAAATGCTGGAAAAAATCAACAGGTCTGGCAGCATCTGTGACAAGAAATAATCAGAGTTAACGATTCGGGTCTGGTGACCCTTCCTCAGACCTGTTGATTTTTTCCAGCATTTGTTCCATACTGGATGATCTATGCAGAGACCAAGAACAGAGTAGACTTAGTGCTGAGTGAAGTTTCCCGAGGGCATATTCTTCACCAGACAGATGGAACATGGACCATAAAGACAGGTGGAAGTTTGAGGGATGAGTTTCATAACACCCCAGCTGGAAGGCAGAATATTGCCCCTACCACTTTAACAAGGCAGAACTATTTGTTACAGCTCATCTGACCACTGCTTTCAGTAAACCATCCCCAGTTTGTTCTGAGGATAGGTCACTGGACCCGAAGCGTTAACTCTGAATTTTTTTTTCTTCGCAGATGCTGCCAGACCTGCTGAGCTTTTCCAGCAACTTCCGTTTCTGTTCCTGATTTACATAATCCGTAGTTCTTTCAGTTTTCATCCAGCATGGATTTGGCTTCCCTATCTTCCTTGGCGCTAGTGCAGCTTTTCCAGACCAGAATTGGCCTAGCTCCTGCTTCCCCCAATGCCTCCTATCTTGAGTACTCCTCTCTCTGGACCTGGCACTTATTGCATACCATATATCTAGGGGCAGGTTATTTTCTCTGCATCAATCAATTGTCTGAAACCTTTTGGTCAGTAACCTCAAAGAGAGCCAGGTGTGATGTTGGATGATTCTGGTATTATCCCTTTGGGATAGACTGTCCCATTGTTAGCTCAATAAACGATTGTTAACCTGCTCCTTGAGGCTCCTGAGATTATTTTATGAAATAATCTACCACAATTTAATCCTCAGTGTCATTCCCTCTTCTGTGCCACATATCCAAGGATGGAACAAACTGAGGAGTACGCAGAATGGATTGATGCAAGTACATCCAGGCTGGTAAACTGGTGTTTGATTTATCTTGCGCTTTGGTTTGATGCTGCTCTCTGCGTAATCTGGAGTAATCTGAGCTGTGGATATCTGCACACACACTGTTCCTGTGGCTGCTTTCCCCTCATCTCCAAGTCAGCCGATCAACTCCTAATTTTATTTACAACGGTGCATAGCAGGTTTATAAATGCAGCTCTCCAAAGTAACATCTTGTCCCATTCTGTCTTAATATGCTGATTCTGGATTCATGTCTTCTCTCTCATTGATAGCACTCAGTTGCACCGTCATGGTTTGGATAAGTCCCATTATACTGTATTCCCCTCAAATTCCTCTCAACTTGTTCCACATTATTTCACATCTGCTTACTTACCTGATCTTTGTGATCATTCAGATTATTATTACTACTAGCACCATTAATGGGTTCTGAAGAAGGGACGCTGGACTCCACAGATGCTGCCAGACCTGTTCAGTTTTGCCATCAATTTCAGTTCTTCCCTATTGTGCTCTCTCATGCATTCTGGCCCCATTCATTCAGGAACTGAATTTTTCCCAGCTTCTGGTTGCTGTAAGCAGTGGTAGATGGTGTTTTCATACCTACACTTTTATTACTAGTCCCATATATAACTTCAAAACCTTCCAAAGAGACTTTTGCAGCCAAACCACCATTTTTGTTGAGAATTCACTGTTGCAGTGTAGGAATTGTGTCAGCCAATTTATTTAATAAAGTCTCCATTTCAAGGTCATGCATGGAAAGTCAAAAATTGGCCACTATACTGGCGGGGGTGGGGGGGTGGGGGATCTCCTGCTCTCTTTGTCTGTTCCAAACCTTGGGACCTCTCCTGTGTGAGGATACAAGAGGACTATAGCATACCCAGTGTTGTTCCTTTGTTTAAGAAGGGCAACTGGAATGGTCTGAGAAAGTACAGGCCATTGAGCTTCAAGTCAGTGGTATGGAAATCATTAAAGTTCTTTGAGACAGGATTTTGTATATTCAGAAAAGTATGGAAATATTAGTGATAGGCAGCATGGCTTTGTGTGGGGAAGGTCATATTTCACAAAATTTAAGATTGAGGTTTTTTGCAGTGACAAAGATGATTGACGAGGACAGGACGATAGAGGTTGTCTGCATGGACTTTAGCAAGACCTTTTGACAAGGTTCCTTATAACAGGCTGATACAAAAGGTGAATTCACATGGGATTCACAGTGAGCTGCTAAGATGGATACAGAACTGGCTTAGTTATAGAGACACAAAAGAGGTGGAAGGGTGTTTTTGTGACTGGAGATCTGTGACCAGTGTTGTTCCACAGGAATCAGTGCTGGGATTCCTGTTGTTTGTAATACAAGAGGCATCTTTACAGATGTATGAATAGGCAGGGAATATGGACCGCATAGAGGCAAAAGGATTTTAGTTTAGAAAGTTGTCATGTTGGCACAGACTTGGTGGGCTGAATAGTCTGTTCCCCTGCTGTACTGTTCTTTGTTCTCTTTATCCATCATCAGAGCTGCAATTTTAGATCTGGTTGTTACAGATTATCCTCAATGCTTAGAGATGCAAGAACCTGGGTCCAGGTGAAAACTCACAAACAAGCACAGACGACGTGGACTTCCAATGGACGCATGCTCGCACACAGTAATAAATACATTGGCATCTGCAAATACAGGTGCAGGATCAAACACATGCATGTATACTAACAAACAGTCCCATCCTGTCAATAAGCACAGAGAAATACACATACACGCAGTTCTAAACATGTATTCACTCACAAACGCACACAGCTCACAAGCACGTGCACACATATGTACATTCACTCTGTATGATATCACTGAACGGCTATCAAGGAGGTGAGCACTGAGCCCACAAATATATTCATCCAATTTGCTGATACATACACATCCTGGAGTCACAAGGCCATGAATCCATATTGTGATTCTTTTCTGATTTTTTTTTTTTGTTCTGTCTACTTGTTACCATCAGGAGTCTCAGTCAAACATTTCCACATCTTTCCAGGCCAGATGAGATGGGCTGTGTAGCTTTACACTGACTCAAACCCAAACCTAGTTTTCCTGACTCACTGCCACACCAAGTGGTGCATTCATCAACCAAGGCAGGAAGATTGTGGGGAGCATGTATTTACAACCAACGAGGTGCTTCACTTGTCTGTCCTTCGAGCTGCCCCTTCCTGTTTGGAAACATGTTTGCCTGAACATTGGAATGCAATGGCGGGGGAGGGCTGGAGACCTATAAACTACCAATAACAGTTGATAGCGAAACGGATCAGATTATGTGGCTGTCTTGAGCTCTGCGTTTGCTGTCGAGCAACCAACAACAATATGTGGCGACAGTAATGATAACTGTTATTGGACTTGTAACCTGAGCTAACAAAACCCAACAGCCTTTGAGTTCAAATCCCACCGCAGCAGGTAGAGAATTACTGAGTTGTGTAATTGTGATTGCTGTTCTAAAATCCTCCCTTGTTCACTTAATGGCCACTTCCGTAGCAATGGTGGCTCCATAACTGGCATCTGCAATGAGCTGGCAGGCTACTGAGATATGGCAGCAGAAAGGCCCACCACTAGTAGCCACCTCAGGCCAGCCATGGATGTGTGAGAAGAGCTGGCCTTGCTACACTCTGAGCATGAGAAGCAGAGGAAGCTCCCATTGTTTGTGCTATGTTAGATGTTATCAAGACCCCAGAATGTTCCAGGTCGTGTCAGTCACTGTTGACATCATCCCTCTGACGGGGAGAACTGAAGGTCACTTTGTTCGTTCAAGAAAAAGAATACCTCCATTCAATACCCATTTACACAGAGTCCTTTCATTTAACAATGTGAAGGAAACGCTAGCATCAGAAGGCTGTGCAGAACGATTGTGCAGAATTGTTTGACAATTTAACCCTTTGAGCTTTATCAGCAAGATTGAGTATAAACAGTGGGTGCTAATCAAAACTGTCGATGCTGTTTTTCAATTCATGTCAGCCTGCACCATTCTCCCCTCTGAGCTAGAACACTGTAGATTAAGGCACAGAGCAAAGAATTAAGCCTGTAGTCTAAACTGACATTACCAGTGCAGCGCTGTCAGGGTTGTCATCTTTCAGGTAAGACATTAAATTAACGCTCTATCTGAAACTTGATTAGATCTGGAACTAATCTTAAGAGCACAGGAGTTCTCCCCAGTATATTAGCCAATATTTCACACACAATGCATGACTCTCAAACAGAGACTTTATAAAAAAATTGCAACAGTGACTTATGTAGAAACCATCTGAACCCCTGTACTTGATTCCAGTCTGTAACTCATTCCCGGGTATCCATTATTCTTGTATATAAACTATCTGAATCCCTCTATTAATTCCCAGTCTGTAAATCACTCCCAGGCATTCATCATTCTATATGTAAGCCAACTGTTCCCCTTGATTAGATTCCAGTCTGTAACTCACTCCTGTGTGTGTGTGTCTGTGTGTGTCTGTGTGTGTGTTTGTAAACCATCTGAACATTTCTAATTGATTCGTCTGTAACTCAATTGCAGTTATCCGTTATTCTATATATAAACCATATGAACCTGTTGATTAGATTCCAGTTTGTAATTCATTCCTGAGCTATCTATTATTCTGCCTTAAAAACATCTCACCTCTACAGTGACCATAATATGGTCAACCAGGTGGATGTCATGGAGTATGAGTTCCCTGACTGGATCAGATTAACAGACCCAATCAGGGAGCCGTGGCTGACAGATAAGAACAGGAATGCCAGACAACCTGTTCACTCTGAGAGCTGGCTCTGAGGGAGCTGGATCAGTGTAAGTGACTCTCCTTGTGTAAATAAAGGGTGGAGTTATTTCAGTCGCGGTGAGAGTGGGATGCTGAGAAACTGTTTGCTATGTGAGATTAATGATATAACCATGCAAAAGCACCTATTAGCTGAAGCCGAACTGGACTTCAAACAGACACCATACTGATTTTACCTTTGTAAAATGTGGGAAGTGGAGCCTATGAGTTGCAAAGTATTCTGAAGGAAGTGGACACCCTTGCCAGGCCAACTGGGCTTGGGTAACACCACTTGAGTGAAGGCAATTGCATAGCCTCACTCAGAGCATATCCTGAACAGAGAAATTCTGGGTCAGCACACAGCAATACCCCGAAACAAAGCCAAGTCTCAGCCAAATGGTTAAAATTTTCTTCAGCATCCGATCCAGCAAGCCATTGTAGTTGCTGTTGGTATGCAGACACAAGACAACAGAAGTGTCCTACTAGATCTAAATTGAGTAAGGGAACACATAGGCTGGTATCCAGGACAGTGCATGCCCCAGCAAGTCCTCTTATATGGTTTTGAACTGTTAAATTGCTTAGCAACATCCAAATCAGAACCAATCAAAATGAACGTCTGGTTAAATGGTCACCCGGTTCTAATGGAGTTCATTACCGGCATGGCCATTTCCGTGAGTACCGAACTAGTCTTTAACAAAATTCACTCTGGACTCTCTACCTTAAGTTTGTGTAGGTCCTCAGCTAGCCGGAGAACCTACACTGGTGAGCCTTTACAGATTAAAGGTATAACTTCGGTTCGAGTCTCTTTTGAGAAGCAGCAGGTTTAGTTACCACTGATTGTAGTAAAAGGCTCAAGGCCCAAGCTTGATGGGGCGAAATTGGTTGACGAAGATTCACCTAGACTGGCTCAACATTTTTTCGATTAGAAAATGCCTGCCTGAATGAAGTCCTAATTAAATACCCGGATGTATTTTTCAGGAAGGTCTAGGAGCCAAGGCCACCTTGCATGTTGACCTGGAAGCAATTCCACGATTCTGCAAGGCCCACCCAGTGCCACTTACCTTCTGGGAAAAATCAGGAGGCTGGAAAGTGAAGGAATAATCAAACCAGTCCAGTGCAGTTTTAGGAATGGACAACAGCACCAGCTGTACCGATTGTGAAGCCCAACTGGTCGGTTTGCCTTTGTGGGGATTTTAAACAAATGCAAAACACTTTTTGCAGCTGGATAAATGCCCAGTCCCCCGTGTAAAGGATTTATACACAAAGTTGGCAGGGATGCTATCCTTCACGAAGCTGGACATGAGCCATGCATACTTGCAATTGTAATCAGATGAGGATTTCCAGAAGTGTGCTACAATTAATACGCATAAGTGTTTGTACCAATATACAAGACTGTCCTTTGGGGTATTGTCAGCCTGTGCAATTTTTCAGTGGACGATGGAGAACACTTTACTCTAGTTTGCCATTTATCTAGATGGCGTCCTAATAACATGGAGTACCAATAAAGAGCATTGACAGAACTTGGACATGGTTGTTAGACGTTTTTCCCAGGCAGGCATGTGCCTTAGAAGGGAGAAATGGAACATACTTGGGCTACAGAGCCAACAAGACTGGGTTACATCCATTGGAAGATAAAGTGACGCGATCAAAGATGCCCCGGCTTCCATGTCTGTAATGGAGCCTAGATTTTTCCTTGGGTTGGTGAAATTATTAAGGAAAGTTCATATCTAATGTGGCCTCTATTCTGGCATATTAAAAAGAAAGTGGATCCAAGACACAGCTTTCGGGGAAATGAAGAAACAGCAATCATCCCCTAAGGTGTTGGCATACTATGATCCCAAGTGAGATCTGGTATTCAGTCATGGGTAGCCCAACGGAGAGAAATGGCCCAACAGTGTATGCATCTAGGCATTTGGCTAATACAAAGCATAAATACACCTCAATGAATAAGGAAGGTTTGGTGGTCATATTTGGAGTCAGGAAGTTCCACAATACCTTTACGGACCTAAATTTGTAATAATAATGGATCAAAATGCTGCTAAGATTATTAAAGCGGACAAGGGGGCCATGCCCCTGTAGCCTCAGGCCAAATTCAGGTGGGCTCAAATACTAAGTGCTTATAACTACAAGTTGGAACACTATCTGGGAGGCCAAGTAGCAAATGCTGATGCGTTAAGCTGCTTCCCACTGGTACCGCCACTGCATCCATTATATTTTAGGCTATGAATGATATTCGAGTATTTATTTCTTTTGCCCCCATTAGAAAATATGATATTACTAAAGGGGTAATTTTATTGGTACTTAGCACACTCAGAGTACAATACTTTTCCCATGTGTCTTGAGAGTATTGACTGATTACTTCCTAGTTGCTGTGAGGCCTACACTAGGGATTTTCATGATACATCCATTTACTGTCTGTCTAGCTAGCTTTTTAATATATAAGCACGTCTATAACCTTTTGATAATTATCTCCAGGAAGTTCAGTCCTTGCTTTTTTGGTGTTTCTTGCTTCCACTCCTTCGACCACATTAATTATCATGGATAGAGTGATTCATTGATTATATGACTGGAGCCATGTTAACGATCAAGCTAAAAGCAGGTTGCGGACTGCTCAATTGATACAGGCGGAAGGTCTGCTTTGTGTGTAGCAAGGTCAGTTCTGTTTGGAGGAGGCATCACCTGCTTTCCCATTTCTACCTGCACTGACATTGGCCATCTGACATGCCCATACGCAAGGTGGCCAATCAGGAAGCAGATAGACTCCCAATTACGTTACTGCATCATTCCTGACTATCGGTCACCCAAACAGTTTGATCGCTACTACTTCTCAAAATAGTAACTGTTTCACTAAATAACAACTCACTGTTGGTTGCCGGCCTGTGTTGCTTATGGTCCGGAAATTAGCCCAGAGCCTGAACTGAGGCTAAAGGATTGATGAAATTGATATCTGCATGTTTGAACCTGTGTATGGTAGGAAGTGTTCAGAAAAGAAAATCGTATTTTACTCATTGCCATCTCCAGGACTGCTCACAGCGATGTTCTGGAGGTGAACCTTCGATTGTAGCTGAATCCAGGCCCATTCTGAAATCTTCGCAATCCCAGTTTTTGCTGCTGAATCTCCATTGGAAGCGTCAGCTAACTTCTGTCTTCTTCGGTGGTCCCTCAGGATCAAGGATGACTTGCTTCCCCTCCCGTTTGATAGCTTTTGAAATGGGTGAGAAGTCCACTCCACGGCCGTTAGAATCAGCAGGGTTGGGTAGACGTGTCATTTGGAGGTTTGTGCGATCCCTGTAATGGCTTGACTTTTTGTTTTCGCTTCTGCTCATTCCCGACCAAGTCTCTTGATCTGTTCGGTTCCTTTCCAAATGATGCCTCTCCATTCCAGTCAGTCACAGCCAAGGCCTCCCATGAGTCAATGCATATGCTTAACCTCTTCAGGGCTGTCTCAAGAACCTCTCTAAAGTATTGCTACTGTTATCTGGACGGTCTCCCAACGTGACCGAGTTCCAGGTAAAGTGGATGCTCTAGGAGTCAGTTGTCAGGCATTCCAGTGATAGTTACCACTCAATTTAGCTAGTTTTGAGTGATTAGCATCTCGATTAGCATTTCAATTGGGTTGCCTTCCTTGACACAGGGCTTAAGGAATCCTACAAAAATGGAACTGCAAGGTGTTGCAATGCATGCAGTAGATTGTCTAAGTCTCTCAAGCTAATAGAATCCCTCCTGCCAGGTGAACTATGACCTTCTCTCAGATTTGTGATGCTTGTTCTCATATAGCGCTTTATCTCAGTTGGCTGAAGGCTGAACTGGAGCAATGGAAGCCATGATGAACTTTGCCATCCATGTTTACCTTTTAGAGGTACAGAAAATAGTCTACAGTTTCCAGGATGTGGCTATAGCTTGTTGGATACTATTCTGCACTAGAATTAATTCCCACTTGAGCACAAGATCAGAGCTGACACTTCTTCAGTGTCTAAATTTCAAGCACCACTTTAAAACAATATGAAGCAGTGGTTTAAGCAAAGATTTAAGAAGCAGGTGAGAAAAAAAGGCTGAGTTAATGGATTAGTTCAGTTTGTAAATGAGAGCTCAGAAGCACATCCTATCATAGAATCCCTACAGTATGGAAACAGGCCATTCGGCCCAACAAGTCCACACCGCCCCTCTGAAGACCATCCCACTCAGCCCCATTCCCCTAATTTCCCATGTCTAACCCATGTAACCTAACCATCCCACGGCACTATAGGCAATTTAGCATAGCCATTCGCCCAGCCTGTACATCTTTTGGACTGTGGGAGGAAACCAGAGCATCCAGAGGAAACCCACACAGACATGGGGAGAATGTGCAAACTCCACACAGACAGTCACCCGAGGCTGGAGTCAAACCTGGGCCCCTGATGCTGTGAGGCAGCGGTGCTAACTGCTGAGCTACCATGCCATCTTCCGTTTACTTATGGCTAAACTGCTCAGTAGTTGACACATGTGCCTAGTACCTAGTTATTGGAGTCAAGGGTTTGCAGAGAAAACTCTTTTACTATTGTGAAATACTGGTTGTCTGTCTGTATTATTTATGGCCCAGAAATTGGGCCAGAACCTAAACTGAGGCTAAAGGATTGATGGAAATTAGTGTTTGTATGTACGGACCTGTGTATTGGTAGGGACAGAGAAGACTGCTAGCACAGAAACTAAAGATGTTGAGTTCTCACAGCTGGGAAAGCTTTTCCTTCTGCTTAGAGTGGTCTGTTAATAAATTTCTGTTTTACCCTTGCTCACAAAGCCAACCCAGAGGCGAAGGTGGGTGGTGGACCAATTGTGTTTCTAAGCAGCAGTAAAACCAACCCGGTTGATGGAGCGGAACAGTCCTTGTTAAGTAATAGCCACACAAGGGTTCAGATATAGAGGGCCCTGGCATTGGGTAGCCTTCTCTGGTTGAACAGAATACATTCCCAATCACTTGGATACAACTGTTGAGCACCACAGCCCTTTATGGTTGGTCTTCCAAAACATTTTCCCACATTTCGAGGATGGACAATTATCACATCCCCTGTGTGTCAGACCAGGACGGCAGCTGTGCATCTGTTAGAACTTAGCCAGAGCTCCAAGGCTACCTCAGAGCTCACAGTCCAAAATTTCAGCCCCCATCCCTACCTGATTTGGAATTCTGACCCCCTACTTTAGAAAGCCCTTCTGTACTGGACTTCATTGCTTCAATTGTCTGCAGTTGTCTGTTCCCAGCTCTGCAATGATGTTTTTCATAAATACATCTTATTTCTGAAGGAGGAAGAAATCCCGGATCTGGAGATCGACATCGATGAACTGTTAGAAATCTCGGATGAAGACCAACGTTCAAAACTCCAGGTAACTGCTTCCTGTTCCCATTGCTATTATTCTGATTCTAAATCAATTTAGAAACCTCCTTTGTTTCAATCATTCTGCACAGAATAGGTCTTCAGTGAGATTTAGAAGAATGAGCCAGAATCTCACAGAAAGCTATAAAATTCTAACAGGACTACTCACGACAAATGCAGGAAGGATATTCCTGGTGACTGGGGAATCCAGGGGCCACAGTCTAAGAATATGGCATAGGCCAACCAGGTCTGAGACTGGGAGAAATGTCTTCACCCAGAGAGAGTGGTGAGGAATTCCCTGCCATGGAAAGTGCTTGAGGCCAGTTTTCAAGATGGTGTTAGATATAAATCTTAGAACTAATGGGATCAAAGGGTATGGGGAGAAAGTGTCAACAGGGTACTGAGTTGGATGATCAGCCATGATCATGATGAATGACAGAACAGACTGAATGGGCCAAATGGCCTACTCTTACTCCTATTTTCTATGTTTATAGCCCAAAAAGGCAAATCTAGAAACCTCGGATCCCTGGAACTGATTAAAGAGAGAGTTGGGTTTTTTTTTCCTGTCTTTTTCTGAAAGTGCTCCTATTTTCTATATTTGTAATATCCCATGAAAGAGAGGGTTGGGTCTCTTGATAGAATCTTCCAGCTATGATTTTATTAAAATGTATGTCCTCGTAAATGGTTCCATTCAAGGGAATTTCTTCACTCTCAAATTTGTAGGTAAGGCCGTCACTATGCAATGGTGGCTGTAGGGACCACAATACACTGCACCAATGAAACCGCTCTATTGATCCATTAAAGATTAAGGACTGCATTTTTCAGGACAGTGGGTGAGCAGTGGAGACCTGAGGAAAAGTAATGGTACCTTTCTGTGATCAGAGATGATGGGAACTGCAGATGTTGGAGAATCCAAGATAACAAAATGTGGAGCTGGATGAACACAGCAGGCCAAGCAGCATCTCGGGAGCACAAAAGCTCGCGTTTCGGGCCTAGACCCTTCATCGGAGAGGGTTCTTTCTGTGCACCAGTTTCAAGATGCCATTCTTGGCAGTGGAAATTTTGTGGGAGCAGGGAGCCCAGCAAACTTGAGATCCACAGGCATCTTTAGTTTTCACAGTCTTCCTCCAGTTTCCTGATGCATTAAGAGGCCTCCTTGCTTGCCAGCTAAAGACCACTCAGCGAAGAGACTCCCCAAACCAGTCCCCACGATAGTGGCCTGACTGCTTTTTCGGTGATGGTTTTAGTTTTTCAAAAAGTGGTGGGGACGGCACATCTCTGGGTAAGGTGGCCTCCCAGTTACTTACTCTGCAGTGCAAGTGATGCTGGGAGACATCAGTTTGGTCTTTCAGCTTCAAGCTCCTGCCCACTCTCCTGCAATGATCAGAAAAGTTGACTCCACGCCAATGAAGGGAATATTGTATTCAAATTCTGAACAAGAATCAGTTCCTTCCACCACCCAATCTCACCATCCACCCTTCCACCGCCCCCACCATCTCCGTTTGGGAAGCTGCAGTCATGGGGAAACTTCAGCACTAGGTCCTATTCCACATTTAGATTTGCCAGGGATCCCTTTACTGATTTAGTGGCATCGCCGGCTGCAGTAGCTTGACAGGGGAATGGCGGGGTCAGGGGGAGGGGAGCTGTTGGGGATGGAGATCTGTTTCTTTATTTAAAGTAAAATCACACAGCCACACATCTGAGAGGAAGTGTTTGATGCAGGGACAGTTACAACATTTAAGAAACATTTGTACAGGCAAGTGAATAGAAAAGATTTACAGGAATATGGGCCAAACACAGGCTAGTGGGACTAGTTTAGTTTAGGAAACTTTGTCAGCATGGACGACGAGTCTGTTTCCGTGCTATACGTCGCTATAATTGCACTGAAGGTAGTGGGACAGTAAGAATGGTACAGTTTTCTGTTGCCAACCGGGTTTGAGGTCCTTGACATCTACATCTCTTTAAGTTCTGATCAGAGACTGAGCGAGTCATTAATGAGATGAGGCTGGAGAGAAATCAATGAGCTACCTTATTTCACAATAAGATGACTGCACTTAATTTGCCTCATAAACAACCTTTGGTTACGACACGAAATAAAGGGCAGATTACACTCCCATATCCCGATTTATCCCATGTTTTCTTTAACTCTATTCAAACACAGTGGTGTCCACTAAAGAGGAATTGGTCTTTTTTCTAAACATTATACTTTCATGAGCTGTGAGTGTTACTGCATAGTCCAGTGTTTTTTTGCACATGCTAATTGCCCTGGAGAAGGTGATTATGAGCTGCCTCCTTGAAACACCTTCACTGTCCTTTCCAAAATGTCATTGACTACAGCCCAGGTATCATAGGTACACCCACAGTGCTGATGGTTAGGGTACTGCAAGATTTCAGCTCAGTAAATGTGAACATATGGGTGACAGGGTTCCAAGTTAGGGCAGTGGTTTTAGGGTGGTGTTCCCATGGTGGAGTTTCAATACAGGGAGCTATGCTGCAGCTGTGTAGGGTCCTGGTGAGGCCAGACCTGGAGTACTGTATGCAGTTTTGGTCTCCTTACTTGAGAAGATATACTAGCACTGGAGGGGGTGCAGAGGAGATTCAATCGGTTGATTCCAGAGTTGAGAGGATTGGATTTATGAGGAGACACTGAGTAGGCTGGGATTATACTCATGGGAATTCAGAAGAATGAGGGGAGATCTTATAGAAACATATAAGATTATGAAGGGAATAGATAAGGTGGAGGCAGGGAGGTTGTTTCCGCTAGCAGGTGAAACTAGGACTAGAGGGCATCGCCTCAAAGTAAAGGGAAGCAGATGTAGGACTGAGGTCAGGAGGAACTTCTTCACCTAAAGGGTTGTGCATTGGTGGAATTCCCTGCCCAATGAAACAGTTGAAGCTACCTCGCTGAATGTGTTTAAGGCAAGCCTAGATAGGGGTTAAGTTCTGATCAGAGACTGAGCGAGTCTCCACTCACTAAAGGTTATGGTGAGCAGGTGGCAAGTGGAGCTGAGTCTCAAAGATCAGCCATGATCTTATTAAATGGCAGGGCAGGCTTGAGGGGCCAGATGGCCTACTCCTGATCCTAATTCTTATGTTCTTATGTCTGCTGCCTTTGTCCTTCGTGGTAGTAGAGGTCTCGAGTTTGGAAGGTGCTGTCAAAAATTTGGTAAGTTACAGCAAAGAATGTTGTCAATGGTACATGCAGTGGCCACTGTGCTTTGGTCATGGTTGGGGCGAATGTTGAAGGTGGTGCCAATCAAGCAGTTGCCCTGTCCTGGATGTTATCAAGCTTCTTGAGTGTTGTTGGAGCTGCATTCATCTCTTGTCACAGCTGTATTTGTATGGCTGGTCCAGTTCAACTTTTGGTAATGGTATCCCTTCAGGATGTTGATGTTCAGTAATGGTAACACCATTTAATGTCAAGGATAGATACATACGTTCTGTAGTGTTGGAGGCAATCATTGCATGGCACTAGTGTATTGTGAGTGTTGCTGCTTGCTTATCAGCCCAACCTGAAGGCTGTCCAGCTTTTACTGCATTTCAAAACTAGTTGCTTCAGTATCTGAGGAGTCGTGAATGACATTGAACTTTTGTGCAATTGCGCAATTGACAGTACACATTCCTGCTTCTGAGTTTTTGACGAAGGAAGGGCTTTACTGAAGCAGCTGAGGACACTAGCTTATTTGATGGTTTCTGGCATCTTGTGTCACTCAAGTTATGCTGCAGAAAACAATTAGGTGGTATGAAAGACCAGGAAAAAGCCCAGCCTGATCTTTTTAATGTCTCTTTGCTGTTCTCGGTACTTTAACTGATGATTTTAACATCTTTTATTTCCTCACAGGAGATGCTGCACGAATGTTGTAAACCCACAGATGTAAGTGAACTCTCCTGCTCTCAGTGATCTCTCTCTTACATACGGTTACTTCACTTGCAGGAACCTTAGAAAGGAAGAATGTTCAGTGGTTTTAGCGGATCGGGTGGGTCATTGGGCTGGGTATGACACTGGGCCACTGGGTTGGGTCGATTTACTGAACTGGCTGATTCACTTCATGGGTGGTTCAGAAGACCTGTAGCTTCTGTCTCGTTGATTGAGTGGCTGAACATAGAGCTGGCTAGGTAGTAGTGATATTATGCTCCGAGCAATATGGCCATACTTAACCTTTGTCACATTGAGTCTCCCATTCAATTTCAGCTTGAAATAAATCACGCAGTCAAGATAGCTACCTGGTGACAACTTCTCATTTACTGTTTGAAAAAATATTACTGTCATCATTCCTCTATAGTCGAGGGGATCACAGCTTGTATAACTACTTCCTAAAGGAACAGAATCCAAAATTGGACAGATTATAAGATGTGGGTTACACCATACTGAAACACTGAGTTCTAAGCTCTATATTAAATAAATTTATGTAAAGGAAAATGCAGAAACACTTTACAAGGATATTTCCAGAAATAAGAGGGTACAACAATAGAGAAAATGGAAAAGTTAAGGCTGAGGATTAGCCGAATGAATCTTGAATGTTATGACAGGGCTTGATAAGGTGGATGTTTCCACTTGTTGAGGAAGTAGGGAACCTGTAGGATATTAAGATAGTTAGTACAAAATTCAGTTAAGAATTTGGAGAAATGTCTTCACTGAGGGTGATTTGAATGCGAATATCAGATGTATTCAGGAAAAGTTCAATAAACACATGAGACAGAAGGGCTAGAAGACTATCCTGAGAGGGTTAGTTGAAATAAGACAGGAGGCTGGTCACGTCGAGGGAAATGCCCTGTTTCTTTATTGTAAATACCAAGTAATTTCATGTGTGAAAAGTAAAACAGTTGAATCTTCTTCAGCTGTGGTGCCATGTATGAAGCTTCAGTGGAAATAAATGGAAAAAAAATTGTCCCCTGGAGGAAACTTGCCACATCTTATCAAAATGCAAAGCATTATCAACTCAGGAATGTCATTGCACATTATTAATATGAGGCCAAAACATGTAAAGTAATTACCTTGTGTCGAAACACAGAAAGGTGAAGCACCAGTGAATTTAATACATCATCTCTCACCTTGCTCAATGCTTTTCAGTCCGTAATATCAATTTGATTCTGACAATATGATAACCACCCTCTCAATTTTCCCCAGATCAGGTCTGTAACTTATTTGACAGGCCTCAGCTTAGACTAGTTAATTCAGAACAATCAGTTCACCTTCCTTTTTATGAGTGACCTTGCATACAGACTTTGAGTAACATAGACCCCAACTTTAGGGCTGTTGCGATGCAGTGGTAGTGCCCTACCTCTCAGACAGGAGGCCTAGGTTTAAGTACCAGTTGCTCTACAGGTGGATAATAACATGCCTGGCTGGCTGAAGGAAACAGAGTTTTAACAAAGGTCGGATTAATAAAGAGCAAAGAATTAAGGCTAATTTATCGTTTCTTGAATACTTAGTTACATTCTCTCGTCCACTTGCATTGAGAGTTCCCAATGAGAAAAGAGCTTTAAGAATAAAACTTGTTTTCTTTGTTTACCATCCCCATTCTAGGATTTTATTAACGAGCTGCTACTTAGAATAAAGGGTCTTCGGAAAATGACAGTCTCTCAGAAGAAGTGAGACAGAGTGCCACCATCAATGGAACAGAGTCACTGGGACTAAGTTGAGTGTGTGGTTAGACCTGCCTTGTCTGACTTATTTATGAAATAATACCCTTACTTTGGTCTAAAAGGGATCAATTTGGGACCGAAATATGTGAAGCATGTCAGACCATCACTCAAAATCACGGATTTATAAAAAGAAAATAGAGAATGAGCAGGATATGTTTGTGGCTATTTATGGATTTTTTTTGTTAAAACTGTTAATAAAAGATGATGTGTAGGTGTAATTTCTGTTCTGCTGTTGCTGGAACAAAGTAGATTTTAATCCTCTTATTATCTTTCAAATTGTATATGCCTTTTGTTTGAGGGAACTGTGCCAAAAGGGACTTAAGCACAAATCCAGGCCTACATTTCCACTGCAATACCGAGGGAGTGCTGGATAGTTGGAGGTACTAATTTTCAGGTGACCTTTTCAAAGGAGGCCTGGTGTACCCAGTCAGATGGATGTAAAAAGATCCCATGGCCCTAGTTCAAAAGAAAATAACAGGAGGTTGTACATCTCATGTATTGTCTGTCTCATATTTATCACTCAAACAGCTACTACTAAAAGTGGTGATTATAGAATTGCTATTTGTGGGATATTCCTTTGTAAACGGCTTGCTGCGTTTCCTTCATAATTGCAGCGGTCGTATTCCAAACATAATTCGTGGGCTGTAAAGTGCTTTGGGGACATCTGGAGAGTGTATCAATTGCTATTGAAGTAGCAGAAATGTAATCAATTCAATGATTGATGAAAGCCAGATCCATGCGAGGAATAAATACAGAGTAGTCAGGAACAGAGCACTCTGAGAGGTGAACTGAATGAAGATAGAGATCCCACAGAAAGGCAGCAAACCTACATCAGCAGGAAAGGATGGTTGTTTCAACTGCTCCCTCTTGCCATGGATCCTGGCAGTCAATAAATTGATGAGACCAGAGGGCAAGTTGGGAGTCTGAGTTGGATTCCTGCCCTATGCTTTGGGAATGGATTTGATCTTTCATGGATGGCTGGGTCCACAGCATTCCTGGAGCCAGGTGTGTATGTTTTTTAAAAAAATTATATAGTCAGCCAAGGTTTGACTTCACCTTCTGAGCATTACCCTGTGACACCCCACCACCCTGACATTTCTGATTGAGCAGAAAGTCCTGCTCCTGTGCCCACATCACACTGTTGAATCGCTGTTGGAGATCAATCTATGGAGCCTGGTAACTGGAAGGCAATACAGCTAAGAACAGGAACATGGCCAGGCATCATCCGACTCAACTGACCTGTTGCAGGTTTACCCTACGTTTCGATCACAGGTGGACACATTGGCGGTGAATGTTCCATGCAGCAGCTGGCATCTCTGTGGTCCATCTGTGAGGTTGAGTGTTAAGTGGAGAGCATGGTTCTGGATGTGATCACCCTGCAACTTGAGAATATGTAAGCTGGGGTGGGGAGGGGGATTGGGTGCCTGCCAGGCAAAGAAGAGCAGACAGGTAGCTCCGAGTGTATCTCGCTCTCCAACAGGTAGTCTGTTATAAAATCCTATGGCTGAATTTGCTGGTGACACAAAGATAGGCAGGAAAGTGAATTGTGAAGAAGACATAAGGAGCCTACAAAGGGATATGGATAGACCAAGTGAGTGGACAAAGATCTGGCAAATGTGGACTTGCCAACATTCGTAGAAAGAATTGAAAAGAACCATTTGATCAAAATGGTGGGTGAATGCAGCGAGATCTGAGTGTCCCAGCGCATTAATTTCCAATGGTTAGTACGTGTGTATGGCAAATAATCAGGAAAACTAATATAATGTTATGCTTTATTGTGAGGGGAAATGAACACAAAAGTAGGGAGGTTATGCTTCAGTTATATAGGGCATCGGTGAGACCATATCTAGAGCTCTGTGTACAATATTGATTACTGGACATAGAGTCTGTACACTATGGAAGCAGGCCACTCGGCCCATGAAGTCCACGCTGACCCTTCAAAGAGCATCCTACCCAGAATCCCTGTATCCCTACAATTCCCATGGCTATTCCACCTAGCCTGCACACCCCTAGACACTATGGACAATTTAGCATGGCCAATCCACCTAATCTGCACATCTTTGGGCTGTGGGAGGAAACCCAAGCACCCGGAGGAAACCCCATGCAAACACGGGGAGAACGTGCAAACTCCACACAGACAGTTGCCCAAGGGTGGGATTGAACCTGGGTCCCTGGTGCTGTGAGGTACCAGTGCTAATCAGTGAGCCACTATGCCACCCTAGCTGCTATATACAGAAGGATGTTAATTTGTTGGAAAGCGGTTCAGAGAAGGTTCACTAGAATAATACCTAGAATGTGTGGATTGCCTTATGAAGAAAGTCTAGACAAGCGAGGTATGTGTTTTCTGGAATTTAGAATAGCAAGAAATTACTTAACTAAAATATCTAAGTTCATGAAGGAACTTGACCGGGTCAGTGGTGACAGGATGTTTCTAGTTGTGGCAGAATCTAGAATTTGGGGTCAGCGATAACGTGAACGCAGATGCTGGAGAATCCAAGATAACAAAGTGTGAAGCTGGATGAACACAGCAGGCCAAGCAGCATCTCAGGAGCACAAAAGCTGACGTTTCAGGCCTAGACCCTTCATGTCTAGGCCTGAAATGTCAGCTAGAATTAGGAGTAATAGTTTTGAAAAAAAAAAGTGGTCAACCATTTAAAACAAAGATAGGGTTTTATGAGTCTTTGGAATTCCTTTCGTCAAAAGGCATATATTCTTTATGACCAAGGGGGAATGAAAGATTATTGGGAATGGTAAGAATGTAGAGTTGAGATTAAAATCAGGTCAGCTGTGATCTTACTGAGAGCCTGCTCGAAGGGCCAAGTGCCCTACTTTGTTCCTTGATTGTATGTTTGACGACAGGAGATTTGATTGAGGCTTTCAAAACCATGGCGGATCAGGACAGAGTAGATGGGGAGAAACTGTTCCCATTGGCAGAAGGTTTGAGAACCAAAGGATATTGGATGAACAGCAAATGAGCCCAATGGTTTCATGAGGAAAACCTTTTCACATTCTGGTTCAGAACTGGATTGTTCTGCATGAGAGTGTTGACATCAAGAGGGACTTGAATAAACACATGGACAAAATATAAATTGCAGGGCTGCGTGGAAGAGACAGGTTGAGTTGGTCTCGCAAAGAGTTGGCACAGAGAAAATTGCCTGAATAGCCATCAAAGCCACAACCACTCTATTGCATTCTGCAATTTGAAGGAGACATTGGGAGCCAATACAGATTAATGAACACAGTGTTGGTGGGTCTGGAGTTGGATTTGCTAATATTTTTCTGTATCCTAAAAGAGATTTGGGAAGAAACAGCAATGAAAGAAGGCTCAATGTGGTGAAGGAAGATGGAGACAATCAGAAGTGAATTTTAGCGTTTTCATCTTGAGGCCATGAATCAGAAGTTGTAAATGGATTTAAGAGGGAA
This sequence comes from Stegostoma tigrinum, assembly GCF_030684315.1. Lineage (NCBI taxonomy): Eukaryota > Metazoa > Chordata > Chondrichthyes > Orectolobiformes > Stegostomatidae > Stegostoma > Stegostoma tigrinum. The sequence goes on along the minus strand of NC_081363.1, from coordinate 76,571,795 downwards.
TTAGATGTCATTCTGGAGGGAGAGAGGAGAAGGAATCTGCAGGTGAAGGCCAGTTGGCAGACGACACAAGGATAGGCAGGTAAGTGAACTGTGAAGAAGACATAAGGAGCCTACAAAGGGATATGGATAGGCCAAGTGAGTGGCAAAGATCTGGCAAATGGAGTATAATGTGAGAAAGTGAACATGCCCATTTTGGTAGAAAGAATGAGGAAGAACCAATTTGTCGAAATGAAGAGAGGATGCAGAGAGATCCAAGTGTCCGAGTGCATTAATCACTGATGGTTAGTATGTGTGTGTAGCAAGTAATCAGAAAAGCTAAAATAATGTTATGCTTTATTGCGAGTGAAAATGAATACAAAAGTAGGGAGATTATGCTTCAGTTATACAGGGCATTGGTGAAATTGACCTCAGACAATGTCAGCCCAAATCAGACTTTCCTGTTTGTCACACTGGGAGGCTGTGGGAAAAGAGGATATCATTCTGGCAGAAAAAGACACTTCAGTTTTGGAGTTGTTTGGCAAAGACTTCCAGACGTGAATGTCACTCATCCTACTTTTAATGTTGAACTACTTATTTGGTAGCATTTTGATGCGTTTATTTGACCTTTAAACAGGCAGTTTAATGATAGTTGGTTAAACTACAGTCTTGGTCAGCTTATTCAATGGTGGGTTGGTACAGACTTCTTAATCAGTGGTAACACTACCTTTGTTGTATTAGCACCAAGTGAGAGCGGTAAAAACTTTAACTGTGGTACTTATAAAGCAGCCAGAAGGTGAAAATACACACACATACAGTCACACACACAGATTTACATGTACACGCACAGTCCCTTATACACACATGGAGATACACATACAAAGATATGTCACATACAGATAGATACGCACACAGACATACACACGTGCACACAGCATGCATGCACACACAAATGCATTCAAACACATTTACTGCTCCTTAAAGTTGAGATTTAGTTCCCTCTCTATCTCAGCAAAACAACGCAGTGAAGTCGCAGGCATATCTTGCTGCATCTGAAAAAGGCATAATTATGATTTATCTGCCTGCTAAAATAGCACATTTATCATTTTCACTGCTGCAGCCTTTGGGGGAATGCATCTAAGCAGTTCAGGAGCTTGTTGTGCAGGGAATCATAAAACACTGTCTCCCCACCACCCAACCCAACATTGAGTGGTGAGATATTCCTAAGAGTGAGCACTATTACATTTGACATTTCTTTCTCTTGGATGCACCAAGGACAAGACTCCAGAACCATTAACCTTTGAACCAAGTTCCTCAATGACTAAAAGTCCAGGAGTTTCAGAATAATTCTTCTTTGCCTTGTTCTTTAAAATGCAGGGTCTCCGTGTTATAACAAAGTACTTTCATTGAAGGACACACTACTTTCCTACTGTCAGGATGGCCAGAACAGTGCTGGTTGGCCAAAAAACTGAACCAGACCTTCACTTGGACTCAGTGCCTATCATCCCCGAACCTAATCTATTGTAGTGGCTAGCTCAGTTCAGATACAAATTGACGCTTGTTTCAGATCTCTCCGTGGAAACATAATGGACATTCATGCCCACCGTGCAACGTGCTTCTCACCTGGAAATAGAAGAGATTACTTGATTAATTTCCTTGTTTGTAAAGACTTGCCCTCCTCAAACCTCATGCAGCCATCCAGGTTGGGCTCTGTATGCATACAACAGTTCACACCCCCTTCTGTATCAAGAAGATTGTCAGCCTTGTCTCAGTCGGTACCATGGATTATTTTATAAATATTCAGAAGGGCTGTTTCAGCCTTGACTTAATATCTCAGCTGAAAAATGGATGTTCTGATAATGTAGCACTCCCTTGCTACAGACACTGGCATTTTCAAACAGCATTGGTGCATTGGAGGCTGAGGGGTGACCTTATAGAGGTTTATAAAATCATGAGGGGCATGGATAGGGTGAATAGCCAGGGTCTTTTTCTCAGGGTAAAGGAGTCCAAAACTGGAGAGCATAGGCTTAAGGTGACAGGTGAAAGATTTAAAAGGGACCCAAGGGGCAACTTTTTCACACAGGGGGTGGTGCGTGTATGGAATGAGCTGCCAGAGAAAGTGGTGGAGGTGGGTACAATTCCAACATTTCAAGGCATCTGGAGAGGTATATGGATAGGAAGTGTTTAAAGGGATATGGGCCAAATGCTGGCAAATGGGACTAGATTAATTTAGGATATCTGGTCAGCATGGACAAGTTGGTCCGAAGGATGTGTTTCTGTGCTGGACCGCTCTATGACTCTATAATTATGGGCTCAGGTCTCTGGAATCGGACATGAACTCACAATGAAAGGTGAGATGTACTGAGGAGCAGATACATGGGAATACATCACCTGCAAGTTCCCCTTCGAGTTTCCTGTCACTGGGTCAAAATGTTCCCTAACAGCACAGTGGGTATCCCTACACACAGTGACTGCAGTGGTTCAACAAGACAGCTCATCACCACCTTCTTGTGGGCAGTTATAGATGAGCAATAAATTCTGGTCCAGCCAGCAAAACTCATTTCCCACGAGTTAATAAATAAATCCTAAGTGTCAGACTATTGCACCTATTTATTTTGCATACTTTAAGTGACATTAATGTAGCTAGTGTTGGCCAACACTGTGAGCAGAAAGAGGGGATGGCGGCTCAGTAATATATGTCATCAGCATTCTGTGTGTCACAAATTGGTATGGTGTTCAGAAACCAGGTAGTGTTACCGGCGAAAACTTGTAAAACGAAAACTTTGACGAGAGTCAGGGAATGCTGGGACTTGGCCCAAATGTCCAGCTCTGATAGCATGGGCTCTGCCTTCAATATGTTGTACTCTCGTCACTGTCAGTCAATCATTGCTTGGTTACTACCTTGTCTTTCAAACCAGTACCAACTCATTTCAGTCAAGGAATGGTACTCACTGAACTGGCAAATATATCTGTTGCGAGTCTTGCAACGCTGATCATTCCAATTGAAAGCACTTGAAACTTGCAACTCGACACAGTTTCCAAAACTGGTAAAAAAAAGGAAGCTTGGTGAGTGGAATGAAGATAAACTGAGGCAATATACACTGTGCATGTCCCCCATCCGTATGCAGTGATGTTCACTTTCAGCAGGATTCATTTCCACTGATACCATAATGTGTTAATATTTAGTTAGTTTGACAGTGTTAACTAATTCATATCAATGTCACGAAGTTATCCCCTTATGCCATCACACCACCACAATGAAGGTTGCAGAGTTAATGATATGAATTATATATATTGTGTGTATATTAATTATCTGAGCAGGAAATGTATCTTAGCCAATCTGGACTTACCCCTGATTATCTGGCTGTCCAAAAGCAAAGCTGTAAAAAGTAGGAAGTTCCCCAGAATCCCAACGGAACGAATCTCTTGACATTTTGTAAGTCAAGCCTGAAAACACCAAAAAGAGCCACTCAGATTCACATAAATACATTTATCCATTTTAAGCACACTGTAACCATTCCTTGTGTTTTCATTTATGTTAACCTAGTCTGTTATGCTGTCACTCAGTAACTCCTATCCCCCAGCGCCCTGTGTTACTGACCATATCTCTCCTGATATTAATCCAGCTCCTACCCATTGCCACTCAGTAACCACTCTCTCTAGTGCTGAACGTATCTCTATTGACGTTAATCCAGCTTCCTCACACTGTCACTCAGTAACCCCTCTCCCCCAGCACCCTGTGTTACTGTAAGTCTCCTGATGTCAAACCAGCTCCCTCTCACTGTCACTCAGTAACCCCTCTCCCCCAGCACCCTGTGTTACTGACTGTATCTCTCCTGATGTCAAACCAGCTCCCTCACACTGTCACTCAGTGACCTCTCTCCCCCAGCACACTGTAATCATTCCTGGTGTTTTCACTTATGTTAACCTAGTCTGTTATGCTGTCACTCAATAACTCCTATCCCCCAGCGCCGTGTTACTGACCGGATCTCTGTGTTACTGACTGGGGAAGTGGGAGGGGAGAGTTGGGGAAGTGGGGAAGTGGAAGGGGAGAGTTGGGGAAGTGGGGGGGGGTGAGTTGGGGAAGTGGGGGGGGGTGAGTTGGGGAAGTGGGGGGGGGGAGTTACTGACTGTGTCTCTGCTGATGTTAATCCTGCTCCCTCACACGAGGAAGTAGAGTGATGCTAACTCACCGAGAGAAGAATGAAGCCAACATAAAGATTATTAATAGACAGAGATTGTTTTCAAACAGCTCACCAATCCAGAAGTTGCGCGTTTCGAAGTCTGGGTCAGTCACTTCGTTTGTATTCTCTATTTGACTAAGGTAAAAAGCCAAAATATCTTGCACCTTCTGGTTTTTAATTTGTGCTAAAATCCCTCCTCGTTCCTGAAGAAAAACCATGAGAACAAAGGTTAGTGCAGAAAAACGTCACAGCAAATAAGTCAGCCTTGGAACATTGTTGCGGAAACTGAATGGTTTTTATGGATATCTGAGTCACTCAGCTGTGAATCTATTCTCTTTGCATACAATGTGTGTTCAGTCTTGGTTCAAGGTTCCTTTGTGATCTTGCAAGCTGAGGGAGGCCATGTAACATTTATGATATCTGTTTCATGGCACCATAGTTCAGATTAGATATAGAGTAATGCTCCCTGTCATACACCAGCACAGGTAGAGTGCAGATTAGAATCATCATAGAATTCCTACCCCGGGGAAGCAAGCCATTCAGCTCATCGCATCCACATAAATTTTCCCAACAGCATCCCACCCAGGCCCAGGCCCAGCCCCCTATCTGTATATTTGTCCCGGTTAATCCACCTAGCCTTCATATCCCGAGACCTTATGGGCAATTTATCACGGCCAATCCATCTAACCTGCACATCTTTGGACCGTGAGAGGAAACCGGAGCACCGGGAGGAAACCCACGCAGACATGGAGAGAACGTGCACGCTCTGCACAGATAGTTGTCTGGGGTGCAGCCGAACCCGGGTCCCTAGTGCTGTGAGGCAGCAGTGCTAAGCGCGGAGCCACTGTGCCGCCTACAATTAGACTCTGAGAAACTTCAAAAGCAAGGTTTGTCCAGTTTGTTCTATTACCTGACATTTGTTCTTGGCTCCGTAATATGTGTCGGCTTCAGGAGAGACCATAAAGCAATCCCCATCAATCTGGATATCGCAGGTATGAAATGGAAACTCCATCTTTTCTAGGCACAAAAAGTCATGCAAGAGTTAGGAGTTAAACAGCGACGGGGAAAGAGCAGGGCTAACTTGTACGGTTCTTTCGAAGAGCCCGCTGCGGCATGATTAGGCAAACAACCATCCTTGTGTCTGTATGATTGTATATGATCAGGGATCTTGGATTTTAATCGCGCACAACACACGACTAAGAAACATGTAAAAATACGTTGCCCTTGCTACCAGAAAACAGAGATCATATATTAGCATATAGTATTTAACAGCTCCTTTGATCTTAATAACCTTCACTTTAACTGTTTCCTGTTAAACTGTGTCTTCCCCAAAAGGGTTAATTTCTCATGTTAGGGTTTATTGGATGGTCTTTCAAAATACAAGCACAGGCAGGATCATAAGCTATTTCCAGCACTGGAAAAGGCCCACTGATCCCGGCTAGCTCTTTGTGAAACAGTCCATCAGTCCCATTTCCCCATCTCTGTCTCCAAAGCCTGTTAGGTTTACTTCCCACAAGTGCCCATCCAACTCCTTTGTGAAACCATGCACAGTTTCCAGTTCCATCACTTTCGTAAATAGTGAATTCCTAGTCATTACTGATCACCGCATAAAAAGAACATCGTCCTCACCTTCCCAGCACATGGGTAAAGGCCTGAACAGCCTCTTTTTTGCCCATCTTCCACCAGCTGGGCTGTACCTTATGAGGCTTTAAATTCTGATAGGCCTCAATAGACCTCTTTGCCTTTCTTCTGCTCTCTATTCCTTTTTGATTTTGAGTTGACTTGATTCATTACTGTCTTATGCACCGTGATTAGATTGGACTCCGTACAGTGTGGAAACAGGCCCTTTGGCCCAACAAGTCCACACCACCTCTTGAAGCATCCCACCCAGACCCATTCCCCTATAACCCACACACCCCTGAACACTACGGGCAATTTAGCACGGCCGATCCACCTAGCCTGCACGTTTGGATTGTGGGAGGAAACCGGAGCACCTGGAGGAAACCCACGCAGACACGGGGAGAACGTGCAAACTCCACACAGACAGTCACCCAAGGCTGGGATCGAACCCAGGTCCCTGGCTTTGTGAGGCTGCAGTGCTAACCACTGAGCCACCGTGCCGCGATATTGTGAAAATTATTGCCTTACACACTTTACTAGCAAACAGTACTATACAAGTGCATCGGGGTAACAACAGAGGGTAGATTACCAAGAAAGTGCAGAGAGAGATCAGCATTAACATTAAAGAGGTCCATTAAAAAATCTGAGAACAGCGAGGAAGAAGCTGGACTTGAGATAATGGGAACTGTAGATGCTGGAGAATCCAAGACAACAAAATGTGAGGCTGGATGAACACAGCAGGCCCAGCAGCATCTCAGGAGCACAAAAGCTGACGTTTCGGGTCTCTCTGATGAAGGGTCTAGGCCCGAAACGTCAGCTTTTGTGCTCCTGAGGTGCTGCTTGGCCTGCTGTGTTCATCCAACCTCACATTTTGTTATCTAAGAAGCTGGACTTGAATCTGTTCATATGCGTATTGAAACTTTTATATCTTCAGCCCGATGGAAGAGGGGTGGGAGGAGTCTTTGATTATGTTGGTTGCTTTTCTGCGGCAGCAGGAGTCAATGAATGTGAGGCTCGTGTGCGTGATGGATGCCTCAAGACGCACCTCTCCAGTCGAGCTTCCATCACCTCGCCTGGTATCTATTTTTTATGACCATGTCAAATATTGTCAAAAACACATTTGTGTTATAATCTGGGATATTAAATCACTGTAAAGTCGCTACATAAATGCAAGTAGTTGTTTTCTGTATAGTTTCAACCCATTTCCAATTGCTCATGACTTAACATTGTCTGATACACTTCATACGGCCAATGATCAGCCAACACAGTAGGAAATAAATTGCGAGCAGAAAGCTATTTAATGTCACTGAAAGTCACAATGATGATTGGAAGTCATCTCCCTATGGTGTGGAAACAGGCCCTTCGGCCCAACAAGTCCACACCGCCCCTTGAAGCATCCCACCCAGACCCATTCCCCTATAACCCACAAACCCCTGAACACTACGGGCAATTTAGCATGGCCGATCCACCGAGCCTGCACATCTTTGGAATGTGGGAGGAAACCGGAGCACCCGGAGGAAACCCACAGACATGGGGAGAATGTGCAAACTCCACACAGACAGTCGCCCGAGGCAGGGTCCTCTGCAGGCAGGGTTGTACACTGCCTTCAGAGCTGTTGTGGTGCACTTGTAGCGTCCTACTTCTGGGATAGGAGACCAGTGATCAAGTCTCATCTGCTCCAGAGGTGCGCCATGAGATGTCTGAACAGGTTGGTTAAAACTTATCTAAAAATATGCATTGCCAGAGCTGAGCTGAAGTTGCAGTCACTATTGCTCTTTGAGAGCCTCTACTGGCAACTCACTGACACTGCAAAGGAATAGCACAAGGGTTTTTGGATGGAAACTACTTTGACTGTCGACTACGGAAGCTCCCCATTTCAATATCTGGTCTAGATATTTCTATTGTTATCCACAAGTCAGAGGCATGTACAGCATGTTCCTCAAGAAGATCAGCATATTGGCCTGAATCTTCCAATGGTAACAAATGCCAAGTGTAAAGATCCTGAGGTATGTCCTGAACTGTGCACATGCGCAATTTTTAACCGAAACATTCAAAATCCGACTGGCAGAATTACACTTGCCAGGTTCTTTGGCGAATGTATTCAACACTGTCCTTGGCATCCCAGTCTCAGGTTTAATGGCCAAAACATAACCAGAACCCCACCCCAGGATACACTGCTGCTGGCCACAGTTGGACAACCTGGTTTGGCAGTGACAAAGTGTGGGACAACCTAACCATCGACTTTATTCAAAATAATCCTGAAGAAGGGTCCCAACCCAAAATGTCAAGTTTCCTGCTCCTCTGATGCTGCCTGACCTGCTGTGTTCCTGCAGCTCCACACTGTAGCAACTCTGAATTCCAGCATCCACAGTTCTTGCTACCTCTCATGTTCCAGTCTCAATGGCAGACTTAAATATTGGTTTTCCAATTTTCCTTCAGGAAGAAAACTTTTACACCACTGAGGTTTTCCTCACCTCTGAAAACTAATTCACAGAGAATGGTGTCACAATTGGTCAACAAGTCAATGATTACTGAACTAGTTGGCAGCAGGTTGGTAGACAGTGAACACAATGGATCTTGGGTCTGTTCTCTTGCAGAAATTACAACATTCCTATCATTTTAAACGATGACAACAGTAAAATTAATCTCCACCAAAGTTTAGCTTTTGAGTCACATCAATTGTTTAACTTTATCCTTTCAAGACAGCGCACATTTCTCATTCATTTACAGGACCAAGTTGATTAAATGGTAGAAGTGCTGAAGACTAAACAGCCAGCTCAGATGGAGAATCCAGGTCTATAGTCAATTTAGTGGGCAGTGGAATTTTGAGTCCTGAGAACAAAAGCAGGTAGCGTTTTGCAATGGCTTACTGGCTGCACCATGTTGACAATACAGTATGAATGCATGAATGATCAATTGGTTGACTGATCTTCAAGTCAGGTAATTCCTTTTTAGACCTGCCCCCAACCTCTCTTAATAAATGTTTAACACGTTTGACAGCTCCTGGTTGAGGGGCCGACTTGCCAGTCTGCAACTACCTCTTCTTTCATTTTGGGCTTTGATGTGAATCTGTTGCCACTCACTCTTTTGTCTTGTATTTCAAAAATATACTTCATTCATAAAAATATCATTATGCACAAATATAGTCACTAAAGCAGCTCGGTTCTGTACAATCGTTGCAATATGGCAAACAAATGAATATTGCAGTTTGATTTTCCAGCCCGATGTCACTCACCCCCACAGAGAGCACCACCATATCCAACATTACACATACAGGAGCACTCCTCTTCTCTATACTTCCCGTGAATGCATTGCACACTGCACCTGACTGGAAGAAATGACAAGCATTATCGTAAGGGAAGACAAGCACAATATCAAGGCTCAATTTGTTCACATATATGCCACAGAACCCAGGCTCCACATAGGATTGAAATGCACCAAACTCATTATAATTATTCAGATCTCCAAGCAGTAGCCTAAGCATTGGCAACCCAGCTGTAAAGTGGCTTGGTGGGTGGTGCTCTTGCCTCTCAATCAGGAAAACTGTTGTTCAATTCCCACTCCAGGCAGCAAGGTCGAGACTGGCATTCTCAGTAAAGTGAAACCAAAAGGACTGCTGTAAATCAGAAACAAAGGCAGGAATTGGTGGGAAAAAGCTCAGCAGGTCCGGCAGCTTCTATGAAGAGATATCAGACTTAATGTTTTGGACCTGGTGACCCTTCCTCAGAACTGCCAGCTGAATGTGAGCTCATGTCGATTTCTCACTCATTGACAGGACCAAGTTGATTAAATGGTAGAAGTGCTAAAGACTAAACAACCAGCTCAGATGGAGAATCCAGGTCTTTAGTCAGTTTAGTGAGCAGTGGAATTTTGAGTCCTGGGAACATAACCAGTTAGCTTCCTACAATGACTTACTGGCTATACCATGTTGACAATACAGTATGAATGCATGAATATTCAACTGGTCGACTGATGTTCAAGTCAGACAATTCGGTCACCTGACCTGAAATGTTAACTCCAGGCTGCAACATGGAGGTGCTACCTTTTCAACAAGTTGGTAAACTGAGGTTAAACCCTTGCCCTGTCAGGTGGGTGTAAAAGTTCCCACAGCAATAATTGAAAAGAATATAACAGGTGTCCCGGACAGTATGTATTCCTCAACCAACAATACAATGATGTGGCTGCCATCACATTACTGATTAAAGGACTTGGCATTTGCAAATTGTTTGTTATGTTTCCTACATTATGTAAGTGACCCCATTTTACTCTTCATTGGCTGCCAGATGCCTTGAGTCTTTCCTTCTTCCTTTAAAGATGGGAAGAAAGCGGTCAGAATAAACTTCATAGGCCGTAGTGGGCAATGAGCCCCCAGCTCCTCATCCCTTGTACATACCTTGGCAGTATCTCCCAGTGAACCCTGGCAAACACTCACATCGACATGAGCTCACATTCAGCCGGCCTCTGTTACTGCAGCTCATCCGACACGGATTTCTGGGGACCTCTGGAAGGAAAGACTTGGATTGATACAGTGCCAGCGGTCAGCAAAATCCCAAAAGTAGAAGGGTGCCAATAACTTGACGGTCTGTTTTAGTGGTTGAGGGATAAAAATTGATTGGCTGCTGGGGAGCCATCCCTTGCTCTTTGTCAATTGGCTCATAGGAACCTTTGCAACTTTAATTCATATTCAAAGGAAGCATCTGTTGGACTGTAGGACTTTAGTGAGGTGATGCTCACCCACAATGGTCTGATTCAGGAAGTCCTCTCGTTGACTTTTGGCTGACATTTTAAGTCACCTATACAAGGAGATTCTGAGGAGAGATGAGATAAATAGATATTTCTCAGGCATTAGGTTGGAGAGCTCTGGTGGATTGCAGTTGGTAGAGGATGGAAAATCAAGGAGTCACCTGCTGTAGCATTTCTTAGCTTCCACCACTGGGACAGTCAAACCAGGGAGCTCCATTCACATTTACTAACCTCCTGCCACACTGCTCTAACTGATTAAATACGCAAGTGACATTAAATGGGATATCTCCTGGTGTAAAAATGTTGGTGTAACGGGTGAAAATGTCATGCCTGAGGATGGAAACTTTGAGTGAATTTGCCTACTGAGGTGGGTAGTTATGTCAAGCAAATTCCCAACATGCCACGCTCATCTTGGTCAAAAGTAACCCAAAATGTACACGTTTCATTTGGATCAAGTCAGACTCATTGACCCCCGAAGCAGAGAGTGGGTGTCTGTGGGGATGAGGCTAATTCTGAAATAAGCTAGCTAGAAGACCTGCCTCTGCTCTCTGAGAAATTGCTCCAATTGTCTTAGACCTTGTTAGGTCCTCAAGTTCTCACCCCTTCATGACCTCATACTCTCCATTCCAACTCAATGTCAATTCATGCCCTACAACCATTCCACATTGTCCTCCGTTCCACCCACATCACTTCCTTAGCCATTTAATCAGATCGCACCATTGACTGATCTCAGGAGCAATATGGAGATGAAAAAATATTCTAAAATTCCTAATACTTCCACACACTTGGTACTAAAAAGGACTCAAACTTATATAACACATTAAAGCTATTAAACATCCTTAACAGGTTAATTTCTTAAAAAAAATCTATTCAGACCCACACCAAAGATGGCTAATCCTTTCATAGTCTATTTAAACTATCAATCAAATTATGAACTTCGAACACTGTCGAAATAACTGAATATTTTGAAACTTAGCACAATGACATAACAATATCCCTGGGGATAAATCAACAAACATCTTTAATATAACTGTACAATCAGATGTTACACTTTTTACAGCCGAGCCAGTCATTAAAGTAGTTAAGCAGAGGTTTTAAAAAAAAATAACTTTGACAGCTACGGCCTTTTCTCTTAAGTTTAAAGAACAGGGAATTTAAAATATTTCAGGACTATGTAGGCTTTATCAGTTCTTCAGAAGTGTTTGTTTCTACTGCATTAATTTGTGACCTCCACACTACAAGGTAACACCCCTCAGCACTGAGTTCAAATGACCCTGCTGAGTGAATCACACTTGCCCAGTTCCTGCCAAAAGCTGAATGGATCAGAAATGTGTGCAATGTCAGTACCTGGGCCCTGTCTACTATACTTAATGGTCTATGGGTATTTCCTCACTCTGTGAAAATCTGACCCTTTACATTTACTGAGTGATGAGTGAAGACTTCAAGTTTATGGAATGTTGAATGAAGACTTTTAATTGTAGGCAGACCGAGAAATTATTGCTGTTGTTGGCAAGAACAAAATATTTTGTGTGTTTTCTAATCCTTTGATCATCTATTTAAATTGTCAATCAAATCATGAACACAAAACACCCTGTCGAAGTAAGTCAAGATTTTAAAACTTCCAACCTTCTTTCTGGGGTTTTAACCCAACTAAAACCAACACAGGTTGGTTCCTGTGTTAGTCTAGCTGTGTACTCACTTCCTGAGTATTTTTAAAGAAACTTATCTCATCAAGATACCCAGTTGAATGGCATCAGTTCATTTTTAACAAATATTTTGAACACATTGACTGTTGTGTTTCTTAAGCTATCATCCACTATTCTATCACATTGCATTTAACAAGCCTAAGCCAAGAAAAAATCTATACTAGTAGGTTTGTAATGGTAGATTTGATGCCAATCCTTGGTTGGGTAATGCAAAGCCTTTACAGAGAGATTTGTCATAATGAAGATTGTTATACAAAGTGTCAATGGTATGGTATATAACAAGGTCACTGACTCATTGCAGCTACTCACCACACAGTCCACCATGGTGGTCCCAGGATTTAAAACAGCCTGACATGCGAGAGGTGCAGAGAGAGCATGATGCCCCTTCCTTATAGGGAATGATGGTTCTTCCATTGATTTCCCAGTTCCCTCTGAAATGCAAACAATGTGACATGAGAAGGACCCCGTGGATCCAGATCATTGCACTGATCTCAGCAATGCAAAACTGAAACTGAGGCAAGAGGTGAAGCTGCACTCAACGCACTGGACCAGTAGCTCACAGCTCGGTTGCAATGGTCCTTTTACACGGTGGCAACATGGATGCATTTGGTCCACTCCTATTTCTACTGCCTTTGGGAAGAATACCATCTCTTCAATCTGACCTCTTTACCACCACAGTGTACTAAGTTGGGGTATCAATAGTGCTCCCTAGTGTGCAGAATCTACAAACTCTGTTATATGATCAGAGGTCGCAGAGACTCACCATTATCTAGAAATTAAAGTACAAGGAAAATCGGAATCATGTTGAATCACCTAGTTCCAGTTCTTATTTCCTTTCTGAGATTATTAATAATTTTCTAAGTAAAGCCAGGCATGAACAGAAAGGAATGCAGGAACTGTCTATGAAGCGCCTGAAAATCTCATGCAGTTGGGTAGTGACCTGGTAGAGAATGAAGGAATTGCTGCTCACATACCAACTCAGACATTCCAGAAGGAAAAGGGAAGGTGCGTGGGAGGAAGTCATGCATTTTGAAGCTTCATTTTCTTTCTTCTCAGGATTTGCATTCAAGCATTTGGAATTGGGACTTATTCTTTGTTCAACCAGATCCTAGGTGAAGTTCCCCAAATTCTGCACAGTTCCAAATGGAATACCTGAAACTGTTTAGCTCCTGGACGAGCAGGAATGAACTATCTCCTCTTCTTTATTCACTGACTCCCTTTTTGGTTAAAAAGGTTAATTAAAAAAATACCTTTCTTCCACAACCAAGTAACTTATGCTTTGAAAGGAGCCAATCTGACCAGAATTTCTTGAATTAGCAACCATCTGCTCTGCATAAACCATTCAGAAACTGACCTGTTTATCTGTTTCTCTTTTCAAAAAAAATCTTGTATCTTTTGGATTTACCTTTTGTCTCTAATCTGGTGCCTATGTGTTCAGTTAGTATTTATTCTTGTGGTTAGTAATTAATGAACCCACTCTACCACCAGCCCTTCTATTTCATCTTTCTCAGCTTCCGCCCGTTAACCTTTCCTTTTAAAATTTTGGGGTTTTCATGCCTTAGGCAAAATTCTAATTGTATGTGCTATGCTTACTCTTTTAGCTATGTGAGGGACAGAATGTTTAAACCTGCTGGAAACACTGTGCCATCCAATGAAGTCACTTCTGTACCATAGAAAAACAAATCCATGAAAGTCTTTGCAGTTTCTTTCCAAAATGAAAATTTACCTGCTCTAATTCTAGGTTCAAATTCTAGATGAGACCCCAACTTGTTACAACCTTCTTGCAAAGAATTATAGCTCAGTTTGTGGATGAGGTCGTTCGCTTGCTCGCCAACTACAAACCCATGCAGAACAGAACTGGAAATGACACAACCCAACTTAACAGGCCAAGTCTCATAAATACCAAATGGAGTAGAACAACGTTGCTTCATCGGAGGCTGCACTGATGATGCTATGTAGCATGGTGACAAAACGTCTGTACAATAACCAGTCAGATTGGCAAGCAAGCCAATAACATTGTTGCAACCAAATAAGACCATAAGACCATAAGACATAGGAGTGGAAGTAAGGCCATTTGGCCCATCAAATCCACTCTGCCATTTAATCATGGCTGATGGGCATTTCAACTCCACTCCCCTGCACTCTCCCCGTAGCCCTTGATTCCTTGTGAGATCAAGAATTTATCGATCTCTGCCTTGAAGACACTTAACGTCCCGAACTCCACTGCACTCTGTGACAATGAATTCCACAGGCCCACCACTTTCTAGCTGAAGAAATATCTCCTCATTTCCGTTTTAAAGTTACCCCGTCTAATTTTAAGGCTGTGCCCACAGGTCCTAGTCACCCCGCCTAACAGAAACAACTTCCCAGCGTCCACCCTTTCTAAACCATACATTATCTTGTAAGTTTCTATTAGATCTCCCCTCAACCTTCTAAACTCTAGTGAATACAATCCTAGGATCCTTAGCAGTTCATCATAAGTTAAACCTACCATTCCAGGGATCATCCGTGTGAATCTCCGCTGGACATGCCCCAGCGCTAGTATGTCCTTCCTGAGGTGTGGGGCCCAAAATTGGACACAGTATTCTAAATGGGGCCTAACTAGAGCTTTATAAAGCCTCAGAAGCACATCACTGCTTTTATATTCCAACCCCCTTGAGATAAACGACAACATTACATTCGCTTTCTTAATCACGGACGCTACCTGCAAGTTAACTTTTAGAGAATCCTAGACCAACACTCCCAGATCCCTTTGTACTTTTGGTTTACGAATTTTCTCACCGTTTAGAAAATAGTCCATGCCTGTATTCTTTTTTCCAAAGTGCAAAACCTCACATTTGTTCACGTTGAATTTCATCAGCCATTTCCTGGACCACCCAAAATGATTGAAGAGACCCCGGTTTGTTATGACCAGACTTCGGGCAAGGTTCTCTAATTGATTACAGCGCTAGATGAGGAACCCTAGATGAGGAACCCTGAACTGGCTCCCCTTCTTTATTCACCCACCTCCTCAATTGGTTGCATTAAAAAATATCCCTCGCCATGTTGGTACCTTTCTCCCTCACCATAGAGTCATAGTCATAGAGTCACACAGCACGGAAACAGACCCTTTGGTCCAACTCATCCATGCCAGCTATAAACCCTAAATTAATCTAGTCTTATTTGCCAGCATTTGGCCATATCCCTCCAAACCTTTCCTATTCATATACTCATCCTGTTAAATGTTGTAATTGTACCAGCCTGCACCACTTTCTGAAATGAATTTATGCTTTAAAGGAACTAATTTAACTCAGTTTTCCTGAAATAACAAGAAATATGATTTCATTAATTATGAAACACGAAGAAAAATTGCTAATGCAGCACATTAGGTTTGAAATAAGAGGGCTGTCCAAAAGAAATAGCTAAAAGAAAAGATATACTGATCAGTTTCTGAATTGTTCACGCAGAGCAGATAGAAAAGCATTATGGCTGGTGCAGTATAGGTGACCAAGAGCATTGACATTAGTTGGTGAATAATTGGTCTCATGGTGATAATGGGAACTGCAGATGCTGGAGAATCCAAGATAACAAAGTGTGAAGCTGGATGAACACAGCAGGCCAAGCAGCATCTCAGGAGCGCAAAAGCTGATGTTTTGGGCCTAAACCCTTCATCAGAGATGGGAATGGGGAGAGGGTTCTGGAATAAATAGGGAGAGAGGGGGAGGCGGACCGAAGATGGAGAGAAAAGAAGATAGATGGAGAGGAAAGTATAGGTGGGGAGATAGGGAGGGGATAGGTCAGTCCAGGGAGGATGGACAGGTCAAGGAGGCGGGATGAGGTAGTAGGTAGGAAATGGAGGTGCGACTTGAGGTGGGAGGAAGGGATGGGTGAGAGGAAGAACAGGTTAGGGAAGCGGAGACAGGCTGGGCTCGTTTTGGGATGCAGTGGGGGGAGGGGAAGAACTGGGCTGGTTTTGGGATGCAGTGAGGGAAGGGGAGATTCGCAATAAACAACTGCACCTCCCAGTCGCGAACCATTTTAACTCCCCCTCCCATTCCTCAGACGACATGTCCATCATGGGCCTCCTGCAGTGCCACAATGATGCCACCCGAAGGTTGCAGGAACAGCAACTCATATTCTGCTTGGGAACCCTGCAGCCCAATGGTATCAATGTGGACTTCACAAACTTCAAAATCCCCCCTTCCCCCACTGCATCCCAAAACCAGCCCAGTTCTTCCCCTCCCCCCACTGCATCCCAAAACGAGCCCAGCCTGTCTCTGCCTCCCTAACCTGCTCTTCCTCTCACCCATCCCTTCCTCCCACCTCAAGCCGCACCTCCATTTCCTATCTACTACCTCATCCCGCCTCCTTGGCCTGTCCGTCCTCCCTGGACTGACCTAACCCCTCCCTACCTCCCCACCTATACTCTCCTCTCCACCTATCTTGTTTTCTCTCCATCTTTGGTCCGCCTCCCCCTCTCTCCCTATTTATTCCAGAACCCTCTCCCCATCCCCCTCTCTGATGAAGGGTCTAGGCCCGAAACATCAGCTTTTGTGCTCCTGAGATGCTGCTGAGCCTGCTGTGTTCATCCAGCTTCAAGCTTTGTTATCTTTAATTGGTCTCATGGTACTTGGTTTTGCAGATTGGTTGAGATTCTGTAGTCCTGACTGAACTCTAGCATTGACGATGTCATTCTTTTGCTGTCTCCTGTTCTTTTTAACCAGTTTGTAGTGCTAAGAGTTCCTTTACCAAGAGAGTCTTTACTTGTAACAAGAGGATAGCTAGGAGATAGTTCTTGGATAACTAATGCTTGAGCCCAGCCTAGTACGCACAGTCATGTTTAGTCCCACTAGTCCACTCTAGTAGTATTGAAACTGGCTTTTTAACCCATTTTGTATACTCCTGGATGTTAAAACAAGGCTTGATTTCCTGCAAAGAGAGGGGAGAAAGTCAATCCTCTCATTATTTCTTCTTGTTCTGTCCCTCATTGTTTGAAGTCCCCCTGGCAATTTACAAGTGTGACATTCGGTTAACTTCATTCAGGATTTTGCCAGTCGCTGAATTTAAATGTGCAGTCTTCCTTTTAAACACAACATATTTTTGAATTAAAAGAAAAAGCTGTCTTAAATACTTCAGTGTTAAAATTGGTCATCATAACATCTTCTAAGTCAAAGGCTAAGCCACATTCAGGACCTTTGACATCTCATCACTTTTAACAAAAAAAACTTTAAGATGTCAACAAAACTGGGGACACAATAAAAAGGAGATAGAGTAAACTGTAAACAGACTGTATTTTGAAAATAAAATTGAAATCTTGTTTAGTTATTTAAGTATCGGAGGTAGAAGAAAGGCCAAGAATGATACAATAGAATGAATAGAATTGGGTAATGAAGAGTCCACTCTATTTTGGAAATGTGCAGTTTCAGCAAGAAGGACTTTTCAGACACCCAACAGGCAGATGGGCCATTGTAGTGAGGAACCTATGTGATTTCAATTTGTAGAACATGCCTGACTAGAGTACGATAACTGTACCATTAATAGGGTCTTACCCTGGCAAATAAGCACAGATAACAATCTCCGTCCATTCTCCATTCTGAAAACAAATATGTTTCCCACACCCGACTTTGCTGGTGGTTGCCCAAACAAGCTGTTGAAAAGAAATAAATTCAAAAACGTTAAGGTCCTCTCCTCCTCCACCTCCTCCTCCTTTCACATGTCTTCCATGAGCTGGATTCTAGACTGCCATCTGTAACTGGGATTGAGCACAACTTAGAGGCAGAGCAGAGGGTGAAGAACACAGGGCAGGACAGAACACACAGAGAATGGCACAGGGAAGGGGCAGAGGAAATGACAAGGGAGGATTAGCACAGAACAGTGTGTTAATTACATTTAGTTATATGCCAGTGGCAGGAGTTGGTTTGGGCATTCACTTGTGCTCTTTTAAATGGACACGTGTGGAGAGCTAAGTAGATGAATGGCTGTTTAGCAGTTGGATGTGGAGACTGCTTGGGAATACTCACTGCAGTAAATTGTTGCTTCCAGCAGAGGATGCTCACATCACCTCTCCGCACTCAATAAATAACCAAAAAACAACTACAGATGCTGTAAACCAGGAACAAAAACAGAAGTAGCTAGAAAAGCTAAGCAGGTCTGGCAGCATCTGTGAAGAAAAAAAATTAGAGTTAACGTTTTGGAGCCAGTGACCCTTCGTCAGAACCGGATCCAAAATGTTAACTCTGAGTTTTTTCTTCACAGACACTGTCAGACCTGCTGAGCTTTTCCAGCAGCTTCTGTTTTTGTACCACTCTGCACCTGCCTTCTAAAAAAAGGCTCTGATAGCGTCCCTGCATCAGAACAAGGAGGCATGGATTCAGGCCCCAACTGCTGTAGGGCTGTGTCACAACATCTCTGAACTGGTTAATTGAAGAGGAAAACCTGTGATTGTTTGTATTGAGAGGTGTAGGCTCACAATGTGCAACTCTGTAAGTACGTACAGAAAGAGATTAGCTTCCAATCTTATTTTTCACCAAGTGGCTCCCTAGAAAACAGGGTATGGCATGAGGTAAGGTAGGACATAACCCAGGCTGGTGATTGGCACAGAACAGGGAATTGTGGTACATAAGAGCACACTCAGTGCTAAACCAGTTGGGTTACACTTATGCACCTGTAGAGTTTCAAAGGGCAGAGATTTATTTCTTTCAGAATCAGCTGATTAACTTAAGATGGACAGTAAAACATGTGGTGATTATATGGCCTGGCATCCGTGCAGCCAGTTTGCTCAGCTTGGGCATACTGACCTGAGTGTAATGGTGGCAGGAAGCGTTGTACTTGCACTGACCCGTGTGGTAGTGATAATTCTGAGCCTCCCGAAACCACAGGTCAACAACCTCGGAGACAGACAAGGTCCCTGCCGGTGAGGAGTGATAATTCCAGCCAATCTCCCCTTCTTCACCTTCTTCTTGTGCTTCTCTCTGAGCCCACCGTTCCTGCTCATTCCTGCGGCAGCTGCCTGCCCTCAGCTGTGCCAGTCGGGCAAGGTTCTCACTCCATTCCTGCAAAGGGAAAAGAGCCCAGGGTAAGAGAGTAATTACATCATTCAGGTAACCGGCACATTGTTTGTGGCTTTCACCTTTCAGACAAGATGTTAAAACTGAGACCCTTATCTATCCTGACAGTGAATCTCAAAGCACTAGTTCAAAGAGCTGTCTGGTGCCCTCGCCAATATTGGTCCCTCAACCAACATCACCAGACGAGACTCAGCCGTCCAGGTCACATTGCTGCTTATGGGAGCTTGCTGTGCTTTAAACGGCTGCCATTTTCCCGACACTCCAAGTGGACTTAGTTGGCGGACATTGTGAGAGGTGCTATATAAACGCAAGATTTTTCTTTCAGGCCAGGGGACATCAAAACCAGGAATGGGAATCCTTTGGGTGAGCAAGCCTTGTGACAGCTCAATCAAGTTCTTAAGTTTTCCATGCTGCGAGTGAAGGCTTTGTAAAAATATATTATTCAAAGACCTTCTGTTTATTTGCCAAATATTGGCCTGGATCTTGTGGTTTGCAGCATTACACTGACTTCTTATGAGCATTTGAGTGGCAACATGCAATATTTCGGGAGCAAAAACAGAAATCGGCTGGAAAAGCTCAGCAGGTGAAGCAGCATTTGTGAATTGAAGTAAGACTTAATGTTTCGGGTCCGGTGACCTTTCCTCAGCGATATTTCGAGGTCTTTCTTGCTGACCTCTATATGGTTCTGGTAGTGTTTGCATGAGGAGGGCAACTAATAGAGTGGGTCCTCCAGCAATCAGAGCAAAGGGCCCACACTGAGCCATGAAAGCCCTGGAGGAGGCAAAACATAGCTTGGAGACCGCGAAAAAGAAACTGTACTGGTCCAGGCCCACAAACTGTGCTGTAAAACCACACACCCTCCACTCAGGGCTTTCCTCAGGCCTGATTCTCTAGCTGCTAAGGAATAAATCTAAAGTATTTAAGCTAGTCTCATTGGATCTTCAGTGGCTGAGTTGTAGTGACCCTGTATTTGTGTTCATGTCCCACCTGCTCTGGACCAGTGTCACAACACATCTGTATGGGTTAAATAAAGTATCTACAAGTGGCTTGACAAAGGCTTTGTACAGCTCTACAGGTACATCTTCCATATTTTAACTCTGCGGTTATGTTGGTGCCTGAGTATCTTTGGAGAAGGGAGTATGGACCAATACTGTCAATGACTTTAGTGAGAGGCAGTCAATGCAGGGGTTAGACTGCTTTGCTTTCTCCTCCGACACCACTCTAATTTAGCTCTCTCTCTCTTTCTCTACCCTCCCCTGCATCTGTTACTGTTGCACTGCCTCATTGTCTTGTAAATTGTTACATTAATTAGTAACTGGGGTGATTTGATGCTCGTAAATAAATTAAAAAATCCAGAGGGGTGTAATAGCGTTGCTGAATAGTGAAGATGAAGAAAAGAAAGAGAAAAAGTAAAGCTAGCCTCATTGGTGCTCCTGTTTCACAGTGGCAGTGACCTGATCTCTAAAGTAGGAGACCTGGGTTCAAGTCCCACTGTGCCAGCAGTGGGTAGTAACATCTCTGAGCAGGTTGATTAGAAAATATCTCCAATGTTATCCTCATTAAAATGTTTAAATGTCCACAAATCCCTTGAAGTAGATTCACTGCACTCCTTTTCTCCACCTCCAGTGAGTAAGAAGTAGGATCGAAATAGACTGGGTACAGTGCAGGAAACCATATGTAACTTCTGTCTACCTGTTGACTTTCTACAAGACCTATTCAGCACATTCTCACCTATCCTTATAATTTCTTTGTCTTCAGATAATTATCCAATTCCTTTCTAAAGGCCCATCTCTATCTCAATCTCAAAACACTGCATTCCAGATCTGAGCCAATCGCTGTGTAAACCTTCTTTCTTGTGTTTCCCCCACGTTATTTTGTAAAGCTCCTTGGATTAACATCGTCTGGTTCTCAATGTTTCCACTCAGTGGGACAGTACTCTGTCCAAAAACTTCATGAGTTGGCACATCTCAATCAAATTACCCCTCAAACTTCACCAACCCATCCACCTAACAGAAGTCTCGAAAGCCCATATGGAGTCATACACTATCGGCAATACCTTCAGAGCCTTGCTCAGCTGTGGAGCTCGGAATTGGGTATAATAGTCCAGCTGAAGCTGAACTGATGTTCTCTGATATGTTCACAATAACGTCCTTGTTTAAGTACTCTCTGTTTCCAATTATCAAGCTCAGGATCCTGTAACCTTTAATTGTCACTTTCTCAGTCTTTTCTGCCACTTTCAATGATTAAAGCCAAAAAAAATCCCAGTAATAAATCACTGTCCATTAAGCTTGGAAAATGTTAAGAAATTTATTGAATATCAAAGGAATAGGTTTCTCTCTCCCACTCTCAGGAAGCATACTTTCTGAGTTGACAAACACACAATAATGTAGGTTGTTATCTCTGCCAAGGACAGGCTCTAAAACAAGACCTTCTTATACCTGATAAGGGGAGTTCTCATGACCCACATGTAAATCAGCGGTCACAGCCAAAGCAAAATGGCATGACCTAGCAAGCAATGAGCCACAAAATAACTTCACGGTCCTGATGGAATTGAGGGATTACTTTAAAAACCTGTCCCTTAGTAATGCACAACTGAATACGTAATTTACATAAGGCACCCAGAATCAAGGTATATAAATGCAGAACCAAAAACAGAAATTACTCAAGAAACACAGCAGGTCTGGCATCATTTGTGGAGAGAAATGCTGTGTTAACATTTTGAGTCCGTTAACCATTCTTCAGAAGCCATCTTCACATAAATGCAGCCTTGAGAAGAAAAGATCATTCTGGACAAGAAAGTGTCTCTTGAGGTGGACCAATACTGGTTCTTATCTAACATGTCGGTTAATCAAGAAAGCTTGGAACAGAGGAGCGCTGGATGAAATGATTCAGCCTGGCTTTGGCTTAACACTTACATTTGGTCAGGAGTCATGAGAAAAGAAGAGACTGCAATGTCCAGCTTCAGAGATCAGCTTTGTTCATCATTTTTTCTGAGCCAAGACCCAATAAATGGATCTGAAGAGACCTCTTCCCCAGCCATGGAGTTCAGTATCCACCGCTTCCCCCATCCAATCTGGGACTAGAGAAAAAAACTCGCATACTCACTAGTTATATGCCTTTCCTTGTCTATTTAGCCTATATATCATTTCAAAGATATTGTTCCTTCAAAAGCTTCTTTGTAATCGCCTGTGATCCCTTCTTTTGAAAAACGGTGACTCCACTGCCAAAATGTAACATTGGCTCCAGGATTAGGATCACTATTCAGCTTGAAAGGTAATAGTCTTAGTCATACATGAACGAAGAGATTCCTAATGAAATACATGAGTATCAACAGTATTGGTGTATTACTGGGAATGGCTGACAGAGAAAGTAGGCAGGTCAGAGCTGATCAGTATTCTGAGGATCAGAGAAAGAAAAGCACATCAGAGATTAAAGAGAGTATCATTGATTGGCATTCTAAAGTAGTTCAGAAAGGCAAAATTAAGCTGAAGGAGTCTGGGGTAAGTTGGCCAATGATGTACATGTGTGCCTTATGGCTGAATAAAATATACAAAGAGTTAAGGGAATGGGTAACTAAATTACAAAAGCAGGATAATGGAAACTGCAGATGCTGGAGAATCCAAGATAACAAAGTGTGGAGCTGGATGAACACAGCAGGCCAAGCAGCATCTCAGGAGCTCCTGAGATGCTGCTTGGCCTGCTGTGTTCATCCAGCTCCACCCTTTGTTATCTACAAAAGCAGGATGATGGTCAGAAGGAGAGCATTGTTGTTCAGAATAAGGAACATCCAACAGACACCACACACCCAGAAGCACAGTCCTTACTTTTTCTGCTACGTTCAGTGGGTGCCCAGTGGATAAGTAGTCCAACTGCATGCCATCAATGGAAGTGAGTGTAGGTGTAAGGTCTGAAACCTGAGTCACAGAGCCATTTGGTAGCAAGTCCCTTGTTTAGCTGCACATGTTCAGACAATGGGAATTACTACTGCATTTACTTCATAACAATGATGAGTAGTGATGGCTTCTGCAGCATTTCTGTTACAAAATCCTGGCCACTACTTGCATTGCAATTGTACAAGCTTCCTGCTTTTATTTAAACAGTGTGGGGATTAATCACTGTGTAACTGTTAAATGTTTATTCAAGGCACAAGTTAACTCAATTAGTAACTGTACAGGGTTTCTGTTACTCAAAGGTAGACTTCTTGCTACCTTGTGTATATTATACCACAAACCTGTGCTTTGTTTAGGTGCATTCTAACCAAATGTCTAGCCATTTAGATTCTAGCCAAATTTCAACTATATTATTACCAGCTATTAGTCAGGAGTGCGGATGACTGACTTCCGCGAGTCTGGAGATAGCTGATGAAAGAAACCTGTTTAGCCAAACAATGGGGAGAACTCAGTATCACAGGGAATGATTGATATATTTAGAGTAGAAATTTGACAAGGTTGATGGAGAAGAGACGTGACGGTTATGATGGTAGATTTAGAAGCAACAGGATGGGAGGAGCTAAAATAGAGCACAAACAGTGTTACAGCCTGGCCATACCATAAATCATTTTTAATTTTATGTATGTAATCTCATTTTTCTCGGATTTGTATTTGATCACAGATGGCGAAAATCTTTAATATTAACTGTGTTTCTCATTCAGCAGATGCTGTTTGATCTATCCAGCGCTTTCCAGCAGTTTCTGATTATCACATGCATTGCTTGAGCGGGACAGGCTTCTGGATGATAATGAGGTCATTGCAGACTTGGCTATGTCACTTGAGAGACAGGGAAATGCCTCTTTCATCAATGAAAAGTTTGCTGCACTTATGTAGCGCCTCTCGAGACCTTGGAGCGTTTCAAAGTGCTTCACAGCTGGCATTTCAGTGTTATAGCCACCGTTGTAACGCAGGGAAAGTGGTAGCCAGTTAGTGTAGAGCAAGGTCCCACAAACAGCAATTTATTAATGATTCTGTGATGAGAGGTTGAACAAAGGATAAATATTGGCCAGGGCAAGAGGGAGAACTCTGCTATTTTATGAATGGCACCAACACAGGACATTTTACATCCACCTTGGGGAGGGCAGAGTCTCAGCTGTAAATACAATATTCTCTACAGCACTTGCTCACTCGGATCTCCAGCCGGGTTTAAGCCTGTGGGTCTGGGCCCCGCACAAATGACCTTCCAGCTCAGCGGTGAGGCAGGACTACTGAGAGGACCATGGTGAAACAGTACAAGGCCAGTCGCTTGGATTAAAGTGGAGCCAGCTCAGTGTCACGGGGTCTGAAGGCAGATTGCCAAAGAGTTGGACTATTGGGAGGAGTTCCCACGGAGCGGGTATGAGATGATAACAGCTGCAAGGGAGACAGATGTTCATTGTTTATTGGGATGGCGTTGAAGTAAGAAGCTCCTTCTCGCAGGCCAGGAAGCCACCTGTTTGTTTTTTGAAAGATATGACCCAAATAAGAAAGGCACTGAGCATCGGAACGTGGCTCAAAGCTGTTAACTCTTTGGGGGCCATGGTATGTGGAGATGGAACCTGGTCAATATTTTAGTCAGCCTAATTCATAATGCCTCCTTGCCAAACATCTCCCAACATGAGAGCAGACAACAGCTGGGTGCCAGGGGCAGCCCCAGTTATAAATAGGCCAAGAGGTACATAGCTTAAAACGCATAATGACTTGAAAGGATTACATAGCAACAAACAGGAACAGAATTGCACACTTTGCTCAGCAATTAAGTCACATGACAGAAATAATTACAAATATACCCTGTTAAATGTCAGTCAAGGGCAAAATGCTTCTGAGCAGGAAGGAAAACAAATCACCCACTGATATTCAATTCCAAGAGAATGTTCATCCCTGTAGCCATGAAGATCACAGATATAGTAACACCCAGATATTATAAGCACAAGAGTTACAGTGACAGGGCCAGCTGATGTAAATGCACAAACACAGGGCTCCATAAGCACATGATTCAGGAGGAAACTCGGATGTAAGGTGTTTCCCGATAAGAGACGATGTTAATTCTCAGTGTGGGCTGACATGGCTACTGTCAGGTGACACTCCGTCTACTCTCTCAGATACATAAAAACAAAATTCTCCTCAGTGTTCTTGCCAATATTTATCATAGAATATCATAGAATCCCTATATTGTGATAACAGGCACTTTGGCCCAACAAGTCTACAGCGACCCTCAGAGCATCCCGCCCAGACCCATTCCCCTTTAACCTCACTAATCCAGGCATCCATTGAACACTACAGGCAATTGAGCATGGCCAATCCACCTAACCTGCACATCTTCGGACTGTGGGAGGAAACTGAAGCACCCGGAGGATACCCATGCAGACACCTGCCCTTGGTGCCTGTCGGACCTTGGTATGCTCAATTTGGCTGCTGCCTATAACAGATTATAACAGCAACTACACTTCAAAAACCCATCATTGGGTGTAAAGCCCTTTTGGGTCCCCTGGAGTTGCAAAAGGAAATATGTAAACACAAACCTTTATCCATTCGAAAGCACATACATGTATTTCATATGTATGTAGCACAATCTGCAACCTTGTGGCTTGACATATTCCTCACTCAATTATTAGCATCATGCCAGGAGATCAACCCTGGTTCAATACACAGTGCAGGATATAATGCCAGGAGCAACTAAAAATGAGGTGTCAACCAGTTGAAGCTACCAAACAGGACTGCATGCATGCCAAACTGTATAAGCAGCAAGTGAAAGTCAGAGCTAAGAGATGCCACAACCAACAGATCAGATCTAATGTCTGCCAAATCCAGTCATGAGTGGTGATAGACAAACAACTCACTGGAGGAGGAGGCTTCACAAATATCCCTATCCTCAATAATGGAAGATTCCGACATGCCATTGCAAAAGAAAAGGCTGATGCACTTACAGCAACCCTCAGAAGTGCCGGATATCGGCCTCCTCCAGTGGTCTCCTGCATCAACAGTCTGAGATATCAGTCTTCAGCCAATTCAATTCACTCCATGTGATATCAAAAAACAGATGGAGGCACTGGATATAGCAAAGGCTACGGACCCTGACAAGAGTCTAGCAATAGTAATGGAAACTTGTGCTCCCCTAGCCAAACTCTTGCAGTGCAATTACAACAGTGACATCAACTCACAATGTGGAAAACTGCCCAGGTATGTCCTGTACGCAAAAAGCAGGACAAATCCAACCCGGTCAATTACTGCCCCACGAGTCTGCTCTCGATCATCAGTACCTTGACGGAAGGTGTTGTCAACAGTGCTATCAAGCAGCACCTGCTCAGCAACAAACTGCTCAGTGACACCCAGTTTGGATTCCAGCAGGGCCACTCAGCTCCTGACCTCATTACAGCCTTGGCTCAAACATGAACAAAAAAGCAGAATAACAGAGGTGAAATGTGAGTGAAAGCCCTTGACATCAAGGCCGCGTTTGACTGAGTATAACATCTAGGAGCCTTGGCAAAAATAGAATCAATGAGTATCAAGGGGCACGCTTTCCACTGGTCAGAGTCAAACCTGGCACATAGGAAGATGATTGTGGTTATTGGAAGTCAGTCATGGTAGTATCCTAGGCCCAACCACCTTTAGGTGCTTCATCAATGACCTCCCCTCCATCATAAGGTCAGAATTGCGGACGTTTGTAGTTGCACAATGTTCAGCACCATTCATGATTCTTCAAATGCTGAAGCAGTCCATGTTCAAACGCAGCAAGATCTGGAAAATATCCAAGTTTGGGCTGACAAGTGGCAAGTAACACTCATGCCACATAAATGCCTGACAATGACTATCTCCCATAAAAGACAATCTAACCACCACCCTTTGACATTCAACAGTGTTATTTCACTGAATCCACCACTATCAAAATCTTGGGGTTGCCACTGACAGAAACTCAACTGGTCTCACTATATAACATAGGTCGCTACAAGAACAGGTCAGAGGCCATGAATACTGCAGTGAGTAACTTGCCTCCTGACCCCCAAAGCCTATCTACCATCTAAAAGGCACAAGTCAGGAGTGTGATGGAATGCTCCCTAATTGCCTGGTTGGGTGCAGCTCCAATAACACTCAAGAAGCTTGACAACATTCAGGACAAAACAGTCTGCTTGACTGGCACTACATCCACAAACATCCATTCCCTCCACCAGTGACATTCAGTAGCAACCAGATGCAATTCAGAAATTAACCAAGGATTCTTAGACAATACCTTCCAAACCCATGAGCACATCCATCTAGGGCAGCAGTTACATGGGAACACCACCACTTGCAAGATCCAGCCCTGCCCAAGCCACTCACCATTCTGACTTGGAAATATATCTAGATTCTTTCAATGTTGCTCAGTCAAAATCCTGGAATTTCTCCCTAATGACATTGTGGGTCAATCCACAGCAGGTGGATTGCAGTGGTTCAAGAAGGCAGCTCACTACAACCTTCTCAAAGGCAATAAGGGACAGGAAATCAATGGTGGCCAGCTAGCGATGCCTACAAATGGGTTAATACGAAATATTTAGCTGGGAATGGAGTGCAGTCTCTGGTTCCATGCTGACTGATGCAATGTAGATTTCAGTTCAAGACCATTTCAAATTGCCCATGGGTTAATCAAACGTCTAGGAGTCTGCCTTCCTGTGTTAATGCTGTAGCTCTTTCTGATCACAAGTTATAACCTTGTTCTGGATCCTTTTTAGGTTAAAAATCAACTACGCTCTCTCCCTGTCTCAATCACACTGACACACCATCAAACCGACTTTCAAAGAGGACTCAATCCCAACGGATGGGTCTTCCCTACCTCAGCTGCCTCCTTCTTCCGTTCTTTCCTCAGCTTGCCCTCCTCATCAGCTCACCCCTCCTGAGCTCAACATCCTTTCTTCAGCTCTCCCTCCTTCCCTCCCACACCATCAACTCCTTCCTCAACTCCCCTTCCCTCAGCATTCCTTCCTTGAGCTCTCCTTCTCTTCAACAGTTAAAGATGTTTAAACTGCAAGCGCTGATTTTTAATGTTATCTTCTCTCAATATTTGACCTTGTTGACAAGCTACATCATAAAGTCTGTGACTCTTCACCTACATTCTCAATCTAAAAGCAATAAAATGTGTTGCCACATCACAATACAGTGCAAAGACTATCAAACTTGAATTCACTCACAAATCAAGGATCCACCCATGGTATAATTAACACCCATAGCAGCGGAGTATGGCTGTTATGCTTGACCTTCCTGTATCTCAAACTTGTTAACACTGAAAAAATATTTTTTGACAAAATATTTCCAGCCTGTCTCGAGTTGTCAGCTCAGAAACAGGCACGGCTACAGACTCAGTTCAAAAGTTATAACAGGGCAAATTCCCTGAGGCCTTTGTCATGTGCTACGACATCCACAGAATGTTCACACTGCCCCTCCTTCAATCCCCAACTCCCAGGGCAGTGTTTATACTCCCATCCTACAATTCCTATCACCCAAGGTAATGTTTACACTCACCCCTCCTTCAATCCCCATCACCCAGGGCATTGTTTAAACTCTTCTCCCACCACCCTCCTCTAACCCCCATCACACAGGTCAGTATTTATACTCCCCCTGTTCCAAACACCATCTCCTTGGGCCGTGTTTATACTCCGCTTCTTCCTCCCATCCCTAATACCCAGGACAGTGTTTATACTCCCCCACAACCCTCCAATCCCCATCTCCCAGTGTTTCTGCCCTCCTCTGGCCATTGCTAATCCCACACATGGTTAACTTTCAAAGACTGAACTCAACAGATTTATGGTGGGTAAGTGTATCAAGGGAGATAAATGGAACTGAGATACAATTTAGGCATGATCTAACTGACTGGGAGAGCGGGTCTCAGGTGTTGAATGGTCACCTCCTTTTCTTGTACTCCTTGGTGGCAATAAATGCCAGTTTTGCTCACTTAGTAAGAACAAAATAAACAAGAAAGCCTCTGGGACTTGCCAAACAGTCCATGTTAAGAGTAACCTCCATGTTCCAATCACTATTTAATAAGGTTAGTCCTACCCCCTCCTTATTCATAAACCATGCCTGGCATTGTTTAACCTAGCAGCAAAAATACAAAACGCGTAAATATAAAGCAAGATTCAAGGTCAGATGCCCTAGTAAACTCAGACAGGGCGAGGCACTTCAAACAGTAACACGAGAGAAGTGGAACAATGCCCTGAGCAAAACACATATTTCTAACTGCAGCACATACAATCCACAATGAAAAATGAACTAAATTCAAACAAAAAAGCTCTGGATCACAGTTTGGGTTTCTGACCCACTACCATCATCCTGGAATCTCCAGCAGTTGATGTAAGAGAAATAATTGGAAGATTAAAACTGAGCAGCTTTTGTTTTTGCACCCAATCAGCTTCATAGATTCATAAAATTCCTACAGTGTGGAAATAGACCATTCAGCTCACTGAGTCCGCACTGACCGTCTGAAGAGCATCCCACGCAGGCCATCCCCCCACCCTATTCCTGTAGCCCTGCATTTCCCATGGTGAATCCACCCAGCCTGCACAGCCCTGGTAATGGGGTGGCACGGTGGCACAGTGGTACTTGGGTTCAATTCCACCCTTGGGCGACTGTCTGTGTTGAGTTTGCACATTCTCCCTGTGTCTTCGTGGGTTTCCTCTCACAGTCCAAAGATGCCCAGGTTAGGTGGATTGGCTGTGCTAAATTGCCCATAGTGTTCAGGGAGGTGTAGATTATAGGGGGATGGGTTTGGGTGGGATACTTTGAGGTTTGGTGATTACGTGTAGGGCCAAAGGGCCTGTTTCCACACTGTAGGGATTCTATATAGCGTGGCCAATCCACCTAACTTAAGCAAATAGCAACAGAGGGAGAAGATTGGCTAGTTTGTTGAGAGATAAATATTGGCAAAGACACCAGGGAGAACTTAGCAGCTTATGAGGACAGATAGGGCATCAGGTCTCATTCTTAAAGCAACAACTCTGACAGTGCAGCACTCCTCCCTACCATTGCAGTATGTCACCTGGAGGATATACATTAGACTGTCGAGACTTCAGCATTTTAAACTCTAATCTACAATCTTCAGGAGTTGAGGCTGCTACTCACAGAGCCATGGCTGTGACGTGTAATAGAGCCAGTGGCCCTGCATTGACAAAGTCTCAGAAATCATTGCTTTATCTCATTTCTCAGGAAGAAATGGAAGTGACCTCCCCCAGCCTTTTCCCCTCTTTGCCACCTGAGATACCAGTAACATTGAGCTCGGTCCTCTCAAAAGCACCGACTGTTACCGGCAACTGCCAAGAAGGGACCTCCTATCAGGGTAAGAGGATAAATCTATATAAACACTGTGGCCACTGAGCAAACAGTGCTTCCAACCCCTCACCCTCCCATAACCTCCTTTATAACATCCTTGCTTTAGAATGGAAGTAAAATTGTGAAATATTTGACGGTTTGTATTTAGTGAGGAGCATTGGTTTGATGACTAATCCATCAGAGCCTAAAAGATGAGCCAGTGATAGTCAATCCTTTGGGTGTTGTTGCTCAAGTCCAGGTCTTTCTTCTTCACTATTGTTTCATGGGATGTAGGCAGTGCTGGCTAGAGCAGCATTTATTGCCATTCACCCAACTGCCCTTGAGAGGTGGTGAGACATCTTCTCGAACCATCACAGATGTGCCAAGAAATGACCATCTTCAAAAAGAGAGACCCAAAAGCCTTCCTTGACATTCAGCAGCATTGCCATTGCTGATTACCCCCAGTATCAATACAATGGCTACAAGATCAAGTCAAAGGCTGGGATATCTGTGGCAGACAATGCACGTGCTGACTCCCCAAAGCCTGAGCACCACCGACAAGGCACAAGTCAGGAGTGTGAAGGCATACTGCCCACTTGTCTGGATGAGTACAGTCGTTATAAAACTCGAGAGGGTCAACGCCAAAGCAGGCCACTTGATTGGCACCCCATATTCAGTCCATACACCACCGATATGCAGCAGCAGTGTAGACTATCTACAAAAAGCACTGGAGCATCTTATCAAAAGTACCATCCAAAACCATGGATTTTACTTACTTAGAAAGACAAGGTGGCAGATATATGGGCACATCACCTTCTGTAAGTTCCCTGCCAAAGCCATGCACTATCTGAGTTGGAATGGTATCAGTCTTCCCTCAGTGCTGTTGGGTTAAAATTGTAGAACTTCCTCCCTAGCAGTTCAAGAAGGCAGTTCATTATTATCTTAAACAGGGTAGTTAGGGATGAAAAATAAATAATGGCTTTTACAGTGACATACACATCTCTGCCATGAGGTTGTTCAAAAGCACTTCCTGAGATCACACACCCGATTGTTCTGAGTATATATTTTACATGGGCAGATAGATGACTGTAGGTTTTACACAAACAAATTGTATAGACTTCTAAATGGGACGTCAGAGCCTAATTTTAAAATGACAATAGAAGATTTTGACACAAGTACAAAACATCCCTGGAAATTTGGATGGAGTACCCAATGTACAGAAATCTGAAATACCAAATTAGCAGTTTTGTACACTTCCAGCTCCAATCTATTATCTTACCCTATACGTGCCTATCTCTGGCTCTTGTGCTCTCTCTTTCCTATGTCACAAATACTGATATATAATTTACTCTTCCAAGCATAATATGATTATCCTTCTCTCCACCAGTGTCCTTTAGCATCTCATAGTTTTCCCTCCACTTCAATTGTTCTTGTCCATATCATTCTACACTCCTCACTCCATCTAGCACTGACCCCTTCATTAGAATCACATACAACGGCGGCACATTGGCACAATGGTTAGCACTGCTGCCTCACAGCACCAGGGACCTGGGTTCAATTCCAGCCTTGGGTGACTGTCTGTGTGGAGTTTGCACATTCTCCCCGTGTCTGCCTGGGTTTCCTCCACGTGCTCCAGTTTCCTCCCACAGTCCAAAAATGTGCAGGGTAGGTGGATTGGCCATGCAAAATTGCCTATAGTGTTCAGGGAGGTGTAGATTAGGTGGGTTATGGGGGGTGGGTCTGGGTGGGATGTTCTGAGGTTCGGTGTGGACTTGATGGGCCAAAGGGCCTGTTTCCACACTGTAGGGATTCTAATTCTAATACAACTAACCCAACAAAGGTGTCTCACATATTATTAAACACCAAGACTCTTGGAAGAATTTTGACCCCCAAAGACAAGTGGGCTGGAGGTGCTAACATAATAATTCTTCTTTTTGAATGCAGCCATTATAGAAGGCATGATCAGTAGCTTTGTGGACGACACCATAATTGGTGGCCTGGCAGACAGTGAAAAAGGCTTTCTAAGATTACAAAGAGATTTTGATCAAATCGATCAATGGTCTGAAAAATGGCAGACGGAGTTCAATCTGGATTGATGTGAGGTATTGCAGTTTGGTAAAACAAACAAGTGCATGACTTATACAATTAATGGTAGGGCCTTGGGTACTATTGTAGAACATAGAGACACAGGGGTTCAGTACATTATTCTTTGAAGTCTGCAGCACATATCGACAGGGTGGTTAAGAAAGTATTTAGCACACTTGCCTTCGTTGCTCAGAGCTTTGACAACATAGGAGCTGGGAAGTCATGTTGATCAGGATATTAGTGAGGCCTCTTCTGGAGGACTGTGTCTCATTCTGGTCGCCCTGTTATAGGATGGATATTATGCTACAGAGGGTTCAGAAGAGATTTACCTGAATGTTGCTGGATATGAAGACAGAGTTATAAAGAAAGCTGGATAGGCTGGGCCTTTCTCACTGTAGCATAGGGGGTTCGGAGGCTAATAGAGGCTTATAAAATCATAAGTGTCACAGACAGGGTTAATAGTAGGTGTCTTTTCTCCAGGATGGGAGATTTCAACACGAGGGGGCACATTTTTAAGGTCAGAGGCAAGAGATTTAAAAAGACATCAGGGCAAATTTTTTCGCACAAAATGTGGTTCACCTGTGGAATGAACTGCACGAGGAAGTGGTGGATGCTGACACAGTTACAACATTTAAAAGACACTTAGGTAAATATAAGAACAGGAAAGGTTTGGAGGGACATTGGCCAGGAGCAGGCAGGTGGGACTAGTTTAGTTTTGGATTATGTTTGGCACGGACTGGTTGGACTGAAGGGTCTGTTTCCGTTGTATGACTCTATTTAACTGAAGTGGTGGTTTTGGGGAAGGGATGGCTCAAGCAAACTGGGTCAATTCCTAAAATCTTTAGGAAGGAGATATGCTTCTGTGCCAATAGCATTATCAATCCTAACCCAAGGAGCTCATGTTTTCTGGGATTCGGGTAGGAGGTTTGTGATCAATGAGGTCAGTGCCTGCAGAACACTATCTGTGGGCATGGGGCACGCTAAATGCAGGCAGCTGGATCCTGTGATCAGCAGCCCCTACTCTTTGATGTCTATTCTCAAATCCTAGCCTCCTTGGTTAAAATTACCTCACGACTGGCAGACAAGCCTTCATCTGCATTGGCCCTATGATCTCCAATTTCTTCCCCAAACATTCTAACTCTCAATCTTGTTCTCCTTCCTCTAGACATTGCCTTCTTCTCAGGCCACTGTATTGGTCACCTCTCCTAACACCTCCTTAAGTGCTCCTTTGTTAGTTTGTTCCTAATAATGCTGCTGTGAAGCTCCCTGGTATATTTTACTAATTGATGACATTATTTAAACAAAGTGACTAATGGAGCGGGCGGTCTTGAGTTTGATCATTCTGAGGCCAATTGCTTTATATACTCACGGCTCAGCAGACTACAACCTGGGATAGGGATTTACATCTTTATTGTGACTTACTGTTGCTTAAATTTCACTGAGCCAATCATTGAAAATATATCTTTGTGAGAACTAGGGCAAGATCTCCTCATGTTGACAGGGAGTGCCTCAACTGGGAGATTAGTCTGCTTTGATTGGATATTACCAGCTTGGCTGTCTTTTTGCTTTATCTTTCCTGCCTCGATACTCTACAGCATCATTCACGGTCAGCAGCTTCCTCATACTGCAGGGAGGCTTATTCTGATCATTTTCAGGAAGAGGATTTTCTTTTGGGCTAAGGAGGGGTGTACTTTCTTGTTCTTTAGTTGTCAGAGCAGCAAGCAACAAAGAATATGAAGTAAATGTCTTTGGTTATTTGAAGGCAATTTATTGTCAGGGCCTCTTGGGGATCATATTACTAAATATTAGGCCGATTAATTCTTCAGTTCTCTCCGTCGAAAGAATTTCCTTGTTCCGTGGCTCAGGACACGGTTAGGACTTTGTTCATTTGTTATGCGCATGATTTAGAACATTGGTTACTATGGTGATTTTTTTTCCCAAAACAGTTAATGGCAAGGCCAACACGCTTAATAAAATCAGCGTTATTTATTGGAAGGCAGCCGACTACCCTCCCCTGCCACCACCCCCTCCCCACCCCCTCACCAAAATACCCTGTGTTTCTTGCCTGCAGGTACATTGCATGTGTTCAATGTATTTGACTAAGGAACTGGAAAGTGTGACACCGTTCTCAGGAAGTTAAAAGTTGACTTGCAACATGTTCTCCCATCTGAAGTACAACATCCATTCGCCTCACCATTACCTTGATGATACGCTTAGCCCAAACTTACTGCTTTGTGTGGTGAGACCATTTGTCCTGATGACCCTAGCTTCAGGCAGCTAGTGTGATGCAAAAAAAAACAGATAGCACACAGAATGATCTGATAATACAATATCATATCAAACAATATAATCAAACTCAGACCATTGAGAGATAACTTAAGAGGGAGACATATTCTTTCTGCGTGTTGACTTAGAATGGCCTTTTCGCTCACTGGAGCTAAACCACAAAGCCCTGTACCGGCCAGACTACGTTCAACTGGTATATGAAACAAATTGAGTTCACATTCTCTCATGCTGAATGCATAATGAAATGATTCTTGTCACAAATTCAACCCTAAACCCCAGGAAGGCGCAGGTAGCTCGTGCCCATTATCATCCATATCTTGTCTGTGTACATTCAAGTCAAGTCTTCAAAAGTAGCCCTTCAGGAGATTCTTGAATCACTGTGACTCCAATTCGGTTATGACCCTGTTACCCTTGATAAAACTCACTGCTAGTTTTTCTTACACTGTATTTCTCTGTACGTGTCACTGCCTGTCACTGTTGCACTGTATTATTTACACATTCATTGTCAAGATGTGTGCATTATTGGCTAGGCTAGCATTTATTGACCACCGTAGTATATCTTAATGTTGATCTTTGACACTGTTTATCCCTGATCTCTACATCCCACTGCCTGTTTCTAATGTCTTGTATATCCCACAGGTCTTTTCCTTACCCAGTATATCTTCCTGCTTGTCCTTTTTACACTGTCTGTCCCTGGTATACTTTACATCTGCTTGCCTGTATCTGATCTACTACAAATCTCACTGCATGTCCCTAATACAATGTATATCTCACTGTACATTATATTCCTGGCACTCTGTACATCTCACTGCTGTCTCTTTACCATTATATCAATTAATGTTCCAGCTATCTTACATATACACATTTTCAGCCTGTCCCTATATTTAATTGCTTCCTCTCTACTATCCCCTTTATAACTGACTCCCAATTAATCATTGGGTTTTGCTGAGATGAGCAGGAAGTGGTTCAGCCAACATCTTCCTTAATCCATCAGGTCTCTTGAACTTAATGGAAATAAAAACTGTCCCATCACACTCACTTCTCTCTATAACCATCTGTATCTCACTGCCAGCCCTCTATTACCCTCTGTGTGCCTCACTGACTGTACTTATTACCCCCTCTATACCTCACCAACTGTCCTCTATTACCCTCTGTGCACCTCATCGACTTTCCACTATTACCCTCTGTGTACCTCACCGACTGTCCTCTATTACCCTCTGTGTACCTCACCGACTTTCCACTATTACCCTCTGTGCACCTCACCGACTTTCCTCTATTACCCTCTGTGCACCTCACCGACTTTCCTCTATTACCCTCTGTGCACCTCACCGACTTTCCTCTATTACCCTCTGTGCACCTCACCGACTTTCCTCTATTACCCTCTGTGCACCTCACCGACTTTCCTCTATTACCCTCTGTGCACCTCACCGACTTTCCTCTATTACCCTCTGTGCACCTCACCGACTTTCCTCTATTTACTTCTGTGTACCTCACCGACTTTCCTCTATTACCCTCTGTGCACCTCACCGACTTTCCTCTATTTACTTCTGTGTACCTCACCAACTTTCCTCTATTACCTTCTGTGTACCTCACCGACCATCCTCTATTACCCCATGCACCTCACTGACTGCCCTGTAATGACAATGCGACAATGCCCTCAGCACTCAGCCTGTACCATGCAGGTGTTTGACACAGAAATATGTCCCTTTGGCCCATCAAAAACATTGCTCAGAAACAACCAGCTAACTATTCTAATCCCACTTTCCAGCTTGTGTAGCCTGGCATTGCAAATACACAAAGAGTCATAGTGATGTAGAGATATATAACACAGAAACAGACTCTTCGGTCCAACTCATCCATGCCGACCAGGTATCCTATATAAATCTAGTCCGATTTGCCAGCATTTGGTCTATGTTCCTCTAAGGCCTTCCTACTCAAGTACCCACCCAGATGTCTTTTAATTATTTTAATTGTACCAGCCTCTGCCATCTTCTGAATACTTCTGAAATATTGTGAAGGTTTCTGCCTGTAAGACACTTACAGGCAGTGAGTTCTAGACTCCCAACACCCTCTGAGTGAAAAAAAATCCTCACATATCCTTTAACGCTCCTGCCTCTAACCTTAAATCTATGTCC
Organism: Stegostoma tigrinum; assembly: GCF_030684315.1. Lineage (NCBI taxonomy): Eukaryota > Metazoa > Chordata > Chondrichthyes > Orectolobiformes > Stegostomatidae > Stegostoma > Stegostoma tigrinum. The sequence goes on along the minus strand of NC_081363.1, from coordinate 76,534,771 downwards.
CTGTCATTTATCCCTCCAACAAAGGAAAGGATTCGCTCCTGTCTATCCTGTCCAAGCCCCTCATCATTTTATACACTGTAATTATGTCTCCCCTCAATCTCCTCTGCTCCAAGAAAAAAATCTGTCCAAACTCTCTTCATAACTAAAACTCTCCAGTCCAAATAAAATCCTAACAGATCAACTCTGCACACTCTCCGAGCTATCACATCCCTCCTATCACATGGATTCCAGAACTGCACATAATACTCTCGCTGTGGCCTCACCAGCATTTTATACAAGTCCAGCATAGCCTCCATGCTCTTAATCTCTGTGCTTCAGCTGATAAAGGCAAGTATTTGTTACTTTAAAGGACCAGTGGTCATTCATGTCAAGGTTCCCCTGATCTTTGGTGCTTCCCAGGGTCCTACTGTTCATCATGCATTCCCTTATCTTGTTTGTCCTGCCCAAGTGCATCACCTCACACTTATACAGATTGAGTTCTATTTACCACTGATCAGCCCATCTGATGGATTTATATCCTCTTGTAATCTCAGGCTTTCCTCTTCACAGCTTACTATCCCACCAATTTCCATGAATGTACTGATCAACCTTCTTAGTTTAAGTTTAAATGGTTCATATACCCCAAACAGCAAGGCCCTCAACACTCATCCCCGTGGAACCACACTGAACACAGGCTTCCAGTCACGAAAATGTCCCTCGACTGCCCTCTGCTTCCTGCCACTCAGCCAACTCTGGATCCAATTTGCCAATTTTCTTGGATCCCATGAGTTCTTATCTTTGTTATTGGTCTCCCATGTGGAGACTTTATCAAAAGCCTTCACAGAATCATAGAATCAATAATCCCTTGCTGAAGTCCAACTAGACAGCATTGAATGCTTTGCTCTTGTCTATACACCTAGTCACTCTTTGAAAATTTCAATTAAGTTGGTCAGACATGACCTCCCCTTAACAAAGCCATGCTGACTGTCCTTGATTAATCGCTGCCTCTCCAAATGCAGTACTTTCTGTCATTCAGCATTGTTTCCATTAGTTTCTCAACACTGAGGTTTTAATGATTGACCTGCAGTTTCCTAGTTAATGCCCTCTTGCCTATTGAATAACACGTACTACATTGGTTGTCCTCCAGTCCTCTGGCATCTCTCCTACATCCAGAGAGAAATTGAACATTATTGCCATTGGCTCTGCTATTTCCTCCCATGCCTCAATCAACAGAGTGGGATACATTTCATAGAACCTGGAACATATAGCAGCATAGGAACAGGCCCTTTGGCCCACAATGTTGTGCTGAACACAACGCCAAATAAAACTAATTCCTTCCACTTTCCCTTGGTCCATATTGTTCCATTCCTTGCATATTCATGTGCTTATCCAGAAGTCCTCACATGCCCATATCATATCTGCCTCCATCACCACCCATGTGTTCCAGACTCCTACCCCTCTCCTTGTAAAAAAAATTGCCCCTCACATCTCCGTTGAACTTTTGCCCCCTAAATACGTGCCCCCTAGTTATTAGACATTTCATTCCTGGGGAAAAAAGATTTTGAATGTCAACCTTATCTTCACATCCTATAATTTTACAGGCTTCTATCAAGTCTGTTCTTGGTCTCCAACGGTCCAGAGAAAACAACCCAAAATTTTCTAGCCTCTCCTTATAGCTCATACCCTCTAATCCAGGCAGCATCTTGGTAAACCTCTTCTGCACCCTCTCCAAATCCTCCACTACTTCCTGTAATGTGGTGACCAGGATTGAACACAAAACTCTAAATGTGGCCTAACCAGTCTTATAAAGCTGTAACACGACATCGTGACTCTGGTACTGAATTCCACGATCAATAGAGGCAAGTATGCATTGCCTTCTTTACCACCATACCTATTTACGTGGCCACATTCAGGGAGCTATGGACTTGAACCCAAGACCCTTCTGTTAGATCCCTGCCATTAACTATATAATTTTCCTTAACATTTGATCTCCTAAAATGCAGCACAGAACTTCACACTTACTCGTATTAAACTCCAACTGCCATTTCTCCACCCATATCTGCAACTGATCTATATCCCACTGAATCCATTGACAACCTTCTACACTATCCACAACTCCACTGATCTTTGTGTCATCTGCAAACTTACTAACCCACCCATCTATGTTTTCATCCAAATTATTTATATAAATCAGAAATGGCAGAGGTCCCAATATGGATCCCTATGAAACTCCACTAGTCATGGACCTCCAGCCTGAGAAACCCCCTTCCACCGCTACCCTCAATCTTCTATGGGCAAGCCAATTCTGAATTTGCATGACCAAGCCACCATGGATCCCATGCATCTTAATCTTCTGGATGAGCGTACCATGCGGCACCTTGTTGAAAGTCTTACTAAAGTCCATGTAAACAACATACACTGTTCTACCCTCATCAATAACCTTCGTCACCTCCTCGAAAAATTCAATCAAGTTAGTAAGGCATGACCTGCCCTGCACAAGACCATGTTGATTATTCATAATTAGGCTGTGCTTTTTCAAATGTGCATAAATCTTATCCCTAAGAATTCTCACCAACAGCCTCCCAACCATTGATATGAGACTCACTACTCTGTAGTTTTCTGGATTATCCCTATTTCCCTTCTTGAACAGCAGAACAACATTAGCTACTTGCTAGTCCTCCGGGACCTTTCCATTCCATCTGGCTCTGGGTAACTTACCAACTTTTAAGCATGCCAGACCACTGAGAACCTCCTGACTATCCAAGCTAATTTCTTGAAGTATATCATAGCTCTTCTCCCTGACTTCTATGCCCATACCATCCCTCTTACCAATGAACACTAACACAATGTACTCATTTACGTCCTCAGCTCCACGCACTGTGGTCATTAATGGGCTTTATTCTTTCCCTAGTTTACTCTTTTACACTTAAAGTACCTGTAGGATCTTTCTTTATTTTACCAGCCATTACCCTTCCTGTTTCCCTTTTTGCTCTCCTAATTTCTTTGTTAAGTTTCCTTGCACATTACACTTCTTGCCCTCCTCTAGGGCTCCTGCCTACTATAAGCCTCCCCATTTCTCTTTATCCAATCCTCCATATCCCTTGATATCCAGCAATCACCTGATTGTTGACTCTACCCTTTAACTTTATGGAAACATGTTGGCCCTGTGCTCCCCTACTATTCTTCTTGCATGTATCCCACTCCTCTAACATTAATTCATCTAAAATTATCTGCACCCGGTCTACTCTGGTTAAGTCATGTCTGATCTTATTAAAATCAGTCTTCCCCAAGTTTATAAGTTTAATTTCAGGCCCATCATTGTTCTTTACTGTCAAAATCTAAAAGAGTAATGATGAAAGTGTTCCTCCCACTGAAACTTCAACCACTTGCTCAACTTCATCACCTAAAATTCAGCTCAGGACCATCCCGCCTCTTCTATGGCCTTCTATATATGAGCTTAAAAAGCTCTTCTGGAAGTATTCACCAAACCTTTTACACTATGTCTAGCCCAGTTAATGTTGGCGAATTTGAAATCCCCAACTGTCACTACTGTATTATTTTTACAGTTTTCTAAACCCTGCCTATATATCAGCTCCTCTATTGTTGGACTGTCAGGAGGCCTATAGCACACTCACAGCAATGTGATTGCTCCTTATTGGTTTTTATGTTCTGCCCACATGGCTTCATTTGAGGAGCTCTCTAAGATATCATCCCTCCTTACTGCTGTAACCATTCTCCGATCAATATTGCTACACATCCCCCTCCCCATCTCACCTGAAGACCATGTATCCTGGAATATTGAGCTGTCAATCCTGCACCCCCCCGGCTTCTCATCCATGTCTCATTGAGAGCAATGCCAACAAATTGTGGCCGAGTTGAGAGAATTGAAGAAGCTGCAAGCAGAGTGCCCCTCACAGTTCAGGAAACAAGAAGAGAACTCACCATCTTCTGCATGTTTGCTGCAGGAGGCTGAACTTTGCTCCTGAGACGGTTATGATGGGCCAGGATGCTGAAGCGTTCTTTGGGCGCCAACTCTGCAAGGAGCAGGTGATAAAAATGTAAAAATGCAAATGCCAGGGCTTAACTTCCAAGATCTCCGTGGCAACCACCAAATGTGTTTCAAAGTTCCAATTCTGACCCTGGACACTGACAGGGATAATTCACCAATCGTTTTAAAAAAAAGGAAACAACGTTTGGTACAACTTCTTCCGTGCAATTTGACCCCTTTGCAAGATCTGATTCTAAAATTAGTTACACTTTTGCACAAGTATGCCTTCGGAGATTGAAGCTGTTCTGCTCACAAGGAGGTCAGATAGAAGTTGTCTTTGGCTGGCATCTAAACAAAAAAACTTGCCCCACTTTTAATTCAGCCTTATCTTAATTCTGAATAATTGGCGTAACTTTTTTTTGCTTAAAATCAAGTGCCAATCGCTCATTCAAAGTATAGGAGAGAGAGAGAGTGGTGGGGAAGAGAGAGCGAACCGACTCCCCTACCTTTCCGATCCCAGTTGAGGATCCCTTCCCCCGGCGGCGCTACTTGTACCTCGCCTGCAGTGGCTACCAGCAGGTTGGCCAGCAACAGCAGCCGCACTGGGAAGCTCGCCGCTCCTTCCATCTGGTTCGGCAGTCGATGCACTCGTTGCAGTCTTTCTCTCTCGCACAAACACACACTGGCTCCTTCTACTGAGGCAGGGATTGGATACTGAGAGAGAGAGAGAGACAACAGGCAGTCAAGGGGACACAGAGAGAAATCAGCTAGTGCCTGCTGCATGCACACTGCATACAGCAGTGCTCGGTAACCACATCTAGCCACTTGCAGGCTGCAGTGGCTGTAATGTTCCCTGCTCCCCTCCCCAGTATCGACAATATCCAGATCAGGGGCAGCGGCACCTTGTCAGATCTCAATGGCAGGTTGAGTTGAACTGCTGCCTGTTCTGCGCACATCAAGCCAGGATTCATTGTCCCCCGTTGAGAAGGCGATGGTAAACCAGGTGCAAGTCTAGCTGGCGAAGCTGCTCCTACGCAAAGTAGGGAGTTCTAGGATTTGGACTCAGTGGCAATAATGGATTGGGGATCAAGAAGCAAGGGCACTCATGCCTCCCTGCATTTACAGGCGTCCGCAAGCCTTCCCCCGTGAGATTTTGGGCAGCAGTTGTAAGCTTTTTGAGATCCTTTTCAACACTCTGCAGATAATGGATTGTAAAAAAAAGTCTTTACCGAGACCACACAGAATCTAAACAACGCTGAACTTGGATGGCAACTTCAGCGCAATGTCATGTGGTGACGTTTCACAATTCACTCTGGGAGTTCACGTTGCTGTAGTAACATGTATCTTTTTGCCAAACGCCTCCTAAGCTTGATTTACGAACAGTCATGGAAGACACTCCGCTATCTGCCATTATCTGGCTGACCAGGAATCTCTCCCATTCTCATCACCTTGCCATTCACATGGGCTGGAAGGATTTGAAGGCTAGGTCGCCTTGCTTGGCAGTATTATGAATGCACTAAAAGTTAATACTCCATGCTAGAGAGTATGTGGCAGTAATTATGAATTACCACTCTGCCACAGACTCACATACTCCAATCTTAAACATTTCTGCTTTGTTTAGCCAGTATACATTGGATAATAATCACAACTCTGGGTCCTTACAGGCATATAAGTCTGAATATCCAGGTATGGTACAAGTTTAAAGAAGTCAGACCTATATACAGCTCTCCCAAATCTTTTAGTGATCAGTATTTTTATAATACATTTTTTATATTCTTATCTTTACTATTATCCCATCTCCCCTTTGTTTTTGAGAATACAAATTCAGACAATCTGGAGATTTCACAATTTTCCCTGAATGGGTTCTAATCAGCTTTGCAATCGAAGGTTTGCAGTAGAATGTCTTTACCTGTATTCCTGACTGAGATCTGTTCCTGTCTTTTGGACTGGTAGGCATTTAAACGCACGTATTTCTCTCAAGGAGGCTGTTATCTCTGCAAAAGAAGGTACTTTTTCTTTGCAATCTTTTGAATCTTCCTTGTCTCTTCTCAGTGATGTATTCCAAACAGAGATAATAGGAACTGCAGATGCTGGAGAATCTGAAATAACAAGGTGTAGAGCTGGATGAACACAGCAGGCTCAGCAGCATCAGAGGAGCAGAAAAGCTGATGGTTCGGGCCTAGACCCTTCATCAGAAATGATTGCTGATGAAGCATCTAGGCCCGAAACGTCAGCTTCTCTGCTCCTAAGATAGTGCTTGGCCTGCTGTGTTCATCCAGCTCTATACCTTGTTATTCCAAACAGTTGTTGGCACCACTTGTGTCAGTGGATTTTTGTTGCTTCCAAGTCTAATTTGAAACTAATAAGATGCCCATTGACAGGACTATCAGTTTGCCAAAATATTTGATCCAGTTCAATAATTTCCATGAGGAAAACCTGAGATTTGTCATTTTTCGGAGATTATTCTACTTCAAATTTATTTTGGGTTTAACAGCTCTTTGCCATTTTGCTTTTTGGTGGAGTATCCAGCTTTAGCACTTTTCCCTAAAGCAAAATGGTTCTATAAAGAAGCTTTTGGTTTTTAGTATTTGCACCTATCAGTCTTTGCTCTTCCTTCGCTGTACGCATTATTGATAAGAGCTCCCTACCTTTTGCATTGGTGAATCATGTATCTTTTGCAAATCTGTACTTTTCAAAGGTATCCTGCACCAAAATTGAGCATTTCCCATTGGGATTGATCTGTATGACTCCCAGACCTCTGCTTCATTCACCATCTGAATCACACTCTCTACAGCCAGGTCTGCTTTCGAGTGTATTAAACCTGACAAAGACTCATCAACAATTCCTCCAACATTTTGGTCTCTTATGAATAAGTCATCATACTAAGTCATCATAAATTGCAGCTCGTGACTAATTTGGAGAGATCAATCATGAAGTCATCCAAAGATTCTCTTGGATGCTGTATTCTGTTGAACCTTGCTTTTTGAAGAATTTTGTTACATCTGAGATTGTCAGGGGTTTCAGTACCACTTCAAATGTGTTTGTTGCTATTTTTACATCCTTGACAAGCAATAATATTATCTGCTAAACTTCCAACAGTGAACTGATTTATATGTAGCACTGAAGACTTGTGCTCCAGAGTTAGCTGTGTCTCTAGACAAGCTGCTCCACTACAGCTACAACATTGAGAAATTTTCCATATTGTCATATTCTAGGTAGATATTAGGTATGTCCTAAGCACAAGAACCAGGACACATTCAAACCAGTCACTTACCACCTTATCTATCTACTCCTGGTTGTCAACAGTGTTATCAAGCAGCACTCACAAAGGAATAAATTATTCACTGCTATTCCATTCCACTGATATTCCACAAATCCGCTCAGTTCTTGACCTCATTACAGTCTTGATTGGACAAAATAGCTGAACTCAGTGGTGAGGTGGAAGTGACTGCTTTTGACATCAAGGGCAGCATTTAACTGAGTACAGCATCAAGAGATCATAGCAAAAGTGGAATCAATGGGAATCGGAGGAAACCTCTGCTGGTCATTGTCTCACCTGCATGCTTGCCCTCCAAGTCACATACGAACCTGACTTGAAACTTTATCTTTATTTCTTCATTGACACGAGGTTAAAATCCTAGAAATCCCTTCCTAACAACAGATGTACCTAAAAAATATGTCTTTTCCCAATATCATGCTTCACTGGAGTAACACACTGGAAATCAAGCCCCACTATTCCTGGAGTCGTTGCAAAGCGAAATTTTTTTTTTAAATTTGCAGAATTCTCCAGTTTTCCTGTCATTTAGACCCAGGCTGACAGTAAACACAGACCAGGTTTCTGTATTTATGAAGTATTCCAAGGCAACACGGTGGTTCAGTGGTTAGCACTGCTACCTCACGGTGCCAGGGATCCAGGCTTAATTCCACCCTCAGGTGATCTCAGTGTGGAGTTTGCATATTCCCCCGTGCCTGCCTGGGGTTCCTCCAGGTGCTCTGGCTCCCTCCCCCAGTCCAGAGATGTGCAGGTTAAGTGGGATTGGCCATGCTAAATTGCCAAATAGTGTCCAGAGATGTGCATATTACGTGGATTAGCCAGGGCGAATGCTCAGTTATAGGGATAGGGTAGTGGCATGGGTCTGGGTGGGATGCTGTTGGGAGGGTTGGTGTGGACTCAATGGGCCGAATGGCTTGCTTCTACACTGCAAGGACTCTATGATTCCGTGGATTCTGTGATTATAAATAAGTAAATTCTAGTTTCAGGTTATGAACAATCATGAACCTTTGTAATATAACTCTATTGGTTAAAACTCTAACCTGCTTGTGAACTTTCCCTTTCCAAATGCATATAATCAAATATAGACCAGAAATAAAAGCATGGGTATTATGGGTGGAGGGAAAGACAGTGAAGACAGTTCAATGGTCCCTTCCAATAGGGTTTGCTAAGATGATTCTTGTGTTGATCAGAATGCTGCTTCTTATTCTTCCTTTTCAGAAACTTTGATCTGTCTGGAAGAGGCACAGGTTGACTGTATCCTCTTACAAAAGTCTTTGACTTATCAATTAATAGTCACCTGCTTACAAGAACTGGAAAAGTGAAATAAACTGGCTATCTACAGACTTGAGATACTTTTACTGAGGAGAAGAAAAACAGTTCTTGCTTTTGCATAGATCCAATTGCTTCTGCCAAAATATTCACACTCCAAGCTGTTTGGCGAGCTGTAATTGTTGACAGGCACAAGGTTTTTGTGATCGATAACTGATCAATAGTCCTTAGAGTAATCCTAGTCAAACCTTTATTTCTCCAGCTCAACTCCAAACTAGGATTCCACTACTGTCTGAACAAGCAGCTATTTAAACAGTACTTAAAATGAGCATTAACTTACTCGCTTTTCAAATGTGCAGCAATTCCTGGCTTTTAAAACAGTTGTTTCCTCTTCTTCGCCCACAATAAAAAATATAGAAAAATTTTTTAAAAAAGACCTGCACACCAAGGACTGCAAAAGTTCAAGAAGACAATACACTACCACTTTCTCTGAGGCAGTTAGAGTTGGGCAAGAAATGTTGGCCAAGCTAGCAATGCCCACATACCATGGATGAAGTAAAAGCAGTACTTTTTCCACTTTTGACTTAATACTCAGTTTAAAAGCTATTATATGTTTCATGAATTGCTATCTCCGGGTGCTCCAATTTTGTGTGCTGTATTTGGCCATCTATTTAGTTACCTGTTCCTTCCAGTACAACTTCTGATGCTAACGTGTAATGGAAGAATGTCACCTTTTGTGCCTGGAATGGAGGTTCCTCTGGTGGCACTTATGGAGTATTTCCTGTATGTAATGAGGATTTCCCATCCTTTGTAGCTTCAATTGAGTCTCCCAAAATATTTCTGTGTTGCTTCAGAATCACTCTTATAATTGCCAATGGCTCTTTACCATAAAATGGCTGGTTTCATGACTTCTCTACTTCTTAGTTCCTAGATAATGTGAGTTTTCCTCTCAATCCCATTAGTTCCATTTTCTTTCGCTCAATTCATGCCTCTTGGTATTCACCTGCTAATGGCCATGATGCAGTACATTCAAAATCATAACAATTCAATGCACAAAAGAAAATTCAATTTGCTCCACCTTTTTTTTATGCTCATGGCCTGATGAGTATTTTTCCTGCGTAATACTCCTGATGTCAATTGAATTTTTCCCCATTTAGTCACTGCCCAGAATGTAGATTCGAGGGTTATTAATCATTCTGTGTGGTAAAGTACGCTGACATTAAGATAGGCTTTAATCAATCCAGCGAATTATCATACACATGTAAGATAAGAACATAAATTGGCTAAATACACAAGTTGAAATTATTATTTGCTTATTTGATTATATATCAACTGGGCTTTTATACTGTGCTCAGAGTTCATTTCTGGGTATTGTGGAATAAAGGGTTAATTACACCTTTTGTTCTAAGAATAGCCACAGAGCACACCTGTAAAGCATCATATCATAGTGCCATTGAGATTCATGGAGCTAGGACCTGATGCCTGTTGGGTTTCAGAGATGCATTCCATCCGTTATATCTATTCCTGTACAGTAAATGTCATTGTTCACTCAGCTGAATATACCTTGCTACATGGTGGAAATGACAACAAAAACATGAGGAGCTAGAGGCACGTGGCACACAGCACCCAAAGTGAAGTGGTGTCGATGTCAATGAGGTTAGTCAAGCAATTGAGCCATAGAAGAGGGGAAAAGCCCAGAAAGCAGCCCAGTGGCAGCCTAGTAACAGCAACCAAATGATATTAGGACCAATGCAATACCTGGAGCAATCTGCCATCTGAAACGATTATCACTGCAAGGGATGGGCTCAGGTGAGCAAGGAGTTCTGCCCTAACTCACCCATGATCCTTTTGGATGATGCAGAGCCCAGGCTGAACAAGGGCATGAGCAGAAAGTGATTGTTGCAGAAGCATGCAAAGCGTTTAGAAAAGGCATTAACTGTCAAACTTGACCAGAGAATGGAGAAGTGGAGAGGTTATGGAATGTAATTCCAGTGTTTAGGGCAAAGGTAACTGAAGTTTCAGCCACTGAGAAGCAAAGAAACACAGGCCGTCAACTTATAGTTGTGAGTGATGGACAGAGTTGATAATAGTCCTTCATAAAGAAATTAGATTTGATTACGTTTTGGAAACGAGCTTCAGTGAAACTGAACAGCGTATTTATTGAAGTAACTGTAATCAGCCACATGGTAGCGCTGACATGTTAAATTGAGATAAATAGCTGATCACTCTATGTTTAAACTATTCTATGAAGGTTGTAAAAATGAAAATGTCACAATCTATATCCATGCCATATATGTGTGTGAGTTTCCATGTGGACGCATGCATTGCAATCATGTGGGGTTGTTTTTGGTGTGGCTTTGTGTCTGCATATGTGCATGTACACGTGTGTCTCTGCGAGCATGTATCAGCATGCAATGTCTGCATGCATTCATGCACATGAATTCTTATGTAAGTGTACATTCATATGTGCATGCACGCGGGTTTGTTCATGGGTGGTGTGACTATATGTCTACATGCAAGTGTGTGTGTGTGTGTGTGCACGCACACAAGAGTACGAAATACATCCTTGTAGTAATACAGATTAGTACCAGTAACAGTAGTGAAGGGCCCCTTTTCCATTTTTCCTTTCTCTATCCCTGCTCTTGTCATTTAGTCACTGATATACAGCATTTCCCAGGTGAAAACTCTAATACTGACGCTGCAGTGACAACAATTCAGATATGGCTACTGCCGCCATAAAGAGCACTATCTGTTTAAAAGTAATTCAGTTACCTATAAATATTAGAAAATACAAGCACTCTGGGTTTGGCTGATTTCAAATAAACTTTTTTTGTGATGGAGAGCTTCCAGCAGTTTGAGTGACAAGTGTTGAGAGTGAAATGCATGCAACCTGTGCTTAAGTAGCATGTTTAATGGAAGAAAGTCATCCCCAAAACCCTTCCCGGCAACATCATCAGACAGACTTTGACCTCAAGACACATAATTGAGTTAGATGATCAAATGGCTCAGGCAAAAGTTGTTTTGGGGTGTCAAAAAGGATGAAAGAGATGTGGACAGATTACTGGTGGTATCCTAGGTCTCAGAGTCAAGGTAGCTGAAGACATGACTGCCAGTGGGATTGTGGAAGGTAAAAAGAATGTACAAGAAGACAGAACAAGAATAATGCAGAGGATCACAGAGCTGGAGAAGGTTATAGACAGAGAATTGGAACAATTAGGTGCTTTGGAATGATTTCAACACCAGCCAGTGATCAAAGGAGGGATGGGCTCAGGATTTGAGAAGCAGAGTTTTGAATGAGCTGGAGCTTTTTTGGGGAGTGGAAAATGGGTGTGCAGCCAGACAAGTGTTAAAATGTGCAACTGAAGAGGTGACAAAAGCATCGGCTGTTTCAGCAGCAGAGGCAGGATATGTTACAAAGATGGAAATTAGCACACTTAGCTAGAAGCTAGAAAAACTCAGATTGCTTTCTCTGGACCGGCAGAATCTGAGGGGAGACTTGATAGAAGTCTATAAAATTATGAAATGCATATGTAGGGTTGGTAGTCAGAAACTTTTACCCAGAGTTGAAATGTCTGATACAGGTAGTTCTGCTATAACGCGTGTTTCGTTAATGTGAATTGGCTGTAACACAATTAATGAATAGCGGATGCTGTTTGGATAAAGTGAACCTTCTGCTGTACAGGTACAGCAGTTTCCCTCGAACATAATTTTCTATGGTGATTTTCTGTAGCACGAGGTCTCACAAGAATGCAGCTATCGCATTATAGGACAACCACCTGTACTAGGGGGTGTGCATTTAAGGTGTGAGGGGGAGTGTTCAAAGGAGGTGTAAGCGGCACATTTTTTACATAGAGAGTGGTAGGACCCTGGAATGCATTGCCTAGGGTAGTGGTGGTAGTTAGGGACTTTTAGATAAGCACGTGAATATGCAAGGAACAGAATGATGTTGACCAAGGGTAGGCAGAAGGGGTGAATTTAATTTGGCATCATGTTTGGCACAACATTGTGGGCTGAAGGGCCCGTTTCAGTGCTGTACTGTTCCATGTTCTATGGAAGGGATGTGCGGCTGGAAGCTTGGTCTCAGGGTCAAAGAGGGTGCCAAGGCTGTGAAATAGGAGCCAGCAAGGAAGCTTTTGTCAATAGCCAAGCAATGGAATTGGACAAGTAATTCAACAAAAATGACTTTGATCTTCCCAGTATTTTGCTGGGAGAAATTTCTGCTCATCTACTACTGTGATGCTGTTCAAGCAGTACATTAGATCAAAGACATGCAGAAAGCTTGGCACAAATATTATATAATCATTTGGAACATCATAAGCAAATACAGAGAGAAAAGAGAAAAAAAGAGAAAGCACACAGAAGGTACAAAGAGACAGAATGAAATGCAGAGACATGGAGATTATTTTTTCCCAGTATTATTGCACAAGTAGTTAACACAGTCATATCAAACTTCTCTCTATTACACCATTTTATTTTAAAATGAGTGGGTTCATGCATTGGCTTTACATGATAGGATTGCGAGAGCACCTGGTGCATGAATAGTAAAGTGCACGACTTGAAACCTAATCCCATTCTGTTTGATTCACTTTCAGCTGGGATTTCTTCAGTTCCCTCTCTCTCAGTGAAAGCTGGTCATTAGGGGCTGTAATCTCTCTTGTGATTGCTGTCAGAAAGATTTGGAAAGACTAAGGGAAACCTGCCCATCATTGCAACTCTATCTCACTGAAGAGCAGGGATTGTAGTATAAACTCTTAACACATATATTAAATTCTTTCCCTATATTGCAATGAAAACTTGAATCAAAGACATTTACAGTGCAGTAAGAGGCCATTTGGCCCATCGTATTTGCTGGCTCTTTGGAAAGTGCTAACTGAATGCCTAAGCTCCCTATTCAATTCCCATGGCTCTGCAAACATTTATTCAGTTCTCTTTTAACAGTCTCAAGTGAATCTTCTTCCATTGTTCTTTCAGGCAGTGTATTCTAAGTCAGAAGTATTCAACTATGTTAGAAGAACTTATCTTCATCTTTTTTCTCACACTTTTGCCAGTTATCTTACATTTCTGACCTCTGATTATCAAACCTTCCTGCCATTGGAAACACTTTCTTACATACTCTCTCAAAAGCCCTCTTAATTTCAAACTCTTCCATTAAATCTTCCCTTTCTGCTCTGAAGAGAACAACCCAGCTTCTTGAATCTCTCTGAAAAGAACTCCCTTATCCCTGATAGCATTCTCACAAATTCTCTTCAGGTCCTTGAAATGCTTCCTGAAGTGTGGCACTCAAAATTGGGACACAGTACGCCAGCTGGCATCTAACCAGTGATTGCTAAAGGTTCATTGCTTGGGCTTTCACTGCCTTCAGAGGTAGAACCTACAGTTTCAACAGAGGAGGAGAAATAGTGAGAGTGCAGCTGAGTAGGACATGAGCAAATCTAGGGTATAGTTACATTAAGAAGAATCCTGAAGACATAAAACTAAAACAACCCTATGTAAGCTGTGTAAATAGACTTCATTACATCATCCACCCACCTCCTGTTTGGAGAATGTCCTGAAAGGTTTTAGTTTACGGGCTTCAGCATTAAATGGCATTGTTTTTTGTGTTGGGTTCCATCACACCTACCTGTTCACAGTATGAAACACACACCTGAAAAGCCAGAGTTAAACCTACAATGTATGTGTTATCTGTAGCACTCTCAACTCTGAGCCACAAGGCTGTAGTTCAAGCTGATTCCTGATATTTGAGCATAAAATCTTCACCCAGTGCAGTGCTATACTGGTGATGCATTGTTGTCAGATACTAAATTAACTATAAAACTGAAGTTCTCAGCTGGTATGTAAAAAGCCAATTTTGAAGAAGAACTGGAAAGCCTTCCCCTATCTGTTGGCCAACATTCAACAATGAATCAGAATCATTAACTGGTCATTTATTAGTTTGTGACAAATTTCTGTTTGCCAAATGGTTGTTGTAATTCCAACATTACAAAAGTGAGTCCGTTTCATAAAACATTTTATTGGCTATAAAACACTTCAAGTTGTCCTCAGGTCACAAAAGTTACTATACGAATACCAGTCCTTTCTTATTTTTACAGAAGAATGTCTCTACCACTGCTGACTGAAATAATTATTACTCAGCTCCCTGAGTCACCATGACCGAGTGTGACTCCATCACTAGTTGGATCACTAATCCCTTTGAATCATTGGTGACATACCAGTTGGTTGGATCATTACACTTTTTCTTCGATGGACAAGGATCAAAGGAATGACTCAGACACAACTAAAATGTGGGGAGGCCTCTGTGATCCATGAATGTTTATAAGAAATGGTGGTGGGGGGGTGGTACTTAGAATTAATTTCACTTGAAGTTATTACTCCATCCCACCAAACCCCATTGAAAGGTATATTCTCAGATTGACTGCATTCCCCTGCAGTCAGTCAAAACCGTGCCTGGAACCAGTAGGTATGAGTGCAGCTTCGGCATCAGCAAGTTCATGTCTGAAAATCCACAATAGGAGCTGCATTAATGAGGCTTTTGATAAATTCCAAAAAGGTCATGTGAGGCAGGAACAAAGCCAAATCCTGTCCTTTCAGGAAAGTAGTGGCACGACTTAACTCTTTCTCATCTAGCTTGCTTCTTCAGCACTGCAACGCACCCTTTCACTGCAGCCGTACAGAGCTCAGGTTAGACTTCTGTCTAGAATGGGTGGCATCAGCTGGTCCTATAGCTTTGTGGGGTACACTTCATTTCCATTTACCTTGTCTAGTCCTGTGTGCAAACACAGTATCTGTGCCCTCAAAGCCCAAGACATCCTGTGCCAGAGAATCGACTGTGGCGAGGAGAAAGGAAACTGGAATTGCAACAACTATCAGACCAGCCGTGAACTTATAACTAGCCAAACAGGCTCAAAGGATCTACCCCTGCTCCTGATTCAAACATTCATGCATATGTCACTGTGGTATCTTGTACGACAGGTATCAGTCTGATGTCCATGTACATCAGTTGCTGAAAATAAGCATGCAGGTGCAGGAGGCAAAGAAGGCAAATGTGTTGGCCTTCATATCAAGAACATTTGAGTACGGGAACAAGGGTGTCTCCCTGCAATTGTACAGAACATAAGTGGGGCCATACCTGGAGTATTACATGCCATTTTCATGTGTCCCAGCTATGGAGGGAGTGCAAAACTAAAACCTTATGACGCTAATTCCTGGGATGACAGGATTGATGCATGAAGAGAGGTTGAATCGGTTAGGATTACATTAAGAGAATTTGCAGGGAGGTGAGGTTGCATAGAAATATACAAAATTCTAACAGGACTAGACAAGGTAAATGCAGGAAAGTTATTCCTCATAACTGGGGAGCCCAGAACCAGGGTCACAATCTAAGGTTACAGGGTCGTCCATTTAGGCCTGAGATGAGAAATTTCATCACCCAGGCAGTGGTCAACTGATGGAATTCACTGCCGTAGAAAACGTTTGAGGCCAAAACATTGAATGTTTACAGGACAGAGTTAGGGCTAAATTGATCAGAGAACATGGAGTGACGCAGGAACTGAGTTGGATGATCAGCCATGACCATATTCGATGGTAGAACAGACTTGAAGGGCTGAATGGCCTCCTCCTGCTCCTATTTCATATGTCCGTGGAAGTTGCCTGCACTAAAGATGACTTGAATGTTGAAGAGTTCTCCCAGCCCTGCAAGAGATAGCTTGGGAGGCTGAGGAGAAGGCACTTCTTGGCAAGCATTATTTATTTGACATCGTGATTGGTAGGAGGTTGATGTGCCATTTCGGCAGAAGCAATGGTTAAGATGCGAAGGTTACATTTACAATTCACTGTGCATCCAGATGGGGATGCTGTTGGAAATTCATGTCCCTTTTAAAACCATATTCTTTTGGTATGCCATATTTAGTATTTCCCTTAGTAACATGAGAACTCATTGAATTGTGCTACACTAGGAACTCGTCTTAAACAAAAGTAAACGAAAGATTTATCAGGCATTGCGTTATAGAATCTTGGAGATGTACAGCATGAAAACAGATCCTCCAGTCCAACTTGTCCATGCTGACCAGATATCCGAAATTAATCGGGTCCCATTTGCCAGCATTTGGCCCATATCCCTCTAAATCCTTCCTATTCATATAGCCATCCAGATACCTTTTCAATGTTGTAATTGTATCAGCCACCACCACTTCCTCTAGCAGCTCATTCTATACATGCACCACACTCTGCGTGAAAATGTTACCTTTTAGGCCCCTTATAAATCTTTCCCCTCTCACCTTAAACGCGTGCTCTCCAGTTTTGGACTCCCCCACCCTGGGGAAAATACCTTGGCTATGTACTGTACCCATGCCCCTCATGATTCTATGCACTTCTATAATGCCACTCCTCAGCCTCTGACACTCCAGGGAAAATAGCCCCAGCCTATTCAGCCTCATCCATAGCTCAAACCGTCCAACCCTGGCAACATCCTTGTCTATCTTTTCTGAACCCTTTCAAGTTTCACAACATCTTTCCTATAGCAGGTAAACTAAAACTGCACGCAGTGTTCTAAAATTGGCCTAACCAATGTCCTGTGCGCTCACAACTTAACCTTCCTACTCCTATACTCAATGTACTAACCAATAAAGGTAAACATACCAAATGCCTTCATCACTATCCAATCTACCTGAGACTCCACTTTCAAGGAACTATCATCCTGCACTTGAAGGTCTCATTGTTCAGCAACACTCCCCAAGACCTTACTATTAAGTGCGTAATTCCTTCTCTGAATTACCTTTCCAAATGCAACACCTCACATTTAATTAAATTAAACTCCATCTTCCACTCATGATCAGGATCCCATTGTACTCAGAGGTGACCTTCTTCACTGTCCAATACACCTCCAATTTTGGTGCCATCTGCAAACTTACTAACCATGTTCACATCCAAATTAATTAAATAAATGATGAAAAGTGGTGGACCCAGCACTGAGCCTTGTGGTACACCACTGGTTACAGGCCTCCAGTCTGAATAGCAACCCCTCACCACATCCCTCTGTCTTCTACCTTTGAACCATTTCTGTATCCAAATGGCTAGTTCTCCCTGTATTCCACGTGATCTAGCCTTGTAACTAGTCTATCATGAGGAATCTTGTCGATCACCTGACTGAAGTCCGTACAGATCATGTCCATCGCTCTGCCCTCATCAATTTTTTTCATTACTTCTTCAAAAAGCTCAGTCACGTTAGTGAGACACAATTTCCCAGCATGTGTTGACTATTCTTGACTTTCCAAATACATGTAAATCCCGTCCTTCAGGATTCCCAATAACAACTTGCCCACTACCGATGTCAAGCTCACTGATCTTTTCCTTACCACCTTTCTTGAATAATCGTAACCACATTAGCCAACCTCCAGTCTTCCAGTACCTCATCTGTGACTACTGATGATATAAATATCTCAGCAAGGGGCCCAGAAATCACTTGGCTAGCTTACTATAAAATTGTGGGATACACCTGATCAGGCCCCAGGGATTTATCCACCTTTATGAGTTTTAAGACATCCAGCACCTCCTCCTCTCTAATATGGACATTTTTCAAGATGCCACTGTTTATTTCCCCATGTTATCTAGCTTCCATACCCTTCTCCACTGTAAACACTGATACAAAATACTTGTTTAGTACTTTCCCATCTCCTGCATTTCCACACATTGGTGGCCTTGCTGATCTTTAATGGACTCTGTTCTCTCCCTAGTTACATTTTTGTCCCTAACATATTTGTAGAATCCCTTTAGATTCTCCTTAACACAATTTGCCAAAGCTATCTCTTGTCCTCTTTTTGCTCTCTTGTTTTCCCTTGTAAGTATGCTTCTGCAGTGGTAGTTCACCTGCTAACCTGGTTTGTTAGTTCACAGACCTGCTGGGTAACATCATCAGTGCAGCCTCCGATGAAGCATTGTGTGTTTTCCTGCCTGGCATTTAAACTCTGGGGTTCGTTGGATATCCTTACCTCATTTCTGAAAAAGGGTCCTGACCTGAAACATTAGCTTTCCTGTTCGTCTGATGCTGCCTGGCCTTCTGTGTTCATCCACCTCCACACTGTGTTATCTAAGAATGTTAGAAACGTCTTCTGTTTTTATACTCTTCTAGGAATTCACTTGACCCCTGCTATCTATATCTGACATGCAATTCCTTCTTTTCCTTGACCAAAACCTCAATTTCTCCTGTCATCCAGCATTCCCTATGCCTATCAGCTGTGCCCTTCAAAAAGCAGGAACATACTGTCTCTGGACTCTCGTTGTCTCATTTTTGAAGGCCTTCCATTTTCCAGCCATCCCTTTACCGGCAAACATCTGTCCCCAATCAACTTTTGAAAGGTCTTGCCTAATGCTGTCAAAATTGGCCTTCTTCCAATTTAGAAATCTAAATTTTAGATCCAGTCTATCCTTTTCCATCACTATTTTCAAACGAAAAGAATTACGATCTCTGGTCCGAAAATGCTCCCCCACTGACACCCCAGTTACCTGCCTTGCTTTATTTCCCAACGGTAGGTCAAGTTTTGCTCCTTCTCCAGTCGATACATCAACATACTGAATCATAAAATTTTCTTGTACGTATTTCACAATTTCCTCTCCGTCCAAGCCCTTAGCACCATGACAGTTCCAGTCAATGTTTGGAAAATTAAAATCCCCTACCATAACCACCCTATTATTCTTACAGATTGCTGAGATCTCCTTACAAATGTTCTTCTCAATTTCCTGCTGACTACTGGGGTGGTCAATAGTACAATCCCAATAAGGTGATCATCCCATCTATTTCTCAGTTCCATCCCTTCCCTGATGTACTCCCAGGAATATTCTGCCTACGTACAGTGGTAATGTTATTCCGAATCGAAAACTCCTCTCTTGCCCCCCTCCTCTCTATCCTTCCTATAGCATCTCTACCTTTGAACATTAAGCTGCCAGCCCTGTCCATCCCTGACCCATATCTCTGTAATCATTACAATATCCCAGTTGCACGTTCCCAACCATGCTCAGAGTTCATCTGCCTTACCTGTCAGGCCTGTTACATTGGAATAGATGCAGTTTTATTTATCAGTCCTACCTCATTCTTTGCTTTGTTCCTGCCTGTCCTGACTGTTTGACTTGCTCCTTTTCCCAACTGTACCAGTCTCAGATGGATCTCCTTCTTCACTATCTCCTTGCGTCCCACTCCCAATCCCAGGTTTAAATGCTCCGAGCAGCTCTGGCAAATCTCCCCTGTCATTATACTCGTCCCCTTCCAATTCAGGAGCAATCAGCCCTTCTTATGCAGGTCACTTCTACTCTAGAAGACTTTCCAATGATCCAAAAATGTGAATCCTTCTCCCCTGCTCCAGTTCCTCTGCTGCGCATTCATCTGCTCTGTCCTCCTCTACCCTTACTACCTCATGGGGCTGGGTGTAGTCCAGATATTACTACCCTCAAGCACCTACTTTTTGAATTCCTGCCTAATTTTTGATATTTTCTCCTCAGAACCCTATCCTTTTCTCTTCCTATGTCACTATTTCCAATGTTCACAACGACCTCCCGCTATTCCCTATGCCCTTTGAGAATATGCCGCACCCTGTCCGAGATATCCTTGATCCTGGCACCAGGGAGACAACGCACCATTCTGAAGTCTCGCTGTTGACTGCAGAAACATATATCTATGCCTCTGACTAGACAATCCCGATCACAATTAATTGCTTGGAACTTGATGTACCCCTTGTTGCATAACTTGATTACCAATGCAGCGCGTCAGAAAATAAGAATTTTTCGTTCTTTGAAGAAATGAAAACTAACTTTCAACTGGAGGTGGGCAAGGGAACAGTGGTCATCCTGGCAACTTGAGCTACTGCCCATGGTCATTGCCGGAGAAGGTCTAAAGAGATGATTGCCACAGCATAGTTGACCAGACTTCACAATAAGTAGAATTAGAAAATAAATCTGGGGAAACTGTTTTGGGAAACAAGGAAATGATAGGGGCATTAAACAGGTATTTTGCAACAGTCTTTAAGGTGGAAGATACTTCAAACATTCCATTAATATTAAAAATTACTGGGAAAGAAATAAGTGCCATCGCCCTCACTAGAGAAGCAGTATTCGACAAAGTAATGGGGCTAAAGGCAACTAGGTCCCCTGGCTCTAATAGCTTACATCCTAACATCCTAAAAGGAATAGCTCCGGGAGGTTTTGGATGAATGAGTTGTAATTCTTAAAAACAATCATTGTAACGAACCAAATTTGCAGGTGACACAAAAATAGGGAAAAATGCAGGTTGCTGGAGGTATATAACCAGTTTTCAGAGAGATGTTGATAGATTATGTAAGTGAGAAATAAACTGAAGGTGTTCATTTTGAAAACGAAAACCGAATAGCAGTGTTTTATTTAAATGGAGAGAAACTGCACAAAGGCGCAACACAAAGGGACTTGGGGTTCCTTGTACATAAAACACAGAAAGCTGGTGCATACGTGCAGTAGATAATCAGGAAGGCTAATGGAATGTTGACCTTTATTTCAAGGGGATTGGAATATAGGAGTAGGGAATTCTGCATGCAACTGTACGAGGTGTTGATAAGATGAAGTCTGCAGTACTATGAGCAGTTGTGGCCCTCTTATTTAAACAAATATATCATTTCTTTCCTTATTTTCCTTATTTTTTCATTTTATTGGAGGTATTTCGGGAATGTTCGCTGGGATGATCCCTGGTATGAAGGGCTTGCTTATGAGCAAAGGTTAACCAGGTTATAAGTCTACTCACCAGTATTGAGAAGAATGAGAGGTTATCTCTTTGAAACAAATAGGATTCTTAAGAGGCTTGACACAGAAATTGCTGAGAGGGATCTCCCCCGCATGGGAGAGTCTAGGACCAGAGGGTATAGTCTCAGAATAAAGGGGTGACTATTAAAGACTGAAGAGAGGAGGATTTTCTTCCCAGTGAGGTTTTTGAATCTTTCGAATGCCTTGTGACAGGGAGATGAGGGGACAGAGTACTACATTATATCTAAGGCTGAAATAAATAGATTCTTGATCAGTCGGGGAATCAAGAGTTACAGAAGAAGGGCAGGACAGTGGACACAAGGAATGCCGGATTAGTCATGATCCTAAAGAATGGTGGAGCAGGCTTCAGGGGCCAAATGGTCTACTCATGTTCCTAAGTCTTTTGTACGTACCATCTAACAGGGAAAGGTGACGAAAGAGACAAAGAGAGGGAGGGAGGGATGATCTGGACCAGTGAGCCACCATCTTCTGGAGGGAAGACCTGAAGTTCCCTTACATCAGCCCAACAAAACTAACAACGATTGTTACACAAAAGCCTGTACAATGTCAGAGCTGAATACTCCACCACTTCGGGTCTCTGCTCATCCATGTTCCTGTGCCAGGATTGCTGAAGTGTTCTCAGCTGTCGTGGTTATGTGTTTTCTTTGTGGAATTAACTGAAGCGTCACATCTAAACTGCTTCTTCACAAACACAAGAAAGAATGAGAAAATTGCTACAATTCGACTGTCAACTTCCTACTGTAGATAATTGCTATCACTGACCATATTGCCCACTCTCTGACCAAGATAATCAACAATGCTGCCTGGACGTCTTAAAATGTTCATTTTGAAGGAGAATTATTTTCAGTAAGAGTGTCCAAAACTAGAGGATATTGGTTTAAAGTGAGAGGAGAAAGATTTAAGATTTAAAAGGGACCTTAGGGGAAAATTTTTCACTCAAGAGGGTGAGCTGCCAGACAAAGCAGTGGAAGCTGGTACAATTACAACATTTAAAAGGCGTCTGGATGGGTACATGAATAGAAAGGTTTAGAGGGACATGGGCCAAATGCTGGCAAATGGAACTAGATTAATTCAGGATTTCTGATCGGCATGGACAAGTTGGACCGAAGAGCCTATTTCTGTGCTATATATCTCTATAACACTATGTCTATGACACTGACTGGTGCCTAAGTATCTCTTTTCTCCCTGGATTTCGGAGGGACATTAAGTAAAATCCAATCCATATTCCATTCAAAAGTATCAATCTTGACTTGTTGATGTGATCATGGGGTTTCTGTTTTAGGATTTATCCATTTGTACAGCACTATAAACAACTCTTTCCATAATTCCATGCTCACAAAATTCAGTTTGGACTAACAAGCAATACAATTTACTGTTTGCCATGATGAGGAGGTGCCAGTGTTGTACTGGATGGACAAGGTTAAAAATCACACAACACCAGGTTATAGCCTAACAGGTTTATTTGAAAACGCAGGCTTTCATAGCTCGGCTCCTTCCTCAGGCATTCTGTGAGAGAGAGGGTATAAGACATAGAATTTATTAGCAAAAAGGTAACAAGCCTAAAATAGGCCACCTCTTGTTGAATCTTTAATTATTCAGAAAGGAGACTACTTATTAGAATGCAAAATCCAGATTCCACTCCCGAGATAATTAAAAGCTTTATCACGGTATACAAGAGGTCAAATCTCAGGTCAGACAATGCATTATTTTAGGTGAGAAGTCTTGCTTAGAATCTGTCTACGTTTTAAACAGGGGTCAGGTTTTCTTTGAGGAAAATAGAATGTATCTGCAACTACACAAACATCTTAGAAGAAATAATGTGCATGTGTTTCTGTGTCTATGTATGCATGTGTGTTCGTGGGTATGTGTGTGTGTGCACGTCTGTGTGTTTGCATCTGTGTGTGTGTGTGTGTGTGTGTGTGTGTGTGCGTGCGCGTGCATAAGTGTGTGCGTGGGAGTATACAGTGTGGTGACCCCAAGATCATGATTGAGGCTGTGCTCATGGGTTCCGAAATTGGCTATCAGCCTCTGCTCAGCGACTTTGTGTTG
This sequence comes from Stegostoma tigrinum, assembly GCF_030684315.1. Taxonomy (NCBI): domain Eukaryota; kingdom Metazoa; phylum Chordata; class Chondrichthyes; order Orectolobiformes; family Stegostomatidae; genus Stegostoma; species Stegostoma tigrinum. The sequence goes on along the minus strand of NC_081363.1, from coordinate 76,511,438 downwards.
TTGTGTATCTCGAAGTTCACCTTGGAGGATGTTTACCTGAAGATCGGCGGCTGAATGGCCTTGACCCCTGAAGTTTTCACCCACTGAGAGGGAACAGCCCGTCCGGTGATCGTTGTGAGGTGTGCATTCATCCGTTGTTGTAGTGTCTGCCTCGTTTGACCAATATACCATGCCCCACGGTTTGAACATCCCTGTCCTATCAACCTCTTGTATGACTGCCAGTGTTCAGTACTTTTGGAAACATTGGATCAGGATTGCCAATATTGCGGTGGGTATGCATTTTGCAGATGAACTATAATGATCAGTACACTCCATATTCTGTGCTGCCACTGAACTAGCATCCACAGCCAATGTTTGGCTGCATTTCCCCTTTTTAGAAAAATAACAAATTGCAATTAGAAGTTAAATATATCCAGAGATGATCCAGAGTTATTACAGCCTGTGCCAGACAGACTGCAGTTGTTCTACAGGTAGCTTCAGCGCCAACTTTTTAAGGGCAATACTGGCCATGCCTGTGGCACTCAAATATGATCAATTTTTTATTCTTTGTTCTTTCATGGGGTGAGGAACACCAGGCAGCATTTATTGCCCATCCCTAATTGCCCAGAGGGCAGTTAAGATTCAACCACATTGCTGTGGGTCTGGAGTCACATGTAGGCCAGACCAGGTAAGGATGGCACTTTCCCTCCCAAAGAGGGCATTAGTGAACCAGATGGGTTTTTTCTGACAACGGATTCACGATCATCATCAGATTATGATCAGATATTTTATTGCATTCAAAATCAACTATCTGCCATGGCAGGATTTGAACCCGGGTCTGCAGAATTTTATCTGGATTAACAGTCCAGCAATAATACCACCAGGCCATCGTTAAGACACTCGGGTGCCTTAAAATTACCTGCAAACCCAACACTGGTTGAGCAAGTCCATGCTCTACGGCAGCAAAATATGAGGATACCAGTTTGCTGGCAGAGGCCACATCAGTGGGAAAAATGTCTTGCCGGGATGCATGGCTGACTGGTCAGCTGTACTTATCAATTCTATGTAACATATTCAAGAGTTGCCTGTTGCCCAGCATTCCACTTCGCCCAGGATAGTAGCCCGTCCCCGAGAGTTACCAGCCCAATTGGTGGGTCAGCAGCTCAACAGTGCCACCAGGAGTCAAGGCTGCAACAAGTGAAAGATTTTTAAATGGCCCAGTGCTGAGTACATGAGGGGAGATTCTTTGCTTGACAACATTGTGTCCTTAGAGCCCCTCTTCCCTGCAGCCTCCTTTTCCTTAGTAAACCCTTCCTCCTTCCCTCTGCCTGCCCCTGAAATGCTGTGAAATTTTGACTGCTTGGTCAAATCACCCTTTTTAAGCCCTTTATTGAAATTGGCAGCCAGTTAGTTAAATTCCCGATCGGTGCAATATGTTTGGGTGTGGGGGGGGGGGGGGGGGTTCATTTGCCTCAGATTTGCATGATTTTAGTGGCCCAACCACCTCCTGGCACCTGGTAAAAATCTGCCCTGTGTTTTTGACCCTGGTGCCTGCCAATGGAGCTTTCCAAGAATCACAGTTGATAACAGATCGGTATTTACGTTTTGCAAGAAGTGAAGAACATAAGAAATAGGAGCAGGAGTAGGCCATCTGGCCCCTCAAGCCTGCTCCGCCATTTAATAAGATCATGGCTGATCTTTCACGTGGGCTCAGCTCCAGTTGCTCGCCTGCTCACAACAACACTTAATTCCTTTTCTGTTCAAATCTATCTATCTGTTCCTTAAAAACATTCAATGACGCAGCCTCATCTGCTTCACTGGGCAGGTAATTCCACAGATTCACAAACCTTTGGTGAAAAAGTTCCTCTTCAGCTCAGTCCTAAATCTGTTCCCCCTTATTTTGAGGTTATGGCTCTGGTTCTAGTTCACCCACCACTGAAAACAACCTCCCTGCTTCTGTCTTAGCCATTCCCTTCATAATTTTAGATGTTTCTATAATATTCCCCCTTATTCTTCTAAATTCCAATGAATATATTCCCAGTCTACTCAATCCCTCCTCATAAAGCAACACTCTCAACTCTGGAATCAACTCAGTGAACCTCTTCTGCACCTCCTCCAGTGCTAGTACATCCTTTCTCAAGTAAGGACACCAAATCTGTACACAGTACTCCAAGTGTGGCCTCACCAGCACTCTATACAGCTGCAATAAAATCTGTAGCAATGAAGGACAATATTCAATTTGCCCTCTTAATTACCTACTGCCCAGGCAAACCACCTTTCTGTGATTCACACACAAGGACACAGTGGCTTAGAGTTCGCACTGCTGCCTCACTGTGCCAGGGATCTGAGTTTGATTCCACCCTCAGGTGACTGTCTGTGTGGAGTTTGCACATTCTCCCTGTGCCTACATGGATTTCCGTTGGGTGCTCTGGTTTCCTCCCATATTCCAAAGATGTGCAGTGTAGGTGGATTGGCCATGCTAAATTGACCATAGTGCTCAGGGATGTGTAGGTTAGGTGTGTTAACCATGGGAAATGCAGGGTTACAAGGAAAGGATCGGGGGATTTGGGATGCTCTTCAGAGGGTCTGTGTGGACAATTTGGGCTGAATGGCCTGTCTTTGCACTGCAGGGACTCTATGACACGCAGGTGTCTCTACACAGCAGCATGCTGCAATTTTTCCGCCATTTGAATAATTTAAACTGCATGACCTCACTTTTACCAATATTGTACTGCATCTGCCAGAACTTTACCCATTCACTTAGCCTATCTGCATCCTTCTGCAGACTTTTAATGTCCTCTGCACACTTTGCTCTACATTTTTGATCTTAGTGTCAACAGTGAACTTTGACACACTGACACTGGGTCCACAACTCCAAATCATTTATGAAAATTGTATACAATTGTACACCCAACACTGATCCCTGAGGCACACCGCTAGCCACTGATCTCCAAACAGAAAAACACCCATTTATCCTCACTCATTGCTTTCCGTTAGTTAACCAATCCTCTATCCATGGTAATACATTACCTGTAATGCCATGCATCTTTATCTTATGTAGCAGCCTTTTGTGGAGTACCCTGTTGAATGCCTTCTGGAAATTCAAAACCACCACATCCACTGGTTCCCCATTGTCCACCATGGTTATAATGTCCTCAAAGAATTCCAGTAAATGAGTTAAACATCACCTGCCTTTCATGAACCCGTGCTGTGTCTATGTCAATTTCTGTCCAAATGTCTCACTATTTCTTCCTTAGTGATAGATTTTTTTCCCACTACAGAAATTAAGCTCATGGGCCTGTAGTTACCTGCTTTTTGACTAAATCCTTTTTAAAAGAGTGGCACCTTCATTTTCCAATCTGCAGGAACTGATCCAGAGTCCAGCAAACTTTGGTAAATTACCACGAGTGCATTTGCTATTTCCCCCGTCATCTCTTTTTAGTATCCTGGGATGCATTCTATCAGGCCCAGGAGACTTGTCTAACTTGAGCCCCACTATCTTACCCAACACTAGCCCTTTAATGATAATGTGGAGATGCCAGTGTTGGACTTGGGTAGACAAAGTCAGATGTTTCATGATACCAGGTTATTGTGCAACAGGTTTATTTAAAATCACAAGCCTTTGGAGCACCAATCCTTCATCAGGTGAGACAAAGATTTCTAGACCCTCACCTATCATAGACTCCTTGTCACCAATTATTAGCATGTTATTTGTGTCTTCCACTGTGAAGACCAACACAAAGCACCTGTTCACTGCCTCAGACATTTCCTCATTCTCCCTTACTAAATCCCCTTTCTCATCCTCTAAACGACCAATGTTTACCGTGGCCAATCTTTCTGATTTTATACCACGTTGGTGGAACTTATCTGTTTGCCATCTGTTTTTATATTCTGAGCTAGTTTATTAGATTAGGTTAGATTCCCTGCAGTGTGGAAACAGGCCCTTTGACCCAACAAGTCCACACTGCCCCTTGAAGCATCCCACCCAGACCCCATCCCCCTATAACTCACACACTCCTGAACACTATGGGCAATTTAGCATAGCTGATCCACCTAGCCTGCACATCTTTAGACTGTGGGAGGAAACCGGACCACCCAGTGGAAACCCACACAGACACGGGGAGAACGTGCAAACTCCACACAGACAGTCACCCAAGGCTGGAATCAAACCTGGTACTGAGGCTGCAGTGCTAACCACTGAACCACCGTGCTGCCCACAGCACTTACTCTCATCTTTCTTTGTAGCTTTTCTCATGGCTTTCTGTTGACTTTTAAAGATCTCCCAATCCTCTAATTTTCCACTAACCTTGCCACTTTGCACGCATTATCTTTCAATTTGATACCCTCCTTAGTTATCCATGGCTGATTACTCCTTTTTCTACAGTCCTTCCTTTTCATTGCAAATACTTCTGCTGAGCACTGTGAAAAATTGCTTTGGAAATTCTCCACTGTTCCTCCACCATATAGTCTTTGCTCCCAATCTACCTGAGCCAACTCCTTCCTCATCCCATTGTAGTCTCCTTGGTTTAAGCACAAGACATTGGTATGAGAATTCAGCTTCTCAGCCTCCATCTTTATTTTAAGTTCAGCCATACTGTGATTGCTCCTTCCCAGAGGATTCCTGACTATGAGACCATCGATTATTCCTGTCTCTTTACACAGGGCCATATATAAGATAGCTTGCTCCCTCGTATGTTTGATTACATACTGTTCAAGGAAACTATCATGGATACGTTCTATGAACTCTTCCTCGTAGGCTGCCTTAACTGACTTGGTTTGACCAATCAATATGTAGATTAAAGTCCCCCATAATTGCTGTGCTATTTTTACATACATCAGGTTTTTTTTTTGCTTGTTGTCTACTCTACCATGATGTTATTATTTAGTGGCCTATAGACTAAGCCTATCAGTGACTTTTTCCACTTATTATTTCTAATTTCCACCAACATTGATTATACCTTTTTCTCCTACATCATCTCTCACTACCACCCTGATGTCAATCTTAAATATCAGAACTGCACCACCTCACTTTCCTTCCTGCGTGTCCTTCCGAATATTTAACTCTGAATATTTAACTCGCAGGTTTTTTTTGAAACAAAAATGCCCCTTTCAAAGGTACTGTACTCAGGCATAAGCACTTCTGATATGTGGAAGTGTTGGAGAAGCTGGAATTCCTTTATCTTGGAGAGGAGAAGGTTGTGAGGAGATTTGACAGAGGTGTTCGAGATCACAAGGGTTTGGAACAGAGTCAACATTATCAATGACGTAAGAACACAAGTATCAGGATTAATGGGTAATGTTTCTGTCTAGAAGTCTCACTCAAAGCTTTGTCCAGCTGAAATGTAGCTGAACTAACTTTGTAAATTTATGAGGCACTAAACTGCTTTGGGTCTTACAGAAAAATCTAGTAAAATCAGGTTCTTAAGTGCACCTAATGACAAGCAGTATTTGCTGACACCCAGGATCACTGAAGTAAATCAAAATAAAGAATTATAAAAACCTAGTGAACTCCTAAAATGATTTAAACATATAAAGGAGAAGAGGAGAAAAAAACTGTTAAATTATGCCAGTTAAAAACTAAATTAAAAGTCGGCTTCAGTTTGCACATGCAACAAACAGAGCCAAACATCTCAGTAACGTCATCAGATGGTTGCTATCAGCAGACACTTAACCAATTCACAGGCAATAGTGCACCGATATCTCAGCCAAACAGGGAATTAACGAAAAAATGACAAAGTTATAAAATATTCAATGTTCTTGTCAGCATTGGGAGGGACACTATTATCAAAGACTTGTTACCACACTGAAGGAAGCCTTTCAACCAACCGTGCCTGCACTAGTTCTATAATCAAGTGCCAATCTCTTGTCTTTACGCCATATCCCTGCATATCATTTCCATCCACATAACTATCCAATGCCCTTTCGAATGCCTCGTAACCTGCCTCTCCTACATTTCTGTGCGGTGCATTCCAAATCCTGACTACTTGTTGAGTGAGAGATAGTAGGAACCGCAGAAGCTGGAGAATCTGAGACAACAAAGTGTGGAACTGGATGAACACAGCAGGCCAAGCAGAATTTCTGAAGAAGGATCTAGGCCCGAAACGTCAGCTTTCCTGCTCCTCTGATGCTGCTTGGCCTGCTGTGTTCATCCAGCTCTACACCTTGTTATCTCTACTTGTTGTGTGAAAAAGTTTTCTCTCACGTTTACGTCTTTTGCGCTTCACTTAAAATCTACGCCCTCCATTGCTTGTTTCTTTTGCAAGAGGGGAGCAGCCTATCACTACCGACTTGATCCAACCTGCTCATGATTTTGAAAACTTCTTGTCAGTCAGACGTGTCTCCAAACAGAACAACCCAAACTTCTTCAATCTATCTGCATAACTGAAGTTTGTTAGTTCAGGAACTGTTCTTGTAAATCACTCTGCATTGTCTCCAGTGGATTCACATTCTCCCGATTATGTGGTACCCAGAAGTAAACACAATACTCCAGCTAAAGTCTAACATGTATCTTGTACAAGTTCAACATCATTATGCACTTCATAATACAGTTAAGAACATCGTATGATTTATTAACTGCTCTCTTCACCAGTCATGCCTTCTGTGCATTTATACATTCAAGTCCCTCCGCTCCTGCACTCCTTTTGTATTCATTATTTTATATTTTCTTTCTTTGCTTTTCCAGCCAAAATACATCGCATGACACTTCTTTTCATTGAATGTTATCTGCCATCTATCTGCTCACCCCGCCAACTTATCAATATCTTTTTCGAGTTTGACACTGTCCTCACTATTTACAATTCTTCCAAGTTGAATGTAATCCCCAAACTTGGAAATAGTCCCCTGCACACCAAAATCAAGCTTAATATCTCAGGAATAGCAAAGGTCCCAAAGCTAGCTTTCAGGTCTTCCTCCAGCCCAAAAACTTTCCATTGACTGATTTCCATCACTCAGCCAATTTTTGTATCTACATTGCCACTGTTCCTTTTATGCCATAACCTACAACTTTCCTCACATGTCTATTGTGGGTAGAAAGATTGCCTGGGTCTCCTGATTATTAGTTTCACAATAATAATATTAGACCATCACCTACCTTTATTATTATGGAGTGGATGAAGATTAAAAAATACCCAGCAACAAGGAGTCAGTGTCAATTCCATTATTAATGATTTCTATCAGCTAGCTCTGAATACAGAGCCCTGAAAGAAAGATTTACTCGGGATCGAATTATCATGGGGGTCTTTGAGGAGATGTGATCTGAATTTCTTCAGTCAAATGAAAATGTAATGCTTTTGGAAGGTTTATTGCTTTTCCTCATCTACATACCCAATTAAAACAGTGCATGTATTCAAGATGACAGGGAGACTTCATAGAGAAAGGTTACTGACCCCATGCCATTTGTCAGGCACCAGAATAGAATCTCATCTACACTGAAAGAGGGAAAATGCAAAAAGAGTGTGGTAGTCACTATTTTCCAGCACTCATTCTGCATCAGGAAAAGGCTACATAAGCATGGAGATCATCCCTCTGAAAATGCAGAGTGCCGACCCTAATAAAAGGAGTGGACATTGTCAAGTTGTACGCCACATCAAAAATCTCCTAGAGCAGAACCTAAAAGAGAAACCCATTTGGGTAAGTAGCATTCAAAAAACTGAATATGTCGAAGGCTTTGAGGTATCATTCCTGGAAGGAATCACAGGCTCAAATAGATGTGGATGGTGTGGAGGAATTTTGGTTGATGAACACAGGCAAGCTTCAAATTGGATGCGGGGGCTGGAATTTCACCACTTTCACATACGGAGCAGGGCAACAGTGAGACTTCCTCCAATCATCAAATATACAATGTTGTGGTCCAGGATACAATCAACTTAAAAGGGATGGGTGGCTGTTCCACTTCAATAAAAGAGATGCAAGTCATCAAAACCTTGCACATGATCCAGAACCAGGAAGACCTTGCCCATATTTCTAACTCAAAAGGAACTTGGAAGCCAAGACAAGCTGAAGGTTTTAGGATGGAGCATCCACAATTATTCAAAGGAAACTGAAAACAATTTATCACATTATTTTGTCACTAGATGTGAAGATAGTTGCTGGAATCTTAAGTTTTTTTTTGAATAGGTTCGAGGTAAGTAAAGTTTTTTGTGAGGAATTTCTGCCATGAGCCCTGGTGTGTTTTCTCACTGTGCCCTCACCAAACTTCCCTCATTACCAGTATACCCCATCCATACGGTGTCTGCCATACCCAGTATGGGCTCCATCTTACCACACAGGGTTTCCAGAGCATCATACTACTCAGCAGAATTTCCAGGATCCACTTTCACATACACCATTTCTAAAGGAACATTGTGTCCCTAGAGTAGCGCTATTATCCCGAGTTGCCCTGAATGGTTCCTGACATTTGACCTCCAGACGTGGTAAGCTGGGAAAATCGGATGCTTCCACTAGGTGTTGATCTAACAATGATTTAACAATGATCTAAAGACTCATCTTGGTACAGTACCACCAAAAGATCTCCTCCCAGTGCCGCTGCCAACTAGTGGAGTTGTCAGTAGGTTGGGCAATGGGGAAGGACTTCTGCCTGCAGACCCTTGCCAAACAAGAACTGGTTGGCACTTGGAGCGAAGAAAACAGGCAACAGGCTAATAAATTCCCTGTGACATGGCACTGAAAAGCATTAAGCAGTTTTGTGAATGGTCACGTCATTTTTTTTAAAACTGGGTGCAGCTCATTTTCTTTTGGTTGTGTAACTCATTTTTGGGATGCATACACCATCAGCAAGGCCAGCATTTTTATCCTTACCTATCCTCAAAAACTTCTGGGAAGCTGCCACTTTGAACTGCTGCAGTCCTACAGTTCTCCGAGATCCAGGATTCTGACTCAGTGATGATGATGATGAAGGAATGGTAATATGTGTTCAAACTGGCATATTGTGTGACTCAGAGAAGACTTAGAGGTGATGGGGTTTCCATCACACAGCATTATGTAACTGTGCTAAATGACAGTAATGTCACTTTATCCATACATTGAAAATTTCAAGATATCTGGAGTTTCATTTTGGAAACAAAATGGGATCACCTCTGTGAACATAGTGATCATATTGCTTTCTGTTACACCATGCAAATGTATGCAAAAAAATTATTGTACAGGGATTAAGAATGTTATTGGCTTCTGGTGATAAAAAAAATTGATCCATGTTTGAATACCTCACCAGGATTTTCACCAGAAAAATCAGTGAGTGCCTTTCCAATGGAAATGTGTAACTGCCTCCCCAAAACAGAGTTGGATGTGGCGAGACAATTTCAATACAGAGAATACAAGAGAATTCTGTTGGGTACAACATTAGGAGATATGTACCGAAGCTGGGCCAATGGAGCCTAAGTGTCGATTAGCCATGATCTCGCTGACTAGTGGAACAACCTCAAAGCGTTGAATAGCTTCCTCCTGTTCCAAAGTTTCTGTTACTCATTCAAGCACAGTCACACGTTTACCATGTTTCTGTGTGTTCATTGGTTGCCTTCAAATAATTTATGGTTTTAAACAAGTTAGGGCTTCCTATCAACCAACCTTTCGTAACTTACTTTAATCATAACCATCAGGAAGTTTGGTTCAACACACAAGGCTTTGTAGAAGTCAGTTTAGGGAGGGAAGAGTGCCAATTTTTTTGTGGCGTGAGAGTTCGACCCAGGTGAAAGAAGGCCACAGAGTAGGGACTGAGTAAAGACTGCGGCTGCTGTCAGGGCATAGAAAATTCATTGAGCCCCAGTCGTTCTTGGAAATCTGGCATGAAACTACCAGACAGCCACACTCCATCTGGCAAATACAGAACATCTCTTACAGATGTAAGGAGCAATTTGTACATGTCGGATTGAAGTATCAAGGAAAAGATTGCATCTAAAGATTGGTATGAGGAACCCAGAAAGGGGAGTCTGGAAACTCAGTTTGCTGGGATTTATACAATTAATGGTAAGGTCCTGGGATGTGTTGCCAAACAAAGAGACCTTGCCGTGCAGATTCATAGTTCCTTGAAAAAAGGAGTCACAGGTAGACAGGGTAGTGAAGAAGGCATTTGGTATGCTTGGCTTTATTGGTCAGTGCATCAAGTGTAGGAGTTGGGAGGTCATTTTGCAGCTATTCAGGACATTGGTTAGGCCACTTTTAGGATTCTACGTTCAATTCTGGTCTCCCTGCTGTAGGAAAGATGTTGTTAAACTTGAAAAGATTCAGAAAAGATCTACAAGGATATTGTCAGGGTTGGAGGGTTTGAGCTACAGGAAGAGGCTGAATAGGCTGGGGCTATTTTCCTTGGAGTGCCGGAGGCTGAGCGGCTGACGTTATAAAATCATGACAGGCAAGCATTGGATGAATAGTCAAGGTCTTTTCCCGAGGGTACAGGAGTCCAAAACTAGAGGCAACAGATTTAAGGTGAGAGGTGAAAGGTTTACAAGGGACCAGAAGGGCAGCTTTTGCACACAGAGAGTGATGTGTGTGTGAGATGAACTGCCAGGTGAAGTGGTGCAGACGGGTACAATTACAGCATTTAAAAGGACATCTGGGTGGGTACATGACCAGGAAGGTTTTAGAGGGAAATGGGCTAAATGCTAGCAAGTGGGACTAGATTAATTTAAAATAGCTGATCAGCATGGACAAGTTAGACCGAAGGGTCTGTTACTGTGCTGTACACTCTATGATGAAAGATAGAGCTAGCTTTTCCCTGATAATAAAATGTGAGGCTGGATGAACACAGCAGGCCAAGCAGCATCTCAGGAGCACAAAAGCTGATGTTTCGGGCCTCGATCCTTCATCAGAGAGGGGGATGGGGTGAGGGTTCTCCCTATTTATTCCAGAACCCTCACCCCATCCCCCTCTCTGATGAAGGGTGTAGGCCCGAAACGTCAGCTTTTGTGCTCCTGAGATGCTGCTTGGCCTGCTGTGTTCATCCAGCCTCACATTTTGTTATCTTGGATTCTCCAGCATCTGCAGTTCCCATTATCTCTAGCTTTTCCCTCTTCCTCTGAAGTTAATGACTCCTTGACTTAAGGATCACCTACTTGTGCTTCTTTCAAATCAACATTACTTATCATTTTGTATCAATGGCCAGAATTCCACCGTTACCTCAGCTCACATTCATGTATGTGTATTTTTATTGGGAGTCCTGAGTGGTGACCAAGAGTAGGAAAGCTGGTAAACTCTGTACCTAGAAATAGCAGCTGATTCCACAAAGTCCACTGTAACATTATCTGAATGGAAATAAATTCCAAAGCATGATTAGAGTGAGGAGTTCAATACTTCAGGAGACGGGAATTTTGAACAACAGAAGGATTGGATTTAACTGGAGATGAGAGAAAATCTCACGTCCCTTTAGTTAAGGAAACACAACTCAAGGTATCATCCTTTAAGGGAACAATGGGAAATTGCCATTTCCATTTGCTCTTTTAGATCTCTTTGCACTTTTTATCCAATCAGGCACTAATGCCATTCTGAAATGAAACACGGCAAGAATGAACCTGCATTTATATAGCACATTTCAAAACTTCAGAATGACAGTCATTGTTGTAAATTCAGGAACTGTAGCCATCCTGCACATGGCTAGGTCTCATAAGCATCTGATAATGAGCTGATAATCTTTTATATTGATGCTGGGTAATAGCCAGCAAACTGAGGAGCAAAAACAAAGCTGCTGGAGTAGCTCAGCAGGTCTGGCAGCATCTGTGGAGGAGGAAACAGAGTTAACGTTTCAGGTCCAGTGACCCTTCCTCATAGCTGCCATAACCAACTGAGGAGAATTGTTTCTCCCTTCTTAAAATAGGGCCATGGAATCCTCTATGTTCTCCTGAAAGAGTCAAAAAAAGGTCTCCATTTAAGACAGCACCAAAAGCAGCTCAGCACTCTCTCAGTTTTGCACTGGGAGTTCAATCCTGGATTATAAACTCAAGGCTCTGGAGTTGGAAGTTGCAATGTGATCCATTGGAAGCAAAATGTTTTTACTCAGCGACAGCTGATACTTATCACCTAAGTCTCCATTGCTCTATGCTTTACTGTTCCTCATCCCAAGAGCATCCCCATAGCAAATTTTTAAAAAAGCACCCAGGATAAAGGTGTCACTGGCTAGGCCAGCATTTAATACCCATCTTTAATTTCCAGAGGACAGTTAAGACGCAACCACAATGCTGTAGGTCTGGAGTCACATGTAGACCTGTTATGAAGTTGGGTAGAGTATTCATGAATTGGAAGGCAGGAAGTTAGAATTTGTTGATAAAAGTGACCATAGGGCAAAGAGTATCGTGGTCCCTTTAGAAACTTGTGCTTTGTCTGTGCTTGGAAGTTTAAGTAGGCAGAGAGTACCTGAGTGGAAACATTTTATATCAAACAACCAAGCAGTGCTTTCTTCCAAGATAACAAGTTTGAATTTGGCCAATTAATTTAAACAAAGCACCGAGATACAGAAAGCCAACTGAATGTAAATCTGATAGTTTTGACAACCTGAAAATCATTTACAAGAATTTGATTATGTCATTATGGTTATGGAAGACGAGGGCATTTGGAAAAATTGGAGAGTGAGAGTCATCTGCCATCTGCTAGAATTAACACCACTCAGCTCTCAGAGAAAGCCCATCTAATTAGTCAAAGGTTAACATTAGCTCAACATCCTCCATGAAGAAATTATAGGGATAAAACGTCCCTGACATCAGAATTAGCGGAAGAAAGGTATTTGTGAAAAGAGCAGTGATGACGGGGTATTCCAGAAGTCCATCTGTGCGAACTTGGAGAGATTAAGTTATAATTCATTGTTCTCTTCTTCACTGGGTTTGTTAAGTGAGACTTGTGATTATTTGAACAGAATTGCAGTAGAATTTAGACCAGCTCCGAAGTAGTTAGTAGTATCATGAGGAATTGTTAGTTTGTTAGTAATTCTGTTAATTTGTTCATTGTTGGGTAAATGAATACATAGTTTCTTGTTATTTGTAAAGTGAAGATCAGGGATTGTCCTTTGTTTAACAGGTTATGAGGGGAAAGGTGAGCTTCTATGGATGTTCTGGGGGATAATTATTAGAGGGGAACCACTACTCTAGTCTTACCAGGTTGGGGTTTGTATTTTAGTTTAATCATCAGGGGTTTTGCTATTCACTGCCACCACCTCCCTCCCACCCTGTGACAAGGCCTGACCAAATATGGATGGCAAGTTTCATCCCTAAAGGACATTAGTGAACCAGATATAGAACAAAAAGAACAAAGAAAATTACAGCACAGGAACAGGCCCTTTGGCCTTCCAAGCCTGCGCCGACTGAGATCCTCTAAATAAACCTGTCATCTATTTTCTAAGGGTCTTTGCTCTCTGCCCATTCATGTACCTGTCCAGATACATCTTAAAAGACACTATCCTGTCTGCGTCTACCACCTCCGCTGGCAACGCGTTCCAGGCGCCCTCTGCATAAAGAAGTTTCCATGCATATCTCCCCTAAACTTTCCACTTCTCACTTTGAACTCATGACCGCTAGTAATTGAGTCCCCCGTATGTTTTTCCCCAACAATCGACAATGGATTAATGATCATTAGACATGTAATTCCAGATTTTCTTTTCCACTGATTTCAAATTCCATTATTTGCCATGACATGATTCAAACACAGGCTCTCGGAACATAATTTGGGTGTCTGGATTAACAGTCCAGCAATAATATCACTAGGTCTTTGCTCCCCCTGCTCCTCTGATTTTTTAAAAAGGTCAGTAATCTATAAATTCTTTGTGAAATAAATCTGGATGTGCGCTGTGATGCCTCACTGGGTACCACGCTGGAGATCAAGATCGGCTAATCCCGGAGTTATCACAAAAGTGGAAGATTTTTAAAAAGCATGCGTGTTATAGATGGAGGGAAAGCAGATCAGTGATTCCTGAGGTGATTCTTGAGCTGGTTGGAATGCTCCTTCTTTGTTGTCCTCCTGTGGATATTTCCAATGGTTTGCAAGAGCCACAGGGTGGCTTGTAAAAGGTCTATCTCTGACTTATCAATTAAAATTCAGTTTACAGCAACTGCCGAGGGAACATAAACTGGCTTTCTTCAGCTCTAAAGTGGCTCTTACTGCAGAAAACAGAAAGAATTCCTGAACTGGTAGATACCTGATGGTTTATATGCATCTTGTTAACAACCACAAGTTGTTCAGCTACTGAGAGCCAATCATATAGTTTGTTGGCAAGCACAAGGCCTTTGTCAGCAATGACGGGTCACTAGTCAATGGACTAGTCAGTTACTTGTACCAACCAAAGCTACTTTTACACAATCAATTGCCTCGAGTTTGCCTACAACACTTTAAGCATTTGATCAAGAAACTCTGCAAACAATATTTACAATAAGCATCGGGGGCTTGTTTTCAAAATGTCCAGCAATCCTTAGTTTATAAAACAGTTTGAAACAAGTCTAAAGAGGACTCTGTCCTTAAATTTAATACGTATAGAACTAAAATTGACAGTGCTTCTAAATGCTATTTCCAAAAAGCATAAGAAAACTTTGTCTTTATGTTTATTGTATACCAAACTGAAATAGACTATGCTTGTAGATTTGTTGTGCATGAAATTATACGGCTGTATCTTAAATTGAGTTTACATCGGAATAAAGTGGACTTTGTCTTTAAATTCAATTCCAAAGGCTGCTAAAAATAAACTGGGCTGCATTTTTCACAGAACATGTGCTGTTTTCTTTGGCTACACGGCAGATTGAAAGTTAATTCATGAAAGGATCCTGATGTTAGACCTGCATCATATTTTCCCTGAGGTTAACTTTAATGCTGAACATTTTAGAACTGGGGACTATTGTATTTATAATCTACAGACCAAAAAGGCACATGCTGGCCTGAAACTGCAGTGCGCAAGAGATTTTGTTCACATTGAAACCTTAAAGAATGGCCTGATACCAAGAAAGCAGACTCAAAAGGAGAATAAGGTCAATTGGTGCATCAGGCTTACCCAATCCACATACCTGGTACAACCCATGTTGTACTATGCTCTTATGCTACCTACCAAATCGAGGTGCCATTTGGGGCTCAGTGGATAGCATTCTTATTTATAGATTCGAAAGTTATATGATCAAAGCCCGCTTCCGCAATTTGAGCAAGAAATTACTAACTAACATCTGCCCTTCAACCCTAAATCTGAATTAGATTACGAGCGTGTGATGTGCGACCTTTTTTTTCAATGATGGCCCTTCAAAACAACTTGCCTTTATATAGAGGTAACAAGGTGTTGAGCTGGATGAACACAGCAGGACAAGCAGCCATTAGAGGTGCAGGAAGGCTGACGTTTCGGGCCTAGACCCTTCTTCAGAAACTTTCTGGCAAAACTGTAGCAGCAATGGTAAAATAGCTCAATACCTCAATCCTTGCTTTAACATGATCTTTATCTTTCCTTATGCTGCTATTTTTGTATTACATACACACCACTCCTCATAAGTATGCCTTCTCTGATGTTGCTTCTGCTATAGCTCTGTAGCTGTCTTTTGTGTCTGACCACACAGCTTTTTTTGTATTAATCTCCTTCCGGTTGGCACAGCTTTCAGGTAAGGGGTCGTCAGGTCATGGGGACTAGTATTTCTTATTACGGAAGAAAATCTTTTCTCACACATTCTCAGAACTAATCTGTACTACTCCATATCAAAGGGCATTCCAGTAATCAGAGTCAATGCCCTGTTCATTTCCCTAATTGTTTACTATCCTTTCATGCTAAAAAAAAGACTATAATCACAACAATTTCTTAATCAATTATCATCTACTATGTCATTTTTACTTTTTAAGTTTTCCTGCCAAACTTCCACATATCCATCTGGCTTACTTTGATCACTTTCTAACCTGTCTGTATCACTTAGCAGCCTCTCTATGTCCTTCTAACTGATTCTTTTGTGTCTAATTTTGTGTCATCAGTAAACTCAGATACGCTCAGTCCGCTAAGACAATATCACACAGATATTTCTGCGATAACACGTGTTTCATTAAGCTTAAGAGAATTGGCTGTAATTCATTGATGAACAGTGGACACTGTTTGGATAGCGCAAACTTTCTATTGTATAGTCGAGTGATTTTCTATAGCAATTTCCCTGTAATACGATTTTCTGAAGCGCAAGATCACACAAGAACACAACTATTGTGTGACAGAAGAACTACCTGTAGATTGTAAATTGCTGAAGCCAAGTATTGACCATTGTGGTATCTTACTAACAGCTTGCCAACTGAAAATGTCTTATTTATTCCCAGCCTCTGTTGATCAACAAACCCTCAATCCATAGTTACATATTACCCGAAAACCCTGTCCTAATTTCCAATGCCTTCCATACAATACCTTATCAAAAACTTGTTGGAAATCAAAATATTCTATTTCCATTTGTTCCACTTACCCATCCTACTAATTACATCTTCCTAGAAATGTAATTTTTCTTTCATAAGTCTTCGCTGATCCTTGTCAAATAGCTTTTGATTTTCTTAGTGCCTAGTTACCAGACCTATAGTTCTAGCAATTTGACGATTAATAAAGTTAAATTAACATGCCTTTATCTTCCCCGTTTTCTTTCTTTTTCCTATTGACAGTCAATGAGATTATATTTGCTTGGGAACTACTTTATTATCTAAGGAGTTCTGGAAAGTCAAAATGATGCATCCACTATTCCGATAAAGTAGCCTTAAGCCTCACACTGTCATTAGACACATATGAGTACAGTAGTTTAGATACTTTCAAATCAACCTGTAAGGAATGTTATTACACACTTATGGAGCAGGTAAGACTTGAACCTGGTCTCCTAGATTAAAGGCAGGTATTCTATACAAGAGCCTTTTAAGCTGAAGATCACCATCCCTCAGGTGAGTGGTAATGTTGAGACTGCCTTTGTAGTGATCTCAGCCAGTGCAGAAATTGAACCTGCATGTTTGGCATTACTCTACATTGCAAACTAACTATCCAGCCTACTGAGTTGACAAGACTACGTTCCTGTAGGTTTTCAAAACTTTCGGTTCCTTTGTTCCCCATTATTTCCAGAAACTTTTTCTGTGTCGTCTATTATCAAGACAGATGCAAAATATTTCTTTATTACCTCTGCTATTTCCTTATTTCACTTCATCTGTCTCAGACTCGAATGTGTTCATATCTACTTTCACAGATCTATTGTTCCCATAACCATTGAAATGTTTGAAAAGTATTTTTATGTCCATACTTTTTTTTAATCACTTCTCTTTTTTAAATTGTAAAATATACCCAACGTCCAGGCACGCTACTCTTTCTAGCAACATTTTAATACTCTAAACAGACCTATCTAGTTCACACTGACCTTGCGCCCAAAACAAACTAGTCACACTTAGAGTCACAGAGTCATAGAGATGTACAGCACAGAAACAACTGCATCAGTCCAACCTGTCCATGTCAACCAGGTATCTTACTTTGATCTCGTCCCATTTGCCAGCATTTGGTTCATATCCTTCCAAACCCTTCCCATCCAGATGTCTTTTAAGTGTTACAATCATACCAGCTTCTACTACTTCCTCCGGTAGCTCATTCCATGCACGCACTACCCTCTGCATTAAAAAGTTGCTCCTTAGGCGCCTCTTAAATCCTTCCCCTCTCACCTTAAACCTATGCCAACTAGTTTTGGACTTCCCTACCTTGGGGAAAAGACTTGACTATTCACCCTTTCAATGCCCCTCATCATTTTATGAACCACTATCAGGTCACCCCGCATCCCCCAACATTCCAGGAAAAATAGCCCCAGCCTTTTCAGCCTCTCTCTATAGCTCAAACCCTCCAACTTTAGCAACATTCATGTAAATTTTTTCTGAACCCTTTCAAGTTTAACAATATCCTTCCTATAGGATAGAGACCAATGTTGAATGCAATATTTCAGAAGTGGCCTAACCAATGTCCTTCATAGTTGCAACATGACCTCCTAACTCCTATACTCATTTCATTGACTGATAAAAGCAAGCACCTTCTTCACTAGATATCAAGGTGTAGAGCTGGAGGAACACAACAGGCCAAGCAGCATCAGAGGAGCAGGAAAGCTGATGTTTTGGGCCTAGACTATTCTTCAGCTGCTTGGCCTGCTGTGTTCATCCAGCTCTACACTGTGTTATCTCAGATTCTCCAGCATCTGCAGTTCCTACTATCTCTGAAACACCTTCGTCACTACCCTGTCTACCTGTGGTTCCATTTTCATGGAACAATGAATGTACACTCCAAGGTCCTTTTGCTCAGCAGCACTCCCCAAGACCTTACCATTAAATGTATAAGTTTTGCCCTGAATTGGCCTACCAAAGTGTAGCACCTCACATTTACCTAGATTAAACTCCATCTGCCACTCCTGGGATCCATTGGCCCATCTTACCTGAGTTTGGCTTATACCGCTCCAAACCTTAACTATTCATGTACTAACCAAAGATCTTTTAAATGTTGCACCTGTACCTGCATCCATCATTTCTGGTCGTTCATTCCATACACAAACCACTCCCTATGTAAAAAAGTTATCTCTCATGTCCATTATAAATCTTTCTCCACTCGCCTTAAAAATATGCTCCCTAGTTTTGAACATCCCCATCCTTGCTATTCACCTTATCTTTGCCCCTCATAATTTTATTCAACTCTCATTGTTAGCCATGATGGGAGACATTTTCCTGCATTTTTTGAAGTCTAAGCATATATTTCAATTCTTTAAATGTTAGTCATTGCATGCTTACCATCACATTTTTAAATACCCTGGCAAACCTATCCTTCATACTTTCAGTTTGTTTCGTTTAGATTTAAGAACTGAATTTCAGACTTAGCAAAATGATTTTCAAAGTCAATATAAAATACCATCATATTATGGCCTTTCTTCTCTACAGGACCCTTGACTGCAAGCTTATAATTAACTTTTCCTCGTTGCACAGCCGAAAGCTGTGCAGGTTAGGTAGATTGACCATGCTAAATTGCCTATAATGCACAGGCTAGGTGCATTAGCCATGGACATCACAAGGGTGTAACTCTGATGGGATGCTCTTTGGAGGGTTGGTGTGGACATGATGGGCTGAATGGCCTACTTGCAATCTGTAGGGTTTCAATGATACCACACAGCTTTAAGCCTTGTTATCCCTTCCAACAATGGTTTTTAAACTGCTAAGACATCAGAGCATAAATAGTCCATTCAGTCTCGTCTGCTCATGGCTGATCTGATAATCCACAACTCCATTTTCTTGCCTTTTGCCCATAACCCTTGATTCCCTTGCTGATTAAAAATATGTCTCTCTCAACCTTGAATGTCATAGCAGCCCAGTCCTCTTCAGTAAAGAATTCTACCAACTCACAACTGTCTGAAAGGAAATTCCTCATCTCGGTCTTAAATTGGCAACCCTTTAGTTGGAGAATATGCCCTCTGGTCCTAGATTTCCCCATATGGGGAAACAGCATTCTGCATCAATCCTGTCAAGTCCTGTAAAAAATTTGTGTGTTTCAATAAGGTCATCCCTTATTCTTCTAAATTCCGATGTGTCCTGATCCAACCTACACAACCTGTCCTCATAAGACAGTCCCTCTATAACCAGATTCAATCCAGCAAACTACTCAGGGCCAACCCCAATTCCACTATATCCTTCCTTAGATAAGGAGATCAAAGTTGTTCACAATAGACCGGCTGTGGTCAATCTTGTGCCTTCTGTAGTCCATCCCCTTGCAATTAAAGACTAACATTTCATTTGCTTTCCCTATTACCTGCTGAACTTGAATACTAGTTTTTATTTGTGTGATTTGGAATGAGGGCTCCCAAATCTCTCGGTGCTGTAGATTTCCACAGTATGTCCATTTAAATAAAATTCAGCTTTTGTTTTCCTCCTGTCAAATTCCACAAACTCATACTTGCTGACATTACGTTCCATCTAGATCTCCTGCACTTTACATTTTCCTACAATGATCTTTTCATTTTTATGAAAGCAAATCACGAGTATTGATCTTACGTTCAAGCAGCTATTTTTAAGAAAAGACGGAAGAGAACGCAAACACTACAGATCGAAATACAAACTGGAGAACTTCCTTTCACTTTTATTGACTAGATATGTTCATCACACCCACTCACCAGTCAGCTCTTTACCGACACGCGCATTGTGCAGTTATTTGTATCATCATTCCATCTCTGCTCTCACTTCAGGGTGGCATCTCGATCTGCACCTTTTACCCCCTCCCACTCGCCTCTTGCTCTGGAGAGTTTACTTCCTGTGTAAATTTAATTAGAATCTCTGATGCCCTTTGAACAAACTTCCAGTAGTGTGCTCACTAGGGCTGAATCTTGCTGAGCTGAATTTGCTCAAACAATGCTTGAACTCTTTGTTCAAAGCCTCTAGCCCTTTCTAATAATAATGAC
Organism: Stegostoma tigrinum; assembly: GCF_030684315.1. Taxonomy (NCBI): domain Eukaryota; kingdom Metazoa; phylum Chordata; class Chondrichthyes; order Orectolobiformes; family Stegostomatidae; genus Stegostoma; species Stegostoma tigrinum. Next base: position 76,491,108 of record NC_081363.1, on the reverse strand, counting down.
ATCTCTGACTTGGTAGTGAATGATAAGTAATTTACAGCAAAAATAAAGTCAAAATGGAAATTTATACGTAGTGCATTGAAATGCTATTCTTAATTTCCAGCTATTCCTAGCAGCATGCAGTGTGCCACACAATAATTATCAAATGCTTACATTTCTTCTGTTTAACTCAGCATAAGTTTGAGACTGCTGTGTTACAAGAATAATGTTTGAGCCATCGGGATTCGATTTGAAGCAAGTGAATGATTGATCTGTTCATTCTCTTGACATCTTCTAATCAAACCATTCAGAAGTGACTCTATCACCAGAAGAGAGGTTCTGCTTATTTCCATTCTATTCATTTAATTAGGAACAGATTGGTTTATTGATACTTAATTTCACTGGGGGCAAATCAAACCATTGGTCTGTTGGATTTCTATTTAGGAGTTTTTTTTGTTGCTGTAAACATTTTTTTCTAATCAACTTGTTCAGTGATGTTATTAAACACCTCTGGAGCAGGTGGAACTTGAGCCTGGGCCTCCTAACTTAGTGTTAGGGACACTACCGCTGCATAAAGGGAGCCCTTAATAGTAATGTTTCATATGTCTCACCCTTTTAAGTAGAACATGTGGTTGAATAAAGGTCTTTGAGAATCTTTGTTGAAGCAAATCATAGAATCCCTACAGCGTGGGCGCAGGCCATTCAGTCCATTGAGTCTGCACCAATCCCCTGGGGAGCATCTCACCCAGACACTCCCCCTACCCTATCTCTGCATTTCCCATGGCTAATCCAACCAGACTGCACATCTCTGAGCACTGTGGGCAATTTAGATGGCCAATATACCTAACTTGAACATCTTTGGACTGTGGGAGGAAACTGGAGCATCCAAAGGAATCCCATACAGACACAGGGAGAATATGCAAACTGCACACAAGTAAACACCTGAGGGTAGAATAGAACCCAAGTCCTCACAGCAGCAGTGCTAAATACTGAGCCACCATGCTGCCCTGTTGTGGTTAGATGGATGATCTAAATGTTGTTTTTCTTCATAGTGTTGTTCCACAGGATGTGGAACCAATATCCAACAAATCCAGTTCCTAAATTTGTGCGTGACAAGTTGGGAGAAAATCAACACTGATGAGGGCAGCAATACATTACAGAACAAAATTGAATGAACTTGCAAAATGCACAAATAATTGGCAAATGATGCTCAATACTAATAAATATGAATGAAGTGGTACAGGTTGCATTTTTAGCAGGAAGAATGGGGAAGTTACTCATTACAAGTTTGGGTGGCATAGAAGAATGTGAGGATTTGAAGACAAATACACCAATCACAAAGCTGCGTCGTAAGTTAGCAAGTCCATCAAAAAAAAGTTAGAAAAAGGTCTGCTATTTTTCAAGAGGGATACTTCTGAAAACTAGGAAAATTATGCTAAAAAAATTAACACATCACATTTAAATTCAACTTGAAGTACTGTGTGCAGTTCTAGTTGCCAGACTATAAAAAGGATCTTAAGGCACTAGTGAGGGTATGGGCATCATTTACTAGAGTGATACCAGGTGGGTACAAATGTCAGGTAAAAGATTGGCAGGCTGGGTGCCTATTGCCTTCAATGAAAGAAGGCTGAGGGATGCCCTGAGAGGTATGTGAATTTAAGGAAGGCTTTATTAGAGTGGGTACACAGACAATGTTTCCAATTGTGGGAAAGAGTATAACTATAGGTCATCAATATAAGATAGTTACAAGGAATTGAAAAGAACCTGCTCAACCCAGACAGTGGTGAGAATGGGCTACCTTCTACCATGAAGTGAATCTTATGCATGCATTTAAAGGGAATTTGTGAGAGAAAGGAATAGATTGATATGTTTTGCAGAAGACTTGGGAGGAGGATTAGTACTAAATGGAATAGTTGGACTGGATGGCTTGTTTTGGCACTATATCCTTTTCAATGATGTTTTAAAATTAAAATTTTACACCCTTTCATTTTTATTTTACCTCAACCACAGATGAGGTGCCAGAAGTCTGGAGGTTGGCACATTAGCCTACTATTTAAGAAAAGTGGTAAGGAAAACCCAGGGAACTATAGATCAGTGAGTCTAACATTGGTGGTGGGCCAGTTGTTGGAGGGAATCCTGAGTCTTCAAGTTTTAGCAGTGCCAAACCATAATGAGGGATTCAAAAGCTTCATTCTGAATCATTACTCTATTCTGAGGGGACTCTAGCAGCTCGAAGAAAGGTTGTCCTCCCTGTGTCTGTGTGGGTTTCCACAAGGTGCTCCAGTTCCCTCCCATGGTCCAAAGTTGTGCAGGTTCAGTGGAAATAAATAGCGATATTTTGAAAATGTCCATATTACAGAGGAGGAGGCGTTAGATGTCATGCAGTGCATAAAGGTGGATAAATCCCCAGGATCTGATCAGGTCTACCCTAGAACTTTGTGGGAATCCAGGGAAGTGGCTGCTAGACTCCTTGATGAGATATTTGTATCATCAATAGTCATGGGTAGGGTGCCTGAACACTGGAGGTTGGCTAACATGGTGTCACTATTTAAGAGAGGTGGTAAAGAAAAGCCAGAGAGCTATAGGCCAGCAACCCTGATGTCTGTGGTGGAAATGTTGTTGGAGGAAATCCTGAGGGACAGGATTTGCATGTGTTTGGAAAGGCAAGGAATGATTAGGGATAGTTAACATTGCTTTGTGCATGGGACATCATGCCTCACTAACTTGATTGAGTTTTTTGAAGAAGTAATGAGAGGACTGATGAGGGCAGAGTAGTGAATGTTACCTGTATGGACTTCAGTAAGGTGATCGACAAGGTTCCTCATGGTAGACTGGTCAGCAATGTTAGATCACATGGAATACAGGGAGAACTAGCCATCTGGATACAGAACTGTCTTGAAGGTAGAAGATAGAGGGTGGTGCAGGAGGGTTACTTTTTAGACTGGATGCCTGTGACCAGAGGTGAGCCACAAGGATCGGTGCTGGCTCCACTGTTTTTTATCATTTATAGAAATGATTTGGATGTGAACATAGGAGTATGGTTAGTAACTTTGCAGAGGACACCAAATTGGAGGCATGTTGGATAGCAAAGAAAGTTACCTCAGAGTACAACAGGATCATGATCAATTGGGCTAAAGGTCAAGGAGAGGTAGATAGAGTTTAATTTGGATAAGTATGAGGTGCTGCATTTTGGAAAGGAAAATCAAAGCAGGGCTTATACACTTAATGGTATGGTTCTGAGGAGTGTTGCTGAACAAAGAGACCTTGGAGTGCAGGATGATAATTCCTTGAAAGTGGAGTCACAGGTAGATAGGATAGTGAAGAAGGCATTTGGTATGCTTGCCTTTATTGGTCAGTATATTGAGTATAGGAGTTGGGAGGTCATGTTGCAACTGTACAGGACATTAGTTAGGCCACTTCTTGAGTATTGTGTGCATTTCTGGTCTCCCTGCTATAGGAAGAATGTTATTAAACCTGAAAGAATTCAGAAAAGATTTACAAAGATATTGCCAGGGCTGGGGGTTTGAATTAAAGGGAGAGACTGAGTAGATTCGGGCTATTTTCCCTGGATGTTGGAGGCTGAAGGGTGACCTAACAGGGACATGGACATGATGAATAGTCAAGGTTTTTTCCCCAGGATGAGGGAGTCCAAATTAGAGGGCATACGTTTAAGGTGAGAGGGGAAAGACAAAGAAGGGATTTAAGGGATAACTTTTTCACACAGAGGGTGGTGCATGTACAAAGTAAGCTGCCAGAGGAAGTGGTGTAGGGGGGTACAATTACAACATTTAAAAGGCATCTAGATGGGTGTATGAATAGGAAGGGTTTAGACGGATATGGGCCAAAGACTGGCAAATGGGATTGGATTTGTTGAGGATACACAGTCAGCATAGATGAGTTGGACTATTTCTGAATGGCCCGTTTCCATGTTCTACAGCTCTGTGACTCTGATTCTATCACTGGCCATTTTGAACTGTCTGCAGTGTCCTGGAGTGAGCAGGCTGGTTGGGTTAGCCATGGTAAATGCAGGGCTGTGGGGTTACAGGGAGAGGGTAGGTGACTGGGTCTGGTTGGGATGCTCTTCAGGGGTTTGTTGTGGGCCCGATGGGCTGAATGGCCCCCTTCCACACAGTAGGGATTCTATGAAAGGCACAATTCCAATAAAGGTTGAATGAAGTATGGCTTTAAGTGGTAGCTTCTATAATAAACGTTGTAAAGAAGGCACAAGGGGAAGCAGTGTTCAGGCTACTGAGCCCTGGGATCGTAGACTTCCACCTGCTTTTTTTGTTCCTTTTAGCTTTGTTTTTCCTTTTCTTGAAAGTCTTCCCCCTTACCATCTCGCCTCGGTTGCGGAATTGGCAAGAGCAGGGCCTGTGCGGAATGGCAGACAAACACAGCAGCCCAGGGAGTGGTGAGAACCAAGCAAGTGTAGAAGGAGGAGGCATCCAGCAGTAGCAGCAGCTAGGCCTGCATGCCTGACTAGAGAGATGGCCATGAGAATGGATTTGGTCCCAGGGCAGGACACTGTGGCACAGGCAGCAGCTACGTTGGTGAGGCCGGGCCCCAGTGTGAACGCATGGGCAGAGGTGATGCTGGTGGAGGCAAGGCAGTGCCAGAGAGTGGGGATTCTTCATTCTGGTGACATGGCAAAGCATGGTTGTGGCAGCGTCATCAGGTTAACAGCAGGAATTGGAGGCATTAGGCTGGAGGAGGCCAGAATCAGGCCCATGATTAAGCTACAAGAAGGGGCTGTTCCAAAGACCACCTGTTGACATAAGACTACGGCTTGAACTTCATTGTTTTATTTTAGGGCCTAAACTCTCCCATGTCCCAGCTCCTCCAACCCACACACCAGGCCTTGTTACTACACAGCCTGCCACTAAACAACCCCTGTTGTTAGTCACTAACAGTCCCCATTAACAACTGTTCACCCTCCCAGCCCGATCGTTAGCAACTCCTTTGTCTATCCAACATTCTTTCTGTCTCTTTGGGCTCTATCCTATCGTTTACTCCCTACCCCACCCACCTCCCTATTTTCTGCATATAAACTGATGTTTTCCCGGCCACCATCAGTTCTGAGGAAGGGTCACTGGACCTGAAATGTTAACTCTGTTTTCTCCTCCACAGATGCTGCTGGATCTGCTGAGCTTTTCCAGCAACTTTGTTTTTGTTGATTTGTTTTATCTTGTTCTGGCTTTATATTCTGTGTTTCAGTTAATTGAGTATTTTCCGAGAATGGAGACATTACATTAGACTTTCTACTCAATTTATAATAAATAGATACGGAAATCAATAACTCAATTAAAAATGTAGATCGAAGCCATCTGAGAACCTTTGGTAAGTCTCCCATGACAGCTGCAAATGACAGAAATTTGTTGGGAAAGCTCAGCCAGTTTGGCAGTGTCTGAGAAGAGTTAGGCCCAATCACCCGGCTTCAGAACTAATTTTAGCTGGGGAAAATTTGATGTGCGTATGGAAGATGGTGTTGGGGGTGGGGTGTAAATGATAGTTGGAAATGGGGCCCAGAGAGCGTGAAAAACAGGTCTAGACACAAAGGAATGTGGAATGGTCAAAGAATCAATCAATTGTTAATCGGGACCATTAGTGGCTGTGTCTGTTTCAGCCCATGTAATGATAAGGCCTGGTGTGTGGGGAGTTGGACTTATGACAATGGCGAAGGGCTCAGGCTCTAAAATGATCGAATTCGATATTGAGTCCTGAAGGCTGTAGGGTCTCCAAAGTTAAATGAAGAGGCGGAAAATGAAGTGTTGTTCTTCTAGAGATAATGGGAACTGCAAATGCTGGAGAATCCGAGATAACAAAGTGTGGATAATGAAATGTGAGGCTGGATGAACACAGCAGGCCAAGCAGCATCTCAGGAGCACAAAAGCTGACGTTCCGGGCCTAGACCCTTCATCAGAGAGGGGGGTAGGGTGAGGGTTCTGGAATAAATAGGGAGAGAGGGGGAGGCGGACCGAAGATGGAGGGAAAAGAAGATAGGTGGAGAGAGTATAGGTGGGGAGGTAGGGAGGGGATAGGTCAGTCCAGGGAAGACGAACAGGTCAAGGAGGTGGGATGAGGTTAGTAGGTAGATGGGGGTGCGGCTTGGGGTGGGAGGAAGGGATGGCTGAGAGGAAGAACAGGTTAGGGAGGCAGAGACAGGTTGGACTGGTTTTGGGATGCAGTGGGTGGAGGGGAAGAGCTGGGCTGGTTGTGTGGTGCAGTGGGGGGAGGGGACGAACTGGGCTGGTTTAGGGATGCGGTGGGGGAAGGGGAGATTTTGAAACTGGTGAAGTCCACATTGATACCATTAGGCTGCAGGGTTCCTAGGCGGAATATGAGTTGCTGTTCCTGCAACCTTCGAGTGGCATCATTGTGGCACTGCAGGAGGCCCATGATGGACATGTCATCTAAAGAATGGGAGGGGGAGTGGAAATGGTTTGCGACTGGGAGGTGCAGTTGTTTGTTGCGAACTGAGCAGAGGTGTTTTGCAAAGCGGTCCCCAAGCCTCCGCTTGGTTTCCCCAATGTAGAGGAAGCCACACCGGGTACAGTGGATGCAGTATACCACATTGGCAGAAGTGCAGGTGAACCTCTGCTTAATGTGGAATGTCATCTTGGGGCCTGGGATAGGGGTGAGGGAGGAGGTGTGGGGGCAAGTGTAGCATTTCCTGTGGTTGCAGGGGAAGGTGCCGGGTGTGGTTGGCTTGGAGGGCAGTGTGGAGCGAACAAGGGAGTCACGGAGAGAGTGGTCTCTCCGGAAAGCAGACAGAGGTGGGGATGGAAAAACGTCTTGGGTGGTGGGGTCGGATTGTAGATGGCGGAAGTGTTGGAGGATGATGCGTTGTATCCGGAGGTTGGTGGGGTGGTGTGTGAGAACAAGGGGGATCCTCTTTGGGCGGTTGTGGCAGGGGCGGGATGTCCCAGTCGCAAACCATTTCCACTCCCCCTCCCATTCTTTAGATGACATGTCCATCATGGGCCTCCTGCAGTGCCACAATGATGCCACTCGAAGGTTGCAGGAACAGCAACTCATATTCTGCCTGGGAACCCTGCAGCCTAATGGTATCAATGTGGACTTCACCAGTTTCAAAATCTCCCCTTGCCCTACCGCATTCCTAAACCAGCCCAGCTCTTCCCCTCCACCCACTGCATCCCAAAACCAGTCCAACCTGTCTCTGCCTCCCTAACCTGTCCTTCCTCTCAGCCATCCCTTCCTCCCACCCCAAGCCGCACCCCCATCTACCTACTAACCTCATCCCACCTCCTTGACCTGTTCGTCTTCCCTGGACTGACCTATCCCCTCCCTACTTCCCCACCTATACTCTCTCCACCTATCTTCTTTTCTCTCCATCTTCGGTCCGCCTCCCCCTCTTTCCCTATTTATTCCAGAATCCTCACCCCATCCCCCTCTCTGATGAAGGGTCTAGGCCCGGAACGTCAGCTTTTGTGCTCCTGAGATGCTGCTTGGCCTGCTGTGTTCATCCAGCCTCACATTTCATTATCTTGGATTCTCCAGCATCTGCAGTTCCCATTATCTCTAACAAAGTGTGGAGCTGGATGAACACAGCAAGCCAAGCAGCATCTCAGGACCACAAGATGCTGTTGTTCTCCTAACTTGCGGTGAGCTTCGCTGGAGCAGTGCAGTAAGACCAGACACAGCCGCTGGCCAGGGAACACGGTGGTGTGTTGAAGTGGCAGGCGACAGGAAGCCCAGGGTCATTTTACGAGCAGAACCTAAGTGTTCGACAAAGCGAGCGCCCACTCTGCATTTCGTCACCCCAGTGGAGAGGAGGCCACATTGTGAGTAGTCAGTACAGTAGACTGGATTGAATGAACTGCGGTGATAATAAAATGTGAGGCTGGATGAACACAGCAGGCCAAGCAGCATCTCAGGAGCACAAAAGCTGACGTTTCGGGCCTAGACCCTTCATCGAAGGTTTACATTTTATTATCTTGGAATTCTCCAGCATCTGCAGTTCCCATTATCTCTGAATGAACTGTGGGTTCACTTGCTAAAAAATCGCTAGTTCTGAAGAAGGGCCACTGGACCTGAAACATTAACTCTACTTTCTCTCCACAGATGCCCCCAGACTGCTGCATTTTTCCAGTAATTTCTCCTTTTGTTTCAGTTTCCAGCATTCACAGTTTTTCGGTTAATTTTGTTTCGTGCTGATGACCAGCTGTTTTGGTAAATGTTGAGCAGTGTGACCCTCCCACCCAGCTCTTATTTTGTTAACACCTCCAATAGAGACCAGACCTCCGATAGTCCCCCAACATTTCGCTGGCATTGGCAGTTGCCTTTTGTTCTCAAGCCTCTAGACTGTGGCTTCAAACCCAAATTTAAAACCTTTCCGAATAGGAGGTGCTACTTGAAACGAAAACAAAACGCTGGAAATCACAGCAGGTCAGTCAGCATCTGAGAGACTGCAAGCTTACGTTTGGAGTCGAGATGACTCTTCATCAGAGTTGAGCTGAGTTCGGATGAAGAGCCATCTAGACTCCAAACGTTAACTTGCCCCTCTCTCCATGGATGCTGCCTAACCCTCTGTGAGTTCCAGCATTTTTTTTCAGTGCAGATTCCAGCATCTGCAGTAATTTTGCTCCAACCAGGAGCTGCTAGTTAACTGATTATTGAGTGGTGCTTCTAGTCGAAGGAGAGAAAATTGTATTCCCCGAATGTGGGTTCAGATCCTCTAAACAGGATTGCTGCAATTTTTTGTCAAATTGTAACGTTTCATTTTTCAGAAAAAAAACTTTATATATTTTCTTTCTGAAGATTTATCCTCTCAGGGAATGGCGTATAATAAAAACATTTGAATATTGAAAGTTGAAGAGTGTTTGATATTTGAGACAAGGGATGATGGTACTCTTGTGGTTTTAAAAAAGAACGTGTCTGAATAATTGAAAATTCATAACTTGGAGCGGGAATTCCTACAGCGATTTGGCACCATTCCCATAATCATAGCGTAGATTCCCTATTTAAAACGGCAGCCAAAGTGCATATCCCGACCTAACTCCTCTTTCCATTTCACTCCACCTACTCCACACCCAAACGAACAAAAAAAAGTTTACAAATGTCAATCAAGCTCACAGCATCTAATCCTTGGGGTTTCTAAAAAACACGCACGCACGATAAATATCAAATCCAAAATTCAACTCCAAAAGGTCGACCCCGAGTTTGGAAAAAAAAACATTTTTTGCTGAAACAGAAGTACGATTTTATTGGGAACATTCTACGCAAGTGTTGGAAACGGCTGGAATCGAGACTGGGTCACATTTCTTGTCAGTTTCAGGATGATTCTTGGAGTTTCAGGTTGGATGATGCTGTGCATTTTGGAACTGGCTTCGAGTGCAGACCAGGTAAGGGGATGGGTGAGGGTGGGATGATGTATCCGGAGACAGGCGAAAGTTATTCTCACTTTTGCAAACGTATTGGTCCCTTTAACTATGCAGGAGAAACGTGATTTTATTAATACTTCAAGATTGTGCAACAAAATATCAGGGTCCTGCTGCTAATTTTGTTTTGTGTCGTAGGAGGGGAAACCGGCTTATAATTAAGGAGAGGGAATGAATTGCGATTTAATGTGAGAGATGTCCCCGGTAAATGAGTTGAAACTGGCAGATAGCCAATGCGTCTGATAAACCCTGTTATCCTTAAGCGCATTATTTATTTATTTATTAATTAAATGGATGGAATGTGATTTTCGACTTTGCATCACCGCCTCAAATGGCCACAGCGACCCGAATCAAGTTTAAGCCAAACTGTTAAACCGAGAACACCTCTAGCTCACTCCAAACTGGGGTCGGTCTGCAGGTTTTGTGACATGTTCCCAGCTCTTCACCTGGCTTCTGGGACCTGCTGGACAGTTTTCAATTAAATCTCTAGTTTTACTCTATGTTTTGCCCTTTTCCCTGTTGTGGCTACTTGGGAATACAGGTCCATTCTGCCTTTACTTAAAAAGGCTTCATTTGGGGGGTACAGTGTTAACATCGAATTCCCAACTGCGACCTTTAATCTTTTGCTGGCCAGCTGTACGCATGTTTTGAAAATTCAGCCTACCTTACGCCCGTTCACTGTACGATGGTAATTGTCCTTGGAATAAATGCGTGTCAAGTACATTTTGCTTATATCATGAGGTTTCCACTGAAGTAGGTGCACCTGGCCAAAATAATGTCATTACCAGCTATGCTCGCAACGGCTCAGAGTATTCTAAAGCAGTTCCAAAGAGTTCACTGCAATTTTTGACTGTCTCTTGGTGAATGGGACTGTGCATAGACAGAGCATTGCATACTTAGCCACTGGCCCTAACTCATTTACAGCAGGTATGAGACTCGAGAGCCAGCACCTGTAATACAACTGTGCCCTGTTTCCTTGGTCCAATGGAGATACACAAGCCTTTACACTACATGGGTTTGTCTCAAAATCTCTGGTGCTGCATTCCGAAGCATGCAAACGCAAGAATGAAGGCACTGTACCACAACGGAGTAATTAAAGAGTGTGTGTTTATGTGGAATTTCAGGCATCGTTTATTTTGGCACGAAGAGAGGGCTGGAGATAAAGGACACTGAGAAGCCGTGATAAACTCAAGCAATTCAGGCTGCTTGTAGTCAGCTGCAGAGGCAAAGGAACAACTTACATTTATGCTGCATCTCTCAGCGCCTCAGGGCATTCTGAAGTGATTCACAGCCAATGAGACACATTACTAGTGGAGTCACTGTTTTATTATAGGAACCAATGTGCACATAGCAAAGTCTCACAAACAGCAAAGAGACATATCCCAGGTCATGTGTTTTCATCGAGGGATTAGTCAGGGAATCGGGGAGAAGTCCAAGTCTTCAATGAGATTTGGTAGCTCCTTTAAATCCACCTGAAGGGGTCATGTTCAATATTTCATCCAAAGTGGAACAGGGTGGGGAGTGGGATGAGGGTCACCTTCCGTGGTGCTTTTGTTGGGAAACAGAGACTTCATATTGCATCAATATTGTTTAATCTATAACCTTCTAAAGTAATTTGCTGAATGTTAAAGTGCCTTGTTGTGCATCGCATTACATTTTGGGTTATGCTCAGAAGTTTGCAAAATGATCTAGTGCGTGTTTAGGAGGAATAGGTGACTGGGAACCTCTGCTTGTCCACCACTCAGAATTCCTTCATTTCCTCCCCCTGTGGGGAATTTTATAGTAGGGGATATTTCATCGTTGGGATCCCATCACCTAAACTAATCTCTGATTAAGCCTGGGCAGAAAAAACTCATGGATGGCCTTCCCACCCTAAAGCTAGCTGAGGTGCATCTCTGAAAGATTCATCCATTCCATACTTTCATCTGCTCACTCTACCCTCTTCCTCCAGCCAGGGAATCCCACAAGACCCATTTGTCTGTATTTGCCTTTTATCTGGCAATCCTACGATGCATGGCAGTCTTCGGTTTCCGTGGATGCAATACCAGCGGCTTCTTGTGAAAACCTAGGCCCCTGGCAGGGTCTGTCAGTTCCGCAATGAATCGATGAGCACTCACAATCGGTCTGGCTGTTTAAGGCTTTACTCTTTATTTCCTCATACGGCTGGGTACAGAACAACATTGATATCCCCAATAAAGTGGGGACTATTGTCAGAGGACAGGCAACAGAGAATATCAAAACGGGGAATAATTTCTTTGAGCAAAGTATTTACAACTGTCTTGGCAGTAGCATTAGAAGTAGCATAAGCCTCAACCCATTTAGAAAAAAAAATCGACAACAACCAGAACATACTTGTAATGTTGACATCTTTGCAACTCAATAAAGTCAAGCTGAAGGGTCTGGAAGGGCCCTTCAGGAAGGGGTGTCTGCCCCATCGGGCAAGGCTTACCCTTGCCTGGGTTATGTTCTTGGCAGGTGAGGCATCAAGTACTGACACTCTGGACCATCTGCTGGAGGCAAGGGTGCCACCAGGTAGCCAAGAGGAGGTCAGAAGTCGAGCGAGCACCACAATGAGTAGCATTATGCAAACAGTCAATGATCCATGAGGCAAGAGCGTTAGACATACAAATTTGACCAGCTGGAGTAGTTCAGAGTTTAGTAACAGGACTACAATAACAGCCAACGTTGGACCACAGCAGCTTCTCAGAGTCAGAGGCGTCCCCCTGTAAGTTAACAACATCTTTAATAGTTGGCATTAGCATGTCAGAGGTCGACTCACTCTTGTCAGAGCTTTCAGTCTGGCTCATCATTTCAGGCACAATCATGAGATGGCCTCAAGAGGCATCTTTGGCAGCCTCATCAGCAGCATGGTTACCAATGTCAACAGGGGATTGGCCAGTAGTATGGGCAGCGCACTTGATAACAGAAACCTATTTTGGGAGCAGGAGTGCGGGTAACAGGTCCGAAATGTGCTGGCAATGAGAACTGGGGGTACATGAAGAAGTCAAAAGTCCTCTATTCTTCCAGAGCTGACCAAAATCATGGACAACCCCAAAGGCATAGTGGGAATCAGTGTAAATGTTCACACGAAGGCCTGCCCCGAGGATGCAGGCATGAATCAGAGCAAAAAGTTCAGTCTGTTGGGCAGAAAAGGAAGTCTCAAAAGAAGCTGATTCCTGGATGGAGCCATTGCCTATCACATTGCCTATCAACTATCACATGGCCCGAGAGGCAATTTACCTGTATGGTTGAGAGAGGAACATATTGATGTCAGGATCTGGGATAGGGGCATCAGAAAGGTCTGGGTGAACGTGGATGCCCTCATTAATGAGGAGGAAGCACGTATGATCTGGAGTGGACAAAGGTGATAGGGAATGTGAAGGAAATTGGCAGGATTAATAGTGGTGCAGTATTTAAAGGTCAGTCAGGGGTAGTTGAGGAGGTAAATCTCATAACAGTTTTGGCGAGCAGCAGTCAAATGTTGAGTTTGCAGTTGCCCTAACAGGGCAATCACTGCATGAGGGCTGTAGACAACAATGTCCTGCTGGAGGGTAAGATTCTCTACGCTCCGTAAGCTGAGATAAATAGCAGTAAGGATTTCAGTACAATGGGGGTGTCTGAAGGCAACAGAGTCAGGTTTAGTAGAGAAATAGGCAACCGGATGGTGTCGATCTCCATGTAGTTGAGTGAGAACTGCGGAAGCACAGTCATCCAGAATAGTGCAGTAAAGCTGGAAAGGTCTGTCATAAAGGGGTCTTAAAGCTAAAGCTTGTGACAAGGCTCGCTTGAGTTCATCAAAGGCCTGTTTTGCCTCTGAGGGGAGTTCGAAGGTCCCTTCGTAGGAGGGCTGCATTGGGGATCCAATGTCGAAAGAAGTTGACCATGCCGCCAACACCTTGCCTTAAACACGTTCAGCGAGTATCGAACCGCTTCACTGGGCAGGGAATTCCACAGATAAGGGGATGGGTGAGGGTGAGTTGGCATATCTGAGGACAGGCTAAAGTCACGCTCACTTTTACAAGCATGTTGGTGCCTTTAACTATGCAGGAGAAATGTGATTAAGTGGCTGGTTGGCACTTAAATATGACAAGTCTTTCCCAATGGAGGCAAATTACAGGCCTGCAGCTGGAAAATAAGATTCCTGTCATTGGATTAGATCTGCCCCTCATCTCCTAATCTGTTACAGACAGAAAGAGGTTACGCAGTATGATTATTCCGCCTCTCCGTTATTATATTGTGCAATTAACAGGATAATAGTAGTCCAACTAGATGGACCATAGTCTCTTTTTTATTTTTGACTATTATTTCCTATGTTAAAGGGCATGCCAATTTAAAGTCCAAAGAATCAAAAACAAAAGTTGCTGGGACTTCTGTCTTTAATACATCCCATGGCACATTCTGTAAAATGGCATGGAGATTGGAAAGAGGCAGTATGCAGTCATTGACGAACACGTTCAGCACTGTTCACAAATTTTCATGTATTGAAGCACTCAGGTACAATACCCAGCAAGACCTGGGCAACATGTAGATTTCGGTTGATAAATGGTATGTAGTATTCATGCCACAGTGCCAGGCAGTGGCTATTTCCAACAAGAGAAAATCTAACCATCTCATCCTGACTTTCAATTAATTATGTTACCATTACTGAATCCCTCGCTATCCACGTCCTACGATTACCGTTGACAATAGCTGAATTAGAATAGCCATAAAAATACTATGGCCACAAGGAAAGGTGAGAGGTTGGGAATTCTGTGATAAGCGACTCACCTCCAGACTCCCTCAAGCCTTTCCACCATCTTCAAATTACAAGTCAGGAGTGTGATGGAATTTTTTTTCCACTTTTCTGGATGAGCACAGCTCCAACAACACTCGAGAAGCTCAATACCATCCAAGACGAAGCAGCCCAGTTGACTGGCACCACATGAAACATTAACTTCATCTACTGTGTTAACAGTATCTTATTATATTCAGGATTTTTGGCAACAGCACTCCAACACTCCTTCATCAGCATTTCCAGACTCCAAATCTTTTCCACCTGGAAAGATAAGGGCAGCAGATGTAAAGACCACCACTGCAAGGACATAGCATTCTGCCTTGGCACTATGTTGCTCGTCCTTCACTGTTGCTGGGTCAAAATCTTATAGCTCTCTTCCTGACAACACACTGGGTGTCCCTAGAGACTGAGGACAGTGGTTCATAAATCACCTTCTGAATGACAATTGGGAATGGACAAGAAATACAGCCAGAGATGCCTACTTCCTTGAATTTTTAAAAAAAAATTGCTGCCAGACTATGCTTCAGGATATGAATGCCTCAGAAATATGATCTTTGGGAGAACAAAAATACTACTAGAACCTTTAGCTACACTTTATAATGTCTAAGCGAAATGGTGGGGAATAAAATGTTATTGGCTATTATACCCAGGTACAGAGGAGTGAGAATTGAGTTTCTTAATGACACGTTCAATTGATCTATGAAAAGTAGAGGTGAAGATGGAAAAGCACGAAGTTGTGCCAAAAACAGTAGAAACTCAGCTGGTCTGACAGCATCTGTAGAGAGAGAAAGCAGAGTTAACGTTTTGAGTCTGGGATCCTTTTTCAGACACCTTCTTCGGCATAAGTTATGCCATTTTGCAGAACTCTTGTGCCACCAGAAGAAATCTGCCACTAACTGATTGTCTCATGTTCCCAGAAGCAATCATTCTGGTGACATCGGATCTGATAAGTTTTCTTACAAATCATGACTGATGCTAATCAGTTACTGTAGCTTCATCCTAATCATGTTCAATTTGGCAATTCATTCTGCAGCATTTACCAATGCAGAATTTGCATAATGTCGCACCTTTAGAACTCCAGAACATCCCAATGCACTGTCCACACTTATGTGTTTTGCAATGTGACCGAAACCTGATGTAAACATAATAATCACACAAATTTATATTAAAAACTAGCTGTAAGCCTTGGCTCAGTAGTTGACCCCATTCCTTGGAAGCAATTGGTTTGAACTCAAAGTTACCAATTATTGAAACCTGAGTGCAAAATCTAGCATAGTGGTTCAGCTTGGGACTGAAGATGTGCTGCAATGTAATTGTTGCATCTTGAAGATGAGACTGCCTGCCCTCTTAGATGGATGTACAAGATTTCATGGTACTATTTGAAGAATGACTGAGTGAAAACAATGCTATTAAAATATATGATATGGGCATTAACATGTTGCAGTTTATGGAAGCTTGCTGTGTGAATGGTTGGCCTTCTCAAACCTTTTAGGGCATCCTGAGTCTTTTAAAGCAGCTGTATAAATGCACATTCTTTCTTTTATTATACTAACAGTAAAAATGGTAAATTAATTATTAAGTTAATAAATAAATTAACGTTGGTGAGGTCTCTTCTGGAAAAATGTGTCCAGTTCTGGTCGCCCAGTTGTATAAGGATATTAATAAGCTGGAGAGGGTTCAGAAGAGATTTACCAGGATGTTGTTGGGGATGGAGGGTTTGAGCTATAATGTGAAGATAGATGGGCTGGGGAACTTCTTTTACTGCAGCATAGGAGGTTGAGAGGTGACCTTGTAACGTTTTATAAGATAATGAGGGGTGTAGAAATGATGAATGACTGATGGCTTTTCCCTACGGTAGGGTATTTCAAGACATGAGCACCAATTTTTTTTTACACAGAGTGGTTCGTGTGTAGAATGATATTCCAGAGGAAGGGGCAGATGGGGGTAGAGTTACAACATTTAAAATACATTTAGATAAGCACATGAATAACAACTGTTTGGAGGGATATGGGCAAGAAGCAGGCAAGTGGGGCGAGTTTAGTTTGGGATTATAGTTGGCATGGACTGGTTGGACCAAAGGGTCTGTTTCTCTGCTGTATGACTCAATAACTCTATAATGTTAAGTGAAAGCACTGATATCCCAGATTTAATGCTGTGAGTGAAAGAGTCTTATTAAAATACTCACAGAGGTCCTTTGGTTTTATTTATGCCCGTCCTTTCATTGCAGAGGAGTGTTTAATTTATGCTTTCCAAATAGAACATTCTGCACCACCCAATAGAGTTAAAATCTTGAACTTTTTAATTAATGTAAAAAAGCTCACTCATTCTCTTCCGAAGAAAGCTTCCATAGCAGCTGGCTGCCACAGGGCAAGCCAACACTGTCTGAGAAAACATGTTTCCAGCATCAGTCCTGGACATGAGACCTTTCACAGTCTGATGAAAACATGCTGACCAATCCTTGAAGCAACTGTCTGAGTGGAAGTTTAGCTCCTCAGCCATTTGAAGACCAATTAAATATGATGCGTGTGCTAAGTAGTCTTAAAAATAACTCATCCATATGGGAACATTTCCAGTCCCCCAAGTAGGAACCTAGGGCAGGCTCTGATCTCTGAAATGGGTGCTGAAACTATCCTCAATGGTTTACTGGGGTAAGCAAAGTGAATCCCTTTCAAAAGAACTCGGACTCGTCCAAAGTGAGTCTCGACTCAAGAACTTGCTTTTCCTCAATCTTTTCGAGTAACTGAGATTGCTAGACTGAAATCATATAGTTCAAAATAATGGTTTGTATGTGGTTTAATGGAAATATTTGAGTTCAGAAGGGTTACTGGGCTCAAAACGTTAACTCCATTTCTCCCTCTCCGCAGATGCTGCTGGAACTTGTTGAGTTTCTCCAGCATTTTCCATTTGTAGCTCAGATCTCCAGCACCTGGAGTGTTTTGCTTCTGTTTCGGTTTTACCAGATTGTACAGCAGGAGCTAACATTCGAGGGAGTTCAAAACCCACTGCTGCAGTGTGCGGTTTTGAATTCTGTCTTAAAATGAAAAGCCAGTATCAGAAGTTGTTAAATGTCATTCTAAAAAAAATCTAATGACTGTATTTTGCTTCCTGTATCCGTTTTTGCGGTGGTGCTAAGTACGGAGAGAGATTTGAAAGACAACTCTGTCAACCACCACCCCCGACCCTGTCATTTACTTTCCTTTGAATTTAAATATCTTTTTAATAAAATTATACCTGGAATATAGATTTTCCTGTCAAGATGCCATTTATTTCTCACATGTTGTGTGCAATTGATTTCCCTATTTCCTACAGTACTTCTGAAGTGCATCCTTGCCAGTAGGGATGGAGTGAAATGAAATGTGGTTTATAAATACAAGGTCTGTCTTTTCAGAATTTTATAAGAGACTTATCAATATGGAGTCAATGCTTGCATAACATTGGTGGGATCGTGCAGTAATGCAGCAGGGCTTAATTACATCTCTGCTTGATTATAGAGAATGGAATTAGCTCATTTGCAGGAACTCTGTGGGATGTGCAGATTGCAATTCATTTCATGTCCGACTTGAAATAACACATAAAGAATTTAGTTCACGGAGTGCGTTGGTATGGTTGTGTCTAGAGTGGCATAACAACACTGGAAACTTCAGAGTGCCAGTAGGGCCTATGTGCAGCCAAAGTCTAGCTAGGCCCTGGCAAGTTGTGACTGCCCTAGCAGGTCTATATTTGCCATTGGGCTATGTCACAGTTCCTAAGGGTAATTTGAATGAGTGAATGGTGTGATCTCATCCTCTAACCTCTTTTTGTGTGTGCTGTGGGGATGTTTGTACACGTTGGAGGAGTTCCTGTTGCATAGGCTTCTATGTTCAACTCCATGCAGTTTGAAATATGTTCCCAGCTTTAGGGTATTAAGATGAGATCATTTTGTGTTTCACTGATACCCATCAGCTACAGCTCAGTTGGTGACACTTTCATTAATTAACAGTTCAAGTCCCTCTCTAGAGGCCTGGAAACAATATCTAGGGTGATACTCTCATGCAAGTTTGAGAAAGTGTTACCTAGTTGAGAAGTGGTGTCATTTGGAATATTAAAATAATTTTGGATAAACATCAATTTTTTTTCCAATTTTCATCATGCTCTCACCTTCATCTAGTACATCTCTTCCCTTCCTTGAATTCAGTTTCTATTTCTAGTAGTAGGCTGTACATAGGAATCCACTACAAACCTACTGCCTCCCACTCTTATCCTGACAACACTTCCTCACACCTTATTCACTGTAGGGGCTTCATTCCATTCTCCTAGGTTCTCTTGTCTCTATCACGTCAGGTGATGCTACCATTCACGAGGGTGATTCTGATGTACCTTCAGCTCCCATCACGGATAACAGGCCCTTGGCTGTGTCCAACTCATTTCCCGCCTTTCCTCCTACCAGAACAATGACAGAGTTCCCCTTATCCTCACTTCCCATCCCACCAGTCTCTCCACATTGTACGGATCATTGTTCATCATTTGTTTCATATCCTGTAAGATATCCCCAGCAAGCACACCTTCCCCTCACCTGTCATATTCCTCATTCATTGTTCACTCAGCAATACCCTGGTCCATTCCTCTGTCCTGCCCAGCACCTCTTCGCTATCTCTGGCATGACACCTTCCCATGCAATCACAGAAAGCATACAATTTCCCTTTTAGTCATTGTCCAAAATGCATCTTCCAGGTGACTTGGTGTACTCTCACTCTAGTCCACGCTATCCACTGGTCACGATACAGTCTCCTCTACACTGATGATACCAAAGGCAGAATGAGTGATTGCTTTGTGGAACATGTCTGCTAAGATGACCCCAATTGATCATTGCCATTTCGACACATTGTCTTTCTCTCCGCGACCTCTTCTCTGTCCTCGACCTGTTGCCATGTTCCAGAGAAGCCTGATACAAGCTGGCTAAATGGTTCTTGCTTTAGAGTTAAGCAGCTTTCTGGACTCATCAATTGAAGTCAACAACTTTAGACCATCTGACCTCTATTTACCTGATTAATGCTTCCTCTGTGCTACAATTAGCACTGCCTTTGCCTTTTCCCCTGGATACCTTTCTCATCTGTTCCACTTGTTCCTCCTTTCTCCTCTTTCCCACATATACCCTTTATTATGCAAAATAATGCCCATCACTTTTCCAGGCTCCTTTGGAAGATTATTGGACTATTTGATATTGGACATTTGGAATAAGAGCAGTTCTCCCTGATGGCCTAACCAATATTTAGCCCTCAATATCATTAACAAAGATGTAATGATTATTATTGTATTGCTACTTCTGAAGCTTGCCGTGCACAAATTCTCTGGCATGTTTATGAAATTAAAACCATGACTGTACTTCTAAAGCATTTTGTTGATTAAAATAAAAACCTTTGGAATGTCCTGTTGCCATGGCTGGTGCTTTATAAATGGAATTCTTTCTTTTCTGTAAAATCTCAAACATGATCTGGGAATTTATGTACTGGTCTGATATGGTCTGCCTGTATTGTGCAACAGTTCATTCTTTCAGGGATGGGTTCTCTAAGTGAACCATAGAAAACCTAAACAGATTCTGTCTAAGCTTTCAGCAAAAATAGTTAGCTTTGCAACCACAGCACTATTTTGTACAGGAAATCAAACAATTCACTTATTTATTACAATCAAGGCATGACTATGAATGTCAGATTGTCTGTTCACTCTTCAACATGAAGCATCAGGGAGACAAGGGTTCAATATTTCTAATTACGTCTTTTTCAGTTAGCCAAAGCAGAGGTTGTTAGCTCAATCTTTCTTCCGAGCATTCCATTCCTGTGTTTAGTCTGCCTTTCTTAAGGAGATACCTCAGTGCAAACAGTCATTTGGAAGCTCATTTGATTCTTTCTCTTTTCTTGTGACTGACCTGCAGTGAGTTCAGGTTACATAAGAAATGTCCTTCTTACCTCTCTAGATGGTTAAGGAGCTTCGATTGTCATCATGTCATCTGTGTGAAAGTTGCCATAAATGAAGGAGATGGTGAACACTTTATTTGGGTTATTAGTTATCTGGGCCTGATTACCTTTACCAATGTGCCTGCGTATTTGTGTAGCTGTATAATGTCAGCGGGTTGTTTTCAAAATGTGGATGAGGACACAATTCTTTGTGATTCCAATTTGCTCGGGTGTTGGATGGAACAAAAATTTCCCAGCATTCCTGCTTGAGTTAGAAGTTTGTGGGAACTAGACTGGTGCTCCTGCTATAGTACTAAGGGAGGTTCTGTCCTTTGAATCATGCATTAAACCCTCCATCCATCTGAGATGGACATCAGAGAACTCATTTCTGAAGAAGGGTCCAGACCCGAAACGTCAGCTTTCCTGCTCCTCTGATGCTGCGTGGCCTGCTGTGTTCATCCAGCTCCACACCTTGTTATCTCAGACTCCAGCATGAGCAGTTCCTACTATCTCTCAGGGAACTCATTGTACTATTTTGTGAAAGACCTGGAGAGTTATTTCTGGGGATTCGGTCAATAATTATCCTTCCACTAATACCACTAGACAAATTAAAAACACAAAAGGTGTGGCAACATCTGCAGAAAAAGAAACAAAATTGATACTTGCAGTCCGATGCGACTTCTCTTAAGGATTTGCTTCAGAGCTTTGCTGTTGCTAATCCAAATTATGTGGTTATTTCCACATTAATGTTTAAGACAGTTATGCTGTGTGCAAATTGATTATTGCATTTTCTTGACCGCGGCAGTGACAATACTGTAGTACTTTATTGAGTGCAAACAAGGTGTGAAAGGTGCTAAATATGTTGAAGTCTAAAACAAAAATGATGTATGCTGAAAAATAACTCCACAGAGGCTGGTAGCCGTACACCACTGCGCCATTTATTTACACATGGAGAGTTCTTGACACTGATCCAGCTCCCTCAGAGCCAGCTGTCAGAGTGAACAGAACAGCTGACACTTCTGTTTGTATCTGTCAGCCAGGGCTCCCTGATTGGACCGGATTAACAGCCCCAGACAGGGAACTCCTATTTATGAGGACAGTCTGGCTGACCTCGTTACAATCACTATACACCTCTCCTTCTGAGTCCAGAGATGTGGGCCGGGTTTTTTTTTGTTGCTCCTCCTGAGGAGTTTTAGCACCAGGCCAGGTTCCTCCAGCTCTGCCTCCAGCAGGTAGCTTGTAACATGCAGTAGATTGGCTCTTGTGCCCCAAGCATCTGGGAAGAAATTCATCCTCCACTTCGGGCGACAAAGGCATCGAGGCAGTGACTTCCATCGTGTCCATCTCAGATTCTGAGGTATCTTCAACATGTGTCAGGGAGGGAGAACCTATGGGTTCTGGAGCAGTCAGAAAGGCTATCAAGGAGCCAGGTATGTTTTGCTCCCACACTAATAGAGAGCTTCATGTGGTCCACATGATTGTTGAAGTTTGCCATACCTACCGTAACTTTATACGTCATTCGTCTTGACTTCATGGCAACCATGCGTCTTACCCATGCAGGTGGTTCCTATAACATACTTCATCTGCCGAATTAAATTGTCCCTCTTGCTTAGCAGAGTTTTGTGTCTGGTAGTGACATTCCTGTTGCCATTTCACCCTTTCCCCCAGGACCAGAAAGGTCGGATTTAACCCGGCGCAGAATCTTCCGCCCATTAGCAGCTCAGCTGGAGCTATCCCTATCGTTGCATGAGGGGTGGTCCTATAATCAAATAAGAACCAGGACTGTCTGGTATCTTGTGAAGTTGTAGGCTGCTCCTTTAAGCCAGCTTCAAATTTGGATGATGGATTGTATGGAGCTGTCTTTATTCGGCCCATACCATTCAACTTTAGGAAATACTCCCAAATTCCCTGCAAGTAAACAATGGCCAATACTTTTGGGAGACCGTATATTTCAGAAGATGTCTACAGTTTTTCTAAAGTCATACCGGTCTTTGACGAATGAACTCGATGCATGTCCGCCCATTTTGAGTGGGCATCCACACTGACTAAGAACACTGGGCCCACGAATGGACCTGCATCATCGATGTATAACTAAGTCCAGGGTTTATCCAGCCAATCCCACAAATGTGGGGGGAGTTGCTAGTGATAATTTTTGTCCTTGTCAGCACGCTGAGCAGTGCCCGCCAATGCAGCTATCTCGGAATCCAATCCTGGCCACATCATATCATGTCTCGCCAACATCTTCATTTTAGACACCCCTGGATGACCCTGGTCGACCTCAGCCAGTATCTGGTGGTGACCTTTGCTCAGGACAATCACTTTTGCTCTTCATAATATGCCATCCTCTACTGTGATCTGGTCTGTCTGGGCCCAAAAACATTTCAGTTCTGGTTGTGATGGCCCTTTGGATTCCTCAACACCACCAGCTGTTTCAGTTTTGTCGGAACTTCATCTTCATTGCCCAAAATCTAACATTCTCAGCTGTGATGGGAAGTGTGTCCAGAAAATTTAAAACCATTACGGATTCTCCCAGTGGCAGCACCATCGGTGGTGTATCCGTCAGTGGGAGGCAGCTCAATGCATCCGCATTTGCTATATGGCCTCCCGGACGGTGTTACAACTTGTAAATCTACACATTTAGTACTCGAGCAGACTGCTGACTTTGGCATGAAGCTATGGGTGACAGGCCTTGTCCTCTTTAAGTAGACCTAGAAGGGTTTGCGGTCCGTTATTATTACAAATTTACATCAGTAAAGGTATTGGAGGAACTCCCTGACTCTAAATATGATCGTCAAACCTTCCTTCTCTATCTGGGCATATTTACGCACTGCATTAACCAAAATACTGGATGCATACACTATTGGGCATTCATCTCCATTGGTCCACACATGAGCTAATACTACCCCAATGTCATACAGGGAAGCATCACATGTCAATACCAGATTTCATTTGAGATCATAGTGTGCCAACACCTGAGAGGGGATGACAGCTGTTTCTTCACTTTCCGGATGGCTATGACTTAGCCACATGACCACTTGCAAGGCTGCCCCTTTTTAAAGAGCTGGTGCAAAGTCTAGGTTATGTATGAAATTTCTATAATAATTCAGCAACCTGAGGAAACACCTAAGTGCCGGGGCACCTTTGTTTGCTGTCACATTATCTTCTAACGGGTGTAACTTGCTCTCGTTGACTCTTTAGCCAAAGCAGTTCACTTGGGGTACCTGGAACACACATTTTTCCCTT
Source organism: Stegostoma tigrinum (assembly GCF_030684315.1). NCBI lineage: Eukaryota > Metazoa > Chordata > Chondrichthyes > Orectolobiformes > Stegostomatidae > Stegostoma > Stegostoma tigrinum. The sequence goes on along the minus strand of NC_081363.1, from coordinate 76,467,787 downwards.
CTAAGATGCACATCCACTAAGGAGAAACATCTAAGGAGTATGTTCAAGTTCTCTAAGTGCTCCTTATTGACCTTCTCTGTGATTAATATGTCATCTAGAAAGACAGCAACCTGGCTTATACTTACTAAAATGTTCTCTGTTGTCCACTGAAAAGTTGCACAGGCTGACTGTTCCCCAGATGGCAGTGTCATATTGTGGTACAAGCCCTTATAGATATTAATTGTAGCATACTCCTAGGAATCTGCACCTAGCTGCAATCACATGTATGCATGGTTTATATCCAGCTTCATGAAGGACAGGCACCCTTGTCAGCTTTGCATATAAATCCTCCATACGAAAGATTGAGTATTTCTCCAAAAATTGGTTTACTGTTTGTTTAAAATCCCCACAAAGGCGAACCAACCAGTCGGGCTTCATAATCAGTACGTCCGGTGCTGCTCATCCCACAAACTGGACCAGTTTGAGGATTCCTTCACTCTCCAACCTCCCAATTTTACCTGTAAGGTGTGTGACATAGGGCAGGCTTTGAAAAATCGTGGCATTGCTCCCGGGTCAAGCATGCAAGGTGGCCTGGGTCCTTTTGGTAGTCCCTAAACCTTCCTGAAAAATATCTGGGCATTTAATTCGGACTTTACGCAGGCAGCCATTTTCTAATTGATAAATATTGAGCCAATCGAGGTGAATCTTTCGCTCCATCAAGCTTAGGCCCGAGCCCTTTACCACAATCAATGGTAACTGAACCAGCTGCTTCTCATAAGAGATTGGAACCGACCTTGTACCCTTAATCTGTAAAGGATTTGCTGTAAAGGTTCTTAGTCTAGCCGAGAAAATTTAAGGATTAGAGTCCAGAGTGAATTTTCTTCAAGACTGGTTCTGTGATCAGTGAAATGGTCGCGCCAGTATTGACCTTCATTAGAACTCGGTGACCATTTATCCAGATGTTTATTTTAATCGGTTCTTATTTGGATATTGCTGCGCAATTTAACTGTTCCAAACCAGGTGTCGGTGGACTTTCCAGAGTGTGTACTCTCCTGGATTCTGGCCCATGAGTTCACTTACTCAATTTGGGTCTAGCGTGACTCTTTTGCTGTCTTAAGTCCACATACAGCAGGAACTGAAATGACTTGCCCCAGCCCAGATCCTGAAGAAAATTTTAAATGTTTGGCTGAGGTTTGGTTTTGTTTTGGGGCTTCACTGTGGATTGACTGAGAGTCCCTCTGTTCAGCATATGTCCTGAGTGAGGCTCTGCAATTGCCTTTACTCAAGTGGTGTTCCCCGAGCTCAGTCAGACTGGTGAAGGTGTCCATTTCCATCAGAATATTCTATAACTCACATGCTCTACTTTCCACATTTTCCAATGATAAAGCCCACGTGCCTGTTTGAAGTTCAGTCAGGCTTCAGCTATTAGGTGCGTAAATATGGTTACGTTAATAATCCCAAAACCAAACATCCTTTCAGGAGCTCATTAAGCGTTAAACCAAAGTCACATCCCTCTGCCAGTCATCTTAAACTAGTCAAAAATCCCGACAAAGGCTGCCTTGGTTCTCGAATTGCCGCATAAAACCAATAATGCCTCAGAACTAGAGGAGCCTTGGGATCGTAATATTCCTTAATTAAATCCATCAATTCTTCAAAGTTTTACAGAATATGGTGCCTCAGGAAACGTTAACTGAAAAGTCTGCGGGTCCACAGGTTGTCAGGAGAATTACTCATTACTTTTCATCCATCTCGCTGTCACTTGCTGAGGAAAAAAAACACATTCTTCCCACAGACTGGGCCCAGTCTTCAGTGGCAGGATCAAATGAGTCAAGTTTCCCAAATAATGGCACGAAGCCAGTAATGTTTACCCCAACTCAAATGCAACTGTTGTGAATGAATTTCTTCAGAAGCATGCTTTTCTCTCATCGCCACTGAAGTAATTCCACAGAGGTTGGTATCTCATCACCAAGACACCCTTTAATTACGTGTGGAGAGTTTTTGACACTGGTCTAGTTCCTGAGACCCAGCCCTCAGAGTGAACAGGAAATCTGACACTTCTGTTTATATCCGTCAGCCGGGGCTCCTTGATTGGATTAACAGCCCCAATCAGGGAACTCATATTCTATGAGGTTCACCTGGCAGACCTCATTGCAATCACAATAGACATTTGTGAAAATCCGTTCTAAAATGCTGAACTCAGTGCTGGAGCTACATGAGGGCCCAATACCATAAATGGTGTCAGTAAAACACTGGATGATTATGTCTGGAAGCAGAGCATTCAATTTGAGTGAATTCTCAGCCATCCCTGTCACTGTCACTTTGCCTCAATTATAGGAAGACCACTTGATGCTCTAACTGAAATGCCATGCAATTTATCACATAGTCCATCTTGTAGGAAGTGTGGATTATGCAACACCTGAAGCCTGTCATACCAGTCAATGTAATTGTAGTTCAAATCTTGCAAATTATGTTTTTAAAAGGGAACCATTGATTGCTGCAAGATGTAACAATGAGGCCGACTCATAGTAACCCTCAAACAACAAACCACAAGAAGTATATTTCAAAATTGTCTCACTGAGGTGATGTTATCCACTTGGATAGATCACTGGCCTATGCCTGGAGATTTTTTTTATTCTTTTGTGGAACATTAGTGCAGCTGACAAGGCAAGATTTATTGACCATTACTATTTGTCCATGGGAAAGATGATGAATCACCTTCTTGAGCCATTGCAGTCTGTGAGATTTAGATCTGGGCACACGGCTGTTAGGAAGGCACTTCTAAGGTTTTGAGCTGATGACAATGCAGGAATGGTAATGTCACACCGAACAGGGATTGTGTGTGAACAGGAGAATTTACATTCCCATGTGCCTTCTACCTTTGTCCTTCTAGGTGGTAATGATGTTGAGTTTGGAAGATAACGATGGAGAAGCATTGCATGTTCATTGCATATCTGGTGGGTATTCAGTCGGTAGTGAAGGAAGTGAACATTGAGGTGATGGTTAAGGTGTCACTGAAGGTGGCCTGTTTTGTTCTGGATGATTCATCCTTCCTGAGTATTGTTGGAACTGTTCTCATCCCGAAAAGTGGAGCATATTGCATCGTACTCACCTTGACTTGTACCTTGTAGACAGTGGGAATGCTTTGGGGAGTCAGGATAAGGGTTATAACCTATAAATGTCCCAGCCTGTTCTTGTAGCCACAGAATTTATTAATGTGGAGAGTTTGGTTTATTTAGAGTTGATCCCGTGGTCAAATTTGGTTTATTTAGCATTGACTCAGAACTAAGAATGTTACCAACTGTGCCATAATTGACACCCATCATCTCTCATTACAATATTTAACAGCGATGAAAGTAAGTGCTAACAGGGTGATTTGACAACTCACAAATGAGTTGGATTTTAAGCTGGAGCCATACACATTCCTTCAAAGCAAGGCAAAGTTTTTGGCTTGGTTTCTTTTAAGTTTCCTTTCTTTTCCTCTATCTGACCATGCAATTCACACCCCTCAGCTGTTTTCCAGCATATCTTAGTCAAATACCTAGTCTTATGCACAACCTCACTCATACAGCGTGAATTTTTACCCACACCACCATGAATGATTCTATTCCATTCACTTTCACATGCGGCCCTTTTGCAGTAAGAGTTCTAAATGGTGATCAGAATTAGCAATGCTGACAGTTTTATCTCCTCCCGAACTATATGAGTTATTTGAATTTGTCCTGCATCTGCTAACTTGGCTATTTAGGGACTGAGATAAGGAACCATACTTTCACTCAAAGTACAATGAGCCTGTCTACCATTTGGTGGCCAGATCACTGAATATCAAGAAAGAGATACATTTCTAGATATTAAAGGCACAGAGATGAAGTGAAAATATGGCATTGAGATAGATGATCAGCAAATCTTATTGAATAGTGGAGCAGGTTTGAAGGGCTGAATGGCTTACTACTGTATCCACTGTACCCGGTGTGGCTTCCTCTACATTGGGGAAGCCAAGCGGAGGCTTGGGGACCGCTTTGCAGAACACCTCCACTTGGTTCGCAATAAACAACTGCACCTCCCAGTCGCGAACCATTTTAACTCTCACTCCCATTCCTTACACGACATGTCCATCATGGGCCTCCTGCAGTGCCACAATGATGCCACCTGAAGGTTGAGGGAACAGCAACTCATATTCCACTTGGGAACCCTGCAGCCCAATAGTATCGATGTGGACTTCACAAGCTTCAAAATCTCCCCTTCCCCCACTGCATCCCAAAACCAGCCCAGCTTGTCCCCGCCTCCCTAACCTGTTCTTCCTCTCACCTATCCCCTCCTCCCACCTCAAGCAGAACCTCCATTTCCTACCTACTAACCTCATCCCGCCTCCTTGACCTGTCCATCCTCCCTACCCCCCCACCTATACTCTCCTCTCCACCTATCTTCTCTTCTCTCCATCTTCGGTCTGCCTCCCCCTCTCTCCCTATTTATTCCAGAACCCTCTCCCCACCCCCCTCTCTGATGAAGGGTCTAGGCCCGAAACGTCAGCTTTTATGCTCCTGAGATGCTGCTTGGCCTGCTGTGTTCATCCAGCTCCACACTTTGTTATCCCAGATAATCATACTTTATTTGTTGAGGCATGAAGTTGGTCAAAAACTGTGAACTCCCTCATGGTTTGGAGAGAGTACCCTTGGTTTGTTTAGATCCAACAGAAGGTGGATGTGGTTCCTTTGTTTAATATTGCAGCAGAAATGCGAGACTGTACAGGAATGCCTCACAACCACATTTGATTTCTTCCTGCACTTTGTGTTCCGGTTTCCAGAATGGATCTTGAATTGTTGGGCTTCAGGTTCTGAAACAACATTGTTAACCATCAAGTCATGACTAATTGACACATAATTGATGAACATCCAAATGAGATGACTAATTTACTAGCAATGCCAAGGAAATGCCTCTTGATTCCTTTTAAGCATATGGTTTTTGTTCAATATTAGCAGACACTGAATATTTTAGCTTCTCCCCAGATTGTATGCTTGCCAGTTCATCATACCTTGCAAAGCCCTTTGAAAGGGTCATTTATTTTAACGTAGAGGTGGGGCATGTGGCAGAAATGATATGATGAACCTATACCGTGTTCTGTCTTTGCAGGGTTGTCCCCATAAGCAACAGGTATTAAGTGCAATTCGCCAGATGCAGAAACTACTTTCCACTCAGGAAGCCCAGTACACACAAGGAATGCGCATGATGAAAAGGAAGCTCAGCCTCCTGCAAAACACAGTAAATAAACAGACTTCAAAGCACAATGGTAGGTTACAGCATGCATGCCGATTTAGCACTGCAAGTCTGTTCTACCATTTAAGCAAATTATGGCTGATCTGTATCCTAACTACATTACCTGACTTATTTCTATAATGCTTTGCCTAACGAAAATCTATCCACTCCCATTTGAAGCATTCTACTGATCCCCAGCTTCAAGAGAGTTTGAAAGAAGGAGTTGTAGACACCCACCATTCTTTGTGTCAGGTGCCTTCCTTAATGATCCAGAGTTTAATTTGAAGATTCTGCTATTTGTTCTGAACTCCCTCACCAGAGAAAATGATTTTGTCGTGTCAGCAGTATCAATACTTTTAATCGAATGAAAAACCTCGAGAAAATACAAGTCTAATCTCTGGAATCTATCTTTATAATTCAACCTTTACTTTAAAAGGCAGTCCTCAATGTGTAGTTAAAATTTGTATTTTGGTAGGTTTATGCTCCTGTGAAGTGCCTTTGGGAATTTGTCATTTGAGGCACTTTATGAAACAAGTTGCTTCAGCCTAATTTGTCTCAATATAAGTCTCAAGGCTGTCCATTTTTTCAGTAAACATTGGGAAACATTTTACCTGGACTACCCCAGGTCACCATTTATCTAAATAACTTGTTAATAACCAGGAAGACCAATAAGGAGAACTTGGACGTAGTCCTTAGATGTTTCTCCTAGGCATGTGTATGTCTTATAAAGGAAGAATGTATGTTCCAGGCACCCCAAGTGACCCGTTTGGGTGACAGAGATGACAAGGCTGCACCACACCTGTTAGAAGATAAAGCGAGGGCAATCAGAAGTGTCCCGGTTTCCACTTCTGTACCAGAGATTTCCTTGGACTGGTGAATTATTACAGAAAGCTCATGCATAGCCTGGCCTCCAGCCTGGCACCTTCACATCAACACTTCAAAAAGGGTCAGACTTGGAAATGCTCACATAACCAAGCCATTGCTTTCGGGGAAGTGAAGGAACAGCTATCATCCTCTGAAATGTTGGTACACTACAATCCCAAGTGAGATCTGGTATTGACATGCAATGCCTCCCTGTATAGCATTGGGGAAGTATTAGGTCATATGTGGCCCCATGAAGAAGAATGCCCAATCATGTATGCATCCAGGATTTTAGCTAGTGCAGGCAGTAAATACACCCAGATAGAGAAGGAAGCTTTGGTGGTCGTATTTGCAGTCAGGAAATTCTACCAGTACCTTTACGGATGTAAAATTGCAACAACTACAGCCCACAAACCCCTGCTAGGTCTACTTAAAGAGGACAAGGCAGTGCCACCCATAACCTCAGTCCGAATTCAGTGGTGGGCTCTAATACTGAGTGCAAGTTGGAACACTGTCCGAGAGTCCAAGAAGCAAATGCAGATGCACTGAACCACCTCGTGTTGGTGGCTACACCACCAATGGCATTGCCCCTGGAAGAATCTGTAATGGTTTTAAATTTTCTGAACACACTTCCAGTCTCAGCTGAGAATATCAGACTTTGGATGCACAAAGATCAGTCCTTGCAAAACTGAAACAGTTGGTGGTGATGGGAGAAACCAAAGGCCCTCACAACCAGAACTGAAATCTTTTATTGGACCCAGAGAGACTAGATCACAGTAGACGCTGGTGTATTATTAGGGGGAGCAAGAGAGATTGTGCCAAGCAAGATTATCCCATCTCTGCTGGATGCAGGCTGAATCCCACCAGGGTCACCCATGTGTTTCCAAACTGAAAATGTTGGTGAGAAGTTATGTCTGGTGGATGTAGGGATGTAGGGTCTAGGGTTGGATGTAGACATAACCACGTTGGTGGGGCAATGCCCAGAGTGCCAACAAGGGCAAAAAAATACTGCCAGCCATTCCCCCACATTCGTGAGAAGGGCCAGATAAACCCTGGAATTGGTTACACGTCAACTATATTGGTCCTTTCATGGGCTCAATTTTCTTAGTCATTGTAGGTGCCCACCTAAAGTGGCCAGACGTGCAAAGAGTTCATTCATCAAACACGGATTCCTGAAAGTGTTAGCCACAAATAACAGGCCAAAGTTTACACGCAGGGAATTTCAGCCTTTCCTAAAGCCGAGTAGTATTTGACATGCAAGGAGAGTTCCATACCAACAAATATGTAATGGTCTGACAAACAGAGCAGTCCAAACTTTGAAGGCAGGCTTAAAGAAACAGCCTACAGTTTCACTAGATACCATGCTATCCCAGTACCTATTTGAGAGGACCACCTCTCAAGCAACTACAGGGAGAGCTCCAGCAGAGTTACTAATGGGGAGAAGACTGAGATTAAATCTGATCTTCCTGGACCTCACCAAGGGTAAAACAGCATCAGGAACGTCACTGCTGGACGCAAGGCTCTGCTAAGTGACAAGAGGCATTTTTCTTCAGGAGACAAAGTTTGGTACAGGAACCATGGGAATGGCCTTGCATGAGTAAGAGGGATGGTCGACGTGAAGTCAGGCTGAGTGACATATAAAGTTTGGCTGGGCATGACGGCCCTGGACCATTTGTGGATCAGACGTAAGCTGCAAATTCGCAAATAGTATGGGAGCTAAATGTGCCTGGCTCCTCCACTGCCTTTCCAACTGTTTCAGAACCTATGGATTCTCCCTGTCCATCAAATGTTGAAAATACCTTGGAATCTGAGATAGACACGCTGATATCGCTGCCTTGATGCCTTTGCTGCCTGAAGAAGAGAATGAACATTATTCTGAGATGCTCCGGGTGTAAGCGATGAGCAGTTGTGCGTCACATGTCACTCGTATCAAAGGCAGAGTTGAAGAAACCTGACCTGGTGCTAAAACGCCCCAGGAAGAGCTACAAAAAAAAGGGCCTATGTTCTCAGACTCAGCGGGGAGGGGAAACTAGTGGTTGTAATGAGGTCAGCCGGGTGGACTTCATAGAATATGAGTTCCCTGATTGAGGATGTTAACCTGGTTCAATCAGGAGCCCTGACTGACAGATATAAACAGAGATAGTAAGAATTGCCGATGCTGGAGTCTGAGATAACAAGGTGTAGAGCTGGATGAACACAGCAGGCCAGGCAGCATCAGAGGAGCAGGAGAACTGACGTTTCGGGTCTGGACCCTTCCTCAGAAATGGGGGAGGGGAAGGAAACTCCGAAATAAATAGAGAGAGGAGTAGGCAATGATGGAATGTGGATAGAGGAGCAGATAGGTGGAGAGAAGATGGGCACATCAAGGAGGCGGGGATGGAGCCAGTAAGGGTGAGTGTAGGTATGGAGTTGGTCAGTTGGGAGGGAGGGGTGGGTAGGTTGGACGGAAGATGGACAAGTCAAGGAGGCAGGGATGAGCTGGGCTGGTCTCGGGGTGAGGTTGGGGGTGGGAAGATTTTGAAGCTTGTGAAGTCCACATTGAGACCATTTGGGCTGCAGGGTTCCCAGGAGGAATACGAGATGCTGTTCCTCTAGCCTTTGGGTGGCATCATTGTGGCACTGGAGGAGGCCCAGGATGGAGGTGCCGTCCAAGCAGTGGGAGGGGGAGTTGAAGTGGCTCGTGACTTGGAGGTGTTGTTGCTTGTCACAAACCGAGCGTAGGTGCTCCGGAAAGCGGTCTCCAAGCCTCCGCTTGGTTTGCCCGATATAGGGGAAGCCACATCGGGGCAGCGGAAACAATATACCACATTAGCAGATGTGCAGATGAACATCCGTTAAATGTGGAAGGTTTTCTACGGGCCTGGGATGGAGGTGTAGTGGCAGGTGTAGCACTTCCTGCAGTTGCAGGGAAATGTGCTAGGGGTGGAGCTAGTGGGGAGTGTGGTGCGGACAAGGGAGTCATGGAGAGAGTGGTCCCTCTGGAAGGCAGATAAGAGTGGGGAGGGGAAAATGTCCTTGGTAGTGGGGTCAGACTGCAGGTGACGGAAGTGGCGGAGGATGATGCGTTGGATCCGGAGGTTGGTGAGGTGATACGTGAGGACGAGGGGAATTCTGTCTTTGTAGTTATTGCAGGGAGGGTGTGTGAGGGATCAGTTGCAGGAAACGCGAGAGATGTGGTTCTGCTCACTCTAAGATCTAGCGCTCAGTGTCAAAAACTGTCCATGTGTAAATAAAGGGTGACTTGGTGATGGGATACCAGCCTCTATGGAGTTATTTCAGAAACAGGAATAGACCAATCAACCTGTTGAGTGTGTGTGCCATTTTTCAGATGGACCATGACTGATCTAAGTCTCAACTTTATCCACTCGGATAGATTCCACCTGGAAACGTTCAGCATATCAAACAGCGTCTCTGGCAAAAGCAAAATCAAACTTCTCGTTAATGTTCCAAATTAAATACTTTGTGTCAGATCAGGTGAAATGAATGGTTTTTAAACGTCAGGATGGAAAGGGAATGTGAAGGGTAAAGTGGCATCAAATATCAAATACTGCTGAAATCTATCACCAGAGGCATTTCTGATAAACTCTTATTAGATACTTACCAAATGTGTAAATGGGGCAGATGATTTCCTGAAAGGAATCAATCAGTTAAACATATCCTGTGCTCGCAGATCTATACTTCAGTCATAAATGTCTGATAACTGAGTAATTTCCCTATAATTAATACTGAACAGACAGGTCTGTTGGTAGCTGATTTTTCCTGCCGTCCCATCATAAACAATGAAGTGATGTTGGTAAATTTCCCATGTAATGACACAATTGCTTGAAGTTATTGATTTGTGAAAAATTCTGACTGATGTATTTTCCCTACCTGTTGTTCAAAAATAAAAAGCCTCTGAAAGAAAACATCAGATCATGGAAGCTATTGTCTCTTGGTTCCTTTTGACTTTGTTTTGCTGATTGTATATTGATTAAGCTTCCTTCACTCATTTGTTTTTAGATTGCCTGGTATTATTGATTTTGCCGTCTTCTTCTGTTGTGAAAACAGATGCAAAGTGCTCGATTAACTAGGCTGCTGTTTTCTCCTTTTTCAACACACTTTCATCTGTGTCCATTTTTACTAGGATGTGCAAATACAACCTCTGACTCCAGCAGTCATGTCACCGTAACAACTTAAGACCTCCGCTCCCTCGGAACTTTTATGATATGGCCACCACATTTCTTTAAAGTTTCTGAACCTCCTTTCATAGTTTCCCAAATGTGTTAATTAGGTGTTAAAATGTTTTATTTTCATGAATTAAAGAAATAACTCCATTTTAATGTGTAGCAATCACTAACTGCTTTGCAGCCTGAAGTCAGGTAGTAGCATGTGAAACAATATCAATTCTAAAACATAGAAAAGTTCATTAAACAGCCAAACATACAATTGGGTGGAAAAGGCCAATTGTAACATTAAGTAGATTCTGAATAAGTAGTGTTATTTCTAGTAGCGAATCTAAGTTGTAATTGCTATTGTAAGTTGTAAAGTATTTTGAATAGAAAATTCATCAATTAGTTTTGCATTTATCTTAATCCTCCAAGGAGTGACTCACTCCCAGTTAGAGAAAAAATCACCGCTGAGCCTTGGTAGTCAAGCCTTTTCCTTGTAACGAGATGTTAGTAGACGTGAGTTTAAAGAATCTAAAGCATAAAATGTTTCTTTCAACTTCTTATCAGATTCTTATCAAATGTGTATACGACATAAGACAACTTATTGTTCTTTGAGGCTGCATGTATATCTGATATATGTAGGAGCTATGTCTTAAATTATAGTTAGGTTTAGCCCCTTTAGATGTTCACAACTAAAACTGGAACATAATTTCTACATAACATAGCAGCTCTTTCTGGTCCTGATAAACATTGTCTCACATTCAAATACTACATAAATTGCAGGCTTCATTAATTCTACAAAAGCCAACCTAACCAGGGTAGTGGAGGCTACTTTCCATTATAATCTTAAAACACAGAACCTTGACTAACATGGTTAAAGTTGTAAAAATTCCAGTTCAGTATAAACTCATTTTTATAAAATCTAATGTTGTCATTCCTGTTGATGTACTGAAAAAATATGCAGGTGTGCAATTTTTGTGTGTCTTTCTTGATATGTAACCTTTTACAAAATTCTTTATGCCCATGCTTATAGGCAAATAACCCATTTATCCTTCAATTTGGCCATATTTATTTATACTTTTTCCTTCACAGTGCGGGTAAGTTCCCATTCTAGAGACATGAGCTTGTAATCTATACTTTCTCTTTAGTGCCACACTTAGAAATGTGGCCTCTTTTCATAAGATGCTAAACCAAGGTGATAGTTGGGATTAAAATATTTCATGGAATGACATGAAGCAAAGTTCTGATCATGTATCTCATTGCTTATTGAAGTTTGCTGCGTGTAAATTGGCTGCTCCTATGCCTTCATCACAACAGTGAGCACATGGCAAGTAATAACACACATATTTATCTGACACATTATGGCATGTAGCCAGGTTGTAGAAGCTGTATTCCAGTTTTAAGTTCTTTCTTTTTTAAGGCCATGGCCCAGGCCAGAAACCATCCTTCACCGTAGTAACCTGTGACCTTGTTTCTCCTCAGTTTCACTTTCTACATTTCATTTCCACAGAAACTTGTCCCAAACTCAATGCTCCGAATAATGGAAAGAAGTATGGAAGCAGGTATTTAGTTGGCCATGAGGTACACTTTACCTGTGATCCTGGTTTTGTCTTAGTGGGATCAAACACCAGGGTGTGCCTCAAAGACAGGACATGGAGTGGACGACTGTCTTTCTGTAAAAGTAAGTGTCCAGCACTAAGTGAGGTAAAAAATAAATGTTTATATTGCAAGCCAGAAACGTTGCATTCCACTACTGGTTTTAAGAACTCACTTCTGGAGTACTGTTGATATTCCTGGTGTGTCAGCAATATAATTATATGCTATTCCTGCTTAAGAACTCCAACCCAGAGACTCATAGTGCAGTAATTCCTATATAATGGCAGCAAAATTCATTTTGACGCGAGTTCAAAGGCTTTTGTTGAGCTGACATGGCCCATTTTATTGCACAGACTCAGAAGCACCAGCCACTTCGATAATTAATAATAACTGTAGCGTCTTAAGTGTTCAATCTTCTTGGATTACATTGTGAAGGTAATATTTTGGTAAACCTGTGCCTCCCATTACAGTATCTCACTTCACTAACCCTCTAATTACAGTAAGCACCTTTATAGAATTGAATAAGCAGTTGTTTTGGAGCAAAATCTGATCCACTAACATTCCTGAGTAAACTGCTCCCTCTTGCCCAGGTCAGCTAATGTGAACGAGTTACTTCCCTTTGTTCACTGTGTATGTGCACGGGAATTAATAAAGGGACATGTGTTGTACAGTGGTGGTGGGTGAGCACAATTTCCATCAGCTAGTGTGCATATGTACAGGAGCTGACACTGAAATATACAAGTGTTGTACAGTACCATAAAAGACATAATCACTTGGACCCAGTTTGTAGAATTACAAGATTGGTGTTAGTGAAGAATACTGGAATTGATACTGAGACCAATGTGCATTCTTTAAGAATAGAGAGGATTGAATTGCTGTCTATTAAACTGACCCAAGGAAGGCTAGTGGATATTCGATCAGGATGTTCAAAATGCTAATACAGGCATGTTAGCTGGGAACAGCTTTGGCATATGAAGACACAGTCTTATCAAGACAGCTGGTAGTTCAAAGAAACCATGTCTTCTGCCATATGGAAAAGCATGGCACAACTGGTATTGGTGCTTTGTTATATTCATTAGCAGGATTGGCCACTACTGTCTACACCCAGCATTTATTGCCCTGAGGGCAGTTAAGAGACAACTACACTGCTGGGGGTCTGGAGTCACATGTAGGCCAGTTATGGTAAGCATGGCAGTTTTCTTCCCCAAAGGCCACTTGTCAATGATCACCACTGGATTCTTAATTCCAGATATTTATTGAATTCAAATTCCACCATTGGACATGGTGGGATTTGAACCCGGGTCCCCAGCATGTTACCTGAGTCTCTGGATTAACAGGCCATTACCTACCTGACCACTGCTTATAAGTTGTCAAAAGAAGAAGCTGTGGACAACTACGTGTAGTTTTATTAAAGGATGTGAGAGACAAGAGAGAAAAATAAGATCAGCCTGGAAAATATGGTCACATAAAATTAGCTCAAAAGATAGGCCTAAACACACAGGCAGCTCCTCCAATGAACACTGATATAATACTGTGAAAAGTGTCTGGAGAGGTGCAGATAACAGGCTATTTGGTCCATCCAACCTAGGCCACACACTGTGATACCTTTTGCATCACAGTAATGGCACCTGCCATTCGGGGTAACATGTGACCTTCTGACAAAGTCAACATAACAGATGACCCCCAGAACAGTTAAGCAACCAATGTGGGAAGTTTCTCTCCCAACCCTCTTAAGGTGATTGAACATAGCCAAGGCGATCGATCTAGCCCTACTACCAAGAGATGATTTCTTCAACCAGACCTCCCTCCTCTAGTTGGGGAATTCAACACATTAGCCTTCGTTGCAAAACTCAAAATGACCAGGAGTGGTGGGCAGTTCTGCCCTCATAATCTCCAAATTGACTAGGAAAATTCAACCATGGGGGTGACCACTTGGAGAAAAGTCACCTTCTAGAATGGAACAGAAGGACAAAGTACCCTGTTACCATTCCGCTCTCAGGGTGGGTTTTTCCTGTGTTTGCTCAGCAGAGAGGGAGAGAGAAAGTATCTGCCTGAAGGAGCAAGTGTTGTCAGGGAGGGAGTTCTGCAGGATCTGGAGTTTGAAGGCTGGGCCTAGCTGATGTGGGCGCTGGGGGAGTGGAGAGATGCCATCAGCTCACTGGGCCCAGTGAGGTGAGGGATGAGGGAGGCTGCAAGGAAACTGGGGGAGATTGAGATGACACAAGGGAGTTAGGTGAACAGGGATGGTGCAAGGGGGCTCAGTGGAGGGTTTGGGGAGGGGTATATTTTTGCCCTGCCCAGAATATGAGCCGATCGCCTGTTTCATTCTTCTCTGAGGGAAATATTATCACTTCCTGATTTATAACATACATCAGGCCTGGTATAACCATGGACCACGTCAAGGTGGTATGAAGCGTTTTGTCCACCTTGTAGTTAAATTGGGGATGCTCCCACCTGAATCAAAGGTTAAAATCCTAATCCAGAGCAAACAATCCGCAATATTGTGTGAATCCCTCTGTTGCAGTGCATTTCCCAAATGATCCCACGCCGCTCTGTCAAGAAGCTCTTTCTGATGCCCTAATCAATATTTATGTCTCAAACTGTGTCACTAAACAAGATTAACTAGTAATTCTTACATTGCCGTTAGTGGGATCTTGCTGTGCACAAATCTGTTGTTTTCCTCCGTACTATAGTGCTTACAGATACTACCCTTTAAAAACTCATTTTGACATGTGAAAGTAAGCATCTTTTTACACAAATTACTGTGGTTTCAAGGACTGCATTAAATGCCCTCCATATTCACCCTGTCTAGGTTATCACTATCACTGTGTTCCACACTGTCAAACCCAGTGGAAAATTGCAGTTTGCAATTTTTTCAGAGTTGTTTATATTTCCTTGCCATAACGTGGGTGTGGTATAGTTCCAGAGCGTGTGTGTGTGCGTGTGTGTGTGTGTGTGTGCGCGCGCGCGCGGAAGGAGCAGGAGCGGCCCACAGACCATTTCCACCTCATGCCTTTGGCTGTACCATCCTCTTTTGTTTCTGATGTTGTCTTGAGTCTGCACAGGCTTTGCTGTTCATTAAGTGTCACACCTACTTCATAGACCATGCAGGGCTGCACCCCTCCACTGACTCCATGCAGTTGAGGTAGGATACCTGTCTGTGCTGGTAAATGAGTTCTGATGAGGACCACACTTCACATCCTCCCAGATTTATTTGCCTGTCATTTTCTGTTCTTGCTGATTTATGTTATTCGCATCAAGGACTTCCATGGCCACCGTCCTACTTATGTCTATGTTCCTCTCAAGTCATACAGCCCCTCCCAGACCTCGGGGCTCTTCCAATTCAGGTCTTTTGTGTTTTTCAAATTTTCTTTGCTCCTCCGTTGTCAATTTGTACCTTCCTTTGAACGTCTAGCACCTTTGACTGTGGGATCCCCTTCTTAAATGTCTCTCGCCTCTAATCTCTTTTCGAACTTACCTCATTGCTTGCTCTAATGTCTCCTTCTACTGTTCAATCTGGAGGTTTCTTCTGTGAAGTGCCTTCGAGGGGCTGGTCACCTCGGTAGAGGTGCTGTTTAGGTGTAAATTGTTTGCTGGTTCAAGAGCACAATGTCTCCTTTGAATCTAATACTGCCCATTGCTTACATTCTCTGCCCTCAGATACAAACGAGTGTGCCAGTAATCCCTGTGTCAATGGTGGAACCTGCGTGGATGATGTAAACCGATTTGCCTGTCTCTGTCGTCCAGGTTGGGCAGGCTATAATTGCCACCTTGCCTTAAATTCAAGTAAGTCTTCCAAGTTGTATAACCCCATGACAGCGCTTATCCCAGGGGCTTGTGGGAAGATAGCTGAGTTCAACTTCCAGGCTGTTGCTCAGTGCTGTACGGAGCAGTGTGGTGTTGTAAATAGTGAAGAGTGCCATGAAAACCACCATTTATGATTATGTCAGATGGACTTCAGGGTAGAGCAGATTAGGTCTCTCCGTCTCTCCTTTGAGAATCTAAGACATGATCCCCCTCAAAGTCTATCTATGTTTGTTGTATTAAAATAACCTGCAACTAGTTGCTAACATGTAATAAACTTCTCTATTGAGGGAGGCTCTCTGGACCCAAAACATTAACACTGATTTTTTCTTCACAGATGCTGCCCAACCTGCTGAGCTTTTCCAGCAACTTCTGCGTTTGTTTGATGTAATAAACTGTATTTTGTTAACTACAAGAGTCTCTTCTAGTTTAACCAGGGATGTGATCTTCCACTGTCATACAAAACTAAGTGACCACTAGACAAACAATTTGGTTTCCTACACTCGGAAGATGTTGGCGGTAATCTTCATGAGCAGTAGCTCATACACTGCAGTGAGCTGGCATGTCCATGCAATGTGGTGAGCAGCAGTGTGTGATCTTCAGGATCAGCTTTCAGTCGCCTGCTCAGTCAGCAGTAGGGAAGAGCTCAAGTTTTAACAGTCCTGCAGAAGAAATTCTATGACAGTCCTCAACAAGGAAGAATACTTCAATGTTGTGAATTTTTGTGGACTTGCATTTAAAGCATTGTGAATTCCCATTTTTATTTTAGAGGTTAATGCAAGCAATTTAGAACCTTTTTTTTAATGAGACATTTCTTGCTAGTGACATGTCTTGCGATAATAATTTCTTTTCTATGAGCCCGCTGTTTGAGTTTATGGCTATTTTGGATGGCAGTGTCTGTTTTAGACATTGTTTGGAGCAGTAGGTGACCAACCTGTTAAAGAAACAGAGCTTGACTGTCCTTGCTGTCAAACCTGATTGTCCTCTTGAACAGTGTCTGGAGGAACCCTGTTTCCTACGAGGCTGCATTTGTGGACATCCCAGAGAGAACTGCCTACATTTAGTGTCACTCAGAATGATAGACTAACAGCCATCTCACATGTTGTGCATTCAAGAATGAACCATTATTGACCAAAGGTTTTATTGCCCAAAGTGAATCTCTGCAAAGAGAGATAGAGCGTCATTTCTTTCCTCCTTTTTCCTGGGGTGGCCATTCAAAAAGAGATTTACAAGGATAGACATTTATACTTTCATGTTTTAAACTATATGTAAATTAGCTTTTACACCTTTGGTAAATAAGCCTAAGTTTTGCTATAAATCTTTTCTTTGCTTGTTAAAGAAACTTGGTTGATAAACTTTGTCAAGTTTAAACCCCAAATTGAAAAAATATTCCAATTTGTCATAAGAGTAAATGGGTAAACCTATAACTACGATAACAAGGTGTAGAGCTGCATGAATACAGCAGGCCAAGCGGCATCTTAGGAGCAGGAAAGCTGACGTTTCGGGCCTAGACCCTTCTTCAGAAATGATTTCTAATGAACGGTGTCGGCCCGAAACGTTAGCTTTCCTGCTACTAAGATGCTGCTTGGCCTGCTGTGTTCATCCAGCTCTACGCCTTGTTATCTTGGATTCTCCAGCATCTGCAGTTCCTACTATCTCTGAACATATAACTGTGTTTTGGTCAGTGTAGCAGTGGACAAAAATAAAGATAAAGGGCATTCCTCTGGACTCTATCATAACAATGGTAAAAGTATTTTAGAGATGGAATGAGTTACTGCAACAAGAAAGTTGGTTTTCTACTTTAGGGAAAAGAGGAATTTATAACTCGAAAACAAATATAGGTGGTGGTGGTGTGAGGTGTGTCTGTGGGACCAGCCTGGAGTCTAAGTTCAAACATGCATGAATAGACGTTGGAGTCTCTCAATAAAGATTATAAATCCTGCTGGGCCAGAGGAAACTTTAAATGGCTCAGTAATCCATGGACAAATTTTGAAGTTAAATTCTAAATTGCGACAGCTCTGCTCAAATGAGTGAGCGGACAGAGGAACGACCGATCAGAGAAGAGCCTGTCAAGAAACAGATGGGGAAGATGGAAAGTTTCAAAGGAAATTTTCAATGGAAACAAAACTAGTCTCAATGGATTCTAAAAATGTTGGTGTAAGGAATTTGTCAATGGTATTGTCAATGAGATAGGAACTTGTGACTGGAATGTTTTCTGATTCCATCAATACTGAAGAGATCTCAAACTACAAGAGCTAGCAAGATTTGTGAGGAAAAACCAGCAGGGGCAACGAATGAGCCACATATCAAACTTGAACACATATAAACAGTTGTTTGGTAATGCAAAACTTGCCGAAACAAGACATTTTTGCTGAAGCTTTTCATCTTACATTCATTTGGACAATTTGCAAGAGCATCAATGACAAGGGGAAAAAAAAATATACTGTGTGAGTGGAAAGTGCTAATTGGTTGGCAAATGGACTTTGTTGGCAAAGGTGATGAAATAGGTGATAACAAGGTGTGGAGCTGGATGAACACAGCAGGCCAGGTAGCATCTGAGGAGCGGGAAAGCTGATATTTTAGATCTGGAGACTTCTTCAGAAATGAGGAGGGGAATGGGGCTCTGAAATAAATAGAGAGAGGGGGAAGCGATGATAGAAGATGGAGAGTGGAGCAGATAGGTTGAAGAGAAGATGGACAGGTCAAGGAGGTGGGGATGAAGCCAGTAAAGGTGCATGCAGGTAGGAAGTTGGGATGGGGGTTGGTCAGTGAGGAGGGAGGCGTAGATAGGTGGGAGGTACAGGTCAAGGAGGCGGGGATGAGGCTAGTAGAGGTGAGGTGAGTGTAGGTAGGAAGTGGGGGTGGGGCTTGGTCAGTGAAGTAGGAGGGGCAGACAGGTGGGAGAAAAGATGGACAGGTCAAGGAAGCGGGGACGAGATGGAGGATGTGGTCGGGGGGTGGGGAGATTTTGAAGGAATAGTTGAGGTGTGTGTACATCACATAAAATAAAGAATTGTGGATGCTGGAAATCTGAGACAGAAACTGAAATTGCTGGACATACTCGATAGGTCTGGCAGCATCTCGTATCCGTGCGTGCTCCCCACAGGTGATACCAGACCTGCTGAGTTTCTTCAGCAATTTCTGTAGTGTGCAACCATATTCTATTGGCAGAAAGGTGGTTTGGGACACCTTGAGATTTTGAAAGGTGCTGTTTAAATGCAAATCTCTCTACCTTCCTGTCTTTACACTTCAGACATTTTAATTTTCTTCCAACCTTGCAGTGATATAATTTCCCAGGAGAGATTAGTAAAATCTACACTTAACAATTTGTCTGCCGTAATTAAAGATTTGAGCTGATGAAGGTGCACAAAAGCTTCACTTGGTTTGAAATCAGTGGAGAATTTTAAATGGGCTCGGTACTAAGCTGCCTGTAAAATAGCTGATGTGCTCGAACTCTTTTCAGTGGTGCCTTTGTGTTTGACGTGCATAGTGATGACGTATAGTTGGCACAATTTGCCTTATGCAGGTGGCTGCCCTACATAAATGTGGATGGTGTAAATGATGGGAACTGTAACTTGATGTGGGGTAGAGCTGAAAGAGAAGTGACTTGAATTATCCTCTGAGGTGATAGAAGACAGCTCTAATGCCTAGTGGCATGCAATACTGATTAGGGAATTGATGTGAAACAGTGAGCTTAAAGCAGGCTAAGTCTAACACATGGTGTAAAGGTTGGTTTCGAACTGTTGGCTCTCACCGCTATTAGCAGCGTGCTCTGTGGGGTTCTGGGAATGTTGCCAGGCTTATTTTACCTTGGGAATGCAAGTCGTGTCTCACGCTAACTATCCTAATCGCTTGAACTGATCCCGAGGTATCTCCAGTGACAATGGGACCCCTGTTTCCTTCAAAAGCAAAGAACGAGCTTGCTGCTCGGGGGCCAGAGATCAGCTGACAGCAACAAAGAATGGAACACAACAAGTGAATAGCGCAGCATACAGATTAATAACTGTAGCTCCTTGTGTCTCTGCCTCACTCTCTTATTGGCCAGTCATCCACATGGAGGAGGAATCAGTGCTGGGTACCTTATGACTCTGGGACCAGCCCATTTCTGAAGAAGTTTGGATTTTTTGTTAAGGGACTGAAGATGCCCTGTGCAAAAACAAAAGCAGGCTACAAAGAGAAAGGCAGCCAGACAGCAGCTTGCGTACATATCACACCTTTCAGTTCCTCAGCATACGCCAAAGCATCTTACAGCTGATTTATTGAAGCATAGTTATTACTGTAACATAGGAAGGTTGACAGCCAATTTGTGCACAGCACATTCCCATAAAGAGCAATAAGACAGTGATAAGGTTGGCACAGTGGCTCAGCGGTTAGCACTGCTGCCTCACAACACCAGGGACTTGGGTTTGATTCCAGCCTTGGGCAACTCGCTGTGTGGAGTTTGCAAAATTCTAGGGTAGGAGGTTGGGACTGCATGGATGCTCTTTGGAGGAGCAGTGTGAACTTGATGGGCCGAATGGTCTGCTTTCAGATTGTAGAGATTCTAAGATCCGAGTCAACTGTAGCATAAAGGATAATTATCAGCAAGGACACTGCTATTTGTGTGTGTGTGTGCATGCGTGCCTGCATTTATTTATATATTTGTTTTTGCAATACGGGCATTTATTAACCTAATTGTCCTTGAGGAGGCATCAAGTTGCCTTCCTGAACCATTCACAGCCCTCTGAGGTAGGGTGTTTATCCAAAAAGTGTAAGTGGGATATTCAGCAGGTTTAATGAGTGGGCCAAACCATGGTGGATGGAATAAAATATTGGTAAAGAGTAGAAAAGCTGACAACTAGTTAAATAGGAGAGATTGCAGAATTATAAAGGACAGAGTGATCTGCGTACCCTGATACATGAATTGCGTGTCAGTATATACATCCAGCAAATAATTAGGAAGGCAAATGAAATGTTGAAGTTAACTGCAAGGGGAATGGAATTTAAAAGAGGGAAAATCTTTCTGTAGCTGTACAGGGCTTTGGTGAGGAAGCGCCTGGAGGACCTGTACATGTTTTGAAAAAACAGTTGTACAATTTGAAGTGGTTGAGAGAAGGTTCACTCAACTCATTCCTAAGAAGAGGGGGCTCATCCTTCAAAAAAAGGTTGACCTGCTTGAGCCTGTACTCATTTGGGTTTAGAAGAATGGGAGGTGATCTCATAGAAATGTACAAGATCCTGAGGGGGCCTATGGGTTGCATGCAGGAAGGTGTGGAGTGTGAGTATGGGTAAGTCTCTCTTATGGACAGATTAGAACTAGGGACATAGTTTAAGAATAATAGAGTTCCCTTTCCAGACAGATATGAGATTTTTCTGTCAGAGAGAGTTGTTAGTCTGTATTGGTCCCTTCCCGAGGAAGCAGTAGAGGCTTGGGTCATTGAACTTATCTACATGACAGAGAATGTCATGGTTTGATGTGCACTACACAACATGACCCGACAATGTGGATAACGCAATACTGCAATGGGAGAAACACAAGTAACACTAGCCATCCTGAGCTGACAGAGGTTTCAGAGCACGAGGAGAGGCCATATATTTGGATAAGTGATAAATGGATGATGCGCAATGGAAGCTAATGAACACAAGGTCCCTCTAGTAATGAGCCATCTGCATGACTAGCGACCCATCACCAAAGCTCCATTACCTTCCGTGGAAATAGACCTTGCCCTGGCACCCTCCCCCATTGACAGACCTGCATTGTCTACAATGTGCACTAGAACAAACAGTGGAATGCCCTGTTCTGGTAGGGCCCCTACATTGGAGCCCAGAGGCCTAAGTTCAAGTCCCAACTGTTCAGAGGTGCGTCTCTGCGAGGGGGCCGTCATAAATGCTGGCACAGCCTTGTTGTGCTGAGAGGCTCGTTCTTGTATTTCAATGTACCAAACCTGTTGGAGCATTTGAATTATAGGAAGAGGCTGAATAGGCTGGGGCTATTCTCCCTGAGTGTCGGAGGCTGAGGGGTGACCTTAGAGAGGTTTATAAAATCATGCAGGGCATGGAAAGGGAGAATAAGCCAAGTCTATCTTCAAACAGTAGGGGAGTCCAAAGCTAGAGGGCATAGGTTTAAGATGAGAGGGAAAAGATTTCAAAGGGACCTAAGGGGTAACTTTTTCACACAGCGACTGAGTGGATTGAGCTGCTGGAGGAAGTGGTAGATGCAGGTAGTTACAACATTTAAAGAAATTTGGACAGGTACGTGACTGGGAATATTCAGCAGGATATGGACCAAATGCAGGCAAGTGGGACTAGTTCAGTTCGGGATACCTGGTTGCAATGGGCAAGTTGGACATAGGGTCTGCTTCCATTCTGTATGACTCTATGACACAATACTCCAGGCCTAGCCAGTAACTTGTAAAGGTTTTGCATCAGTCCCGTGCTTGTGTTCACTGTGTCGCCACTTATTTCTTGCTAATGGCAGAGTGGACCACATCGCAGAGTGACTCGTCCTTCAGTCATCAGCCACATTGCACCGATGTCCGGGGCTCACAACATTGCAGCTGCGACTCAGGGTTCCATCTCAGCGGGAAGGATGTTAGACAGTGTCGAGGTAAGGTGGACTTCACTGTGTTTGCAGCTGAGTCTCTTCGTGCAGCTCACCTCCACAATTTTCTTACGCAAATCCGACACTGCTCACAATCAGCCACGAGCCACTCGATCACTTGAATTGATTTAACCTCTCATGTGATAGAACAAAACAAGCAAGTTACACAATAATCCATCAATCAATTGATATCAAGCCACCCAAAAAGGTATTGGGGTCAGTGAGCACGTACTTCATCCATGCGGTAGGTTTTAAAGGGGTGGTGGAGAATTTTCAGGAGAGAATTCCAGAACTGAAGGCCTGGCTGCCGATGTTGTGGTGAGGGTAATTGGGAATGAGGAAGCGACATTGGTAGGGTGCGGGGATTCTGGTGGGGTGGGGTGGGGTGGGGGCAAGTTGGATGGACGAAGGAGGTTACAGAGATGGGGAGGAGCTGAGAGGATGGAGGAATTTAAAGATAAAAATGGAGAGTTTCAAAATTGAGGCATTACCGGACTGGAATCCATAAGTCAGTGAGCACAGAGGTGATAGAAGAATGGGACTTGGTGTGAATCTGTCCTCCATTCTACAAATGGCACAGCAGGCTCAAGAGGCCAATGATCTTCTCCTAATCTTGTCTCAAGCTTTGAAGAGGTGATTTGATTATTACTGACCTATATTGATAAAGTGATGCCACTGTTCAATATTTTATCTTCCAGAATATTTTTTGGTAAAGGGAAATGATTGTTTTGGCCTAATACTTAAATTCTTATTTTAATAATCTTCTCCACTTGTCCTCCCCAGAAACTGAAATAGGCCATTCAGCCCCTAAAACCTAGTCCAACATTCAAGTAGATTGTAAAAACTGAAAGAACTATGGATGCTGTAAGTGTGAGAAACAGTACCCGCTCACAAACTCAGCCTGAGACAAAGCCTTGGAAACAAGACAATTTTATTCTGTACGATCTTGCAAGATAGGGTGTCTGCTAGACAGGCACACACTACAAAGCATGTTAAACATTCTTATACAGTTTACAAGTTGTGGAATCATGCCTCCCTGCTCCCATTGGTCCTCTCTTATCCTATCATTCCCCATCCTATTGGACCACCCTTGTTTATTGTTCCCTATTCTGCCGGCCGAAAGCCCCATCCCCTTGTTTACTGCAATCCTTATTTGGTTATCCTAAAGAACGCTAGACATGCTGTATGTGCGAATCATCAGGTTTGCAGAAATAAACCTCTGCTACCACATCCTTATCTCTACCACATCCGTGTCTCTACCACTTCCTTGTCTGTAGAAACAACATTTCTGGTCGTGCTAACTGCCATCTTTGCAGAACCTAGTCTCTGGTTAATGATAAACTTCTGCAACAAAATCTTGTGACTACAACGGTCTTCTTTTGCAAGATCCCACCATTCATCCTTATCTGCAGAAACAACATTTCTAATCTCTCACAATTCCCCCTTTTTCTTTTTCTCAAACTGTTGTTTCTGCACTAATTAAGCCCCTTTTCTAATTCATTTTCCCATTTTCTGCCATCTTACGCTTGCTGGCGTTGAGGTTCACAAGGTTAGCCCTTACGTCATTCTTTGTGATGTTCGTTTTTCGAACTCTAGAAGCATTCTTTGACTTTCTCTTTGTTGCATACCATCTGCTGATTGTAAAAGCATCTGGTGATGTACTTGGGTTCGTTCCCCTAGAGACGTCATTAATTGGTTCAGTATCCATTTGAGGACATTAAACCCCACCACCAGACCCACCAATATCAATAATCCATAGATGGCCAAATTAACCAACCACCATCCCCAACCAGTTCATCCCCAATTCCCCCATTCCCAGCCTTTTTCATTCCGGTATCGGTTACCGGCCTCCCTTATCTTGGCAATTTTGTCTTGCACGTGTTGGGAGATATCAGTAATGTTATGGGAAACCTCAGGTATGTATGTACAACACTCTTCCCCAATTAGTGCACAGGTACCACCTTTCTCTGCCAGAATACAATCTAACGCCATCCTATTCTGGAGAGTCGTTAGCCTGGTGGCAATCATTTCGGTCGTTATGGCCGCCACTTGGGATTGGGTCTCGGCCAATGCGTCAGCAGTATTGTTGGCCAACTCCTCCAGGTAAGGCGCCAACTTTTGTATTTCTTTTCTTGCTCGGGCAGTCTCATACGTAGGTATCAAAGTCCAGAGGAAGCGATCCCCTTCAGTTACTTCTCGGGGTGTCGCTTCCCTCCCTGCTCATTCTGAGTTATTTCTGGGGTTTTATCTAACAGCCTCAGATGGGGAATTAGGTAGGCGAGGTAACAACAGCCACTCCAGCCCTTCTGGTTTTGAGGCAGTGTTAGATCAAGATCATAACATTCATGCATTTCTACGCTTCCTATGCATTCGGTCACCCGAATGTACCTTTCCCCGGGGATAAAGGGATAGGCCTCTAGGCCACATATCCAATATGTCCCGTTCAATATTTGAGGTACATTTGTGCCAGTAGCTTGGCTGGTGGCGACACAAGATGAGTTTCCTAACTGGAAGGGTGCGCTGTCATTCTGATTGCAGAAACAAGTAGTATTGACTGCTCCTTTCGGTGGGGAAACCCTAAGGCCATCGATAGCACCCAGGGTTTTCGGGGCTGGTCGTGGGAACCATCTGCGAATTTATAATCACCCCTTTCAGATCTACATTTGGTATCATTTGAGCCCAAGTCAAATTGTTGTACCTCGTACACCTCTCTATTGGTAAATGGTAATACTGTGAGAGGGATTCTAGATTCTCCATGGTGTGGGATCGCAGCACATACCCAACAGTCAGTACGCCCCGTTACTCTAGCATAATGGTGACATAACGCGGTAAAATGATTCTTCCCAACCCCCTTGGCAACTAGCGCCAATATTATCGTAACAATGTAAAGCTGCCTGCTCATTTCAGCTTCCCAACCCCTATCTGTCTATTCCCTAACCCTTTAAATACCCGGGAGGCATGAGTTCACGCAACGCTTACAATTCAAAAAAAAATTAACCAATACTTAATAGTCTCTCATATCAGTTCAATTCATTCTTTCTGCTCAGTTTGACTTTCAAAGGGTTGTCTGTAGGATGCTTGCCACTCGGCCGGAGGGGAAGGAGCGTCCACCGGACCCTTAACACGAGTCTGATGACTCCACCCTTTCTCAGCAGTACGAATGGCTGTTTCAGTAGTCAGGAGGGTTAGGAACGGTCCCTCCCAGCTTGGGTGCAGTTTGGTATCTTTCCAAGTTTTGATCAGGACCCAATCACCTGGTCATACTGCGAACTCAAGTGGAGGTGTCTGGGTCAACAGACCCTTCTTCCTAAGGACAGACAAAGAAGAACCAAGCGCCACAATATAGTTCTTTAAAAACTTGTCATTGAACTCTACAGTTGGTAATTCCCCTTTTCCACCCACGAAAGGTAATCCAAACATCATTTCATAAGGAGAGAGGATATAGGGTATTGTCTAACCCGAACCGTCTCATCTTTTCAAGTCAGTGTGATTACCAACGGGGTAATAGTTAGGTGCCCTGCGTTATCAGCTCTCGCCCACACATCAGGACTGATTTGTTGTTCTTCCCTCGGCCTTAACATAGCCATTGTTACAGCTACCGCACTATTCTCTACCCCAATTTTTAAGCCCAGCAATATAATCAAATCCCTACCTAGTAAATTACTCCCAATGTCGGGAATGTATAGTAACTGTCCTGTCACTTCCTTATCATCGTTTCTAATTACGGTTGGTGCAAAAATAGGCACTGGGAATCCTTCGCCTTTTACTTCAGAAACCCTGAGATACTTGTTAGTCAATTTAACACTAGTAGGTATAAAACTTCGGGATGACCGTGCCGCACCGGTGTCCACCAAGAATACTGCCTCCTCCCCTTCAGGCCCCACCTTTAAGTTGATCAAGGGTTCCCAGTGGGCCTTAGGAGGAAGGAACCCCTGACTCCCCTAATCCTCATCGAGGGCCATTAGGGAGACCGTTTCCCTTTCCCGTGTTAACTTTGGGCATTCCCGCTTAAAATGTCCCACTCTCCCACAACGGTAACATCCCGCCTGTCGTCTCCAGCGTCTAGTATCTGCCTCTTCTCTTTGTCTCTCTTTCTGCCTCCGTGTTCCCTGTTCAACTCTTTCTTTCTTTGTTACTTCGTTAATGGCGGCGACCATCATTTTTGCTTTTTGTTTCTGCTTCTCGTCCTCCCTTTTTACATTTACCTTCTGTGCCTCTCGTAATAATTCCTCCATCTGTCTCTCACTCCATCCCTCTATTTTCTGTAATTTCTTTTGTATGTCCAGCCATGATTTAGTTACAAACTGGACTTTTAAAAGTCCCTGAGCTACCGGATCATCGGGATCCATCCCCGAATACTTCCTCATGGCCTCCTTGAGCGTTTGAAGAAATGTAGAAGGAGTTTCATCCTTCTCTTGTCGTACTTCGAAGGCTTCAGCAAAATTCTGCGATCTGGGTGCTGCCTCTTTAATTCCCAATATTACCATTTCTCTCAAATCCCGCATTGATGCTCTATCGTGTCTATCATTATTGTCCCAATGAGGATCGGCATTCGGGAATTTCTGATCTGCGGGGACCACATTCAGTCCTGCTGGGTGTCTTTTTTTCCCACTCCTGTAAGGCCGCCCTCCTAATCATACCTCATTCTTCCCCCAGAATAGGGTTCCTAGAATTGCCATCAGTTCTCCCCAGGTATATAAATTGGGTCCTAGGAATTGATCTTACTGTTTGGCCAGTCCGACCGGATCCTCTATTAAACTTTTCATTTCTTTTTTAAAGATTCTGACTTCGCTACTGGTTAAGGGAGCGTTCACATACCCAATGCCACCACTCCCAATCGGGACCTCCCTTAAAGGGTATAACTTTTCCTTTTCCTTTGTTTTCTGCCCCTTCTCTACGTGTGGCAGATCGTGTAATTCTGGGCCCCCTAGGTTCCGTATCTTTTACTTCAGAGTCTGGCTCTTTTTCAGGTGCTGGGGTTTGTTCTGGGGCTGTGGGCTGGCTGTAGGGTGGTGGTAAACATGTTAAGGGATCTCATTGTGGTTTCTCTTGTTCTTCCTTTCCCTGCCCTCCCCCGATCTTTCTGTAGTCATAGGATATAGTCCTACCTTCGCACCTCCTATCCAACAAGCCGCATAATCTGCTCAGCTTGACTGAATGGTTCTTTCTGATTGACGTATATATTTAGGTATTGACACAACCAATCTTCGTCAGATCCATATTTGGGCCAAAAAATATCAGGTACCTTAATGATTTCTTTAGATCGAACAAAACAACAATAATTTATCATTGTAGTCTTGTCTTTCTCCTGCATCTGGGAGCTGTATTCCCAACTGCTCAACATTCTCCCCAAAGGGCTGTCGGCGGAATATATTCCATTTTGACATTATTTGCAGATCAATCGCTACTCAGGCAACTCCCCTTGCCTCCCATTGTTGCTAATTTCAGTAATCTTATCGAGATCCGGTGTCGCCTTCTTCCACACCCACTTCAGGGTCCTCACCTTCACGTGGGGGATTTCCCCTCTTAACAACCGGTCTAAGACTGGGTGCTGGAATCAGGCAGACACCTTACTCGTTCGATTAATCAGGCCAATTATATACTTTTTATATTTCGCAAATTCCCCATACTTCCCATATGTCCCGACCACCAAGGCAATACTTAAAGGTCTGTTTTCTTACCTTGGTCCGTGCATGGAGTTACCTGGTCGTTATAACTCTTCCCCGTACTTCCCGTACGTCCCCGCAGCAATACCTGCAGCAAATACCGCTGCTCCCCCGGTCGCCCGGACAGATCTTTAAGACCTTTCCTGACCCGGGTCTTGTGCACAAGAGTTACCCGACCGGACCCGCTGCGTCTACCCGTCTTGTTTCCAGGGTCTCCTAGTCCGGATCGCACTCGCCCAAACCGCAAACGACAAACAAGGGAGTTGGAGATCGCCGAAATCGGCGAGGCGCGCCTTCCCCATCGTCCCAGGAGTGTCGAGTGGTCGGAGTGTCGGATCCCGGACGAGCCCCCAATTGTGAGAAACAGTACCCGCTCACAAAATCAGCCTGAGACAAAGCCTTGGAAACAAGACAATTTTATTCTGTACGATCTTGCAAGATAGGGTGTCTGCTAGACAGGCACACACTACAAAGCATGTTAAACATTCTTATACAGTTTACAAGTTGCGGAATCACGCCTCCCTGCTCCCATTGGTCCTCTCTTATCCTATCATTCCCCATCCTATCGGACCAACCTTGTTTATTGTTCCCTATTCTGCCGGCCGAAAGCCCCATCCCCTTGTTTACTGCAATCCTTATTTGGTTATCCTAAAGAATGCTAGACATGCTGTATGTGCGAATCATCAGGTTTGCAGAAATAAACCTCTGCTACCACATTCTTATCTCTACCACATCCGTGTCTCTACCACATCTTTGTCTGTAGAAACAACATTTCTGGTCGTGCTAACTGCCATCTTTGCAGAACCTAGTCTCTGGTTAATGATAAACTTCTGCTACAAAATCTTGTGACTACAATGGTCTTCTTTTGCAAGATCCCACCATTCATCCTTATCTGCAGAAACAACATTTCTAATCTCTCACGTAAGTCAGGAACAAAACAGAACTTCTGAGGAAGGGCCACTGGACCCAAAACGTTAACTCTATTTGTTCCTTCACAGATGCTGCCAGACCTGAGCTTTTCCAGCAACTTCTGTTTTTGTTCAACTAGATGGTGGTGATTGGTCTCTTAACTCCACTTACCCATCTTTTGCCCCCTGAAATCCTGACAAAAATCTATCAGTCTCCTTCTGAGAACTCCAATTAACCCCCACAAACACCACTATTTGTGCAAAATTTCTATCCTTTGGTCAGAAGAGGCTATAAGGCATTCTTTTCTCATGGGATCTTTTTCTTTTTCTCTTTGTCACTCTATCTCTCTTTCTATCTGTTAATCTTTCTCTTTATCATCTACCTTTATATGTATCTTTATCTCTTATCTTTCAATTTACTTCTATTTATTTCTCTTTTTATTTCCTTTATCTCTCGCCTCAGTATCTTTATCTCTTTATCCTTCTCTTTATCTTTCAACTTATCTCTTTCTTTCTCTTTCTATTTATTTTATCTTATCTCACTCTTTCTCTCTCTCTTCCCCATCTCCCTGACCTTCCAAAAATGTTGATTTGTTTCCTAAACCCTTTCAGTGCAGTTCACATGCTGTAATCCTCCCTCTGTGATGATCTAAATCAGGATATTCTAGCACAGCGATTCTTGCTGGCTTTTCCTGTTGCAAACTCTCTCAAAGATGCAACAAATGCATCGCGGCCTGAAATTCTGCATTTGGGTTTTCCCCCAGTTTTGTGGTGGTCCGTTGAGAGCACTTGTTTACCGAATGCTTAACTGTCACTGAGTGTGTGTGTGTCTCTGTCCTTCAGATGTGGATGAGTGCGAGTTGTTTCAGGCAGGTCAACTGGCTCGACTCTGTGCATATTCTTGTGTGAATACACCAGGTTCATATCGTTGTGCGTGTCCCTCCGGATACAACTTGCAGGAGGATTCACAGGCCTGTGAAGGTAAGCACACCTCAACTCCATACCCAGCCATCTGTTTCGATCTACATACCTCACTTCTGTGTTGAGGTAACTCAATGCTGCCTGCCTCAAAGCAAATGTAACTCTGTCTGTGAGCTGTACGTTATCACTTATCTCATTGTTACAGTCTTGCTTCTATAGATATTAATGAGTGTACAAGCAATCAACACAACTGCACCAGGGAGGAGATTTGTATAAATATACATGGGGGATTCCACTGTGTCCGCCCTGAGTGTCCAAAGTCTCGCCTCAATGCCAGCTACGTAAAAACATCACAATTGTAAGTGCTAGTGCTTTTAAAGAATATCTCTTTTGGGCGTAAAGTGTAACTAGAATCTGAGTGTTGTCTTTCAGTGATCAAGACTGGACATGAGGACGTGTTTAAGTGAGGGTACACTTGGCCAATGTCTTGTATCTGCAATACAGGGAAAGAGAAACATGGAAACCAGTGGAGGCAGAATGCCTTAATCACTTGAGCCCCAGTTGGGAACTAACAAGAGGGTGGGTGGGAGGAGTAGAAAGAGAGACAGAGGAGTCAAGTAACTTATTACATCCATAATTATCAAGCAAATATCTCTGTATTTATCCCCAGAGTGCAGTTTAAGCTGAAACATGATGCACACAGAATCTAAACATCATGCTAAAACTGACAGCTTGAATACACAGAGCATTATATTTAATGACCAGCCACAGATACTAGGAAAACCACAGAGGCTTTCATCTGAGTTTTTAATGCAGATTACTGCTAGCTCTCTCAGTAACTCCCAATATCCCTTTGCCAGAGATTTCAAAATGCATGAACCAAACAAACTTAGAAGTGCCATAAACTGTGAGGTGGATTATGCAGAATTTCAGATGGACACTGGCAGCTGAGGCTCAATGCTGATAAGTGAGGAGATACATTTTTAATAGAAAGAATATGGAGAAAATAGAACATAAGGGATATAATCTAAAGGGTGTGTAGGAGCAAAGGGAGAGAGATAATGGGAACTGCAGATGCTGGAGATTCCAAGATAATAAAATGTGAGGCTGGATGAACACAGCAGGCCAAGCAGCATCTCAGGAGCACAAAAGCTGACGTTTCGGGCCTAGACCCTTCATCAGAGAGCAAAGGGACCTGGATGAATGTGAATATAAGTCAGCAAAGGTTGTAGGACAGGCAGAGAGAGTAATTAATAAAGCACACAGTATATTGGAGTACAGGAGCAAGGGGTTTATGCTGAATCTGTATAATCCATTAGTTACACATCAGTTTGAATATCATGGACTGTTCTGGTCACGACATTTTGAGAATATGAACTCATTGGAGAATGATTCCAAGGATGAGAATCATCAGTTACGCAGATCGATAGGAAAAGTTGAGACCATTTTCCACAGAGAGGAGAAACCTATGAGGAGATTTGATTGAAGTTTTCAAAATCACGAGAGGCCTGGACAGAGTGGGCAAGGAGAAATTCTTCCTGAGGATTGGAATGAGAGGTCACAGATTCAGTAATTTGCCAAAACAGTAAATGCAATGAGAAACAATTTAATCACAGTGAATGGTTCAGGTTTGGAATGGACTGCCTAGAAGTGTGGTGGAGGCAGCTTCAATCAAGAAAATATTTGATCATTATTTCTTTAGAAATAAGGAGGAACGTTATGTGGAAAGTTTGGAAGAATGGTACTAGGTCATGAGGGTCACTCTGAGAGAGCCTTCTGCGCCGTAACCGTTTGGTGCTTCAATGAAATGTGAATTGGTTTTAGAATGGTAACATTTCCTGGCTATCCGTCTGCATAGTTCCCAACCTTTCAATGCTGCAGTGTAGGCCCAAAGAGTAGCAGTAGCACATGGAAGGTGCTGTCAGCCCAACCTGCTGATGCATACACACAGAATATACGTCTGAAACGTTAAAGCTTTTCGTTGTCCCTAACTCCTACAATTTTTTTTATCATTTTCTTTCCAGTAAATGTGAGAGAAACCCATGCCTGGTGGAAAACAAGCTGTGTGCGAACGCTGCATACTCCATTACCTTTCACTACCTGACCTTAACCTCCAACCTACGAACCCCAAGGCCCCTGTTCCGGATGACGAGCAGCCGATTCACGGGCGACACCATGCGCTTCAGCATTGTAGGGGGCAATGGGCAGAACCATTTCTCCATCCAGCGCTCAGACAGGCAAACAGGGGAGCTAGTGCTGGTGCAACCTATCCAGGGCCCCGCCACCTTGGAGGTCGAAATGGAGATGACAGAACTCTCTGGAAAAACGGTCCTGACGAAGCACATCTCCAAGGTCATCATCTTTGTCTCACGATACAACTTCTAGGCAACATTCAGCTTCCATTCACTCCTCTTTCCGTTTTATTTTTGTTGTGATGTGTCGAGATAAATTGTGTGTGTGTGTGTGTGTGTGTGCGTGTGTGTAACCAATAGAGAGTTAAAGTGCTGTTTTTTTTAAAAAATGTAGAATATCAGGCTACACAACTATACCGTATGTGCTACTGCCTTGTTAGAAGGAAGGGAAAAGAGATTGGAGAACTGGATGTTAGTGGAGGGGTGGGAGAGAGAATGTCTGATAGTCGTAATGATATTTCTATGCACGTAGAACCAAATGTGTATTAAGGAGATAGTAGGAACTGCAGATGCTGGAGCGTCTGAGATAACAAAGTGTGAAGCTGGATGAACACAGCAGGCCAAGC
This sequence comes from Stegostoma tigrinum, assembly GCF_030684315.1. Lineage (NCBI taxonomy): Eukaryota > Metazoa > Chordata > Chondrichthyes > Orectolobiformes > Stegostomatidae > Stegostoma > Stegostoma tigrinum. The sequence continues at coordinate 76,435,316 of NC_081363.1, read as the reverse complement.
AGCATCAGAGGAGCAGGAAGGCTGACATTTCGGGCCTAGACCCTTTTTCAAAAAAAAATCCTGATCTGAGATGTCAGCTTTCCATCTCCTCTGATCCTGCCTGGCCTGCCGTGTTCCTGCACCTCCACCCTGTGTTATCTCTGACTCCAGCAACAGCAGTTCTTACTATCTCTGAATGTAACAAGGATCCTGCGTGTGTGAAAGGGCAGTACCTTCACTTCACAAAGACGCCCTTCACTCTCACTTCATCTTTAATCAACATTAGACTGATATTATCGTGATATTAAAGTGGGTGTGCTAAGGTAGAAGCAGTTACACCTGAATGTGCAATATGCTAATGAGGCACAGAATACATACTCACAGGAAGTGATTCAATGTCACAAATCTCGCTCCCTCTTGCAGCCTTGTGGCAAGATGAAGCGGCAACAACCGGTTTCTTTCATATTATTAATGCTTCCACTGCTTCGGCAAACCCTGTGAATGTTCTTTAGCAGTTCAGTGAGCCCAAAAAGATTAAATGGTGGCAGTTAGTGAAAGACAAAGTGTCAAAGACTCCACCATTGCTATAAACCTTTGATCAGGTTGCTGAACCAAACCAACAGAGATATGGCTGAATCGGTGCCAAAGATTTTGCCAGATATCACTGTGTTGGGTCTCATTGCAAAATCAAACATTGAGGAGGCCAGTACACTACTGACTGCAATGAATGGTCTTGCAAATAGTAACCTGGCCACGTAATGAGTTGACTGAGAGAAAACTGTGTATGAGGAAGAAATTAAAAAGATTACCTACTTGGATCTGTGAAAAATAACATTATTGAGCAAACTGAATTTAATAAGTGCACGACATTGGGAAATATTAATATTTTTATCAATGATCTTTACAGAATTCTAGTCTACTGCACATGAACTAATCAGAGAGAAAATAGTTGTTGGAGTCTTTGATGTAGTAACATCTAATCTCTTGCAATTCAGGGCTGCCTTAACAATAACAGCTGAGTAGGGAAGCTGAACACAGAAAACAAAATTAGTCAGTGTTTTGGAAAGTCATAGAATCCCTACATTATGGAAGCAGGCCATTGGGGCCATCGGGGCCATCAAATGCACACCAATCCTTCAAAGAGCATCCCACCCCAACCTATCCCTGTAACTCAGCATATCCTGTGGCTAACCCACATAGTCTGCACATCCCTGAACACTATGGGCAATTTAGCATGGCCAATCCACCTAACCTGAACATCTTTGTACAGTGGGAGGAAACCGGAGCACCCGGAGGAAACCCACACAGACACGGGGAGAATGTGCAAACTCCACACAGACAGTCATCCAAGGGTGGAATTGAACCCAGGTTCCTGGTGCTGTGAGGCTGCAGTGCTAACCACTGAGCCACCGTGTCAGCCACAGAGCAAGCTGTATCAGAAAAACAATTGACTCAGATATGTGTGAAAGTGTAAAGCAAAGAGTTGGCTTTACAAAAGCGGGGGAGGCAGGAAAAGTCTCCATTAACCACCCAAAATTCTTGCAAGAAAAGTCACTTCCTGGCTGTGTTTTGCAGCAAGAAGCTTGTAGAAAATAAAACAAAAGAGAAGCCTTCATAAAGTGACAAGATCCAAGAAATTGAGGTGAGGAAGTCAATGAGAAGGAAATGCCTGTCCTCCAATAAATGCTGGAATCATGCAAACGTTATGGAAGTACTGAAATCGTAGTGGAGGGAAACAAGATATGCTTTAAGATGCAGTAAGTTTGGTTCATATTGAGGGTGAACCACATTTGGAAAAATGTTTCCTTGAGCCGTCAAAAATCAAACTCCAAGGGCTGGGAGGTACAGAACTCAAAGTAATAGGACAAATGAATGCAACCCTTCAATGTAGTGAGGGAAATTTACATGTGACATAAGATTCCACGTATCCGAAACCTCAAGCCCTAAGAGTTGTTAACTCTTATGTAGGATAGCCTCTATTGGCTTGTATCTGATTTGCAAAATAGAAGAAATAGCAAGCCAAGAAAATCAGCTTAACATCTTTGGAGCTAGATTTTCACAGCTGCTCAGAAAGCTGGAGACAGAATTCCACATCACGTCTTGAAATGAAGTCAGTGTATCTGCTTGCCCTCAATAAACCCCACATCCACTTCTGCCAAAGGTAAAGAAGTTAAATGGCTTAATCTTGAAGCAAGGTATTATTTTAACTGTGACTGAGCTAAGAAGCTTTTCAAAAGACGTACAGATATGTACATGAAAAAGGAAGATTTGGAGGGATATGGACCAAAAGTAGGCAAGTGGCACTAGTTTAGTTTGGGAACATGGTCAGTGCAGACTAGTTAGACCAAATAGCTTGTTTCCATGCTGTTTCAATAATGCTATGACTCCATGGTGCTTGAAAATGGTCCCAGTACCAAAACCTGATGGATTTATCAGAATCTGTATACATCTTACAGATACATATACAGAATGTTTTCTAGTTAGTGGATGTCATTGTGAGGAAGAATATCTTTCAAGAAAAGGAAAAAGGCATTTATAACCCCTGTTTTTTAGAGCTACCCACCATCTTGGTTGCGGTTACAGTCCCTCTACAGGACTGAAGGTTATATTCTTTCAAATAAAGATTGATGTGAATCACCAACCAATTTATTTTGCGAAGGGAAACGAAGGCTGAACAGAAATGTGCAGTGATAGAAAAATACACATTAGCTGTTACATGGGCTTGTCAAATGTTTGTGAACTGTGTTCTTCATCTTCACAATGCAGACAGAACATGGCAACAGGAGTAGGCTATTCAGCCCTTTGAGTCTCTTCCATCATTCAATGAGATCATGGTTGATCTGTGGCCTAACTCCACATGCCTGCCCTTGGCCCATATCTATTAATACTTTGCTTAACAAAAAAAAACTATCTCAAATTAACAACTGACCCAGCATCCCCTGCCATTTGTTGAAGAGAGCTCAAAGCATCTACCATCTTTCATTTATATATAGTCATAAACTTATATAGATGCTATTAAATTCTAAGGAGTCGACAAAAGTGCCTCCAAGTATAAGCATCAGACTAAAGATGATGAAGTTTGATGCAAAGATGGAAAGCAACAGATTACAGCAGATGCCTTGTGCTATATCCCTCTAGAAAAATCTGAACGAGGAGATGTTGTTTTTGTTGATGAACTGGAAACCTGTACATCATTTAAAAAAACACACATTCCTCCAGTAGGAATTCAGAGATTGAATGAAATCAGAGATGTACAGAAATCTGAAGAATGTACTTCTGTCAGAGGGTTCTGTGCCAAATGATGGTCAGTACATGAGCTACACAATCCCATTCTCAGTCAGCGCTATGATCAGAGAGAACACATCATAGATGGTTGTACATTTATGATGAAAGATTGGCCATTCTGAGAGAGCTAAGACACAATGCAGAAACATAGGAACATAACAGGAGAAGTTGGCCATTCAACCCCTTGAACCAAGTCCACAATTCTAGATCTAACTCAACGCAATTTTCCATGTTTTCTCTATATCCCTCAATGCCATTAATATTGACTGTTTGCAATGATTACTCCAATGAAATTTGGGAATGTCTGGTGGCCAGATTTTCCAGACACATTGGAAACAATCATATCAGGGTTTATTACTTGTACCAGTCATCATGAGGAGGCACAAGAACCATTGGTGTCATCTCTCTTTCCATCAAGAGCTTAGGAACATCTTGGGATGGACCTCTTTGAACAAGATGCCCTTGATTGTAATAAAATACAATTTCAGATGGATAGAAGTCAGGCAGTGAATATCTTCTCAAGCTTTCCCCTTGCCAGGGGTGTGGTGACCCTCAGGTTAAACCACCACCATTGCCCTCTCTCTAATGACAGAGCAGCCTTATGGTCCAATAGCACTATCGCGACTCTACATCACCAAAGAAGACTTTTGTAACATGTGGATTCCCAAACTTTTTAACCTGAGATAATGCTGCACACTTTGCTGATGAGTAAACAATATCGTATTGATTCATCTGCGCTATTAGCCCGCCAATGCTGAAGCTGAAATAAGAATGTACTGTGAAAGCATTGCTGATGATGAATGACAGCAACTAATTTAAGATACCTGAGATACCGTTCTAACCCACCCCGAAATCATCCAGCTCCACATGGGAAGAAAACTGAGAACTCCACTCCCTACTGTCCCACATACACTGATGCCACATGTTCAACCTGATGACTTGGACAAGGTGAGGAAAGAAAAGAGATTGAGTACCATTCCAGTCAGATGTGACCAGCGTCACAAAATGCCCAACCTACAAGACCGCCAATCAAGAGAACCAGTGTGAATTTGAGACCATGTTTACTGAGGACAAGAGGTGGAACAGACACCACACCCATGATCTCCCTCTGTTTAAACACAATGAAACAGACGCGCTCTTGTTTCCAAACAGGAGCAACCTTCTATACAGTCTAACCAATGGTCAAGAAAGCCAAATGAAGTAGAGGTGCTGTGTTCATTGAGAGATCCAGGTGACAGTCTGATTTCTGAAGTGGAGTTATCAACCAATTTTGCTTCTTCCCAGCGAAGCCTGAGACACTTCACACATAAGATCTAAACTCCCAATCTCCTCCAAAACATCTAAAAACATGTTCAGGCAGATTAGTGAAACTGCCACAGTGGTTGTCCCTGTAAAAAAAAGAAACTGGAGTCAAGAAGTTAGGAAGACATGTAGTGGGTAGAGTAGAATCAAAAACGTGGAGAAGATTGTAAAAGGACTAAGTCTAATTGTGTGGAATGCTAATGAGACACAGAATACATCCCTGGGGAAGCAATTCAGTGTCACATGATCATATTCACTCTTGCAGCAAAGCTGCAGTGAGATGTTTCTTAAATAAAATGAATGTTTCCCTTGCCTCATGAGACTCTGTTAGTATTCTTTAGTTTCACAAGACCAAGGATATTGTAGGTGGCATTAATCGATGGTGCAACATTCAATACCATTATTGTGGCATTTGTGAGTTCCAATTCCATTTTTCTGCCCTGGCCAACAACCTCTATAAGGAGTTGTGAGCATGCAGAAGGTGACTAAATAACTTCGTCCTTTGGTGTTTGCCAGTGACAAGTCTTATTGCAGAAGTGTGATGACTGCCAAAGCGTTCTGTGAGATGTTTCTGGCACCTTTTTCTCAGTCTGTTTTCCCTTTTTCCAGCAAAATTATTTACAGGTTTCATTATCAAGAGCAGAAATGTCACGAAAGATGAGCCAGTGGTGTTTGTGAGCTTGATCCCACGGCTCAGATTGGGTTTTGTTTTGTGTGTATGTTTACTTACCAAGAGGTAACCTTGCCTTACACACAATTCCACTACCCAGACTAGAGAAAAGAATGGATCCTAAACCACAAAGTAGCTGAAGAACTTGTGATATTAAGTGAATACTAATTATTCTTTCAGTAAAGTACTTAACAGGATTTATTATACCAAAACATTTCGTATTTTTAGACAGCATTTCAATGTTCTATCCTTCCCTCCCCTACACAAAAACCCATACTCTATTACATTCAGAATCAGACTAATGGAATGTTGGCATTATTTCAAGGGGGTTAAGTAGGGAAGTCTGACTGCAACTGTACAAAGTGCTGGTGAGATGTCATCTGGGGTACTGTGAACAATGTTGGTCCCCTTATTTAAGGAAAGATATTGTTTCATTGAGGGAAGTTCAGAGAAGGATCACTAAGATGACCACTGATATGAAGGGATTACCTTATGAGCAAAGGCTAAACAGGTTGGGCCTCTACTCTTTGTAGTTAGAAGAATGAGAGGTGATCTCGTTGAAACATATAGAATTCTTACAGTCTTGACAAGGTAAATGTTGAGTGGATGTTTCCCCTTATGGGAGAGTCGAAGACCAAAGTTCATAATCTCAGAACAAAGGGGTACCAGTTTAAGACTGAAATGAGGAGTAATTTCTTCTCTGTGAGGGTGATGAGTATTTGGATCTCCTTGCCACATAGAACTGAGGGGCTAAGGATCCTTATATTTGTCTGAGGCTAAGATAGATGCTTGATGAGTAAGGGAATATGGGGAAAACAAAGGAAAGTGGACACGAGGAATGTAGAATCAGCCATGATTTTAATGAATGGTGGACCAGGCTTGAGGGGATGAACAGCCAGCCTCGTTCCTATTTCCTATGGCCTTACATAAAGGAGAGAGGAGGGATGGGCTATGGTGGTGATGTCTCTGCAATAATATTCCAGAGGCCCCATGGCAACTAGAGGAACTTAAAATTCATTTCATAAGTCTGAAATTGAAAGCTAATCTGAGTGATGGTGAAACAATTGTTAATTTTTGTGAAAACTGACCCACTGAAATTACCCTAGCTCAGCTCAAGGGCAATTATGAATATCAGCTAATGTTGGTGATGTCGGGGACACCTACATCCCATGAAATAATGAATTAAATTAAGATTCCCTTGTGTTAAAACACTGAAAGTTAGTGTACTCCTGGGAGCAGGACATTCAGCTTGGCTCAAGAATGTAGTTGGTTAAAATAGGAAAGAGAGGTTGCATTGAATGCTGACAGTGCCTGAAACTCTCTCTCCAGCCTTCCATCTTTCGTCCTTTTCTTGTATGAACTATTTCACTGATTGCCATTATTTGATCAAGCGATGTGATTTAGACACAGGCATCCTCAGTTCATAGTCCAATGGGAACTGAGATATAAAGAAATTTACAAAGAAAGATTTTTGAATGTAGCTATTTTTATAAACAATATATTTCATACTTCAGTTTTGAATTTTAACTTTTTTTTTGGTAAATGACTTGTCTTGATGGATTATACTCATTGACTGTAAATTGTATTGTTTAAAGCATTAAAGTATCTAATCGCTGAATATGGAGTCAAAGTGAATCTGTTCTGGGGCATGTAAACTGTGACAGTACAATTTGTAGACCTCCTTCCTCACTGGATGTTAGGCATGGCTCAATGATAGCACTTCTCCACCACCCCCATCTGACCTCCCAGCTCCACCCAGCATTAAGAGACCCGTTTTCAGAAACTTGTAAAGCGTGCACTTGTCATTTGTCAATTTATAAACTCACTTTAGTTTTTATTTTGCACACTATTGCCTGTCTCCACATCAATTCCATCGCTCTGGGAGGCGAAAAACATTGCAGAAATGACCATGAAAATAAAACAAGCAGTTTAAAAGCCATTAAGAAGACATTATGTATAGAGACATCAATTATATCTGCAAAGTGTGGCTGGTACATGCATCGACTTCCACAGCCACAAAAGGTGTGAGATGATGGAAGCTTTACTATCTTCTATCTGATCATTGCACAGAATTGAAAATAAAACTTATACCATTTTATACTATTGCATTACTCTAACACAGTAAGATATCTGCAATCATAGGCATGATTTAAAAGGTGAATTGATCCTGTGCTGCTACAAGCAGAGAACATCTCATGAAATTAGTAATTGTTTGACTTGACCTTACTGAGAAATTGCGTACCTTTGTACGTGCCTCCGTACCTCACTTTCAAACACAGCACCTTTCCTCCTGTATGTTACTGAGTCATAACATTATGACATGAAGAAAATATTATGAAACAAAGAAAATATGCCTGCATTTGCTGAGTTCTTAATTTAGCCTGTCAAAGCTGAATTCCAGTTGTCAATAGAAGTGTTCAAGACTGAGAACAAAAGAAGTACATGGAAAGTCATTTCTGATAGCTGTTAATGGGATTTTGCTGTGGATGGTTGCAATTTTTCTAAGTTGTCAACTGTATGTGTGGTTCTGGAGTAGGCCACGTGGATGTTAAGGGTTACATTATGAGGGCAGGTTGCATATTAACTTTAGTTCCCTTGTGAGGTGATCTGACCATATGTGCATTAAGGTTAAAAGGATGAAGCAAGATAGAAAGAAACTATTTCCTTGTGAAGGATACAGTTTCAGAAATAGAGGTGGAAAGTTCAGAAAACACTTCTTTATAGAAAATGCATAACATTGTTCCAACCCCTACCAAACCTCTAACCAGTGGATACTGGAATACAGTCTGAGCTTTCAAACCACAGGTCGATTGCATTGGCTAAGGGTACCAATGATGAGAAGGACAAGTGGGCTGTTGGCGCTAAATACAGATCAACCATGATCTATTCGAGGGGCTGAAAGATCACCGACTTTTTTGCGATGCCTGAGTAATATAGTGACGTTTGAAATGAGTGTGAGCACTTTATTTAATGAATGGCTCATTCTGAAGTGCACCAGACACTGTTACGGTGGTAATATAAGTATATTTTTTTGAAATGTGAGTCTGGATGAACACAGCAGGCCCAGCAGCATCTCAGGAGCACAAAAGCTGACGTTTCAGGCCTAGACCCTTCATCAGAGAGGGGTATGGGGTGAGGGTTCTGGAATAAATAGGGAGAGAGGGGGAGGCGGATCGAAGATGGAGAGAAAAGAAGATAGGTGGAGAGGAGAGTATAGGTGGGGAGGTAGGGAGAGGATAGGTCAGTCCAGGGAAGACGGACAGGTCAAGGAGGTGGGATGAGGTTAGTAGGTAGGAGATGGAGGTGCGGCTTGGGGTGGGAGGAAGGGATGGGTGAGAGGAAGAACAGGTTAGGGAGGCAGAGACAGGTTGGACTGGTTTTGGGATGCAGTGGGTGGAGGGGAAGAGCTGGGCTGGTTGTGTGGTGCAGTGGGGGGAAGGGACGAACTGGGCTGGTTTTGGGATGCGGTGGGGGAAGGGGAGATTTTGAAGCTGGTGAAGTCCACATTGATACCATTGGGCTGCAGGGTTCCCAGGCGGAATATGAGTTGCTGTTCCTGCAACCTTCGGGTGGCATCATTGTGGCACTGCAGGAGGCCCATGATGGACATGTCATCTAAAGAATGGGAGGGGGAGTGGAAATGGTTTGCGACTGGGAGATGCAGTTGTTTATTGCGAACCGAGCGGAGGTGTTCTGCAAAACGGTCCCCAAGCCTCCGCTTGGTTTCCCCAATGTAGAGGAAGCCACACCGGGTACAGTGGATGCAGTATACCACATTGGCAGATGTGCAGGTGAACCTCTGCTTAATGTGGAAAGTCATCTTGGGGCCTGGGATAGGGGTGAGGGAGGAGGTGTGGGGGCAAGTGTAGCATTTCCTGCGGTTGCAGGGGAAGGTGCCGGGTGTGGTGGGGTTGGAGGGCAGTGTGGAGCGAACAAGGGAGTCACGGAGAGAGTGGTCTCTCCGGAAAGCAGACAGTGGTGGGGTTGGAAAAATGTCTTGGGTGGTGGGGTCGAATTGTAGATGGCGGAAGTGTCGGAGGATGATGCGTTGTATCCGGAGGTTGCTGGGGTGGTGTGTGAGAACGAGGGGGATCCTATTTGGGCGGTTGTGGCGGGGGCGGGGTGTGAGGGATGTGTTGCGGGAAATGCGGGAGATGCGGTCAAGGGCGTTCTCGACCACTGTGGGGGGAAAGTTGCGGTCCTTGAAAAACTTGGACATCTGGGATGTGCGGGAGTGGAATGCCTCATCGTGGGAGCAGATGCGGCGGAGGCGGAGGAATTGGGAATAGGGGATGGAATTTTTGCAGGAGGGTGGGTGGGAGGAGGTGTATTCTAGGTAGCTGTGGGAGTGGGTGGGCTTGAAATGGACATCAGTTACAAGCTGGTTGCCTGAGATGGAGACTGAGAGATCCAGGAAGGTGAGGGATGTGCTGGAGATGGCCCAGGTGAACTGAAGGTTGGGGTGGAAGGTGTTGGTGAAGTGGATGAACTGTTCGAGCTCCTCTGGGGAGCAAGAGGCGGCGCCGATACAGTCATCAATGTAACGGAGGAAGAGGTGTGGTTTGGGGCCTGTGTAGGTGCGAAAGAGGGACTGTTCCCCATAACCTACAAAGAGGCAGGCATAGCTGGGGCCCATGCGGGTGCCCATGGCCACCCCCTTAGTCTGTAGGAAGTGGGAGGAATCGAAAGAGAAGTTGAGGGTAAGGACGAGTTCGGCTAGGCGGATGAGGGTGTCAGTGGAGGGGGACTGGTCGGGCCTGCGGGACAGGAAGAAGCGGAGGGCCTTGAGGCCATCTGCATGCGGAATGCAGGTGTATAGGGACTGGACGTCCATGGTCAAAATGAGGTGTTGGGGGCCAGGGAATTGGAAGTCCTGGAGGAGGTGGAGGGCGTGGGTGGTGTCACGGACGTAGGTAGGGAGTTCCTGGACCAAAGGGGAGAAAATGGAGTCCAGATAGGTGGAGATGAGTTAGGTAGGGCAGGAGCAGGCTGAGACAATGGGTCGACCAGGGCAGGCAGGTTTGTGGATTTTGGGAAGGAGATAGAAACGGGCTGTGCGGGGTTGGGGAACAATGAGGTTGGAGGCTGTGGGTGGGAGGTCCCCTGAGGTGATGAGCTCATGGATGGTGTTGGAGATGATGGTTTGGTGCTCGGGTGTGGGGTCATGATCGAGGGGGCGTTAGGAGGTGGTGTCGGAGAGTTGGCGTCTGGCCTCGGCGATGTAGAGGTCAGTGCGCCATACTACCACTGCGCCACCCTTGTCTGCGGGTTTGATGGTGAGGTTGGGGTTGGAGCGGAGGGAGCAGAGGGCTGCCCGTTCTGCGGGGGAGAGGTTGGAGTGGGTGAGAGGGGTGGAGAGGTTGAGGCGGTTAATGTCTCGATGGCAGTTAGAGATGAAGAGGTCGAGGGAAGGTAGGAGGCCTGGGGGTGGTGTCCAGGAGGAGGACTTGTGTTGGAAGCAGGTGAAGGGGTCAGTGGAGGGAGGGTTAGGTTCCCGGTTGAAGAAGTAAGCGTGTAGGCGAAGGCGGCGGAAGAACTGTTCTATGTCCAATCGTGACTGGTATTCGTTGATGTGTGGTTGTAGGGGGACAAAGGTGAGCCCCTTACTAAGGACTGACCGTTCGTCCTCCGTTAGTGGGAGGTCTGGGGGGATGGTGAAGATGCGGCAGGGTTCAGTATGGCTGTCTTCTCTGGGGTTGTTGGCTGTGGAGGTTGTGGGCGGAGCGATGAGGTCGTCGGCTGTGGGCGGGGTTCCGTCGGCGCCGGCCGTGGGCTGGGTTCCATCGCCGTTTGGTGGATCGGGGTGGGCGGCAGCAGCTGCTTGGTTCGCAATAAACAACTGCACCTCCCAGTTGCAAACCATTTCCACTCCCCCTCCCATTCTTTACATGACATGTCCATCATGGGCCTCCTGCAGTGCCACAATGATGCCACCCGAAGGTTGCAGGAACAGCAACTCATATTCCGCTTGGGAACCCTGCAGCCCAATGGTATCGATGTGGACTTCACCAGCTTCAAAATCTCCCCTTCCCCCACCGCATCCCAAAACCAGCCCAGTTCGTCCCTTCCCCCCACTGCACCACACAACCAGCCCAGCTCTTCCCCTCCACCCACTGCATCCCAAAACCAGTCCAACCTGTCTCTGCCTCCCTAACCTGTTCTTCCTCTCACCCATCCCTTCCTCCCACTCCAAGCCGCACCTCCATCTCCTACCTACTAACCTCATCCCACCTCCTTGACCTGTCCGTCTTCCCTGGACTGACCTATCCCCTCCCTACCTCCCCACCTATACTCTCCTCTCCACCTATCTTCTTTTCTCTCCATCTTCGGTCCGCCTCCCCCTCTCTCCCTATTTATTCCAGAACCCCCACCCATCCCCCTCTCTGATGAAGGATCTTGGCCCGAAACGTCAGCTTTTGTGCTCCTGAGATGCTGCTGGGCCTGCTGTGTTCATCCAGCCTCACATTTCATTATCTTGGATTCTCCAGCATCTGCAGTTCCCATTATCACTAAGTATATTTCAGTGCTGAAGGAAAGATAGCAGTGCATGAACTCTAATTGACAGTTTTCCAGATGGGCCTTTGGTTTCCTTTAATGTTGTTTTGAATTTACAGTTCCTTTCCAATTGAAATGTATCTGGTCTCTTTGTTAATCACATTCGTGACTTCAATCTGATATTTCTTTCCATGGAGCTTTGAATATCATCGTGCTTTTTAAAAAACATGATAAGCCAGTATTTAACTCATTAATGTATTTATGTTATTTAATACTTACTTATCTTCTCATAATTGGCACAGAAGCACAATAACAATTGACACACAGTTATAAAAGACCACTAGGAAAATATGAGCTTGTCAACCAAGACTGCCATGCAATCCCAATTGCCAGAGTGGTTGGGGATGTCTTTCACTGGACTCCTGCTCTCGCATAGCTTTAACAGTCCCATTGTTCCCAACCTTTTTATCAGGAGTACTCTACCAACAGATGCAATATTCAGCCTTGCAATTACTTAATAGATGTTATCGCTAAACCTACACTGCTCTAAAATAAATAAACAGGGATCCTTGAAGCTGTTTAAGTGACTAAGATACTCTAATGTTTGCTCCACTATTGTCTGAATTGAATATCACTTACTAACACCTAATGAATTAAATCTGAATATCATCTACTATGAGACGGTTTCCATTATGCTATAGATGAACCATCTGAACCCTTTGCTTCGATTCCAGCCTGTAACTCACTCCTAGGTATACATTATTCTATGTATAAAACATCTGAATCCTTTGATTGGATTGCAGTCTGTAATTCACTGCTGGGTGTCCATTATTCTACATAAAAGCCATCTTAACCCCTTATTTAGATTTCAGTTTGCAACTTGGGTATTGACTATTATGCTTATGAACCATGTGAAACCCTTGAATAGGTCTCAGTTTATAACTCACTTCGTGGTATCCATTATTCTTTCTATAAGCCATCTGAACCATTTGATTAGATTCCAGTCTGTAACTCACTCCTTTTCATTATGCATATTTACATTCCCTGTGTCCAATTTGGATAAATCTAACTGAATAACTACTGCAACATATGCGTTAGAAAAACATTTTTCAGCTAAGTCGCTGTTGGAACTCTGATCATTGTGCCAAGTCTTAAATATTCAACAGGAACTGCGGAGGTATCTGGATATTTCATTAAGAGCCTTAAGTGAGTGGACAGGAACAAACAAAAGTAATAATTTGATATCTTGAACGGAAATAATTTCAAAACTAACATAAGCAAAAGAAAGGAAGTTATGTTGTATTCCTGAAGTATTTGCTCTAAATTCTAGACTTACTTCCTGTTTTCCACAGTGTAAAATTTACTATTTAATTCTGCATGGAACAGAGGTAGCTCTGAGCGAGTCCAGTATTTGTGAATACCACAAAACTGTGAAGGTGGTTGCATATAAGCGTGCCATTGAGAAGAGCTGGCACAGGATAGTGTGATGAAAAACTGCAAACGTATTAGTTATGTTCCACAGCATAATCAATCATGGTGAAAACCTTATCCAAGATCTCTTCTATCCTATTCTTTTTCCCTCAAATTAACAGGATAATTGTGGCTGAGTCTTTATTTTACCTGCCATCTAACTTCTTGTGGTCACCTTGAAATTAGGGATAAGATCAGGCCATTCAGCCCCTTCAGTCGATGACATTGTGCAGCTGGATTATGACTGTTCTGTGTCTAACTTATCTCTACTTACCATGGCTCAGTAATCCCAACTAACTAACAAAAATCAAACGATCACAAATTTGAGGTCAAATGTCCCTGAGTCTCAATCACTCTTTCCCAAATCCTCATGATTTTTTTGTTCTAAAATTTGTTTGGCTAATCAAGTGATTGGAACCTCGGGTAGGTTGATCTCGTTGACAATGAGATCCTTGATTGGGGTTGTTAACCTGGGTCAATCAGGGAGTCCCCTTGCATGACAGATATAAACAGGTGATTCCGAAAGTCTCCTCACCCTAGGGACTGGCTCTGAACTAGTTAGTCAGAGACCACGTACCATGCACACGTCAATAAAGGGTAACCTGTTGACACGATACTGGCTTTTGTACAGTTATTTCAGCAGCAACGAGAGTTGGTACACACCTCCTATTTCAGCGTCCAAGTCGAAGGAACCAGACCTGGAGCAAAAACATCTCAGGAGAAGCTATAAGAGAAAGAACAGGCCCACGTGCCTGGACTTAGGGGCAGAAGGATATAGTGATGGGAACCAAGGCCTGGTGGATCTCACTATGTGATGCCTGATTAGGGTTGTTGACCTGGGTCAATCAGAGAGCCCTGGCTGACAGATATAAGCAGGAGATTCAGAGAGTCTCCTCATTCTATGTGCTGGCTCTGATCTGGCTGGTCAGAACCCATGTCCTGTGCACATGAAATGAAAGGGCAACTTGATGACAGGATACCAGCCTCTGTACAGTTACTTCACCTGGCACCACTACTGAAAGGTCTAAACCCAATGTTAATGTTGTTCTTGGTTTTCCCACTAGATTTCATTTCAACCTATCAAATCTGTTTTGCAGCTCAATCACACTGACCCAGTCACCCTGTCAGATTGAAAGTCAATGCGTAACCCATTCTCATCAACACTTTTAGCCCTGTGTTTCTTTGTGATTTGGGACCACTCACGCTCAAGTTCTTTTTAAGCCTCCCATTCATATTGCTGATATCAGGGATTGGCTGATTCACCCCATTGGCTTGTTCTTCACTTGTGGCATCTAGAACGTGCCCTCCGAGCCTATCCTGCTCATGTCCCCTTGTGCTGTCCAAGTGGGTCAAGTTACAGTAGGTTCCACTGAATTTCAGTGAAAAGCTGGCGATCTTATCTGAATTTTTTATCTTTTCCCATCTCCTTAGGAAAACATATGAAGCCGAAAGCAACATTACCCTTGGCTGTTGTGGAGGGGTGATGCCTGTGCCCCACAGAGTATATGCAGAAGCCCTCAACCTGAAGCTAAACTATCTATCTACTTCACTTAGATGAGATTAACAGGATAACTCTGGCTGAGATTTTGTTTTATCTGCTTTCTAACTTCACGTGGTCGCCTTTTTATTTTGCTGAGGTGACTACTTTCATCCACAGTCCATGCTACCACTAAGTGAGACCAGGTACAAAACTTGCATTTATATAGCACCTATTACAACCTTTGGGTGTTGCAAAGTCCCTTGCAGCCAAATTAAGCACTTTTAGAAGCATCGTCATTATTTACAATGCCAAAGGCAATTTGCACCGCAATCTTCCATAGTCGCCAACAAGATGACCTACTGGACACAAGGAACACAGGCATTGTCTCCTTCAAACGTTACCGCAGAATTTTTACATCCACTTTAGTGAGGTGGATGGGGCCATTGAAAGATGTCACCTCCAAATATAGCAACCCTCCTTAAGCATTGTACGGAAGTGCCAGCCCAGATTCCTACGTGGAGACTTGAACCCATGACCTTTTCATTCCATAAGCAAGAATGCTAACCGCTGAGCAGTGACTGACACTCGGGCAAGCACTCATTGCAGAAATTCAAGTCAATACTGAGTGCTACCGAGCATAAATAATTCACTTATACAGTGGGCAGTGAAGTAACATAAATGGAAGTGAGGCAGAAACACAGACCAGCTTTCAATGAATTGAACTTGTTTAGCCTCATTGATTTGTAAAATTTAAAATATTTCCCTTGGGCTTAAAATTACAGCAATGGTGCCAGAGAATGAAATATGCACACAGGCTCTGACCCTTTTCTTTTAAAAAAAAGTGCTGCTAACATTTGTGAACTGCAATGAATCCCACAGGACTGCAGGAAAGGTGTAACACAACTGCAAAGAAAGGAGATTAAATGTGATTCCTGAGGTTGTGGCTTGGAAACATTCTCCAATTGCTAAAAGGGGTTGGGGAATTCAGAGAAAGTTGCAACAGGGCTTTTGCTAATGTACCTAACATAGGTACCCATCTAAGCATTGCTGTACTGCAGGAAATGTCATAGACTCATAGAATCATAGAGATGTACAGCACGGAAACAGACCCTTCCGTGCAGCTCGTCCAAACCGACCAGATATCCTAAATTAATCTCGTTCCATTTCCAGTATTTGGCCCACATCCCTCTCACCCTTCCTTTTCATATACTCATCCAGATGCCTTTTAAGTGTTGAAATTGTACTTGTGGAATCTAAAATATGTAGTCTGAGTCTATCCACGACCTCCTTTGGCAGCTCATTCCATACACGCATCTCACTCCATGATAAAGTTACCCCTTAGGCCCCTTTTAAATCTTTCCCATCTCACCATAAACGCATCCCCTCTGGTTTTAGACTCCCCTACCCTGGGAAAAAGACCTTGACCATTCACCTTATCCATGTCCCTCATGATTTTATAAATCTCTGTGAGGTCACCCCTCAGCCGTTGACGCTCCAGGGAAAATATCTTATTCAGCCTCTCCCTAAAGGTCAATCCTTCCAACATTGGCAACATCCTTGTAAATGCTTTCTGAAGCCTTTAAAGTTTCACAACATCTTTTCTGCAGCAGGAAGACCAGAACTGAATGCAGCATTCTAAAAGTGGCCTCACCTTGAGAATGCGGAACAAAGAATAGTACAGCACAGTACAGGCCCTTCAGCCCACAATGTTGTGCTGAACTTTTACCCTATTCCTAAGGTCTATCTAACCTCCACCACTACTTTATACTATCATCCATTTGCCTATCGAATAGCCACTTAAATGCCCCTAATGAGGCTTACTCCACTACTCTCTCCGGCAATGCATTCCATGCCCCAACTACTCTCTGAGTAAAGAACCTACCTCTGATGTCTCCCCTGTATTTACCTCCATTCATTTTAAAACTATGTCCCATCATAATAGCTACCTCCACCCTAGGAAAAACTCTCTGGCTGTCCACTCTATCTATGCCGCTGATCATTTTGTATACCTCTGTAAAGTCACCTCTCACCCTTCGTCGTTCTAAAGAGAAAAGCCCTAGCTCTCTCAACCGTTTCTCGTAAGACCTTCCCTCCATTCCAGGCAACATCCTGGTAAATCTCTTCTGCACCTTTACCCATGCCTCCACATCTTTCCTGTAATGAGGTGACCAGAACTGGACACAATATTCCAGATGTGACCGAACCAGGCTTTTCCTTTTGATAAGATGCCAAATTTGGGATTCTCTTGAGTGGATGTAAAAATTCCAGAGTGCTATTTTAAAGAAGTGCAGGGGGCACACTCTCGATTGTTCTGTCCAATATTTACCACCCCCGAACCCCCTTAGCCAGATCGCTAAGATGGGTCAGCTATTCTCTTCTCACATTGCTGTGTGTGTGGGATCTTGCTGTGCAAAATAAATTGTCTTTATGGTCGCCGCGCAAAGCCAGCTCAGCCCTCACACAAACACAGGGAACTGCCTGAACCTGGCCATCGAGTGTTAGGGAGGTACCCAAAAGTTTGGTTGAAGAGATGGGCGTTAAGGAACAGCATTGAGGAAGAGACAGACACCTGGAGAGATGGAGAGGATTAGAGAGGGAATCCCAGAGCTCAGAAGCCAGACAGAACAAAGGCGTCAGCAGTGGTTTAGTTTGATCTCATTTACAGCATGCCAGTTCTGGGCAGCACACATCACAAAGGTTATACAGGCCTTGGTGGCCAGATTAACCAGAATGTTAACTGGGCTCTAAAAAGTTGGCTTCTGCTGGCAGATTACATAAACTTGGCTTGTTTCCCCATGAATGTAGCAATGTAACAGGTGAACGATAACTGAAGTGATTTCACTGGAGTTAATTTGATTCGATTTATTATCGTCACACGTACCCAGGTAGAGTGAAAGGTTGTGTTTTGCGAGCAGTACAGACAGATCATACCATAGAAAGTGCACCAGGGTAACAGAACAGGGCAAGGAATACAATTGTGGAGAAGTTGCACAAGGTGCACAATCAACAGTAAATTTAAAATTTGAGTTCCAGCCAGAAGTCTAATAACAGCGGGGAAGAAGCTTCTGGTACATGTATTTAAGCTTCTGTACATTCTGCCGATGGAAGAGGTTGAAAGAGGTTACAGCCGGGCTAAGAGGGGTCTTTGAATATGCTGGCTGCCTTCCCAAGGCAGCAAGAAGTATAGATGGAGTCGATGGGTGGAAAGTTGGCTTGCATGATGTACTGGGCTGTGTTCACAACTGTCATTGAACAATTTGAAAGGGTAACTCTGACTGGGAACAGAAGCTCCTATCACTGGCTGACCCAACAATAGAAAATAGCCCATTCTCCTGATGTAAAGATTTTGTTCTACATGTCCTGCATATCCTCAAAGTGTAAATGTGGAATCAACTTCTTTGGTAGGATGGGGAGCTGACTCTTCTGCAGGAGTGAGTTGGCTTCCATTAGCTCCCGTCACAAGTTGGCTCAACACTGAAAAGTGGACAATCCTCTCTCGGTAAATATTTCATCGCCTACAAACATGAGGGTCCTATTCAGCAAGAGAAAAGGGATTTGTGGTTGGATCCAAAGGCAAAGGAGATAATCTTAGGCCTCAAACTTAGAAGAGCCATGGATTAGGGAGGTAAAGATTTAGTGCTGGGTTGGCACTCACTAATGCTACCTGGACTAACCCAGTCTCCAGAAGGACGAGTAAAGTAGACTGCAGCTTTAAGGTCTCGAATTAGAAGTGGCTACACTAGAGTCAGACTGGCAAAGACCAGTCCCCCAGTGCTGTCATGTGAACAGAAAGGTCGACATGGGTTGGTAGAAGCAGGTGGTGGGAGTGGGAACTTTAGCAAGCATCCTTTGTTCGGGGCCCTATTGTTCCAGGAGACTCAATCAGAGAGATTTGACAGAGGACAAATTCCCGCATAGTCAGTAACGCTACTACTGAGAGATTTCATTGCCATGGTGACCGGAAAACATGGCTGGAAGCAGAGGAAAAACATAAGCCAAGAAACAAAGGCGAATCACCAAGCAGAGTCACATGGGGATACTTTTTCCAGCAGTAGGGGTCAGGCATTTCTTCTCTGTACATTTTCAACTGAGCAGAGTCTGCCTAAATACTAGCACTGTTGGAACAGGATGGACATAGTGGCAGCTCAATGCAGTAAACACTATGTCACAGAAAAACTGCTGTACAAGGAGAGATGTGTGCACCAAACATCATGGTACAGAGCAAGATCCGTACTGAGCACTGTCTCATTCAAAGAGAGCTGAGTACACTCAACATTGTTCCAGATGGATAGCTGCGTGCACTGAACATGATGTTACGGAAGGAAAACTTTTTGCACAGAAAAATATGTTGCTGAGAAGGAAGTGTGTTATGAACTGTGACAGTGCATCGGGAGAACTGTGCTTACATTATCGTGTTATGGAAAAATGGTTAGTGTGTACTGAACAGGGAGTTACACAGGGAAGAAGTGAATGTTATGAGCAGTGTATTCAATAGAGAGCTGTGCATTCTGAACTTTGGTATGGGCATGCTAACTCACTACACCATATGATGATGAAAGCCATCATTCTCTTTAAGTAGGAAACTATAGGGTCTGTTTAGACTCATACAGTCATAGAGCGTGGAAGCAGACCCTTCGGTCCAAACAGTCCATGCTGGCCCATAATCCCAAACTAAACTAGTCTCACCTGCTTGCTCCTGGCCCATATCCCTCCAAACTTTTCCAATTCATGTACTTATCTAAATGTCTTTTAAGTGTTATAATTGTATCTACTTCGACTCCTGTGGTAAAGGAAAACCACTTCCTGCTCTATATCTACAATAATTTCTTGGAGTTAGCATTATATCATTTGTTTCATTCTAATAACTAGTTACAGGTTATATTGATATTTGAAAGACATTTTTAAGAGACTTTGAGGAGGACACAATGTCAGATTACTTCTTCGAGATCCTAAGCTGTTTTTCCCACAAGTCCATGCAAAATCATCATAGTGAGTGGTGTTTATGGTACCTCTCAGTATTAATCCTTTGAGACCCAATGACAGCATCTCATACCCTCCAACATTTTTTTTCATTATTCATGTTATACATATGTGTATATTTTAACATTTACAGCTAAGCCATCTTCCCTCAGGTTTCAAATTCTGTCAATCCAGAGGTTTCAGTGTTCTCCCAGTATGCATCCTCTTTGGACATTGAAGGGGTAGCACAGTGGCTCAGTGGCTAGCACTGCAGCCTCACAATGCCAGGGACGAGGGTTTGATTCCACCCTTGGTCAACTATCAGTGTGGAGTTTGCATATTCTACCCGTGTTTGCGTGGGTTTCCTCTGGATGCTTCAGTTTCCTCCCACAGTCCAAAGATGTGCAGGCTAGGTGGGTTGGCCATACTAAATTGCCCGTAGTGTCCAGGGATGTGTACATTAGGGGATGGGTCTGGGCAGGATGCTCCATAGGTCAGTGAGGACTTGTTGGGCTGAAGGCCCTGTTTCCACACTGTAGCGATTTTATTCAATGAAGGGTTAGCAATTTGCTGGTTGGAAAACCATTCTTGGTGAATTTCTTCCTGACAGTCTATGGTTGAGAGGTCGCTTGAAGTTTTGAGTGTCCCAGTTGGCCGATGGCGAGCAATTAGCCCATAATGGACTAAGTTGCTGCAGCTACCTCATAGGGCCCCTCTGACAGTATAAATAATATACAAACTCTGCAAGTCTGCAGCTGCTGGGATGTTCATACTTTTTCTATTCAGATCCCTGATCCATATCTATCGTTGTCATTCTAAATGTGATGACCATCCAACATGGCAGTCCCTGTTTTATTGTGTGACCTGTTGTGCACCTGTTGGACTGCTCCTTGCTATACATGTCCTGCATATCCTATAAGCATAGATGTGGAATCAAGCTTTTTAGTAGGATGGGAAACTGATCCTTTAGCTGTTGCTCACTAGCGCATCGGAATGAGTGGGATCTATAATTTAGCTGTGTTTTTTGGAGTTTCTATTCTTCTTCCAGAGTTACTTAACTGTCCTGGTTAACAGGGTGGTTAAGAAAGTGTTAAGCACACTTGCCGTCATTGGTCAGACTATTGAGCAGAGGAGATGGGTTGTCATGTTGAGGTCCTGATGAAGGGTCCCAACCTGGAATGTTGACTCCCCTGGTCCTCTGATGCTGCCTGACCTGCCATGTTCCTCCAGCTCTGCACCGTATTGATGTCTAGAGGCATAATGATTTAGCACCTTTAATTTCCATTCAGTATTCATTTTCTCTAACCCTTAAGTAATTTAGGCTATTTCAAAGGAGGTTCCTGAGATTTTGCAGTTTAACCGCTTCCACGTTTTGAATGAAATTGAGGTCAAAATATGCCCTCTTGCTCAACAGTGTAAATTCTTGATTGTGGGTTGTGACTTTGTTACTCCCTGTTATATACTGAACCCTTTAGTTGAACAAAGTGTAGAGCTGGATGAACACAGCAAGCCAAGCAGCATCTTAGGAGCACAAAAGCTGACATTTTGGGCCTGGACCCTTCATCAGAAAAGGGGGAGGGGGAGAGGGTTCTGAAATAAACAGGGAGAGAGGAGGAGGCAGATCGATGATGGATAGAGGAGAAGATAGGTGGAGAGGAGACAGACAGGTTAAAGAGGCGGAGATCATGCCAGTAAAGGTGAGTTTAGGTGGGGAGGTATGGAGGGGATAGCTCAGTCTGGGGAGGATGGACGGGTCAAGGGGGCAGGATGAGGTTAGTAGGAAGGAAATGGAGGTGCGGCTTGAGGTGGGAGGAGGTGATAGGTGAGAGGAAGGACAGGTTAGGGAGGCGGGGACGAGCTAGGCTGATTTTGGGAATGTGGTTGGGGGGAGGGAAGATTTTGAAGCTTGTGAAATCCACATTGATACCATTGGGCTGCAGGGTTCCCAAGCGGAATATGAGTTGCTGTTCCTGTAACCTTCCGGTGGCATCATTGTGGCACTGAAGGAGGCCCAGGATAGACATGTCGTCCAAGGAATGTGAGGGGGAGTTAAAATGGTTCGCGACTGGGAGGTGCAGTTGTTTATTGCGACCTGAGCGTAGGTGTTCTGCAAAGCTGTCCCCAAGCCTCGGCTTGGTTTCCTCAACGTAGAGGAGGTCACAACAGGTACAGCGGATGCAGTATACCACCTTAGCAGATGTGCAGGTGAACATCTGCTTCATATGGAAAGTAATCTTGTGGCCTGGGATGGGGGTGGGGGAGGAGGTGTGGGGGCATGTGTAGCACTTCCTGCGGTTGCAGGGGAAAGTGCCAGGTGTGGTGGGGTTGGAGGGGACTGTGGAGCGGACAAGTGAGTCACGGAGAGAGTGGCCCCTCCGGAAGGCAGACAAGGGTAGGGAGGGAAAAGTTTTTTTAGTGGTTGGTTCGGATTGCAGATGGAAGAAGTGTCAGAGGTTGGTGGGGTGGTACGTGAGGCTGAGGGGGATTCTCTTTTGGTGGTTATTGTGGGGATGGGGTGTGTGGAATGAGTTGCGGCAAATGCGGGAGACACAGCCGAGGGTGTTCTCGACCACTGCGAGGGGGAAGTTGGGATCCGTGAAAAACAAGGACATCTGAGATGTATGGGAGTGGAATGCCTCATCCTGGGAGCAGATGTAGCGGAGCGATCCAGCCCAGCTCGCCCCCCGCCTCCCTAACCTGTCCTTCCTCTCACCTAGCCCCACCTCCCACCTTAAGCTGCACCCCCATTTCCTTCCTACTAACCTCATCCCACCCTCTTGACCTGTCCGTCCTCCCTAGACTGACCTATCCCATCCCTACCTCCCCACCGACACTCACCTCTGCTGGCTCCATCCCCACCTCTTTAACTTGTCTGTCTTCTCTCCACCTATCTTCTCCTCTTTTCCATCTTCGATCTGCCTCCCCCCGCTCCCTATTTATTTCAGAACCCTCTCCCCCTCCTACTTTTCTGATGAAGGGTCTAGGCCCGAAATGTCAGCTTTTGTGCTCCTGAGATACTGCTTGACCTGCTGTGTTCATCCAGCTCCACACTTTGTTATCTTGGATTCTCCAGCATCTGCAGTTCCCATTATCTCAGGTAGTTGAACAGTTGTCATTTGTAGATGATATTTTCTTAACAATCACTCACTGAGTAATAAAATAGTGTCACTTGCCCTGGTATCAAACTTGAAACTTGTGAGATGACCACTGACATAAATAGCAGCTTTCCAAATGTAAGGTCTGGATAAAGCATTGCCCATGGGATTACTTCAAGATTTCTCTTCTGTTGTACCTTTTCATGTGGGTAGCAATTCAATTTCTTTTCTGAAGCTGTATATTTACTGCCCATTTTCTGAATGTGACGAATTGTGTGGCTGATAAAGCTTTTCATGTTTAATGGCTGGACACAGCGTTGGCTTCTGTGATGCTTTTGCTCTTCAGTAACGACAGAGCATTTTAGTGTGTGGTGCCTGTCTGATCATTGCATTGGTTTCTCGTGCATTGCTTCTGGTTTGTTTGTAATTTAGGAATTGAATAGGCTCCTTTACTCTGCATTTCTAATAAATGGTTCCCTCTTTAATCATGGTTTTCACAGAATGTGCCCGGCTTCTTGTGGTTTACATAAATGATTCCAACCTTGTTATGGTGCCTATAAAGGATCTCCCGCCTTTCTGGC
The DNA here is from genome assembly GCF_030684315.1 of Stegostoma tigrinum. Taxonomy (NCBI): domain Eukaryota; kingdom Metazoa; phylum Chordata; class Chondrichthyes; order Orectolobiformes; family Stegostomatidae; genus Stegostoma; species Stegostoma tigrinum. The sequence continues at coordinate 76,412,000 of NC_081363.1, read as the reverse complement.
AGCCTGACTAAAGTCTTCCTTTCTTTCTCCATCTAAGTTTAAGCTTTTAATTTGATCAATATTATTACTTTAATTACTGCCTTTCCAATGTATCTAAGCCTGCAACCTCTGACTAATCACTCTTTTGTCATCATTTACTTCGAAGTTTGCAGCCTTGCCTCGTGGCGCCCACTTGCCGTGGTGGAATTTCTCAATATCTTTCAGTTATTCTGGCCATACAGGGGCAAACTTGGTGTATTGTGTATTATGATAACTCATTTCAAAGCTAAGCAAATGCTAATACCAAAAGCATCATTTTACAATATCACGTCCATGTTACACTGGGAACACAAGGCATTAAAAAACACAAGACAGCTAGGAGGCCAATCACTGTCCTGGCCAATAGAAGAATTAGGATATTCACACATGAGGCATTTACATGCAATGCCAAAGGGGAGTCATCCTCAGCACGGCTGATCAAGGAAGGCACATGTGAATAACCTTGCTCAGCCACCAATGAACGGTCCCCAGCACCACATTTTTACAATGGATGTCCAGTCCCTATACACCTGCATTCCCCATGCAGATGTCCTAAAGGCCCTCCACTTTTTCCTGTCCCTCAGGCCTGACCAGTCCCCCTCCACTAACACCCTCATCCACTTAGCCAAACTCGACCTCACCCTCAACAGCTTCTCTTTCTATTCCGCCCACTTCCTACAGACAAAGGGGGTGGCCATGGGTACCCGCATGGGCCCAAGCTATGCCTGCCTCTTTGTAGGTTACGTGGGACAATCCGTCTTCCGTACTTACACTGGCCCTAAATCCCACCTCTTCCTCTGTTATATTAATAACTGTATCAGTGCCGCCTTGTGCTCCTATGAGGAGCTCCAACAGTTCATCCATTTCACCAAAGCTTTCCACCACAACCTTAAGTTCACCTGGACCATCTCTAACATGACTCTCACCTTCCTGGACCTGTCTGCCTCCATCTTGGGCAACCACCTAGAAACTGATATCCATTTCAAGCCCACCGACTCCCGCAGCTACCTAGAATACACCTCCTCCCACCCATCTTCCCACAAAAATGCCACCCCCATTCCCAGTTCCTTCACCTCCACAGCATCTGCTCCCAAGATGAGGCATTCCACTCCCATACATCTCAGATATCCTCGTTTTTCAAGGACCGCAACAACCCCCCCGCAGTGGTCGAGAACGTCCTTGACCGTGTCTCCCGCATTTCCTGCAACTCATAACCTGCCCCCCAGTAACAACCAAAAACGTATCCCCCTCGTCCTCATGTACCACCCCACCAACCTCCGAATCCAACGCATCATCATCCGACACTTATGCCATCTGCAATCCAATACCACCACCAAAGACATTTTTCCGTCCCCACCCTTGTCTGCTTTCCGGAGGGACCACTCTCTCCGTAGCTCCCTTGACTACTCCACACTCCCCTCCAGCTCCACCACACCCAGCACTTTCCCCTGCAACCACAGGAAGTGCTACACCTGCCCCCACACTTCCTCCCCCACCCCGATCCGAGGCTAACATGGTATACTGTATCTGCTGTTCCCGTTGTAGCCTCCTTTATATCGGGGAAACCAAACCACTTTTCAGAACAACTATGCTCAGTCCGCAATAAACAAATGTGAACCATTTCAACTCCCCCTCCCATTCTTCAGACGATATGTCCATCCTGGGGCCTTCTGCAGTGCCACAACGATGCCACCCGAAGGTTGCAGGAACAGCAACTCATATTTCGCTTGGGAACCTTGCAGCCCAATGGTATCAATGTGGATTTCACAAGCTTCAAAATCTCCACTCTCTCTACCGCATCCCAAAACCAGCCCAGCTCGTCCCCGCCTCCCTAACCTTGTCTTCCTCTCACCTATCCCCTCCTTCCACCTCAAGCCGCACCCCCATTTCCTCCCTACTAACCTCATCCCACCCCCTAAACCAGTCCGTCCTCCCTGGACTGACCTATCTCCTCCCTACCTCCCCACCTAAACTCACCTTTACTGGCTCCATTCCTGCCTCTTTAACTTGTCTGTCTCTTCTCCACCTATCTTCTCCTCTATCCATCTTCGATCCGCTTCCCCTCTCTCCCTATTTATTTCAGAACCCCCTTCCCCTCCCCCTTTTCTGATGAAGGGTCTAGGCCTGAAACATCACAAAAGCTTTCCTGCTTCTCTGATGCTGCTGGGCCTGCTGTGTTCATCCAGCTCTACATCTTGTTATCTCGGATTCTCCAGCATTTGAAGTTCCTATTATCTCTGATACAATTTTCACACACAAGATGTTCTTCAAAAGACAGAGGAGAATGTAAGAGATACACAATGAGAGAGAAGGTGGAGAACTTAGTGATATCAGCAAAAGTTTTTTCAACCATCCTAGCCTATATTAAGTCATTACTGATCATGGTGATGTGTTGTCAGGACCACATTTGAAGAGTGTGAGGAAGATCAGACAACTGTGTGGTGATGTGGAGTGATAGCAACCAGCAGCAAGACAACCAAGTTATCAAATAAGTGCCACAACAAAAAGGTTTTGCAAACATTAGCATCCCATGTCCTGGAAGAGGCAAGATAGCATGCATTAACATTAAAATTCAACACAGAATCTACAACATGTCACCATTATGCATCTTGAAAGGCATGTGCCTCATCAAAAGAAGATCCATGGCTTAGGTACAAGAAATTGTCTCATAGTTTATAATGATCACTAGTTCTACATATTGGCAGAATCACACTGTTATGCCAATATGAAAGCTCATCTTGGCTTCCCAAAATCTCCTACTGATGGTCCAGCAGTGACAGGCTGAAGAGTCGTCACAAATCTCAGTATGAGCAAACTTCATGGGATTCAAAACACACTCACTGTGATGAAACTTGGCACACTGCTCCCAATTGATTCAGCTGCATTTGATTCAATTACATTTGAAGTCATTCTCAAAGCTTCCAATCACCTTGTACCATCAATATATGTGTGGTTAATAATGTGAAAAACTTGAATATCTTTTGAAATTTGCCTTTTGCTTGTTTGCACCTTATAGATGTGTATGTGTACCTGCTCTAACACTTTCCTTGCTGCCAGCGCTGTCTTGTTGTAACATCATGTTGATCCGATTGCGCCTGTTACAGATCTTCATGGTTTGCTGAATGGAATAGATTATATCTAAAACATGTAATTGTTGTTGTCCTGACACTGTAAGAGCATGCCTATATCTACCCACAACTAATGCATTAATAGTATTGCTCATTTTCTTAAGCAGATGATCCTTCTTGAAGGTTTTAATTGCTATAGAGCTGACGACTAATCTGATGAGTGACTCTAAGAATGCTTCCTCAGAAAAATCACACCCATGTGCTTTGCTGCAATATCTTAAATCAAGTCAGTCAATGGACACTTACAGCTGCTGTCTGGATGACGAGTTGGTGTCTGTTAATTCTGAAGTTAATTCTTAACTTGAGATGATCTTCAAGTACATTTCAGATCTTTTCTACATCATTCATGGAAAGACCAGATGTATCAATTCCACAAAGGCTCTCCTTGCCATGATTTTGACAGCTCTCTGTTGCAATTCTGCAAAGTTATCATTGGATGCCCAATCCAAAATTAAGGGTCTGCCTACCATTTCTCACTGGAAGATTTTGCTTTTTTGTTTCTAGGAAGAAGGCTGCAATATTTGCAGTTGTGCTGTGAGGAGCATGTGACTGCTGTTTGTTTTTTTAAAAATTGACATTGCAGGCATTTGTGTATTTTTAGAAGAGACAGGTTTTCGAACTTGAACTGTGTCTTCTGTCTGGTCAATGTCTATATACAGACTGATTCTCTGAATCCTTAGCAACTGATGATAGGTTACGTTGATAGACAAGGTTACAGAGACTCTGAGGTAGAGCAGAGTCCAACCATACCCATTTGAGATCCAGGCTGCTCTGCCCACAACTCCATATATCATCTTCATAGTGGATGGCGCTTATGGTACTCCTCATCATCAACCCTTTCAGACTCATATACACATTGAATAAAATGTTACAAAGAGCTATACGTATTGAGTACTGTTTAATGGAAGTGGATTCCATGCACCAAACCTTGTATTGCTAAGGATAAACTGTGTCTACTAAATAGCATAGGGAGCTGTGTATATTCAGCGCTATTATATTGAGAGAACTGTGTGCTCAACAATGTGTTACGCAGGCAGAGCTGTGTTTAATGAAGTGTATTGTACAGTGAGATGTGAGGAGTTGCATCATCTGTTGATGGATTGGAGATTTTGGACAAGTTTACTTGCTTGGTGAGAGTGGTTGTAAAACAGAAAATTAGAAATAAAGAAAGTAAAAATACTGTTTTTGGCAAAGGGTGGCATGATCTATTTGGGCTTGTTTTAACAGAACCTCCAGCAGCAGGTGGCAATGTTGATGGTGGGCGCTGAATAGAATGGGTGGAGCTATTCTATTGGGTACCAGGACCTCCAACAACAGCTGGTTACAGCGTGGGAAGGCACAAAGGCGGGCATACTTGGGCAGTCCTGTAAAAGAACTACCAGCAGCAGATGAGAGAAAGCACCAAGCAGGACAACCAGAGCAGTGGAATGGACCATCCCTGGAGTAAAGAGTATATTTGCAGGAACGAAGGAGAAGGAGGATCAGACAGATGATTTCCTCACCCACAGATGTAATTCCATATAAATTCCATATTAATAACCTTAATTTTTCTTCGTGCTTGTGAATGCTAGGGGAATTTTTTAAAAAAAACTTTGCTTCATGATCTTTGAGCCTTCTGTGTGTCTAAATCTGGTGTAGTTGGCAGGACTCCACAACACAGGCATCAAGTCACTGCAGATGAGTTTAAAGATGGTTGGTTGAGATTGGGTACATGATGAAGGGATTGAAGTAGTCAGTATCCATGTTGGAAGGTGAATCTGCTGTGCTATTGTTAGAAGCTTAGGCATTAGCAGAGGAAATTGGATCTTCGGGTTATACTCATGAAAGAGGCTCCCACATGGCTTCCTTGATGCTGCAGATGAAGGGAATGGTGCTCCTGGTTTGGTATTCTACTTGCTGAAGAGTGATCTGCTGAACAAATTCAGGCAGGCGGACCTGATGACCCAGCGAGTGAAGGCTGCATTGAGGTCACAGCCAGGGGCCTCATGTGAGTGGTATTCATGACGGAACATTTATGAGGAGAAGCCCATTCAAAGATACTAAGAAGAGGTACAGATGTTCAAAGAAATTTGTAATGGATCTTTGAGGTTCTGACAAGAGATACCTTCACCAAATTCACTCAGGCCATTCTTACATGGCTAAAAAGCCTTAGACTATAGCCAGATCTGCTTGGCTCACCTCTTATAAATGACTCAAAAGGTTTTGTTGAGCAAGTGATGACTTTTACTCAAAACCTTAGCATTTGCCCAGATTGCTGCTGATAGAAGACAATATGGCCAAAAATGTGGACCTGAACAATTTGAACTAATTTTATCTGATCTGTACCAGATCTGGAATCAAAACTGTGCATGTTCAGAGATCCATTCGGTCTCTGTTGCTCCAAGCTTGAAAGTAGCTGAGCGAGTTGTTTTCTGGAAACACTTCAAACTCTGCACCAATTAGAATGCGTCTGAGCCTGAGGCTTACCGTGAAGGTAGGACAGCAACTTAGCCTCTTTCCTGTTTGTAGGAGTCAAACCCTTCACATGAGATGCTGCTGGGCCTGCTGTGTTCATCCAGCCTCACATTTTATTATCAAAGAAATACAATTGAGTTTGGTCACGATTAAGCCTTCTCAATTCCATTTAGAGATCCCTACCTCTTACTGCTTTCAATGGCAACCCTTCATCTGTCGATCTGTTGATTGTAGATGGGATCTATGATGACAATGTAGTTAAAAAAAAGTCCAGGGTTATGGCAGCCATGCCCTCCCCTTGAGCTTGCTGTCCTGTGGCTATGTCAGACAATTGCTGACTCCCAAAAACCCTTGTCAGATGACCTTTTGTTAAAAACTTCCCAGTTGAGGAGCTGTGGCTTACACCATGCCCATGTCCCAAGTCATAGACAGCATTCCAGTCCTGATTCCCTGTGACATTTGTGCTAAGATTCACCAATAATCTTACAAGCGAGATCCAGACAACATGCAAATAGCTACAGCCAGCTGTGGTCTCTCCTTTGCCATCTAACTTGAGAAAGCGTTAGACACATGGTTTCTGACATGGACATCAAAAGATTATACCATTACTGGAATGTCCAATCTCTGCCCACACAATGCCAGCTGATGAGAGAGTCCAACCAGGGTCTAAACTATTGAGGATGTAGAGGAGGATCAGTGGAGAAATATATAGTCTTCTATCACTTTGTTCATGACAAAAACACAGAAGTGAAGCAACTCGTCCTTCCCAAAAACCTCAAGGTTCAAGTGTTTGTAGTAGCTTGTGATCAAGCAGGACTCCGCATGACAGCAAGTGTCTTCCCCAACCAGGGATCACTGTTCCTGGCACAGGATAGCTGCTAATATTGTTTGACTACAGTAAAAATAGAGAGGCATGTACTTTGGACAAAGCAAATAAGTGATTTCACCCAGCAGGGTATCCAAGAGACCACGAGAGGTCCTTGCAATGGATTTCAAGTCCTTGATCCCAGTCGGAATGGAACCAATCATGTTCCCTTACTCCCAGATACCTTCACCAAATTCACTCAGGCCATTCTTACATGGCTAAAAAGCCTTAGACTATAGCCAAATCTGCCTGGATCACCTCTTATAAATGACTCAAAAGGTTTTGTTGAGCAAGTGATGACTTTTACTCAAAACCTTAGCATTTGCCCAGATTGCTGCTGATAGAAGACAGTACGGCCATAAATGTGGACCTGAACGTTCTTGCCATGATGACACAAATCACCTGCTAAACACACAAGTAGGCATTGTGTGCTTGGTGGAGTTCCCAGGAAGGCAAGACTTAAGAGTCCTGATGAAGGGTCCCGACCCGAAACTTCGACTCTTCTGCTCACCTGATGCTGCTTGACCTGCTGTGTTCCTATACATCCCCACTGTATTGACTCTGCTTCCAGCATCTGCAGTTCTTGCCATTTCTGAAGTTCACAACGCAACCTCTAGCAGAGGGAGGCGAAGGTCATGGACGCACCAAGCAGACCAGCTGGAGCCATTGTACCAGGACCTCCAGCAGCAGGTGGCGATGGTGAGGGAGGGCTCGGAGCAGGATGAAAAGGCGTCTTTCAGAGAAGAAGGTTCCATGGGAAGCAGGTTCAGAGAGTCAAAAGTATTTTCTCAGCCCAATACAAACCACAGGCTTAATTTCATGGAAGCACTATGTCTTCATTGTTTAACCTTAATTTCACTTCATGTTTGTAATCTCTAAATGCAGTGGAATATAGGATCCCTGCTTCATGATTTTTGGGTCATCTATATATTCAAATCTCATGTTCTATTTCTTCAACATTCTATTCTATGAAGCTGACTTCATCACTGACTGCAGATGTTTAATAGCTTTGGTTCAAACCTCCCAGTTTCAGATCCAGATCAGACAAAAGTTCATTACTTCCAACTTATCCGTCCCATAAACAGATTAAGGATTCTGCAGAACTCACAGGGATTTTCACCAGGATCAATGTGGACAATCTTTACAGAAGACAAAAGTTAACTGTGTGTGTGGTGAGTGGCTGAGGGGGTCAGTTCACAGGCATGAGTTGGGTGTGCATGGTGCCAGGCTGCTGAGCAAGAGGGCAGTGTGGCACTTGGTGGGTAGTCAAGTCAGATTGGGTGGGGTGGGCTGGGTGGTTATTGGCAGAATCAGAAGGTTGAGGGGGTAGATACTGCGGTGCGGGGTGAGATTGTCCATCAGATTGGGTCTTAGGTTACTTGGTGATGGGACGTAGTTAAATCAGGCTGTGGGAGTAATAATGAGGTCAGGCTGAGGTCAGGTGGGGCCACAAGGTAGGTCAGGTTGTGTTAGGGGTCAATAAAGGGACAGTCTTGAGGACGTAAGGTAGTCAAGTCAGCTCAAGGGCAAAACATGGATGAACAGGATAGCTGGGGAGTTGGAGGTTCGTTGGGTTTGCCTTGGGGGAGGTAGTTGTGTTATAATGTTCTGTTAAGATTACCAATAGTGTACATTCGGTGTGGTGTGGTACATCAGGAGGATTGAAAGACCAGACCAAACCGTGGAGTTAGGAGAGTAGGTGGTTCAGGCTAGAGGGTTGACAGACCACACTAAAGATTGAGGTGAGTTTGAAGATTTTAATGTGGGTAGAGTCAAATGGTTGGGGAAGATGTATAACAGGGAGTTGGGGATGTGTTATATAGTTACCCAGTAGTTAGTGTAACAATTACTGGCTCACTATTGAAATCAGATTTGGAGAGCCCATCAAAGGGTGCAGGATAATGGCTGATCAGAAATGTAAATTTTCAAGGCAATTCCCAAATTATTACTACATCAGCATTTCTGAAAGATCTCAATGAGTGTCTTTGGGTTACATCTGCTTTCTGACTATCTGGAGACCAGGAAATCTGGGCCTTTTTTTTTAATTGAGGAAAATGAGAACTGGGGCCATTTGTCTTAATTTTGTGTTTGGTGCAGGTTCTCAACACACTTTGCCAATGTTACACTGCCATCTGCAGTCTACCTGCTTCCACTGGAATGCAATATTAGAGAAGGAATGTTGCTGACTGGATATCTCTCCTCCGATGAAACAATATACAGATGCTCTGTCTACCCTCTCTGGCCTTTTCAAAACAGAGCAGAGAATGGTTCCAGTGGTTGATATTTATCCCTCAGCCTGCAACACTGAAACTGTTCATTTGATTACTATGTTGTCACCTTTTTGTGACTATTTGCTTTATGCTGGTTAGCTGCTGAGCATTTAACATTACAATAATGGCTATAATTAGAAAGTACTTCATTGGCTTTAAAGTGCTTTGGAAGGTTGTGAAAAGTGTATATAAGAACACAAGATTTTCTTTTCTTGCTAGCACTGGACTTTTTGCTCTTAGGAATGTGGCTTAGCAGAATTTTTAGCAGAATGATTACTGTGTTAAAGCACCAGACTGGGCTGCCTACTATTCTTTCTGTAAGTCCCAACACTGGGGCTGACAGTAAAAAGCAATCCTTCATTCTCTGGCCTGCAAGGCCCTGGGACTGCATACTACCAGTGATGGCCATCTAGGAGGCTGCTGCTGGGAACGGCAAATAACATCCCATATGTCTGCCAGAGATTTACAAGTGTGTCAAGCTCAGAAAAGTGCTCAAATCATGGAAGGCTGGCCTCAACAGTTTGTGATGATGCTGTGGCTTTAAGAGGTTGTTTTGTTTTTTTGTTTGAAGAGATATTTTAAGACAGAGTTAATCAGCAATCTGCCAGAACCAATAGAGTAAACAGTTTGTGATGCCTTGGGTTTTTTTAATGTTGGAACGATAGAAGCATCCTGAAAGGTGGGGTGACACTCCCACAGATCCAGGATCTATAATTTAACTTTCAGCAGAAACTGCTGGGGTGTGAAAAACTGCCACATCTCTCTTTGCTACAGCTGAAAGCTGGAGTTCTGTCTCTCAGAATTGTCTTTTGATTTTTTTTCCTCCTGGATTGGAGAACTGCATGTGAGACAATCTGTGTTCTGAGTTTGCCTTTTGCCAAGAGGTGTGTTTGTGGGATGTTACTATATTGGAACAGTTAATTTGTAATAGTTACTGTGTCTAATGTTCTGTTAAGTTTTCCAATAGAGTTTAAGTTATTCCAATTCCTTCTTTGTTGTATTTTAACTACAGTGGATGAATAAAGCATGTTTTGCTTTAAATTGACTGATCAAATTGCATCTGGAATGAAACACCTTACATTTGCCTTTAAAGTAAGAGAAAGTTAGGGTCTGGATTACTAAAAATTTGGAGTGGTTTGGTATGGTCCATAACAAGTGTGATAATGTTGTAAATGCAGGAGTATGCCTCATGAAGAAATGAATGAGTGTAGTTCAAGGTTCTATTTTTATTCACTTGTCAGGCATGGGCATCTCCGGTTCGACCAGCAATTATAGCCTGCCCCTAGCTGCCCTTGAGAAAGTGATATCAGAGGTAATGGGAACTGCAGATGCTGGAGAATCCAAGATAATAAAGTGTGGAGCTGGATGAACCCAGCAGGCCAATTTGTGCTCCTAAGATGCTGCTGGGTTCATCCGGCTCCACACTTTGTTATCTTGAGAAAGTGATGGTGAGTTGTCTTCTTTAACCGCTGCAGTCCACATGCTAAGTATAATTACTCTGCTAGGATTTAGGGAAACATTCTTCAAGGAACTTCATCAAGTCCATCTGAGAACCATAGTAAGAAGTATTTTTGGTGTCCAAAGCCAAGCAGAGATTTTTGAAGAATTTGTGAAATATTGCAAAGTGAGTCTCAGAGTAAGAGTTGAGCCACTCAAGGTTCATTCCTAGGTCAAACACAAGAAAATTGTGGAGGAGCTCTTGTGAAGCAGTGGTACCATCCCCACCTCAGAGCCTGGAAGCCCAGGTTCAAGTCCCACCTGTCCTTGAGGTGTATCATAACACCTCTGAGCAGGATGATTTGTAAATATCTATAATAAGGTGGCCTTGTGGCACAATGGTAGTATCCCTACCTGTAAGTCAGTAAGCCTGGGTACAAGATTGACTTGCTCCAGAAGTGTGCAATAACATCTCTCTGAACAGGTTGCTTAGAAAATATTTAAGGAAACTGTGGTAATAAGTCCATAGGGTTTTCTTTGAAGTGGAAGGGATCTTGTTTTAGTTGATTGCCTAAGCATCAAAATTATGACTATATTGAATACCACATTTGAGAAAACTATTCTGAAGAAGGGTCTTGACCCGAAACGTCAACTTTCCTGCTCCTCTGATGCTGCTTGGCCTGCTGTGTTCATCCTGCTTCACACCATGTTATCTTCAATAAGATATTGCCTGGTTCTTGAGCTCATTCATGGTCTGTTAAATGCCTAGTCAGGCTAATGACCTGATTCTGATCCACATTCTCAGAGCACTGTTCTCGGTTTTGTCAGCACCCAGTACTTACCCATTTTCTGGTTGTGAAGAATGCAGCATGTCATAATGGTGTGGGACACTTTTTGGCATATACTGTGAGGGTCCCTTGGAGCAGCCTTGGCATTGAGACCTTACCTTAAGAAGGCCCACTGCCTCTTGCATCTTGGCTCTGCATCAGTCTGTGGGTTTTGTAAAAGCGCCATTTGCACTGTTTTGGGGGGGGGGTTACTCTTGTCTCAGCAACAATCCCAGGATACCTCAAGCGCATTGTAAGAGACCTGTGGGTTCTTCAATATGTATTCATAAAGGCAGCTCCCGGGATATCTGGCATAGACCTCCAAAATCTGGATTCTATGGTCACAGCTGCGCATTGGTGGAATATCAGCCTTTTGCAGTTGGTGATCTCTGCAGGTTAGCGATGGGATGTTCTCAAAGCCATGTGGGTGTAGCCTTTAGTGCTGTGCACCGATCCCACTGCCTGAGCTGCTTGACTCTCCTTTTCACGGGGACATTATAAAAGGTGAACTCCAACAGCTGCAGATGCTGGCAACCACCTTGGTAAATCAGGATCTTTCTCTTTCAGCTGCTGGCTCTCCCCCAAAGTCTGTGCAGTAGCTGTCGGATGTTCCTGGGCTTGAGGATCGTTGCTGTCATTTTCAATGCTGATGTCTAAAGGTTGACAAAGGTATCCTCCAAGTATGAGGTCCATCTTAAATGATTGGATCATTTGTGGAGATTGTTGGAGGTAGAACAGCATTTTAATGATGGTACTTCTGATCCCGCACATCAATCACAATGAAACAACATGTTATTTCCTCACATAGTGTGCCAAAGAAGCTTCACCTTTGCAGGCAGGCTAAAGTCATGTTTTGATAAGGAGCTCAGAGCTCCTTAAATTATGCAAATGTACGTTGCAGAGTCAATGTGCGATATTAGATTGCGGGGATTAAATACAGGCACTTCCTGTGACAATGTGGCAGCTACCAAAATGATGTCTTTCAGTGTAGGTGTGAAAAGTGATGCAGAAATTTACAGCTCTGACATGACTGGGGGCCACTTGATGCAAAGTGCCTACTGGTTATGATTGCTTGAGACCATAGTTTGTAATGTCTGTGCTGCCAAAAGAATGCTCCATCGGTAAAATCCGTTACAGTATCAATGGATGCATGGTTCATACAACTGGATTTGGCAGAGCCTCACATGAGAATGCCCATGATGAGAAGAAACTATAATCCACTCTGTTTACCCTGCAAGTGATAGCAGCCATTTTCTCTCTTTTTATCGGTAAGTCTTCATTTTCTTCCCCGATAAATATATGGGGGGAGCGTAAGTCAGAATGCAAGACCAACTGTTTATCTGTCTCTGAACCTTAACGGTGGTGAATGGGTGATACCTTATGATATCTTGAGTGTCAAGGTTTTACATTTGCTTTAGAATGGTTGATTGCTGTGTAGGTCTAGCGCAGTGATAGAATAATAGTTTGAGGGATTAATCTGCTGAGCTGCAGATTGAAGGACAAATGGATTTGCTACAGCCTGGCTGATCTCTGATTTTTTTTCTAAAGGAGAGAAAGAAACCATTTGTTTGCAGTACTGGAGCCAACTGTCCCTCCAGAGATTTGGTAGAACAGGTTGTTGCTAGAGATGATTGAAATGTCACTCAGACCATTTTAAATTGAACTGTCTTTGGCCTTTTCACCTGAAGGTGTTGGCGCAGTGTGATGATTCCTTTGGGTGTCAGTAGAGTTCTAGGCAGTGGCTAATTCTTGAGCTAAGATCTCACTGTAAAGACTGTCACAGATCAATGCAATCCTGCCCTCATTGGTCACCCTTTCTCACACTTCCCACTTCCAGTGGTCAATGAATAGGTGCAGTAATCTCCGTACATTAAGTCAGTCATGGTCAATTATTCTACCTAAGTGCAGTCAATACTAGGACATTTCTGGCTCACTGGGACACTATGTGGCTGCATGTACCCAACAGACTATTGTGTGGAAACAATGTACAATAGGTGCTAATCAATGACGGTGGAGAATTAGGGTTCTCTGCTGAACTCACATGACCTTGAGGCAACCCAACCTGCTCCAATAGGTTTGATGTGTAGTAAACAGGGAATCATCGCATACATTGCCATTTTTTTAGCTTTTTATTTATATATATTTTTTAAAATTCACAGCGTGAGACAGCAATTGCTCAGGTTTTGGTGCTCTCCACAAAGTTACCAATGATTCAGAAAACTTTGAAATGCCAAACCTTTACAGTCTTTCCAGGAACCTGGAACAGCTACTGTACATATTTTACATGCATAGTTTGTGCTAGCAATTTTGTGCTTTCAAATGGAGTGATAAGCTCATGGGAAGGTATTGTCACGAATGATACATTTCCCAATAGTAGTTCCAAAGACAGGTGTAGAGACTGGGAGTGTGGTTTCAAACGAATGGCTCAGTTAGGGTTTTTTTTGGTTTGCCCTGACACTTGACTGAGGTTTCCTCTTAGAATAAGGCATCTCAGCAAGTAACGAGGAAAGCTAACAGAATGTTATCATGTCTCATGTGGGGAATTGAATACAAAAGAAGGTTATGATTTCCACTATACAGGGCACTGATGGGACCATATCTGGAGTACCTGTGTACAATAACGAGCACCTTATTTGCATTGCATTGGTAAATGCATTGGAAATGGTTCGACCAAGGTTTACTAAACTAATAGCTGGAATGGGTGCGTTACGTATAAGAAAAGGCTGGACAGCCTGACCTTGTATCCACTGGAGTTTAGAAGAGGAAAAGGCAACTTGATCGAAGCATATAAGATCCTGAGGGGACTTGAAAGGGTGGATCTGAAAAGGATGGTTTCCTCTTGGATAAAATTCAAGAACAAATGATCACTGTTTAAAAATAAATGTCTGCAAATTTTAAATGGAGATGAGGCAACATTTCTCTCACCGAGGTTGTGAGACATTGGAACCAGCTTTCTGAAAAGGCAGTGGAAGTAGAAGTTTGCATATTTTGAAGGCAGGAGTGGATAGGTTCTTGGAAAGCAAAGGGGTGAAATGATATAAGGGGTAGACAGGAATGTGGATTTGTGGTTATGAACAGATCAGCCATGATTTTGTTCAATGGTGCGATGGGGGAGAAGGGCTGAATGGCCTACCTCCTGCTCCTTGTTTGTACGATTTTGTGAGGTTGTTCGCAGTGAAAACCATGATGCACTTGTGACTATCTTCCTATTTCCACACTTGGGAGAAGAGGAGACTGCTCAGTTCCTTCTGCTTCTTCCATTAGCATTGGTCTCAACTGTTTCTCTATGTTCATTTCCATAATACACTTTAAAAAAAATCCACCAAAGTAACAGTATTTTTTTCAAGAAAATTTCTAGAGACTCTGCATCCACAGCATTTTGGGGATAAATGTTTCGGATTTCAGTACGTATTTGGGGAAAAACAATCAACAGTTAAGAAGATGTAGTGTTCCAACTCAGAGCCTGAGTTTGATTCTGCACAAATTGATTTTCATTGATTTCAATTCTTGCCCTTAATTTTAGTCGGTGTAATTACTTTGAACTCTTTTATTTGAAAATAGAGCATTTTATCTTTTTCTTACTCTCTGGCTCTTTTGGGTATTCTGGGGCAAGAGGTTAAACTTCTTCCAGCTCTCTCCAGATGTTATTCCAAACTTGTAAGGCTGGTATACAATAATGTGTTGGAATGTTTTCACCTGGCTGGAAATCTTTGGTCTTTTCCCACAGCTTCTGGAATTCACTGGAGTGAAGGGGTGGCACAGAGGCTCAGTGATTAGCACTGATGCCTCACAGCACTAGGGACTCAATTTCGATTCCATTCGTGGGTATCTATATTGAGTTTGCACATCCCCCCTGTGCCTGCGTGGGTTTCCTCCAGGTGCTGTGCTTTCCTCTCATAGTCCAAAGAGGCGCAAGTTCGGTGGATCAGCCACGCTAAATTGTGTAGGTTAGGTGGGTTAACCATGGGAAATGCAGGATTAAGGGATAGGTAAGGGGGTGGGACTGGGTGAGATGCTCTTTGAAGGGTTGGTTTGGCCTCAATGGGCTGAGTGGTCTGTTTCCACACCTTAGGATTCTATGAAAATTGAGGATATAGTGCTTGACATTGCTATTAACATTCCAATACACGTTGTCACCAAACCACTTTCTGAGCCATTTAATTCACTCCCATCTGGACCTGTTCTGAACTCTAATGCTGTAGGCACTCAAATCCAACCTTATTTTCTACTTCAGACGGCAACAGCTTGTACTTTTATAGCACCATTCACAGACAAAAGAAAAATCTCAATATGATTCACATGAGTGCTTCAGACGAGATCTAACACCAAGTCACACTTGGGCTGACTTAAAAGATTAGGAGCTGACAACTTGATTACAAAGAAGTGGACTGAGGAACTGCATAATGAAGACAAAAGTAACACAGATTGCACCAATTAACCTTGATTTAAACTTGTGGTTGGATTTTCTTTGGATTTCCGATCTACTACCAAATAATCCAATCCTTTCCAAGGCTGTGGTTATCGCAGAACTCCATCTCAATGTTATAGCAGTTTGCTGCTTTTGACCAAAAACTCAGCACTTTTCATAAATTATTTTGTTACAGATACTATGATCTAAGATTCTTAAAAGTATATACATGTAAAGAGAACGCTTATTTTGTTTTCTTAGAATGTGCTAATAAAGTATTTTGATGATGGAACTATTTTTCCTGTCTCTGTTATTACAATGTCTATGCCCATTGCCATGTTAAAGGGCATGGATCAGGAAAGACAGAGAGATTCCCTGCATCAGTAAATGTAAAGCATATAGCATTCTCATGGTCATAATGCAGGGTCAGTGTTATCAACGTAAAAGGTGCTAAAAAATGTCGTGACAAATTATCTCTGAAACATACTGGGCTGCAACAAGGACCATAGGACAAACCTTTAACGAAATTTTAATTGAAATCGCTATCTATGTAATGAACTGTACAACCATTCTCTGCCCACGAAATGACACAATGAGCAAGATGAAGCAAAAAAATGCAACTTTTTCCCAGTTTTGTTATAAATATGTACATGCTTCAATTTATATATTTTTTACATGGTTTTCTACATATATACGAAAGTGGAGATTTTGCTACAATATAATTTTCAAGAACACAACCAATTATAAAACGTTCTCCTGGGGCTGTCAGTGAGACTTAAAGCAGTTAGCGCCCTCTGTTTTGGGAGGTGCTGCACTAGCATTGCTCATGTATTGGACATTAAAAAAGTTGCATCAACATACTGTTACAGTAATAGTCTTCTAACATGACTAAATTGTCAAAGGGCAATAGTGACTACTTTAATGGTATTGGCTGCTGGACAAATGTTGGATAGAATGATAAATCATCTTCTTTAAACATTAGAGATAAAGTCATGGAAATTGTCAAAAATATTGAGTTTATGTCAGAATTTATCATAGAGGCTAATGACATCAGACCAAAAATACATAAGGATATTGCTGACAGCTAACAGGGAGACCACTGGAAGACACAAAGACAAGGCAGCACGGTGGCACAGTGGTTAGCACTGCTGTCTCATGGCACTAGGGACCCAGGTTCAATCCCACCGTTGGCTGAGTGTTTGCATGGAGTTTGCACAATCTCCTGGGTCTGCGTGGGTTTCCTCCAGGTGCTCTGGTTTCCTCCCACAGTCCAAAGATGTGCAGGCTAGGTAGACTGGCCATGCTAAATTGCCCATTGTGTTCAGGGATGTGTAGGTTAGGTGCATTAGCAATGGGAATTACAAGGTTACAGGGATAGGGGATGGGTATGGGTGGGATTCTCCCAAGAGGGTTGGTCTGGGCTTGTTGGGCCAAATGGCCTGTTTCCATGCTGTTGGGATTCTATGAAGCCATACGTGTTTATGTGCCAAGTGCTTGGAAAGTAGAAGTATAAATGTTAGGTATAGGAGCACAGCAGGCCAAGAAGCAGGAAAGTTGATGTTTCTGTTCGGGACTCTTCTTCAGAAAAGGGACATTTCAGTCGGGACCCTTTTCTTGTGTTATCTCTGGCTCCAGCATCGGCAGTTCTTACTATCTCTTGAATCGTTAGGTGCTTGGTTTCTCACCAGGATGGATTTGATGGGCCTTGAAGGGGCTTTTTCTATGCTGTGGATCTTTGATCTCACATCTCGTGACTCTACTTAGAGGGGATAAAACCCCTGACCTCAATTGGAGGCACCACACATGCTAAAAGAACCATAGAATCCCTACAGTTAGGTGAAAAGTAGATTATTCAGGAAGTGGTGTAGTGAAAGGAATGATGGATAGTGTTTTGATTCCTATAAGTAAGAAAAGAGACAGAATACATCCAGGGAACTGGAGATATCTATTTAACTTAACAGTGGTATTAGGAAAGCTATTGGAATCTTTACCTTAAATGGAAACTGTCTAGAACTACAACAGAGCAATGAATGTGGATTTCAAAGGAATTCCATGCTGGACCAAGGATATTGCAGTCAGAGAAAGTGTAGTTTTGGGTAATGCAGTAGATCTTGTAAGGAACACAGTCTTATATTTAAGATGGAAATGTAGAGTTTTTATTTTCCTCAGAGTTTTCTGAGTCTGCTCCAGAGAATGGTGGAGACAGAGTCATTGAATTCTGTTGATGCAGAAGTAGACTGACTCGTCGAGAAACTAAAATGATCAAGCACAGGCGGGAATATTTGGGGGTGGGGCTTGCGTGATCTTATTGAAAGATGAAGCAGGTTCAAGTCGTGACAATGGTCTGCTCCTCCCAATTCTTATGTTCATATGCAATGTACTTGAGTTTTGAGAAGAATTATTTTGAAAAAGATTCAAAATATTATCTCTGTTTCTCACTCCACAAGTATTGCCAGGCCTGCTGAGTTTCCAGAATTCCATGTTTGTTTGCTTCTGATAAAGTGCTGCACAATGAGCTCATGACAGAAGTCACAGAACGAGGAGTCACCGGAAGAGACGAGCAGTATGGAGAGCAAAGTGGCTACGGTTCTGAAAACAAAAACTAAGGGATGAAAAGTAACTGGGGAAGGCAAGAAGTGATGGTCCACGGAACCTGGAGTTGGAACTAGAATTGTTCACCATTTTCTGGAATCGTAAGTATAATTACCGAATTTGAAAATTGTGTACATGTGTGGGGAAATGGGGGGCGGTGTACAGATGATAGAGGACAATTGAGATAAAATATAAGTGAACATTAATAAACTTGCATGAGCATGTAAACGGAAATGAACTACAATGCTGAAAACTGAGAGCTAATGCATTTTGATAAGGGCTATTCTTATTTTACAGATTCAATGTAATTTAATTTTAATTAATTTGTGTTATTTAATTTAATTGAAAGTGACTTAATTGGAATAGAAATTTGACAGGAAACAGGAAAATACCCTGCAGGTGATGAGGAAGAAGAAAGATCTTCCTTCAATTTGCCACAGTCAGAAAATTAAAATGTCTCAAAGATCTCAGAGGACAACAAAACACTTTGGAAGTGTAGTCAGATCTGATTATGTAAAATACAGCCACAACTGGTGCACAGTAAAGTCTTGAGATAAATACCCAATTAATCTGCTTTGGTGGTTAGTTGAGGAACCAAAATATTGGCCAGTAAACTTATTTTTCAAAAGTTGCTTTTTCTCTAAGATCACCAAATAAAATCCCAGAATGGCATGAAGTATTTATAAGTAACACAGCATTAAGATGTAGCAATGGAGTTAAGACATTTTGGCTGTAACTAATTGCAACACAATTGCAGCTCCTATGATAAAACCTGAGCTGAAGGCTAACTGATGCAATGGTCTGGCGTGATTTCTTTCCTCACCTCTGCAGCGAGTCAGCATCAAGTAAATGACCCGTTTCACTCTGAGCTGCATGCACGAGCTGCTCCTTTATAGCCATCAGAAGACACATTAAATGCCATTAACTATGCTGTGAGATGTTTCATGACTGATAAATAAATAACAGCAAAGACAGGCGGTTAAGTTGAAATATAAATCTGTCTGTGGAAGCTGCTATCAGCTGTGAATGAGAGGCAGGGAAGGAAGTGACTTCTACAGGACGCAATTCACATATCCCTGACACGTATTGCTCAACTGTGCAGAACACTGACTGGATACAAAACCGAACACATGAGCATTTCATCAAACCTTCGTCTTTCGATGCAGATGGCCAGAAACTACTTTCTGGTTTCACTGACAGCCAAAAATTCCATTTCTGCTCCATCATGCCTGGAACTAACCCGTTGTTCTGTTAAATAAAAAGAGATTTTTCAATGACATCTGCAGTAACTCAAAATTCATTCTGCACAGAAGAAAGATTACAATGTTCCAAAATGATCGTTTTGTCTGGTTGTACAGCACGACCCTTCACAATGGCTCCTTCATGTGGTGATTGCTGGGAGTGCAGGTACAAGCTCCTTCATTTTCTGCAGCAGGCAGCTCGGTGTCCGTCAGGAGGACTGCATGAGACCAGTAAGACGTTTTGCAGTCAATGACTTACCCTATAAAATAGGCATTTTTGAACACAATTAACAAATATAACATTTATTACCGGTGGGCATACCTATTAACTCGTCATATTATCAGTTTTTACATATTCAGTGTGGGCACATGTAATTTCATATTGTCCTTATTTCAAAAAACACACAGCAAGACAATCACAATTTTCCTCTTTGAAAATTGAAGTGTGTTTGCTTTATTATATACTTTAAACGAATACTGTTACTACTATAGTTAGATACCTGTCCTAAGTATCTTAGGACTGTGGCTGTCTACACATACACGGGCGGCCAATTATCTCTAAGTAAGGCTCTTTCACTTCTGATGAATTGTAACATTCTTTTATTTACATCTGTAAATCAGAGGATACTAAATACAACTCTTTAGTTTATTATCTACGATCTCTCTCTTTACATGCTGCTGCTAGTCTGATGTCTTCTCTCGACTTCTCTTACAGCTTCAGTTTCATGACTTCTATTACACTATGGTGCTTGAGGAGGTTACTTTTTTAAGTCTGTAATAAGGAAACTTTCTATTCATTTTAAAACTTTCTCCATCTCTCTGTTTTTCAATGTTTTGAAATGCCTGCATGTTTGTGTAAATCAGTAATTTCACATTCTGCAGCATTGAGTAAGCAACTGATACGAAGGATTGGTTGAATCATGTTAGTTGAGCAACAAGTGTTGGCTAGGAGTCGAGAAGAACATATTGCTCTTCAGTTAATGGCATGGGATTGTTTATGTAGGTCTCAAAAACACATGTCATCCATATTTCAGACCATTCACACATTTATTCGCACTGTGGTACAGTCTGGATTACTGCAATACAGACTGTACTGTGACCTGGAGTGAAGCTTGAACTTTTGACTTATCACAATTGGCGAAATGTCAG
Organism: Stegostoma tigrinum; assembly: GCF_030684315.1. Lineage (NCBI taxonomy): Eukaryota > Metazoa > Chordata > Chondrichthyes > Orectolobiformes > Stegostomatidae > Stegostoma > Stegostoma tigrinum. The sequence continues at coordinate 76,391,611 of NC_081363.1, read as the reverse complement.
CTGTGACCTGAGGGGCTAACCACAATATTAGTGAAGGCTGACTTAACTGTCCTATAATGTTACTAGCATCAAATCATAAAATACACTTAAGGTTGGAGCATTATTATAAGGCAAAATGAAGCAAGATGGGGAAACCTGTACAAAAGAACAGTACTATATGGTGTAGAGCTGGATACAAACAGCAGGCCAAAATTTCTGAAAAAGGCCCGAAATGTCAGCTTTCCTGCTCCTCTGATGCTGCTTGGCCTGCTGTGTTCATCCTTGTTATCTCAGATTCTCCAGCGTCTGCAGTTCTTACAATCTCCAAAGCACTGTACAATGATCTTCTCTATCCATAGATTTTAAAAGAGTTCTATTGTGCAGTGGCCCAGAAAGCAGCTGGCTCAAAACTATGATTGTACGTAACCAGCATAAGTAGGTATGTGCTTGGGAAGTCCAACCAGATATCACTTTCCATTGGATTCCATCAACCTGTTTTGGCTGTGGCAGGTTGTAATTTACTGGGAACAGTTAAGCTGTGATCTAGGGACTGACTGACTGACTGACTTGGGGTGCATAAGTCTGCTGCACCCTTCTGCAGTTATTCTTATTTATGGCACTGGGGCTGATTCGCAATTAATTTTGCCAGAAAAGGACTTATTTCTCTCATGGCACCTGTCTTTATTTCCAAGTACGTGTTTCATGGGCTGGAAAAACGTTCCTCTTCAAAATGAAAATTCATTCAAAATACACCTGTGTTTCACTTCTCTTTTTTGTCTCATTTTTGCACAAAATGAAATTACAGCGATGGCATCGCTGACAATACATGGAGAATCTGCGAACCCCATACAGAAACACAGGACGTAGGGAGGGATGTGGCTGACAGTGCAGCTACCTGAAACAGCAATTCTGGTGTTTCACAATTGGTGCAAGGTGTCTGCTCTGTGAATCTAGTGAATATTGCTGCAGCCTTATATCTGCCAGCCCTACCAGGCTGCCTGCCTATTTCTGCACCGGCTTCATAAAAAATGGAATTGAGTACTGGAGAAATAGTTGTGAAACAAACGCTTCGTTGCCACACAGCTCAGTAATGGACAATGGGCAGTGGAAAATCTCCTGGACAAATGTTACTTGAGGTGACTGCTCCATCTGGGGGGTCTCACCCTCACTCACCCACCATTGACCCTGCTTACTCGTTGACGCTCACTGACTGACTGAGCCTCCCTCATTCTTTGACTCACCTTCACGCATTGACCCTCCCTCCCTCACTCACTGTCGTTCAGTTAGCATCCCTCACTCACCATCACTCATTCACCTTCTCTCGCTCAGTCTCTCATTTAGTGACCTGCCGTCATACACTCATTCATTGACCTTCCATTACTCCCCCTTCATCACTTACCTTTACTCATTCAATCTCCCCCTCTCCCTCATTCGCTGACTCTCTTGTTCAGTCACCCTCCCTCACTCATTGATTCACCCAATCACCCTGACTCAGTCACTCTTCCATTTAGAAATGAAATGGGTTCCATGTTGTTGCAAATCAGGGGAAGGTTAGGTAGAACAAAAAGAAATGTTAGGGAGCGTTTAGAGTGCTGGACATTAATTACCAAAGATTTTAATGGCAAAGGCGAAGGGAGTGGTAATGGTATGAATGAAAAAATGAAGCATTAGCTCAGAGTAGACATTAAGAGCAGGATAAAAGTCAGCTGTCTGAAAGCAGGAACATTAGAACAAGTTCAGACTGGGACTTAGAGCCATAGAGTTGAACAGCACAGAAACAGACCTGTCGGTCCAACTCATCCATGCTGACCAGATATGCTAAATTAATCTAGTTCCATCTGCCAGCATTTGGCCCATATCCCTCTAAACCCTTCCTGCTCATATACCTATCCACATGCCTTTTAAATGTTGTAATTCTATCATGCTTCACCACTTCCTCTGGCAGCTCATTCCATGCACCACCCTCTGCATGAAAATGTTGCACCTTAGGTCCCATTTAAATCTCTCCCCTCTCACCTTAAACCTATGCCTTCTAGTTTTGGACTCCCCTACCCTAGGGAAAAGGCCTTGGCCATTCACTCCAGCCCCTCATGATTTTATAAACCTTTATAAGGTCACCCCTCAGTGCCCAACGCTCCAGGGAAAACAGCCCCAGCCTATGCAGCCCCTCCCTCATAGCTCAAACTCTCCAACCTCGGAAATATCCCTGTAAACCTTTTCTGAACCCTATATCACCATATCTTTCCTCTAGTCTTAGAGATAAAGTTCATGGTCTGAAGTTGTTGAACTCAATGTTGAGTCCTGAAGGCAGTAATATCTAAACAGAAAATGAAGCGGGAAACACTCAACATTTCATCAAAGCTGTGCCTCTGCTTGGAGGTCCCATGCATGCCAATTAGCATCTAATGCAGTGTTTTCTGCATGCAATGTGCAGAATAGAAGAATAGTCTTTAAACCAGCAGGAATCCAGGAGAGTGAGAAGTTTACAATAGACCATTCAGAACAACATGAGAGTTGGAATGCACGATTTGTGAATTATGTGGGAAACTGCAATGGTCAACATTGAAAATAAAGGTTCTGAATGTGGAAGCTGAGGGTGTCAGGGAGAGCATGTAACATTTCAAAATGCTCAGAGATCAAAGTTAGCAACGCACTTCCAACTGAACATTAAATAAATCTCGATAATATTATTAGGGGCAAGAAGGATTTTTTAACATAAAAGAGGCAAATTGTCAACTTCTGACAAATAAGTCATTTTGATCTTATTGTTTTGAAAGGTGAATTTATAAGGTTTGAGTTCAGAAAGTGAAACTAAAGTTGGAATTACACCTACGACTGACATATGGAGCAAGAACTGGGCTGTAGACACAACTGAAACATTCTTTGCAGAGATAAAGGAAGAGCATAAAAAACGCAGGTATTAAATATGTAAGCGTGGTAATATTTGAATTCGGCCAATCTTACTTGTCACGTGTACTTGGCTTATGTTTGAGTTAAGCTTTTATAGCTTTGCCACATGATATGAACAGCATGTGTGTTACTGTGGTCAAATTAGCTCTATCCAAAACTAAAGACAATGACTACAGCAGCAAAATTGTAGCACTTGCAAAGCATACGAGATTGGACACGCTGAATCGGCAATACTTCAACAAATCCAGGTTGTGGGTATAAAATATTTTTTTTGAACACAGGCAGTCAGAGAGAACTTGAAACAGGGGAGCAACCTTGGCACTCTCTCTCTCTCCCTCTCAGAAACCTTTAGCATCAACGTTTCAGAGCTAGAAGCCTGCATCTACAGCCTGTCTGCAGAAAAAGAAAATTCAAACAGTTGTAGCTAATCCAGGAAGAAACCCAGTACCAATATGTTGTGAGGTAAGCGAATTTGGCTGAAGACCAGCATTTTGGCATTTGGTGAATAATTTATATTTCCAAATTCAACTGTTTCTTGGCCAAAGTTTTATTTTAAGAAAACATTCTGCAGAACTTTATTTATTTTTTCAAGCTCGAAGTGGTTCTATATGTGTGCGTTTGTTTGTGTGTCTGTATCTGTGTTCTTGTTCAAGCGGGGTAATTAGGCAATTTTGCACTTTTTAAACCTTTTATTTATATTTCTTGCCATCTTTGCTTAAGTTTTTTTTTCTCCCGCAATAAAACAAATTCTTTGTTAGCGTAAAGAACCTGGCTGACTTGTTTTAGACCCTGAACCACATACTGTCTGATTTGGTGATATCACCTCCCTTTTTAAATTCAAGCTTTGTTACAGCCAAGCAGAGAGTGGGAAAGTAATGTATCCCTCCCAACTAAGTTCAGAGGGACATGAGTTAGAATGGATATGGGGAGCTGAGAAATTAAGGAGATTGCTGTAAAGTAGACAGTTCTCAATGAAAATTTCATGAGCGGACCAGAGGGAGGGATCCAGCTGGACTGACTGTACTTGAGATGGCTGAAAGGCTTTGTTGCACAAGGGACAGCTTCCTGCCCTAAGCAGGGAGTACAGTAGCGAAGGCAATGGAAGATAAGTTCAACATCATCCCAAGCATGAATTTAATAGATGTGGGAGCTTAAAGGGATGAAAGTTATTCCTTCAGTGAACACATTACTTAACATCACAGAGTTATAGGCCAGTGAACACACTGTGAGAAAACAGGATGGAGTCAAAGGGAGGGGAACATGATCTGAAAGGTCCACATACTTTAGTAGAGCTTGCATTCCTTAACACCTAAAAAGGAAAGCCTTCTTGTTAAGGTCTCAGATGCAATGAAGAATCCAATGAAAGTGGGGAGCAGGACCGCTTTGACGCAGAGTTATTTGGTGCTGCTGGGGAAAGAGAGAGAGAGAGAGAGAGATTGCGTGTTTACATGTGATGGTGCAGGGCACTGAGTGCAGATCTCGGGATGGCAGCCAGGACAGCTGTCAGAGGAATGTTGTATGTTTTGGAGATAACTGGGTGGATCATTAGAATCTAGGCGGTGTTTTCACAGAGTTTGAGGCAGCTGTTGAGGAAGGGCATGTGGCTGTGAACGTTAGCACAGCCTGGCCCAGTTCCACACTAACTAGCATCCATGCCAGTAATCAGGTACTTCTTTGTACAAAGGACACTGTTTACTTTGACCTACCCACTTTTTCCAGCTCAGCGGAAGAGGGCAACTCCATGAATCAGTGCACGCTTTATGTCAACAGTGCTATGAAACTCTTAAACTTACCACACTGCGAGTGAATTTTTCCAGCGAGGTTCTGCGACCCTGCTCATTTTCAGGCTTGAATGGGTGAAACGAGAACAAAGCAGAAAGAATAACAACCAGAAAATCATAATAACGTGCAGCAATGCGGGGAAAGTGATGTAAAAGATTTAGGGAGGGGAGCTCATTCAGCCTGATATATAGACAGCTCCAGGAACACCAACTGAAATGTTGATGTTGATTTCCTGACAAAAGCCCTGAAGGAAGCAACACAGAGCAGTAAGAGTGTCTAAAATAAAGAAATAGGATGTACCCTACCATAACAACAGAATATTTAATGAGTAAAATGAGCCTTCGTTTATATTTTCAATCACTAGCCAGTCATGTAGCAGAGATTTGTGGGTGGATGCTGGGATTTGCTGTGATGCTTGCCACAGTTAAATAGGTTCTTATCACTAGCTCTCAGGACTGACCCATGAATACTAACCAACTCGAGACTGGGTTTGGGGTTTGCGACCCATGGAAAATTTACCCTCACTTAGGAAGAAAACTAAAAGCACAAAAATAAACTGATTGCAGCATGTTATTACAAACTGCTGTTTTCTTTTTGTGATTCCTAATGGCCTAATTTGGGAGGCAGCTTGAAAAATTTCTGGGTTGTCATAATGTTCACCCCCACAGTGGCTGAAGATTTCGATAGTCAGGGGATGGTCATTGTTGTTTTTAGTGAAAAGGCAGTCAAGACTTGGATCTTCACTTTCTTTGACTTAAATCTTGATCCCTCTGGTCAGATACCACCAATGGGGTAATTTCCCCACTGAGCACACATAACTCTGCTGATGAAAATCCTCTGAAAACTCATATACACGCATAGAGCGCAGAAATGGATCTTTTCTTTCCAACCAGGCCACGCCAACAATAATTCCAAACGAAACTAGTCCCACCTGCATGCACTTGACCCATCTCCCTCTAAACGTTTCTCATTCCTGTACTACTCTAAATGTGTCTTAAACGTTGTAACTGTATCTACTTCCACTGCTTCCTCAGGAAGTTCATTCCACATGTGAACCACTTTGTGTAAAACAAAAATTGTCCCTCATGTCTCTTTTAAATCTTTCTCCTCTCATCTTAATAATATGTCCCCTCTGTCTTGAAATTCCCCACCCTGGGGAAAAGATGCCTGTCATTCACCTTTGATAAACCTCTCTAAAGTCACCCTTCAGCCTCCCATGCTCCGGTGAAAAAACAGTTGCAGCCTATCCAGCTTCTCCGTAGAACTCAAACCCTCCACTCCTGGTAACGTCCCGGTGAATCTCTTCTGAAGCTTCTCCAACTTAATAATATCCTTCTTATAATGGGATGACCAGAAATGGACACCATACTCTAGAAGAGACCTCACTAACGTTCTGTACAACCTCAACATGACTTCCTAATTCCTATACTCAAAGGTGTCAGCAATGAAGGCAAGCCTGCTAAACACTTTCTTAAGCACCCTATCTAAATGTGATGCAAATTTCAAAGAGTTATGTAATTGAACCCCCGGTCTGTCTGTTCTACAATACTCCCCAGGAGCGAGTCCTGTAAATTGGTCACAGTAATACAATTGGACAATGGTGGCTAGGAAGGTCCAATCCACCAGTTGCTATCTTCCTCAAATAATCTTGTTCCTGTTTCCCTCTCTTCTAAATTCTGCCAAAGTGCAGTTCCACAGAGCCTTGAGGTCTCAGCCAGCTCCTCTGATTTATATTTGGGCAATGGGTGTAGGCAGGCAATTTGATTATGAAGAGCAGCAAGAGTACAATTCAGCAATGTGTCATTCTCCTGATTTCCCAGACCCAGGGGCTCGATAGTTTATTGTGGTATCCTAATAGTGGCCCCAGCTGAGACAGGGATCAAATCTGAGGCCATCATCACACATTGACACAACTCATTTATCCAGTGAAATTAACATGTTTGGCTTGAAATCCAGTAATCACTAGTAAATATCAAGAACATTCCAAATGTTAGAGGATGCAAAATTCAGGGAGAATACCTTTTTCTTAGCTTGTAGAAGCTCCTGATATGCACTGGAACGCAGAAAGCGGGCGTAGCTGTCACTTTTCATCAATTTGTAGATGTGCTCCTGAAAGGTAAGATTAATGTTATTGAAGCTGCTTCCATCTCACTGCTGATCACATAACCATTTTCCAAGCATTGCTTGTCAACTGACGACGTAAACCAACACCTATTCAATGTTACCAGTGTGAGGTCGGGGGGTCTTCCAGTCCCATGGGTTCACTGACATCCTACCAACAGCTGCCCACCTAAATCAGGATAGAGGAGGCCACATACTAGTCCAGGTCTGAGTTACGCAGTCAAGGGGTTGGACGGCTGGATCGGAGCATTCCATTAGGCAGATGATCAAAATGCTATGAGGGCCCCCATGCCATCAGAAAACCCTGATTGCAATACATTGGCTCCATTAAAAGGGACATGGATCAGGTGCCAGTGGCAGGAATTGAGGAGGAACAGATCCATGAGTCTTTGCATAACTAGCTAAGCAGAGTTTCTGCTAGATTGATGTTCTCCCCATGTCACACTTACCAATGTAATTTACAGCTATGGACTTTAATTCAGTGCAACTACACTGTTTTTTTTAGCTAGTGAACAATTTAATTTATAAATAACTCAGATGCTTTATAAACATGGATAGGACAGCACAAGAACAGGCCCTTTGACCTATTCTAAACTAATCCCATTTCCCTGCACATGGTCTGTATCTCTCTATTCCCTGCCTGTTCATGCCTAAATGCCTCTTAAACGTTGCTATCATATATGCTTCCAACGCCTTCCCTGGCAGTGCATTCCAGGAATCTACAAACCTCTGCGCAAAAAAATTTGCCTCGCACATCTATAAACGTTCTTCCTCTCATGTTAAACCTACGCCCCTTAGTATTTGCCATTTCCATCCTACTCATGACTCTCATAATTACATATACTTCTGTCAAGCCACCCCTCATCATCCAATGTTCTAGCAAAAACAATCCAAGGTAGCCCAACCTTTTCTTGTAGCTAGTACACTCCAATCCAGGCAACATGCTGGTAACCTCTTCTGCACCCTCTTCAAAGCCTCCACATTCTTCCTATAGTGTGGCGACCAGAACTATGCACCGTATTCCAAATGTGGTCTGACACTAAAACCTTATACTGTTGTAGCATGACTTGCGAACTTTTATACTCAGTGCCTAACCGATTAAGGCAAACATACCGTGTGCCTTCTTTACCACCATGTCCATTTATGTTGCCACTTTCAGGGAGCTATGGATTTGCTCACCAAGATCCTTATGTATATCAATGCTCCTAAGGGTCTGCCACCTATGGCATACTTTCCACTTGCATTTGGCCTCCCAAAGTGCGTCACTTCATACTTATCCAGATTAAACTCCACCTGCCATTTCTTTGCCCAACTTTCCAACTGATCTAAATCCTGCTGCATCCTTAGGAATCCTTCCTCACTATCCACGACTCCACCAGTTTTCATGACGTCCACAAATGTACTAATCTGAACACTGACATTTTCAGTCAAATCATTTATATACCCAACAGACAACAGAGATATCAGCATTGATTCTTGCAGAATACCACTGGTCACAGACTTCCAGTCAGAAAACACTTCTCTACAATTACCCTCTGTCTTCTATGAACAAGTTAATTTTGTATGTGACTTGCCAACTCACCATGGAATCCATGTGATTTGTTCTTTGGTATCAGCCTACCATTAGACACCTTGTCAATTGTTTTCATGAAGTAGACAACATCCACTACCCTACCTTCATCAATCACCTTAATTACTTACTCAAAAAACTCAAATCAAGATTGTGAGACAAGACCTCCCCTCATAAAACCATGGTGACTATTCTTAATAAGTCTACTCTTTTCCAAATGCAAATAAAACCTCTCCATAAGAATTTTCTCTAATAATTTCCCTACCACTGATGTAAGGGTCATGCAAGGAGTCATGGAGATACACAGCATGGAAACAGACCCTTCAGTCCAGTTTGTCCATCCTGTCCAGATTCCTAAATTAAACGAGTTTCATTTGCCAGTATTGGCCCATATCCCTCTAATGCTTCCTATTCATATACCCATCCAGATGTCTTTTAGGTATTGTAATTGTATCAGCCTCCACAACTTCTTCTGGCAGCTCATTCCATACACACACCATCCTCTGCAATGAAAAAGTTACCTCTTCAGTGCCTTTTTCATCTTTTCCCTCTCACCTTAAACCTATTCCCTCTAGTTTTGGAGCCCAGTCTATTTTAAATAGACTTACATTGGAATGAAAAGAACATTTAGAAAAACAAAGTATCAAAGAATAGTCAGCATGGATTTTGAAAATTAATATTGTGTGTGGCCCAACTTATTGAGTGGAGGGTTATAGAGAGAGCTGACAGTAGTGATGTTGTAGACAAATTTGCTTAAGTTTTCCAGTAAGAAAATATGTGGGATTATGCCAACTCTTCACACATTCCTATAAATTCAGAGCCAGTGGTACAAATACATAAAGTCTTAGAACATTAACAAACCATCCATTTCAACCTTTTCATTGCAATACCTTAAGACTGAATGCAATATTTATCTCATTCTTCTCACTTGATAGGATGGAGTAGCTTGTTAGGTCATTTCAGATGCTAACAAAGATTCAGCCTCTTTGCTGTTGGTCTGGAGTCACATGTTGGCCAGGCCATCAACACCGGTTAAATGATCACTGTTAACTTTTAAAATTGTGGATTCTTATTGAATTCTAATTTTGATTATCGGCTGCAATGGGATTCAAAACCGCATTCCTAGTCGATTAGTTCAGGGATGTTGATTTCTATTCCAGTGACATTACCACGGCCTTGTTTGACAAACTTATCACAGTTTTCATAGAAACACAGGATTGCTACAGTGTGGAAGCCACCATTTTGCCCATTGAGTCTACACCAACCGTCTGAAGACCATCCCATCCAGACCCCACCTATCCCTGTAACCCTGCACTTCCCATGGAAAATCTGCCTAGCTGGACACTACGGAGCAACTTGATTTGGCCAATCCACCTAACCTGCACTTCTTTGGACTGCGAGAGGAACCCGGAACACCCAGAAGGAAATTCATGCAGTCAAAGGGAGAATGTGCAAACTCCACACAGACAGTTGCTCGAAATTGGAATTGAACCCAGATCCCAAACACTGTGAGGCAGCAGTGCTAACCAGTAAGCCAATATACCACCCATTTTGTGAGAATGCAACTTGTTGGATACGAAACAAAGGAAGTGGATGTGATGGGTTTTCAAAAGACAATTGATATGTGCCCACTCAAAATAAGGACTCGTGGAGTTGGTAGTGATATGTTAGTGTAAATCAAGGATTGGTTAAGGGACAGGAAGCAGACAGTCAGATAACTGAGGCATTTTCAAGTTGACAAGTGGACTGCCACAAGAATTGAGACTGGGGCCTCAGCCATTTACAATCTTTCTTGCTGGCTTAGTTAAGAGACGGGGAGTAATGTGCTAAATTTGCTGGCAATCCAAAGACAGGTAGGAAGGAGGGAAAAAAGAGGCTGCAAAGAAGGAGTGCAATGTACTTAAAGATGCTACAGGGTCAAGAGAATGGGTATTTTCATGTCCATACTTTATTAAATCTAATAACTAAGGGAGTTATTACTGGAGACCAACGGGCAGCACTCCAATCTGTGGCCATGCTCGGCCTCCAATTGGTATGGTTGGTTTGTAACCAGATGACTCCAATGACTCAGAAGTTGGGAAGTATTCTCTGCCAACTCCTTTGCTGCCAAATCAAAAACAAACCAGCTGCAGCGATTAAGTATTGAGAATTGAGGCTTCCCATGTCTATAATGCTTAAGGCAGACAAAGCGTATGTGTATACCTGTTTCCATAGCTAGATTCTCTGAAACAGGTCACGAGACACTATATTTTGCTCTGTTACTGTTTTGGTGAATTATATCTATTGGTAGAGTTTACAGCTGCTGTTCTATCACATTACCAACCCTCTTCACTTTCAGCATGCTCTATTATTATCGAGTCTAGAATCTAAAAATCGTCAAAACTGGTATAAGATTCTCTCCACCAAGTTTGTGAATTGTAGAAAGAATTCTCGGTGAACACATATAATACCGAGTCAAGTAATGCAAAAGGAGGACAAATTAATAATTAGAATCATAGGTCCACCCTAATACCCTCCCAGGAGAGAGGTGGAGAGGGGGAAGACATCATTTGGAAACTTTGAAAAGAGAAACTGAGGTTTATCTAACTCAATCCAGATTGGACATTTACTTTAGACTAATTAATGGGAAACCGGGAACAGTAAAAATGTAACAAGTGCTTTTACATCAAGTTACCATATACATACTTTGCCAGTATTGTAATTAACTACTTTCTACCTTTAACATCAAAGTCCTATTCAACAGTGCACGGTTCATAGTTTATGAAATTTCAGATTGGTCCTCAGTCTGAATTTAAAGAACTTTCTTGCAGCAACCTGAATGACCTGTTGCAGTGAAGGTTCTGGTTAAGGACGAGATCACAGCTATCGTGAATGTTTGCTGGAGCGGAGGGAATGATTTGATCACAGAGGTGAGTTATTCACAGGTAACTTGTTTGGACCTGGAAGAAATATGGAGTTGTCCTTTCTCAATTTGTACCTGCTGGGTTTCCAGGGGCTTTCGACACCCAAGGATCATAGAATGGTAGAGCACAGAGAGAGGCCATATGGATCATAGTGCATGGACAGGGTCTCTGAACGAGCGATTTACCTGGTGCTACCTCCCTGTCCTTTCTCCCATAGCCCTGCACAATTTTCCTTTTCAGATAATGATTCGATTCCCTTTCAAAGATCTTGATTGAATCTGCTTCCACCACATTCTCAGAAAGCACATTTGAGATTCCAAGCACTCACTGCATGGGAAAAGAACATATTTTCCTCTTTTTGCCATTGTTTCTATTGCCAATTAGCTTCAACTTGTGATCTCTGAATGTCTCTCCTTCAACTGATGGAATATTTTCTCCCTACCTGCTATGTCAAACCTTTCATGATTTTAAATACCTCTCTTGAATCTGCTCCCACCCTCCTATTCTCCAATGAGCATGTTCAACGTGTCCAGTTTATCTTTCTAGCCATCATTTCGCATCCCTGGGACCATCTCCTGATTGTTTTCTGCATCCTCTCCAAAGCCTCCATATCCTCCCCCATGCATGATGCCTAGAATGAGGCACAATCCTCCAACGAAAGCCAATTTGGGTTTTATGTGGGCTGAATATAACTTCTTTGCTTCAGTACTCTATGTCCCGACAGATAAAACCAAGGATGTCATGTGCCTTATTAACAACCCTTTCAACCTGTCCAGCATCTGTAAATGGTTTACACACATATACTCCAAATATACTCCATGAGTACACCCACAAATGGGTGTACTCCTACACCCCATTTTGAATTGCACCCTTTATTAACTCCTTGTGTTCATCCAACTACATGAATCACATCACATTTCTTTGCGCTGGCTAGTATCTGTCACCTGTCATCCATCTCACCATCTATATCTGTTTGACTTTTTAGTATTTCCATCTGACCCCTGTCTCCATGGTTAAACCAACTCTATGGTCTCCCCATCACCCCCCAGCCCGGCCTCATCCCATGCCCAAACCTCTCTCTCATCCCCGCCTCCTTAGCCTGTCCATCTTCTCTCCCTTATTTGCTCTTCCCGCCTCACTGACCAATCCCCACCACTGCCTACCTGCGCTCATCTATCACCATCCCACCTACCTTCCCCAGCCCCACCCCTCCTCTTTCTATTTATTTCTGCGCTCTCTTCCCCCTCCCCCATTTCTGAAGAAGGGTCCAGACCTGAAAGGTCAGCTTTCTTGCCCCTCTGATGCTGCCTGGGCCTGCTGTGTTCATCGAGCTCCACACCATGTTATCTCTAACTCCAGCTTCAGCAGATCTTACTATCTCTATGGTCCCTAAGCTGCGCCACTCCTCCTCTTAGCACCCTGTTACTCTAAGTATGTTCCTCTAGAAAACTTTGGGATTCTTTTTCACGTCAGCTGCCAATCCTTTCTCACACATTTTCTTGGTTTGCCTTATTTTCTTGTACAATTCCCCTCTGAGCCTTTTTAATTGAAATTGGCCTTAATTGTGTCATCCACTTAAAATTGGTCATAAGCAAACTTTTTTTGTTTCATCTTAATTTATATCTCTCTTTTCATTTAAGGAACTATTTATATCTTGCCTTTCTCCTTTGTTGGAATACACCTAAACTACCTGATTACATTGTAACTTTGTTTTCTCTTTAAAGGCTGTTGATTCTTCAGTTATAGGAATACCCGCTAATCTTTGATTCTAATTGATCTGGGCAATGTCCATCAGTGAGGCTGGCACTACTTCATTTTATTGCTTCTCATTCTTTCCATAGCCAACATTTACCTTAGTATACCACAATCACTGTCCCTCAAATGTTCTCCTGCTGACACTTGATCCACTGAGATGACCTCATTCCCAGGAACCAGGTCCAACAGTGGCTCCTTTCTGTTTGGGCTAGAAACATAATAACGTAGGAAATTCTGAATACTATTTTAGAATTCTCACTCCCTCACTGCCCTTAACACTACATGATTAATTGCTATATGCACAGAATCATAGAATCTCTATGGTATGGAAGCAGGCCATTCAACCCATCAAGTCCACACCAACCCTCCAAAGATCACCCCACCCAGATTGACCCATCCCCAACCCTGTTACCCTACATTTTCCATGGCTAATCCACCAGCCTGGACACTATGGGCAATTTAGCATGCCCAGTACACATAAAGAGCACCCAGAGGAAAACCCACACAAACAAAAATCATGCAAACTCCACACAGACAGTTGCCTGAGGGAGGAAACAAACTTGGCTCCCTGGTGCTGTGAGTCAGCAGTGAGCCGCTGTGCTGCCTAGGTATTTAAAGTAAAATTCCCACATTTTAACCAACCTAACAATTTTCTGCAATTTCTTTACATGTTTGTTCCCAACATCTTTCCCACTATTTTAGTGGCATGTAGCCTACACTGAGTGATGTAACTACATTTTTTTTTGTTCAAAGCTCGAGCTAAATAGATCCTATCCTTGATCCCTCCAGGACATCCTCTCCCTCCAGCCCTGTAATGTTTCACTTATTGGTTACATGTATCTGGATTGTACAGTTCTAGTCTACTGGTCTAAGGAAGAAAACTCTTTTCACAGTGAAGGTTCCTATGAGGAGAGATTGAAGAGACTGGGTCTCTGTTGCTGGCGTTAAGTAGAATAAGAGGGCAATCTCATTGAAACTTACAAAAATTTTGACCAAATAGGCAAGGCAGATTCAGAAAGGGTGTTTCTGCTGTCTCTGTTCTAGAACCAAGGAACATAGTCTCAGAACAAGGGACAAACTATTTAGGATAATTTAGAAGATAGGAAGGAAATATTCACTCAGAAGGTGGTGAATCTTTGGAATTCTGTTCCCGGACGCTGTGCAATTCAGTTAATGAGGATGCTCCATATACTAATGAGATCAAGGAATATGGGGGATAGTGCAGGAAAATGGTATGGAGGTAGATAATCTAGAAGGTGGCTTAAGTGAATGGTCTATCTTTGCTCCTATCTTATGAGTGGGAGTCCAGGTTGATGGTGCTCGGTGCACCTGGAGCAAGAAATTCCTGCCACATTTCCTGAACCTTGCCCAGGACTATGTTCCCACCCTGTCCTGACTTTCTTTGTACCTGGTCTGTTATCGCTGGTCTCTCTGATTCCATTTACTTTGTGCTGATTCCGGGATCCTGACCAACATCATACTCCTCCCAGTTTGTTAAAAGTCAAAAGGATGCAGAAGTGGAGGTACATATCCTTGCTAGAGCTTCAAATTAAAACATGCTGGCCTCCTTTAAGCCAGTCATCTCTGCTATCTACCATTTGCTTTCATGAATAGCCCAGTTGTGCATGGATGTTGCATGTTGACTCTACTTGATTAATAGTTCAAGGAGTGGACTAAATGAGACATACTGTGAGCCTCCCTGCCCCTACTCTGCCCTGATCATCACACTCTTTGCACACTCTGTCATTGTAGGGCCCACGTCTATGTCCTGCCCAAGAGTGCCATCTCCAGCATCCCACTTTCTTTTCCATCCTGTTCCTAGGCATCTCTCACCCTGGCACCTCAATGCAGTGTGGCACGTCTCCAATGTTACGCCTCCCTTAACGACCTACACTTCAATAACCCATTCATGGGACATGGTCACAAATAGAACTCCGTTGATTTGTAATTAATGCCATGAAATCTGAAGCAGAAACTTGAACAGACCTGTGCATCTTCAAAGGTGTACCTTCCTGGATCCTTGACATTCTGACTGGTTATCTCATATGAATGGGAGTCCAGGTTGATGGCGCTCGGTGCGCCTGGAGCAAGAAATTCCTGCCACGTTTCTTGAACCTTGCCCGGGACTTCCACAAGTGGTTGTTTCTTCAGGTCCTCTGCCGCTAGCCAAAACCTGCAGAGGGAAGGGAAGGATTTAGGTTCTAACTGAGCTATGAAATAATAGCTTAAAACAATCTGTGAACCCAATCTTTAAATAGCTTTCAGGCAACGCCATTACTTAAACACAATAATGTGTGCCAAGATTCAAATCATCGATTAAACATTCGTTAATCATTGGCTATGCTATTTTGATACGGAATTTAGGTCTGTGAACAGTTAATGCAGAGCTGGCAATATTCTAACATATAGAGATAATAATAAATACTGCAGAGAGACTATTAAAAGGAATTTACTAAAGATTTAGCCATGAAACCTGTAAGAACCGAACGCAGAGTGTTTGCATCCCCACATTACTAGGATTTACATGAATACACCACAATCCTTCATAATCTGAGGATCAACCCTCTCTGGCTTTCTCTCACCCAAATATCACCTACAGCGTAAAGACTGTTCTTTTGCGGCAGAAAGCTTATTTGTCACCAAACTTGTGTCACTGGGAAGAACAAAACTGAAAGGTTTGCAAGCGGCGTCTGCATCAACAAGGTCATCTTATTGCTTTGGCGCAGGCAAGTTTGGGTTCTGGATTGCATCTGCGTCCTGCGCTGATCCATGCAGGTGGCAGCCGAGGTTAGACTGGGCCCAGAACGAAACCCAGCGGCATTGGCAGTGCCTGCGTCGGTAAGGTGGGCCTGAAGCAGGTGGCGGTGGAGTCAAGTTTGGGCTGGAGCGGTACCCAGTGGCATCAGTGGCATCTGCACTGATGAGTTGCAGGAAGGACTCTCAGTGGTGAGGGTGTCGACAGAGGAGAGGTGTTGTCAAAGATTGGCAACTTTCATTGCAGTGAGAGCGCAGTGATGGGGTCCCAATGTTAGGCCACCAGGCCCATGGTGGAGCACTTGACAAGCGGGATTGTAAAGTTGAACACTTCTTCTTTATCTCTTTATTTTTCTGCCTTTATGTTCTATGTTTGGGTTTTTTTGTGTTTTAAGATGGTGCCGAAGAATGGCGACACTATGCAATGCTTTTCACTGTATTTTATAACAAAATACATGTGACATAAAACAAATAAATAAGTCAAATGCTGAGCTTCCATATTCTCCCCCCTCTGTCTGGTTTATCTAATCTATCAGTATTACAATGTTCATTTCAACTCCAAATATTTTGTTCATTTTAGCTCCAACTTCACTTCTTTTTTCACTTGTTTTACATGTCTTTCTTCCTTCCCTCTATCCTTATACACTCTTCCTCCTGCCATCGCTTTCATAGTATGACTGTTCTTGTCCCCTCTATTGTCACCTGCCATTCCTCACTGTTCTCACGGGTGGGAGGAAAAGAGGTGATTTCAGCTTTGAAAGCACCCCCTGAAGTTAGCTTTCACTTCAATACCAGGAGTGCAACTAAAAATTTGAATGAAAATTATTTTGTGGTATCCCAAATTTTGCATGCAGAAACATTAAATTCAAGAGCAAAAATATAGTAACATTGCATTTACACAAGATATTGATAGCTGCAGTAGCCAAGACAATTCTCAATGTCCCATACTTAGATAATCTTTGATAGGATACCCAGGGAGCAGGTTGGCTGCAATGATGCTAAGACTGCCGGGTTATAGTTATGAGGATTGGGTTGAAAAACTGAACGACTGGAAATGAAACGGAGAAAGAGGTATGCGGTTCCTAAATAGGGGACCACAAAACTCTGAAATATTTCAAGAAAAGACAAAGGTGGACTGACAGCTTGCTCACAAAAGCAGCATCTCCATTTGTGCCATGTGTCAATTTTTTTTACTGCAAATACGTCATACATTAAAATAATGAGCTTATTCTTTTATTTCTCACACTTACATAATTCATGGATCTCATTTGCTGATGTATTGTCACTAAACTCCACATGCCACCAGAGATAATGGGAACTGCAGATGCTGGAGAATCCGAGATAATAAAGTGTGGAGCTGGATGAACACAGCAGGCCAAGCAGCATCTTAGGAAAAGAGTCTAGGCCCGAAACATCAGCTTTTGTGCTCCTGAGATGCTGCTTGGCCTGCTGTGTTCATCCAGCTCCACACTTTGTTATCTCCACATCCCACCATGTTTGTCCTTACCCTAATCATTACACTGCTGTACTGTCCCAGATTGTTTCTTTAGATTTTGAAATCTCCCGTCACCTCAACAGTCCCCTGAACTTTCAATTTCAAACCCTACGTGTAGCCCTAGTTGTGCAGATTTGACAGCATTTAATTGTTTTGTTAGTCGACTCATTAATGAATCAGCAAAGTATTAGCACATTGCCTGTAAACAATAAAGTAGCCAACAGGGAAGTAAAACAAAACAAAATAAAAGGCAACATTTCCTTCCCTGCTGAACTAAATTCCTACCTACCAAATTGTCAACTTAGCATTTTCTCACACTGGTGGTAGCAACAGTTTCTATTTACCTATTGATTTTATGATTTACCCCCGAGTTTTAATCACAAAATTAACTTCCTGCTGTATGAATCTATCACAGTTTGTAGAATGGCCTTTACTCCTCGGAGATTTTGAACTCTCTAAATGTCAATTTAACTGAATTATGGAATGCTTGGTGTACAGAAAAATCAGGAAAAAAATAATTACAAAGCACAACAGCTTTGGCACAAAGAATACAGGTCAAGGAAATGTTTTACAAATGTGTTTTTGAGGAAAAGTACATGTGACTCAATGCAACTAATATGGGTGAGAGTTTTTAAATCCTTTTGTGTGACCATCTAGTTACGACCAGGTGAGGAATCAGTTCCCCTCTTTACAACCTCCATTTTAGGTTGCAACAGACGTTCAAGCTCTTCTTAGTATGAGGCATTGACTCTCTCCAATATCTTTCAAAGAAGACATTAACCTGCAGCTCTATCTGACTGCTCAGGTGAATGTGAGAGATTACAGGCCCTGGTTCAAAGAAAACCAGGGGTGTTCTGTCTATTCTCATAGCCAGTATTAATCCTGTAATCATTGTGACAAAACAGATTATCTGGCCAATACATTTGCAGGAGTTTGGTGTGGGCAGTTGCTCCTAAATTATTGGCAGTTGCTCCTAAATTATAACAAAGCTGCACTTCAAAAATAATTTATTACTTATTAAATAAATTTGAGATATCTGGTGACGGCAAGAAGCGCCATATAAATGCTAGTCTATGTTTTGCTCTTGACTAATTGGATGTAAAAAGTAGTAGTTTTGTTCTGGTCACACTCCTGTCCAGAATTGTCCAAACCAGATAACTTCTATTTACCCACCATTACAGTCTCTGTCTTAAGGGACGCTCATTATTTGTATGAGTTCAGAAAGATTTGGCACATGTGGTTAAAAACCAAAGTTCAGAGGTGTGTGCGGGGAATTTAACCAACTAAAACAACACAGATCACTGGTACAGAGTGCAGAGCGGACAGACCAGCTCACTCTGTTACTCACCATGGGCATTGCTACCAGTATTCCTCTTTAGTTGTAAGAAACCACAGAGTCTGCTCGGTCAAGTGTAGGAGAAGAAAACCACTTTTATTCTAACTAGAAGTGTCTCTTGTGGTTAACAAAACATAGTTTATCACATGTTAGCATCTGGTTATAGTTAGCATTCACATGATACAGATTGTTACAGACAGAACTCAGTGTTAGGTCTCATTCTTCCAAGATACTCAGATATTCTGCCCACGTGATAGTTGTAGTGGGCGGTGCCTTTGGCACACCTTAGTGTTAACCCTTTTAGATCCAATACACACACAAAGAGCACTGGTGAACTCTGTCGTCTATGCCAAGTTATAGAGAATTTATCAACTGGTGCAGAGGTTTGTAGGGCTCCTTGAAGCTGAATGGAAAGAAGCTCAGTCCTTAATGGCAAATCTACTACAGCAGCATTCACTGATGACCATGTATGGATGTCAATCATTATCAGTGCCTTAGAATGCCACTTCCATGGAAAACATGCCTTGCACATCTCCTTTGAAGTTTTCTCCTCTCACCTTCAACCTAGTATTTGGCATTTTCCCTGGGAACATGACTCCGACTATCCACCCTTTTCACACCTTTCAGAATTTTATATAGTTCTATCAGGTCGCCCCTCAGCCTTTGACATTCTAGCAAAAACAATCCAAGTTTGTCCAACCTCTTTTTATAGCTAAAACACTGCAACATCCTGGTAAACCTCTTCTGAACCTTCTCCAAAGTCACTATATATCTTGTAGAGTGTGTACACAGTGTTCTAAATGTGACCTGATTAAAGTTTTAAACAGCTACTGCCAACCTTTAGACTTAGTGCCCTGACCAATGAAGTTGAGTATGTCATATACTTTCTTTATCATCTAATCCACTTTCAGTGGCACTTTCAGGGTGCTATGGACTGTGCACCAACTCCAAGATCCCTCTGCATATCGATGGTCTGAAGGGTCCTGCTATTTACAGTATACTTTCCTCTTACATTCGACTTCCCAAAATGCATCACCTCACACTTGTCTGAATTAAACTTCATCTGCTATTTCTCCGCCCAACTTTTCAACTGATCTATTTCCTACTCTATACTTTGACAACTTTCCTCACTACCCATAACTCCACACGCACAAATTCAAAGGATAACACCACTACTTCCATATTCTCCTCCAAATCACATAGCATTCTGCATCGCTTCTGGATTAAACTCCTGGAACTCTCTACATTTCAGGTGTGTGGCAGTACCAACACCATATCAACTGGAGTGGTTCAAGAAGAAGTTCCGGCACCATCGTCTTCAGGAAAACTAGAGATAAGCAATAAACGCTCAGCTTGTTAATGATACCCATATCTGGAGAAGTGAACAGTCTGAGACATTCTATATGTCCACCTATATCCACCCCTGCAAATGTTAAATGGTGATTGTTGAGATAAAGACACATAATTTCTGATCATTGTCCCTAAATAGTAGTGCCTTGGTGATCTTAGTCAAATGCATCTCATTCTCTTCAATAGGCTGCATCACACTTTGGCAAAATACTGCTCAACACTGAAATGTTGTTGAAAAGGATTCTTCTGAATGTGAACGCTGATGTGCCAGAAACAAATACTTTTTTCAGGTCTTAATAACTTGCACAATAATCCATAAATTTCAATGTGTTTCGAATTCTTTTTCACTCTCTTTACAATAAAAAATTGCAGCGGCAGGACAAAAATTTTAAAATTCAGTACAATAACCCTGAAAAAATGCTGGAAAAATTACTACTGTTTCCTACTGCAACCTACTTTGGACTAAATACATGCAAATGTTTCTGCAGAGGACAGAACCAGTAATAAACAAATTTTGTAAGTTATATTAGTCTATTAACAATCCCCAATTGACATTCAACCAGTCAGATAACTGATTTGAAGTGATAAGCTGAAGACGGATAGACAGCAAAAGGAGTTTGCTGGTAACAAGCGAAACTAATAGATAACAAAGTGTGGAGCTGGATGAACACAGCAGGCCAAGCAGCATCTCAGGAGCACAAAAGCTGACGTTTCAGGCCTAGACCCTTCATCCACTCCCGCTAAAATAGTTCATCCATTTCACCAACAGCTTCCACCCCAACCTCAAGTTCACCTGGCCCATCTCCAACACATCCCTCACCTTCCTGGACCCCTCAGTCTCCATCTCAGGTAACCAGCTAGAAACTGATGTCCATTTCAAGCCCACTGACTCCCACAGCTACCTAGAATACATCTCCTCCCACCCACCCACCCTCCTGCACAAATTCCAGCCCCTATTCCCAATTCCTCCGCCTCCGCCGCATCTGCTCCCAGGATGAGGCATTCCACTCCAGCTAAGATTCCAGCTCCACACTTTGTTATCTTGGATTCTCCAGCATCTGCAGTTCCCATTATCACTGAAACTAATAGATATTGACTTGGATTCTATGATTAGTGGCAAAGTGATAGTGCCCACCATTGACCTCAGAGACGGTTGCACGCAGAGCTCCAGCAATCTCTGTGCAGCTGACTGCAGCTTCTGCTGAAGTGATTTTGACTCTGACACCAAGTCAAATGGATCTCCAGGCATCCAGCAACGCAGAGTAAGCAGCCAGGTCCCATTGACAGATTCACACAGATAGCAAACGTGGAAACAAACAAAACGTGTTATCCCTCCATTTTAACCGATTTCATATGGAATTCATAATAATTAGAAGCTCAAATATTCCAGATATTAGCATGACAAAGGACATTCTTGTTAATTTGGTGATTTCTAAAGAATATGAGGACTCTTATAACACACCGTGCAGAGGCGTAGGGAAACTCTGACAGTACTGTTTAAGTTCCCGTGTGTGAGAAGCCAACTGGTGCTAGTTTTGCAGGAGCACGATGGCAATCGCTGACAGTTTCGCCATGAATACAACTGTAAAATCCTGCCCATAATGTTGCTGTCTAGATAGCCCTCGCAATGACCTCAGATTACATGCACTTACATTGTTCTGGCATCCAGTTCCACAGGTACAAAGGCCTTTTGTACAAAGTCCAGCTTTTATTCTAGAGCCTTCACAATGTGTGTAAAACAGTGCTACTGAGCTGCGAAAGAGCAAGCTGGAGTTGATCTTGTTTTTACCAGATGACTGCGCCTCAGCCTTTTTTTTAAGGAGGCACAGGATGACAGCGAGGCATGGCAATTCTGTCACTAAAGCCCACTGTGAAATCAGTTAGCTGAGTTGATACTGGAAATAAATTTGGGATTCTCAGTCTTCATGTCTGAATGCCGCACAGGATATTAGATAATTTGTCATTAAACTGTTTTTTTAAAAAATGTCACTCGTGGGATGTGGGCATTGCCGGCTGTACAGCATTTTTGTTGTTCAGTTGCCCTTGAGAAGGTGGTGGTGAACTGCCTCCTTGAATCGCTGCAGTCCACATGCTATAGGTTAACACACAGTGCCCTGAGGGAGGGAATTCCAGGATTTTGACCCAGTGACAATGAAGGAACAGCGATATATTTCCAAGTCAGGATGGTGAGTGGCTTGGAGGGGAACTTGCAACTCGTGGTGTGCCCATGTGTCTGCTGCCCTTGTCCTTCTAGATGGAAGAGGTCATGTGTTCAGAAGGTGCTGTCTGCTGAGTTGTGGTGAATCTCTGCAGTGCATCTTGTAGATAGTATATAAAAACCAAAAGAGCTGCGGATGCTGTAAATAAGGAACAAAAACAAAGTTTCTGGAAAAGCTCAGCAGGTCTGGCAGCATCTGTGAAGGAGAAAACAGAGTTAACGTTTCGGGTCTGTTTCACCAGACCCAAAATGTTAACTCTGTTTTCTTCTTCACAGATGCTGCCAGACCTGCTGAGCTTTTCCAGCAACTTTGCTTCTGTAGGTAGTACGCATTACTGCTACTGAGCATCAGTGGGAGAGAGAATGGATGCAGTGCTAATCTAGCAGGCTGCTTTCTCCTGGATGGTGTCAAGCTTCCTAAGTTTTATTGGGGCAGCACTTATCCAGGCAAGTGGGGAGTATATTGCCTGCTCAGAAATGTTAGCATACACCTAAGCAGGTGGGACTGGAGCCCTTGCCTCCTAGCTCAAAGATAAGGATACTACCAGTGTGCTACAAGTGCTCTAGCTTCAAGAGCTGCTTAACAGTAGTTACAACATTGAAACAGCAGTTTGACTCGACCAGTCTGCATTAGCGCTTATTTCCCACACTAATATACTTAGTCATATTGCCACAATCATTTATTTCTACTATCTAACCTCGAACCTAACTTATTCTGAAATGTTGATTTTGGCATAATTTCAATTACTACTTTTGGTGATGAATTCCACAGCCTAAAAGCCCCTGTATAGATGTTTTCTCCTATACTCTGTTGTGCATTTCTTGAATTTAATGTTACCTTGACATATCTATTAACTCATCAGTTTAATAGGGTACTTACATTTCTAATTTATTGCTTCTTTAATGCAGCAATGATCACCTTACCTCAAATTCTCAGAGCTGAACTCCGATTCTAGGAACTTTAGAAATTGTTCTCGACCCGCGGGGTCCTTTAGCACCTCATCGAAGGAGAACCCCCATCTCTTCACACGCTGCTGGTTGAGCTCTTTGCTTAAAACATGCAAGACAGGAGGAGTGATAATCTTTGATGTAATAGGAAGCAAGTGTCAATACATTGAGTGAATCTCTTTTGGGAAACAATGTCACTGAGGTCAGAACTTGGGATTTTTACAGCATTATGTCACATTTCCCCAGAATGGTCCAAAGCTATAACAACCAAAGATGTAACTCACACAGCCCCTATTTTCAGATAAAAGTGAACTGCATGGATCACCCTTAAGTCATCTGTAACTATCCTGGTTACAATTCAGCAACTCTGACATGCAACAACAATGCAAATATCCTTTGTATTAATCAGCACCTCTGGGAGTGTGCCAGTTGATCAAATATTCCAGATAATCAACAGGTTCACGTGATCAAAGTAAAAATGCACATTGACTAATGCATGGGGTATACATATCACTGTTATACTTTGTTTACAGCATAAATCACTTCAATAATAATGTAACTTTTGCCTCAAATAAAACTTACTGGTGGATAGCCTTCACACTCGACCTTCGCTGACTAATTGGGTATTGTGGGTATTGTGATAACTCAGTAAATTTCTGTTATTTATTTTCGCCAGTTTATTGAGAGTATTGATTCAAAAGTTGCTGGTTAAAACAATGTTTTCCATATAAAGTATGCACTCCATACAATGACAGCTCTCAGTGATTATGCTTTGAAAATTAATGAAGAAAAAAACCCGACAATTTAATGGGCTCACTGGCAGCTCACACCACAGACTGATCCTTGTTATACAGGATCTCGGCTGTGTTTCTATAGGCACAAGACAAACAGAGGACACGTGCCTTCCCCTGAATCCCCATTGCACCTTGATTCCTGCCTCCAAAGTTGCAGTGAGCTCCATGATCATATGAAAAGCAAATAAGCCATTGAAATATAGATAAGAGAGATAATGGGAACTGCAGATGCTGGAGAATTCCAAGATAATAAAATGTGAGGCTGGATGAACACAGCAGGCCAAGCAGCATCTCAGGAGCACAAAAGCTGACGTTTCAGAGATGAAGGGTCTAGGCCCGAAACGTCAGCTTTTGTGCTCCTGAGATGCTGCTTGGCCTGCTGTGTTCATCCAGCCTCACATTTTATTATCAAGCCATTGAAATATTTCTGGTGGTCTTGCTTCAGGGTAAACCAGGACAGCGCACCACTGCATTCCAATGAATGAGCCACCTAAAGGTTTGGATAAAGGGCTGATGAAGGACAATGGTGCCTCAGGCGATGTACCCTTCCCTCAGTGACAAGTTGACCATCAGCTGAAGCTGAAGTAAGCAGTGCTACCATAAAAAAATCACCACTTGTCTTGACACAACTAGAGGGCTGTTGGTACCAGGCTGTCAGGGCCACTAGCAGTGGGAAAATTCCAGGAAGAATGTCGAAACAAAAGATAATAAAACTCAAGATTGCTTTGTCCTGACAGGGCCCTAATTAGATCACAGCTGAAATATTGTGAACAGTTCTCAAACCTCCAGGGAATCTAAGGCAAAATGTACTGGCATTGGGAGAGAGAAGGTTCATTAGGTTGATCCCAAGTAAGGATGAACCGTTTTATGAGGAGATGTTGAGTGGATTGGGGCTGCGCCCCTTTGGAATTTAGAAGAATGAGAGGGAGCTTGATAGAATAGATGTGGAGCAATTGTTTCACCTTGCAGAAGAATCTTGGACCACAGGGCATAATGGGAGTGAAGGGTGACCCTGTTCGGAAAAAGGTAAAGAAGAATTCCTTCTCTCAGAAGGTAGTGAATCTGTGGAATCCTTTACCATGGAGGGCAGCAAGCGTGAGTCATTAAGGATAATCAAGGTTGAGGTAGACAGATTTTTAATAAGGAAAAGAGTCAAAGGTTATGGAGGAAAGAGGAAAATGGATTCAGGATGAAGAAGTCAGCCGTGATCTCATTGAAAAGTGAAGCAGACTTAATGGGCTGAGTGGTCTATTTCAGCTCCTTTGACTTTTGGTCTTATGATGCACCCTGTATCTGGTATTTCCAAACATAACAGCTCATCCACAATCATAACTCTTAGCCTTCTTATTACTGCTACTCCCAACTTCCCCTTGGATTAACACCCCATTAATTCCCACCCCTGATTGCCATTAACCACAGCCACTTTCAACCCCCTCTACCCTCAATCCTGAACTGCCCCATCTCAGTTTCACCAAAGGAAAAGCAAACCTGTCAGCACATTTCAGAAAGTGATGAAGACAAGTTAGTGACAATGGGGACCTGAAAATTATTTACGCATAAACTAAGGAAAAACAATGTAAATGCCAAGGATGTGACAGAATTCCTGAAATATGTAATATAGAACTTCCTAGTTCTTTGTATTTCCAGCCTAATAAGTAACAAAAATGTGGGAGTGGCGTAGGAAGGAGTGCACATTTCAAAGGGGAACATTTAGGAAATAGTGATCACAGTATCATTAGATTTAGAGTGGGTTATTAAACGGAGGAAAGAGCAATCAAAGGCAATGTTACAGAACTGTAAGGTATTACATTCTTCTCTGAGACATGAATGCAGCAAATTACACACATAGACAGATGAAGTAACAGTCTGAGTTCTTTATTTGAAAATGAGGCTATATATAGATAATGCTTACTGGGATCTCGATGTCGTAAATATGCTTACATTGGGGATGCTTCAACGTGTCAAGTAAAGAGACCAACACAAATTCTGCCGAGATACAGTGATTGACAATCATTTAACTTAGGTTTCCTTAAAGGTGCATGCACATCAGAGAACAGGCTTATTTACACTGGGCTTTAAAGGAATTAAAAACAAAGGCTGCCACAAAAAATGTCCCATGGGAGATTTTCAAGGAAGTATCAACTGGGAGCAGAAGAAAACCTCTTTCTTTGGGTGGGAAAAGAAAGGCCCCCCAAGCTAGAACTCCCGGAATGATGAAAGACATTGAGAACAAAATCAAGGATAAAATGAGGTCTCTAATAAATAACAGGTTGATATCACAATAAAACTTCAAGTTGAAAATAGAAGGAGGACACGGGAAGTGAAAAGGAGAGAAAGAGTGCCCATTCCACTTAATTAACTGTTTCTTTCAACAGCAAGTCCCAAACCTCCTCTCCTACCTGGCTTCCATGTCCCAGAATGTGCTGTCGTCACTGATCCATGGGTTGGGTGGATCTTGTGGTGTCAGCAAGGGATCATATTCCAGATACTGTTCTGCATAACTGACCAAACTGGGAAAAAACAATGCAACAATAAGTGCTAAGGAAAACTGCTGCATATGCTAGACATCGGAAACGAACACAGTGAGACCTGGAAATACTCATATCTGCCATATTCCGTCACGAGTGAAATACAGTTTATAGTTCACGTCATTGAAATTTCAATGGAACTGGGAGGCGTTAAAGTAGTAACTTTAAAGAAAATAAGTATAGATCCAGGGAAAGGAAGGTGGAAAGGACAACAGGGAAGGTCCATGTTAGTGTGGGAAAGCATGGCAAATGGATCAAGGAAGTAATGCAAATGGTCTATAAATGAAAGAGAGAAAAATTGGGTCTAGAAGAAATGTAAACAATGACAGCAGAAAGTTAAAGTGCTGCCATCCAAAAGAAAGTAGGACCAATGGCTATGATCTGTAACAGTTACATTTAATCTTCAGCTGTTTTGGAAGACTGCAAAATGCAGAATTGATAGGCGAAGTGCTGTTCCTCAAATTTCTTTTACACTGGAACAACCGAGGTCAGAGAGCGTGGGAATGGGCTGGACAATTAACATTAACACAATTAACTGCAAACTCACAGGTTTGAATAGGGGGAGTTGAAATCATGTACAACACTCACAATGCAAAGGCAGCCTGCCATATTTAAACCTGCCACTTTTTTTTCCTGTTTAAACACAGCATGTGGGATGAGTGCACCTCTTTGGAGAGACAAGATATTTCATTAACAGATTTAATTCAGGTTTTCAAAGTACGAAGTATGATTCATTGCTGCTCGTCAGGATTTCCAGGCCTTAGAAAACATAGCATGAAATGAAGGAAGTTTAATCCTGCATGTTGGTTGGGTTAAAGGATATGGGACAGCCCTCCGGAAACCCTCATGAGAGTCACTGGTGCCCTATCTACCGACTATGGGCTCTCACTCTACCATTCCCATTACATCCCCCTCCCCAAGCTTTTCTTATTCACTCTTGGGGATTGGGCATCATTGGCTGGCTCAGCATTTGCTACTTATCCTTAGTTGCCCCTGTAGAAGGTGGTGATGAGCTGCCTTCTTGAACTGCTGCAGTCCATGTGCTGTGGAATGGTTGTACGCAGATGGATAGTATAACTATAGCATGACCTCTACCGACTTGTGGTCTACTCCTCTAATTATGAAGGTCAGCATTCCATTCAGTGCTTTGACAACTTTCAGAATCTGTTTTAATGACCATTTTATGAATTTAATGGACAGTTTAATGGATTCACACCACCAAGTCTCTATTGACCTCCACTGTTCCCACTTTTTCACCATTTAGTCCTTTGTTTCATCCTTCTTTGATCCTTATGGATAACCTCACTTTAGCCCACAATCAAATCCATTCATCACAGTTTTGCTCACTCACTTAACCAATAAATATCCTGTGTAGTTTAGTACTTCCACCTACATTACTTACAACGCAATGAAGCTCATTCCACCATCAGAGTTTCAGGATCAATTTACCCTGGCCTCAATTTATGGCTTTATTTTCACATTCGCTTCGTTTACTGATTTGTGTGAGGCACAAATTAAAACATATCTAACCAATATGTGAGAGGACAATTTAAAGTCATTGTCACAAATACCATTGCAACAAAGCAAGTTTATAGCTCAGTGTTAGCGTTTTCACCTCTACACACACTCGCAGTGAGTGGAGACCAGATTTCCACCACTGGTAGCACCCAATGGGAGGAAACGTGGATCCATTATGGACAATCCTCCACTCATTTTATGGGAGCCATAAACCCTCATAACACAAAAGAAAATAAACACCCAATATTACGATGGCTATGGTCATGGGAGAATCCTGAGTAAACAATTACTTACTAGAACATTTTGCTCAGAAACAGGCCATTCAGCCCAAATGGTCTATGCTGGCATTTATGCTCCACATTAGGCCTCCTTCCACTTTGTTCCATTTAATTCATGTTATCCACAGTATCCTATTCTCTCTGTCCAGATGTGTTTATCCAGTTCGCCTGTAAATTCATTCCTATTATTCACCCCAGTCACTTCCTGCACTAACGCATTCATTGGATAATGTGGTTGTCCAAAAGTCCATATTGTATTTATTCATGACTATCATCTTTCTTGTTAGTGGTCATCCGATCTTCAGAGTCCATTTATTGGCTTTAAAAATAGAACAAATGGAACAGAACAGTACAGCAAAGTACAGGCCCTTTGGCCCACAATGTTGTGCCGGCCTATTATCCTACTCCAACGTTCAAACTACTTTGCCCACTCTACATTTACTATGATCCATGTGCCTATCAAAGAGTCGCTTAAATGTCCCGAATACCTTCATAACTTTAAAAACTTCTAGAAGGTTATCATTCTCTTCTCTATTATAAAGAAACCATCCCCACACTCTCAATTCCCTCCTGATTGTTATAACCCTCAATTCTGGCATCATCCTTGTCTAGGTTATTACAGAGTTTTGCTGAATGAAAAATTTACCTTTCAGCTACTTTGGACATTTTTAAGCAATGTCTGTCTAGCTGGATATTTAATAAGGTGATCTGGAAAGAGAAAGAAATAATATTTAAGACAGGCATAAAATTAAGTGAAGCTACATGCTAGTCCAGATAATGCATCCTAAGCACAGTACACCCTGGAATCTGTACATTGTATTCAGCATGTTTAAGAGTGCACTGCTGGTTTTGAGGAAGTGTCACTGGACTAGTAACTCAGAGACATAAGTCAACATTCTGAGGACTGAAGTTCAGACCCCTCTGGTGGGATTTAAATTAATTTAATTAATAAAACTAGAACTGAAAACTGGTCCCTATGGCAGGAGCCATAAAACAATACTTGCCTGTTGTAAAAAACGCACCTGGCTCACTAATGTCCTTTGGAGAAGGAAACCTGTCATCTGTAACTGGTTTGACCCACACATGAATCAAAATCCACAGTAATGTGGCCCTGTACATCAACTATTCTACAGCAGCTAGGGCTGGGCAATAGATGCTGCCTTTTTCAGTGAGGCCCAGACCCTGTCTAGGAATAAAAATAATTCAAATTGCTCGTAGCAAGCCACAATTCAGAATAGCTTATTGCAACCTAATAAAGCTGACCAGGGGCAGGCCACATATTCTCTGATACCAGTGCACTCAGATCTTGCCTCAAAGATTTATTTGTGGCCATTTGAAAGTTTGGCTCGCAGTTTACTAACAAAGGCTATTGATTTATTAAGTGTCCACATTTACAATGGAATATTACATAGAGAATAGAAGTTCCTTCCAATCCTATTTTACCTGCTTCTTCAGATCGTCTTTTGCAGGTTGCTTAGCTGTTGATGCAAGTGAATGTACAGGACTGTGTGTCTGTGAGTCTTCAGAAACCCCATACACCGACTGATTACAAAAGAAAAGTCAGTGTCAGTATCGCATTGATTGATCCCTGTTTCACTTTCAAGTTCTGCCATAGAACAAAAACCACATGGTCTAAGCCTGAAACGTCAGCTTTTGTGCTCCTGAGATGCTGCTGGGCCTGCTGTGTTCATCCAGCCTCACATTTTATTATCTTGGTCTAAACATGCAACTGGAAGCAAGTAACTTAAGGCAGCACCTCAAAAAGCTTGGGTCTTATCAATGCACTTGCAAAGTACGTTACTGCACATAATAATTCAACGTTAGTTGCACAATGCATATTAATGAAGAAACAAGATGATCTGTACACAATCACGGCTTTGAATAAAAATAGAAGTTGCTGGAAAAGCTCAGCAGGTCTGGCAGCATCTGTGCAGGAAAAATATCAATTAACGTTATGGATGTATTCACCCTTCCTCAGCTCTGAATGACTAGTTCCCCCTTATTAGCTTGAGGGAGGAATGCTGGCCAGGACCTCAGGAAGCACTTTGCACCCCAATGCATACTTGCATCACACCTTCTAAGGCCCACTGAAATAAGAAGTTGAGAATTAAGTATAACATTTCAGTTGAGCAGCCGCTGTAACAATCTAGCATTTGATACCACAAGGATTGCCAGCCTAGAGTCCACACTCAAAATCTAATATGAGGATGGAGGCCACATCTGAACAACTTTAAAAAGCCAGCATGCAATCCATAAACTAAATCCCTCCAGCAAAGACAGTTCTGAAGAAGAGTCTTATCGGACTGGAAACATTAACTTGGTTTCTTGCTCATGGAGTCATAAAGTACAAAAACAGACCCTTTGGTCCAACCAGTCCCAAATTCAAGCAGTTATGCCTGCCTGCTCCTGGCCCAAATCCCTCCAAACCTTTCCTATTCATGTACTTTTCCAAATGTCTTCTAAAAGTCGTAATTGTATCCAAATCCACCACTTCCTCAGGAAGTTCATTCCACACATGAACCACCCTTTGTGTATACAATTTGCCCCTCGTCTTTTTTAATTCTCTTTCCTCTCACTACAAAAAATATGCCCCCCAGTCTTGAAATTCCCCCATCCTAGGGAAAAGCCAACTACCATTGACTGTCTCCATATCCCTCATTATTTTATAAACTTCTCTAACTCACCACTCAACCTCCTACATTCCGGTGGAAAACATTCCCGCCTCTCCACAGATACTATCAGACCAGCTGAGACTCACCAACATTCTCCATTCTGCCAAGACAGTCTGGCAGGCAGAAATATTGTGGATGTAAAATGGGTGCCAATGTTGATGGCAATGCACCATGTCCTCTGAATGAATCTCCTCTTCTTTTATATAGCTCTTCTGCATGCTTAAACACATGTTTTCAAAAGGATTCAGTAGGTTTGCCAATTTGTTTCAAATTTAATTGTGCTCAATCTGACTACTTATTGCGAACCCAAGAACCATATGTTTCTGACATAAATCTTTTCATTTCCTCTCTGGACTTCTCGATATCAGCTGCACAAACATGGGCAAGACAGAGATTATTGTTTTTTTTTGCCTAATTGAAAGGCATTTCTATTTTAATATCAAATATTGATTGCTTTGCAATTAAAAATTCAAAGCTTTGGTGAAACAAACATGGGCAGGACAGAATACTTCTTTTCAATATCTTGGACCCCATTGACTCCAAACGCTAGCTCCAATGGTACAGTACAGCTCACAGATGGCAAAAACCCTCTGTAACTTAATCTAAGTTGTGAGACTTCATGCTCAAATTTAGATTGTGAGCTCCATTGCGCTACATACCAATAGAGTCATCATAGTCCGATTATCATCCATCATCATCAGACAGTAGGTACTTCTGATAGGCAAGTACTGGAGAACAATTAGCAGCAGACATCCCAACTATTTTTCTGTCTTAAGTCAATGGGATGCTAAAATATACTTTAACACTAGCACAAAATGGAGGTTGAGTGGTGGAGAACGTTACACATCTGGAGGCATGCATTTCTCAACTGAAGTTCTTTCATTCTTTTTAAAAATCAAACAAGGATGCCGCTGGAGTTGGTCGGTTTGAGCTATACAGAGGGGCTGAATAGGTTGGGGCTATTTTCCCTGGAGCATCGGAGGCTGACGGGTGACCTTATAAAGGTTCATAAAATCATGAGGGCCATGGATAAGGTGAATTGCCAAGGTCTTTTCCCCAGGATAGGGGCATTCAAAACTAGGGGCAAAGGGTTAAAGTGAGAGGGGAAAGATTTAAAAGGGACCTAAGGGGCAACTTTTTCACGCAGAGGGTGGTGCGTGTATGGAAAGTGTTGCCAGGGGAAGTGGTGAAGGCTGGTACAATTACAACATTTAAAAGTAATTTGGATGGGTACATGAATAGGTGGGGCAAATGGGACTAGATTAATTTAGATGGTTGATATGCATGAATAAGTTGGACCAAAAAATCTGTTTCCGTGCTGTACAATTCTCCGATTCTAAGTCTTTGGAGGAGAATTCACTCCATTATTTGATGGATTATTTACTTATGGTTGTTCCATTTACTTTTTAATTCTCAGAGAAATAAATTGTAGGCTGTTTTCATCAAGTTCCTTCACAATTTTTCATCATTGAGAGACAGCATGGACTTTAAGTAGAACTTAATCTGAAGATGCCACTACAGAAATTTGTTTCGACAAAGTTCCACAAAAGTTTGAACATTTCCTCTTGGAGTGAGTTACGGGAAGGTTGCTTGAACACACACCTTCTTCACTTTGTTCGGGTTTTTCATCCTACGACACTTCCTGATGTCCATTTCGGTGGTGTTCACACAGCCAGGCTGCAGAAAGGAGAATAAAAAGGGATTTTAAAAGAGAGACAGTGAGAATCTCAATGGGATTTTGGCCGTTCTGCTGTTCATTGCAGAGTTTACTTTCCAATTTTCATCTTCATCCGTCTTCCATCTTCTCTGTACCTGAGATATGACATCAGAGCCTGTAGTACTGACAACACACTGGTAGATGCCTCTAATCACACACAATGACAGCAGGCAACCTCAATGGAGTTTTCTTCAAATGGAGAATGGAATTGACAATGTTGGTCTGGATAACATTGGTCATTATGTTGAAAAATTCAGGTTTCAAGGGACAGAACTTAGAAGGAATTCATAGATAAAGCGGATCTTAAGGAACATTGTTGTGGTGGCTACCAAGAAAAGATACTTTGGCAGTGTAACTGGGTGTGAGGTACATTTAGATGGAGTCCTGCACAGAGGGAATGGTGAGGAAGCAGCAGATGAGATTATGGGCGCTTGGGTCAGAAGCAAATAGCAATGACACAATGAGTATCTGCCTTATCTAATCTTTACTGCTGTTCAGGACTTGCAGTAGCAATTAAATAAAGAAATTTTAACACTTGCAATGTGAATATGCATTCAGACAAAAGAACAATTTGTATTTATGAAGACTGTCATTGTAGGGAGTTCTTTACGGAGGTTAAGTTCTCTGTGTGAATTAATAAATGTTTCCCCTCTGTTTGTTGTTTCGTTAACTGATGATCCATTGATTACCATTTTCAGGTATGCCATGACTTTTACCTTAGTTTAGAAGATGCTTTCATTTTGAGTCACTTGAGCTATTAAAGGGACACAGATACACATTTTAAAAAGTAGTAATTTCAATAAAACATTAGAGAAATTATGGATTTAGTGTCACTTGCTCGGCAAATTAACGGTCACCAGGATCAGAGTGCAGCAAAAATGAGTATATGGTCAATATACAATTCCATTCCTTTGTCGAGGAGCCTCATCTGTCACCACTGCAAACCTGAAATTTTAAGTATGTGATTTTCTGGCCATTTTCATTAATTAATGGTAAAAATATTTCAAACGCTGAACATGGCTCTATTTTGTTACAAGCTCCTACAGCTGAGGTGCCCTGTTGGTTGCACTGTGCTAGACAATGGCCTCTGCAATTACATCAAACAGATAAAGGTTAATTATACTCACAACAGGTCGATGAACATCCCAAAATGCTCTTTCTTGGCTGTCCAGGATCTTACGTTCCGTCTTGTCCTTTTTCCTGTCAATTCTAAAAGAAGATGATATCAACTTCCAAAGGCACGTTGAATTTAAAAGTCAGGCATTTCTCCGGTGTGCTTAAACTATGCAATAACAACAACAGTTTCCGGAGCTGCAATAGCAAGTTTCATAAACACATTCCTCACTATTTGTGGTAATTAATGGCATAAAAATCACCCAAACCCAGAACACGTACAATGTAATCCATGTCTTTCTGACCTCTGCAAAGAATGAGCAGTTCCATGCTCTGTCAACATTTTTAACTTGCATCCACCTACTAAATTGGAGAAAATCTTTTCAAATTAACACTGCAGGGTGTTCAGGTCCAAAGCTGAAAGGTTTGCCTTAGGTCAGGATAATCAAGCCAGGGCTTGAATTTTGCTATTTGATTGGCTAATCATAAAAAAACTTAAGTAATAATTGAAGAAGCTACAATGTAATCCTGATGGGGGCTTTTGTGGCACAGCAACCCTCCCTCTGAACCAAGAGACTACAGTTCAGTTCCCACCTGCGTAAGAACATTTCAGAACAGTTTGCTGAGAAAGCCTCTAAAATCTCAATGGAGCATTAAAATCAGAGACTTTCCTGCCAAAATAAGATGGGCTAGCACACCTAAGTTTTGACTATATTTCAAGCACATTTAAGCCATTTTCTGTGAGTCCAACTTAATGAAATAGTGTTCCTCCCCTTAAACATCATCTGTCTGATTGTTTAAGCTAGCAGTGGACAGTGTAGAGTAAAAAGTAAAATACGAGCTTAGAAAGATCTGAGGAGAGGTTCTTTTGAGAATCCCAATGACATTGAAAGCTTGGGTGTTTTCATCGTTATGGAGCGTGGTTTCAATTTATCACCAATCAGAAATTATGCAGTATAGTGAGCTGGGGTGGAGAGTGTGGATGAGTGGTGTTGGCCAGAACAAGGGAAATGGCAGCTGAAAGTGACCCCCGTAACTTCACTAAAAAGGTTCATGCCGACTGGGAACATGCAAAGCATCACTGAAGAAAGAAATGACAAAAAAAAGGTGTAGAGCTGGCTGAACACAGCAGGCCAAGCAGCATCAGAGGAGCAGGAAAGCTGACGTTTTGGGTCGAGACCCTTCTTCAGAAATGTTGGGTGGAATTCACCCAGCATGTTTTGCAAGTAGGAAATAAGATATTTACATTGCGTGACAGATGTAATCACTCTGTTAGCCAATTTTCAATAACTAAATTTATGATAAGTTTCTGCAGTTATGTCAAAACAAAAATAAAGATATATGGATGCTGGAGATGAGAAAGAAAAACAGAAATAGCTGGAAAAAAAACTCAACAGATCTGGCAGCATCTGTGGAGAGAAAGCAGAGTTAATTTTTCAGGTCCAGTGACCCTTCTTCAGAATAGTTCAGTTATTTTCTGTTTTTGTTCCTGCAGGAAATAGCTGATAGTGTGTTAATATGATCGCAGTCATTGTGGTCACTTTCTCACTTTTTATAAACCACGGTGAGTGTAATTATATCATTATTTCTATCATACTCTCAATCCTTTTATGTATGAAATATTTTATGTGTGCCCTGGTGAAAATAATTTCCACTACTGCTTGCACATTTCAACTTTACGAAATGTATGTGAACCAAGATCTAATACACTACAAGTCCTGGGATCCAGGACTAAGCAAGTGTGCAGGGATTGCACAGTGGGAGTGGCATGTGAGACCTGAGAGAGGTGTGGTGCTGGGCTCTTGGGTCCTGATTGGCCAATGGGGGAAATTGAAGGAGTTCACAGTTATTAAGATAGGTTTGTCCATTTAATATTCTAATTAGACATATTGTTTCATTTGGTCCATTTTTAGATGCCCCTTGCGGCATGCAGCAATTTCAAAAATGATGGATAGACACTGTGCCATTCTTGTTCTTAGACATGAGCTAAGGTAGCACATAAGGCTTTCCTGGTAGCTTCCCTCTTTAAACAGTTAAACAACACAGAAACCCACCTGTACGGAAGAAAATCAAGCACATACCACTTTTATAGCAAACTGCCATCAGGAAAATTGTGGTACCCATAGTTCTCAAATTCTACTGAAAATACTGCCTTTCAAATGAGGTGGGAATACGTGTTTTTTAAGGTTTAGTATCTTCACAGACAGCTCTGATGAAGGGTCTAGGCCCGAAATGTCAGCTTTTCTGCTTCTGAGATGCTGCTTGGCCTGCTGCGTTCATCCAGCTTCACACTTTATTATCTTGCTTTAGGCTGCAATTAGTTTAGGAAGTGTTCCAAGAATGCCCCTACGACAGAATACGTGACGACAGAACGACACGATATGAGCAAGGCCATGTAAGAACAGCTTGCACGTACACATTCCTAATGGTTTCTTATTTTGAATATTCATAAGGTTATTAGATACATACTTCACTTGGGCCTCTGCTTGCATAAAGATGAACTCCCATTTTCTTGCAAATGCTCTCTGCAACCTCGCCAAATTTTCCTGCAGAATGAATAGTTTTGTGTTAAAACAGAAAACAAGTTTCTGCTCTAGTTTTAAAGGAATCATTGATATACGTTAGTGCAAGTACTGACTGGAATCCATGAGATAGTTTTCAAAATATTTGTGTGGCATTGCAATTGTCTACTGTCAATTATAAAATTAGTATACCTACGGCTTCATAATCTGCAAGTTCCAGTCTTGCTTTATTCTGCATTGTCCGCTTGCACAGGTAGATCGCTGTGACAGTGAAAAAGGATAAAATAATTAATTATGCTTTTAGGATACATGAATTTCTCCAGTTCCTAACATTTTAATTCATTGGCTGTTGCTTTCACCAGTGTCAACAATGAGAAAACATTCAGGGCCATCTTACACATTGCCATTTACTCAAAAAAAAAACTGCATTCAGTTTGCAGAAGACTACCAATTCTTAACAAACTGAATAAATCTCAAAAAATATTTGTGAACGTTCTTTGGCAATAAGTGTGTGACACTGTCATTTACCTGGTTTTCCCACAGAGGATCCTGCATCAGTTGATGAGCTTAGCTGTCATACAGCTCTTCAGCAGGAGTCCCCGTAAAGAGTAGGGGAATATCTAGACCGTGAGTAGCAAGATATATTGTTGCATGATAGGACAGAACAATGGACGGTGATTAGAGAACAAAAGAGCTTCTCTTAAAATTGGCTAACTAGACCTAACATTCAGAGGGTCATATTATTTTGACTATTTGTATATGATCTGTAAGAAACTTTAGTAATGAGGAGAGATTGAAGAAGTTGGGACTGATCTCCTTGGCGATAAAAAAGCTTACGTAAGATCTGATTGAAGCTTTCAAAATTATGAGCAGGTTGGACACAGTGGATAGGGAAATGCTCTTTTGCTCATTCAAGAAGAAAAATGAGAGGGCATAGATTTAAAGTGATGTGCAAACGAAGCAAGGGTGATGTGAGAGAAAAGCACGTTCACAGGGAGTAGTTAGGGTATGGAAACGAACTGCCTGAAAATGTGGTGCAAACAAGCTCAATCCATGCATTCAAGGGACATTGGATGATTATTTGGACAAAAATGGTTTACATGGATATCGGGAAAGGGAGATTAATAATGAAAACAGTGATGGGTTGAATGACCTTCTTCTGCACTGTAATGATTCTGTGGTTCTGAATTGGAATAGGTGGAAGGTTCCAAAGGGGATGTCCTAACAGATGTCACAAATAGTCAACATATGGAAATGCAACATTGTCTGAGTTTAAGTGGAATTGAGTCTGGTGAGTTGGCAGATAGATTCTGAGACGTTTCCACTTTGGCTATTCAAAGACAAACCAAAGAGCCTGGTAAAACTATAGACATGAATCAGCCCAGCAAAGTAATCAAAACTGCAAAAGAGAAATGAAATTTCAGCAATATTTTTCAGGAGATCTTTGAAGAAATTTTAAAGAGAAGAAATAGTCCATGAATCCTGAACTGCCTGCTGGCCAATTAGCCACCCCTATAAGGAACTCTAGACTGCTGACTGCAGCTTTGGTCTTTTAGACTCTATCCTGAGAGCAAGGTCATTGTTAAATTGGTATTCCACAGTAGTTCATTATGTTGCGAATCTCTTGATCCTTTTTCAATCTGTATGTTTTGCAAGTGGGCCACTGCTGTGAAATAACCCTTCCAGTACTCCAGTCCCCATGTCTCAGAATATGTGAAACAAACCCTCTTTCTGTACTAGTTTTACAACAGTGCTGTGGTCCTTACAAAGTCATACTTTGCAAACAGAGGAAGTATACCATCACGGACTAAAAAGGGGAAAAATAATGTCACAATTTGTCGTTAGGGAATTTATTTTAGAACTTGCAATCTGTCCATAACACACAGCACAAACTAATTTGGAAGTAGATAAGACAACCTCAGCTGATCAGTCAGGTAATGAATTTAGTGTATTCATCAACAGGCTTAAAGGGAAACGTTGAAATAGGGAAGGTCTGTAAATACTGATATCATGAAATTAGCGATGACATAGTCTGTTCCCAAATGGTTAAAACAAGAACACAAACAGAAAACGCTGGAAAAGCTCATCAGGCCTGGCAGCATCTTAGAAGGCAAAAAACAGAGTTCATGTTTCAGGTCTGGTGACCCTTCCTCAGAACTCAAAGGGTTAACATTAGGGATTGCATTAGGAGTTATCCAGTCTGATGATACCACACAGTCTTGACTGGAGAATTAGTTCAGCTCTAGATCCCAAAGGCATCAGATTTATCATTGCTGGTTCCTGATGGTCTTTGTAATTCTGCCTAACTGGCTTAGTTAGTCATGCAAAACACTGCAGTTTGTTGTTGCGATGAATGCCAAGGCCTTTCTTGTTGACAGTCACGATCTTCTATCACTGCACAACTAATCAGACAGATTGTTAAACCTACTACTGAAAGGAGTATTACCTCACTTTCATGGTTATGGATGTGCACAACCGTCCATTGAAAGGGTGCATGTGGTGTTCACAGGCCTTTACAGACCAGTGGGAACCAAAGGGGCTTGAGTGCATGTTCACTCCAGAGAACGCTTGTTCAGGTTTGACTTTGGCAAGTTTTCATCACTGATTTGTCAGATTCCATTAACTGGCTGATTTTGTCTTTGTTCCAGTGTTGCCATTGTCCAATCAGTTGATGTTTTAAAAGAGCAGAAAGTAGGATTGTTTATGGAAATTGTATTGCATTTTAGAAGAAAGAAATAAGCTACTGATGTGCTTATTTGGTGGATGACAAGACACTTACTACTGTCTGATTTTTTGCTATAAGCAGGGAGCATTGGATGGAGTGGGTAGTGAGATAGATGGAGATTTGTCATTGATTGCAATTGCATTAACTAATGCCTACTTCATTAACTTTAGGTCAGAGATGAGGAAGTTTTTATTTCCCTCCTGGCGAATTGTACAGTTTTGAAGTGGAAGGCAGGGGGAGCAGGATCTTTAAAATTTTTGAAGCACAAGGAACCCAGGTTTGATTCCAGCCTTGGACGACTGTCCGTGTGGAAATTGCACATTTTCCGCACTCCATGTCTGGGTGAGCTTCCTCTGGATGCTCTGGTTTCCTCCCACAGTCCAAAGATATGCATGTTAGATGCTTTGTCCATGCTAAGTTGCCCGTTGTATCAGGGATATGCAGGCTAGGTACATTAGCCATGGGAAATGCAGAGTTACAGGGATAGGGTAGGGCAATTGGGAATGGTCATTTGGCTCACTGAGTTCACCCCGACTTTCTGAAGAATATTCCATCTCTTCAGAAGGTCAGAGTGGACTCAATGAGCCAAACGATACGCTCCCACATTGTCGAGATTCTATGAAGTAGATAGATTCTTAGTAGGCAAGGGAATTAAAGGTTATTGGGGTAGATGGGAATTCGGGGCATAACCAGATCAGCCATGATCTTATTGAACGGTAAAACAAGCTCAAGAGGCAAAATGGCTAACTTCTGCT
Source organism: Stegostoma tigrinum (assembly GCF_030684315.1). Taxonomy (NCBI): domain Eukaryota; kingdom Metazoa; phylum Chordata; class Chondrichthyes; order Orectolobiformes; family Stegostomatidae; genus Stegostoma; species Stegostoma tigrinum. The sequence goes on along the minus strand of NC_081363.1, from coordinate 76,351,868 downwards.
CCTAATTCATATTGTGTTTTGCACGGTTTTTAGGGGCTGGCTAAGAGTGGTGTTGGAAACAGAAACTAGTCACCTCCAAATGTCAGCATGGGTAAAGGACCTAGGCAGGTCCTGCAGACGCCTGAGGGAAATCTCACAATGATAGTCAAACACCTCAGAAGAAGAAACAAAATTCCATGTCCACCTGGCTCTCTCACTCTTTGCAATGGGATGGCAATCTCCATGTAATCAGAAAACTTTTCATTAAGTGAAATACCCTGTTAAAGCAATTTTTAAAATCTGACAAATGAGCTACATGGCTGAGATAAAGAGTGCTGGCATGATTTATGGTTATCCCATAAAAAGCTACTGCCTTGGTAAAAATTAATTTTATAAGTTTCCACGCAGTCTACTGCAAAATAAAATTTCAAGTGATTTGCATCTCAACTATGCAATTTATGAATGCAGAAGGAATGCAATATAAAACATGAGAAAGAATAATCGATTTATTGGACAGAAAACTATGATTTTAATTAGTCTTTTCTACTTTGGCCGTGGGGTTTGGCATTATACAGTATACAGAAATGATGTACACAAAAAAAATTGATCAAAGTATTCTCATTTATCATGCTATTAATGGAGATTTCATTTGTACTACATACAGTAGCTTGTTTCTTTCATGTGAAAAATTCAATGATATTTAATGGTCTGTCAAGCATTTTATAACAATCCTCTTACTAATACTCACAGTCCAAGGTTACATATTGAACTAAGCAAGTTCAGTTCTTTTCCTTTGATGAGGTAAGCTATGTAGAAGTAAAATGTAAAGGCCAATATGGTACCATTGGATGCATTGAATTGACAAACCAAGATTTTGTTTTGTTTGAAAAGATGTGGCCATCTCCCCATGAGAACTGAGAGTGGATGGCATTGTGAATGACAAGCTGTTGTAACACTTCCATTGGATGGTTTTTCAGTCTGGTCGCGAATTCTGGTTGATTTGTAGCATCCACAATATAATAGAGTAAAAAGGGGTTGATTTTCTTGGTGTCTGTAATGTAATTATGGCAATTTCCTTTGACATTTCTATTACCTCCAAAAGATTTGGAAACACTCCCCCCCCGCCCCCTCCCAGATGGTTAATTGGGAACCTGTTCTTTTTGGGTATATCTGCTGAGACTAGCTACATGACATCCTTTGGTATGTGTGGAATGTAGAAATTTAGCCATGCACCATTCTATATCTCAAAAATTCATTCACAGGATGTGGGTGTGTTACTGGCTGGACCTTATTTAGTGCCCGTCCCTAGCTGCCCTTGAGAAGGTTGTGACGATCTGCCTTCTTAAACCACTGCAATCCATTTGGTAAACTTTTCGGATGATGAGAGACAGATTAAATGCAACAAGCAGGAAGAACATGCAGATTTCTGATAGAATGGATGTTAATTGACTACTTAACGGCTTCAAATGGGGTTAGGAATCACCTGACCATTATAAAATTGAGAACAGGTCGGCTTTGTTGGCATGAAGACCACTCAGGCAATTTTGTGGGCAAGGTGCTTGCAAACACATTGGGTCAGGCTCCTAAAATTCTGCCTGTTGAATATAGCACTTTCTTCACAATTGAAAAATAAGCATCAGTAGCAAATCCAGAAGGAGAAACAAATTCATCAAACACTTAGGTCCAATTATGACTTAGGTTATGGACAATGCAAAATCTCACCCATTAAGTTAACAAAAAATGACTGATGACCTTTCAGGACATTCTCAATGCCTGTCCTGTGCTTGCCAACTTATCCTGGTGCTCCTGCAGGGACCTTCCTCAAGGCTGGAGGTGGTGTTTGTGGTGGGGCCCCTCAAACGGAGCTCGAGGACTCTGTTTCAGACTGCACCATCTCAAGCTATAGTCAAGATGGGTCGCCATCTGGGACACTGGCGGAATAGGTTACAAGACAACAGTCAAATAAACACCCTGAAGGAGTGCAACAAGTGCTTCTCATTCTCCTCAGTGTGCTGCCTCAGCATTCCTGATGCTCCACTGGAGAAGAGAAAATGAGAGTAATGTGATAATCTGCAAACCTTCTTAAGTAGTAGTTTAGGTGGTAGTTGATTGGGTTTCCAGATTGTGCTGTCATAGACACTGTCATGAGGTGCTCCACGATGGTGGATTCTGCTGTGGTGTCAATGGAGGCAACCACTGGGGTCCTGTTAAACACAATCGTCTTTGGATACTGCCCGATACTTTGAGGCTCATTAATGTGTTGCAATGTTATGCACAAGCTTGGCTTCCTGATGGGCTGCCCAATGCACTTAATTTTTTTTCTCACATAGCAGCTTTCTTGAAACCTCTGGTGCCTCACAGTTCATATTTATTTCAGGAGGGGCGTAGAAATGGAGACAGTTCAAAGAATGTTCACTAGGTTAATTCCTTGAATTAAGGGGTTTTCTTACAAGGTGTGGTTCAACACATTGGGTCTAGACTTGTTGGAATTTCGAAGAAGTGATCTTGATTCTGTGGGGACTTGACTTGGTAGTTGATGTAAGATTGCTCCTCCTTGCGGGAGATCTAGAACAAGGGGCCATCATTTGAAAGTAATGAGTATCCCATTTAAGATGGAGATAAGGAGGCAATGATTCGCTCAAGGACTTGTGAATCCTTGGAATTTTCGACACCAGAGAGCTGTGGAGCCTGTATCACTGAATACGTTCAATGTACAGATTTCTGCTTATCAAGGGAGTAAAGTGGCTCAAGCAGGAAAGTAGAGTAACAGAGCACAATCAGACCAGTCTTACTCTGAAAGGGCAAATACTTGAGGGGACCATATCGTCTACTCCTATTTCTCATAGACGCATAAAAATTAGGAACAGGCAGCCACCTCACCATTCAATTTGATCATGGCTGATCCTCCACCTTAAATCTGTACTCCAAGTCTCTCTTCATAGATTTTGACAACTATAATCTCTAGAAATGTATCTGTTTCTTTCTTAAATATGTTCAGTGACAATAGTGGTCAATCTGCTTTCAGAGAATGTTAATGCATAGGTAGCAGTTCCAAGACGATTTACTGGACTAATTCCTGGAATGAGTCATTTGCCTCATGAGGAGCGACTAGGCAGTCTCGGGGTTCAGGAGAGTCAGAGGTGACTCAATTGAAACGGGTACCAGTTCTAATTATCAATAGTTCCTTCACCGATAAGAATACAATGTTAAAAATAAACACACAATGAGTAACATAATCATTGAAATAGCTGTAAGAAGTCTTGATCCTGGTCAGTGAAATTTCCTTCAGACTGACCCAATTTCCAATAATGGGCATTGAACTTGGTAGTGCATTTCTGAAGACTGGTGGAATACAGTATAATCCTCAAGGATATGCAGGTCTGAGTTTACATTCCCGATGTGCGATGAATTGTGAAAATATTCTCTGGAATACCGGGGAGCACTTAGAATCAGGAGAAGAGGCAACCTACCCAATCTTTTGATGTGTGTTTCTGTCAAGTGATTTTCCATGTTGGGAGACCAGTCTCAAAAAGATAGCTTAATGGCTCTCAGGTAGAGAAGAGTGAATATTTGTTCATGCATCATGTATAGAAACTCAATTCAGGAAAGGGGGCAGAGGATACACGTATCGCACAACGTTTATTTTGTTCTGAAGAAAGGAAACAGCAAACTGAGCATAAAAAAAACACAAGTTAAAGGGGAAGTCTAGTCCAGCGAGAGGAAGGCTTACTCCTCAGTTTCCATTATGTTTCTGCCTTCATAGGCAATGTTAAAGGAACTGATAGACTTTTGCAGCAATGCAGTTCATAAAAAGCAGGCTTACCATAGTCTGTGTTTTCCGGTTCCCAGCAGTTTGATGGCCAAAAATATGGAGCCTGTAAGAAAGATTTATTTGTTACTGCACTGAAAATGGAGTAAAGGTTGTACAGAGGGGAGACTGGCAGCCTGAGTGAGACATAGACAGAGCGTGCAGTTAGGAATTTAACTAATATTGCAGAGAAGTAGAGGAGTGGATTGGAAGGCAGATACTGGAAAGGTGCAGAAGTCACAGGGCTGTAGTCATGGGTAACTTCAGCTTTCCAAATATTGACTGGAAACAGTTTAGTTGTAATAGTTAAGATGGAGCAGATTTCGTCCAGTGTGTTCAGGAAGGATTCCTGACACAGTATGTAGATAGACTAACATGAGGAGAGGCCACTTGGATTTGGTGCTTGGCAATGAACCGGGCCAAGTGTTAGACCTGTTGGTAGGAGACCATTTTGGCGGTAGTGATCATAACTCTGTTTCTTTCACGATAGTCATGGATAAGGATAGGTACAGATGGTAGGGTAAAATTTATAATTGGGGGAATGGTAATTACAATTCAGTTAGGCAAAAACTGGGTAACATAAATTGGAAACAGATGCTGTCAGGGAAGAGCACCACACAAATGTGGAGATTGTTTAAGGAATGCATACTGCATGTGCTCGATATGCTTGTTTGTCCGTAGCAGGCAGAGAAGATGTGGTCGAGTGAGGGAGCCATGGCACTCTCGAGAGGTCAAATGACTGGTTTAGGGAAAGAGGAATGGAAAAGGCTCTACAGGGATACAAGTTAGCCAGGAAGGAGCTGAAGAAAGGGCTTAGGACTGCTATAAAGGGGCATTAGAAAACCTTGGCAGATAGGATCAAGGAAAACGCCAAGGCTTTTTACACATGTGCAGAACAAGAGAATGACCAGAGAAAGGGCAGGGCCAATCAAGCATTGTAAAGGGAATTTGTACATGGAGCCTAAAGCGATAGGAGAGGTCCTTTAATGAATACTTTTCTTCAGCATTCACAACTGAGAGAGGCCGAGTTGTAGGGGAGGACATTGTGAAACAGGCAAGTAAGCTAGACGAGGTTGATGCTAGTAAAGAAGATGTGCTAGGAATTCTGAAGAAGTTGAAGACAGATAAGTTCCCTGGGCCTGATGGGATTTATCCAAGGATTCTATGGGAAGCGAGGTATAGTGCAAGAGGATTGGAAACAGGCAAATGTCATTCCCTTGTACAAAAAAGGGAACAGGGATAACCCTGGAAATTACAGGCCAATTAGTCTTACTTCAGTGGTGGGCAAATTATTGGAAAGGACTCTGAGAGATAGGATTTATGATCACTTGGAAAGGCACAGTTTGATTCATGATAATCAGCATGGATTTGTGAGGGGTAGATTATGCCTCACAAACCTTATTGAATTCTTTGAATAGGTGACCAAACATATGGATGAAAGTGGAGCAATAGATGTGGTATACATGGATTTAAGTAAGGTGTTTGATAAGGCTCCCCATGGAAGGCTCACGCAGAAGGTAAGGAGGCACGGGATAGGGGGAAATGTGGCAGATTGGATTCAGAATTGGCTGGCCCTTAGAAGACAAAGGGTGGTAGTGAATGGAAAATATTTAACATGGTTCTCAGTTACGAGTGGTGGACCACAAGGATCTGTTCTGGGTCCTCTCCTATTTGTGATTTTTGTAAATGATTGGATGAAGGAGTGGAAGGGCGGATGATATGAAGATGGGTCACGTTGTGGACAGTGCAGAGGGCTGTTCTAGGTTACAATGGGACATTGATAGAATGCAGAGCTGGGCTAAGAAGTGGCAGTCGGAGCTTAACCCTGAAAAATGTGAGGTGATTCATTTTGGAAGGACAAACTTGAGGGTTAATGGAAAGATTCTTGGCAGTGTAGAGGAGCAGAAGGATCTTTGGGTTCATGTTCACAGTTCCCTGAGAGCTGCCACTCAGGTGGATAGAGTTGTTAAGAAGGCATATGGTGTGTTAGCTTTCATTAATAGAGGGACTGAGTTCAAGAACCGTGAAGTTATGCTGCAACTATACAAAAGCCTGGGTCAGCCGCATCTGGAGTATTGTGTCCAGTTCTGATTGCCTCATTACGGGAAAGATGTGGGAGGCTTGAAGGCTGGAAGGACACTTCTTTAGGCTTAGGTGGATGCAGATTCTAAACTCACCCCACCTTCTCACCTCCATGGATACGAGTTTAGGGCAGTAACATTCATGGACCCATCACCAACTGCCCCCTGTTAGTGACCAACTGAGGACTACTTGTAGGCCTCAGTCTACGACCACCAGGATGAGGCCAATTACAGCAGGCCTGTCACCATGAGAAATACACAACAGATCAATCTGTTAAGACACCTTGACAACTAAATGTGAGGCTGGATGAACACAGCAGGCCAAGCAGCATCTCAGGAGCACAAAAGCTGACGTTTCGGGCCTAGACCCTTCATCAGAGAGGTCTAGGCCCGAAACGTCAGCTTTTGTGCTCCTGAGATGCTGCTTGGCCTGCTGTGTTCATCCAGCCTCACATTTTGTTGTCTTGGATTCTCCAGCATCTGCAGTTACCATTATCTCTGTTAAGACACCTTGTCAGCTATAAGGTACTGTACTCAATCAAAGGCTATCAGTCTTTGATTTGGGGACTGGACACAGGTAGGGGGTTTATCTGCTAAGAACCACTCCTTGCTAGGGTCTCAATTCTAGGCAAAGGCCTGCTAATAGCCTTGCCAATGTCTGACTGGCACTAGATTTGGTGTGCCTTCCCGGATACTGTGTCTTTCTCACTGGGTCTCCAGCTGACAAGATCTCTGCTGCCTCAACAGGAATTGACCCTCTATCTGGTGGGATGTTTTTATTTAGGACCTCTAACGCACTGTTGCTCATTTGTTTGAGATCAACTAATTCCGCACAAACTGAAGATTTAAAGTGGATCTTTATGACTTTGAATGAGATACATGTCACACTCTTGCGCTGTTTTCTTTACCAGGAATTACCACTTTCTCACTGGAATGGTAAGTAGCAGAGTTCAATCCCATGAGGCCCCTGCCTTTAAGAGGCTGCTGTGCACTCAGTCATGCACCAGCATTCCGAAGCAGCCTGCTCAATCGAGGATATTTCCAGATGTTGGAGAAAGGAAAAATTGCACCTCACCGATAGGGAGATCCTTGTCAAAAGGGCGGTGGCAAAGAGGACAGTCTTCTTCCTCAACTGTTCCAGACCCTGGCAGCCTGGTCTGAGATCGACACCTAGGTCATTGCGGAAATTGCCAGCGTTGCCATTCAATGAGATCAAGGACATCCTGACAAACCTCAGGTCCATTTCTAGCCCTTCTCTCCATAAACCTTGATCCCCTTACCAGTTCAAAATCTGGCTATCTCAGCACTGCATATTTAAATAATTGAATTACACTTATCTCAGGCTTTTCGATCCAAATGTAAAATTTCACTCCTGTGAATATGGGAATGTTGGAATTTTGTGTGGGCATCACTTTAGGGAAATGATTAGATACCTTGGATCCAAACCTACCCTGAATATGCCATCTTTCATTAGCATGGCATTTAATTGCACACTGTGTACTGATGAATACAACAGCTTATCTGGCACACATTTAAGCTTCTCTTGGATGTGAACACTGCATTTTCCGAGCGGGTTGATTGTCACAGTTTCATTTTCTTTGAGGTGCAATACAGAATCCCATTTGAAGTTTCCTCAGGCATTGAATCTTTCTTTGTAAGTCATGCGCAAGCTCAATGCAAATGTTCTTAGCGTATTCTTCTGCAACCGATATCTTGTTGTTTTTATTTAAATAGTCACATTGTTGAGTTTCACACATGCTGGCAGTCCTGGCAAGGCTTATCCATTTGTGACCATCAGATAAAAATTTGGGGTTACCATGCAGAATTGCCATCACTGCATTGCACTGGATGTGAGTTTGCTCGCTGAGCTGGAAGGTTAGTTTTCAGACGATTCGTCACCATTCTAGGTAACATCATCAGTGAGCCTCCGACGAAGCTTCAGCGAGCCTCCTACGAAGCTTCCTCGGAGGCTCACTGATGATGTTACCGAGAATGGTGACAAAACGTCTGAAAACTAACGTTCCAGCTCAGCGAGCAAACTCACATCCAGAACCTCAACCTGAGCTACAAATCTTCTCAAAAGTCGCTAACTGCATTGCACTGTTAATAAACTAATGCAAGGGATGGGTGTCCCATGATGTGTGGTCAGTTTTGCTGTCTCTGGTAGTGAGCCTCTAAGACTACTTCACATAAAACTTCAGAGGTAGAACTGCAGTGTGTCTTTTGATTTTCTTTCATTCTTCTACAGTCCAAAACCTAGCCCTTAAAGCAGGTACACAATAGCATGCATCTTTCCCTTATGATCTTTAATAGACTTTTACTGAGTCTGATCTGAATGTGATCTGTGGTCTCCAGAATTACTGAAGCCACTACAAGATAGTTAAAGGCACCTTGTAGCTGAAGAATTGAAGGAGAGGCCAAAACTCCTAGCCAACTGCAGTACTAATATTTAACATCACTTGCATTTTTCATTAACTGTGGATAAAGGTTTGATTAAATAACTGCACTCCAAAATATTTCTCTTATCAGTACTCTTTAAAAGCAACAAACTAATGAACAATCCACTGATGAACATTGAATGTCTCAGATAAACATTCATAATGAAAATGTGATACTATGCCAAATGGGATCAGTTAGCTGGATGGCTGGTTTGTGATGCAGAGTGATGCCAACAATGTGGGTTCAATTCCTGTACTGGCTGAGGAAGAGAAAATTGAACAACTTTCCCATTAACTACTATTGAGGTTGCAAACTATATGCTTAAGTGCAGGGGCCCTTCACACTTTTTATGCTTAGCCGCACACCCCATTAATTTAAAGTAACTGACTTGTGCTTGGCAGGTCTTTCGACGTTGCAGCAAAGCTGAAAAGTTTAAGAGGGGACACTTGTAACAGATTTGTCCCTACACAGAGGTTATCCCTGCATCCCATTCTATGAGGCTATATCCAAATGAATTTCTGAATTAGAAAATTCAATTGAATTCAGAAGTTCCAGATGTGACACTAGCTGTGATGGGTCAAGGCAGATTAGCCCCCTAGTCTTGTTCTTATTAACTGAGCTTCTGAGGATGTGGAAATTCCTGGTCTTGTGATGGTAGATTGAATGGAGTTTGCCATGTATCTGGTCCCTCAGTATTTGGATCCTGTGACACAAGGTGTAGAGCTGGGTGAACACAGCAGGCCAAGCAGCATCAGAGGAGCAAGAAAGCTGATATTTCAGGCCTAGGCCCTTCTTCAGAAATGGGGGAGGGGAAGGGGATTTTGAAATAAATAGGGAGAAATGGGGAGCTGGATAGAAGATGGATAAAGGAGAAGATAGGTGGAGAGGAGACAGACAAGTCAAGGAGGCGGGGTTGGAGTCAGTAAAGGTGAGAGTATAGGTGGGGAGTTAGGGAGGGGATATGTCAGCCCAGGGAGGACGGACAGGTCAAGGAGGCAGAACGAGGCGGAGGTAGGAGATGGGGGTGGGACTTGAGGTGGGAGGAGTGGATAGATGAGAGGACAGGTTAGGGAGGTGGGGACGAACTGGGCTGGTTTTAGGATACGGTCGGGGGAGGGGAGATTTTGAAGCTTGTGAAGTCCACATTGATACCATTGGGCTGCAGGGTTCCCAAGCAGAATATGAGATGCTGTTCCTGCAACCTTCGGGTGGCATCATTGTGGCACTGCAGGAGGTCCAGGATGGACATATCATCCCAGGAGTGGGAGGGGGAGTTGAAATGGTTCACGACAGCGAGGTACAGCTGTTTGGTATGAACCGAGCGTAAGTGTTCCACAAAGCGGTCCCCAAACCTCTGCTTGGTTTCCCCGATGTAGAGGAGGCCACAACAGGAACAGCGGAGACATTATCCCACACTAGCAGATGTGCAGGTGAACATCTGTTTGATGTGGAAAGTCTTCTTGGGGCCTGGGATGGGGGTGAGGGGGGAGGTGTAGGGGCAGGTGTAGCAGTTCCTGCAGTTGCAGGGAAAATTGCTGGGGGTGGTGGGGTTGGAGGGGAGTGTGGAGCAGACAAGGGAGTCACAGAGAGAGTGGTCCCTCTGGAAAGCAGATAAGAGTGGGGAGGGGAAAATGTCTTTGGTGGTGGGGTCAGATTGCAGATGGTGGAAGTGTCTGAGGATGATGCGTTGGATCCGGAGGTTGGTGGGGTTGTATGTGGGGACAAGGAGCATTCTGTTTGGTTTATTATTGCGGGGAGGGGGTGTGAGGGATAAATTGCGGGAAATACCAGAGACATGTTCAAGGGCATTTTCAACCACTGTGGAGGGGAATTTGTGGTCCTTGAAAAACGAGGACATCTGGGATGTCCAGGAGTGGAATGCCTCATTTCAGGAGCAGATGTGGCAGAGGAGTAGGAATTGGGAATAGGGGATGGCCTTTTTGCAGGAATATGGGTGGGAGGAGGTGTCCTCTAGGTAGCAGTGGGAGTCAGTAGGCTTGAAATGGATATCGGTTTCCAGGTGGTTGCCAAAGATGGAAACAGAGAGGTCCAGGAAGGAGAGAGAGGTATCAGAGATGGTCCAGGTGAACTTAAGGTTGGGTTGGAAGATGTTAGTGAAATGGATGATTGAGCTCCACGTGGGAGCACGAGGCGATGCCGATACAGTCATCGCTGTAACGGAGGAGGAGGTGGGGGATAGGGCCAGTGTAGCTTTGGAAGAGGGATTGTTCCATTGTTCCATACAAAGAGGCAGGCATAGCTTGGACCCATGCAGGTACCTATGGCCACCCCCATTGTCTGTCAGAAGTGGGAGAATTGGAAGGAGAAGTTGTTAAGGGTGAGGACGAGTTCAGCTAGGCGGATAAGGGTGCCAGTGGAGGGGGAACTGGTCAGGCCTGTGGGACAGGAAGAAGCGGGGGATCCTGTGCTGTTTTTCTGGAAGTTGCACCCAAGTGACAATGGAATAAACACTGGAATAGTGTTTAGTGTTGAAACATTTTAACATATAAATTATGGAAGAGAAGGTTTTGCTGGTTCTGGAGAAGGAGGTATGCTTACTCACTTGAAATCGGTAAAATGTACCATCATCCTTTAATGTCAGCACATGGTCTGAAATCGGAAACAGGTATCCTTGTGCAGCGATGAGACTGCCTAAGTGTATTGCTTCGCCTGTGAAAAAGGGAACAAAATAGTTATAATTGTCTTACCGTGATCTTCATTAAGTTTTACCTGAGGGCTCTCCAATTTCTGCCCCTCTCCTGATGCCCATTTATTGCACATGGAGATTCCTCATCATTGAAAATCACTTTTACTTGTTCACGCAACAAAGTCTGCAACAGTTGTTTGTCAAAGTCCTTCCAAAGTGCAAGTTAGCAAGCTTGAGATCAGTTATGTTAAATATGATAGACTCTAATGAAACAAATTTTGCTGAAAACAAGAACAAGCTTCACTATTTTCCAATTTGTTTCAGCTGCTTACAACGGTTGGTCTGGACGTGACTTCAATCCAAACTGTCAATCTTGCACTAACAAGCAAAGGTGATGAGATCGGATGCTACCAAGTTTGAAAGAAGTGAAAGGAGATAACTATTAAGTGTTATAGATTTGTACAAAATGAACTGAAGATTCAGAAAATTGTCATGATTAGGCCTGAATGGCTTAAAGTAGAGAATTGTGTGATGAGTTATTCACTGATCATGAACAAGATCATCAAAATATTTACGCATATAATGGGTCCTCTGCACATCCTTGTATTCAAAAGCTCTAAAGGCAAATATTTTTAAGCAAATATTGCTACCCGCATGTTGAGATTCTGGTCTGGTATATCTAAGGCTGTGGCTGCCTGCACCTACACTGTCCCTGCACGTGCAATTTACTCCTTATCTCTACGTAGGGTTCTTCATCTCCTTTTATGCTGTAACATTGCTTTACTTTTATTCGATTCATTCTTTGATTTATTACTGTCACATGTACCGAGGTTCAGTGAAAAGATTTGTTTTGTGTGCAGTAAGGGCAGCTCATACCATAAAATGTGCGTAGGGATAAAAGAACAGAGCAAAGAAGACAATGTTACAGCCGCAGAGAAGCTGCACAGACAGTGAGATCAACATTACATTTAAAATTTGAGAAGTCCATTCAGAAATCTAATATCGGCAAGAAAAAATGTTGTTTTTGAATCTATTCATATGTGGATACAACTTTGAAATCTTCTTCCAGAAGAGGGTGGAAGAGAGCTTGACTGGGGTTGGAGGAGGCTTCGATTGGCTTGGACATTTTCCCAAGGCAGTGGTAAGTACAGATGGAGTCAATGGATGGAAGGTTGACTTGTATGATGGACTGGTCTGTGTTCACAACTCTTTCTAGTTTTTTTTTGTGACCTTGCAAGTTTCCATCCCATGTTGTGGTGCATCCAAATAGAATGCATCTGTAAAAATTGGTCAGAGTCCTTGTTGACATCACAAATTTTCTTAGGATCCTGAGGAAGTAGAAACTTTGTTGTGCTTTCTTGACCATTGTGTTGACATGGGTGGTCCAGGACCGATTGCTGGTGATCGTCACTCCCAGGAACTTGACGCTGTTGACCATCTCCACCTCAGGACCATTAATATAGACGGAGCCATGCTCTGAGGTCCTACATCAGTACATAATGGTTTTAAAATACAGCTCTCTAGTGTTGTGTCTAAGATCTCTATCTTCATACTCTCATTCTGGACTGGTGTCTTCTTGCTGTCTGATAGCAGAGTCATGAGATCAGTTGCATCATTACGATACACATGAATCTTTTTACACTGCTGTTAGCAAAATGTCATGCCCTCTTTCCAAGTTCTCTGCTGAACATCTTTGAACAAACTATAGGTTTCACTCATTTGACCTCTCAAGATTAAGGTTCAAAGAATTTTCCAATCACAGAGGATTCAGTTATTGATTCATTCATTCAATTTACTCATTCATTTATATCTGCTGTTTCCAGGTATGTCTCTTGGCTCTTCAAATTAATGTGTCAAGTTCAGAAATATTTCCAATCATTAAGAAAACTGCAAAAGTATAATTTGATGGCTCAGCCACCTGATCTTCCATCCATTTCCCGTCTCTATGGCCCTGTATTGTGCAAATTATGTATGTATTTGTACAATGAGTGATGTCAGCAATAGGGAAGAAATCTTTCTCGTGTATGTAGCCAGTTTTCAAGCAGCAAGTCAAGTGGCAAAACATGCTAAGGAAGTAGTTTAGAGACAGTGTGGTTATATACTCAATTGCACCCGCCCTAACTATGTGCTCTACATCATACAGCCAGGACCAGGATTAAAGTGGCCAGTCCCACCTCAGCCAGTACCTAATTGAAGAATGAATTGTGATGTAGTGCTATGCTCACAAGCAACTGGGGTGAAAGTACCACCATGATTATACACAGTCCCTAAAGGCACAGGCTTTGATTCGAAACACAGAGGTGATTGTGAACTGCACAAAGGTGACATGGTCAGAGGTCCAGCCTTCAACTTCCACACCAGCCAAAAGGCAACAACCGCTGAAAGAGCCCTCCGAATTGGAGACGGTTCGAAAAAGATTCACCGGGATGTTGCTAGGACTGGAAGGTTTGAGTTGTAAGGACAGGCTGGGAGTCTTTCCACTGTAGCATAGGAGGTTGAGGGGTGACCTTGTAAAGGTTTATAACATCATGCAGGGCATTGATAAGGTGAATTAACAAAGATATTTTCCCTAGGGCGTGTGAGATCAAAAATAGGGGGTGTATTTTTAATGTGAGGAGAAAGGGACCCAAGGGGCAACTTTTTCCACATACTGGGTCATTCCTATGTAGAATGGCCTGCAAGACAGAAATACAATTACAGCATTTAAAAGATGTTTAGATAGATATGTGAATAGGAAGGGCTGAGAGGGATATGGGCCAGAAGCAGGCAAGTGGCTCTAGTTTAATTTGGGAAACTTGGTCAGCACGGACAAGTTAGAATGAAGGGTCTGTTTCTGTGCTGAATGTCTCAGTGACTGAAGTAGAGAATATGTTCATGCAGAAAGTGAATGGAGTCTGTTAGTATCAATAGTGTAACTTGTTTTGTTATTCTCTGCTGTCATATGCTACGTGTGAAACTTACTGGCAAGTGTTCAACTGCTCAACCAAATCATGTACGTTATTTTGGTGCTTCACAATTGGCACTTGGCTGCTCCTGTCTACACAGGTCTACACAGCTTTATAATTCTCACAGTCCAGTTTCCAACGTGGTTACTGCTGCACTGTTGTCAAAGGTTTTACATGCTTTTGCAAAAGCAATCGCAAGATAACTTGTTCAAATTAAGACTACAATGAGAGAATCTCAGTTTTTTTAAAATTAAGCTCATAATCGCCAGTGTTTCTTTACCTTGATCTTCAATGTTCAGGCTTTTCATCAACCATTGCACAATGTCAGCACCTGAAATAGAAAGGAAAATGAAAGCAAGTGATTGAACCACGTATCTAAGGCAAGTGCACTGTTATTAACAGGTCCATCAAAGTGAATCACCTGGGAGCTTTGATGAACATTATTTTTGCTCCGAGTCTGAGAATGGGCCACGTTCCAAGTTATGAAGTAATACCTACTTAATTTAAATCAAAGCCGAACATATCTATGCTATTAAACCAACAAACACTGCAAGAGTATGGAAATCTCATGAGGAAAATACAATCAATCCCAGCATCCCTATTTTGCAATGCTGTTGTAAATTGGCTTCCATGGCTTAACATTGAGCTGTGAAGGAAATGACAAGGTAGGAAAAATTCAAAACTTCAAGGTCTCTTTTCCGTATGTTTTCTTCAAAAACACAAATTAGGACAATGGCTACTTTGGGAAAAAGTTTCAGCAGTGTGCCTTTGTCGGTAAACAGAAAGTATGGCATGCGTGATTTTCTGGTTGTAATTCAAAGTACGGGGGCTGGCGTGTTAGAGGATGTTACTGTTGAGACAGCTGACTGCCTCACAATTGGTCTCATTTCACTGCAATGGTAATCTGTTTATTCTTGGGAGACAGAAGTATTGTGCTTGAGGGCAAGTTTGATTTTACAGTTCTCACATGGAATGACTCTATAGGTTTTCTTCTGGGGCTAGATATCCCTTGAGGTGTACATGGGGTGGTTGTTTAGAGAATGATCACTCTTGCTGTGAAATCTTGACCAAAAGGACCCGACAATGGTGATGCCATAGCTCAACGTTTAGAACTGCTGCCTCACAGTGCCAGGGGCCCAAGTTCAATTCCACCCTGGGGCTTTGTGGCATTTGCATATCCTCCCTGTGTCAATGTGGGTTTCCTCCCAGTGCTCTGGTTTCTTCCCACTGTCCAAAGATGTGAGGTTAGGTGGGTTGGCCATGCTAAATTGCCAACAGTGCCCAGGAATGTGCAGACTAGGTAGGGTAGAAATGGGAAATGCAGTGTTACAGGGATGGGTGGTGGAATGGTCTTTGGAGAGTTGGTGTGGACTTGATGGGCTGAATGGCCTGCTTCCAAACTGTAGGAATTCTATGAAATGGGGCACTCAGGAGAGCGCTAAGCCCAAAATTTCATATCCAGTCTGGTGTGTGCTGGAAGCAGACAGTCCTACAATATATCTTTGCCCTTTTTTGGGACCCATACCGCACAATTAGGAGATTTTCATTCCAGATGTCTACATTTGAGATAATCTCCCAAAAGTAAAAGACAGAATTCAAGTCCATGTATAACTGAGTCTCCAGTTCTGCTGTTAAAACAAAGTTTTATTCACTCAGAGTTTTAATAAGTTTTCATCTTTTCACCGACTTTATCCAGTGCACAGCTGAAGCATGCTGATCAGACCACACTGCAAATTGACAATTTACTGAATTCATTCATTGGATCATTCTAGATTCGAGAGAAAGATTTTGGAGTTTCCGTACTGGGACTGGAATAGCAGGAATGAGACTGATAGTGGCGTAGGAGGAAACAGAACTGTATTGGCACAGCAGAAATGACGCCAAAAATTTGAGTTCAAGGAGTAAAAAGAACAGCAGGAATGAAGATACAACACTGGCTGAGAGATAGAAAACAGAGTGTAATTGTTAATGGATGCTTTTCATGTTAGAAAAAGGTTTCTAGTGGAGTTGTCCAGGGTTCAGCATTGTTACGCTTGCTTTTCCTGGTATAAATGTTAAAGATCTTTACACTGGCGTATAGGAGACAAGTTCAAAGTTAGATTTAGGTTTATACTTTATTGTCACGTGTACTGAAGTACAAAATTACAGGAGCTTCCAATGTCGCCACACACTATCTTCGGCACAAGTACCTAGGTGGAAAAAAACTTAAGAACAAGTTAGAAAGAAATAAGGAACAAAGTGAAAAGTTAAACATTGAAATCACTCAGCATAGAGGAAAAAGATAAATAAATAAAGCTAAAATTTCAACCATTACAGTCTTTCTTAAGTGCTTAGCTGTGCTGGGACAGCACCTCCTATGAGGGCTCAATCTCCTCCACTTTGGCATATTGTCCCCAGGCTTTGTTTGTATCTGATACGAAACTTGGGAGCATTGTCAAGCGTGAGGAGTTCAATATAGAATGTTAGTGACATCGACAAATTGGTGGAGTGGGCCGATAGGTGGCAGATGAAGTTTAATCTGGAGAAGTGCAAAGTACAACACTTTGGTAAGAAGGATGCAGGCAGACGGCATACACTAAAGGCTGCTCTACTAAAGGGTGTACAGGATGGAGAGACCCGGGCATATATTTGCATAAGCCATTAAACGTGGCAAGATGGGTGGAGAGAGAAGCTAATAAAGCATACAAGCGTTATCAATATAAACATAGAGTACATGTGGAGGATAAGCTGAACTTGTAAAAGGAACAGCATAGACTATAGTTATGGTATACAGTTCCAGGTGCCACACTTTGAGAAGCATGTGAATGCATCAGAGATTGCAAGTTCACATGAACGCTTCCAAAGATGAGGCATTTTATGAAGTTAGATTTGAGAGGTTGGGTCTGTGTTCCTTGCAGAAGAGAAGGCGAAGAGCAGATTTGATAGTTTCAAAATCAAGAGGGAGAAATTTCTCAATTGTCAAAGGACCTTTCTGTTTTTATATGACATTAAAGGGGTCCATTCAAAAGTCTGTTAACAGCGGGTAAGAAGCTGTTCTTGAATCTGTTCATATGCGTATACAAGCTTTTGTATCTTTTGCCTGATGGAAGAGGGAGGAAGACAGTATAACAAGGGTAGGAAGAGTCTTTAATTAGTAAATCCTTTGGGTCATGCCCAATGGTGACTGGAATTGTAATTCCCGAAACTCACCATGCTTACGGCTGTCAGTGACAGACTTTTATCCCATCCCAGGTTAGGAGTTAGAAGTGAAGCCATCTTCATTTAATTAACAGAGTTGCATTAGCCAATTTTATTTTCTTCAATAAAAAAAGTGAGCACAGTCCTATACCAATTATTATTTAATATAAAAAATAAAATTTAACAGTTTTACTTTTCCAAGACAGTCCTGATGTTCTGCAACATGCCCTTATTAGGACTTGGTCTCTTTCCACATACATATTCAGATGACAGATTGGGGAACAGGTAAATGCAAATGAGGGTGCATGCAAAAGTTGTTTTCGTTATGGGATATTTGGAGAAAATAATGTCTATGGCGCACCATAGACATTTGAAAATTTCTGGTAAGAGTTTTCAATTTTGAAGGAAAAGCCAATAAAAGAAACGACATATTTTGCAACATATCTTTTATTCTGATAATAGAGAACCTGAGAAGACAGTTTAACACAGGAAGTGATCCTGAAAATGACTTTAAATTTAAAGCTAAGAGAATTTGAAAAGAAACTTAGAGAGCACTTTTCGGAATGATGGATATATCAAAATGACTTGCAGCCGATGAAATACTTCGTGAAATGGAATCACAATTGTAATATTGGAAATCCTGCAACTGATTTGCACTCGGTCAAATTCCCAAAAACACCAACACGACGATGACCAGCTAATCTTTCCTTAATGGTGTCAATTAAAATTTTGGTCAGGGCTACTCCCTTGCTCTTTTTTGATACAGGACCACGGAACATTTCATGTGTAGATTGCACCCTTTTTCCATCAACCTCCACTGCTCTCTGGGGTGGAGAGTTTCAAAGTGTAATGACCAAATGAGAGAAAAAATTCCTCCTCATAATCATCGGCAGTCCCTCATTCTGACATGATACCCTCTGGTCCTAGACTTTCCCACAAAGGGAAACAACCTTACTGCATTTATCCTGACAAATCCCCTAAGAATCATAGAATCCCTACAGTGTGGAAACAGGCCCTTCAGCCCAACAAGGCCACACTGAATCTCAGAGTATCCCAACCAGACCCATGCCCCTTTAACCCACCTAATTTACACCTCCCTGAACACTAGCGGCAATTTAGCATGGCCAATCCACCTAACCTGCACATCTTTGGACTGTGGGAGGAAACCAGAGCACATGGATGAAACCCACGCAGACACAGGGATAGCGTGCAAACTCCACACAGACGGTTGTGCTGTGAGGCAGCATTGCTAACCACTGTACCACCATGACCTCTTGAGTGAAACACATCTGTCTCAAGTATTGTCTCTCTGTCTGAGAGATAATGGGAACTGCAGATGCTGGAGATTCTGAGATGAAGGGTCTAGGCCTGAAACATCAGCTTTTGTGCTCCTAAGATGCTGCTTGGCCTGCTGCATTCATCCAGATCCACACTTTGTTATCTCTCATTGTCTCCCTGTCTTGTAGCTCTCAGCTGAGCAAGCTATAGGGCTTAGGGTAACGCCCTGCTCATCCTCACCTTCATGCAAGAATAGCCTCTAACACCACTGGTCAAGTAAGGAGCTGAGGGGAAGACACACAACGTGAGGCAAATTGAGGAGAAAGCAGATAGTTAGGCATTGGAAGAGGAGGAAGGAACACAATTCCCTTCTCTTGGGATGTACAAGAAGGACTAAATGAAGTGTGATACCAGCACCCTCAACAGTTCACACCATCTCCTCTGTTACTGACCATTGCAGTATCTGCATGGCCAAAATGCAACAAAATAAAAGCCAAATGAAAATCTTAATCCGTATTGCTTTTATAAATTAACTAATCATCCATGTGAATTCTCCTAATACCTGCTCCTGGTGTACCTCTGCCTGTCCCTGTTCTCTGACAAAAGGCTTCAGTGGGAGAAGCTGTAGATGGTCTTACAGCTAACCTTGAACAGTACTTGAACTTGAAGGCCTATCTTCAGACTGCGGTGTCTTGGTATTGGCTGCAACAGTGTTGATTGTCCGGAAG
The DNA here is from genome assembly GCF_030684315.1 of Stegostoma tigrinum. Taxonomy (NCBI): domain Eukaryota; kingdom Metazoa; phylum Chordata; class Chondrichthyes; order Orectolobiformes; family Stegostomatidae; genus Stegostoma; species Stegostoma tigrinum. The sequence continues at coordinate 76,332,786 of NC_081363.1, read as the reverse complement.
ACAGAGAGGCAACAGCATGGGCTCTAGCACACAGATGTGAGCACAAAGTTGCTATCACCCTGAGAGTGGACACTCTGAATGGAGCCCTGCCATCAGACAGCCAACCAATCTGTAGGGACCCAAGTAGGTGGATCCTGGGACTCTTCACACATCCCTTTCAACACCCATATCCAAAGCCATGAGACAGCAATCTGAGCAAAGGTTGGGAATGCACAATTGCAATCAAAGCTACTATTTGTGCAACAATGCAAGTCGATACGTCACGCCTCCTTCTCTACACCGGCCCATTCAATCCTCATCTGAGTCCTCTGTAAATAACATCAGGAGGAGAAAAGGTTTGAGAAAAATGGGGATAGATTAATAATTATGGTGGGGAGGGGAGACAGCGAGTCACTTTTGCCCAGATACTTGAGGTATTAAAGATCTGTTGAAGTTGCCAAACTGGGATTATGAGCTGTAACACTAGATTAGCTCGGATATAGTGGGAGACACAACCTCTTGCAAAAGGAGTTGATGTATGTGCTAGAAACGGCCGACCTGAGACTCATTATAGCTTTACTTGACAGCCAAATTGCCTGCTTGCCCTCATTACAGAGGCTTCACATCATTTTGCAGCCTAATGTTGCAATTACTGACCTCCCTTAACAGCGACCAGTTGAGAGGAGTCTATGAGTCACTGCTGACGATCTTGAGTGTTATTTAAATCAACAGTTAGCTATGACCATTCACTTGCTGCCAAAGATAAACTGCTTCTGGGAAAGGGCTTTTGAAACACACTGGACGATGATGTGGAGCATTTTAATCAAGATTTCACAAATACTCTATGTCAGTGTTTTTCTCAGAAATTCCATGAAGACTTCACTTCAAAAGAGAGAACTGGTTTGTCATTCCACTTTGTTGGAAACTAGGTCACCAGACAAAAATGAGTGGATTATGTTTGGAATTGTGTTAGGAGAACTCCCACCTTGATCTGGGCCAGGCGTAGGAGAACAGACAGAGCAAAGCTTTTCTTTGTTCGTGATCAGGATTTGCAAAGTGTAACACAGACATTTTTGTGAAGTCTCATTCTTTCAGATCCACCCATGCCCTTGGACCCTGCTGGCCAACCAATCTGACAGGATTGGCCTACGGAAAGTGAATCCACTAGATGAGAGATGGTAGAAGGAAACTATTAAGTGGCTACTCAACTGGCCTTTGGATGGGATGGCAACCCATTAGGCCTTCCCATCGCTGAATCATTTAGAGAGCGGCTCAGTCTCCATCTTGCTATTCCCAAGCCATATAGTCCTCTACTAGGTCAGCTCTTGAGACTGGCAGCTGCTGGTAGTAAAATTTCCGCCCCTTCATGTACGTACCACCCATTTCCATTCCATCTTCCTTTCTCCCTTTCAAAGCCACAATTCCTTTGTAGCCATCACAATGTTCAACATTTGCTCAAACTGTTCTTTTGTGTCTTCAATATTATAAATGCCCTAATTCAAATCTCTTGTCAAATTAATCTTCAAAGTTATTATTTTAATCACAACATTCAAGTAACTGGGCAGCGAGCATTTGCTGTTTCTAGGAAACTAATTAAAGTGCATCAATAAATTCTCAGTGGATTGAAGTAAACTACTGTACCCAGTTAAACAACATATACCATTAGAAGAAGAATATGTGTTGTGATGAAAGCCATGCTTTTAAAGTCCATGTTATTGAGACAAACCCCCAAATGCTGAAAACAGAAATTAGGGAAAGAGAAATAGTTCACCCTAATTTCATTGGAAATAGGAACTGAAACTGAGATTTGGAAACTAAAATTCATCAAAATAACATAAGAAATGGGAGCAGGAGTAGGCCATCTGGCCCCTTGAGCCTGCTCCGCCATTCATTCAGATCATGGCTGATCTTTTTGTGGACTCAGCTCCATTTACCTAGCCGCTCTCCAAAACCTTCACTTCCTTTACTGTTCAAAAACCTTAGCTATCTTTGACTTAAAAACATTCAACGAGGTAGCCTCAACTGCTTTGCTGGGCAGTGAATTTCACAGATTCATAACCCTTTGGGTGAAGAAGTTCTTCCTGAAATCAGGCCTAAATCAGCTCCCACTTATTTTGAGGCTCTGCCCCCTACTTCATGGGGAAATATTGACTGCTCCTCTCCTCGCAATATATACCTGGCTTGCTGTGTTCCTCCAGCCTCCTGTTTCTCTATCATGAGAAAACTGAAACTGGTGCAACCTATATAAAGGGGTGCAGAGCCAAGTAATTTGGATTGTAGCAGGCGATGGGTCCTGTGATACGGGAGCTGGCTGAAGCTGACAGAACCCAGACCCTGAAGGTGAAAATGTGTGCTGCAGTTGTTTTAGTTACCTGTGGAAAACCTAGCTGGATCTGATTTTGGGATTAGATTGTCTCCCAGGAGGAGAGGAACTGAAATTCTTTGTAGGGAGAGTAAAGTTTTAAAGATCTTTCTGCCTGAGTTTGACCACCCACAGACTACAAACCAAAATGTAAGTTCTATATCAGTTCTATACTCCATTCAATTTGTTATTTACAATTTACAATCAACCACAGTTGGCTGTTAATTCATGATAACGTATATTGAATGCTTGCTTTGTTTCACTCTTGCATATTAAAAATCCTCTGTTTGATACCATGGAATCCCATGGATTCAGTCTTTTAGACAATTCTCCATTTTTTTCAAATTTTCCAATTTTCTTTCTCTTAAACATGCTACTGCACACTTTTTCTGGTGAAGGGTCTAGGCCCGAAACGTCAGCTTTTATGCTCCTAAGATGCTGCTTGGCCTCCTGTGTTCATCCAGCCCCACACTTTGTTGTCTCTGCTGCATGGCTCGTCCGCTCTGTCAGTTTCTTTTCTTTATTTTTCTCTCCATTTCTTTTTCAGTGTGGCCTCGGCATGGACATCTAGCCTCGAGATGATTCCAGATCTCCTCTCCTGGTCTCGAGAACCTCGAGGTGAAGCCTCGCATGGTCTGGAGTCAAGGTCCAGCATGAAATAGAAGGTAGGTGCTGGCATGAGCTGGGTTGGAAGGTCTGTTATTCTGAATGTTTTATTTCCTTACTTTTCTAATTTATTCCTATGATCTGTATAATGCTGGACATTTTTATTTCTTTATTTTTTTCCCTAAAAATTTTTCACTGAAGCATTTGCACCTCAGTACCTAAGATTGCACCAATAAGTGGCGACTTGTAAACTTCTCACTGCGTTCATTTAAGTACATGTGACAATGAAGCTAATTCTGAGATTATAATTCTATTGAAGTTACAACAGCATCCCCTCAGTTTCATGCAGCATTAAACCCTATACAATTTTCATGTGGTATCATGAATTATTGACCATCTGGTTTTCTGATTGTTCCATCTTGGTGTTTATTAGTTATGCTCTGTGGAACCTCTCTCAGTCGTACCATATTTCATAATTCTGGATTGGATTCAATGTTTTCCCATCTGTCTCACTTTGATGTTCAGACTCATTAACTGTCTCCTCAAGCCTAATATTTGGCCAAACACTTGTGCAAAGAAAATAATTAAGCAAATGTGTTTTCCTATTTTGGTGGTAACTTTAATTTATCAGTCTCATTAAAAGGACACTCAAAACTCTAAGCAATGGAGCACAGCTTGCATATGTTTGTAAATTACATATAAAGCAAAGCTCCACTGATCAGTTTCTAAAATAACTCAGAGTTTATGGCTCCTCCCCATTTAGGAAGAGTGAAAGGAACAACAAGGGAAAGCAATACTAGTAGGGGGTTCCAAGATAATAAAATGTGAGGCTGGATGAACACAGCAGGCCAAGCAGCATCTCAGGAGCACAAAAGCTGACGTTTCGGGTCTAGACCCTTCATCAGAGGGTCTAGGCCCGAAACGTCAGCTTTTGTGCTCCTGAGATGCTGCTTGGCCTGCTGTGTTCATCCAGCCTCACATTTTATTATCTTGGAATCTCCAGCATCTGCAGTTCCCATTATCTCTGACACTAGTAGGGGGTTGTCAATTTTTGATTTGGCTGTTGGCTTATTGTTCATTTAGTTCCACACCTTCACTTCCTTCTCCTCAAACTCCAATATACCATCAACTCAGTGCTTATTCAACCCAAGACTATCGGTTTAAAACCATAGTTCAATTTGCCCTCTCTGTCTACAAAAGTTGAAGAGTTCCTGCAGGGATACAGCTCATCATCACTCAGTGTCCCCTGTCCAAGAGCTCTGCTCAATGATAGATCTGTCCTACTCAGCTCAATTCACACCACACCCCATGACCAGAACATTGCACTTCAGTGCAATGGCAGACATTTAGCAGAACTGGAGCGTGTCCAGCAGAGTTGCACACGGATGATCCCAGGAATGGTAGGCCTAACTTACGATGAATGGCTGAGGATCCTGGGATTGTATTCATTAGAGTTTAGAAGGCTGAAGGGAGAGCTAATGGAAACTTACAAGATAATGCATGGCTTAGAAAAGGTGGACGCTGGGAAGTTGTTTCCGTTAGGCGGAGAGACTAGGACGCGTGGGCACAGCCTTAGAATTAGAGGGCGTCAATTTAGAATGGAAATGAGGAGACATTTCTTCAGCCAGACAGCTGTGGGCCTGTGGAATTCATTGCCACAGAGAGCAGTGGAGGCCGGGATGTTAAATGTCTTCAAGGCACAGATTGATAAATTCTTGATCTCGTGGGGAATTAAGGGCTATGGGGAGAGTGTGGGTAAGTGGAGTTGAAATGCCCATCAGCCATGATTAAATGGCAGAGTGGGTTTGATGGGTCAAATGGCCTTACTTCCACTCCTAAGTCTTATGGTCTTATGAAATTGGGAATGCCTGCTGATTTTCCTCTTAATAAACAAGAATTACCGAGTCCCATTGCAGGATTGCTGTCAATGGCATGAACAAGATTTGCAGTAATGCATGCATCACTTGGTTCAAAAGAAGAAGCGAGTAACTGGGTCTTGGGACTTAAAATCTATGACACCCAACATTCCTGTAAAGAGGCAGCTCTCCTGATTAAAGTGCACCCAAACGAAGGAAGGTGGGTCAGATTCATGTGTATGATTTGGCACAAAAGTGGAAACTAGAAATGGACCTTGACAGACAAGTGTACAATCATCTCCCTTTAAAAGCAGCACAGTGGCTCAGTGGTTAGCACTGCTGCCTCACAGCGCCAGGGACCTGTGTTCGTCTTCCACCCTCAGGCAACCGTCTGTGTGGAGTTTGCACATTCTCATGTGCAATCACATGTGCTTGGGTTTCCTTTGCGTGCTACAGTTTCCTCCACAGTCTAAGGATGTGCAGGCTAGGTGGATTGGCCATGCTATATTGCCCGTAGTGTTCAGGGGTGTGTAGATTAGGTGAGTTTTATGGGTCTGGGCGGGATGCTCTGTGGGTCAGTGTGGACTTGTTGGGCTGAAAGGCCATTCCACACTGTATGGATTCTAATGTCAAACGTGTAATAAAGTTTTTCTTAAAGAATCTCACCTAAGCAGATAATAAGGCCAAGACAACTAAATGAAGTAGGATGGTGAAAACAATGACCTCTACTTCTGACCCAGTGGGCCGAATTCCTCCTCAAGAAATTACATTTCAAAACAATCATTGTCATCAGCAATCACTCACTCGTGATGGCTTGTCTGGGCGATTTGTTTCATTGGTCATTGGTTCTATTTCAGACTGCAGGGAGATGAGCCCTTTCAACGTGGTTTTCCAGCCAGGTTAGTGATGGAATGCCATACTTTTTAGGATACCTTATCCTAACCCTGTGCCCATGCAGGAGTAAGGATCTTGAGGAAGGCTGCTCAATCAGAGTAAAAACTGCCAAACCACTTCCCATTCGACAGCGAAACAACTGAGTCAAACTTTGCTGCGCAGATGCTGGTCTAACGCTGAAGTTGGGGACATCCACATCTCATAACCTTGTCCCCATCACCTCTCACTGATCACTACAGGGCTTGCATGGTGTGTGTGTGTGTCTGTGTGCACGTTTGAATTCCCTTTGACATGGGAGTACTGATGCACATCGGCAGACACACAGTCCCTGACAGATGGTAGCTTCAGTTCCAGTGGCAGTGATGACTGGGGACCCCCGTACAGCTACAGCCTTTATCTGCAGTGGCTGCCATTGACTTTCTCATGTATATCTTCCACCAGTATCACCACTGGGGGCTTGTTTTGGATTATGTTTTGTCTAGTTCCTTCCATCTGACCTTACCTTTCCAAGTAACAGGCAAAGTTGATGAAGGACAGTGACTGACTGATTAAAAAGCTGATTGATTCTGAGTACCAAGTATATCTGAATATGAGCAGTGAGGCAGAACAGACACTATCAACATAAGAAATGTTATAGACTCAGCAGACGTGGAATCGTGAACCTCAACACATGAAATGTTCTTCCTCTTTACCCTCGTCTCTGTCCTTTCAGGAAGTGAAATGGTCACAGCAGCTGGGATACGGAGACCAAACAAAGGTAATTAGAGGAAGAGTGTTGCCATCAAGGATCTCACAGAACCATATAGAACTGAAACAGGCCCTTTGGCCTATTGCCATGCAATGGTCTCTAAATGTAGGTTTCCATGTTGTCATTCCTGGGGACAAAATGTAGAACGCTCTTATCGACAATTTTGCCAGTTGAAATAAAAGTTAACAAGTGGCATCCACAATTCAGACAAGTTTAAAGATGTCCTTGAAGCAAAGTGATGGGTTTAGGAAGCGGTCAGCAGCAAATTGACCTGTTTCAATTAGGGGCGAAGTTGAAATAAATGGTTTACCTTATATCTATCTGTTGAGTAATTGATTAGATGGGATTGAACAGTTGATTGATATGGGCTTTGTCACCAGTGCTCAGGAATAAATAAAAGTAGGATAGATAAAAGACATTTGAAATTGTAGTCTAATTCAGTTTTGAATTGTTCCAAGCTGAAATTTTTGTTTGATTTTTATGATACTATTATTACTTATTTATATGCTTTAACCTGATTTTTTTCTTTAAACATAACTGTTTCGATGCGAGTCACACTGCAACTTTGCCTTCAGACTACAAATGTGTTTCTTGCATTAAATCCACTGCGATGTAAATAGGTGCATTGAAGGGAGGTCTGCAGTCTTAGACAGAGAGAGGAAGATTGGGAGAGAGGAAGATTGGGAGACAGAGCTTCCTAACACCTATGGCAACAGGACAAGGAAGGCTCAAAGACAGAAACAAGAAATGCTTCCCCAGCTCCCTAACTCCCTACCAAGCCAGCTTCATCTGCTCTTTTGTCCTCCGGGACAGTAAGTATTCTCACCTATCATTGATCATACTCTTTTCCTGTAGAGCTTACGCACCACATTTAAACCATAGCTTCATAATAAACTACTCTTCAATCACGGTTGAGCTCATTCTCCTTTCTGAATAAAAAGTAGCAGGTCAGTTTGCTGCTGAAAGCTGCCTAAACACAGGGATCTCTGGGAGTAAAGCTGTCCTCCGAAATACAATAGACAGATTTGGTGAGGAGCTGCCCCTCCAGTCACAGGCTGTTCCTCTCCTTCTGTCTGCAGCTGGCAAGCCTTTGGGAGTTGGCGCCTGCTAGTTTTCAGAGGTAGGGGCAAGGTTGCAGGCATCTCCTGAGGAGGAACAGGAAGCTCATAGCAGGATGGGGTGGGAGGGGAGGAGACTGCAAGGAGGGATGGAGTCAGTTAGACAAAGGTGTAAGGAAGTAAGCCACTGGGGCGAGGAGATAGGGGAGAGTGGGAAGAAGGTTGCGGGGGTGGGGTGGGGTAGATGGAAGGAGAGTGCAAAGCAAGAGGAGAGAGAGAAGCTGCAAATTTTGGAAAGGCAGGCCAGAGTGAAGAGGCAGGCTGTGCATGTGGAGAGTGAGGAAGAAAGATAGATTACAAAGAAGGGAAAACATTTTAAACACATCAACAAAGGAACAGTCAACTAGCTAGGCACCCAGGAAAACTTGAACTCATTGATGCAGTGAATTAATAAACTGCATGAAAAAGAATTTAGCTAAAGGTAGCAAATGTTTAGAAGCTACCATTTGGGCAAAAATGCTGAGATAACGAGGTGCAGAGCTAGATGAACACAGCAGGCCAAGCAGCATCAGAGGAGCAGGAAAGTTGACGTTTCGGGCCGAGACCCTTCTTCGAAAATGCTATTGTATTAAACATTGTGTGTCAATCATTAAATTTAAATCCAAGATTGAGATCTGACATACAGCCAAAAGGGCAGTAACTAGCAAGTTTTGAGAAGATTTGTAGCTCAGGTTGAGGGTCTGGATGTAAGTTTGCTTGTTGAGCTGGAAGGTTCGTTTTCAGATGTTTCGTCACCATTCTAGGTAACATCATCAGTGAGCCTCCAATGAAGCGCTGGCATTATGTCCCACTTTCTATTTATCTGTTTAGGTTTCCTTGGGTTGGTGATGTCATTTCCTGCATTGGTGATGTCATTTCCTGTTCTTTTTCTCGGAGGGTGGTAGATGGGCTCCAAATCAATGTGTTTGTTGATGGAGTTCCGGTTGGAATGCCATGCTTCTAGGAATTCTCGTGCGTGTCTCTGTTTGGCTTGTTCTAGGATGGATGTGTTGTCCCAATCAAAGTGGTGTCCTTCCTCATCTGTTTGTAAGGATACGAGTGATAGTGGGTCATGTCGTTTTGTGGCTAGTTGATGTTCATGTATCCTGGTGGCTAGCTTTCTGCCTGTTTGTCCAATGTAGTGTTTGTCACAGTTCTTGCAAGGTATTTTGTAGATGACGTTCGTTTTATTTGTTGTCTGTATAGGGTCTTTTAAGTTCATTAGCTGCTGTTTTAGTGTGTTGGTGGGTTTGTGGGCTACCCTGATGCCAAGGGGTCCGAGTAGTCTGGCAGTCATTTTGGAAATGTCTTTGATGTAGGGGAGAGTGGTTATGGTTTCTGGGCCCATTTTTTCTGTTTGTTTGGGTTTGTTGCTGAGAACTCGGCAGACTGTGTTCACTGGGTACCTGTTCTTTTTGAATACGCTGTATAGGTGATTTTCTTCTCCTCTTCGTAGTTCTAAAATCACCTATACAGCGTATTCAAAAAGAACAGGTACCCAGTGAACACAGTCCGCCGAGTTCTCAGCAACAAACCCAAACAAACAGACAAAACGGGCCCAGAAACCATAACCACTCTCCCCTACATCAAAGACATTTCCGAAATGACTGCCAGACTACTCGGACCTCTTGGCATCAGGGTAGCCCACAAACCCACCAACACACTAAAACAGCAGCTAATGAACTTAAAAGACCCTATACAGACAACAAGCAAAACGAATGTCATCTACAAAATACCTTGCAAGAACTGTGACAAACACTACATTGGACAGACTGGCAGAAAGCTAGCCACCAGGATACATGAACATCAACTAGCCACAAAACGACATGACCCACTGTCACTCGTATCCTTACATACAGATGAGGAACGACACCACTTTGATTGGGACAACACATCCATCCTAGGACAAGCCAAACAGAGACATGCACGGGAATTCCTAGAGGCATGGCATTCCAACCGGAACTCCATCAACAAACACATTGATTTGGAGCCCATCTATCACCCTCCAAGAAAAAGAACAGGAAATGACATCACCAATGCAGGAAATGACATCACCAACCCAAGAAAACCTAAACAGATAAATAGAAAGTGGGACATAACACCAGCGCTTCATCGGAGGCTCACTGATGATGTTACCTAGAATGGTGACGAAACATCTGAAAACTAACCTTCCAGCTCAGCGAGCAAACTTACATCCAGGGCAGTAACTGAATGGTTCAAATCTTGCAACTTTATACAATACTGACAAAAACACATTAGTGTGACTTTGCCAGACAACAAGAGGTGTATTAAGGCTTTTAATATGTAGAATTGAGTCTCGTTAGTGTGAAGAAAAAGATGTTTCTAACTTAATGCCTGTTGTCCTGTGCTAGTTTAAATACTATGAGGAAAATTAAGCTTTGCATGTGTGCGGTGGCTTTAAGTTTAATGAAAGGTTGATAATTATTGAGGATGCTGAGGAATTCTTCTAACTCTGCTACTCTGAGTCCCAAATATATCAGATATTTTTACTACGTGACTACACCATCTAATAAATGAGTTGGTGAAAATCAAAAGATTGCTCTAAAAATCAAAAGATAGTCCTCCAGAAAATCTCAGTAAGATCCCTCAGAAATATCTATATATGTTCAAGCCATATAATATCTAGGAAAGATGTTTTTAGACTTGAAAGGGTACAGAAAGAATTTACAAAGATGTTACTGGGGTTGGAGGGTTTGAGCTATTGGGACAGGCTGAGTAGGCCGGGGCTATTTTCCTTGCAGCATTGGAGGCTCTGGGATGATCTTATAGAGGCTTACAAAATCATAAGGGTCATGGATAAGGTGAAATGCTAAAGTCTGTTTCCCAGGGCAGGGGAGTCCAAATCTAGAAGGCATAGGTTTCAGCTGAGAGGAGAAAGATTTAAAAGGGGCCTAAGGGACAACTTTTTCACAGAGAGGATAGTGCGTGTATGGAATGAGCTGCAAGAGGAAGGGGTCGAAGCTGGTGCACTTACAACATTTAAAAGGCATCTGGATGATTACACGTCGACTTTAGTGAAGTTATCAACAAGGCCCCTCATGATAGGCTCATCCTGAAGATTTAATATACATGGGATCCACAGTGATTTGCCTGTGTGGACTCAGATTTGGCTTGTCCATAGAAGCCAGAGGGTAGTGCTGGAGGGAAGTTATTAAGTTTGCAGATGATACAAAGATCAGTGGAGTTGTGGACAGTGTAGAAGATTGTCAAAGGATACAGTGGGGTATAGATCAGTTGCAGATATGGGCGGAGAAGTGGCAAATGGAGTTTAATCCAAGTAATTGTCAGGTGCTTCACTTTGGGAGATCAAATGTTAATGAAAAGTTTATAGTAAGTGGCAAGACCCCGAGGAGCATTAATGTACAAAGGGATCTTGGGGTTCAAGTCCATACAGAGAAACATAGATAAGCCTGGTATTGGTGGGAAGGTCTTACGAGGAAAGGCTGAGGGACTTGAGGCTATTTTCGTTAGAGTGAAGAAGGTTGAGAGGTGACTTGATTGAGACATATAAGATAATCAGAGGGTTAGATAGGGTGGATAGGGAGAGCCTTTTTCCTAGGATGGTGACGGCGAGCACGAGGGGGCATAGCTTTAAATTGAGGGGTGAAAGATATAGGACAGATGTCAGAGGTAGTTTCTTTACTCAAAGAGTAGTAAGGGTATGGAACGCTTTGCCTGCAATGGTAGTAGATTTGCCAACTTTAAGTACATTTAAGTCGCCATTGGACAAGCATATGGATGTACATGGAATAGTGTAGGTTAGATGGGCTTCAGATTGGTATGACAGGTCGGCACAACATCGAGGGCCGAAGGGCCTGTACTGTGCTGTTATGTTCTATGTTCTATGTTCTATATCTCCCTGAAAGTGACTACACAAATAGAAAGGATAGTAAAGAAGGTGTATGGCAAGCTCACTTTTATTGGTTGGGGAGTTGAGTACAAGAGTCAGGCTGTCATGTTGCAGCATTATAAGACTTGGGCTAGGCCACGCTTAAGAGTATTGTGTTCAATGCTAGTCACCACATTACAGGAAGGATGTGGAGGCTTTGGAGAAGGTGCAGATGAGATTTACCGGGGTGTTTTAGTTTTAGTTTTAGAATGCCTACAGTTTGGAAACAGGCCCTTCGGCCCAACAAGTCCACACCAAATTTCGGAGTATCCCACCCAGACCCATCCCGCATAGCCTACCTAATCTACACGTCCCTGAACACCATGCACAATTTTAGAATCCACCTAGCCTGCACATCTTTGCGCTGTGGGAGGAAACCCACACAGAGACAGGGAGAATGTGCAAACTCCACGCAGACAGTCGCCCAAGGGTGGAATCGAACCCGGGCCCCTGGTGCTGTGAGACAACAGTGCTAACCACTGTGCCACCTGGATTAGAGGGCATGAGCTATAAGGAGAGGTTAGAAAAACTGTGATTATTTTCTCTGGAGCAGCAGAAGACGAAGGGAGATGTGGTAGAAGTCTATAAAATTATGAAATGCATAGAAAGGGTTGATGGTCAAAATCTTTTTCTCAGAGCTCAAATGTCTGAAACAATTGAGGATGCGTTTAAGGTGAAAGGGAGAAAGTTCAAAGGTGATACGAGGGGCAAGAATTTTTTTTAGCCAGAGTTCAAGTGGAGTCTGGAACGTGATGTCAGGGCTGGTGGTGGAGCAAGATACGACAGGGGCATTTGAGAGACTTTTAGATAAGCACATGAATGCGTCGGGGATGGAGAGTTACACACTAAGTGTAGACAGAAGGGATTAGTTTAATTTGGCATCACGGAAGTGAGGTCGGACCAGAGACGCTGTTGGGAAGGTAAGTGAGTGCTATTTAAGTACTTACCTCGAAGCCAGCAGTCCTTTTTTGCAGTAGAGAGTGGCAGGAACTGGGCGGACATGAGATCGGAGCAGAGAGGCTGTTGGGAAGGTACATGAGTGCTATTTAAATAGGTGTGGTGAGAAAATTGTGAGTCTGTGGCTCAGGAGTCTTCGGTGAAGAGGCTCAGTGAGGACATTACGCCACACTTGAAGAGGTGAAGACATGACTGCCAAGCTGATTCAGTGTGCTGCGTGCATAATGTGGGAGGTCAGGGACACTGGTGGTGCCTCTGGCTCCTATAGCTGTGGAAAGTGTGTACACATTCAGCTTCTGAAGGAGCACGTTGCAGCACTGAAGAAAGAACTAGATGACCTCAGGCTCATCCGAGAGAACGAGAATTTTCTGCACAGGACCTTCAGCGAGGTCATTACACCGAGGATACCAGAAGAGAGAAGGGGGATGTCGATGAGGAAGGAAGGCATGAATGAAGTACAAGAGACCCCAGGGGAAGTACCTCTCGTAAACCGATTGATTCTCTTGGGAGCTGTCGAGACGGATGACACTGACAGTCGGAGAGGCGGACAGGTGTGCCAATGGAAAATTGGCGTAGAGGCAGAGCTGAGGTGTCAGACATCATGCAGAGCCATGGTAATAGGTGCCAGGATCCAAGACGTCACCGACAGAGTGCAGGGAATCTTCAAGGGCGAAGGTGAAGAGCCAGAGGTGGTGGTGCATGTCGGCACAAATGACGTCGGGAAGAAGACCAGGTGAATTCTACAGAGGGACTTCAGAGAACTCGGAAGAAGGCTGAAAAGCAGGACTGGCAGGGTGCTTATCTCCGGTTTTCTTCCAGTTCCTCCAGCTGCAGAGGGTAGGAACAGGGAGATAATGGACTTGAATGTGTGGCTGAGGAACTGGTGCAGGAAGCAAGGATTTAAGTTCTTGGATCACTGGGGTATGTCTTGGGGTAAGAATAAATTGTACAGGAGGGACGGGTTGCACCTTAATAGGTGGGGGGCCAGCTTTCTGGCAGGCAGGTTTGCCACTGCAACACAGGTGCATTTAAACTAAGTAATGGGGGGGGGGGGCCAAACTGGAAATTTAAGAATGAAGTTAAAGGGAAAGTGAGAATAAGAGAAGTTAAGAAAGGCAACAGAATCAATGGAGCAGAAAACTCAAGAAGGGATCGTACAGTAGGGCCAAGTGAAATAGGGATTGATAGGTAGGGTGAGGGGAGTAACAAACTGAAAATATTATATATGAATGCATGAAGCATAAGAAATAAGGTGGATGAGCTTGAGGCTCAGTTGGAAATTGGCAAGTACGATGTTGTGAGGATAACTGAGATGTGGCTTCAAGTGGACAGGGCCTGGGAAATGAGTATTCAAGGCTATACGTGCTATCAAAAGGACAGACTGGTGGGCAGAGGGGGTGGGGTAGCCCTGTTGGTGAGGAATGATATTCAGTCCCTTGTGAGGCGGGACATAGAGTCAGGAGATGTAGAGTCAGTATGGATAGAGCTGAGAAATTCTAAGGGTAAAAGGACCCTCATGAGAGTTATCTACAGGCTTCCAAACAGTAGTTAGGATGTAGTGTGTAAGTTGAATCAAGAGTTGAAATTAGCCTGTCGCAAAGGTATTACTACAGTTGTAATGGGGGATTTCAACATGCAGGTAGACTGAGAGAATCAGGATGGTACTGGACCCGAAGAAAGGGAGTTTGTGGAGTGCCTCCAAGATGGATTCTTGGAACAGCTGGTTCTGGAGCCTACCAGGGAGGAGGCAATTCTGGATCTGGTGTTGTGCAATGAACCGGATTTGATCAGGGACCTCAAAGTAAAGGAGCCATTAGGAGGTAGTGACCACAATATGATAAGTTTTAATCTGCAGTTTGAGAGGGAGAAGGGAGAATCGGAAGTGTCAGTATTGCAGTTGAATAAAGGGAACTATGGAGCTATGAGGGAGGAGCTGGCCAAAGTTCAGTGGTTCAATACCCTAGCAGGGATGGCAGTGGAACAACAATGGCAGGTATTTCTGGATATAATGCAGAAGGTGCAGGATCAGTTCATACCAAAGAGGAAGAAAGATCCTAAGGAGAGGCGGGGGCGGCCGTGGCTGACGAGGGACGTTAAGGACTGTATAAAAATAAAAGAGAAGAAGTATAACATAACAAAGATGAGTGGGAAGCCGGAGGACTGGGAACCTTTTAAAGACCAATAGCGGATAACTAAAAAGGCAATACACAGAGAAAAAATGAGCTATGAAGGAAAACTGGCCAAAAATATAAAGGAGGATAGTAAAAGCTTTTTTAGGTATGTGAAAAGAAAAAAAATGGTTAAGACTAAAATTGGGCCCTTGAAGGCAGAAACAGGTGAATTTATTATGGGGAACAAGGAAATGGCAGAAGAGTTGAACAGGTACTTTGGATCTGTCTTCACTAGGGAAGACACAAGCAATCTCCCAGATTGGGAGCGCCCTTGAAGATGCCCTGCACTCTGTCTGGATAGTGGCTGAAGGACCGAGGGTAATGGGTGAACTGAAGGGAATTTATATTAGGCAGGAAATGATGTTAGATAGACTGTTAGGTCTGAAGACTGATAAGTCCCAGGGACCTGATGGTCTGCATCCCAGGGTACTTAAGGAGGTGGCTCTAGAAATAGTGGACACATTGTTAATCATTTTCCAATGTTCTATAGATTCAGGATCCGTTCCTGCGGATTGGAGGGTGGCTAATGTTGTCCCACTTTTCAAGAAATGAGGGAGAAAGAAAACAGGGAATTATCAACCGGTTAGTCTGACGTCAGTGGTGGGACAGATGCTAGAGTCAATTATAAAAGATAAAATTACAACTCATTTGGATAGCAGTAACATGAGAGGTCAGAGTCATCATGGATTTATCATGGGAAATCGTGCTTGACTAATCTTCTGGAACTTTTTGAGCATGTAACTATGAAGATGGATGAAGGAGAACCAGTGGATGTAGTGTACCTGGACTTTCAGAAAGCCTTTGATAAAGTCCCTCATAGGAGTTTTGTGAGCAAAATTAGGGCACATGGTATTGGGGGCAAAATACTGACTTGGATTGAAAATTGGCTGGCTGACAGGAAGCAAAGTGTAGTGATAAATGGGTCCCTTTCGGAATGGCAGGCAGTGACCAGTGGGGTTCCACAAGGTTCGGTGCTGGGACCACAGCTGTTTACAATATACGTTAATGATATAGATGATGGCATTAAAAGTAATATTAGCAAATTTGCTGATGACACAAAGCTGGATGGCAGTGTGAAATATGAGGAGGATGTTATGAGAATCCAGGGTGACTTGGACAGATTAGGTGAGTGAACGGATGCATGGCAGATGCAGTTTAATGCAGATAAGTGTGTGGCTATCCACTTTGGTGGCAAGAACAGGAGGCAGATTACTATCTCAATGGAGTCAAGTTCGGTAAAGGGGAAGTACAACAAGATCTGGGTGTTCTTGTACATCAGTCAATGAAAGCAAGCATGCAGGTACAGCAGGGAGTGAAGAAAGCTAATGGCATGCTGGCCTTCATAACAAGAGGAATTGAGTTTTGAGAAGATTTGTAGCTCAGGTTGAGGTTCTGGATGTGAGTTTGCTCGCTGAGCTGGAAGGTTAGTTTTCAGACGTTTCGTCACCATTCTAGGTAACATCATCAGTGAGCCTCCGACGAAGCGCTGGTGTTATGTACCGCTTTCTATTTATCTGGTTAGGTTTCCTTGGGTTGGTGATGTCATTTTCTGCGTCGGTGATGTCATTTCCTGTTCTCTTTCTCAGGGGATGGTATAGAGAAAAAGAACAGGAAATGACATCACCAACGCAGAAAATGACATTACCAACCCAAGGAAACCTAACCAGATAGATAGAAAGCCAGATATAACACCAGCGCTTCGTCGGAGGCTCACTGATGATGTTACCTAGAATGGTGACGAAACATCTGAAAACTAACCTTCCAGCTCAGTGAGCAAACTCACATCCAAGAGGAATTGAATATAGGAGCAAAGAGGTCCTTCTGCAGCTGTACAGGGCCCTGGTGAGACTGTACCTGGAGTATTGTGTGCAGTTTTGGTCTCCAAATTTGAGGAAGGACATTCTTGCTATTGAGAGAGTGCAGTGTAGGTTCGCGAGGTCAATTCCCGGAATGGCAGGACTATCATATGTTGAAAAATTGGAGCGACTGGGCTTGTATACACTTGAGTTTAGAAGGATGAGAGGGGATCTGATTGAGACGTAGAAGATTATTAAGGGATTGGACACTCTGGAGGCAGGAAGCATGTTTCCGCTGATGGGTGAGTCCAGAGCCAGAGGGCACAGTTTAAAAATAAGGGGTAGGCCATATAGAACAGAGTTGAGGAAAAACTTCTTCACCCAGAGAGTGGTGGATATAGGGAATGCTCTGCCCCAGAAGGCAGTGGAGGCCGAGTCTCTGAATACTTTCAAGAAAGAGATGGATAGAGCTCTTAAAGATAGCAGAATCAAGGGTTATGGGACTAAGGCAGGAACAGGATACTGATGGTGGATAATCATAGTGAATTGTGGTGCTGGCTCGAAGGGCCGAATAGCCTACTCCTGCACCTATTTTCTATTGTCTATAAAAGACAATAATTTTGAGTAAAGTTCAGCACAATATTGTGGGCCAAAGGGCCTGCTCCTGTGCTGTATTGTTCTATGTTCTATGAATAGGAAGGCTTTACAGAGATATAGACCCAATGCCGGTAAATGGAACTCGGTCAAATTAGTATATGTGGTTAGCATTGTCAGGTTGGACTGAAGGGTCTGTGTTATTACTGTACATCTGTATGACTCTATCAGACGTCATCTGTGTAACTGTTTAAATGGCAAGATGGCTCATTGATTCCTCATAGAATTCTGATCCACTTCTCCTCCAGGAGAGTGAAAGGTGAAAAACCAAACAAGGGAGGTCACTGGGGCCTTGATGGATCAAGTGCATCAAAGATGTTACAGAGAATGATTGAAATGTATTTTGATGCATATAAAACAATATGCATTGGCTGCCAAACCTCTAATGAAAATGCAAAGTGATAGGCAATAAATAATGTATTGGATCATAGATTTGTACAGGCAGACTTAAATACTTTAGCCCGATCTAAAGAAGTCCCTTGGTGCTATTTCAGCCCAAGATTATGAGCCCAACCTGCCAGTGGCCAGGTTGCTGAAGCTTTGTGAGTGCTATTGTGAGCAGCTGACCCAGCAACTGTTTTGTCTGGAAATACTTAAAACTCGATTGTGTTACACATTTTGCGCATCTTGAATGTGAGATCTCCTTGAGAAAAGATGGAATTTAAAAAAGTGAACAGCATTTGTTTCATCTGTACTGCCACCTCTCAATGGATGCAATCAGTAATGACCTGAAAGGCATCTTTTGGGAAGATGAATAATTCATTTCATGAGCCACTTTCGCTTTAAATCAAGTGCATGTGAGGTGGCCTGAATACTTAGCTCTGAGCCACAAAGTCAAAATTATTAAATTCAAAGTTGATTGTGGTGCTCGTCACAGTGTTATCACAGGGTGATACATTTTCTATCACATGTCGAGAATGTCTTATTCGCTGACCAGAGACTTTCAAAACAGCAATTGTATGAAATCAAGGCAATTATTTTGGCAGAAAGGTCAAAACAGGTGTCTTTCAGTACTGTGCTAATAAGGACATGCCTGCTAGAAAGGCTGGATTTAATACACTAAATGTGTGCAAAATTGCTAGCAAGCGTAGCCCTCTGACACTGATTAGACACTGTTTTTGTCAGCAGTATATGTGGGCTCGCCATTCATTCACTCACAAATTCACTCACCCATTCTTTCACTCACAATCACTCATTAATAGGCATTTTAAAAACGTACCTCAAGAGAGGAGGACCTGTTGTAAATGGAGGCAGAGTATCTCCTCCTTCCTCCACATTGGAATCAGCCCGGAAGGCCCCTTCACTTCCTAGTTCTGCCTCAGCAGGGATCAAAGGATCTCCCGATGAAATGGGCAATATTGTTTGGTCATAAGGGAATTTCGCAGGCAATGACAAAGGGAAAGCTAGGCTGTCACATTATTAACCATTCCATTGCCTCTCACTGAAAGGACTGCAGATCAGAACCGAGGAAGGGTCGCTGGACCCAAAATGTTAACTCTGATTTTATCGTCACAGATGCTGCTGGAGCTGCTGAGCTTTTTTCAGCAACTTTTGATTGTATTCCATTGTCTCTCAAACTTTGTTTACACTGTCCTCTCCCAATTTAACTAATCTACTAGCTTTAAAGCCACATTCCAGTTGAGAAATCTGTGTTCAGTCCTCAAGGACATGGCCAAGGAGTTGATTCTGATACAAACCTGATGACAAAAAGCAGTGAGTCTGCGTTGGGTTCTGTATCACTACAGCAGCTCAGCTATTTAGAGTCACTGAATATGTTTCAATTTCACTTCACCACATCATCACTGTCAGGAATACACTGAACAACAGCAGCTTGCACTTTTATTTATCCCTAATGATATCTAGTGTTTCCACTGTTCAATCAGCTTTGCTGAATTCCCTCAATTTTTACAGCGTTAACTGTTTCCATATTGTCTTGTCTATCTTCATTGGTTTGCATCCTTCTTTCCAAATCCACATTGAGGTTCATCTGAAATATCCAAACCTTGATTCAGACAGCAAAGCTCTTACTGGCACAGTGAAAAGGATCATTGGGAAACCAGCTCTCTTCTGTAGCTTTTTCTTTCCCACACTTATATTGTTATTTTCCTGTTAAGCACTTCCCATTTTAGGACGATTTTTTTAGAATAATTCAATATTTTGAATTCTTTGATGATAAAATGTGTTTTGTTTTGTCTCTTAATCATCTCTTGTTAAGACATCCTTGCTCTTTCAACCACTATTCCCAATGTTTGGATCTGTACTTCTAGAATACACTAACAGTTAGTAAGTATTTGACTTTAGCATCTGAAGATCCTTTGATTTCATCACAATTCTCAGAGCAATAAATAGCATTAAACCCTCCTCCTCCGACCCCTTCCAATATTTGGCACAATTAGGTCGTTGAGTAAATTAAGAAATTTCTAAACTGAGAAAAAGATAGCACATTAAATTCAGCAGTAGCCATACCAGAATACAAATTTGTTATTCTAATTCTCTGCTGGATGCAAGAGTTCAATTCGGCAGTGCCTGAGTTTGAACACTGAGGCAACTCAACTCAGCAGCTGTGGGAAATAATTAAAAAATTGTGTTAACTAATCAGCAGAAGAAAAGATGAGGAGTGTACAGAGGGTAGAAAGAATGAATTGAGATAGGGATAGAATAGGAGAGTAACGGCCATACTTGACCTTCATGCAGAAAGAACAATAAAGGAAGATTGATCGGATTGTGGAGATAGTTCAGGTAAAAATGTTAGGATGTCACTTGGTGCGTGGCATGTAAGAGAAATGTATTTATATATTGATTAGATAGAGATAGATGTCCTGACATCAAAGCACCATGTTAAAAAGATGGAATTAATAGAATAAGGAATTGTCACATCAGAGCTCAAGGACACTACCTAGTTTTGCTTAGACTAGCATGAGGAGTCAAGTTGATACATTTGCAACACAATGATTTTGTCGTGTGTTTTATTTTCCGCACCTTTCTTATTAGAAATGCATGCAATAGGATGCATTTTTCTTGCAATTTCTTCTTCATCAGGGGAAGAATAAATGGCTACACCCATAATCCCACACACAATTATCACTTAGTAGGAATTAATCAGACTATTCGTAAGATACAGGACTCAAATTTCAGGCTCAAAAATTGCAACGAAGGCTTGTTTCATATTTCGTAAAATTTAAGGAGGTTCAAAAATGTCACTTTCTCCTTGTCTGGAGACTGCACCAATGGTCAAAAACTCAACAATTCTTTAATGTCTTGTCAGCTTGAAAATACACACCCATCCATCCCAGAACCCGTGTTTGAATTTCCTGTTTTCCGTAGCTGTCATAACAGTGGAATGGATTACTAGCCAAACTAGCGATTAATAGAATTTGTGTTCATGACTGTAATCCTTTACCTTTCCACATCGTCAATGCTTCCACAGGCTGTGACGTGACCTTTACTGACATCGATTCCTACCTCTTGTGATGAAAGTTTATATAAAAAAAATGTTTGGGGAGTTGACTGTAATGAAGAAAATTGACTATTTTGGTTTTCAGTTTGGTGAAAGCATCTTATTTTATAAGGGTCGGAAACTCATTCTTTTTGAGCAAGGAGTTCAAAACAGTCTTTCAAATTGAGTAAGTTAAATGGTTAGCAAGCTACTTGGGAAGATAACTGCTGTCATGTTCACAAGGCAGAATATCTACGGCCCACAGAAAAGACTGACAGCCAGGGGTCACAGGCAGCCTGAGTTGAGCGGAAAACATCCATTCCGGCAAAAGGGCAGTTTTTAATTTTGTGGAAATCTTCAGGCAAACAGAGATGGTGAGTCGGGGGGTGGAATCCCTTTTGTGGGTTTAGCAGTTCAAGGAGACAGAGGTGAAAAAAAAAGCTATGCTATTTTTCCTTAGGGATCAGTGAGGAAAAGTTAGTGAGTTAGCTTGGCTGTGTATCTTCTGGGAAGACAGAAACAAACATTTGGTGTAGAAAGTCACTGACAGAAAATGTTTGCTACATTGTTAGGTCTGTTATTAAAAAAAGAAAATGAAAACAAGAGCGATCCTCTACTGGGACTGTGCGTTTGTAAAAGATAAGGCTGGGAACAGGGCTAAATCTTTCTTTTTGCTGTTTAGGAAAAGACCTTTCCAAATTATACAGCTTTTTATTCTCTTTTCTTTTGTAGTATAGACTTATGTTCATTTATTAAAAGTACATCAACAGCCTCATATGAATACGTCAATGGCTAACCATCACGGTAACCAAAGTAGACAACTAACACTTACGGTCTTTTAAGTGAAGTTTCACTACTTGCCTTGTATTGCCGTCAGCTGCAATCTGAGCACAATCTAACTGTCAATGAAATATTCGAACAATGGTGTCTGTGTCCAGCATTGCTGCCTCCTGGACTACCCATTGATATCACCTCAACAACATCATATGCAGTTGTGGGGTCGACTTCCTGAAGACGACTGATGACAGCCAGCTCGAAACTTGACTCTTGCTATTCCGTAAACATCCACAACTCCGCTACTCATATCTTAACTCACTAGCTATGATCACCCATTGTCTTTATGCTCATTGATTTACATTGGCCACTGAGACAGCAATGATTCTAACTTTTTAATTGTTATGTTCATATCAATCAATTGTCTCACTCCTCCCATCTCCAGAAGTTCCTTCAGCACTTCAACCCTTTGAGATGTCCCTGCTTCTGATGTTTTGTGCATCACTTACTTGATTTCATTTATAGCTAAGCCTTCAGCTGCACAAGCCTAAAGTTCAAGAAATTTCTTCCTTAAATTTCCCTTTCGCTCTAGTGCTCTCTCTCCTTCTTCAAGTGGTTTTGATCATACAAGTGGAATTAAGTTATTTAGCTCCTCAACCCTGGTCGACCATTCAGTGAGATCTTAGCTGATCTGCAATCCGACTTGAGATAGCCACCTTTACCTCATATCCCTTAACATCTCAGGTTAACATTTACCAACATCAGATTTACAATGATCAATTTACTAAGTGTTAATTGCAGCTTTTAAAAATATTAATTAAGGCAATGTGGATTGGTATGTGTTGCTTAAGGAGCCTTGGGGAATTTCTGCAATGCATATTGTAGATGGTATGCACTGTTGCTACGGTGATGGAGGGAATGGATGTTTGTAGATATAGTGCCAGTGGAGCAGGTTGTTTTGTCCTAGAGGGTGTCAAGCTTCATGAGTGCTATTGGAGCTGCACTCACAGTGAGTTACTTGCTGCAGGATTCCTAGCCTCTGATCCGTTTTGTAGCCACAGTATTGCCCTGGAGAAGGTGGGGATGAGATACCATTGTGAAACACTATTGTCCTTTTGGTATGCAGACACCCAGAGTGCTGTTAGAGCGGGCCTTCCAGTACGGTGGCCAAGTGACAGTGAATGAATGGTGATGCAGTTCCAATTCAGGGTGATGGGCAACTTGGAGAAGAACTTGGTGTGGTGGTGTTTCCTGGCCCATGTTACAACTTATCATTGTAGGTCATGGAGGTCACAAGTTTAGAATGTTATATTGGAGCTGGCCTGGTGAATGACTGTATTGCATTTACAGGTGGTGCCCACATAAGCAATGGCCATCTCCAGCAAGAGAGAATTGAACTGTAACCATTTGACATTCAATGGCATTACTTTTGATGAATCCCCGACTATCAGAATCCTGGGGTGCCACTATGAGTTGGTGCTGAAGGAAGTGCATTTTGAAGGTGGTGAAAAGAGTGTTGATTAAGTGGGCAGCCAATGCTTGGATGGTGTCAAGCTTCTTTGAGTGTTGTTGGAGCTGCTGTTATTCAAAAAAGTGAACAGTATTCCATCACACTCCCTTCTTGTGCCTTGTATTTGGTGGACAAGCTTTGGGGAGATAGAAGATGAATTTTGATCTCAGAACTTCAAGCTGCTGACCCCTGTAGTTACAATATTTATAGAGCCAGTCTGGTTCAGTTTCTTGTCAATAGTAGCAACCCAGGAATCTGACAGTTGGGGGTTCACCAACAGTAATGCCATTGAATGTCAAGGGGTTACAGTTCAATTCTGAATTGTTGGAGATGGCCATTGCTTATGTGGCACAATTGTTATTTACAACTTATCAACCCAAGCCTGGATGTTGACTGGGTCTTGCTGTATATGGACACACACTGCTTTAGTATCTGGGGAATTATGAATGGTGCTGAACATCATGCAATGTATCAGCTTAGAACACTACCCTAAGGGGATATTCTTAATTCATTTCAGTGGTACTAATTGACCCAAAGTCTCTTTCCTCTCATCTCACTGGAACTTACTTTGATTTCATTGGCTGATGGGGAATCAGTGCAAAATGAAACATCCAATTCTCTTGGGTTATCAATTAAACTTCCAGCCACCTCTTCAATACCTTCAAGCACCAGCTGTAATTGGCACAATGAAAACACAAGTCTTCTGTCTGACACACTGTCACAAACTGGATTTAAAATGATCTTTTCGTCACAAATCCAAGTACACATTGTGACCAACTCAGTTGAGAATTTGTTATGGCAGGCTTTCTTTTTACTGTTTGGTGTAAAATGAAACTTTAAAACACTATTCTGCAGAGACTTAAACCAGCTATTGCTAAGAGTCTCAACAAAGACACCATAGTTGAATGGGTTTTACATTCAGACAAGGAGGTCATAGTCAGATAGATGACAGCAGATATTATCGTCCTTTTTTAAGTCATTTATATGAGACGTGGATGTCACTGACCAGGCTAGTATTTACCACTCATCCCCAATTACCCTTGAGCAAATGCCATCTTGAACCCAAAAATAAAACAACAATCTGTGGATGCTGGAAATCTGAACCAAAAACAGAAATTGCTACAAAACCTCAGCAGGTCTGGGAGCCTCTGTGGAGAGAGAAACAGAGTTAGCATTTAGAGTTCAGTGACCCTTCTTAGTCCATAAGAAATAGGAACTGGAAGAAGCCATTCACCCCCTCAAGCCTGCTCTGCCATTCAATAGGATCATGGCTGATCCGATATTCCTCACGTTCACTTTCCAGACTTTTCCCCATAACCCTTGAATCCTCTGCTGACTAGGAATATTTCTATTTCAGCCTCAAATATACAGAAGGACTATACTCCCACAGCTCCCTGTAGTGAGAGTTCCAAAGGCTTTCAACCCTCTGAGAGAATTCCTTCTCATCTTTGTCTTAAATTTGCAACCCTTTTTTTCTGAAAGTATGCCCTCTGATCCTATATTCTCCCATTTGGGGGGAGCAGGGGATGGAATCCTCTCAGAATGTACCCATTAATGTTCCAATGTGGTAACCTCTCATTCTTCTAAGTTCCAACGAGTACAGTCCCAACCTCTTTAAACTTTGCTCATAAGCCAATCTCTCCAGACCAGGGATTGTTCTTTTGACGGTAACGGCCGGTAACCACCAAAATCCTATTGGACCGTAGGGCTGCTCAGCCATGAGAAGAGAGATGACTGGTGGTGGTTTAAGCACGCCTCAGGCAAGGAGATAAAAAAGTGTGGAGCTGGATGAACACAGCAGGCCAAGCAGCATCTCAGGAGCACAAAAGCTGACGTTTTGGGCCTGGACCCTTCGCATCCTCCATGGCAACCTCAGCCAGCTAAGGAATTGAACCCACACTGCTGGCGTCACTCTGCATTGCAAAGTGGCCATCTGGCTAACCCTGGACAAAGGTCATCGGATTCCCTAGGTTAACATTAACTCCACACAGGCTGCTGGACCTGCTGAGCTTCTCCAGCAATTTCTGTTTTTGCCTCTTGAACTGTTGCGGTCCTTACGAGGTGCGATCCTGTTAGGAGCAGAAGTTACCAGATTCTGACCCGGTGGTGGTGACGAAACAGTGATAGAGTTCTCAGCCAGGATGGTGGGTAATTTGGAGCAGAACTTCCAGGTAGAAGTGACCCCTGAACATGCTGCTGTTGAAGTCATACCACTGGCACCACTCAAAGTGGTAACTGGCTTGAAAAGCCTTTTGGTGAGACCGAGTGATGTGAATCGGAAACATCTTTGGCAGGGAAGATTGCCAGAAGGGCTGATTCTGTCAATTTGTCAGTGGCCACTCCCTCCTTAAACTTTGATTATTGACTGCAACTCACCGGCTAGAGTCATACAAGAATGCTGTCGACAAATTAGGAGGTGGGAGATGCTTTAGAAAATGGAGCTCAGAGCAGTGTGAGCTGTGCAAGTAGATTTAAAAAATCGCCATGTCTTTTACTGTCACAAGAGATAACGATAGTTTAGCCAACTGGCACCAATTGGCACTGATCGATTCATCTAGCATTGTCCTGTGCATGGCAAATCAGCCACAGACACTTGGTGAACTGAGGTCTTCATTTGTTGACAGTGTTTAATCAGGTGGACTTGCAGACCATTCAACGTCCCTGAGGCAGCATCCTGACAATTTGCAGTCATTTTGAAAGTAAATGGGAAACACTGTAGGATAAACAGCCCTCAACGTTATAAAATTAAAAAAGAAAACAAAGATCTACAGATGCTGGAAATCAGAAACAGAAGCAGAAATTGCTGGAAAAAAGATCAGCAGCTCTGGCAGGATTTGTGAAGAGAAAACAGAGTTAACATCCAGAGACCCTTCTTCAGAACTTCTGAGCCCACTGGACCCAAAACATGAATTCTGCTTTCTCTCCTTAACAAAACTGCAGACCAACTCCTTTGAGGTATCTGGTAACGAGGTCCCAGTTTAATAAAGTGAATACATGTTGAAACATTTCAGTTGCTCTCCCCCAAATGAATGTTGTATAATGCTTCAATTCTGCTGCTAAAAATATTCTTGGCTGTTCTCATAGTTCGATCACTGTTGTCCCTCAACGCCAGTTCATCTCAGAGATTGGTACAGGATTTGCCACTTTGAATGGATTTTGGATCATGCAGTGAATGCCATAATTGATTACTACAGGCTAGTGAGCATCAAAATCCTCTGAGCAACACAGCTCTGGAGACTCTCTTCTTTCAATACTCAGAAATGTGTAACTCAAAATGGTGTTACAGCATGGTAACATATCACACACTTTGCTGGATTTATTTGATTTGATTTGATTTACTACTGTTACGTGAACTAGCTACAGGGAAAAGTGTTGCTTTGTGTGCGGTCCAGGCAGATCGTACCATACAAAGCGCATTAAAGTAGTAGAACAGAGTGAGGAATACCATGTTACAGCTGCAGAGAAGGTGCAGTCACATTAAGTTTTAAATTTGAAAGGCCCATTCAGAAGTCTGATAGCAGCAGGGAAGAAGCTGCTCTTGAAACTACTGCTACATGCTTTTAAGCTTCTGTATCTTCTGCCCGACCGAAAAGGTTAGAAGACAGTATAACTGGCTTGGGAAGGGTCTTTGATGATGTTGGCTGCCTTCCCCAGGCAGCGAAAAGTAAAGATGCAGTCAATAGATGAAAGGTTGGCTTGTGTGATGGACTGGGCTGTATTCACATCTCTCTGTAGTTTCTTACAGTCTTGAGCACAGTCGTTGCCACACCAAGCCGTGATGCGTCAGGATAGAATGCATTTTTTAATTTGTTTGTTATTTCTTTGTTTATTTATTTGATGAATCCACGTGACAATAAAACATTCAATTTAAAATCCTAATCTTAACTGGATCAAACCATCCAGGAAAAGTATAATCTTAGCTCATTGTATTTCCAGAGCCAGAACATTTGGCCTGCCAAAAAAACACTTATTTCCTTTAACTAGAGTTCTTTGAAATGGCTTATGACTGAACATTTTTTTTTAGAAAACTATAGCTTTATTTGCTCACACAGGCGGAAATTAATGCCCTAGCCTGTAACTGATTTGGTGGTGAGAGGCATTTAAAATGGGGCAGAGGGTGGTGAGTTGGGAGCCGGTCATTTTCCCCATCTCTGCCCTGATTCAGTCATTTGTGGGCAGCTAACCCCCCACCTCGTTCCTACCAATCGAGGTCCATAAGTGCCTTAATGGATGGCTTGTTCAAGGAGATTCAATACCTGTTGAGGGACGCAGCACCAGGAAGGGCTAGAGGAGAGAGAGAGAGAGAGACAGAGAGGCACTCGGAGGAAGCACGCACCCTATCTTGCTGATACCACCTTCGCTGCCCCCCGCAACCCCTCCATCTTGTAGCCATTGCTGTCAGAAATCGTTCACCTTGGCCTCACTCGCTCAGTGGTTCTTTGCCTTAGATGGACGCAGTACTGACAGCGGCCAGCACCTCCCTGGTGGCGCTGCTGTCTCCCTGCCTCCATGTTCAGCAGCTGCGGGTCCTCCTGAAAAGAAGTGACACAGGACTCTCATTGGCTGATCCCTGTTGCATCAATACTGCCCATTACCCAACCCTCCCCTGTTAGAATTGAAATGATTTGATCAACATGTCGCAGTAGTTAGTTGTAAGGATGAGTACTGACTAAATGGATGCAGAAATTGGGGGCAGGCTCTTGTGACACAGAGGTAGTGTCCCTACCTTTGAACCAGGAGGTCAAGGTTCAAGTCCCAGAGGTGTGTCACAACATCTCCGGACAGTTTGATTAGGAAAATGGCTACTGAGAACAGCATTTCACCCAGAGTCCAAAAGACCCAAATTCCAGTTCCACATGATCTAACCTCATGATAAAGCTCGAGTGGCCAAGATTGAGAGCTCCAAAGGCAATGTTGCCTGGCCGGTGCCCAAGGTCAGGATAAACCAAAGGATAAACCATCTGGGCTGCACGGGAACTTAGAGTGAGAGAGGAAAGATCCAGATGTATTAGCTCATGTTGGAACCAGGACATAGATAGAAGGAGGAAACAGGTTCTACTGAGGAAAGAGGGGTAAATTAAAATAAACAGAACCAAAAAGAACATAATCTCCGGATTACAACCTGATCCATGATCTAACTGGCACAGGATCAACTGGATCAACAAGTAAATGCATGGCTCAAAGATTGGAGTGGAAGAAATGGGCTCAAATTCTTGGGACATTGGCACCAATATAGCTGCTGCAGCATAGTACAGCAGAGTGAACCTGAGGGAGAACAGCTTCTGGATAGATACCTGAGGAGTGAGGTCTGTCATCGCGGGGCTGGGGTTAGTCAGTGCGGGAATGAGATCAGCCAGAGTGGGACTAGGGACAGTCGGAGCGGGACTGAGGTCAGCCAGAGTTTGGGGGGTGGAGCCACAGGAATGGACCTGGGTGCAGAGGTGGAGTTCTGGAGTTGGCATTTTGACTCAAAAACTGAAGTAGGGCTTATCTGCTCAGAAACCAGGTCTGGATTCTGAGAGAGTCATGTCTGTAGCAAGGCAGGGCATAAACTACTAACTTCTGTTGTTTGTCATTTGTTAGAAATAACAGAGTGAAAGAGGGAGAAATCTGATTTTGGTGAGTAGTGGGTAAGATTGAGAAATTGGTTCTCAGTTTGTTGTCTGTGAGTGATAAGATTGGAAATAGCAAGAGAACTGGGGTCCTGTAGAATGTTTCTCCTGCAATATGTGGGAAATCAGTGACACTTCCAGTCTCCATGGTGACCATGTGTGCAGGAAGTGTGTTCCTTTGCAGCTCCTGATTGCATGAAGCACCTATGCTGTGGGTGGACTCACTATGGAGCATCCATGAGGCTGAGAATGCTGTGGGTAGCACATTTAGTGAACTGGTCACACTGCCAGTAAGGGTTACACAGAAGGAGTAGAGTTGGGTGACCACCAGGAAGATGAGTAAGTGTGGGCAGGCGGTGCAAGAGTCCCCTATGGTCATTCCCCTCTCGAATAGGTATATCGCTTTGGATACTGTTGGTGAGGGATGGCCTCTCAGAGGAAAGCAGCAGTCAGAGCCAGATCAGTGGCAGCACAACTATACAGAGGGAGGATTGAAGTGTTGGTGAGTGGTGGTGTTAGGGGACTTTACAGTCAGGAGCACAGATAGGCATTTCTGTAGCCATGAGCGAGACTCAAGGATGTTGAGTTGAGTCCCTGGTACCAGGTTCAAGGATGTTTCTGAATATACACAGGATATTCTGAAAGGCGGAGGGTGGGCGGCCAGGGATTGTGATCCAAATTGGTATTAATAACATAGGCAGGAAGAGATATGAGGTCCTGCAAAAGGGAATTTATGGAGTTAGGTAGGAAATTGAAAAGCAGGACTTGTTGGATTGTAATCTCAGGATTACTCCCCGTGCCACGTGCTAGTGAGGGCAGAATCGGGAAGATGATACAGTTGAATGCATGGCTAAACAGCTAGCGTAGGAGGGAGGGATTCAGATATCTGGACTTGAGATCTTTTTCACGGTAGGTGAGACCTGTACAAGAAGAACAATTTGCTCCTAAACTGGAGGGGCACCAATATCCTGGAAGGGTGGTATGATAGTGCCACTTGGGAGGGTTTAAACAAGTGGGGTTGGGAACCAGAGCAGTAGGTCAGCATGCGGAGTGTTTGAAGAGAAGCAAGGGCTAAATCTACTATATATAGTAAAAATAACAGACAGGGCCAGGTTAATGAACATGGTGGGAGTAGAGGTCTGAAGCATATTTACTTAACGCAAGGAATTTAATAGATAAATCAGATGAGTTTAGAGCATGAATTAATACATGGGATTACAATGTTGTAGCCATTAGAGAAGGGCAGGGCTGATAGCTCAATATTCCAAGGTTTAGATATTTCAGGTCTGATAGAGAGGGATGTAAAAGAGGTGGAGCAAGTTACATTACTGATTAAGGAGAATGTCACAGCAAGACAGGACATCTTGAGGGCTCGTCCGACCAGGTCATATGTGTAGAACCGAAGAACAAGAAAGGTGCAATCACTGTGAAGGGGCTATACTATGGGCTTCCAATAGCTAGTGGGAATTGGAGGAACAGATATGTGACCAAATCATGGAAAGATTTCAAGACAACAGGGTTGTTTTCAGTGAGTAATTTTGATTTCCTCAATATTCACTTGAACTCCCTTCTTGTCGGGGCTTAGATGTGGCAGAATTTGTTTGGTGCATCTAGGAGGGTTTCTCAAAACAAAATGTAGATAGCCCAACTAGCCCCTCACATTTGGAAATGACCCTGGCCAGGTGGCTGAAGTTTCATATGGGAAGAATTTTGGGAATAGTGATCATAATATCGTAAGCTTTAAGATAGGTACGGAAAGACTGGTTTTTGGGTGACAGTGTCAAATTGGGGGAAGGCAAATTACAGCAGTATTAGGCAGGAGCTGGGGAAATTAGATTGGGGGTGGATGTTTGAGGGTAAATCCACAGTTAACAATTGTCTTGGACCAGCATGTTACTACGAGGATGTAAGATAAGGATGGCAAGATTCAGGAACCTTGGATGATGAGACATGGATATATGTTTGTTAGAAAGAAAAGAAAGGAAGCACAGGTAAGGTTCAGGAAACTGAAATCAAGCAGGGTCCTTCAGGGGTATAAAGGAAGCAAAAAAAAACACTTGAAAAAGAAATTAAGGTGAGAGGGCCAGAAGGTGCCATGAAATGCCCTCACCAAGTACAAATAAAGAGAATCTCAAGGCATTTTACATGAATATTAGGAGCGGGAGGGTAACTAGGGAGAAGGGTAGGTCCACTCAAGGAAAAAGGAGGAAATGTATGCATTGAGTCAGAGAAGATCGGTGAAGTCCTTAATAAGTGCTTTGCATCAGTATTCACCAAAGAGAAAGACATGGACAATGACAGAGGGGCTTGTTGAAGTTGCCAGTGCCTGAAGGGATCTGTCCTGGAAGAGATTGCTGGGACCTTGACAGAGATGTTTGCATCCTCTTTAGCCTTAGGCAAGGTACCAGAAAACTGGAGAATAGACAATGTTGCTCACTCGAGAAGGGCAAAAGGGAAAATCCAGGAAATTATAGGGTGATGAGCCTCGCATCAATGATAGGGAAATTATTAGAGAAGATTCTTATGGACAGGAATTACCTGCAATAATTGTTGAGGGGTGTTTTACTAAGTGGAGGTCTGCAACCAGTGGTGTTCCCCATGGATCAATGTTGCGGCCCTATTTGGTAAATATATGCAAATAATTTGGATGAAAATGTCAGTAGCTGATTAGTAAGTTTGTAGATGACACAGAATTTGGTGGAGTTGTGGACAGTGAGGAAGGATATCAAAGGATGCAGCAGGATATAGATCAGCTGGAAAGTTGGGCAGTAAAATGGCAGATGAAGTTTAATTCAGACGTGTGTGAAGTGATGTACTTTGGAAGGACAAATGCAATGGGAAAATACACAGTAAATGGCAGGAGCCCTAGAAGCATTGATAAACAGAGGGATCTTGGGGTCAAAGTCCACAGCTACCTCATGTGGCAACACAAGTGGATAAAGATAGTAAAGAAGGCATACAGTGTGCTTGCCTTTATTGGTCAGGACATGACTGCAAAAGTTAGCAAGTCATGTTGCATCTGCATAAGACTTTGGGCAGGCCACATTTGGAGTACTGTGGTGACTGCCCAACAGGAAGGACTTGGAGGCTTTGGAGATGGTGGAAAAGAGGTTTATCAGGATGTTGCCTGGATTGGCATGTATTAGCTATCAGGAGAGATTGCCCAAACTTGGATTGTTTTCGCCAGAGCATTGGAGGCTGAGGGGCAACTTGATAGAAGTATGTAACATTATGAGAGGCATGGATATGATGGAGAGCAGGAGTCTCCTACCCAGGGTGAAAATGTCAAATATTAGGGGGCACAGGTGAGAGTGGAAATGTTTACAGGTGTGCAAGGTAAGTGTTTTACACTGAGGGTAGTAGATGTCTGAACATACTTCTTGGGCAGCGGTAATAGCAGATATGACAGCAATGTCTTAGAGGCATTTAGACAGACACATGAACAGGCAGGGAATAGAGGAAGACAAAGCAAGGGCAGGCAGATGGATTAGTTTAGCCCAGCATCATGCTCAGCATAGACATTGTGGGCCGAAGGGCCTGTTCCTGATGCTGCCTGGCCTTCTGTGTTCTCCCGGCCTCCTATTTGTCTACCTTGTATTCCAGCATCTGCAGTTTTTTTTTGTCGCTATACTGTTCTATGTTCTAAGTACTGGGAAAGGTGGGAACTCCATCTGAATCACACTGGGACCAGAGTCTTGGTGAATTGCATAACTAGGGCTGTATATAGAAGAGGGAGTGGTGAGGGAAAGGGGATTCAGTTGAAGGAAAAATTATGGAAAAAGTTAAAACAGTGACGACATGGCAGAAGTTATTAAAGTTTACAGAATAAGTAACAGGACAGAAAATTGAAAGGGTCAGGAATCTTACTTCAGCACAGCAGTTAAGGGTACAACTATGAGAAGGGAGGCGACAGTCCACTAAGAACTGACGGTATTGGATGTAAATGCACATAGTATACAAAACTAGATGAATGAGCTCATAGCGCAGATTTAAATGGGCGGGTGCAATGTTGTGGGTATCACAGAGGCATGGCTGCAAGGGAATCAGGGCTAGCAACTAAATAGCCAAAGATACACATCCTATTGAAAGGGCAGGAAGACGGGCAGAAGGGATAGAGTTGCCTTGTTGGTAAGAAATGAAATTAAATTAAGTATTGAATCAGGAGGTGTAGAATCTGTGTGGGTAGAATTGAGGACCTAAACGGAGAAAATAGTCTGATGGGAGTTATGTTCTGGCCTTGTAGCAGCAGTCAGGATGTGGGGCAGAAAATAAATCAGGAGATAGAAAAGGCATGTAAGAAAGACACTATTACAATAAACTTGGGAGACTTCAATACACAGTTGTGCTGCGAAAATCAAATGGGTAGGAGATCTCAAGAAAAGGAAATCGCAGAATGGCTACTAGATTTTTTTTGGAACAGCTTGTGGTAGAGCCCACTAGGGAACAGGCGATTCTAGATTTGATGATATTTAATTAGGCAGACTTGATTACAGACCGTAATGTGAAAGAATCCTAAGGCAGCAGTGACCATGATATTAATTCTGCACTTTGAGAGGGAGATGCTGAAATCAGACGTAATAGTATATTACAATTAAGTAAAGCTAATGGCAAAGACACAAGGGTAGAGGACATGATTGGAAGGGGAGCCTAACAGGGATAGATGGTGCAACTGTATATGAAGACTTTAAACTAGTATATTTAAACGTTTTACAGACATGAATCCTTCTTTAGCTACGCCAGGTCATCATAAAACTATACATATATTGATTAAACAGGAAATAAACAGTTGAATAAAGCATCGGTGCGGAGGGACAATTTACAGGGTACGGCTCAAATAGGAGTTCTATACATGAAAGTGTAAGTAATAAATCACATGAGCTGCAGGCACAAATTCAAGTTGCAGATTATCACATCATAGCCATTACTGAGACATGGTTGCGAGATGGTCAGGATTG
Source organism: Stegostoma tigrinum (assembly GCF_030684315.1). Lineage (NCBI taxonomy): Eukaryota > Metazoa > Chordata > Chondrichthyes > Orectolobiformes > Stegostomatidae > Stegostoma > Stegostoma tigrinum. The sequence continues at coordinate 76,299,469 of NC_081363.1, read as the reverse complement.
GGAACTAAATGTGCCAGGTTGTAAAGTTTACAGGGCAGGGAGGCAAAATGGCAGAGGAGGTGCAGTAATCAACTCATTATAAACAAAATTACTTCAATGGTGGGGGACCATATAATGAGAGGAAATTGATGGAGTCTGTATGGGCGGAACTGAGGAATGGTGGAGAATCTAAAACTGCACTAGTTGTTGTGTAGCAGCTCTGAAGTGCTAGATTGTATAAGTGCTGAAATTATGCAAGTGTATGTAACAAAGCCAGAGAAGTATTAATAGAGAAGTTTTAACTTTACACTCAATTGGGAGAGACAGACAAGCACCAGTCAGAAAGGTAGCGACATTCTGGAGTGCATCCAGGATAGCTTCCTATAGCAATATGTCTGGAATGCCACAAGGGGACAAGCAATACTGGATTTAGTAATGAGAAATGAGCTGGGCTTATTTAGGAACCTAATTGTGTGACCATTTATCAAAGAGTGGCCATAATGTAGTTTTGAAAACAAAGAGCATAATTTAGCTACGATAACAAAGTGTGGAGCTGGATGAACGCAGCAGGCCAAGCAGCATCTCAGGAGCACAAAAGCTGATGTTTCGGGCCTAGACCCTTCATCAATAATTTAGCTACTACAGTTTCAAATTTGGGTAAGGCTGACTCTAATGATATGAGACTGAGCCTGTCCAGACCAAACTGGGAAAATCTGTTAACAGGTAAAACAACAGAAAAACAGCAAAGGAGGTTTAAATAAACATTTAACCCTGCACAAAACTAATTTATACTCCCGAGAGGAAAAAGCTCCACTTCACAGAAAAAAACAATTGTGGACAACCAGAAGAGGGAAGGGACAGCATATAACTAAAGGAAAAGGCTTATGAAAATGAAAAAACAACACAGATCCTGTTGAGTGGGAAAGATTCAAAGACCAGCAAAGGGCTACAAATCAGCCTATCAGGGTGACTAAAAGAGATAATGAAGGAAATTTTATAGCTGCAGAAAGGGAAAGCAGTTGGTCAGGAGCAATGATGGCCCAGTAAAGATCGAAAGTGGGGAGATTGTTAATGATGATGGGGAAATGGCAGGTATTAGAGATTAGATTCCCTACAGTGTGGAAGCAGGCCCTTCAGCCCAACAAGTCCACACCGCTCTCCCCTATATCAAAGACATTTCCGAAATGACTGCCAGACTACTCGGACCTCTTGGCATCAGGGTAGCCCACAAACCCACCAACACACTAAAACAGCAGCTAATGAACTTAAAAGACCCTATACAGACAACAAGCAAAACAAATGTCATCTACAAAATACCTTGCAAGAACTGTGACAAACACTACATTGGACAAACTGGCAGGAAGCTAGCCACCAGGATACATGAACATCAACTAGCCACAAAACAACATGACCCACTATCACTCGTATCCTTACATACAGATAAGGAACGACACCACTTTGATTGAGACAACACATCCATCCTAGAACAAGCCAAACAGAGACATGTACGAGAATTCCTAGAAGCGTGGCATTCCAACCGGAATTCCATCAACAAACACATTGATTTGGAGCCAATCTACCATCCCCTGAGAAAAAGAACAGGAAATGACATCACCAACGCAGGAAGTGACATCACCAACCCAAGGAAACCTAACCAGATAAATAGAAAGCAGGACATAACACCAGCGCTTCGTCAGAGGCTCACTGATGATGTTACCTGGAACGGTGACAAAACGTCTGAAGACGAACCTTCCAGCTCAGCGAGCATACTCACATCCAGATCCTAAACCTGCATTTCCCATGGCTAATCCACCTAACCTACACACCCTTGGACACCATGGGACAAGTTAGAATGTCCTATCCACCTAGCCATTTTTGGGTTGTAGGCAGAAACAAGCGCACCCGGAGGAAACCTACGCAGACACGGGGAGAATGTGCAAACTCTGGACATGCAGTTGCCTGACAGTAGTACTGAACCTTGGTCCTGTTGCTGTGAGGTAACCAGTGAGCCTCTGTGCCCACCCCAACTTCCAGAAGGCATTTGCTTAAGTCCCGTATCAGAGACTGTTAAGTCACTAGAATTGAGGGCAAGTTACTGGCATGACTAGGAAGCAGCGGAAAGCAAGGATAATGGATTGGTGCTCAAATTGGCAGGATGTGACCAGTGGTGCCCCGCAAAGATCTGTGTTACGGCCTCAATTATTCACGTTATTCACGACGTGGATAATAGCACAGGAGGTCATCTACCCAAATTCACTGGTGACACATAGTCAGGCGGCATTGTAGACAGTATAAAGAAGACACAAAATTACAAAGAAATATTGAAAGGCTAAGTGAATGAGCAAAACTTTGGCAGATGGAGTTCAACGTAAACAAGTGTGAGGTTATCAGTTTTGGACCAAAAAGGATAGGTCAGTGTACTTTCTATATGGTATGAAGTTAAAAACAGTGGATGTCCAAACAGACTTGGGGATTTAGCTGCATTGATCTTTTAAAATATAATGAACAGGTACAGAAAATAATCAAGGAGGCTAATGGAATGCTGGCCTTTAGATTGAGAGAACTGGAGTACAAGGATGCTGAAGTTAAACTACATTAATACAAAACCTGGATAGAGCCCACTGGATTACTGTGAGCAGTGAGCACCACATCTTAGGAAAAATATATCAGCCTTGAAGTGTGAACAACATAAGTTTATAAAAAAGACACTTGGCTTTCAGGCGTTGTTACAGGGGAGAGATTATGCAAATTAGGTTTATTTTCTTTAGCATTTAGAAGATTAAGAGGTGATCAGATTAAAGACTTCAAGATATTAACAGGAAAGGACAGGGTAGATAAAGATAAACAGTTTCCACTGGTTGGGGATTCCAGAATTAAGGGTCAGAACCTGAGAATTAGGGCCAGACCTTTTAGAGAAGATGTTAGAAAGACTTCCACAGATGGCGGTGGATGCCGATGAGTTGTTAATTCTAAACCTGACATAAATACATTTTTGTTCAGCAAAAGTGTGAAGGGATATGGGCTAACCACAGGTATATGGACTCAGGTCCATTTACATTCCCAAACACTCACACGTGCACGCTTCTGTTTTGCAATTCATACACCGGGACCTCGGTCCTCTGTACAGTCTCTCTCCATGTAAATAGTATACCAACTTTAACCCAATCATGACCTCATTCTTGGTGCAACTTTGATGTTTATCATCGAGCCAGGGGACCTGTCACGATAAATTTACCGTCAAGACATCAGCTAGTTCCGCGCGAGTTTAAAGTTAATAAGAGAGGCTGCATGCAGTTGCAGGCTATGGCCACTGAGCGTCAGTATAGTTCAGCCTTTGAGACCGTCCTTTTTTGTCTAAGGATGAGGCTAAAAGCAGCTCCCGAATATTTTGTGAATATTTTGCCTCTAGCACACTTCATTCCCAATAGCTATCCCCCCCGCCCTTTCTTTTTGTCATCGTGATCACCTCGGTGGGGGTGAAGGGTGGTTAGGGACAAAGTATTTACAAAATTTTCCAGAGCAGCTTTTATACTTGGCCTGGCATTCTTTAAAAAAAATCGGAAGATCTCAAAGATCTCAAACCTCTCTGATGAAGGGTCTAGGCCCGAAACGTCAGCTTTTGTACTCCTAAGATGCTGCTTGGCCTGCTGTGTTCATCCAGCTCCACACTTTGTTATCTTGGATTCTCCAGCATCTGCAGTTCCCATTATCTCAGAAGATCTCAAAGACTTGGCCTGATCACACAGTGAGGCTTAACCTGCCTGTTTTCCTGCTGGGACATCAGCCGGGCATGTTCTTTCCTGGTGCATACTGAGTGAAGCTGTTACTCCATGAAGCTGAACTGATGACCAAGGCCATGGTGAAAGGTGAGGTGTCAGTAACTGACTTGATAGCAAGGCAGCACATGACTGACTGCGGCATCAAGGAGTCAAATGGACTCAAGGGGAAACTCTCCGTTGGCCAGACCCATGCCTCAAGCAGAGGAAGATGGTTGTGGTTGGGGAGGTCAGTCATCTCAGCTCCAGGTCATCTCTGAAAGATTTCCTCAAGGCAGTGCCCTCAGTCCCGAACATCTTCAGCTGCTTCATCAATGACCCTTCCTCCTTGTCAGGTCAGAAGTGGGGACAAAGAAGTGGGGGCACAGTTCGCAACTCCTCAGATACTGAAGCAGCCCTAGTCCATGTTCAGGTAGACCCGCACAGTATCAATGCTTGTGCTGATAAGTAACAGGTGCCACTCCTGCCATGCAAGCTGCATGAACACCTCCAAAAAGAGAGAATCTAACCGTGCCCACCACCCCCCCCCCGCACCGCCCAACACCCAACATTAACTTTGCTGAATTCTCCCACCGTCAATGTCCAGGGATTTACCACTGACCAGAAACTGAACTGAACCAGCCGTATAAATACAGTGGTCAGAGTTGGAAACGTTATGACAGCCCCTGAATTCCCCAAGCTTATCCTCCATTTACGCGGCACAAGTGAGGAGTCTGAGAGGAAATTCTCCATTTCCCTGGACGAGTGCAGCTCCAGTGAGAATTAAGAAGATTAACATCCTCCAAGACAAATTATCATGCTTAATTCAACCTCGACCTGCCTTCTTTAGCATTCACCCTGTCTACCACTCACATATACTAGAAGCAGTGTGTGCCCTCTATAACATGTGTTCAAGGACGCATCAAGGGTCCTTCAACAACACCTTTGAAACCTACGACCTCTCCCACTTAGAAGGACAAAGTCAGTAGATACACAGGAACACCATTATCTGCAAGTTCCCCTCAAAGCTCCATGCCATCCTGACTTAACAACTGTATTGCCATTCCTTCACCGCCATTGTGTCAAAATCCTGGAATTCCCTCCCCAACAGCACCATGGGTACACGTATATTACATGACCGCAGTGATTCAAGAAGGTGGATCACCATCACATTCTCAAGGGCAATTAGGGACAGGTGTTAAATGCTGGCCCAGTCAGCCACATTTGCCACACCTCAGGCTGAAATAACATATCTGACATCACAAAAGATGAAGCAAGCTTTAATAGAGGCTGTTTCTCACTGCTTTTACGTCTGCCCTCAGACTTCCCATGTAGAAGCCAGTGAATTTTCAGGTTCTCATTCAAGCACTGTGCACTATCTAATACTCAGGCCATCATCCTGACAATGACCTGTAAACATTCCAACTGATGTATATGACTGGGAAAGTCAGATCTGAACAGAAATCTGGCTTGACCGATCATACTTTATTTCTCTTTTGGTTTTTTTACTGAGACATAAGCATGCAACATCGCAGGTTTGGTTTTAACAACAAAACAGAAGCTTATTTAACTAAAGGAATATAAATAGAATAAACTAAACTATTTACACATAATTAACATTTAAAGATTTCAAGATACAAGGTAAAAATATAATGCCAATAATCCCCAAATTATAGATCCCAAAATCACTCCTTTGCAATATTTACACCAGAGAGAACTTTCATTTCTATCACCTGTATGGGTTAAATTTAAATGTGATTTATACTCCCTATCTGGAGAATCTGATAGTCTGAGAGTCTTCTTCCTGGAGATTTCAGACACCTGAGTATCAATGTGTTTATTTCAAATAATCCCTTCAGAAGTTTACCTAAACACTTCTGTTCTGGAGCTATTACTGATTTCTTTACTTTGAGGTAATTTTAATTTTTAAATATTACCTTTGCTCCTTGTCAGAAGCAACTGCTTTATGCATCCAGCTTCAATGAATAACCCTGTAGACCAGTTCACACCGTAACTAAAACTGAAGGGTTTCTCTCCATACTATGGGCATTCCCCAACCTCCCCCCGACCCACCCCTGCTTCCAAGTTTTAAAAAAATCCAGCATTTTCCAGCAGGAAACCTAATGTACTGTATTCAGTGCTTTGTTCACTTATAAGCTGATAAATAAAAATTCATTGGTTCTTGGAGGTTAACTGTTTTGAAATAAATCATTACAGCTGCATAAATAGTTTCAAGTTAATTATTAAATCCCCAAAGACACTCAGGAATTCGATTCAAAATTCAAAAATCCAGTCTCAAACATTAGTGACATTAGAACATAAACACATCATACACCCTGCATTATTAAAGGTTAAGGAATAATTTAGTGTTAGTATTCACTAGATTATTAATCCAGAAACCCAAATAATGTTCCGGGGACTTGAGTAATCATCCTGCCATGGCAGATGGTGGAGTTTTAATTCAATAATAATCTGGAAATAAGAGTCTAATGATGTCATGAAAATTGTCGATTATCAGGAAAAGCACCTCTGGTTCACTCATGTCCTTTAGCAAAGGAATCTGCCATCCTAGTCTGGTCTGACCTACATGTGACTACTGACCCACAGCAATGTGATTGACTCTGAAGTGCCACTAGGTATCTGCTGTCTTCCATGACTAGAACTCCTGGCAATTAGTTTGCTCCAGCAAACGGCATGACAGAAAGCTGCATTCCAATGAGGACAGAGGTGCAATTAATGCAGTCATTAACGAGCAAATATCCCCCTTAGTAGGCAACTTGCTGCCACATTATGAGAATCGCGCCTTCATGTCTGGAACTTAGCTAAGAAATGCAATGAGTTGCTCCGGATGTTGAGGTAGACCCTGTTAACTTGGCCTCATTTCTCACACATCGTTCTGGTCCTGATAAGATTCCCATTTTGTACTTTCTGTGCCCTTTATTATTTTAACCCTATTCCCCCCCACATCCCTCCCACCATGGTATATTATGCGCAAGTGTATGACCATGTGACTTGCTTGACACCACAATGAGCACTACTCTAGAACAGGCTTTAACAGCTTTCCCAAAACACACAGCTTCAGCACATGCTCCTGCGATTAACTCTTGGATTTTTTTTAATTGCACATTATCACGTTAAAACATGTTCAAATAATTAATGCTGTCTGGAATGAAGCAACTGTTGACTGGCACAGAGTTGCACAAAACAGCAGTGAGGTTATCTTTATAGAATTCCTCCAGTGTGGAAGCAGGTCATTTCGGCCCATCGAGCCTGCACTGACCCTCTGAAGAGCATCTCATCCAGATCCAAACCCCTGTCCCCATAATTCTGCATTTCTTCCCCTGGCTAATCCCCCTACCTGCATTTCCTTGTGCGATATGGACAATTGAGCAGGGCCAATCCACCTAAGCTGCACATCTTTGCACTGTGGGAGGAAACACATGCAAACACGGAGAGAGTGTGCAAACTCCACACAGACAGTCACCCGGGGCTTGAATCAAACTCAGGTCCCTGGTGCCATGAAGCAGCAGTGCTAACTACTGAGCCACTGTACCCTAATAATTTGAGAAAGGAGAAATGGTCAAAACAGCAAGAGAATGCCTCAAAAGGTTTCAGTGTACGGTGGGGCATGCTCAATGTCTTTGTGCCACTTTGGACTGACAGTTTAAATTGTCAGCTTGGCATAATTGTAACTATCACTACACTGGCACAACCTTCTGGTACAGAGTCAGATATGCTTCCAAAGGAGCCAATCATTGTTTTCTTAAGAGTGAAGACACGCCTGTTTTATTTCTTGATGATATAACCAAGATCAGAGAGCCAAAGGGCTCAGGTTTGCCGCAGTTCTCCAGCAAAGTTCAGTGCCAGCTAGAAGAACAAGACCTCATATTCCACTTGGGGACCCTGCAGCCTCTAGGACTCAATATCAAATTTAATAATTTTAGGGACTATGCACCTTCTCCTATGTATTTACCCCAATCCCCATACACAAGGCTTTATCATCACATGAGCTGCTACCACAAACAACCCATTGTCAGCTACTGATTCTCCCAGGCTGACCTTTACCCATTCCTTTGTCTGTGCAACTGTGTTTCTCTCTTCATCTCTGCCTATCGCTTACCCTTTTCGCCTCTCCCATCCCTTCACTAGCATATATTAACATTTTTCTAGCTGCAATCAGTTTTGAAGAAGGGTCATGGGACTTATAATGTTAACTGTGCTTTCTCTTCACAGATGCTGCCAGACCCACTGAGCTTTTCCAGCTATTTCTGATTTTGCATCTGAGATCGAAATTACCTTCAGAAGCCCATTGTAGGATGGCTCTGTTCAGCCAGCAAGCACAACCCGAACTTCCACTCACTTGCCATTTTAATTCACTATCTTACTCGCATGGCCACATGCCTGTCCCCAGCTTGTTCCACTTTTCTAGTGGAGCTCAACACAATTTTGACAACTAGCACCTCAACTCCAAATTACACACTTTACAGTTAATGTGGAGTTCAACGATTCCACCATATTGATTTGGAATGTATTTTGACTATGCTTATTTCTTTTTTGCCATGTGCCAGCTTGAAGTTTTGCTTTCATGATTTTGCTTTCAGGCACAGTTGCTCACTATTCTACCTCCGGTATGGACAATTTCTATGTTTCTCTATTACTAACATTAGAGCTCCCTTTGCTGTTTGCTTCATGACCCATCAATTTCCACTTTACTCCTCCTGCCCCTTACTCCCTCCCAGACCAATTCGTCCTTCCATCTGCTCCATCAGTGTATAAACTATTATATTTCAGCCTCCTTCAGTTCTGAAGAAGAGTCCGTTTGGAGGCAAGACACTGACTCCATTTGTCTCTCTACAGATGCCGCCAGTCTTGCTGAGTATTTCTAGCACTTTGCTTTTAGCTCACTTACTAGCATCCAGTGGGTCACCCTGTTCCTATCTGGTTGAGATCTGTACTCTCACTAATGGGGTCAATGCTTCATAGACTCTGTGGCTAACAGGTTCTTGTGGCAACATTTAGCCATGTTTGCAGAATGTTGTTCCAAAATGTACGATGCCTGTTTCCCTGCACAGCTCATTGTTTCATTTATACTGTAGACCAATACTTACTAATACCAGAAATTGAAAATTTGTATCATTTAATGCTGTCTAACTAGCTCACAACATTCAAAACTTGTTGTTTGTAACGAGGCAGTCATCTCACCAAAACTCTTCTCTGTAATAATGTCAGGGAAGCGAGGGTTGAGAAAAGGCCATTCAGCCCATATAGCAGAATCCTGTAGTATCCTAACTCACTTTATAACATCCAGTAGGAACTCAACCAACAGAAATATTGGTGCGATCATTAGTGGATCATGTCAAAACTTGGTGCGTGTCAAATATATCCTTCATGAACTGCCATTGGTCTGACCTAACTTCCAGACTTTTAATGCACTGTACCTTGGACATATATTAACTTCCAATCTTCAATAAAATTCTCTCTTTCACTGCTTTTATTGTACGTTATGACATTTGTGTTTTTGCAATTGTTGCCTTCGAGCCATCATCATTATCCTTTCTAACGAAAGTAGATAACAGTAATTTATCCACACTTCAATAACCTTTCTTGCTTATTGCTGCCTCAGGTTCTTTTCATGCCAAAGTTTTGGCTGGGATATTTCCCCAGTAATCAAGGAAACCATTTGAATCTATGTCCGCCAATTCGTCCAGCATTTGATCTCGACATTTTAAATCAACCTGTTCAGATACATTATGACACATATCTAGGGCAGGGAGAGCCTGAAATTAGACATAATTCCAAAAACAAAGTACTCTTGATTATCTGAAAACAAAAAAAAAGCTGGAGATCATAGCGGGTCAGGCAGCATCCATGGAGAGAAAGCAAGCTAACATTTCGAGTCTAACATTTCATCAGAGCTCCTACTCTTGATTATCTGGTCAATTTCATTAATTACTGGAAGCCAAGAGGTGCCTACATTTGAAACTGCATCTTTGTTCTATTATGGAAAGCAAAACTAGATGAGAGTGAAGCAGTTCTTGCTTGGACTCTTTGCAGTAGCATTTCTGCAGGCTCGTGCTTTACTGGCCTGCCTGGCTGTTCTACACCACCTGTGGTCTCAACAGTCAAAAGAAACTACTGCATTTATGTGTAATGTTTTAGAAAACTAGGACAAACCAAAGCATCATAACTTCTGAAGATTGTTAATGGTCAACACGCAGGGCATGTGGCAATTACTTTACAAACAGCAAGTTCTCACAAATGGCACTGACCAGGTCATCGGCTTCTGCAGTGTTGCATGAGGGGTGAACACTGGCCAAGGCACCAAGCTGTGATAGGGTTAGGGTTAGGTCTCCTGCTTTTTATTTTGAAGTAATGCCTCGTGATCATCCATGTCCACATGACAGAGAACGCAGGACCTTGGTTTCAATGTCTCATCCAAAAAGAAAGTGACGCTGACAGTGCTGCAGTCCTTCAGTTCTTTATGGAGGTGTGAGCCTGAATTTTATGTGCTGGGGGGCCCTGCACTGAGATTTGAACTCTAATCCTTCTGACTTGGAGGTATCAATGCTCCTAGCTGAGCTACAGTGACAAATCATATGGTAAAGACTACAGTTTTGAAAATCTAATTCATTGAGTAGGCTCTGATCTTGGGCCAACCCCTTGCCAACAATGCAAAGACGAGCTGAAATAAATTAACCCAGCATTGATTCATGTCTATGGGATCTTGCTGTGTCAAAATAGATCATCACATCTCCTATGTAGTAAGAGCTGCTCCATTTCACGGTATGCCATTGTATGTGAAACACTTCTTACATGAAACACTTTGAAACCTGTCACAGAAATGTGATAAAGGTGTGACTTTTTTCTACATCATGCTGTCTACATTGGCTGCAATCTTCCTCAAGGGTATCATAATTTATACAGCCGTTAAAAAAACAGTCATTCTACAAACTAGGCAACCCTCTCCTTGGCCTGATGGATTACTGGTAGAATCGCACTGCAATCTAAGATCAGACAAACTCATTTGTATTCACTGCTCGTACATATCGGCAGCTTCCTCTGGTAAAAATAAATCCAATCTAGGTAGTGGCAGTTCAATCCATACATCAGCTCTCCCCTGAGAGAAGAATATTAACCACAATCATTGTTAGATATCTTCTTCTGAATGTTGCCTTTTTGTCTCCATGTACGCATACACTCATCTTATTCCTTTATAATTCATGAATCGTGTCTCTCCGAGGTCCATTACAATTTACCCTCAAAGTACTTTGATCTGATCTGATCACCCTAGTTGGAAGTGGTAACAAGAGTCACAAGCAGATAGGACATGAATTTCAGTGATGCTTTTGCATGCTAAGGTGCCTTCAAGGTGACAGAGATTAGCCCACGTTTGGCACAAGACACTGTATCTTGGAATAGGAGTTGAAACTCGTCCTAGGATTACTAGGGGGCTGGTCACCATTCAAATTGTTTGCTGGTGATCATTAACAAGGCTGCACAGCTTTCTGGCGTGCATCTCTTAATGGCTGCTCCTAGAAAAAAGTAGCTAACTGGTCATAAGCAACTTGCTACAGAGGATGCTGACCTCCCCTAGCTGCCAGCATGCAATATGAGGAAGCTAAACAGAATCCTCACCACTGTTCACCATGTTCAATGAGTTTGTCTGCACTATTGCTCACCATGGGTCAGCTTTGGTGCCACCAATGTCTTTTAGTATAGGGAACTTCAGAGCCTGCTTCGTCCAGTTGGTAGACAGGAATAAAACACTTGTCAGACCAATAAGAAGAGGCTCCCTTGTCTTAAACAATATGGAGTGAATTGCATTTTAGCAACAAAGTACAAATTACAGTGATATGATCAACATTATTGCAGAAACCAAGGTGGTATCAATGGTCAGTCAATCTCTAAAATCTGAGCTTTTCTCCTGCCAAGGTATGTGGCATGAAACAATACCTGTTCTTACACTTTTTCCAAATTAGATTAGATTTTAAGGTACACTAAATATGATCCAATGTTTCGCTCATCTATCACTGGGGCAATAGTGGTTATCATGTAGCTTAGCCATATTTGGGCGCTAGAATAGGTTTGGGTAAGTTACGGGAATGCACATTACAAATAGTGTAACTTGCAACCTTAACTTTATTGGATGCTTACAGCTTATGAGTCACAACCATGGAGGATTATAAGTTATATTTCAGGGACAGTGCCGATATCTCTCAGTACATGCTCGTCATGCAAGTCTAGACATTTGAAATCAGATGTCCTCTCTTTCTCGCTACCATTTCTTTAAGTGAACCCTCTGCTCCAAATAGTGCAGTTTCTCATTCTTGAAAGTGTTGTACTATGACTCCATCAGATCCAGACCCCAAATGCCAGCCTCTAATTGGCGACTATCTCAGACATGTCGAACATATCAGCAGTGTATGTCAGTCCATAACCCAAGTCAAATGTATAAGGTCATTCACTGGAATTTACCAAGTAACCGCCATAAACTGAGATTTTCCAAGGAATGTGTTCTGAGGTGGGATTAGTCAACCTGCAATGTTAACTCTGATTTCCCTCCACAGATGTTTCCAGACCAGCTGTGCGTTTCCAGCAATTTCTGTTTTTGTTTTTGATTACAGCATCTGCATTTCTTTCAGTTTTCACTGCGATTTTCCTGTTTGGCAGCATATCCACTTAAAATTCACAAGTTGAGCATTATAAATTTCGTTCTGTGTATTTTCTGGGTTTACCTTATTATGAACTGGCTTGTGGTGTTGCCAACTGTAGCAGATAACCTCTCTCTGAGTGGAATACTGTATGAGCTGTATTGGGGGGGGGGGGGGGGTCAGCTAGCGTGGGTGGCTAGACAGCTGGTTTGCAATGCTGACATCCTGGGTTCAATTCCCACACCAGCTCAGGTTACCATGAAGATTTCTCCTTCTCAACCTCTTCCCCTTGCCTCAGGCATGGCAACTCTCAGTTTAAACCACCACCAGTTGTCTCTCTCAAATGAGAGAGCAGCCTATGGTGACTTTACTTGCAGTCCAACAGGCTGGTTTCCTCAAAGCATCCAAAGAAATGGCCATACTTAGTGGTAAAAAAAAATGTTAGATTGGCTTGGGCAATCAATTTATTTTACAAGAAGGCGTATTGCATGTTTGCTCGAATTGGTCAGGGATTTGAGGACAAGAGTCAGGATGTTGCAGCTTTATGCGCTTTTGGTTAGACCATACTTAAGAGTATTGCATTCAATTCTGGTCACCACGTTACAGGGAGGAGGTGGAAGCTTTGGAGAGGGTGCAGAAGAGGTTTACCAGGATGCTGCCTGGATTAGAGGGTATGAGTTATAAGGAGAGGCTGGAAAAACTCGGGTTGTTTTCTCTGGAGCAGTGGAGGCTGAGGGGTGACTTGATAAAATTATAAGATGCATAGTTAGGGTTGACAGACAGAATTTTCTCCCCCCAGAGTTGAAATGTCTAATACTACAGGGCATGCATTTAAGATGGGGTGGGGGGGGGGGTATCCGAAGGAGATATAAGGGGCTCGTATTTTCCCACACAGAGGGGTAGAAATCTGGAACACACTGCCGGGGTGATGGTGGACATAAGTACCACAGAGGCATTTATGAGACTTTTAGATAAGCCCACGAATATGCAAGGATTGGAGCTATGTGAGCCAAGGGCAGGCAGAAGGGATTAATCTAATTTGGCATCATGTTCGGCTGAACATTGTGGGCTGAAGACCCGATTCCTGTGCTGTACCATTCTATGCTTTATTTGAAATGTGTCCCTTGCCACAATAGCATTATTTCACAACAGTTACATGTTGTTGTCACCTCCTTGCAAGGCTGTAACCTCATCGATTCTGATAAAAGTGAAAACTCTTGAAATAAAATGTGCGGCTGGTCAATGAGCCATCATCCACAGGAATTACAACAAGCCCTGAATGTACAGGTAAGCAGCGAGCTGAACAATGTCAGCGTGATGAAGCACTAGGAAGAGCACGTGGCCCTGTTTTGATTTATCACCCTCTGACTGCAAATTGCATTTTACAGATCCAGGAATAGCTAGTGTGGTTCAATAAATTTACGTAGAGAGTTGGAGAGAATACAGATCAGGACCATCTGTCTTGCTGATGTTTGTCGAGTTAGCCTGGCATTAGTAAGGAGCGTTGGAATGAGATTCCATAATACTGGTGAGAATAGGTCACAGATAGAATCATAGGCTATTGTAACACAAAATGAGATAATTTGGCCCATTGTGTCTGCACTGGCCCTGTGAAAATGTTATCCACTTACTCCCTCACTGCTATTAAAAAATAAGGGCATGTGCAATTGGACACAACCTCACTTGTTTGGATAGGGAATTACTTAAGAGGTTGGAGGCAAAGACTAGGGATGAGGGCAGTGGACTCCAGTTGATTGCATTTGGTGAGTCGTGACCGTAGCTTTTCTCTACATTTCTAAATGATATGGATAAAGGAATAGAGAACAGTCCGTCCAGGTTTGCTAACATCGAGTTTGTAAATGGGAGCAGCAAGTTGCAAAGGATCACTGGTGGATTTAGTGAGGGTTGAAAACTGAGACAGATGGAGTTTAATATGGGGAGGTATCGACATTGAATATAAGAAAGATAGTTCAGAGAATTTTAAATGGTGAGAATTAAAGAACTGGGGTGCAGCAGATGGTTTTAGGAGCACAGAAATCACTGAAAAGTAGTGGATACGTACGCAGAGAGAGAGAAAAAATCAAAAAATGGCTCAGTGAATTGGTCTTTTCCTCAAGGGTGCTGGAATACAAAGGGCTGTTGCATTTGTCTCAGCAAGAACACATTCTTCATGGTATGGGGTAACATATAAGGAATATTCCGATCATATCATACTGTGAGTGGTGTATGATTCAGTGGACCATTGTCAGAGACCGCACACAAGAAAAATGACCCTTGAATATACAAATTTCCCAGGCCGTTTTCACACACTAACTGTGTCAGGACTTCAACAAGTATCTTGAGAGTGGGGCAGGTAAATCCAATCTTTGGAACATTAAATCTTTCAGCATCAGCATTAGGCATTCAGGGCTGTGTGTATAATCTGGCACAAGTTTAATCAGTTACTCACAAATCAGTGAGGGAGGGGAATAAAAGCAATTGGAATTAGTACTGTAAATTCCACATTAAACCTCAGAGTGTAGTGTAGGAATGATAAAATTGTGGCTAGCTCTTGTGTTCTTCATCTTCATGGGTCATCTTTTACATACATAAGTGTGGTAACCTAGGACCTTATTGGCCACTAACAGAAGTGAGCAGTATTGCCAGATCTCAGATTTTGTTACAAATAGATGTGGCAAGATTTACCCTGTGTGAGCGGGCATCCATCTTAACTACTGTGTGAGCTTTTGAGCTTGCAGTTCCAAATTGTTAGCACTATACATACTAGAACTGTAAATAAATTATTTCAAAACAAATTACAATTTAGCTATAATACAGAAAATCTTCCACAGGCAGTCATTCTATTTCCATCCCAACAACATAAGTAAAAAAAAATGCAGACTTGTCCATTGGATGCCCTTATTCCTTCACTGTATCATTTACTGTTTCATCTAAGCTAGCTCTTTTAAATGTTTTCATGACACTTCTTTCTAGGAGTGAAGACACCCTATTTACTTGTCAAACCAATGCCAGCCATTTGGAGAAGTTGATGAAAACCAGCAAAAATCCTTAATAAGTCACCATGGAAACCCGCCTACATCCTTCCATATGATCCAGAAACACTTCAGTTGGTGAGCCAGCCTGTAGGAGTGATAAAGGGATTCCTGATGCTCTTGGTAAAGAGAGCAGCTCCCACTATAATCAGCACAATAACTCTCAAAAATGACATGTTCTAGTTTACTTAACTTCAGTGTGTTACAGTGAAACCTATTTATAGTTATAATAGGTGTGACATTAATCCACAGAGCTGCCTTCACTCTGAGCTGCACCTGACAGCAAAGCACACTTTTATTACCTTGCATTATGAAACTGAGTGGTGCCTTAAGGAGGCATCTTTATCAAAATATATACATCTTCTGTCACTTTACAAACAAAATTCGACATCAAGGCATTCAGACAAGTGACCAGAAGTTTAATAAAATCGGTAAGTTTTAAGCAGGATCTTAAGGAAAAAAATAATGAAGAAGTTCCAAGACAGAGCATAATAAGGAAATCTTAGAGCCTGGGGCCTAGCCACATGAAAATGTGAATGTCAATGACACAGCAATTAAAACTGGCAATGTAGAAAACTCCATAATCACTGCTGCGCCTCAGGATCCAAAGGAGGTTGCAAGCTATAAGCACATCCCGGTACTTATTCAGGAGGTTGAAATTTCTTATTGCCAGCTTTACCCGTCTGAAATCATTCTGTGATTGACCAGAACCATGCAGTCTTGGCCTATTTGTTGTCTGTTTATTCTCCTCTTCACATGGATTTACTTAGAGCTTCTCAAACATGCATCTAAAACATCCGTGTCATGTAACTCACCAAGTAGGTCAGCTGGAGCGTCAAAGCACCCACAGTAAATCTGTTCCCATTTTGACAACTCACACGCAGCAAGTACCCAACGACTCTCCCAACTCATGGATGGTCCTCAGGACCATGGACAGTGCTCAACCTAACTGCATTCCAGTACCCTTGGACAGTACACAAAGACCAGTCTTCCCAACTTATCTTCCAGGTCTGTGCTGCGCTTCATCTCTTTGAAACTTATTTCAATGTCTCAGGTGAGGATAGTCAAGGCTTGCTAGCAAAGTTTAGAGATGACATGAAGATAAGTAGGAAAGTATGCCACGAAGACAACATTATGAGTTTACACATGGTCATAGATGGGATGCTTTTTTGCTATGAAATACCAATCCACCTCGTAGCGCTGCTGCTGCTGTCAGTGGGTAAAGGCTGTGGTCATCCCCAGCTTTTAGCTGACTTATGATCCTGACTTATTATTAGCTTTGTAAACACAGGTAGGTGCATTTTTCAATGTAAAAACTGAAAGAACTGTGGATGCTGTAAATCAGGTACAAAAACAAAGTTGCGGGAAAAGCTCAGCAGGCCTAGCAACAGCTGTGAAGGAAAAAAAAATTAAACATTTTTCTACAGTCCTATCCACATCTTACTGGAAAAGGTTTTGACTTACAAATTAACAGATTGCCCAAAGTGTAACCATTAGAAATAGTATTATCCAAATGATGGCCAAAATGTTATGAGCTCTTGGGATTCTTCTACTGAATGGATGGGCCAGTGGACATACTTTGCATCTAGTTTAAAATAGAAAATAGAACCAGAAGATTTAGGATTTAATTCTTTTAGTGTTGTTATTTTATGTGGATTCCTTTTGGGTGAGAGATTGACAGACATGATCTAGGTATACTAAGTATACTCATTTGGGATACTCATCTTTCTTTAAAACAAGCATGGTGAAGCTAACACCAGTACATTTGGTGCTCTACCTTCTGAATAATATCATTTTGTTTAATCTCAATCAGTTCCACTTAAAGCTTCCCTGAAATATGCAATCTACAGTTCTTTAGAAGATTGATGCATCTTTAGGATGAAGCAACCCCACGCAATGTGACAAGATCCTTAAAATTGCTGACTGTATTGAAATATTTGGAGCATCTTGTTTTAGATCACTGATTGACCTGACTGCATCATGCTTGCACCGTTCCACCGTTACAGATGCAGCTTGAATCTCAGGACTGGTTATGATACAGAAATCTATGCATATTGACTGTTCTGTCATTACTAGACTGTTGAACTTGCATATTGATAGTGCAAATGCAATAATGTCACTGCATGGAATTGATCTGTTAAGCACAGAAAGATGATCTTTTGTAGGCTGCTCATAGTATGTTGGCACTAACTCCTGTATCAATTTTGGATTACAGGGTATGTCAACAAGCCCCTTGGTGACATATGATATGGATGATCATTACATCTTCTGACTATCTTAAATCAATGTCATGGCCTTGAGTTTGGCAGTATAAAAAGTTTGGCCATCTTCAAAAGGCTGCTTGTCAGTTTGTTGGCTCCTCACTTTGTCGATGCATTTGGACAGCTTTCTGTGCTGACTGTGGTGTTGCGTTGTACTACATTGTTGGTCACCTGGCTCTCGTTCCAGGTCTGGTCTGGGTTTTTGAAACCAGGCTTTCTGCACATCCATACCTAATGTCTTTTTGTGCCACACACTTTGCAGATGTGAAGAAATACTCGAGAACTTCTGGGCAGGTATATCAGACAGAATCTGTGATAGAACTTCGCTGACCAGTGTTGCCTGCATTTAAAGCAAGTAATTGATGCTTGTCTCTCACTATGTTGGCATTCACCTTCCAGCAAAGTGTCAATGGCATTTTGTTTTGTCTCACTCAGATGACCATCTCTGAAGGCATTGATCAGAGTAGAGGTGATTATCAATTCAGTTCTTGTTTTCTTTATTCATTGAAGGGATTGATGGCTGGGCCAGCATTTATTGCCCATCCCTAATTGAGTTATGAGTCAATCATATTGCTCTGGGTCTGGAGTCACAAGTAGGCCAGACCAGATAAAGATGACATTTCCTTCCCTAAATGATAGTAGTAAACCAGGTGGATTTTTCCCGACAATCAGCAATGGATTCATGGTCATCATTAGACTCTTAATTCCAGATACTCATTGAATTCAAATTCCACCATCTTTCATAGTGAGATTTGAACTCAGGTCCCCAGAACATTATCTGGATCTCTGGATTAACAGTCCAGCGATAATACCACTAGGCTATTGCCTCCACAGTTAATTAGCCTGTCCATGTGTACTTCTTCAAAGAAATCACACTCATTACGTTTGGTGTGGTATCTGGAGAAAAAGCCACAATGAGACTGGCACATGTTGGATGTGGTGGCTGTATGGTCACTGTCCATAATATGCAGCCTGTCCAAGTAGGACGAACAGAAGAACAAGCAGTGAGCAGGTAACTGCTCTAACATTCGTGTTAGGAATTCTCAGCATCTAGTTTATATCCAGTGGGTCAGAGACTTCCAGCATGCTTATTAATGAGGATTTGATTGGGTATTAATGAGGGTGATAATCTATGCAAATAGGCCTCCAGCCACTCATTAGCAAGAATCTCATCTTAATGTCCAGCACCTTGGTTGGAAAATGCGACTCTGGTTTTTATGTCGCGAAGGACCTTGCTAGATACCTCACCCAATTTTCAAAAGTTCTTGCCATAGCCAACATCATTCAGGGGCTGGACATACTCTGTCCTAGGTTACAGATGTGTATTCTGTTACAGTACTGAGGAAAGCAAAAGTCTTACTCTAGGACATAGACAAACTAGGGGTACTACAGAGCAAGCTCAATAAATCTAAATGCTAGACATTGACAGCGAGAGAAACACTAGCTGAGGAAAGGCGATGGCCTAGTTGAATTATCTCTGAACTGTTAAGCAGAGACCCAGTAATGTTCCAGGGACGTGGGTTCGAATCCCACTTTGGCAGATGGTGGAAATTGAATTCAACAATAACAAGAAAATTCCAGAAAAAATGAGACCAGCAACAGCTACGGAAGAGGTGAAAAGATTAACCCTGATTCACAGACAAAGCTATATCAGTGTTTTCCTTTGAGATTCACACAGATAGACAGAGAGCTGCTCAGCATTAGTGACAGGCAAGAGCACACAATGCCAACTCAACAAAAAAAGTGCCAGGTTCAGACTAATGATCTGACCAAGTCAAACAAGATAAGGGGCGCTACAAAGAATATCAGTCCTAAGCATGACAAGTACTTACAATATCCCTTCTTCTCACATTTCCCTGCTATCTATACACAGAAAGATGCAAAGTGTTGTAAAACTGCCAACCCTCATCCAGACATCTCTCTCCACTTACTGGTTTCCTTGCAACTGCATACAAAACTGTTCAGGTAAAAATCCCACCACCTGTAGGTAGCTGACTTTGAAAACCATGTGTATCTACCAATTAGTCAACCTGTTTAAAATCTGCATCAATCAAAATTAATTATTCAACAGCTTGGTGTTGATTGTTAATAACACACTTCCAATGCACTGTTAAGAGCCTCAACAGAAATGCCGTGACAACTTAGTAACAGATTATACTTCAGTTCCTCTTATCAGTCTGCTGCCAGTGAAGTATGCTCTTCTTTAGCCAAGTCACATCAAATAGAGTACTGCTGGAGCAACTGTGTGTCACTGTAAAACAATAGTTTTGTAATAACAGATGTTATGCAACTTTACACGGAAATTGGTGAAGCATAACTGCTACATTTCAGGCTGTCGTCTGATTTTATTGCTCAACAGCATTCGGTGCTTAATTTTTCTCCCTCACACCTAACACAGATTGTGAGCCATTCACTCAGCAAAGGTCAAACCATGCAACCTGCTTCTAGGTATTTCTAAATTGTTGGGGCTGGGCTGTAAGTGTTGCTGATGTGCAGGCCAAATTGAGGGTGGAGGTGAGGGAAGGGGGCAGGGTCTAGTACAGGACCTGGTGCTAAATACTAAGGTGAGTCAGCACTGATTCTAAAGCTAACCATATGGTAGTTTCCTTGGCAACAGACCGAGCCCACCTTCCCCACACAACTGCATCCTTACTCTCACTTTTAATCACCATTTTGTATGGGTATGAAGCATTTTGAGATGAAGACAGTAGAGTTGAAGTAAATAATCCAACTGAATTTTGAACTGTTCTATACTTTCTGTACACAATACTTAGCCATATTCACAACACCCATGATAATAACACACGCCTTCATAGGTAAATGGGAGATGAGCAGTATGTGACAGGTTATCTTTATACTAAAAACAGATTTGTCAAGGATGGAGCCCTTGATGGTTTTGAGTTCTGAAGACTCCATATAGATGGACTACAGTTTCGGTTTTACCACATAATCACTGGTGGTCCCTTTCCTCCTAGATCAAGAGAACTGACTACTTGATCACTCCCTAAAGGGTCAATGCAAAGTACAACATGAAGCTGACTTGGGGAACTGAACACTTGCCTCCTCCACTGCAGCACAGCGAGCCTATAACCTGATGCTTTCCACTTGCCTAAAGAAGCATGTACAACAGCAGCACAGTTACTGTGATAGGGAATAAAGCCATTTGAACTTCCAAAAATTGTGATTCTGAATTCAGCTTTCCATATGAAACAAGTGCCACAGCTCAATCAAGATTCATTTAACTGAACCAAAACTGGCATTATTTGGAATATGTAAATTCTTAGAGTTGATTTTGAAAAATGCCAGTGTAGAAAATTTGCAGTGACCATCATTATAGTATCCAAATACTTTTGCATCTCCTGCGCACCAGGTGCTCAGCTTATGATATCAATTTATTCCTTGCTATAACCACATTAAAATGTTGAAAGCTTAAGAAAACATGTTCCCCCATAAAATATGGAGCTAATTTCCAGCTGCTGCAGAGAAAAATAAATCTACTAACGGGCCAAGCACCCAGGTGGAAAACTCAGCTGAGCAATGCCTTCATTTTTAACTGTCAAGCTGATACCAGAGGAGGTCATAGTTTAATGTTATTTTTCCAATGTCTTCCAAGTGCAGCCAGGAATATTCATTACTGCTGTGCTCGTGCTCCTCTCTGGTGCTCATTTCTGCAGTCATGGACAATAGAAGACTGCAACTCAAATTAGGAGATTTTTGTGAAAAGCATGACTTTACTGTGTATTACTAATTCCAATTCTTGAGGCCCTGATTTCTCTGTCTCCATCAGAAGTATGGCATTGTAAGAATGTTGATTCTGTGTACCCCTTCTTAGCAGGGCCCGCAACTCATTATGTACTAATAATAATGCAATTTTCTTCGGCTTTTTAAGACATTTTCTACAATAAGAACAAAAACAAATTTGCTGAAAAAGCTCAACAGGTGTGGCAGCATCTGTGAAGGAAAACACAGAGTTAATGGCTCGGGCCTGGTAACCCTTCCTCAGAAGTCAGAAGTTCAGAGGAAGGGTCACCGGATCCGAAACGTTAACTCTGTTTTCTCCTTCACAGATGCTGCCAGACCTGCTAAGCCTTTCCAGCAACTTTTGTTTTTGTTCCTGATTTACAGCATCTACAGTTTTTTCAGTTTTTACTTTCTATAATAAGAACTTGGGCAGGACACTCAAGATTGAGGAAGGGACAAATGATAAAGACCTTTTCTCCCTTTTTACTCCAGCCTCACTCTGGCCATATTCAATTATCTTTCAAGCATTGCTTGAGTGCTTCATTAATCTTCAGGTTAAAGATTCCTGCCAGCTGTAATGTTTTAAATCGTTTCTTAAAGAGTGTTTCTCAGGCTCTCATCTTATTTAGCATTTTAACAATCAGAATCTGTGAATATCCATCACTTCATTTCTCTGCTTTTCTAACTTGAAAGGCTATAATCCTGTCACATACTTCACCTCCCACCAAAAACAACACTTTGTCATTTTCAGTATGAAGCTAACTGGGCAACATTAACTTCTTGAGCGCGGGGTTATACTTTTTACAGTTAATTATCTCAAAGCAATACTGAAATTGAATGGAAAATTCTTCCTCCGCATTACAGTAATTGATGAAAACAACAAGGTGTCACTTGGTAACACATAGCTTGAGAATTGCTGAAAAAATAGAGATATGTTGTTGAGATTTTTTTCCACTTGTGCTCATCAGAACAGATGCAAGAATGCTAAATCTTGAAAGGGAAAAAAAACTACTAATACTGCATGAAAGAGGATGCTGACTCGGTGACAAGTGGATCAGTCTAAGTTGATGAATGTGTGGTGAAAAGCATTAACAGCATCTCTCTTTCCTCAGCAAAACAATAAATGATGTCATGATACAATCCCTCTGAATCAAATTTCCAACATTTTCTTGATAATTTTTCTGTTCCAAACAAAAGAAAATCAATAGACTCAAAAAGCTTGAGCGGCGAACAAGGTCTAGTAGTGAAAGAAAAAAAAATGAAGAAGCAGCAGATTCAATTGTTTTGCGTCCATACTATAAAGTCTCTGGAGATTGTGACTGCCCAGATCGAACACAGGTGAGACCGGTCAACTGTACTCCATCTTCCACTTCCATTTTGCAGCTCACAGTCCCAACATTAAAACAAGGCCAACTCTAAGAACTTTGAGCTTCCAGCACTTGCAAGTGCCATGACAATAGCTCAGGGTCATTAAACTTGAGCAGAGTTTGCTCTGGCCAGGCATGGCGCAATTCAGCAATGCTGAATCTGACCAGCACGGGGACGGGTGGGAGCGAGGTGGCGGGGGGGCGAGAGAGAGAGACAGAAGAGAGAGGGAGAGAGAGATACTGTTCTTAATTTAGTGTGAGACATAAACATGATCAAAGGAGAACTTTTATTCTGAAAGTGATTCCAAATCGGTTTTTATTCATTGGAGTGAGGGGTTCTGTAGCAGTTCTGCACTGGTGACTTCACTCAAAAGAGAGCAGTTATGTATCTACTGACACCGTGAAGTATTAAGTGTCGTGTGCGCCATGTCTGCCGAGTTTATCACTTGACTGATAATGTCTTGACTGTTGATTACCACATTATGTGCTAAAATGACCTTGGGACAGCACTCTACATTGTTTCAGAATGTATGAAACTCAGTTAAAGATAACAACCGCAGTGATTTAAATTAATCTCTCTGAACTTCCTTTGTGACTATAAGTGATCTGAACTGCGAATCGTGCATTAGTAGCAGTGTTGACAATCCCTGCATCAAGGTTTCCGTCACATACATTTTTGGATGCATGCCAGTGTAAAAGAGAGTTAGACTCTATGGCTGATACCTCAATCCTTACTCTCTGGTTTGAACCTTCTGAAGTGCAGTTTAAATTTGTCCGGGGGATTTGGAAGTATTGAGGCTGGTCAGCTTTTTGTGTGCTAATACATGGTTCTCAGCTCATTACACATGTCTGCATGAGGAACACAGTGAATCTGGTGGAGGGGGTTGTTATGAAGTCAATGAGTTTGATGTTACCTCGAATGCCAAAGGTGCCTGGTGCCATATTTAGAGGGCCTCTGGAAAGGCATTCATTCCCTGTAAGACAAAAGCAGGGCTGGAGTGGATGCCCTCCAGACTCCGTCAGTCAGCCTGTCTTCCTTAGCTGGAAAGACTTTCATCTTCCTTGATTCAAGCCCACTACATTCCGGCCTCCCTTTGTCATCCTAGGCTTGGTTAACCAACTGCCATCCAATCTCAAACCTGACAAGGCACAGGTGAACAGACGAAAGCAGCAGCTCCTTGCATCCAAAGCCCAGCAGGTACCTCACCTGCTGCATGCAGGCAGGTTTTGCCATTATACTGTCAGTTCCAGAATTGCTCTCTGAGGCAGGCCTTGACCGAGAATGGGAATTTAACTCTGCTGTTTTAAATTCTTTGAATGCGCAGCACGAAATGCAAATGAATGCAAAAGGACTTCCCAAAGCTTGCTGTCAGGTGGCTCGACCTGTCTTTCATAATTCTGAAAATGTGACTGCAAACTTTTGATTCCCCCAACTGGGAACTTGATTGTTGTCAAATTAACTTCTGTCGCCCGTGTGGCTTCTCTCGGTGGGAAGCAGCACAAGATACTGCACCCCTATTGACTAAATCCCCAGTGATACTGCTCCCCTCTTTCTCATCCTCTCTGCCAAACCCCTGTGCATTCAGCTTTGAGTCATTCTGGGACGAACAGTATAACAGCAAAATCAGGTTAAAATAAACTGGCACTGAATTATCAGCCTTCGCTCAGCCTCTTGTAAATTTGTCTCTGAGTCATAACTTCTGGGCGCAAGTCTGATGCCAGGATTTGAGTACAAGAATGAAGTCCGTTGCTAGTTGGCAGTACTGATGAAGAACTGCATTGTCAGAGGCGCAGTCTTTCAATGAAGATTTTAAGCTGAGGCCCTGCCTGTTTGTGGTGGGTTGGGTGGGGTGGGGGGGTGGGGAGGCTTTGGATGAGATTCTGCGATACCACTTTTGAAGAAGAGCAGGTTGGTTATCCTCAGTGTCCAATATTTACCTCTTGATCAACATCACAGAAGACTATTTCGTTGTTATCACAGTGCTATTTCTGGTATATTGCAGTGGGCATATTGTTGCTATGCTTTATAAGTGGACATCTGTGTCCAGGCCAAATTACAAGCAGCAAGTTGGAAAAAGGAATTCAATGGACTTGATCATCTGTGTGGGCTAGCATAGGACAATGAAAATTGATAGGTAATTGAAAAAAATCAATTGATTCACTAAAATCTTTCGGGGAAGTGAACTTGCTGCTGCATGTGACTCCAGTCGTACATGACACGGCAGAATTTTAACACTGTCCAAATTGGCCCAGGCGTCAACACAGCAGGAATAAACACATCATAGATAATGTCATGTCATAGATAATGGAAAGTACCAACAACATGTGCACAAAATGTTTGGTCGCGGGTATGTTGCCCAAGTAGAATTCGTTCATATCGTGGGTAATTAGTGCAGGAGATTGCTTCCTGCATTAAACCTGGAAGCAGTTCCAATTGCTAATAAAAGTCATATGTCTCAGGAAGAAGATTGCCTTCCTCATAGACGGAAATATACCATTTTTAAAAGAAGAGTCTTTTACATTAATCTTCTTAAAATCCCTAACATGCACTGGTATGGATCCATAGATTCAGTAAGCCCAAGAGACTACTGCCAATGAATCAGACTTGATATTGAATACTAGTGGGTCCCTCGAAAAGAGAAAACTGTCTACCTGTTGTTACACTTGCCAGTAGAAGCCAAATGTTAGTAATTATCAGGAGAAATCAATGCTTACTTACAAAAGTCATTAGAATATCCAATTATGGCATATCTGCTCTCTCCCAGATTTAGGCTAAATGACTCAGGACAGAGTCAGGATTAACCGTGTGCCACCCCCGGTGTACATTATTTAGCTCCATTCTGGGGAGTACTTGTATGGCACTAAGCCAAAAAAGTTCACACTCGGCTAATAATCCTTCTGCTAAATGACAAATATACAAAACAATGAATAATCCAGTATCTCAGTATGAAAATTGATATTGCTACATTCAAGTTTCCATCGTATGATCATACATCATGTATGTAATAACATCTCAAAACAGCACTTATTGCAATCATTTGAAATCAAGAGCTCTTAAATTTTTCCAAAGCACATACTTTTTTTGATGTTTTCCAGATGTATTAACCCACAGAATAATTTATTTGTATTATCTTGATAATAAAACAGTAACAAAACAAGGGAGGAACTCAGAATCAGAGAAAAGCTTTGCGTATGACACCTATTTCTCTCTCTCTCGCTTTTTATTCTCTTCCCCTTAAAACCAGTGATTTTGATCCTGCCTCTTGCACTGCTATATTGTCCTCATTGACCACCACTGTATTTATTACTTAGAAATGAGATCTGGCATGTACTTTTGGAAGCAGAGTGTTTTGAAAACACACTCATTATAAAGCAAGTGAACTTGGTTTACTTAGCTTTCTAATTGGCAATGCTGGTCTCATACTATTGATGCTCATGACACATTGAATAAATCTACTTGAAACATATTTACGGCTTCAACAGATCAATGAGCAAACATTTTTGCAGCCTCACACATTTTTGCGTCAAAGAAAATAAAGGAGAATTATCTGGAGTTATTATTTTTTTAAAGTAGAAATCCGATTTTTCTGTAATTCCCATGTGAGAGCTACAGTGCATTTTGTGGTCATTCAGGTGGTAGATATCAGTACAGCCGTGTAAAATATGCTTTCCGTTCAGTGTCAGTAACAAACACTCTCAGTAACTCCCAACTGCACCAGTGTGATCTGTTCAGTTCAGCAAAAAGGTACATCACAAAAATCTCTTTTTTTGGACAGCATCAGATTTTGGGTAGCCAGGTTTGAGTGTGCCCGTAAAATCCATACAGTCAGTGAAATCTGTGGTGAATTTTGCGTATTTGGCCGCGTACCTGCAGGGCGATGAGTTGAAACATCCCAATTTTATTTCACATACCAGTAGCATCTTTCGAATTCCGCAGCTTCAGGCACCTGCATTAGGATAAGGCTGAGACAATGGGAACTGCAGGTGCTGGAGAATCCGAGATAACAAAGTGCGGAGCTAGATGAACACAGCAGGCCAAGCAGCATCTTAGGAGCACAAGGTACTGCTGCTTGGCCTGCTGTGCTCATCCAGCTCCACACTGTGTTATCTCAGGATTAGGCTGCACTGGATTGTGGAATTTTCTGGATTTCAGTGAAAAAAATGAGAACTCAATAATTCAAGTCAGAACAAAATCCAGTGAAGAAGGAGGGGTGCAGATAAACTAAATGATTGTAAAGCAATTTGTGTCAATGTTCACGTCACTGCTGATTTTAGTAATCTGCTCAAGTACTGAACTGACAGTCTTCAGTGCCTGCCTACTACTCTGCAACCTGGTTAAAATTGGAAAAGGTACATCACAAAAATCTCTGTTTTTTTGGACAGCATCAGATTTTGGGTAGCCAGATTTGAGTGTGCCTGTAAAATCCATACAGTCATCCTTCAATGTACATTAAAATCATCCAGCTGCCAGAATTAAAAAGGCTAGTGTGTTATGTCATTTCATTATTCTGTCCAAATAGAGGAATATCAACAACAACAATGAACCAAAGTAAGGGTGCAGCTTTAGGTCAGATATATACAGTTCATTTTAAACTAACCCATCGTACAGTTCCCCATAAAGATATCAAGCAGGTTGCAAAATATGCATCTGATTCAAGCTTGTTCCATTTCCCATGGGTGTGTTAATTTAAAATTATTCTGTGTGTCCTTTAACCTTTAAACTCATCCTACACAAAGATATGTAACATTCTTTAATGAGCTGCAAACAGTCATAAACAACCAGGCAAAGAGCACTAAAGTAGCAATGAAAAAAAAGGCAAAACTTTATTTCAACCGGTTATCATTTGTATGTTCCATTTGTCATAATCGGGACAATTCTGAACCAAACAGTTTTATTTCTGCTGACACTCAGATTCAAAATAATGCTAGTTCTCTCTCATCTCTTTGTCTCTTTGGAGACTCAATAAAACAACTCATATTTTGCTTCATGTGTGGCAATGAATATTCAAAAATCTGTATTTGCAAAGCACTTTGTTAATCCTTCACAAGTATCCCAATGGATAACGATATTAAATAACATTTAATAACGAGCAGCAATTGTTGTTAAGTGGATAAATATAGTAGCCAATTCCACAGTCCCTTAAAACCAGCAAGGTTAGTGATATTTTTTCATTGTATATTGACAAGGTCACCAGTAGAATTCTCTGCCAAAATGATATATATCAAGGAGATGATTGGCCACAGCTTGAAAATGTTGATTAATGGGGGAAAAAGAAGACAGTTCCATTTTCTAGACTGTCTATAACTACAATTGAGCAAAAAATAGACAGGAGATATTGTTTGAGTGCACAGGAAAACAAATCCAGAATGTGTTTGAGCATAAAAACAAAGCAACAGTTCTATTATTCAAGTTGTATGAAACATTTCTATCAGGTTCTTGTAAATGTATGTAGGGGACAGTCTAAGAGAGCTAGGGCATGAGACATAGGGCCAGGGCCCACATCTCTGACGAACAATGGTCCTGACCCGAAACATCAACTTTCCTGCTGGTCTGATGCTGCCTGGCCTGCTGTATTCATCCAGCTCCATATTGTGTTATTTCTGACTCCAGCACCTGCAGTTCTTACTATCTCCCAAAAATGGTGCTTGATATTTTAAGACAGTTGCACCAATTTAAAGGGAATCTGGCCCAGAATTTCCCAATCAATTGAAATATCGTCTCACCTGTGATGACGCTGGGAATCTTTGACAGGAAGCTCTTCACTGTTCGGATCATCACTCCACCAGCTTTGTCATCTTGCATCCGTGTGATGATATTTTCTATCTGCCAAAGAAAGTCAAATCTGTGGTTATTATGAGCCTGAGTAACTCAATTGGTAAAGCATCAAACTTTTAATCTGAGGGTCCGGGGTTCAAGGCTCTGTTCACCTGTAACTTTCAAAGCAGCTCAAAATTACAGAGAGGCGATGGTCAAGTGGTGTTATCACTGTTAATCCTGTATAACATTCCAGGGATCTGGGTTCATATCCCAACAGGGCAGATGGTGGACTTTAAATTCAATAAAAATATCTGGAATTAAGAGTCTAATGATGACCATGAATCCAATGTTGGGGAAAAAATCCAACTGCTAATGTCCTTTAGGGAAGGAAACTACCATCCTTACCTGGTCCGGCCTAAATGTGACTCCAGACCCAGAGAGCAATGTGGTTGACTCTGAGCTGCCCTCTGGGCAATTTGGGATGGGCAATAGACACTGCCTGGTCAGCAATGCCCTCATCCTGTAAGTGAATAAAGGAAAAAAGAAAGTTTTTTTTCCCCGTTAATTTTTATGCTCCTCAACACAAAGGTGTCAACATTACTATTTCACAGATGAGCTACAGCCCTGAAGTTCTCTCTTGGCTAGTCCCAGTTGAGGAGCTCTCTCCTGCTGTTTCATTATCATTTCTCACACCAACCATCCAGCAGAGAGATTGGCAATTGTTGTGTGGTTTAGTTGCAAATCAAAATTCTTTTGCGCTCTGCACCTATTCCATTTACAAACTGGAATGAGATGGCCCAAGCTCAAGTCAACTCATGCCATTGTGACTGGAATGTGGCCTAGTGGGAGTCACCATGATCTAGTTTCAAGCTCCACTCCAAAGCTTCAGCAAAAAATAACCCAAAGGCGATACTCCAGAGCAGGTCTAGGTGATAAAAACTGAAAGAGCTGCAGATGCTGTAAATCAGAGGCAAAAACTGAGAACTCAGAACTGAGGAAGGGTTACTCGACCCAAAACTCTGATTTCTCTCCACAGTTGCTACCGGACCTGCTGAGCTTTTCCAGTAACTTCTATTTTTGTCTCAGTACGAAGTGATGTTCTGCTGGAAGTGTTATCTCTTCCGTGACATGAGAAAAAGGGCCCTCCCTGGCAGCTTGTGAGGACATAAAACTTTCCATGGCACCATTGTTCTGGTTAATGTTGATTCCTCCAACAAAACCATAGAAAGGATTATCGCCTTGTTATCATGCTGCTGCTGTTTGTTTGATCTTTCTGTGCAAATTGGCTGTTCTGTGTTTCCTTCGTTAGTCACGATTAGTGATTACTCTTAAAAATTATTTATTGGCTGTAAAGTTTTTTGAGGTGATTGAGAAAAATACAATTTTTATGTGTACATGCAGGATTATGAGACAGTGTTTATAAGATTGAAGAAACATTATTCCTTTCATAAATCACCATGCCTACCCTCATTACTGTGTAAATTCCTGTTTCAGTACTGATTTATTCACCAATTTGTTGATCTTCTAATGCTCAGCCACAAGGTTATTCTTAAATTCCCTCATAGAATGTGGGTGTTGCCGACAGGGCCATCATTTATTGCTCATCCCTAATTGCCCTTGAGAAGGTGGTAGTGAGCTTTTGTTGGAATTAATCACGCCTGCTAGACGGATTTGTGATTGGTGTTGCAACAATTCGACATGGCATTAACCAGCAGAGGAAGGATGTCTTCCTTTGGCCTGAGCAGGATTCAGACTCATTTCCTAGAATGGGGAAAAGTATGTGTTTGTACTGAATCTATTGAACCATACAGCTCTGGCTATCATTTGGAGCTGTTACCAACCCATGGTGAACATTCCAAATACATTCCATCACCATTGTACCCATCAGCCACTGTATTGTAGTTTTATTCAAGAGTGAATGATGCATATTACTACCATCAGACAAGGAGTCTTAGCTGAACCATTTAACTCAGGAAATGCTGACAGAACTGAACTTCAGCACAATTTAGTCTTCTATTTTCATGTTTGACAAAACAAAAGCAAGTGATCCAGCTCAGTGCCCGTGGAAGGAATGGGAATGGAGCGAGTTCAGTGTATTCAGGACACTAATACAAAATGGGCCTGGTACAGACCAGTGCCCATGGAACAAGTGAAACTGCTCTAACTGTTAGACTGATAATCTCAGTGGAAGAACAAGCTTTTTATAAATCAAAGCACTGCCACTGAAATAGGCAGTGATTAGCACGTTGACGCTCATCATATAACATCTTTCAGTGTCCCTGAGAGTGGTTCTCAAGAAAGGCATTCTTGTTGATTGTCGATAAAATGTCAACAGGAAAATATGTCAGCTGATAATAAAAGCTGCAAATTTAATTGCATGTCAACTTGCAGCTACACCATCATCAAAGTCCCAGGGATCTGTATTTACTTCCACAAACAATGTCACGCCCTATCTGGGTAAATGTGCACTTTATCTTTGATGTGTAATAATACTGACTGAAGAGCATTGGACACCAGGATTTCAAATGAGCATTGGAGTATGGATCTTTATCCACATTCATCACACAAGTGTCTAAATGCCTTCATGAATTACCTTTATCCTACAGCTGAATTGGAGACTAGAGTGTCAATGAGATACATTAATACATGGAGGAATGTCACCAATGCACACGCTGTATAAATGACTGAATCTTTTGCAGTCCGTACTTACGTTTCATTCTTAATTGCAATTTGATGTTTACCAGATGCCATGAGAAAGCTCATTTGGGCAGGGTACCAATTTCAGGATCTCAGTCTTTGACAGATTACTTGTAACCAGAATCAACAGATGCTGCCACAGCGTTTGCTTCCTCTTCATGCGAGCATGTTCACCCCGCTAAACAACATTCTAGTGACAAGGTTAGTTTAACTACTATTCACATTCTCAGTACTTTTATGTGTTCACTGCGTTTCAGTGGTTATGGACATACTGGGTGTAATTGTTTAGCACAGCGTGGAAGCAGAGCAATGGTGAGTGCTGTAACAAACACTTAACTCAAGCAATAATACTGATCGAGATCTACTGCCTATGAGGCTTCCCTTAAAGTACCACATCATAAACATATTAGGACTTTTCAGAAATGCAATATGAGAGGAATTCCAGCAATAGGAACGCGAACTTGGTTGATAGAGAGGACACACAGAATTAAGGTGACAGCACAAGATATTGGGCCAATATTAGGTCATTTGGCCTTTTAAGTCTGTCCTGCCACTCAATAAGTGGCGAACCTGCCACTGTCTCAACTCTTCTTTCTTGCCAGCTACTCATAGCCCTCATCTTCTTTATTTTGAAAAAATCTATTCACCTCGTCTTTAGGGTTTAGCCTCCACAAGTTTCTGGGGTAGAGAATTCCAGACATTCACTTTCCTCTGAGAGAAGAAATTCCTTTCCATCTCAGTGTTAAATGAATGTCCCCTTGTTCTGTAATTATGCCTCCTAGTTCACAAGTTCCCTATTAGTGGAAACATCTTATTATCTACCCTTGTCAAACCCCCTCAGAGTCTTGTATATTTAAATAATATCACCCCTTATTCTTCTAAAATCTAACAAATAAAGGCCTAACCTGTTTAGCTGTTAGTAACATTGATAACATCAACCCCATCACTTCAGGAATCAGATGAGTGAATGCCTCCACAGCCAGTATTTCCCTTCTTAAATATGGGGACCAAAATGTTTGTGCATGTACTCCACTTGAAATGAGACTTCCTTATTTTTAAACTCGAACCTCTTAGCAATAAAATTCCATTTAATTTCTTACTTACTTGCTAACTTTTTATGTTTCATCCATAATAACACCCAGATCTCTCTATGTTGCTCATTTTTGCAGACTCTCTACATTTAAACATTTCTGTAATTGTCTTTACTTATGTCAAGAACCCTGGTTTGAGACCTGAACTCCTCTTCCTCAAATTGCATTTGAAATTTTGCTTATCCCTAAAGGATCATTAACTACGAAATCTCTAATTAATCCTACCTTGTTAACACATTACTAAATCAAAAATGACCCGATCCTGGGTGGGTTGTGTAATGTACTATTCTAAGAAGTAACCCCTGATGCACCCTACAATTTCACCTTCCATTAAGAGGTTAATAGATGGAAATGCCCATCCTGGCAGATATAAATACACATGGTAGTGAATCAGAAGGGGGACTGAACAAAATTAATGTAAATAAAACATTGCTAATGAGGAAATTAAAAGAGTTAAAGAGTGACAAATCCTCAGGATCTGACAGTGTCCATCAGGAAGTAGGGTTGTAGATACCCCAATTATAATCTTTCTGAGTTCCCTGGATATAGGAGTGGATTGGAAAATTGCACATGCCAATTCACATTTTAAGAAGATTCAAAGAGGAACAGGGAATAACAGTCCAGTTAGCTTAACATGTGTGGTGGGAAATTTGTTGAACTCACTAATCAAGGATGAGGTAATTGAACACCTTGAAAATTTTCATTTAAAGAAGAGCCAGTGTGGATTCTAAACAGGGAGATCATGCCTAACAAACTTCATTGAGTTTTTTTTGAAGAGGTGATGAAAATAGTGGACAGGGAAATGCTTACAGACTTTTTTTTTGGGTGGGCATCCAGAAGATATCTAATAAAGTTCGCCAGAAGAGACCGTTAATTAGAAGCCCGTGGAACTGAGGGTAAATTATTGACATGGCCGAGAATTTGATGATATGGTGTTTAACAGATAATAGGGTTTAATGAGTAGGAACACAAATTCGCAGGATGTGACGGTGTGCCACAAAGTTCTGTGTTGATCTACAGAGAGATATTGATAGACTGCTTCAATGGGCAAAACTGTGGCAGATGGGCTTCAATGTAAACAAGTGTGGGGTTATCCACTATCCTCAATGGAAAATAAACACAGGGTACTTTGTAGATGGCATGCATTGATCTTTAAAAAGTGTACAAGGATGCAGAAGCTATGGTGCTGTTAAATAAAACCTTGGTTAGACCCCACTTATAGTACTGTGAGCAGATCTTGGCACCACAACTTATGAAGGATAGACTGGCCTTGGAGGGAGTACAATGTAGGCTTGCAAGAATGAAACCTGGACTTCACAGTTAAAGTTATAAGGGCAGAATAAAAATAAATTGGCCTGTTTTCTCCATAATTCAGAAGATTAAGGGGTGGCCTAATCAAAGTCTTCAAGGTATTAACAGGAAAAGACAGGGTAGATGAAGATAGACTATTTCCACTGGTTCAGGATTCTACATCTAGGAGGAATAGTTTGAAAATTAGGGCCAGATCATTCAGAAGAGATGTCAGGAAGCACTTCTACAGACAAAGGGTGGTAGATGTTTGGAATTGTCTTCCAGAAATGGCATTATATCCTGGATCAGTTATTAATTTTAAAACTGAGACAGATAAACTTTTGTTAATCAAAGGTATTAAGGAATATGGGCCAAAGGCAGGTATTTGGAGAGAGGCCCCAAATCAGCCATGATCTCATTGAATGGCAGAGCAGGTTTAAGGTTTTGAATGGCCTACTCCTGTTCTTATGCTCTACTCAATTATGCCAACTAATTATTGTTGTTTTGCATAGAGATCTGGACTGTACTTTCTACCAACCTTGATCTAAAAGTCAGGTAAATTGGGATACTGTGAATACTTTAAAAAGATTTTAACATTTGTTACGACTCTGGACATAGCAAGGCCCAATTTATGAAATGCTCCCTCATTTCCTGAAAATGGAAGTATAAGGTCTTAAACAAGACCAAGAATGCTAGTTTTCTGACTCAGTCTTGGGTGTCCCATGTTAGGGACCAGAACTGACCCCTCAAAATACTTTAAGAAGTTTGCCTATACCCTAATGTTTTCTTATTTTAAAGACAAATGTAATGTGCTATGTTTCAGATGCAATTCAACTGATCAAACTCCTTAACGCTAAGTAAAACGACATTTATTCAAACACCGTAATTAAAATACAACAAAACATAAGAACTTAGAACAATTTAACTCCACTGCAAAACTTAACAGAATAATGCTTTTACTAGTTAACTATTCCAATAGAGTAACATCCCATAAACACACCCCTTGGCAAAAAGGCAAATTCAGTAAATAGATGTGTCTTACGTGTAACCCAGAAGCAGAGAGAAACCCCAACTTCTAGTTGTAACCAAGAGAGGGAAGAGGTAGCTTCTATATCTTCAAAACTCCAGTAGCTTTTGCAGAACCTAAAAGCTAAAAACGGAACTGGAAATCCTGGTCTGAGGCAGCTGGCCACACCCAGCCATGCTACTTCTATTGTTCTAACTTAAAAAAAATCCCCATGACTTCACAAGCTGTTTACATTACTGCAGGCAGCTTTTCACCTCTTGTTCGATCTCCGTCTCTCTCCTAGAAGGAACCAGGACAAAACACACCTCTTAAAGCCACAGCATCATCACACCCATTATATAAAGAACATAAAGTGAACAAAGTTGCTCAGGATTGTTTCAAAGTGCCAATAGATTAGAGCATATCTTGCATCTGAAGATGAAAGCTGAGAAAAAGTGGTGCTTGGCCTTCAGTTAAATGATCACAGCAAATTACTAGGATCTCTGTTGCATCGTCCAGCAGCTTCACCTAACTGACGAATCTGATCTCATGCACAAGACGCTAGGATACTTTTAATGTAAACATTTCTGACATCCCTCCCCAACTGAAAAGAAAAAATTGCTTTTTCTCGCAGCCTCATCACGGATTAAAACATGATACCAAGAAACACACTTAGGATAGACTATCAGTTGACCATAAACTTATTGAAAGAGGTTGGTTTCAAAGGAGGAAAGCAAGCTCGAGAGATGGAGAGAGAATTCCACAGCATGAGGCCCAGGCTGATGAAGGCATGCCAACTAAATTTTGAAGCAACTTAAATCAAGTTGCTCAAAAGGCCAGGATTAGTGGAGGTCAAGTATCTAGGAGAGATATAAATCTGGAGGAGATTGGAAAGAGACGTAGGCATTCAACAGTGGAAGGATTTGAAAACCAAGAGGAGAATATTAAAAACATGGTTTGCACATTTAGCTGCCAAGGAATGTTCAATGAACAAGGGGTAATGGGTGAAAAGAATGTGGCATCAGTGAGAACAGAGGCAGCTAAGCTTTGGATGATCCTCCAGTTCAGAGTAGAACATGGGAGGGCAGGGGACTGCAATAACCAGGTCTAGAGGTTTGAAAAGCATGGACAAGGATTTTAAAAAGGATGGAGGGAGGCAATTTTGCTGAGGTAGAAATAGATGCTCGTCTAAATAGTTTGTTGAAGACATGGTACAATACAATACCCAGTTTGCAAACAATCTTGTTCAGCCTCTGATAGCTGCTACAGACGAGGACAGAGTCAGAGATCAAGGAGCGAACTGTGACTGGAGGAAATTTCTGCTTATCAGGAGTGAATATCAGGCACACGAGTCTGCCAGTATAGGGGCAGGGGAACAGGTCGAGAGACAGGCAGCAGGAGGCATCTGGAAGCTGAGATTGTATTTTCAGGTGATGTCCGTGAGAAGTAGCATTTGGATCAGAAAGTGGAGGAAGGGAAGGAATAGATAGAGGAGCAACCTGAGGTCCTGTGCCTCCCCATTCCCTATAGCTGTGGCTTTGTCAGGGTACGTGCCAAAAGCAAAACATGAACTTTAAACATGTTACCAAGCCAGGTATGTGCACTGCTCCTTGATACAAATCCTGCCCTCAATTTAGGCAAGGATCAAAAACAATGGGCTCCATTACAACTACTAGTCAGGGTCCTCAGCCCTTCCCTAGCCTCAGACACAAGTACAGCAGACCCTGAAAGTCCCAGGTCCTTGTCCAAATGAGGCGTTATGCAATCAAAAGCAGGATCAAGGATTTAATTGAAATTCATCCATGATCAGGTCAGTTACTCTTCTGAAACTGCTGCCTGGGTTAGGCTGATTTAACTGCAGACTGAAGCCAGATGTTTTATCAGAATCGGATCAGTTTTAGGCTAGGTGAGACATTAACCAACTAACGATGAACTGATAACATCGCCTGGGTTCTTCCAGTGTACAAATAGCGGGGTAAATTCGACTAGGTTAATTACTATCCTTCACAGAATCATAGTGTTGATTACAGTGCAGCACAGAAAGATCCTACCTGGGTATCTCTCAAACATTAGCAAAGTAATGGAAGGAATCGCCCACAAGTTATAATTATTCACAAATCAAACAAATGCTCAGTTTGTGTTCCACTGGACATCTAGTTGCAGACCTCGATTCTGCTTTGGTCTGAAATTAGAAACTTAAGATTGTAAGGAGTAGATCAGCTGGCCCTTCAAATTTGCACTGTCACACAATATAGCCATGTCTGCTGTTTTGTCTCAACTCCATTTTACTGCCTTGTCTCCACATGCCCCCAACTGTGCCAACAAAAATCAACCTACCCCAGCCTTGAACACAGACAAGGTAGCTGTATTTCTGAGCAAAAATTAGCTTGGTCGGCCCTGACATTAAGGCAGCATGTGGCAGATTGTGAAACTAATGAGCCATCGTTGAGCTGCAGTCTGTGGGAATGAGCCTCTGGTTGGAGTTATATTTAACACAATGGAAAATAGTTGTACTTGCTGCAAGTCAACAAAATCATAGCTGATGCGACTTTCATCAATTCCTCAGGGCAGTGTTTTGGGCCCAGTCGTCCTTAGCTGCTTCAACAATGACTCTCCCCAGTCTTGTATATGTGTGCATTCACTGATAATTCCTCAGTCCTTATCTCCATTCACAATCCCTTAGATAATGAAGCTGCCCATATCAAATGTTACAAGACCAGGACAACGTTCAGGCTTGGGGTAAACAAAACTGCGCTAAACAAATGTGAAGTGAACAACCATCTTCAACAAGAAAGACCCCTTCCACCTCCCATTGATATTCAATTGTTGCACCATTGTCAATCTTTAAAAAAATTGTTTGTTGGATGTTGGAATCACGGAGAAAGTTAGCATTTATTGCTCCTCCCCAACTGTCCTTGAGAAGGTGACAGTGAACTAGCTTCTCTACCCATTTCAGTTCATACATTTGCAGCACTGGGAAGGTGAGGGTTTGTACCAAATATGAAGAAGGCATGGCAATACAGTTCTGAGTCATTTCAAGGTGGTGATGTTCCTACGCATATGCCATCCTTGTTCTTCTCAGCAGTGGATTTGGAAGAACACAACCTTTATTAGACATCACACTGCGACTGGGAATCCTGCAGGGAATGGCTCACCTCCTGACTTATCTACAATCCTGATAGCCAATATGCCAGGAGAATGATGACAAAGTCTCCAATTGCCTGGACATGTGTAATGACTAAAGAAGCACAACAACATCCAAGCTAAAGCTGCCCATCAACTGAGTCAAACACCTACTTCCTCCACTCTCAGCATACAATCATAATTCAGCTTTTATGACCATCTCTCTGGAGCTAGCCCATAATTACCACAATCACTGCATTCAATTTCACACCTCACCAAGATGGAATGCAAACCCACTGCCAATCCTGATTAAGTGTCTCATACTCAATTACTAGCTTACAGAGACACATGCATTTGAAGCATCTTCACAGAACTGTCAGAGTGAGGTTTGCAACTGTAGTTGCTGGTCAGCCACATCCACAAGGGGCATGTTTAAAGTAGTTAATAGTGGCAAGCTGTGGCGTCATATTTGTTTCCCGGGGAGTGAGGAGGGGGGGGTTGCTGTTTGCCTAACTCAAAATCACAGGTTTGTTGAAATTTTTGCAATCTGAGACACTTTATGTTCTTCTACAATTAGATCAACGAAGACAGTTTCTACTTTGCAAGAAGTGTTTTCATTCAGCACTGTCATGTTTCGTGAACTCTTGACCACTTTCATTTTTCCCTAAAGACAGAGGATTAGAATAAACAGCAAAGTGAAATGTTTTATTTTAAGCAATATTCAAGCAAGCAGGTCCGAGATAATGTTAGGTGAGATGCTTACAAGTCAGCTTTAATGATTTTGTTTCTCAAATTTAGTCACTGATAATCTATAAACCCCGCACACTTGTATCGATGAGTTAATGGTCCAGGCGTTTGTCAGGAGGTTGATGTGGAGCTACAGGAACACAGCAGGCCAGGCTTCAGAAGACGGGTCCTGACCCGAAACGTCAGCTTTCCTCCAGCTTCACACTGCGTTATCTCTGACTCCAGCATCAGCAGTTCTTACTATTTCAGTCTGATAGGTTGTTACTATCTGGTAAGTTACGATGAGAGAGGAATGAATACCTACAATCAGTTTAATTAGTTATCAGCTGGTATAGGGTGCAAGGTGGATAACATGCAGGAGAGACAATTTAGCAAATATCCTTTAATCAAATCCAGGTGACTTGCTTTTGTGGGGACAGTTAGTGTACTCATTATTTTGCATTATTATGCAGATTCAAATTAAACTAGGTGGTCTGATCATAATGGTAGATGTCTACATGAAACACAGTATATCCAGGCTCCATACCTGGTTTCAGCTCATCAAGCATTTGCATAGTCTCAGTCTGAAGAAGCACACAGTTACAAACATGAAGATCTAGCCAAGGTCAGATCCGAGGGAGGGTCACCGGACCCGAAATGTTAACTCTGATTTCTCTTCACTGATGCTGCCAGGCCTGCTGAGCTTTTCCAGCAATTTCTGTTTTTGAACCTGTGATTTTGGGTTGGGCAAACTGGCCCCCAGAGACAAATATGATGGACATGCCTTGCCAGTATTAACTACTTTAAATATACACCTTGTGGCTGACCAGCAACTACAGTTGCAAACCAATGATCTGCCTCACTCTGACAGTTCTGTGAAAGATGCTTCAAATGCATGTATCTCTGTAAGCTAGTGATTGAGTGTACAACCCTTAATCAGGATTGGCAGTGAGTCTGCATTCCATCTTGGCGAGATGTGAAATTGAATCAAATGACTGGGGTAATTATGGGCTAGCGCCAGAAAAATGATCATAAAAGCTGAATTAGGACAGTATTCTGACAGTTGAGGAAATGCATGTTTAAATCAGTTGATGGACAGCTTTAGCTTGGATGTCATTGTGCTCTGAGTGCTGCACTGCTTTTAAATTCACCTTCAAATTGCAAAGTTCATTTCAAAACGCACACTTTACTCTGAAGTTAATGACAGCTCCTCAGGGAAGCCTCTGTATTACAATGATCAGCAATTTCCTGGGTATAAAGACAAAGGGGGAGTCTTCAGCTGGAGATTTGTGACAGGTTGGACAGCGAAGGCAAGAAAATTGAATGAAATTGGAAGTACACTTAATATTCAATTCCACTTGTAATGAAGGCTAGCATTCTATTAGCCTTCCTGTGCAAGAGTCAGGAATTAGAAACATGGAAAGTCAAAACTAATCTCATTTGTCAAATGGCAGGCTTTGAACTACTGCAACAATTGTTGATCTTGCTGAACTTCCATTTTAATCATCTAAAACAGATGATCTTCTGCATTTTTTTTTATTTAGATTGCCCTGCTATTCACTTTGTACCCAAATGACTCAGCCTCCACAGAACTCTGCAGTGAAGAATTCCATAGACTCAGTGCTTTACCACTCTCTCCGATCTCCTTAAACATTTCACCATGTCTTAGCCTCAGTGGGAGGGTAATCCCACTTCTTCTGTTTGGCCTTAATTGGCTAAATGGACTACCCATTGCTTACATTGACCCTAATCAACAGCCCACCTATAATGAAAACACTGGGAAGTGGAATCATGTTGGGAGACTGGCACATCAGCTTGTCATGAGACATTGCTGACCTGTTCTCTGGCATTCCTGAGGGTGTTTGAAAATCCAGTCTCAGGTATGGAATTACAAATGCACTGAAAGAAATCTAGTTTCAACTGGACCCATTCGCTGAATTTTTTTTCTTTCTTTAGCCACCTATCTAATTCTTTTCAGAAAACCAGAGCTGAATTGACTTCCACCACACCCATACACAGTATATTGCAGATCCACTGCACAAAAGAAACATTGGTTCTATTGTCAATCACTTCAAATGTCATCCAATAGTTTTTGATACCTCTGCCAATGGAAACAGCACCTTTTTATCTGCCCTATTTAGGTTTGGCAAGTATTGGCTCAAAACAATTTGCAAAATTTACAATGAGGCAGACTATGCAGAAAATGGCACCGTTTTCACTCAGCATTATGTGACTAAATATCAAATCCTGGCAAGAATGTGGAAGGAGTATTATGCACTGTAAAAACAAAGCTATTTTACTTATTCCTGAAATTGCTTGAGGTTAGCATGAGCTGTCAAAAGCCCAACTAATATTGTGTAAGAACCTGAGGAACGGAGAGGCTGAAGCAGAAAAAGCCTGGAGAAAGTTGATGGTGAGAATCCAGGAAGTTGTCAAGTCCAATTGCCTCCTCACTCTGTGATATTAAAGCATGAATCTCAGTGATTACCAGAGTGCAGGCAAAATGCCAGCTAATACTAGCACCATTGATGGGTAATTAGCATGGTGAAGGAAGTCTGGCACTGCCTGAACATATTGTCAAACTTTATTTGTTCCTTCCAACTGGACAATCCTATCACTTCATGAAGGTGAATGATGGTAGCTCAACTTTCAGCCGGATTCCAGGGATAGGGTGGGAGGCTGGGATGCTCTTCCAGGGGTCACTGTAGACTCAGTGGGCTGACCAGCCTCTTCCGCACTGTATGGTTCTATGGCAACTCATCATTCTAACCCAGCCAGCACTTTCCTGGTACCCAATGATTACACTCTCAGAATGAATTCATGTTACTTATCAACCACAGGATGCAATGCAGATAATTAAGCACCAATTATGTCACTTAAAGCCAATCAACAGCATTTAAAGGGGGTGTTAATTTGAGTTGTGAAACAGATTTTGCATCTAAGGTGTATATGGTTGAAGAAAGCACTAAAGCACATTGGATACTGTCTAGAAAAGCCCTCATGAAAAAGAAAGACATCTTTTTGCCCCCAGGTGGTAGGGAGCCCTACAGGTATCAAGCCTGTTGTGAAAGAGAAAAGATTATGGAGTTAGTGCCAGCCAAAAGACTAGTGCACAGGACATATTTGCAATGCTACAAGTTCAAAGATCTCAACAAGAGTTGTTCAGATAAGAATACAGCTCTCTTACCCCCTGCTCATAACACAACCAGCTCCAGCCTCACCAATGACTAAAACTCCTCCCCTGCTTTCTTCTGCTCTCCTATAGTCGCTACATGCCATTTTTCCTCTCTTCACACTCAGACACTCACCAATACAATAAGCTTCATTTACCCATACCCTACACTTATCTATTCCAACGTGACATGTATTTTCTCCAAACAACTCACAAGACGGTCACTACGACACTTGCTAACAGAGAAGGTCACATACAACTCCATACAGCAGGCTTGCACCAAGTAGGGAAAAGCCACCAATGCATTTTCTTCCCCACAGAAAGTGTGCTGACCATTAAGGTCAGGGGCAAAACATTTCTCTTGAGTTTCAAGCTTTCAATTTCGACTATGTACACCTCTTCCACAACACCAACTTCTTGCGCCGTCAACCCCATTCATAGTAAACTGCTGACCTCTCTTCCTGGACCCCAAGTCAGTTGATTCTGCTCATGATTCTCTCCCTTCAGATATTGCCCCCCTTCCCTTAATTTTCCTTTAAATTTGCTGCCATCAGCTCCTTAAAGGAAACAAGAGTTGACCCCAACACCATTGCAAACCGCTCCCCCATCTCAAGCCTCCCACTTCTCAATTGGTTGGCATCCCAGAAGGAAGAACCACACAGGGTTTATTCACAAATAATTATGTGAGGAATATGCAAGTTAATGGGCTGCTGTAAGAAGGTAGACAAACAGTTGTAGAGAAATTAGGAGAAATCTCTTCACCCAGAGACTGGCAAAACTGTGAAATTCTCTGCCATAGTAAATAGCTGAGGCCAAAACATTGAATGTTTTCCAGAAGAATTCAGACATAGTTCTGAGTACTAGGGATCAAAAGATATGGGAGGAGGGTACTGAGTTGGATGATTAGCCATGATCTTATTTAATGATAGAGGGCTGAATGGCCTACTGCTGCTTATATTTTCTATGTTTCAATGTAAAAGAAGGGGATTAAATGGACCAGGAGTAAATTTCTGTACTGTCTTGCTTCTCTGGCAGGAACATGGAATGGACAGTGTTGGATTATTTTCACAAGGTTAAGTATTGACCTGTTTCTGTTTGAACAGCTTGAATTATCTATCCATTGGCTTCCTGCTGGGAACATTTCAATAGCTGGAGTTTAACCAGCAATACAGAAGGTTTCACCTTCGTCAAAAATCAAATGAAAAGACACGTTCAGACTATCTGAGTAAACGTCTCAGACAGAAACATAAAATGCAATGCAAGCAACAAGAACGAGAACAGATGAGAGAGAATTTTAAAGATGGACACTAATTAATGATGGGTGTTGGGTTGCAGAAGCTGAGGTCACACTTTTGCTAGCAAATATTACCATCCTCGCTGGCTGAGGACTGTGACAAGGCAATCATTGACAGAAAATACAGGTCTTATAGAACAGGAATCAGACCAAGAAAGACATTGATCGCAGCATTCATATGAATGTACAACCTTATATATCTAGAGTTTCCAGTTCTCAATTTGGACTAAGAATATCTCGTCCATGATGCCAACTTCTTGCTCCTATTCATACTAAATTGTTGCCTTTCCTTTTGGTCCCCATGTGAGCTGATTCTGCTCATGGCTCTCTCCCTTCAGATGTTGCCTCTCTTCTATTTAAATCAGCTGCCATCTGCTCTTTAAAGGAAACAAGCCTTGAACCTGCCATCATCGCAAACTAGTACCATCATCTCCATCCTCCCATTTTTCTTCAAGATCATTGGTGCTACTGCCATCTCCCAAATCTTTCCCTGAATGTTTAAATCCCTCCAAACAGCCTTTTTACCTTACTGCCGACTGAAAGAGCTCTTGTAAATGACGTGATTGTGGCAAAGGAGAACTTCTCATCCCACTCGAACTGTCTGCAGCTTTTGGCACCATTGGCCGAACCAACCTTTTCTCATGTCTTCTGGGTGAACAGAACTCCTCTCATTCTTTTCTATCCCATCATAGGCAGAGATCACTTACAGTGTGCACTTGTTCTCCTATTTGTTATAGCGATCACCAAAGCTGCCCCTTTCTATCTCCTTCTCATCGCCCCATTTCTGCTCTGCCTCAGCATATCTACTGCTGAAATCCTCAGCTGTCAAATTTTACCTCGAGGCTTGACTATTCCAAGTCTCCTGCAATTATCTGAAACTCTGCTCCTAGTGCACTAACACACTTCAAGTCCCACTCACCCAGTAGCTCTTGCCCACTGACCTACAATGAAAACTACTGTTAAATAAATTTGGCAGCACAAAGTCCATGACAGATCAGGTGCATCATGTTGATAGGTTGGCCAGACAGAAGGCTGTTTGCTTGTAGATAAGACCCAATAAAGCCCAACTCCAATCAGA
Organism: Stegostoma tigrinum; assembly: GCF_030684315.1. Lineage (NCBI taxonomy): Eukaryota > Metazoa > Chordata > Chondrichthyes > Orectolobiformes > Stegostomatidae > Stegostoma > Stegostoma tigrinum. The sequence goes on along the minus strand of NC_081363.1, from coordinate 76,255,448 downwards.
TCTTAGCCTGATGTCTTGAGCTGTGGATTTAGGTCTTGCTGGTGAGTTACTTTGAACACCTCAAGATATATTTCTGCTGTTAGCAATAGGTGTATGGAGAGCAGTGTATAGAAAAAAGAACAGGAATGACATTAGGTAACTTGTTCCATCTTGAACATTCCTTGGTAATAGATTTAAAGATTGGCTCCAGGCCTGCTGCTTATATATAGAATTTCACAATCCCCTGGGGAAGCAATCAGTATAAATCTTTAAGGATGTGAATGTTAGAGACAGAGAATATCAAGTGCTGTTCCAGTAGAGAATGCCAGGTATATTAGAGTTGGCTCATTGAGACCTGAAGCCCTTCAATTGTGCAGGTACAGAGGTTTTAATCTTGATGTTAAGAAGAGTACATAATGTAAATAATCTCTGTTTTTTTGTGCATCTGAGATCTGTTAATGGCAGGCAGAGTGCTAGTGTGGAAACAGGCCACTTGGCCCAACAGGTCCACGCCAACCAAGCCTCCGAACAGTATCCCACCCAGACCCATCACTGTAACCATGCATTCCCACTGGTTAAACCACCTAGCCTGCATAACGCTGAACAGTATGGGGAATTTAGCATGGCCAATTCACCTAGCCTGCGCATCTTCGGGCTGGGCGAGGAAACTACAGCATCTGACGGAAATCCAGGCAGATACTGGGGGAACGTGCAAGTTCCACACAGACAGTCGCCCGAGGGTGGAGTTGAACCCAGGTCCCTGGCACTGTGAGGCAGCAGTGTATTTCCATAATACAGACTCTAAGATGGCAATAAACATGAGTCTAATGCCTTCAAGGTATAGACATGAGACATAATTCCTAAGCAGGGAAGATTCCTAACACTTGGAAAATATTTTCAACTCTGACCTCATTGATCAAGTCTTAGCAGGCCCTTCAGTTTCAATATATTAAGCTGTTTTCCAGTTCTAGTCACTAACTGAGGTTTCTAGCCTTCCTCCTCTCTCTGATTCTCCTCCATGAGCTCCATCCCTCCCTGTCCACCTATGAAAGACAATTAAGTCCTCCACATCCATCAACCTAACTCCTGCTTTGAGTGAGGTACTGATAATACAATGACAGAGGTGAGCAGTTTGCCTTTTTGTACCAAATGATTAAATGAGAAAAGACCTTCCCTGAACTATAAGACAGAAGTGGGAATGTTGCCTGATGATTAGATGACATTCAGTGCTATTCTCACCTCTTCAGATACTGAAGCAGTCCCTGTTCAGATGCAGCAAGACTTGGACAATATCCAGGTTTGGGATGACAAGTTGCAAGTAATATTCAAGCTACACAAGTGCGAGGTAATATCCATCTCCAACAAAACAGAATTTAACCAACTTCCCTTGACATTCAATAACAGTGGCATCACTGAATGCCCCATTATCAGCAGCATGCTAGGGGTTACCATTGAAAAGAAACTCATTCGGACAAGCCAAATCAATACTGTGGCTTCAACTGCAGTTCAGAGGCGAGGAACCCAGCAACAAGTAACTCACCTCCTGACCCCCTGAAGAGCCAGTCCACCATCTACAAGGCACAATGCGGAACCTGATGGAACACACTCCACTGGCCTGAAGAAGGAAGAAGCCCACACCATCCAGGATGTTACAGCTCACATCCACAAACATTTCCTCCTTCTAACACCAACACACTGTAGCGGCAATGTGTACTATCTACAAGATGCAATGCACACATTCAGAGTCCAAGGCTCCTTAGATAGCACCTTCTAAACCCATGACCACTACTGTTTAGAACTACAAGGGCAGCAAATATATGGGAGCATTACCACCTGCAAGTTTAGCTCTAAATCACTCACCATATCGCTGTTTCTTCAGTGTTACTCCCGAAGGCCATTGCGAGTGTGCCAACAGCAAATGGACTGCAGTAGTTCAAGAGGCAGCTCACCAACTTCTCAAGGGCAATTAGGGATGGTGAATAAAATACTGGCTCATCCAGCCAAGCCCACATGCCCTGATTGAATAAAACAAACATGAATTGGCAGCATGAGTAGACCATTCAGTCCCTTGAGCCAATTCTGCTGTTCAGTAAGATCTTGGATGGATCTTATTATGCCTCACCTGCACATTCTGCCTATCCTCAACAGACTCTTGACTACAAGTGAGTTAGTCTACTCTGCAATGAAAGTGTTCAATAACTCCACATCCATCGATAGCTCAGGAAGAGAGTGCTGAAGACTAATAACAATCTGAGAGAAAATAAAAACGTCTCAACTCTGTCTTAAATGCTTTAATTCTGTCCCTCATTCTAGTGATGTCCAATTACAGACAGTTTTGTGCCAAGGGCGTTCTTGAGCGGTGCTGTTGAAACTAATTTTCCTTTGGACTGCTATATCCTACATGTGCTGTGGATTAGAATTCAAATTCAACTCAGAAAAGATGACCATAGTGGCACATTGTGCTATTGAGTGAAACTACAGCTGCAGGCCACTACTGCATTTTAAAATAAAATTAACAAACCAGTCCACTGCCATCTGCAAATTTCTTGAATCGGTTGACTTTCACAGGAGCTGCAATCCAAAAAAAAATTGCATTCACTATCAAACTCTGAGTCCAGGAGAATTCCATTGATTTCCATGTATCACTAAAGGTTTTGATCCTCAGTATCTTCATTTATTGACCGAAAGTATCCCAATTACAGTGAAATTGAATGAGCTGATAAAAATTAAATGACCACTGACTTCCTCTGATCAGTGTGGCTGTACTTGTAAGTGAAGCAGAAAAAGTGTATGTTTCGCTTACTGAATCCCTTTTGAAAACAATAACATTTGCAAAGAAATATTCCATCTTTTGTCCTTCCAGTTCATTACTGTAGAAAAAGGAATCAATTAACCTCCTTGCAGGTTTGTAAACTCAGAAAGGTTAATGAGCCTGACACTCATTGGGAACTGAACCAAAATGTAACACTGGAACTAAATAGGTTAGTCAGCTCCTTCTCAGAGTTACAGTCGGTTACTTGCGGAGGCAATCGCTTGCTAATGAGTAGGAAGTTCCATGTGACTGGTCATGCACTCCATGCGTCCCCCAATGAGCCTGATCCTAGAGTTGCATCTCCATCCACAGGTTTGATAGGTTGATCCCCAAGATGGAATTGACCTCGGTTTTGCAGGCATTTCCTTCCTCTGGTTCCTTTTCCCTTCTCTTTTTTGCTGACAGGCATTCACAAAGACTTGTGTCCCTTCATCCAGAAGATTCCTCCATGTCAGTTTCTTCTGGGCAAAGGGTTCAGTTAGGTGAGTTGGTTGACACCTGGTTTGTGATGCAGACTAATGCCGTCAGCATGGGTTCAATTCCCATACCAACTGAAGTCACCCATGAAGGCCCTACCTTCTCAACCTTGCCTCTCATCTAAGGTGTGGTGACCCTCAATTAAACTCATCACCAATCACCCCTGTCTCACGAGAAGGGGGACTATGGAACAGTTAGTCATGGATTGAACCACTGGGTGAGGGAGGAGAAACCTCTCTTTGCCTTTTCAGGTTGTTTCACATGGACGGTCACATGTCATGGTGAATTTATTTGCCCAGCAGATGGCAAGTTGGAAGGAGGTTTGGCAATTTGCTGCAGATGGAAGACACCGCTGTCACTGTGCGGCAGTGGTGGAAGGGAGTGAGTATTGAAAGTACTCGAAGGGGTGTCAATCGAGGGGGCTGTTTTGTCTTGGATGGTGTCAATCTTCTTGAGTGTTGTTGGAGCTGCACCCATCCAGGAAAGAGGGGAGTATTCCATCACACTCCTGAATAACTCTTCCCTCTGTGGAAAGTCCACATTCCCCTACTATTTTAATAATGGCTCCATAAAGGTAAACTCGGAAACCCCGTAAGACATAACACTGTGCTAGCATGAGAATTAATTTTGTGATTCACGTTGGAGTAGATTGCTACCACCAATGTGATGGCTCAGTACACATGAAAAGGTTTATCATCTCATTGTATGGTTTTTAATTGTTCACCTTTAGCTTATAATGCCTATCTCTTTATGTCAACCTTTATTGTTTAATTGGCAAACATGACTCCTTGAATATTTCCTTCTCATTTCTCCAAAGTACTAAACCATGGTGGATTTAATCAATGTCCTCTCAATTTTCTTTGGTCTGTTAAAACCAATGTTCATCCTTCAGTTGCCAACTCAAACATGTTCTCTTTCAAGGTCTTGCAAATAATGGGAACCTTCTGTTTGTTTGCTTGGCCTTCATTTTAAAAAGCTCTGAGATCCAAGTTTGGTATCCTGATAACTTTCTTCTTTCTTCCTCGCAAGCTTGTTGCCATTTTGCACTGTTGGGCTTCAATTTAGTTTCACTTTTCTCAAAATTCTCAATTATAATGAATTGACAATCAGGTCTTTGTCACAGTTTTAATGCCAAAAATATCCATATCCAGGATAGATCTCTGCAGAATTTCACCAGACAGCATACTGAGAGAGAACACTGTCATTTTCCCCTTCTCTTTTTCTAAACTCCTTATCAAAACCTTTTGACATTCCTTCCATTTTCTGTAATGGTCTTTTGAAGTTTTAAAAGTGATTTTTGAAACTCAAGTTTGGTTGAACCCATTGTTTAACTCCTGCCTGTCATTTGAATTGGCTCCTCAAGGGATTTCTGCTTCTAAAGGCCTTTGAGGCCACAGAAGATAGGTTAAAGCACAGTATTTTTTTACAAACGCAATGTGCTTCCTTCACCCAGAATTGATGGCAAAATTAAGTTGCTGCCAACCTCTCTGAAAGCAACTGCACTTTCCTTTCTTCTGGTCGCATGATAGATTATGTTTCATTTATTACCATTCCATATCCACCAAAAGCAAAGGAGCATTTTCACTCTAAGCTGCAAGGCAAGTAAAAGTCATGTCCCTTCATGAGCGCTTGGCAGTACCAAGACGAATAAGTACAAATTTGATCTAAAACTGCTGTCAAAACAGATTCACCGAGTCCCTTTCTCCACCTTCACCATGACCGAAGAAAGAACGAAGCAAAGTTGTACCCAATCTCTAATGGATGGTCAGCAAATTAACTTCACTGACATTGAACAATATCATGAGTGGATCTGTAAGGCAGTTTAAGAACAGGAAAAGAGCATTCGACTGAACTGACTCCCAGATTTTCTTTGATTTCGAGCATATTAACAGACAGAGCCTCAAGAGTATCCCTACAGCATTTCAACGGTTGCATAATAGACCTGTCAACAACATGAAGCTTATGGGACTAAAGAGAGAGTGGTTGCATGAATACAAAATAGGCTCAGGACCAGAGAGCAGTGGTGAATAGCTGCCTTTTCAGACAGGAAGAATATGAAGTGCACTTGTCTGCCAGAGATTAGGATTGGGATCACAGCTCTTTTATTTTATATGATCGAGGCCCAGAAATGCAGGGCTTGGTATCAAACAGTGCAGATGCCACAAAATCCAGCAACATAGTGAACACTGACGACAGCAAAATAACTCAAGGAGATATTGATGGACTGGTGAAATGATGTGGCTGATGAAATTTAATTCAGAGCAATTTGAAATGATTAGACTAGATCAGAAGGATAAGGAGAGGTCCTTCCACAATGGAGGAGTTTTGTTTTAATCCATAATGGGATGTAGGCATCACTGATTAGGCCAGTATCTATTATCACTCCCTGAATGCCCAGAGGGAAGTTAAGATTCAACCACAGCGTTGTGGGTCTGGCTTCACATGTAGGCCAGACAAGGTAAGGGTATCAGTTTCCTTCCCTAAAGGGCATTTTGGGTTTTCTCAACAATCGAAAATAGCTTCACACTAATCACCAGATTCCTAATTCCATGTATTTATCTAATTCAGGCTTCACCATCTGCCATGGCAGGATTTGAATCCTTGTCTCTGGAGTTGCTGGAATAATGGGTTAGTGAGAATACCACTAGGCCATCAACTCCCCAGTTTAAAACAGAGACCTGGATATGTGCGTACATAATTTGTTTCAGAAGGCAGGACAAGTTGAGAAGACAGTAAGGAAAGGCACATGGGATACATGGTGTTGAACCAGAGGCATGATATTGAGAGTTGTGCAAGGAGGGCTGAGGATTCATGTCATATCTGGAATTAAGTTCCGTAGGTCTATGAGTGACATTTTAATGTATCGGCTCATTATCCTTCTTCCTCTGCGTGTTCGACATTGAAGACATGACAGTGGTTGTGATGAGTATTTGTAAGGCGCAGTCCTCGCTCTAGAATTTAAAAGACCAGTCCAAAGATGGAGTTTGGAGTTGGAAGGGAGAGAAGACAAGATGTGACAATCCATCCAGGATGCTCAGAGAATGTGCCCTGCTTTCAAGACCCCTCCGTTGATGAATTGATGAGTGCTGTGAGGAATCAGAGAAGTATCTCGTTCCCAGCAATAGGCGGAAGAATCTTTGGTGTGTGTGTGTGTGTTTGGCTGTGTGTGTGTGTGTGTGTGTGTGTGTGTGTCTGTGTGTGTGTGTGGCTGTGTGTGTCTGTGTATATGTGAGTGTGTGTGTCTGTCTGAGTGTGTGTGTGTGTGTGGCTGTGTGTGTGCCTGTCTCTGTGTGTGCATGTGTGTGTGTGTGTGTGTCTATGTGTGTGTGCGTGCCTGTCTGTGTGTGTGTGTGTGTGTGTGTGTGTCTGTGTCTGTGTGTGTATGTGAGTATGTGTGTCTGTCTGAGTGTGTGTGTGTGTGTGTGTGTGTGTGTGCGCGCGCGCGTGGCTGTGTGTGTGCCTGTCTGTGTGTGTGTGTCTATGTGTGTGTGTGTGCCTGTATGTGTGTGTGGCTGTGTGTGTCTGTGTGTATATGTGAGTGTGTGTGTCTGTCTGAGTGTGTGTGTGTGTGTGTGTGTGGCTGTGTGTGTGCCTGTCTCTGTGTGTGCATGTGTGTGTGTGTGTGTGTGTGTGTGTGTCTATGTGTGTGTGCATGCCTGTCTCTGTGTGTGTGTGTGTGTGTGTGTCTGTGTCTGTGTCTGTGTGTGTGTGTGGCTGTGTGTGTCTGTGTGTGTATGTGAGTGTGTGTGTCTGTCTGAGTGTGTGTGTGTGTGTGTGTGTGTGTGTGCGCGCGCGCGCGCACGCGTGGCTGTGTGTGTGCCTGTCTGTGTGTGTGTGTCTATGTGTGTGTGTGTGTGTGTGTGTGCCTGTCTGTCTGTGTGTGTGTGTGTGTGTCTGTGTGTGTGTGTGTGCCTGTCTCTGCGTGTGCGTGTGCATGTGTGTGTGTCTGTGTGTGTGTGTGTGTCTGTCTCTGTGTCTGTGTGTGTGTGTGCCTGTCTGTGTGTGTGTGCCTGTCTCTGTGTGTGTGTGTGTCTGTGTGTGTGTGTGTCTGTGTGTGTGTGTGGCTGTGTGTGTCTGTGTGTATATGTGAGTGTGTGTGTCTGTCTGAGTGTGTGTGTGTGTGTGTGTGGCTGTGTGTGTGCCTGTCTCTGTGTGTGCATGTGTGTGTGTGTGTGTCTATGTGTGTGTGCGTGCCTGTCTCTGTGTGTATGTGTGTGTGTGTGTGTGTGTGTCTGTGTCTGTGTGTGTATGTGAGTGTGTGTGTCTGTCTGAGTGTGTGTGTGTGTGTGTGTGTGCGTGTGCGCGCGCGTGGCTGTGTGTGTGCCTGTCTGTGTGTGTGTGTCTATGTGTGTGTGTGTGTGTGTGTGTGTGTGTGCGTGCCTGTCTGTGTGTGTGTGTGTGTGTGTGTGTGTCTGTGTGTGTGTGTGTGTGTGTTTGTCTGCCTGCTTTGCAGGGTTCTCTGTTCAAAGGTAGGAAGTTAGCACTGTCACTGGTCTCAAGTATTGGAGAGTGGCACTTCTGCCTTTTCCTGCAGTGAGAGTTATCAGGTATTCAGCAGCTTGGGCAGCAGTTCTGGCAGTGCCAAGAGTCTGATGGCAGACACTGCCAACATTGCAGCCAGTCTCAAGAAGGGGACCCAATGCATTCCTGGAGCACGATATGTCTGAGACATTGGGGTAGGAAGAGTTTGGCCACATCAAGCAAAGGATAAGATGGTTGTTGGGGGGCTGGGGAGTAAGTGAGATCGAGTTTTGTCATTTGTATAAATGATTTGGATGTGAATGTCGGAGGTACGGTTAGTAAGTTTGCAAATTACACCAAAATTGGACAGTAGTGGATAACGAAGAAGGTTATCCCAGCGTGCAATGGGACATTGATCAGATGGGCCAATGGACCAAGGAGTGGCTGATAGAGGTTAATTTGGATAAAAGTGAGGTTCTGCATTTTGGTTGGGCAAATCAGGGCAGGGCTTATACACTTAATGTTCAGGTCCTGGGGAGCTTTGCAGAACAAAAAGACCCTTGAGGTGCAGGTTCATATTTGCTTGAAAGCGGAGTCACAGGTAAACAGGGTAGTGAAGAAGGCATTTGGTATGCTTGCCTGTATTGTACAGTGCATTGAGTATCGAAGTGCAGAGGTCATGTTGAGGCTGTATAAGATATTGGTTAGGCCATTTTTGGAATTCTGGTCTCCCTGTGATAGGAAAGATGTTGTGAAACTTGAAAGGGTTCAGAAAAGCCTTTTAAGGATGTTGCCAGAGTTGGAAGGTTTGCGTTTTAGAGAGAAGTCAAATAGGCCGGCGTTACTTTCCCTGGAGTGTCAGAGGCTGAGGGGTGACCTTACAGAAGCTTATAAAATCAAGAGGGGCATGGATAGATTGAATAGTCAAGGTTTTTTCCTAAGGGGAGGAGAGTCCAAAACTAGAAGGCAGAGGTTTAAGGTAAGAGGAGAAAGACTTGAAAGGGGCGGAAGGGGCAACTTTTTCAAGCAGAGGGTGTCGTGTGTATGGAATGAGCTGCCAGAGGAAGTGGTGGAGGCTGGTACAATTACAACATTTAAAAGGCATCTGGATGGGGATATGAATAAGAAGGTTTTAGAGAGATGTAGGCCAAATGCTGGCAAATGGGAACAGATTAATTTAGAACATCTGGTTGGCATGGACGAGTCAGACCGGAGGGTCTGTTTCCAATCTCTACAGCTCATTGACTCTATCTATATGGTTTGAATTCAACATTGAACATCATCCGCAAGGAGAAGGATAGCAAGTACATTTGAACACCAATATCCTGTGAACACCAGTTTAAGTCATACACCACACTATACTGAAGAGTTTTGACTGTGGGTATATGTCCTCAAATTCCTGAAACTCCCAGCCTAACAGCACTTGATGAACACTCACCATTACCTTCTCAAGGACAATCAGACATAGGCAATAAATGACTGCCTTGTTGACAATACCTTTGTTCTGAGAGTACATTTAAAAATGCTGCTTCTTGGAATGTTAATGGAATTTCTGCAGCACAACTGAACAGCATCAAGAGAGGGAAAAAAGTGACCTGCCAAATTCACGTAGGACAGTCAGTGGCGGGGTGGATCATAGAAATTAATCTTACTGTAGTACAACATAAATTCATTTCAAATCAAGAATAAAGGGAGTTAGGAGCCTGAGATAACAGGAACTGCAGATGCTGGAGAATCTGAGATAACAAGGTGTAGAGCTGGATGAACACAGCAGGCCAAGCAGCATCAGTGGAGCAGGAAGGCTGACGTTTCAGGGGTCTAGGCCTGAAACGTCAGCTTTTGTGCTCCTATGATGCTGCTTGGCCTGCTGTGTTCATCCAGCTCTACACCTTGTTATCTCAGAGTCAGGACCCTGCTTTCATACAAGTACTGTCTTTTATAATTTCAGACACCAGTAAACCGTGATAAATTATCTTCAGCCTTTCAAGGTAGAATTGCAGTGAACTTCAAAATACTTAATGATGCACCAAATAACTCCCAAAAATCCAAATTATCTGCTGGTGGGAGGTAATTACTAGTAATCGCCCAAACCACATCACTCAGAAGTAGATTTCATATAGGGCTAAAGCTAAAAAAACCCGGCACTCTCAGCCAACAGACTCAGCAGTTTTTAAGCTTTTTATTTGTAACTGTTTGTCAACCTCTATTAGGTTTCTAGGTTTGCATACGGCACGCTCTATTAGATTAGTAAGAGCAGGATTAGGCCATCTGGTCCCTTGAATCTTGCTCACTCATGGCTGATCTTCTGCCTCAACTTCACTTTGTCACCAGCTCCCCGTATCCTGACCCCTGACAGACAACAATATGTCCTCCTCTATCTTAGCTATACCCAACAATGGAACATCAACAGGCTGCAGGGGCAGACAACCTCAGAGGTTTACAACCACAAAATGAAGAAACCTCTTCCACCTTCGCCCAAACTGATCAGCCTCTTGTCGTCAGACTGAGTCCCCATGTTCTGGGTTCTCCAGCCAGGGAGACAGCCTCTCAGTGTCTACATGTGGTCAAGTGACCACAGATTCAAAACTGGACGTTTGAAATTGACTCACAGCTGAAGAAACTGGTACTGACAGAAAATTGGCCGAACTAAATTAAGCAGCATTATCAGGTACAGAGAACAGTGGGAAACAAGATCAAACAGATCACAAACGTTCAGGGGGATGCAGCTACAGCTAGTGTGAGGATTGTGTATTGTAGAAGTATCATTCAGACGTCGTGGCACCTTGATTTCCAGCCGCTGCCTGAGGATACACACTTTACACCTCCCCCGCATGGCAACAGCGAACAGTGTTAGCATGACCCCATTGGATGCTTTGAACCCAGCTCATGGCCCCATTGCCAAAGGCCACAGAATATTCGGGAAAGTGCAGGGTGGGGGGGATAAAAACACACACCTGGTAGCCAATCCCCGGACAAAGACTTGCAGCAGAAGACTGTACAGCAACCCAAGAAGATCCGGAAAAACATCTGACTTGAACCACGAAACCTACTTCCAGGAAGAGAACCAGCCCAGGTGGAGGACGAAGGAGATTCCAGTGGCCTAGCTCAAATATGTGGATTGGGTAATATTCTTTCTCAGATGAATAGATGGGCGTAAATATTATGGGAATCTGGGAAATGCTCGCATTGTGTTTTCAGTATGAATGCTTTGTTCATAAAATCAAGTTCAACCACAAACCGAATTATATCCCCTTGTCCACCTCAATAATTGGGTAAAGTGTTTTTAATACATATATTGGTCTACGTGTCCTAAGCACAGACAATACTTGTCAGACCTTTCAGAATTTTGTATGTTTCAATAAGATTACAACTCATTATTTAGTGTCAGCATTTCTGATATCAAGATGATGTCTGATGCCAAGACCCATTCCTGAGATGTAAGATTCACTGCTAACAAGATAATGAGCATATTGTTGAGAATTGGAAACAACTACTAAATACAACTTGCTTGCTCAATTAAATAGGAAAAGTGGTTCTTAATAAATATACAATTGAAAGGAAAACTTAAATCTAGATATTAATGTCATAGCAATAAACAATACAATAACTATATGTTATATTTGAGTTACCGTCAAAATGAATATCCGCTTTGCTCACTCGATATTTGTTAAGTTATTTAACATGAGGTTGATAAACTTATTCCTCTCGATTGTATACACTTAACAATACACGTTGGCTAAAGAGTAATATCCATGTTATAGAAATGCTGCGATGTGAAAGTTGGTAATTCAGTCCATGAGTCCACACTGACACTCCAAAGAGCATCCCATCCAGACCAAATACCCCACCCCACCCCACCCCTGTTACCCTGCAATATTGAGGGAATATGGTGTATAAGGGGCCATGAGAGATGGGTAGTTTGACTTGCGGGTATCAGAAGCCATGGAGGATGTGAAGATGGGCATAGGATGGAATGAGATTATGAAGGATCATGGGAGATGAGTAGTGGTCATAAACTGGCATAGGGCTTTGGAGGTTGGCATGGGTGGCACATAGAAAGTGAGGTGACATGGGGTGAGACAGGACAGATGGTTTAGAGGCGCTTTGCGTTTTAATCTTTATTTTTAAATGTTGAAAACAGTGCTAGAGTCCCCAAACAGGTTTTGCACTCAATCCATCTCAAAACCAGTACCCTCCTCTGTTCTTCCCTAGTGGCCTTGCATGACTTGCAACCTATGTAATACTGAAGAAAACTCCGAAATACAAGTTGACAAGGTTGCAGAATCAACAAGCAAATAAGAACACAACTTCAACCTAACCATGAGAGAATGGGATGTATTTGAGGGTGAGGTGGAGTACTTTTGTAGGGGGACTAAGGGGGCTAGGTCCACCTTAGAAAATGACCATCTTAAATTTGGTGAAAGTGCAAAGGGCTTGAGGGAGACGGAATCAGAACATTACAGTTAAAAGCAGTAACTCAGGTTAACAAAACCATAAAAATTGCAAGCAAAGTACTGGAGCTTATTTCTGGAAGTCTAGAATTCAATAGCAGCTCCATTGTGTGAGGTTTATCCTGAACCTTGGCTCTATCACTGTGTACAAAGTTGATTTCCATTGACTGAACTTGACAGCTCCTTTGGAGAAGTTTGACAGACATGGGGGTACTGTAAAATTAAATGGCATCTCAGCCTCTTTTGTGGTGTGAGTCCTCTTCCAGCATGGTATTTAAGTAATTATTCCTCATAACATACAAATCAGTAGACATTTATTACGACGAACTATCAATTACAAACATTACAATCATAAACACATATGTCTGGAGGTTAATGTCAAGTCACGAGTTGTAACAGAACATCATGCTTTCAAAAGTGTGCCATACTTTAAGTCATCCTGAGATAAGATAGAGTGCGAGACCTTTGTGCCCTCAAGTTACATGCTATGATACAGTGACAATATCATGAAAATATCTCTTCAGGGTATATGGCATTATGACTGTGAGATATAAACACAACATTTCCAGCCACAAATTCATCACTGGTAGCGGAGACGTGGGCTAATTGAAGCTGTTGAGAGGCCAAATAGTGGCCATTTAAAGGCCTCCTCCCACTGCACCTGGGTTATTATCCATAGAGTAGTGGCTTGTCCCAACTGTCCAGCTTACCCAGTGAAACCCGGCAGGCAGGCAGCAAGCTAAAGGTGCTTCATTTCCAGGTCCCTAACAGAAACCACTCCATCTTCCTCTCCCTGCCAAGATTTCCTAAAGATTCCTGTTCATTAAGGAGCCATACATCCTTTGCTACAGCTTGGTGTCAGCAAGACCCCTGACATACCTTGATGTTCAGGCTTCATCTTAGCACATTCCGCAAAGGGGTGGTTGCAGTTCCAGCAGCACTGACAGCGCAGGGTCCAGGGGGTTACAGGTCATTTGACTGAGAGTAGAAGTTTCGTCCCAAGCCACTTAATTATGTAATGGCTGATAAATGGCTGTAGAGTGAACCAACCAGGCTTGAGGAGTGTTCAACACTGACCTTTACAAGACCAGCTATGAGAAAGAAGAGATAAAAGCATGGCTGAAAAGATTCAAAACTTTCTTCGGGATGATTTGAGAACTGTAAGTCTCTAGCAGAATATAAGGTCCTGAATAAGTTGTTTAAATTAAAAGCAAGCTTCTAGCAACAGAGATCATCCATTCACTGAATAACATATCCTCAATTTACTTTGTAAGAAATAGGTGCACAGTGGGTTGATAGCATTTTCTCATTTCTACCCTGTCTCAGTTCATCTGGTGCTGCATCTATCAGCATGACTTAGTTACCGCTCAACTTGACTATTCAAATACACTCCTGGCGAGTATCTCATTATCTACCCTCAATAACCTTGCGGTTATTCAAAACTCTATTGCCCATGTCCTAATTTCCATCAAGTCCTGTATGTCATCCCCAGCTGACACTGGCATTCAGTCACTTAAAAACTCTCAACTTTGCTTCGCAGTCCCTCTGTGGCCTCACCCTCCTGAACTCTGTAACCTTCTAGCCAACAAACCTTTGGTGTAGCTACATTCTTTAAAAGTTGGCCTCTTCTGCAGGCCCAATTTTAATCGCAGTGCCTCCTGGTGGGCTTCGGCTGGTTCTAGGCCCTGTTCCGGAACGTTCTCCTGAAACCTCTTCACCTCCCTGTCTACCTTCACTATGCTCCTTAAATTCTCCCTCTTTTGGCCATCTGTGCTCATGATGAGCCATTACGCAGTGTCAAATTGTGTTAGAATAGCATTACTTTGGAGCAGCTTGGATGTTTTATGATGCTAAAGGTGCTATGTGAATACAATTTTAGTTTTAGTTGTACCCATAGGATGACAGAATGACAGGGAAGTGGAAGTATGAACGAAGTAAAACATCCCTGCTTAGCTGCAGTGCTGAACACACTGAAAATTGCTGCTCATTCCATGATCCATTGGGAATCAAGCCAGCATCTCACAAGACCACATCACAGCCACAGTGGGTATACTGATAATATGTGATTAAGAGTGAACCATCAGAAAAGCAACACAGTCTGAGGTCTCTCCTTAATTTCCTTTTTATTACACCCTGCTGTAATTAATTCACACATTTCCCTTCTCACACTGAGACTCCTCAAGTGCCGCCAATATTCCTCTTTTTGGATGATACATTATTAACAGGTACTTTTGATTTTTAACAAATTTCCAGATTGAAGTAATATTTGACTCCATACAAGCAGTCTGAGTTGGGAATTGTGCAGCCATATGGATCAACAGAGTCCAACATTTGATTCAAGATTTATCAGTCAGCACTCTCCATTTTTGATCACTATTCAGTGACCCTAATAGTTGCTCCTGCTAAACAAGTGAATATCAAGTGAAATCACACAACACCAGGTTACAGTCCAACAGGTCTATTTGAAATCACAAGTTTATGAGCGCTGCTCCTTCATCAGGTGAAGTGGAGGGAAACACAGAGGCACAGAATTTACAGTCAGAGAGACAATTGCAAGATAATTCCAGGTAATTAAGAGTGTCGAAAGCTAATACAAATAGTGTCAACAGGCTGAATAACTCATCTTCCCAGATGATCAAAAGTGTCAGATGGTGGGAATAAAGTGCCAACAGCTGAATATCAAGTGATGGTATGACCTACGGTCCACTTGATTAAGGCAGAGAGATAATTGCAAAAGATCAAAAATGAAATGGCACAGGAAACAAACCAAATGGCTAGAATAACATGATAAGTGTAAGAGTCGCATGCCGAGGGTGTACCCAAAGTAACAAGTAATCCCAAACTGTACAAATTAATTCAGGTGGAGAGAACATAACAACTCACCTAGGTGACTATGTCAAAACAGAGCAGTCAGGAAGATTTTACAAACACACAACTGTGCTGTGGGGTTACACATAGCACCATATGAACCCAAGATCACATTTCAGATAATCCTCAAGAGTACGGAACTTGGCTATCAGTCACTGCCGGGCGATTCTGCATTGCTATGCATCTCAAAGGCTGCCTTGGAGGACACTTACGCGAAGATTGGAGGCGGAATGTCCTTAATCCCTGAGGTGACTGGGAGGGAACATTCCTGTCTGGCGCTGTGTCCATTTGTCCATTGTTGTAGCATCTGCATGGTCTCATTGGTAATCATGCCTTGAGGCATCCGTTCCTGCAGCATATGAGGTAGACAACTCTCGCTTGGTCATGAGTACCTACCATTACATGGAGGATGGTGCCAAAGAATGACCTCACTGATCCCTCAGAGGGAGAACTGGCCAGCTGCTGGCCAACCCTCACTCTCACTCCAGTGGTGCAGCAATTGGTACTAAGGCAGCAAGGAAAATGCCCCACAATGAAGCCTGGTCTAAGCCATGAGCTGGATTCCTGTCCCTAAACAAAAAGTAGCCTGGCATCAATACCGTATTGAGGGGCACCGGTGTGCCCTAAAATGCAGCAGTGAATAGACTGGGGATGGGCCATGATGACGCACTAAGGCTGGTACATGTCAGATGCTCACGTCTGTGGACGTCGGGTTGTGTACATTTGCTGGTGGACTCCAGAGGTAGTAGCGAGAAGACAAAGCATTTATAAAAGATATTCCAGATATGATCGCATAGCAAAAGTGAAACTAAGTGAGGACAGTCTCATTGAGCTGGATATTGTTAACTGTACCATTCTTGTCCAAAGCCAAATGTCCAAGGCTGCTAAAAAGATAAGTTGTAACGCATTTAATCTTCATTATTTGAGTTTTCTGGTCAAGGGAGAGGCCCGATCAGAGAGATTCAAAAAGGCTGTTCAAATAAAGAGAAATTATCTGAAGAGGAAAGATTTGCAGGACTGTAGAAAAAAGGCAAGACAGTGGGATCGCTCAGCTAGTCTTACAGAGATTTGGCATGGATGTCTGGCTGAATGGGTTCCTTCTGTGCTGTATCCAATTTGTGCTTCTATTACAAACTAGCTTTTCTCTTTTCAGATAGTAAAACACTTGCTGTGCATCTTCAGAATTTTTTGTCCTTAGTTTAAATTTGTAAAGTGCTCTCAGTGCTCACTGTTTTTAGGTGAGTCTATGCAACTTTGGGATTCTCACCCATTGGGAGAATCAATATCTGATCAGTAGATGCTCCATAATGCGGGGCTATGATATATTTATAAACTATTGATCACCCTGACAGGACACTCACCAGTGTGTTACGTCATTGTGCCAGAACACATTTTTACACTGCGAGGAAACCATCTCATTCCTCATTCAAACTGACGTTTGAAGTGCATTTAAAGATTAAGCTCAAACAGTACGGTTGTAACAGCTCAGGTACAGTTGGCTGCACAAACAATGCTATCAACTATAGGATGGGTTAGAGTATTGCCATCAATTTTCTGTTTTACCCCATCATTGACCAGAAACTCAACCGGACTCACTACATAAACACAATGGCTATGAGAGTAGGTCAAAGGCTAGGAATACTGCAGTGAGTAACGCAACTCCTGGCTCTCCAAAGCTTGTTCACAATCTGTAAGGCACAAGTCAGGAGTGTGATGGAATACTTCCCACCTGTCTGGATGAGTGTTGCTCCAAGATCACTGACTGGCACCACATCCACAAGCATTCACGCCCTCCACCACTGATGCTCAGCAGCAGCAGTGTGTACCATCTACAAGATGCACTGCAGAAATTCACCAAAGATCCCAAGGCAGCACCTTCTAAACTCACAACCACTTCTATCTAGAAGGACAAGGGCAGCAGATATTTGGGAACAAGTTCCCCTCCAAGTCACTCACCATCCTGACACTGGAAATACATTGCCGTTCCTTCGTTGCTGCTGGGTCAAGATCCTGGAATTCCCTCCTTAATGGCATTGTGGGTCAACCCACAGCTGGTGGACTGCAGCAGTTCAAGAAGGCAGCTCACCACCACCTTATCAAGGGCCAGGCAATATATACTGGCCAGCCAGTGACGCCCACATCCCACAAATGAATAAACAAATAAATAACATTAATGGGTTAAACAGACTCTGGCAGGCGACTGGAACAATGTTGCATGTAGTTAATGGAAACTTGTAGAGGAGATATTTAGCAAATCAAAATAACACTTAGGGATGATTGACTCAAGCTCCAGTGGTGCACACTGATCTTTAACAGCCTCTATCATGCTACTGGGCATCCCATGCCTCCTCTTAATGGACATTTGAGGTCAGATGTAACCACAGGACAGGGGCAGACAGTTAGGTACGTCAAACCCCTCCACAGCACACTGTGTACACCTAATCCCAGCCACTTTGATCAGGCCCTTGAGGAGGCCCTCCAAATTGTACGAACCTCCCCACTCAAAGTGAAAATGACTCAAAGAGACAACAGAGGGACATACAAAGGTTAAACAGCGGGCAAAAACTGAGCTATCAACAGCGGGGAGTGGGAGTCAGTATGAATGGAGCCTCCCTCCGGACAATGTGTCACATTTCAGGTGGGTCTGTCCTGCTTATATATGTGTGTGATATCACTGACATGAGCCGTGATACAAATCTGTGAGTATTACTATATGAGGCTTGACTAGGCTGTGAGTCAGCTCTCTATGTTTGGCACAGGTCTTCAGGCATTAGAGGAGAGGGATACTCACGGCCTATTGAGCTGGGAATCCCGTTCACACATTCAAATCCAATGCCCATGTCAATGCTGGGAGTCTGATCTGGTTTGACTCATTCCATGCTTTGATGGAACCAGTAGGCTTGCCAGATCTTTAGAGGCGGCATTTATGAGTTTTCCACCTCACTGAGAGTCTTGGATATTATATAGGCCACAGAGGCAAGTTTCCTCCCCTGTAGGACATCAGTGAAATGGTGTGTAATGTACTCTAACAGCTTTTGCTTACTATGGCTAATAAAACTTTTTTAAATTCCAGATTAACTTAATTAGCTATATTTTAATTCCCCAGATACCATTGTGGATCCAGCTGAACTCACGAATTTGAATCATTCATTTAGGCCTGAGGATTACTCACCCAGTAACATAACTACAATACGACCATTCTCAATTATTATTCCTGTTAAAATTAATCTAATTAAAAGGCCCCTCAGGAGAATAGTACGTGTGATGCAAAAGCATTCGAGAAGAAACAGACTTAAGAATAGCAAAAAAATATGATAACCAATGTGCAAACAAAACAAATCCCTTATCCAGCAGGACCAGAAGGAACTGCACACATTTAAGCACTGAGTTGCGGAGGATAATTAACAACAATACTCAGCATTTTCTGTGGAGCATCATTGCTTGGCCTTCGGCAAAGGAACAATGTTGCTTCTGGATCTGAGCAGTCAGTGCGAATGCTCCTTCTCGAGAATGTGACCTGACCCCCTCCATCAACCACCACGAGCCCTCAGCTCTTCTCTGTCACTAGCTTGGATGCTCTACCTGACACTAGTGAGGGAGGGGAAGTTGGGTGGGAATGACCTCTGCTGCCTTCTCCTGAAATCTCATCTCCTGTTGCTGCCACCTTCAGTTGTTGTGAGCCTTGGTCTGTCACGCAGTGGTGATGATCAGTTATTTCGGGGTGCCTAAGCAACACTGGATTTCACTGTGTGCATGGCAATCTCTTCCGTGGAACAGTCCCTCTTCCGCACCTACACAGGCCCCAAACCCCACCTCTTCCTCCGTTACATTGATGACTGTATCGGCGCCGCCTCTTGCTCCCCAGAGGAGCTCGAACAGTTCATCCACTTCACCAACACCTTCCACCCCAACATTCAGTTCACCTGGGCCATCTCCAGCACATCCCTCGCCTTCCTGAACCTCTCAGTCTCCATCTCAGGCAACCAGCTTGTAACTGATGTCCATTTCAAGCCCACCGACTCCCACAGCTACCTAGAATACACCTCCTCCCACCCACCCTCCTGCAAAAACTCCATCACCTATTCCCAATTCCTCTGTCTCCGCCGCATCTGCTCCCACGATGAGGCATTCCACTCCCGCACATCCCAGATGTCCAAGTTCTTCAAGGACCGCAACTTTCCCCCCACAGTGGTCGAGAACGCCCTTGACCGCGTCTCCCGCATTTCCCGCAACACATTCCTCACACCCCGCCCCCGCCACAACCGCCCAAAGAGGATCCCCCTCGTTCTCACACACCACCCCACCAACCTCCAGATACAATGCATCATTGTCCAACACTTCTGCCATCTACAATCCGACCCCACCACCCTAGACATTTTTCCATCCCCACCGCTGTCTGCTTTCCGGAGAGACCACTCTCTCCGTGAATCCCTTGTTCGCTTCACACTGCCCTCCAACCCCACCACACCCGGCACCTTCCCCTGCAACCGCAGGAAAGGCTACACTTGCCCCCACACCTCCTCCCTCACCCCTATCCCAGGCCCCAAGATGACTTTCCACATTAAGCAGAGGTTCACCTGCACATCTGCCGATGTGGTATACTGCATCCATTGTACCCAATGTGGCTTCCTCTACATTGGGGAAACCAAGCGGAGGCTTGGAGACCGCTTTGCAGAACACCTTCGCTCGGTTCGCAATAAACAGCTGCACCTCCCAGTCGCAAACCATTTCCACTCCCCCTCCCATTCTTTAGATGACATGTCCATCATGGGCCTCCTGCAGTGCCACAATGATGCCACCTGAAGGTTGCAGGAACAGCAACGCATATTCCGCTTGGGAACCCTGCAGCCCAATGGTATCAATGTGGACTTCACCAGCTTCAAAATCTCCCCTTCCCCCACCGCATCCCAAAACCAGCCCAGTTCATCCCCTCCCCCCACTGCACCACACAACCAGCCCAGCTCTTCCCCTCCACCCACTGCATCCCAAAACCAGTCCAACCTGTCTCTGCCTCCCTAACCTGTTCTTCCTCTCACCCATCCCTTCCTCCCACCCCAAGCTGCACCTCCATCTCCTACTTACTAACCTCATCCCACCTCCTTGACCTGACTGTCTTCCCTGGACTGACCTATGCCCTCCCTACCTCCCCACCTATACTCTCCTCTCCACCTATCTTCTTTTCTCTCCATCTTCGGTCCGCCTCCCCCTCTCTCCCTATTTATTCCAGAACCCTCACCCCATCCCCCTCTCTGATGAAGGGTCTAGGCCCGAAACGTCAGCTTTTGTGCTCCTGAGATGCTGCTGGGCCTGCTGTGTTCATCCAGCCTCACATTTTATTATCTTGGGTTCTCCAGCATCTGCAGTTCCCATTATCACTCTTCCCCACCACAACCTGGTTTTGCAAATTCCTTATGTGAGAATATACGCAGCACGAGCTCATATGAACGTATTTGCAGTCTGCGAGGTACTGCGCAGCTTAGTGTAAACTTTCTGGCTGACATTTGGATTGTTCCCAATGGGGTTAACTTGGCACTCTAATCCACAGAGAATTGCAGAGGTCTGCTTCAACTTGTCTGCCGCGATTTGACTGATAGGAGCTCTTCAGTTATAATGGGAGCTGCAGATGCTGGAGAATCCAAGATAACAAATTGTGGAGCTGGATGAACACAGCAGGCCAAGCAGCAGCTCAGGAGCACAAAAGCTGACGTTTCGGGCCTAGACCCTTCATCAGAGAGGGGGATGGGGAGAGGGTTCTGGAATAAATAGGGAGAGAGGGGGTGGCGGACCGAAGATGGAGAGAAAAGAAGATAGGTGGAGAGGAGAGTATAGGTGGGGAGGTAGGGAGAGCATAGGTCAGTCCAGGGAAGACGGACAGGTCAAGGAGGTGGGATGAGGTCAGTAGGTAGGAAATGGAGGTGCGGCTTGAGATGGGAGGAAGGGATGGGTGAGAGGAAGAACAGGTTAGGGAGGCAGAGACAGGCTGGGCTGATTGTGTGAAGCAGTGGGGGGAGGGGACGAACTGGGCTGGTTTAGGGATGCGGTGGGGAAAGGGGAGATTTTGAAGCTGGTGAAGTCCACATTGATACCATTGGGCTGCAGGGTTCCCAAGCGGAATATGAGTTGCTGTTCCTGCAACCTTCGGGTGGCATCCTTGTGGCACTGCAGGAGGCCCATGATGGACATGTCATCTGAAGAATGGGAGGGGGTGTTAAAATGGTTCGCGACTGGTAGGTGCAGTTGTTTATTGCGAACCAAGCGGAGGCTTGGGGACCGCTTTGCAGAGCACCTCCGCTCGGTTCGCAATAAACAACTGCACCTCCCAGTCGCAAACCATTTCCACTCCCCCTCCCATTCTTTAGATGACATGTCCATCATGGGCCTCCTGCAGTGCCACAATGATGCCACCCGAAGATTGCAGGAACAGCAACTCATATTCCGCTTGGGAACCCTGCAGCCCAATGGTATCAATGTGGACTTCACCAGCTTCAAAATCTCCCCTTCCCCCACCGCATCCCACAACCAGCCCAGTTTGTCCCCTCCCCCCACTGCATCACACAACCAGCCCAGCTCATCCCCTTCCCCCCACTGCATCCCAGAACCAGCCCAGCCTGTCTCTGCCTCCCTAACCTGTTCTTCCTCTCACCCATCCCTTCCTCCCATCTCAAGCCGCACCTCCATTTCCTACCTACTGACCTCATCCCACCTCCTTGACCTGTCCGTCTTCCCTGGACTGACCTCTGCCCTCCCTACCTCCCCACCTATACTCTCCTCTCCACCTATCTTCTTTTCTCTCCATCTTCGGTCCGCCTCCCCCTCTCTCCCTGTTTATTCCAGAACCCTCTCCCCATCCCCCTCTCTGATGAAGGGTCTCAGCCTGAAACGTCAACTTTTGTGCTCCTGAGATGTTGCTTGGCCTGCTGTGTTCATCCAGCTCCACACTTTCTCATCCAGGAGCTCTTCAGTTGCTAGCTTTGATATCACTGGCAGTGCAGGATGTCTGCACTCTGCATCAAAATCCTCCTTTCATATTTATCTGAAATGCATTTTAATTTGGGGAGGCGGGGTGTGCAGTTTAATGTCTGATTTGAAAAAGAACACCCCGACAAAGTCACATTCCTTCGTACCTTGACTGGCCTTGATATTTTTCGCGAAAAGCAGTTAACTTTTCACTAAGTATGACTGATTAAATTTCACTTCACCATGACGCTTTTCATTCACCATAAATTATTGATTGTGCCAGCAAAAGCTTTCACAGAATGGGTCCTTTAAGTAGAAAGATAAACACTCAGCATGTGGATGAGCACGACAGAAAAGATGCAATCGTGTTCCAAATGGGGTTAACTCTTGATTTGAACCGTTCTCCTTGCCACAATAATGTGTACATTCAGCGAGCACTAGGCCGCTGCTCAGGTCAAAGGATTCAACACACACACACACACACACACACACACACACACACATACACACACACACACACACACAATAAAACCAGGTCTTTGAAGCCTGGTTCCCATTCACGTGGCAACAGGTAGCTGTGTGAGCTGAGGTACAAGATTCAACAACCCCCCCAGAGCATGGACCGTGCACCTTGCTGTGATTATTGTGCTGCTTCCTGCC
Source organism: Stegostoma tigrinum (assembly GCF_030684315.1). Lineage (NCBI taxonomy): Eukaryota > Metazoa > Chordata > Chondrichthyes > Orectolobiformes > Stegostomatidae > Stegostoma > Stegostoma tigrinum. The sequence goes on along the minus strand of NC_081363.1, from coordinate 76,232,783 downwards.
TTCAGCAATGGGGGCTCTTTCAGCAGAACGCGGATGAATAATACATTAAAACGATTGCTTCCTTCTGGAGAGTGCCGACAGCAAACAGGCCTTATATCATTTCAGGCCTCACCAACAATGAAGCTGTAATCTTTGTTAAAATGTCTCTTTTAGTGTCTGTAAACATTTTAGGAACAGACGTAATAAAACAGCCTGACAATGTTCTTGGATTTGCAGTACGACCAAAAGTGGAGCAAGCTGAGGTTTAAAAGTTCTCCCAAGACCTTTCCTTCATTGTTTAGATGTACTTGTCCACTTCACTTTTCATAAAATTCCTTCGGTGCAGACAAAGGCCACTGACCTGAATGGCTTACTAGGGCATTTCAACGCGTAGCCAACACATTGGTCTAGCATCACATGGAGGTCAGACAAAGTAAGGATGGCAGATTTCCTTCCCTGAAGGGCATTAGAGAAATGAATGCGTTTTATGGCATTCGATGGTTGTGTCATAGTCACAGTTACTGAGGACTAGATTTGAATGCTAGATTCTATTAATCAAGTTTAAACCCCACCTACTGCTCTGGTCGAATTTGAACCTATGCCCAAATAGTATTGGTTGAGGCCTTTTGATAGCTATCCAGTGAAGCTATCAAAGAGCTACCACCCTATTTACATTTTATTGTGATATTGAAATGAACAGGACCACTGAGTCTGCACTGACCCTCCGAAGCGCATCCCACCCAACAGCCACCTCATCCTTGTAACCCTGTGTTTTTCACTGCTAATCTACTTAGCCTACATGACCCTGGACACTGTGAGCAATTTAGCATGGCTAATCCACCTAACCTGTACATGTGTGGACTGTGGCAGGAGACCGGAGTACCCAGAGAAAACCCACAGATATGGGGAGAATGTGGAAATTGCACACAGTCATCCAAGGCTGGAATCGAACCTAGGTCCTCTGAATGTTAGCTTGATAAAGAACTTTTCCTAAATGTTGGCAAACTGATCAAGGGGGGTTTTTACTCTCAAAACAATAGGCTTGAATTCTGTGGAGTGTGAAAATACTTTAAAACTCAATCTCTAAACCTATCCCACCTTGGGCCCTTCCAGTCCCGGTTTTAATGGCAACTGACCAATCAGCTTTCAAAAGGTAAACTGTTCATTTCAATATCACAATAAAATGTAAATAGGGTGGTAGCTCTTTGATAACTTCACTGGATAGCTATCAAAAGGCCTCAACCAATACTATTTGGGCATAGGTTCAAATTCGACCAGAGCAGTAGGTGGAGTTTAAACTTGATTAATAGAATCTAGCATTCAAATCTAGTCCTCAGTAACTGTGACTATGACACAACCATCGAATGCCATAAAACGCATTCATTTCTCTAATGCCCTTCAGGGAAGGAAATCTGCCATCCTTACTTTGTCTGACCTCCATGTGATGCTAGACCAATGTGTTGGCTACGCGTTGAAATGCCCTAGTAAGCCATTCAGGTCAAGCCCAAATAACCAATGCTTGCTTTGCCCGCGATGCCCATATTCCCTGAAAGAATAGGTTAAATTCCTCAGATTTGATTTAATTTTAAAGAATGCAGGAACAGGTGGCTGGGATCTATGTAAATAGACGAACTAGTCCTCTTTAGTCCTCAGGGCCACACACGTAGGAGGCTTTGCAAGCTGGATTTGTTTGCCACAAGGCTGCAACTGAGGTTCCATTATTTACACTTAATCATTTTCACCTTTCTATAGGACACAGACCTAATATGCTGTTAAAACGATCACTTAGCAGGTCTTATGAGAGGAGAATATGTGAATATAGCATCATTTTCACCTTTCTATAGGACACAGACCTAATATGCTGTTAAAACGATCACTTAGCAGGTCTTATGAGAGGAGAATATGTGAATATAGCATTGTATGTGTTCGGGGCATCTTTGGGTTTTTGGATAGAGTCAAACTCCAATGTTTGTTTCTTTGACATGCTACTGTACAGAACAGAGCTGTGTTTCTGACTATGTATATATACAAAGCCTTCCTTATGAATAAAGTAAATCTTTCAAATAAAAAAGCCAAAAGTCTGCACCTACTTTGAAGTATCATCCCAATAAGTAATCGAAGCTGTTGAATCAGAGAAGTAATAGAAACTGCTTCCCCTCAGTCAGTTGCTTTCATGCTTAATTGATACAGTAAAATGGACATGATAACAATGTCATCAACTAGAATTTTCAACCTGCAGACTTCTTGTGGTATTGAGATAAAGTTATTTGTCTGGAGGAAGCCTCTGGGCATTGCAGGTCAGCTTTGAGACCTTCCCTGATTGGTTGGCCACAGCTACAGCCATGGGCCTCACTGTGAAGTATGGTATAAAGGTTACTGTGTGATAGTGCTTAATCACAGAGATGATGTAGTTTCACATGATATGATTGTGTGCAAGCCTTCTGACAGTCTTATGGTATCTCAGTGTTCCCACTGGATGTTGTCACCGTCAGCTATGTTCTGAGGTAACAGGTAAATGGCAGAATCCGTTAGGAGTCTATGGTACATTGTATGGCAGATTTAGTCAAGACATCTGGCAAGGCTCATTGTCAAGAGTAACTTGTGCCATCTTCTATGGTCTGCACAAGCAGCGAGATGAGATGGGTTTCTCACAAGGCAATGGTGAGTTGCCATTAAAGAGTTAATTATTGCTTGTTAGATGCCTCATTGATGGTGCAACTCACATCACTAATATTCAGTTTTCAATCTTACCAAGCTCACTAAACAAGCATGATGTCGAAGAAACTCAAAAAGGTGCCTGGTGCATTCAGCTTTCTGCTTGCTCCAAATTCCAAACTATACCGAGCATGTTCCATTGACACCAGTCTCATACATACAGCGACCCCCAACCCCGGCCACAGACATTGGCATCCAAAATGCCTCTAAAAACTGTCATGAGCACATTTCCAATTTTACACAGGACCTCTACATTTCAATGATAGATCTGGCTCTGCCTAGGCAACTATCATTATAGTGTTGCAGCCAAGACATAGTGCATGCATGTATACAAGATCATAAAATATAGGAGTATAATTAGGCCATTCGGCCCATTAGGTTTCCTCCACTACTTGATCATTTTTCCAGTCCATCTGCATATTGAAATCCTGCATGATTATTATAATGGTGCCCTTCTTACATGCTTTTTATATCTCCTGATTCACTTTCTTCCCCATTTCCTGACTATGGCCTGCACACAACTCCTATTAGATCTGTTTTCCTTTGTGGTTCTTCAACTCTACTCACAAATTCTACACCTTCTGACCTTACATCACTTCTTGCCATCGATTTAATCTCACTTCTTACTAACAAGATAGCTCCACCCGTTCTGCCCATCTGCCTGTGCTTTCAACAGGATGTGTCTCCTCAGATATTTAATTCCCAGTCGCGATCCTCTTGCAACACATCTCTGTGTTACCCACAACATTGTACCTGCCAATTTCAATCAAACTCATTTAGTTTCTTCAGATACTGTGTGCATTTAAATACAATATCCTCAGTCCTGCTACTACTGCTCCTCAGTCCTGCTACTACTGCCCCCCTTCTCATTGTTGTCCCTTCATCTGCTGAGTCTGAAGTTAGATTCCTGACCCTTTCCACATACTCTGTCCTACTACTTATTCTAGAAACCTTAATAACCTCTGCCAAGGACCCTATCCCACCTTTCCATCTCATAGTCAAGACCAGGCTGCATCTCTGAGCTCTTTGCTCATTATCGTAGCGCTCACTCACCCTGAGCCTGCCAGCGTGCTTGCAGCATCCATATCTTGCGATGTCTAGTCTTGTCTTTCGTCACTTTGCTCTCTCACCAGAGAAACAAGGCTCATATTATTCATGTCTGGCCTTGCTGTCAGTGTGCACAGAAAGGAAAGAAACTTGTTATAGCTGTCAGCAGGCCTCAGTTGTCAAGTCACGTGGGATAGCCTTCACTCAGTGACATCCCAGCAAAAGGTCAAGGGGATTTTCCAATACCAATCCTGGGAATTAGGCAGTCAGCCACTTGGGACAGTCAGACTCAGGACGATCTCACTTAACGGGTGAGAAGCTAAATGTCAGACAGCCCCACCACCTGTCTTTACTCACTCCCTTTTAAGTTTCACTCTTGAGATGTGGGTGTCACTGGATCAACCAGCATTTACTACCTGTTCCTAGCTTCCTCAAAGAAGGTGCTGTGAGTTGCTTTCTTGAACCACTGAAGTCCAAGTGCTGTAGTTAGGCCCACAATTCCATTAGAGAGAGAATTCCAGGATTTCTAACCAGTCACACTAAAGGAACAGCAGTACTGATCCAGGTCAGGATAGTGAGTGGCTGGAAGGGGAACTTGCAGGTGGTGATATTTCCATGTGTCTGCTGTCGCTGTCCTCCTAGATGGAAGTGGTCATGGATTTGGAAAAAGTTGTCTGAGGATCCTTGGTGAATTTCTGCAGCGTATCCTGTATACACTGCTGCTGCTGAGTATCCATGGGGCAGGTTTGAGTGTTTGCGAATGTCGCGGCAATAAAGCGGGCTGTTTTTTCCTGGATGGTGTCAAGCTTCTTGAGTGCCATTGGAACTGCACACATCCAGGCAACTGAAGAGTATCCATCACACTTCTGTCTTGTGTCGTGTAGATGGTGAATGGTTTTGGGAAGTCAGGAGGCGAATTATTTTTGTCAAGATTCCTAGATTCTGATTTTCTTTCATTGCCACTGCAGTTGTATGGTGAGTCCAGTTCAGTTTTTGGTCAGTGGCAACCTTACAACGTTGGTACTGAAGGACTCAGTGATGGTAACACCATTGAATATCAAGAGGCAGTGGTGAGATTCTCTCTTTTTGGAGATGGGCATTGTCTAGCATTCATGTGGTATGAATGTTACTTGCCACTTTTCAGATCACAACCTGGACATTGTCCACATCTTCCAGCATTCGAACCTGGACTGCTTCAGTATCTGAGGAGTCAAGAATGTTGTTAAACACTGTCTAATCACTGTGAACTTCCCTACTCTTTGTCATAGAGGAAAGGTCAATGATAAAGTTAATGAAGATGGTTAGGTCTGGGACACTGGTCTGAGGAACTCCAGCAGAGATGCCCTGGAGCTGGGATGATTGACCTGCAAAACCACGGCCACCTTTCCAATGCGCTTGGTATGACTCCCACCAGCAGAGAGCTTGCCTACTGATTCCCATTGATTTCAGTTTTATTATGGCTCCTTGATGCCACACTCTGTCAAATGTGATTTTGATGACAAGAGCAGTTTCTCTCACCTCATCTCTGGAATTTTGCTGTTCGGCCCATGCTTGAAACAAGACTGTAATGATGTGAAGAGCTGAGTGGCCCTGGCAGACCCCAAACAGGGTGCCTGCCCCACTGGTACTGTCTATTTCTTGGAATTAAAAAGGAGCTCGGACTTAAGGAGGCAAATGTGGGTGGTGCAGCTATTATTGTTTGTGCACGTGGATAGGTGCCCTGAGTGAGTGAGTAGACATTGCAAAGCGCATGGGGCAGATCACAGCGACTGAGGGAAGAAGTTGCAGGCATTTATTAGAGTGGGTGAGCATGAGCCTTGGTGGGAAGAAGATACAGCTGCAGATAGCCAGTGAATATGTGGTACTGCGAGAGAAGATGGTGGCATTTTTGCGCGCAGAGTATAGCAGGTCTATAACCTTCCTACTGTGCTGTTTATTACGCCAAATGGGACTGTTTTAAACTGGATGGCAACTTTGACAGGCACAGTCTGATATTTTGGTCTCCACTGATGTCCTAGCAGAATAGAAAGTCTTGTCTGTGCACGTTCCTGTTTAGCCGGCATTCAGGAACACACCCCAAAAGCAGATGCCAATTTTTCACAGTCTGCCATGTCTGGGGCAGTTATCAGTAACTATTCAGAGCAGCTCCAAGTTGGTAGTGCTCATCTGGGTGGATATTGTGATTTTAAAGATGGCACAGACACATGGATGCCGGGAAACTGAGTGATGAGTTCTTACGGGAATAGCATATAATAAGGTGGTGTTAGAATGGAACATTAGAGGAGCCACAGCGAGGATGGAAAAATAACTAACATGGCTAGCTTGGTAAGATAGAGCGAGAGAATCGCTAAGCTTTAGGGCATAAAACACTCCAAAAATGCAATTCAAATGCTGCCAAATCTTACCCTACCAGATACCACAAGATAACAAATGGCAACATAATGGGACCAAGAGTAGACACAACAATATTATATGAAGGTGCTTCAGCAGACAATGGCTTCGGATGTTAGGAGCTAATTCAGGAAAGTCACTGCCAGATGACTGTTCATAGCAACCTATGACTTGTAGGGCTTTATTTGACACTGACATTGGGATTCCATCTCAAATTCCTGCCTCCCAAGTCAGTTAGGGTGCTTTAGTCTTAGACCGTAATGTCCTTCAGTCCGTCATTGGTCTGATTTTCATGTGACTCCACCCTACACCAAATGCAGTTGATAGTCCAATTCCCTTAAAAGTGTTGTAGAAAGGTGCAGTTTTCAAACTTTCAGCAGCTAAGATTGGCCAAACAGTAATAAACAAAAGCCCTTGAACAGAGAACAAAATCATGGAATCCCTCCAGTGTGGAAGCAGGACATTCAGCTCATCAAGTCCACACTGACCCTCTGAAGAGCATCCCAACTACAACCACCTCATCCCTGTAACCCTGTGTTTCTCATTGCTCTCCCGCTTAGCCTGCCTAGACACTATGGGCAATCCACCTAGCCTGCACATCTTTGGACAGTGTGAGGAAACCCATGCAGACACAGGAAAAATGTGCAAACTCCACACAGAGAATCACTCAATGCTGTGAGGCAGCAGTGCTAACCACTAAGCTACTGCGCTACCCTATGCGTGATCTTAAACCACGCAACCTTTTGAATGCATCCCTGTCAGTAACTCAGAATACTAGTTTGAAGTGATGGAGCTGCCTGGTCTCTGCAGAAGCTCCAAGAATACTGCTGCATTCTGGTATTCATATTCTCTGAGCCACAAGCTTAAAAGAAGCTCACATGAATTAAGTTGTCTGTCAGCACTAATGCTAGGATTCAGCTGGCGCAATAACACATCTTTTCAAGTCAGAACAGAGAATGCACACATCTATCTATAGCAAAGATAGATCTGGATGTAAGTCAACCAGTACTTCTGAGTATATCAGAAAGAAATGGAGGGAACCATGCTATCGATCCAAAAGGACCACAGTAGTCTTAACTGAGAGCTTTGGAAAACCGTAGTTTACTTCTCATATCACACAACTGTCACCGACATAATCCAGAAAAATACAATCAATTAATCTGCAAAATCATTTAAACAATTCAATGTTTAGCCCAAGGTTTTTCATTTCATGCCAGGAACAGACAGGGAAGGGTCCAGCAGACTCCTGAGGCAAGTCAACAAATTGGTGAAATGGGCAGAAACCATTGCAGATGTCATTCACTGCAGCCAAATGGAAAGCACTGAATTTTGAACAAAAGAGGAAAGGCAGCATCAATTAAATGCGACACAGTTAAAAAGGAAATAGCTAATGGAAGGTGGCAAGGTGCAGAACATGTTTTAAACTAAACAGGAGCAGGGCTACGGAGGCGACTAGCACAGCAAAAAGGATACAGAAGCATCGCAGGTAGCTATTCACGTAATGACACCCAGAGTGCAATAGGAAGGGACAGAGTACACAAACACTAAAAATAAAGCAAATGGGTCAAAGGGGGGAAAGTGGTTAAAAAGTCAAAATTATTGGCTCTTTATTTGAAAGCATGAGTCTTCAGAACAAAATAAATAAATTAACAGCATAAATAGAAATTACAGCCATTACAGAGACTTTGGGGCAAAGTGATGATGTGCTTAAGCATTGTTGCAGTTTAATTTATTAGGTTTATATTGATATAGTACAAAGAGATCAAAGTTGAGATCTAAATACTCAGACGCATGCGACTTTTTGAAAGAACAGGCAAGAAGGAAAGGGACATTGGATAGTTTCATCAGTATGAGATGGAATAAGTACAATAGAAGAAGAAACCTCAGACTGGAAGATGTACAATCTGTTTGGATGGTGGTAATAAATAATGAGAGGAAGGCAACTCTTGTTAAAACATCCTCTGTACCACCTAAGTGTATCTATACTGTTGGACAGAAACTATATCAGGAGATATTGAAGACATTTGGGGTAAAATAAAACAATATATTAATCATGGGCGACTTGTCAGAGCTGGCCACAAGGAAGAATTCATGGAATGTGTTTGGGGGAGTTTCTTAGAACCGCATGCTATGGATCTAACCAGGGATCAAGAATCTTTTAAGATACATGTTTAACAAAAGAGTAAAAGATCCCCTTGGAAGCAGAGACCATAATATGGCAGAATTTAACATTTGGTTTGAGAAGGAGAACCTGGGTCAGAAACAATTCTTCTCAAATTAACAAAGTTTAGTTCAGGAGGAATGAGAACAAAGTTGTCTGGTGTAGACTGGGGAAAGGAGTGCAGAACTTAAAAAAAAAGTTGATGAGCAGTGGTATATGTTCAGGAAAATAGCTCATGATTCACAACAAAGATAAAGCCCAGTGAGGAAGAAGGATTCTAGGAATACATCAAGCATCATTAATCAAGGAAGTTAAGGAGAGGATCAAATTAAAAGCAAAAAGAAAAGAGTCCGATGTCACAAAGATTAATGGTAAGTGTAGTGATTGTAACCAGGTGGACCTTGTTGACTATGAGGTCCTTGACTGGAGTTGTTAACCTGAGCCAATCTGGCTGATGGATATAACTAGGAGATTTAGCATCTTCTCAGTGCAGGTGACTCATTCTGAGCTGCCTAGCCAATGCCAGTGTATTGTGCACAAGTAAATAAAGGGGGATTTGGTGACAGAATACTGGTCTCTGTGCAGTTATTTCTGTGGTCATGGGAGAAAACTGTATGCGCCTGAAGAGTATTTGCCTGCAACAGTCATCTTAGAGTTCGGGTAAGCATTTCTGGCATCACACCTTTATTTGGGAAGCTTGAGGTCATTTGATCAGGTATTCAAGATGGTAAAAGGTTTGGATAAAATAGGAGCGGATGCTTCCTCCTGTAGTGCATTCTAGGACAAGGGGTCATAGCCTTAGGATAAGGGGAAGCACATTGAAAACAGAGTTGAGGATAAACTACTTCTCCCAAAGATTTGTAAATCTATAAAATTTGCTACCCCAAAGAATGCTGAATTTTGGGACAGTGAGTAAATTTAAGGAGTAGTTAGACAGCTTTTTAATTAGTGATGGGTTTAAGGGTTATGGGGAGAAGGCAGGAAAATTGGGGTGAGGAGCATATCAACCATAATTGAATGGCAGAACAGACTTCAGTGGGCCGAATGGCCTAATTCTACAACTTATGATCCTGCTGTCAAAAACTGGGGCCAGCGTACGGAAAAGAATGCAATCCGTTTTTCCGGGCAAACGACCTTGGAGCAGATGCAAAGCAATGAATGATTCTTCTGACAGCTTGTGAAGCTGCAGCATTTTAGGTCATAAGGGGCTTTACTTTCCCAGAGGCACCGGATACCAACATTTTCCTAGAGTTGACAGAGTTTTTTAAGGAATATTACAACCCCCCCAACCTTCCTCTAATACTTAGAGGCTATTCAGCTATTAGGGAGTCGGGGGAATCTGTACTGGGATTTTTCATGAGGTTGCTACGACGGGCAGAGGAATGTGATTATGGGTTAACCCTGAATGAGATGCTCCACTTGGGGCTAATGCAGAAGCACCTACTAGCTGAAGCCCAGCAGGACTTGAAAATAGGCACTGCAACTGGCTTTCACGTTAGAAAATGTGGCAAATGGAGCAAGGGTGATTGTCCCAAGTAAAGGTCACTGTCAGATACTGGCTGAACTCCACCAGGGTATTCCAGTGGTTTCCAAGATGAAGGTGCTAGCAAGAAACTGTCTGGTGGCTGGGGTCAGACGCTGACATAGCTGTCTTGGTTTGGCAGTGCCCAGAGTGCCAACAAGGTCAAACGTTGCCACCAGCAGCTCCCCCACATTCTTGGGAATGGCCGCATTATCCCTCATCATGGTTGCATGTCAACTGTGTCGAACCTTTCATGGGCTCAATGTTCTTGGTCATTGTGGATGCCCATTCAAAGGAGTTGGACACGGATAAAGTTTGTTCTGCAAACTCAGGGATGATGATTGAGAAGCTGCGAGCACCGCTTGAAGTACACAGACTCGCGGGACTATTGGTCACGGACAAAATGATGTCACTTATCAGCAGGTAATTTGAATACTTCCTAAAGTCAAATGGCATTTGGCAAATAAGGATAGCTCCATCCCATTCACTGTCCAATGGGATAGCGGAAACAGCTTTCTAAGTATTGAAGGCAGGCTTAAAGGAGCTGCCTACAGCATCACTTGATATGAAACTGTCCCGGTCCGTGTTCGATTACAGGACCACTCCACGTGCAGCAACAGGGGTAGCTCCAGCAGAGTTGCTGGGGAGAAGGCTCTGCAACAGGTTAAGCTGGATATTCCCAGACCTGATTTTTGGGGGGGCGGGGGGGAGAATGCATGGGGGTAGTGCAGGACGGTGAAACAGCAACAGGAATGCCAATGCCAACCACATCTCTCCCCTCTAAGTGAGAGAGCCAATTTAAATCAGGGGAAGAAGTTTGATCCTGGAACCATGGCAATTGGCCCTTTATGGTGAGGTCCTGTGACTCAAAGTTCAGGAAGCTGAGGCAGTCCTGAACAAACACGTGGATCACCTAAATGCTGTTACCTCCCAAACGGGACAGGAGCAAAGCATACCAGGCCCCTCAGAACAGTCAGAAGGCCTGTCGGAAACCATAGGTTCTCCCCCTCCACGGAGCCAAGGATACACTCCATCTGAGATGGATGCAGCCTCGCTACCGTTTCCACCAGAAAAAGATGAGGAAACTCTCCCAAAATGCCCCAGATGCAAGAGATGGGCCACAATGTGGTACATGCTGCCCATGTCCCAGTCCAAGGCAGTGGGACAAAAGCGTTGCAGGAAAAGATACATGCGAAAGACCAGGCCTTTATCCCCAGATGGTTTTTGGTGTGTGTGTGAGTGCGCATGTGCGTGCGCGCGGCGGACGGGTGGGCATGCAGTGATTGGACCTGGGTAGACCACGTCGATGAGGCCCTCGATTGGGATTGTCAACTTGGGCCGATCCATCAAGACCTGGCCGACCGATACTAACAGGAGATTTAGAATCTCCCCAGTCCCTCAGGGGACTGACTCAGAGTCACCTGGCCACAGCCAGTGTACTGTGCACAGGTAAATAAAGGGTGACTTCCTGACAGGATTCAGGCCTCTGTGCAGTTATTTCAGTCAAGGGATTAGGAAAGTTTTCAAAAAAACAAGAGTTGACCAAAATGAGGGTAAACTGGCAAGTAATAGCAACATGATGGGGAGAGCTTCCTTAAAGGAATAAAACTTAAGGGGGAGGCCAAAGTAAAGAATGAGGGTGGGCTAGTATAAGTGGGGAATCAGAAAATGGCAGAGCTGAATAAATACCTTGCCTTCACAGTGAAAGACACGAACAGTGTCCCAAAATTACTGAATAACCAAGGAGCAAAAGCCTTGGAGGAAATTAATACAATACTAGGGAAGGTAATAGGGTTAAAAGTCAATATGCTTCTGGGACGTGATGGGTTGAATGCTAGGATATGAAAGGATGTAGCTACACAGTTAATAGATGCACTGTTGTAATCTTTCAATGATCCTTACATTCAGGAAAAAACCCAGAAGATTGGAAAGGAAGGATATAATGGCAGAAAAGTCAATCTAGAGAAAGTTAACTTAATTGATCCCACACACAGTTGAGTCACTTGGGCGTATGCATTTGAGTTTAGAAGAACAAGGTGATTTATTGAAACATATAAGATGCTTGACAGCATAGATGCAGGGAGTTTGTTTCCCCTTGTGGGAGAGTCAAAGACCAGAGGGCATAATCTCAGAGTAAAAGGTTGCACATTTTAAGGCTGATGAGGAATTTCTCCTGCCAGTGTGTAGAGTCTGTGGAATTCTTCGTCACAGAGGACTGTACAGATTGTGTTGTTACACATAGTAAGGCTGAGATAGACGGATTTTTAATCAGTAAGGGAATCAAGGGTTATTGGTAAAAGGCAGGAAAGTGTTGAGGATTATTAGACGAGCTATAATTGCATTAAATGGTGGTGCAGACGCAAATAGCCTGTTTCTGTTTCTGCTTCTTACATCTAAACAATGCTATAACAAGAATTGCTGCTGTCGATAATTTACGAGAATTACTTCTATTCAGGAACTGGATTTTCGGACTACACTAAATTGTGTAGAGGGGTTGGAGAGACGTTGATAATATTGAGAACGACTGAGAGAAAAAGAAGGCATTACAAATTTAGACTGTAAATGGTTAATTGATGTCTTTATTAAAAGGTACCTATAAAGGACACAATAGGACGTAGGAGAACAGGCTAACAGACCATTACAGTAGAAGCGTAGATTAGTAAAAATAGTGAAATGCAAATTAAGCAGCGAAGCTCATTTCTAGAGGAACAGAATTCAAAAGAAAATGAATTATGGTGAAGTCACATAGAATCTCAGTCAGATTGCATTTAGGGTAGCGTGCACTATTCTGATCTGCGTAATATAGAAACACCAAAGAAAGAGCTATAAATATTTGTGAGGATAGTACCAGGAGAGACAGGATACACCAGGAAAATCTGAATAGTGTGGACATCTTCATTCAAAAAAGAGAAGGAAAGGCTGATCTTTAAAATTAGAGGGGTTAACAAAGTTGATAAAGAGAAGTTGTTTTAATTTGTCAGGGAGTTGAAAACTATGGTCCCAAAAAAACAGGATTAGCTGGATCGTTGATGAGATGAAGTGCGTTAGTTGGAGGAGCACAAATGCAGCACAAATACCTTAATAGCTCAATTTTCTGTTGCAACTTTGATATAAAGGGGTTGCAGGAACAAAGACATTAAAGCTCATATGCACAAATCTTTAATGCTGTTGGGACTCACACGGCTTTATGGTCTTGGAAGGAAAATGTGACTTGTGTAACTTTAAAGCAGTATTATACTGACTGAATACTATAGCTTTCTCCAATGAAATCAATGGAGAAAGCTGCACAAGTAACAATGACTTCTGGTGCTGCTTTCCTCTGGTAAATCCATATACTTGGCACAGCATTCCTCTGATGTGATAGTACACAAATGGATTTTCCTCTGTTATAAAAGAATGTAAGTTAAGCTAAACCTTCACAGGTCACTCGTGAGGCCTCAGCTGAAGTAAAGTTCAATTCTGAGTACCCGTGTTTACCACAAATATTAGGAAAGTGCTAAAGGAGATATGGCAGACTTTTCCAAAGAAGACAGGCTTCAGCAATATGGACAGCAGCGAATGCTCAGAGCAGGGAAGATGAAATAACTGCACAGAGGCTGGTATCCCATCACCAAGTCACTCTTTGTGTAAATGTGAACTCTACATGGGCTCTAACCAGCCAGCTCAAAGCCAGTCCCTAGATTGAGGGGAATTTCTGAATCTCTGGCTTATATTGGTCAACTAGGGGTCACTGGCCCCAATTTAAAAACTCCAATCAGGGATCTCATTGTTAATGAGATCTACATGGCCCATGTTCCAATCACGACAGAAGACTGCTGGAATGTTTAGCAGAGCAGCTCAAAGTTTTGAGGAAGATTTATAAGATTGAGCAGTGAAAGATGAGTTTCTCCAGTGGAGACTAGGTCAGGTAGTACAAAGTCAAAGTCAGACAATGCTAGCGAGTTAGGAATAGTGTGATTTAATCCTATTACTAATTTGCCGTCATTTTATCTGTGCATTACTACTTGTGGTTAGGGAATTTGCCTTGGTTGGACTGGATTTTAAAGCCACAATTTTAGGGTGGGTGTATATGTAGTGGTAGTATTAGGGGCTGGTGGGTGTATGCTGTTGTTTACACTCCTTTTTTTTCACCAAGGTTTACAGCATTATGTTGGGTAACCACAGAACTTTCAGTTATAGGAACAGAATTAGCCCATTTGGCCCAATGATTCTGCTCCGCCCTTTGATCATAGCTGATACGTTTCTCAATCCCATTCTTCTGCCTTTTCCCATGGTCCCCTTACTAATCAAGAACCTATCTATCTCTGTCTTAAATACATACAGTGACTTCGCCTCCACAGCCCTCCAAGACAATGAGCTCTACCAATGAGATTCACGAGTCTTTGGCTGAAGAAGTTCCTCCTCATCTCAATTCAAAAGGGTCATCATTCATTCTGAAGCTGTCCTCCAGTCCTAGTCTCTGCTACCAGTGGAATCATCTTCTCCACATCCGGTCTGTCCAGGCCCCTCAGTATTCCATAAGTTTCAGTCAGACCCCTTCTCATTCTTCTCCGATTACAGACCCAGAGTTTTCAACCCACTGTTATCTCCCCAATCTCCGAAAATGTGAAAGGTGTTGGGCGCTGAAATTGGAAACTCACAAGCTCTTCTGTAAAAGAAATTGATGAACTGATGGACCTGTGAAAATCGAGGTGAATTATTTATTATTACGCATTTTGTTTTTCTTTTTGTCTGTGGCATGGAAAAGTTTCCAGCAGTGAGTTATGCCAGGCATGGGGAGGGAACGGGGATAGCCTGAGAAGTTGGGAATAGCCTGCAAATGGAACCATGGCTACACGCAGCAACACCAACTCCAAATGAAGTGGCAGTAATTGACTGTCCACACAATGTATGTGTTCCATTTTTGTAGGCTGACTCAATAATTTGGGATGATAGAGTGAGAGGGAAGAAAGCCTTCGGATTGGTGGTTAGAAGTGATCACGTTCACAGCCTGACCTTTCTCCCTCTGGATGTCCTGCCCTAGATGCCCATTGGTGTTGATCCCTCTCCTCCACAATGTTAGCTAGCTAGCATTGTCACTGACCACCCACTAGTCAGCTGAAAGGTAATTAATTCACTGAAACGACAGAGGTGGGCAAGAGCAAACTGTGCACTTCCTGTTCAATCTCTTTATGCCGAGTCAGAAAGTGTAAATTACAGTCGGCATATATTGATGTACTTAATCCAATATACTGAATTTCTGTCTCTCAAACAATGGTGTTAAGACCAATCATGGGCTGACTCAACATGCTCAGCATTGTTTAACCCTCCGCTTTCACATGGAATAAAATCACATACAGTAGTTCTGAAATTACACTGCCACATGCATCTTCATTACAATGAGGGCATTACATCAGACACAGCAACCTAATTTTTCTGCACTTTACAACAAATCTCCCTCCCTGTGCTGTTCTTGTGTTGCAGATAGCATTCACAAAGCAAATTTACATTTTCTTGGCATTTCATTTTATACCAATATCTTGTATTGTGCAAATTTAATATCACTTGTACTTTAATCGTGATGCATTATTGAGGATAGGGTGCTAGAGGGCTTGAAAGGTAAAGAAAATAATAGGATATGGTGACAGGAAGAGGAGGAAACAGTAGAGAGGATTTTAAGTGTGTGCATGAAAGAAAAGGGACAGGAATGTAATCATGTTCAGGGCAACTACGTAACATTCAAATTGACAGCAAAGGAGCTACAGAAGTCTACCGCACAGAAAAAGGCCCTTTGCTTATTGAATCTGTACCGGTCAAAAATAACCATCTAACTATTCTAATCCCACCTTCCAGCATTTGGTCCATAACCATCTATCCCTTGGCGTCGCAAGTGCATATCTAAATACTACTTTAATGAATCTGTGAGGGTTTCTGCCTCCACCAACTTTACAGGCAGTGATTCCAGATTCCCACCACCCTTTGAGTGGGGGGGAAAAAGATTTCCTCATATCCCCTCCAAACCTCCTGCCCCTTTCTTAAATCTGACCTGGTCAGTGATCCCTCCACCATGAGGAAATGTTTTATCATGTCTACTCCATTCTATGTCCCTCGTAATTTTATATATCTCAATCGCGTTCCCCCCTCAGTCTCCTCTGCTCTGAAGAAAACAGCCCCACTTTATACAATACAGCATGAGAACAGGCTCTTCGGCCCACCAAATCTGCGCAAATTCCTAATTTTTAATTTGACCAGCTACTTACTGCCCATACGTGGTTTCTATCCCTCTGTTTACCTCTCGCTCATGTGTCAATCAAGATACACCTTAAGTGCTGCTAACACGCCTGGTCCCACCACCCCCACTGCAGTACATTTCAGGCAACCACTCCCCTCTGTGGAAAAAATTTCCCTGTGCTTCACCCCTAACCTTTATCCGTCTCTCCTTGAACCTGTGCCCTCTTATAGTTGACCTTTGCACCCTGGGAAAAAGCCTCTTACTATCCAACCTATCTGTGGATCTCTCAATTTTGGAATCTCTCCCAGGTTGCCCCTCAACCTCCTCCTTTCCAGTGAAAACAACCTGAGTTTATCTAACCTCTCCTTATAGCTAAAACCCTCCAAACCAGGCCACAAAGTTTGTCCAATTTCTCTACTTTGCTAAAACTTTCCAACAGAATTCCGCTAATGTGAGCACAATGGTGATTAAGAATGGTAATTCTTTCGAATAATTACAATATTAATACATTTTGTGAATGGATCAGAGGAGATGTGAAAGAGGTCACTGTCACTAAGTTCAAATCCAGAGATCCTTTCCCAGCAGCACTCTGGATATGCCCATACCACAAGGACTTCAACATTTGAAAACAGGCAGCTTGTCACCATCTTCCCCAAAGCAAATTATGCTGGCTTTGGCAGGGAAGCCCATAGCCCATGGACCCCAGAGCTGTTCAAAGGCTGAGGCAGACATGTTGTCCAGTGGGAATTGAGATATCAAGGAGGCACACAGAGTCCATGAGTGATCAGAGACTGCCCCAGGACTTCAGCTATGGCCAGAGATGTCAGCAGTAGTTACAAGTGAATCTGCTAGTGATCGAGCATGGAGCAGTGAAGCTATGAGTCTGGTACAGTGATAGGAAAGTTCACTAAATATGTACCAAATGGAGGAGTAGTAGGCAAGATTCAGAGCAGTGACATGTTGAAAGGCTTAGATGGAGTCTACTGCAGGGAAAAAAAATCCGTTCATCCCAGCTTGGGTACATTCCACAATAATCTCCTTCCAGTTCCGATCACTACCTATCAGTGGCATCTATTGCTTTCCCAGCTTCCTTTTTGATAAAATCTCTGCTCTTCAGCTCAACCATTGAAGGGTGAGTGTGATCAGCACTCACAGGAAACAAAATGGGGCAAAAAAGAAGTCATTCAGTAGCAAGTGTAAAGAAACCAGAATGGGAGAGGAATTAGCAACGGGCCAGCATTAGTTCAACGTAGAGTAAAATATGCACAGAAAGAAGACCAGGCACTGGAATAAAGTAACCAGTGAAAGTATTGGCCCTTTGTGAAGTACCGAGCTTTGAAATATATGGAATTACACACAGGAAAATTAAAACATACTGTTCAGTGAGATAAGAACAAAACTAACTTGCAAACCCAGCACACTTCAAACCAGTGTGAAGTTGCTGATAGGAGATATTGAAAGGCTGCTGTCAGGACACAATGTGCAGGGACAGTTACCCAGGTTGCAGATTGGGCTGGTCCAGGCTGCAGCTCAGGGCTGATCGTTTGTTCTCTTACCATTCACTCATTTAGTGCTTACTGCATGCTCACAGCACCAATGCATTGCCTTGCCTTGCCGCACATTGGAGCTTCAACCAGAGCCTAAAGCCTTTTAGTTCTGCTCTACTGACAAGCTCTTTCACACTGAAAGGCAACTGTTCCGAGTGTGGGATGTTTTGCTGAACAGCGCATCAACACATCACTTAACAGTTCTAAATGCATTGCATTTTCATCCAACCAAATGGCTGCACAGGAAACTGGTGGGAGCTAAACCTCAGTCCAGTCAAGAAGGGGGGGGTGGTATGTTTGGGCCGGTGGTCCATTCATGAGCACAGTCCATACACAGTCTGGGGGCTTTATCATCACCTACTGTCCACTCAGGGACACTCTCTGTCAGTGGATCTGCCCCAGTACAAACCAGGGAGTGGGCAGTTGTTAGTCCTGTAGGGCCAGAAGCATCAGTCGGAGGAATTACATTTTGTCTGACAGGGAGCTGCAAAGACAGCGGTCAGAAGATTTATCGGTCCTATCCAGTGGCTGCTCATTGAAGTCCGTCAGAGATCTGGACTGAATGCAGTGCTGGGGTCAATTATTGAGGAGAGTGGGGGGATGGAATGAGGATGGGCAGTATAGACAACTGGGGGAACATAGCCAAAAGTGCTGGCGAGTCAAGGCTGGGATGAAGAATGTAGAGGTTTGTAGAGACAAAGGTAACAATGGGGGTGGACCGTCAAGGTAAGTGGGCAGGACAGCATCCAAGGACATGACAGGCTTTGGGAGAGGAAGTTATTGGCCGTTTCTGTCACCATGGCCTCCACAGAAACAGCATAGAGAATCAGTGTGCACATTATTAAGGTGTAATGTTGGACTTCAGGGGGAGCAAAGAACTATGGAGGCAAAGTTCAATATAGTGGCACTTGATATGGGGAGGACGTGTAGAAACGGGCTGTCTGCATACTGCAAGGTAAAAGGGTCATGAAAACTCTTGGATGGGATCTGGTGACCAGATGTGATAGTGTCCTCCGCAAGCTGTGTTCTCTATTGTTACTTAATTTTCTTGAGACTTAACATGTCTGCGACAATGCCCAAGGTGGGCAGAGTTAGTGTTATTTTGATGGGTGAAAAAATGAGATCCATCGCTGTTGGTTGTCAGGGCACTGAAGAAGCAAATACATGAAGCTGCCGTTTTCAAAGCCCAACTTCGTTTACTTTCTGACCATTTTGTTTGCCCATTTGTGATTTTTGTGCAGCAAACATGTTTAGAGCTCATATGCTGGTCCACGGCAAATTGTACCATGCCATTGGCATTTACAAATCTAATACTGGCATCTCAGTGATGCCGAATTTAACAGCAATGATTTAAAAGGAAGAAAAAGACGAATAAAAAGGCCCCAGTACTTTCAAAGGTTCCAACGGTGCTGTGGGAGGAGGGAACATTGTTTCATCATCTGCCATGTAAGTCTAACAATGGGCTCTCTGAATGCAATGGAAAGTTGAATGATTGAAGTAGGTCTGGGATGGAATGCAGCAGGCACTTCCCTTGTAATGCAGGGTTAGTTCCTCAGCCGGCACAGAGTTGACACTGATGCTACGGACACGGCCATGGTGGAGCAGACAAAAATGGATCTTGAGGATGTGGTTCCACTGCTTTGGTTGGTTCGGGGGCCCTCCAGTCTTACCATGCTGAGCTGTGCTCTGCCAACATTGCTTGCTGTAGACATGCAATGTGCTGGATACTGAGGAACTGGGAGAACAACAGCAACTTTCCAAGGAGGACGATGATGCCCATGTCGGGCTTTTGCATAATAGATCTCATGTGCATTGAGTACCGAAAGGCAGACCGGATCTGAGTGACACACACAGCTCCTGTAGATGAGTGTTGGATGCAGAAGACTTTCATGGAGCTTCAATAGACATTGGTCACCATGCCAGCATTTGGTTTGCATTCAGAGTGTGAACTGCAGCCTCTATTGGCTTTGTTTGTGTTCACTTTTATTGTCTATTGCTAAGAGCTAAGGTATGGAATTGTCCAATTTCTTGCCTGTATGTAACGATCCCATCCTGGACAATGGCAGGTTTACAGATGGCACTGGCAACAGTGTAGCAGTGACCTCGAGGTCAATGTTTAATGGGATGTAGCTCGGGGCATGTAAAATGTGGGGTCTGGTGATTAAGCAGCGACTTGGGTGAGAGAATGGGGTTGTACTTCTGAAGGAATGTCAGCCAATGCCAGTTTTGTGTTGTAAGCAGCTTGGCTTTGTAGCAATTGTGACACTACCTTACGAGTGAGAGACAATGCAGGACTACCAACACATCCCGGTGTCCAGCTGCCTTCCAAAAATGCAGGGCTACCAACACATCCCAGTGTCCAGCTGCCTTCCAAAAATGGCATGTGAGCAAGGGATAGTGGTCTTTTGGCGGGATATCTGGTGTGTGGTGAGTTGTTCCAGGAATGCGTGTGGTACAGTGGGGATAGAATCAGACAAAGAGGGACACCATAGATCTGGGACAGGTAGTTAATGAGGTGAATTTGGCGAGAAATCTCACTCAGGCTCATGGCAACATCCCTTTTAAAAAATACAACGTAACTGATATTTCTGATAATCCTGAGATTCAACCCATTGAACAAAGGAACGTTTTCTACACTCAAGAATTCATTTATAACTGTTTTAACATCACTCCAGTATTTGCAGATGTGTTAAATTCATTTGGATTCATTTCAGAATCATTCTCACACTCTCAAGGATTCAGAGAACCTTGCTCTCAAATTTTATGACTTCCTCACCAGCTTTGAAAATCTTGTACCTGTTGCAAGTAAGATTTTAGAAATTAGAACAACATTCTTTTCTGGCAAGGATTTATTTTGTTTTGTTTTAAATTTGGCTTTTTAGATAAACACTGAATTGCATGATTTTCATCATAATAAATTGTGTACGATTGAAAATGAAAATGTTTCATTCAGGCAGTTGTACTCTAATGCACAGTGAACCCAACTGCTAATCACTTCTGTTGGGGAATATTTATGGAGGAGTTTCATCTGCACATATAATATCTGGGAGAATTACAATTTTATAAAGTAATTAAAATTTGGACAAACAGGAAGTGTGGGAGTCTCCTGGCAAGCTTTCTTGCTCTGGTGGATCCATTGGATTGAAGAAAGGATGTACTGGCTTTGGAGGGTGCAGACGAGGCTCACTAGGTTAATTCCAGTGTTGATAGTGCTGGCCTGTGAGGAGAGATTGAACAGACTGGGACAATATTCACTGTGATTTACAAGAATGAGGGGGGATCTTGCAGAAACATGTAAAATTATGGAGGGAATAGATAACAAAGAAGTTGCTTCCATTCAAGGGTGAAACTAGAATCAGGGGGCATAGCTTTGAAATAAGGGGGAGCAGATTTAGGGCTGAGTTGAGGAGGAACTTCTTCACTCAAAGGATTGTGGATCTGTGGAATTTCCCCATTAGTGAAGCAATTGAGGCTTCCTCATTGAAAGTTTTCAAGGCAAAGATAGATTTTTGAACAGTAAAGGAATTAAGGGTTATGGTGAGCAGAGCTGAGCCCATGAAAAGATCAGCCACAACCTTATTGAATGGCCGAGCAGGCTCGAGGGGCCAGATGGTCTACTCTTGCTCCGATTCCTCTATCTGAAGTTGAAGGCAGTTAATCAGGAGATACATACTTTTTCGATAGGACCAAATAAGATAAAATTGTGATGCACCACAACATAAGCCCTAAGATCAATGCTTTAAGAGCCCTAGTAAAAATGTAAGTCAATGGGATTTGAGAGTCATTCTCTGCTGGTGAGTGTCATACCCAGGACAGAGGAAGATGATCATGTTTCTTGGAGGCCAATTATTAGGCATTGTCACAGGATCTCCTCAGGAAAATGTACTCATCCAGAATCATTGCCTCCTTCATTGTTCACCCTCCCTCCAAAAAAGGTAGGAGTGGGAATGTTTGCATGTGATTGCATAGAGCTCAATTCCGTTTGCATCTTCTTAGTTAACAATACAAGTCTGTTCTCCCATACAGCAAGACCTAGGAAAAAATCCATAGTACATAACAGGTTTCTCAGACAGATGCCAAGGAATGACTGTTTTCAAAAAAAGAGGGCTGCTCAACAGTCAATGACGTTACCATCACTGAAGGCCTCACCATCAACTAACTTGGTGTTGCCATTGGCAGGAAACCTGACTGAACCAGTCACATACATCTGTGGCTGTGACAATAGTTCAGAGGATGGGGATTCAGTGATGAATGCATCAGTTGGTCAATTTGCTGATTTGCCTCTTGGCTACTTAAAAGTAGTGCAGAGGTGGTGTTGTCCCTGATCCTGAAATCTCCCTGGGAAACCCCGGCCCTCACATAAAATAGAAACTGTGTGCCAACCTGTTAGCATGCATTTTTTTGCAGGGTGGGATGTGTTAACATTTTCCGAGCATTTTCTTTTACAAGTATAGAAAGCCACAGCAGAGGGCCAGGGATATTGACCATCTCTAAAACTGAATCACTGGGGAACACCTACTACACTGATTGCCTCCATTTTATCTTCCATGGCATGGGTAGCTCTTCCACTGCATTGGAGGATTTGACTGATGTCTGCATACAGCATAATATTTACCTACGATATTAACTGCAGCCATCACAATGCTCGTGTCAGGGGCTGTTCCGTTCACTAGGATTTTTAAGGAAACAAGCCTAATCTCAGCAAGACCAGTAGTAATGAAAAGCACAGCTTCTAGTGTCAGCCGAAGAGACAGAAGTCTCAAGAATTGTCATGAACTGAGGTTAGGTCATTCCAAAGCTGTCTGTCTGGCTCTCTCTCTGATTGCCCCTGGGCTGTAATTCCAGTCAGAAATAGAATGAAAACAATGACTTGCATCAATATCGAACCCCGATGACCTCACAACATGCCAAAGCACTCCACAGCCAATATAACAGCCCAGAATCGCCAAAGAGCAGTCAGGACGTGATGCTTGCTACTGGTCACAATTAAAACTGCCAATCAAGTTTCTTGCATTGGACATTTGGGGGATTGTAGTCTCAGCTGCAAGGCATAGCCACCAGTGAAGACAGCCACTAGGCACAGCTGAGATTCGCATGAGTGCTAAGATCACTTTTCCTTCAGTGTTATGTTGGGGTTTCTTTTAAAACATTTCAAAAAACTTTAGTTAATTTTTTAATCTTTCAAAACCTTTTGATTGCTTCTACAAGTATACCTAAGCTTAAATCTAATCTAAAGTAGAATCCCTACAGTGTGGAAGCAGGTCATTCAGCCCAACAACCCTCCAAAGAGCATCCTATCCAGACCTATCCCATGTCTGTAATCCTGTGCTTTCCATGGTTAATCCACCTAACCTGCATGCTATGGGACAACTAGCATGGCCAGCCCACCTAATCTGTGTACCTTTGTGACTGTGGGAGGAAACACATGCAGACATGGGGAGAATGTGCAAACTCCACACAGACAGTTGTGAAAGGCTGGAATTGAACCCAGGCCCCTGCCACTGTGAGGCTAAGTGCTAACCGCTGAGCCACTGTAAACATGGAATACCGTTGAAATGAATTGGAAAAGGGCGTGGAATGAAATAAATAATAAAATGTGTGAGATCTCTGACAGCATTATGTTTTTCAGTACTTATTAATTCAACGGATTGCAACTGACCATAGCTGTTCCCAGTCTTATTTAAGTACATCGATTTTGCTTATTACAGAAAGGGTTAGTATTGGACAGATAAGGGACTAATAGGTGGAGATTGGGATTGGGGATGTTTGTGGTGGATTGGAGATGGATTGAAGAGTTGGGGTGGGATGGAGACTGAAAGAATTCATGACAACAGAGTGGACATTGTGGGAGACAACAGTGCCGATCAATGGTAGCATTTTGGGTTTGATGTCAGAGGTTTAAAGAGGGATTATAAGGGGCTCAGGCATAGGACTGAGCAGAGGAGTCAAAGTGATCGAACATTAGAGATGGCCAGAAAGTGATAGGAAAGTCAAGGAACAATCTGGCACTTGAGGAGAAATAGCGATGTCAAGGAGTGATCAGAGACCAGTGATTAGGGGGTCAGGTTTGTAGACAGGAGCTGGTGTTCTAGGAGGAACAGAAAGCCATCAGTTGTTCAAGAAAAATGATTGGGATTCATGGGCTTCAGAAAGGCGGGACTGGTATAGCGTAGAGTTTGGAGAATGATTTAAGGGTCTTGAGAAGATTTTTGTTTAGGGATCAAGTGGTTGAGGGCAATCAGAAGTAGAGGTCAACCAGCAAGGTGTTGGATAGGTGGGGAGGGAATGATCATTAGGAAACAATCAGAGATCTGGGAGCATCAACAATTGGAAAGGCATTGTTTGGTTCAGAGAGAGACCAGAGGTCCTCTGGTAATTGGGAATGAGAACAGATGGGTCACAGGGAGGGAGTTGAGGCCTCAGATTTAGGCTGAGGATTGTTTGTGGTGGTTTCAGTGAACTTGAGAAGAACTGTAGATGCTAGAGAGGGCTTGGGGACCTAGGATTTGCCATAACAAGGTATATGTGGGAGGTTAAGGTTAGAGTCAAGTGACAAGGCCTTTGAGAATTCTAAAGGATGACTAGAGATCTCAGGACCAGGAGCAGTGGCAATCACTATATGGTGTTGGGAATATTTATCTTGTTTCCATGTGTGCTCTGAGAGTTTAGGGTTTTGGCTGCCTAGTGAAGGAACCTGAAGGAGGCATTTGACATGTGTAGAAAGGACTAATAATGATGCCATACATGGACAGAGGATGCTTCTTGGTTGACCTTACTCAATATGACAAATAACACACGTACACTAGGATGTGCACATGAGTCTGTCCATTTCAGGAACTTGGCAAACTGTACAGAGGCTGAGAACCGGGAGCCACCACCACATTTTATTTTTCTCTCTGGCATGTATTTCTGGGACAAGATTCTACCTCATCTGAGACAATCAGAAATTGCTGGAAAAGCTCAGCAGGTCTGGCAGCATCTGCGACGAAAAAAGAAATCAGATTTAATGTTTCGGGTCCGGTGACTCTTCCTCAGAACTAGACCCGAAACATTAACTCTGATTTTTTTTCGTAACAGGTGCCGCCAGACCTGCTGAGCTTGTCCAGCGACTTCTGTTTGTGTTCCTGATTTACAGCATCCGCAGTTCTTTTGCTTTTTCTTCCACGTCCAGTTAAGTTCACCAGAGTTGCACCGTAACGGTTCGAGGACTGGCTATTTCTGGTGTGCCAGTCTTCAGCATAGCATCCCCGATGTTTGTCAACAGCCTTCTTTCCTCAAATTGAGCAATGCAACACCCTTGGAGCTAAAACCAGGTGCCCTTATTGCTTATCCAATGACCTCCGACTGCCAAAGTGCAGAATGTCTACAACAGCCTGATCTAATCCTTTCCCAGCGCAAGTCAAAAAACCATTGGCATGGTGGCCACAGTTTTAATCATTGGCATCATGTCCATCGTCTCCATGGCCAGTGGGTGAGGCTTTGCGCTGGTAACCAATAGTTTTAAGGTGAGAGGAATTAAAAAGACATGAGGGACAATACTTTTAATCAGAGTGGTTCGTGTATGGAGTGCCCTGCCAGTTGAAGCTCATGCATGTGGGTACAGCTACAACATTTAAAAGTCACTCAGATAAGCACATAAAAATGTTTGGGAGGGTTTATGGTTGGCACTGGACTGAAGGGTCTGTCTCCTTGCTGTATGATTCTATGACTCTAATAGTGGTACAATCAGCTCTTCATTTCACAATTCCTTCTCTAAAACCTGCAGTCCTTCTCGGACCCTCTGAAACCACACCTCAATCAAACCTCAGCCTCAATCTGAAGCCTCTACTCCCTCCCTGCATCCCTATCCCTTATCATTTCCCAGTTACTGGTGGGCCTTTGTTGTCACAAAGTGAATAGCAAATCAGATGAAGTGCCATGATATCCAGATAACCAATACCTGTGAAACTGTGGTACTAAAAGCAGCAGTGTAGACAAGCAAGGAAAATATTTGGTGGAAAATGGCTCTCACTTTCAGAAAGATGTGAGAATAAAAGTTTCAATGTTGTTTAATGAGCAAGTTCATATCAGACTATTAGAATATCTGTATAGTGTCACAAAACAGCTGAGGAGAACTACTAAAGCTTAATTACCTTAAACATCTTAATTACTATATATCTACAAATTTTACTGTGATACTTACAACATAAGACTATCACAAATGTCTACAGTAGGTTTGGCTTCAACAGGGTGGTTTACCTGATGCTTATGTCATCTCCCATAAGAAACAGGGTGTTAACATCACAATATTAAGAATCTAACAGACAATTAATATGACTAACTATTATGTTCAAACATTGCATTCTGCAGGTGCACAAGTGTCTGGCCCAGCATTAAGCTATTAGATTACAGTACGGTAGCATGCTTCCAGTACAGTGTCATCTTTAAGTGATCAGAGTTAAGATGCAAACTCAGACCCTCAGGTCACATACTATGACACAATGACGATACCATGAGCATGTCTCTGAAAGGCATATTGACACACTGACCAACAGATTGAGCAAAATGTATTAAGTGCATTCAGGAGGGTTTTGTAAAACAATACATAAATAACTCAACTCAGGAAAGAGCCATACTAGACCTTGAATTGGGGAATGAGCTTAGCTAAGTGATCAGAGTGTCAGTGATGGAGCATTTTGGGAACAGCGATCATAATTCTGTAAGCTTTAGGATAGTTATGGATAAGGATAATATTGGTCCTTGGGTGAATGTGCTAAATTGGGGGGAGACTAATTATGACAGTATTGGGTTAAAAACTGAAGAAATTAGATTAGGGTGGATGTGTGAGGGACATGTGGGAGTCTTTTAAAAGTCAGTTGATCAGAGTTCAGGAGCAGCATGCTCCTGAGAGGATGAAAAATAAGAATGGCAAGATTCAGGAAAGTTGGATGATGACAAATACTGAAAGTTTAGTTAAAAAGGAACATAGGTAAGGTTTAGGAATTGAAATCAAACCAGGCTCCCATGTAGTATAAAGGGAGCAGAAAAGAACTTAAAGAAATTAGGAAGGATAGAAGAGGCAAGAAATGTTCTTGTTACGTATAATTAAGGAGAATGCCAAGGCATTTTTTACGTATATCGGACCAAGAGGGAAGTAGGGACAGGTTAGGTCCACTCAAGGTCAAAGGAGAGAATTAATATGTGGAGCTAGGGGAAGTTGGATGAGGTCTTTAATGAGTAATTTGCATTGGTATTCACCGATGAGAAGTATATAGAGAATGGTAAGATTAGAAAGTATGTTGATAACCTAGGGCACGTTGATATGTAGCAGAAGGAGGTAGCTCATGTCTTGAAAAATGCACATCTCAAGGGTTTGATGGGATCTATCCCCCAGGATAGTGAGGGATGAAAGGAAAGAGATTGTTGGGGCCTTGACAGAGTTCTATGCATCCTTTTTAGACACAGCTGGGGTCCCAGAAGACTGGAGAATAGCCAATTTTGTTCTTTTGTTTAAGAAATTTGAGGAGCAGTGCCTCATCTTTTCACTTGGCATTTGACAGGCCTTCTGATTCATCACAGAGCTCACTGTGATCCTTGTCCTTGTTCACACCTCCTCCAGATTTAATTTTTGGCTTTTTTTGATCTCCCAATGTCATCGCACTCCACCTTGCGCTATCAAATCTCATTGAACTTCTCCTGTGTTCCATTTTATCCCATCTCTTTCTAGTTTCATTCACTTAAAAAGCATTTTATCCCAGCCCCCTCCAGTTTACAGACCTGAAAAATTGACTCTATTTCTCCCTCTGTGAAGTTGCCAACTGTGCTGAGAACTTCTGGCTTTGTCTATTTTTTTATTTTCACTCGAGTCTCGGCAACTTTATGATCAAATGGAAAATGGTGGAACAAGGTGTCCGAATTGTGAAAGGAGACTGACAAAGAAAAGTCCCTTGCAAATTATACAGGAAGAGGATAAAATCCCCAGTGTTTTTGCTACAGGCTTTCATAGGGCTTCTCTGTTGGCCATTATATCTAGGCAACATCTGCCTATCAATTTATTTATTTTATGGGTTTTAAAATCTTTTCTCAAGGGAAGTTTTATTTGTGGTCCTTTTTCTTTACTTACGTCCATCCATTGATGCAGACAGGATGTGATTGACCAATTTCTGTGACATCAGTGTTGCCATGTTAATGACAGGCCATGTCTCCTTACGCCTGAGCTGGCTTGGATGACTCATCATTGCAGTCATTGCTGGCTGCTTTCAAAGGTGATCAATACAATTGAACACAAAGCTTTGCCTACAGAACAATCAGACATCAAAAGCATATGCTAACCCATCCAGTACATTTCCCAAATGTCAAAAGCCTATCATTCTCTCATCAGAACCCCATGCAAATAAGCTCAGTATATTTTAGAAGCTCTAACACATGAGTGTGAAACAAGTATAATGGTTGATTCCTTTCAGTCTGGTACCAATTACCCTTAGATCTAGAAAACTGAAGTTAATTCTTGGTCACATAGGGCCCCACAAATGCTGTACTCCATCCTTGTTCCTTGTAAAGATTCTACCAAGAAATGTTAGTTAAATGCTCGACAGTTCAAAATGAATTATTGTAGATGTTTCACTGGATTCGTGTTGAGTGAGCTAGAGGCATGGAGCAAAGTTGGTGGGAGGCGCTAAGGGGATGGCCAGTGGGCCCTGAGGGGTGCAGGGTTGGCCAGCGGGCTGGGGGTCTGACGGGAGCAGGGATAGCTAGCAGGCCCTGAGCGGAGTGGGGACGATCAGCGGGCTGGAGGCCTGAGGGGAGTGGGGATGGCTAGCAGGCCCTGAGGGGAGTGGGGACCGTCAGTGGTCCCGGAGTGGAATAGGGACGGTCAGAGGGCTGCAGGCTCGGGCGGAGCAGGGCAATTGTCCGACCAGGGACTGGTGCAGGTAGTCAGTGGCTTGTGACCCTGGGAAGACCACATTTGGAGGCCCCCTGCGCTGATGCACTGCACTGAAAGGCTCTAATACTTACTTTTTAACTTTATTCTCATTTTCCTAACCTATAGTATGAACAGCTGTAAGCAATGCAACTTTTTTTTTCCTTTCTTTTTCCCTTCCTTTTTGTATTATGTATGTACCTAGGTATTTCGTACCTGAGTTGGCACCATATGGGGTACCATTGTAAACTTTTCACTGTACTCCAGTACTTCCAAACTTGAGTACATGTGAAAATAAAGGATATTATATTCTATTCTATTCTAAAACCTTCCTGGAGACTGTAGGGGTTAAGAGACAGAAATGCTTCATGCTGCACTCTGTAAATCAAGCAAATATCAATAACAAATATGTCTCATTTCCTACTTTGTCATCGAGCTTGCAATCCAATCATTGAGGATGCTTAGGTTAGGCCATGAAAAGATTCATTGGAAACCCATGCTGAAAGGAATTAGCTGTTGAATTTCCAAATTTGAGCATTTAACTTGCAAACCTTGCTTGAGTCTTTACTAAATTACTGATCTTTAAAGGAATTCCTTCCTCCATGTTTAAAAAGGTACCAGAACCTTAGAAAGCTTTCCAGTAGTCAATTCCTCTGCTACAGGAAATGATCAACCACTTATCAAGGTTTGATTGATTCCATAGATTAGTTTATTTGAAACAGTAAAATACATTATAAGTTATGAAGCAGACATTACAGCAAATCACCTGATGTAAGTGTGCACACCAGAGCAAACTTACTGGCAAGAACAGTCACAACAATGTGTAGAGAGAACACTGAGGATTTACAGAGAGGTGAACTTTATTTAAGACAATGTATCTATATAGTGGGATTTTAGGCTATTACTGTCATTGCAAGCTTTCAAGTGGCAGCTCTATTTTACCCGTACATTTATTAAATGCTACTTTATATTTCTTTCTCTCCAGCTTTAGCCTTTATCATTCCTGAGTTGCTAGTGAGCATGTAGCTTTTTTCATTATTTAGCTCAGAGGAACAAGGCTTTCTAGGAACATCCTGAGACGTACATAATGTGATATCCAAAATGTGATAAATTAATGTTATCCAACCATGCACACTACTCGGTAAACTCCAATTCATTTAAATCGCCTTTGAAAAACACATCAAAAGACAGTCAATAAACAACAATACATTAAGAAACAGTAGGTTGCTTTAGATAAAACCCTTGTGAGTTATTCTGACAGATCCACTCAATATTTCATTTTGTGAAAACTATCGGGCTCCTTTATGTTAACAGAATTTGAATTCTATTTTACCAGTACACTTATTAAATGCTACTTTATATTTCTTTCTCTCCAACTTTAGCCTTTATCGTTCATGAAAATCTTTGGTACCTACACTATCACTTAGCATTACTATTAATTTCGAAATTTGTGGAGTTCTACAAAAGGTGCCACATGAGCTACACCAATATATTGGTGGTACTGTAACATTTAAAGCCTTGCAAAAGGCCCCAAAGCTTACTGATATTGAGCACCTGACATGAGAGTTCAGCCCACACATAGGCTTAGCTGGGCCTTATCCCATAGCATTTCACAACAATGCACAATGCACAATTTGTTGTGCAAAGTAAACCAACAGGCGGTCCACAAAAGACCAAAGAGAAATGGATAACTAATTATACTTCTAGTGGTGATAAAAACAGAAAATGAGAGAAAAACTCAGCAGATCTGCCAGCCTCTCTGGCGGAACTTGCGTGGGCAGAATAGTCTGCTCTTACTGGAGCTGAGCATAAAGGCAGCAAGAGTACTTATTAAGCAGCAGGGTGCTGTAGCCAAACTCCATTGGCTTCCCACATCCCTCAGTTAAGTTCTAGTCCTAGTGTCCCATGGTTGACTTGCCTGCCTCACCACCAAGTGAGATCTGTTAAGTTGTCAGCGAGTAATGAATTCAGAGCCTAATTGCATCAACCTGGATAGAGACCAGAGCTGTGGAGGTCAAAGCCTGTGGGTGGCTCAAGAGATCCTGGCTCTAGGGCTGTAAGAGGATGAAAAATCTGTTACGGTCTGCCAGGGTATGTGCCACGCTTGCTCAATATTTATTGACCTTATGAGTCTGAGTAGGCACTGCAAGGTTGCCACTGCAGAGAACTGTCACCTGGAAAGTTGGGGCCAGGGAGCTCCATCAGATGTTTCCTGTGTAATCAATGCCTGTCACTTAATTGCAGCTACTAATGTGACTGCCCTTCACACATCTGCCAGGGTTCAGAAGAACATGTGCATCTGTTACCTTCTCACCAAACAGTTGCAGGGGACAAAGGCACAATAACAAAATATGGCTCTGGATGACCACCTCAGAGTCACATATCATACAATGCTTTACTGCTTTGCACCTCTCAGTCAGAATCCTTCAACTCCCAACTTGCCATGCATCACACTCTTCTGACAAGTAATGCACACGGGCAATCATCGCTCTGGGGAATGACACATACATCTGTATCTATCAATTCAGGCAAAACGTACTTTTATGGTGCATTGTTGGTTCCCCCTAAGAATGGGTAGAATTCCAACCAATCTGAACAGATTGATTACAAACAATTCATACCCATGTGAATGCAGGAAGGGAACATCGACAAACAGGACAAGTCAAGGACAGGAAATCTCGCAAAAGAAATATTATTGTTATTGCTGCTCACGTACAAACAGCACAACTGCTTCAGAATATACAAACTGCTGGGAACAATGAATTGGGTGACTAACCTTGATCAAGACCTTGCAGAATATCCAGTGACTAAGTCTCACCCTGATGCCTGGGTTGGAGCTTATTGGCTATACCGGACTAGGGAAACTTGGAACCTGCACCTTGATATAAGGTGAACATTACTGACTTCAAAGCCGCATTTGTGCTGAAGCATTTGCTTAGGTTCGTATGAATTGAGGAAACTTGCAAGACTTTTATTTCAAATTTAGGCTCTTTCAACCAAAAGGACACACCAAACTGTTGATGGCACAGCAGTAATGTCATTGAAATGCAATCCAGTAGTCTGTGGGGGCATGGGTTCAAATTGTACCATGGACAGCTGGTGGAATTTACATTCAACTAATGACTAACAATTGGGCATTTAGGTGTAATCATGGGCATAAAACTAAAATTATTTTTTGTAAAATCTAAACTGGTATACTAATGCACTTAAGGGAAGGAAATCTGCTGCCCTTCTGTTCTGTCAGGCAGAAGATACAAAAGCTTAAACACACATACTAACAGATTCAAAAAACAACTTCTTTCTGCTGTTATTACACCTCTGAATGGGCCTCGCAAATTTTAAAGTTAACGATCTCACACACTTTGTGCACCTTCTCTGCAGCTGTAACATGGTATTTTCACTCTGTCCTATTACTCTAATGCACTTTGCATGGCATGATCTGCCTAGAATGCTTGCAAAACAAAACTGTTCACTGTAACTTTCAAGTAACGAAGAGGATTGATGACGGCAGCACGGTGGATGTTACCTGTATGGACTACAGTAAGGTGTTAAACAAGGTTCCTCATGGTGCACTGATTAGCAAGGTTAGATATAGGGAGAATTAGCCATTTGGAAACAGAAGTGGCTCAAAAGGTAGAAGACCGAGATTGGTGAT
This sequence comes from Stegostoma tigrinum, assembly GCF_030684315.1. Lineage (NCBI taxonomy): Eukaryota > Metazoa > Chordata > Chondrichthyes > Orectolobiformes > Stegostomatidae > Stegostoma > Stegostoma tigrinum. The sequence continues at coordinate 76,200,655 of NC_081363.1, read as the reverse complement.
GGAGGGTTGCTTTTCCGATTCAAGACCTGTGACCAATGCTGTGTGACAAGGATTGGTGCTGGGTTCACTGCTTTTTGTCATTTATGTAAATAATTTTGATGTGAACATAGGAGGTATGGTTAGTAAGTTTGCAGAAGACATCAAAATTGGTAGTGTAGTGGGGACAGCAAAAAAGGTTATCTCAGAGTACAGCAGGATCTTGATCAGATGGGCTGGTGGGCTGAGAAGTAGCAGATGGAGTTAAATTGGTAAAGTCCTAGGGAAAGTTGTTGAACTAAAAGACTTTGCAGCGCAAGTTGAAAGCAGAGTCACAGGTAGATAGGATAGTAAAGGCAGCATTTAGTACACTTGCCTTTATTGGTCAGTGCATTGAGTATAGGAGTTAGGAGGTCATGTTGCAGCTGTACAGGATACTGGTTATGCCACTTTTGGAATAATGCATTCAATTCTGGGCCTCTGTGATAGGAAAGATGTTGTGAAACTTGAGAGGGTTCAAAAAAGATTTACAAGGATTTTGCTGGATTGGAGAGCTTGAGAGTTATAGGAAGAGGCTGAATAGGCTGGGGCTTTTTTCGCTGGAGCATCGAAGACTGGGGGGGGGGTGACTTTATAGAAGTTTATATAATCATGAGGGACATGGATAGGGTAAATAAACACAGTCTTTTCGTCAGGATGGGGAAGTCCAAAACTAGAGGGCGTAGGTTTAAGATGAGAGAAGGAAGATTTAGGAGAGACCAAAGGGGCACCTTTTTCATGCAGAGGGTGGTGCTTGTATGGAATGATCTGCCAGAGGAAGTGGTGGAGGCTGGTGCAATTACAATATTTAAAAGGCATCTGATAGGTACATGAATGGGAAAGGTTTAGAGGGATATGGGCCAAATGCTGGCAAATGGGACTAGATTATTTTAGGATACCTAGCATGGTCAAGTTGGACCAAAGGGTTTGTTTCTGTGCTTTACAACTTTCTATGGCTCTATGTACCCAGCTACATGTGACAATAATAAATTAAATCATGCAGTAATCTGATCGACTCTTAACTACCCTTGTTAAGTTAAGGCACTGAGGGCAATTAGGGATGGGCAATAAATGCTGGCCTTGCCAGTGATCCCATGCAAGAACAACAAAATTGGCAAACTAATGAGAAGAGCTCAACGTGCTCCATCAACTCGAAATAACCCATTCCAACTTAATGTTCCCAATCAATCCTTTTTATGCTTGATCTGGACAGTCTGGGCAACATTTTTGTAGAATAAAAGCTTCTTTGCTCGAAGCAATCAATTGTTTTCATGATGGACACATCTTTACCAAATCCTGGCTGCATGTTATTAAAGTAACTACATTCCCAACCTTACCTTCTGTCAGTGTGGACTGTGAAATGCCAATCATAGAAGTTACTCTATAATTCTGCAGCATTCGCCTCTGCTTTGCACAAAATTCAATGGAGATTTGAAGCCAATTCAAGTAAAGAGCAAGATTGCATCAAGGATGAGCACCTATTTTCAGAGGATTTTGTGACAAAGACCAAGATTAGTATGGATCTAAAACAGAAGTTGATTGAAGGAGATGCTTTGAGATCACTTTAACATCCTGCCTCAAATACAAGGTCTGGCTCTCAATTCAAAGAGAGCTGCTTGAGCAGTCATGTTGACCCTTTGCAATATTTGCCTGCAGTGGATCAGTGGGATTTTCTACAGTTGTTTACATCTAAAACACATGTAGAAGAAGCAGCAGCTCGAACACTGAAACTGATTTCAGTTGGAAACTAGTCAGAATCAAAGGGAACTCCACAAATTGTACACTTGGAAACAGGTTTATCCCACTCACTGACAAAAGCATGAGCCATCAAGGGCTCTGTTGTGCACAAATTTATTCAGTTGCGTAATTCCTTGCTAGTTAGATTTCACATTTGTCTCGTTTTATGATTTAATGATTATGCTAAGAAAATAAAATCTTTTTCAATGCAAAATTACAGCCTGGATGGTGGGATAGGAGAGAAAGGGAGAATGGTGAAACTCGTCTTTGCCAAGGGTGCAAGAAGTTATGTTCCATATTTATATTATTTACTGCATTATTGTAGGAAAAGAGGTAGAACTTGGAGAATGGTAGCAGTTTTAATCATGCTGCTGTTTAATTCTTATTTTTAAAGAAGAGCATTTGCTTTTCTATCATGCTTTTCACAGCCACAAGACTGTCAAAATACTTTGTACTATGTGTCGTCACTGGCCACCACATTTCCTATTTCATGACAATGATTGCACAGCAAGCTCCCATAGTCAATTTTGTTCACGTGAAAAATTCCTTTTTTAATTTGCATTTTTGCGTTGTCGGAGCCAGCACTCCCTGAACTTTGTAACAGTGTGGGGACGGCCTGTTCCAACAAGTTGTTACATACAAGTCCCACTGCTGTTTGCTACATTTGCCTGCTCTAAAATAGTTATTGCACTTAAATTTTTCTGAGCAAAAAGGGCAGGGCTTGTTGCAATGTTTTCAATAGTTTAATCTAAAGAGCAGTAACCAGTTGGAAATGATGATAGAGACAGAAGCAAGCTTTATGCAGAACAGAACTGATGAGCCGGACTGCGGAAATTACAACTTTACTGCAACTCGATGAGATGTCAATCGTGATTGGATAACTTGGGAAGAAGTTAGAACTCAGGAAAAGGTTCTTGAATTAGAAAGCTGCTAAGTGTTGATGTCAGGGTTTCAGAAAAGCCCTGGGAGCTCAAGGGGCTTGAAAGAATCTATGTGCAAATGTCAACAACGATGAAAGGAACGCCAATGTTGTGTTTGCCTTGTGCAACTGAGCCAGATGAAAGGTCAGGTAAGTAAACCAAGGGCAGCTCTGGCTTAATAAAGCTCTACTTCTGAAGAATGTAAGTGAGTAAATGTCTGAGTGCAGGATCCAGGAGAGTGTAGTTCCAGGAATGTAGAGTGAAAACTGGAACATCAGCGGCTCTTGATACAGTCTATGACACAGCAGCCTTTCATGCAGTTTCAAGACCGCGTCATCAAAAGCGAAGCATTGGAATCCCTTGTGAAGTTTTAATGAGAATTGCTGGGAAATTAGCCCCAGCTTATTCAGCTTCTCCCTGTACCTCCAAACCTGGCAACATCCTTGTCAATCTTTTCAGAACCCTCTCAAGTTGCATGACATCTTTCCTCGCAGAGGGAGAACCAGAATCGAACGCAGTATTCCAAAAATGGCCTAACCAATGCCCTGTACATCCACAATATGACCTCCCAACTCCTTACACTCAAAGCACTGGCCAATGAAGAGAAGCATGCCAAATACCTTCCCTACCCTGTCTACATCTGACACCACTTTCAAGCAAATAAGAACTTGATGATTGGACTGAAGGGTCTGTTTCTGTGCTGTATGATTCTATGACTCTAGTGAATCCCAAGGTTGTTGTTTGATCTGTTCTGTGGTGTGTTGAATCATAGGTTTTTACCCACATTTGCCTCATGTCAAGCTTAGGATGTTGTAATATACAAGTGAGCTATATGTTTGCACAGTTTAATTATTTTGTCAATAATCTTTGCTTGAGTGAGCTTTATTTGTAATAAATTCATTCGTTGTTGACTGGAGGAATCTGGCTGACTTGGTTCTCAGACAAGGTTAGGTACCATCTAAAACCCATATAATTAGTCATATGTCATGTCACCCAGGTTAAGATATAAACTCAAATTGGAATCAGTGGAGGACTGGGATGAGAAACGAGTCAGTGTACCCCTCTAATCTGGGTCTTCAGAGTAATTACCTTGATTTAAGGGTAATCACAGATGGGATATAATGAATAACTCTTCTGGTCTTCTTCAGTAAAATGCCACAAAAAATTTTATGTCTTGTAAAGACAATGGACCAAATCTTTGACAAAGTGTGAGCTGTGTCGAGTCTGGTGTAATGATTCCTGCCATAACACAGAATGAATTTTCTCACCGCATTTTACCAAATGCATCCCACCTTGAAGAAGTTGTCCTCCTTCCTCCCAAGGATGCATCTCATTTAATTGTCAATTCATGGATACAGCAGGGTCAGGAATGGATGTTGCAGGTTCCAGGGTTTAGGTCTTTCATTAAGGTCAGGGAAGGTGGTAAAAGAGGGGGAGGTGTGGCTTTGTTGGTCAACGACAGTATAACGGTGGCTGAAAGACCCTTTGAGGACTCGTCTACTGAGGTGGCATGGGCTGAGGTTGCCGAGGAAGGTTTGTTGACTGAATCAGTATGGGTGGAAGTTAGGAACAGCAAGGGAGCAGTCACCTCACTGGGGGTTTTCTACAGACCCCCAAATAGCAGTAGGGAGAGCGAAGAACTCATTGGCCGGCGGATTGTTGAAAAGTGCAAACGTAGCAGGGTTGTTGTTATGGGTGACTTCAACTTTCCCAATATTGATTGGAACCTCCTCAGTGCAGATGGTTTCGATGGAGCTGTTTTTGTCAGGTGTGTTCAGGAGGGTTTCCTTACTCAGTATGTGGACAGGCCAACGAGGGGGGAGGCCATTTTGGATTTGGTGCTCGGCAATGAACCAGGACAGGTGTCAGATCTCGTGATGGGAGAATACTGTGGCGACAGTGACCACAACAGCCTCACATTTACCGTAGCCATGGAAAGGGAAAGGAGCAGTTACCAGGGGAAGATAGTTTCCTTTACCCCAGTTAAATATGACGCTCTCAGACAGGAGTTGGGAAGTACAGATTGGGAGCAGTTGTTCCACAGAAAGGGCACAGCAGACATGTGGAGGCTGTTTAAGGAGCAGTTGTTACGAGTGATGTATAAATTTGTTCCTCTGATACAGGTAAGAAGGGGTAAGATTAAGGAGCCTTGGATGACGGGTACAGAGGTGCTTCTTGTCAAAAAGAAAAAGGCAGCGTACGTAAGGTGGAAGAAGCAAGGGTCGAGCACAGCTTTAGAGGATTACAGGCTTGCTCGGACGGAGCTCAAAAGTGGACTTAGGAGGGCCAGGAGGGGGCACGAGAAAGGAAGGATTAGGGAGAACCCGAAGGCATTTTACTCATACGTGAGGAATAAGAGAATGATCAGGGAGAAGGTAGGGCCGATCAGGGATAGCGTAGGGAACTTGTGCGAGGAGTCTGAGCAGATAGGGGAAGCCCTAAATGAGTTTTGTGCTTTGGTTTTCACTAAGGAAAGGGACCTTGTTGTGAATGAGAACTTTGAGGAGCAGGAAAACAGGCTTGAACAGATCAAGATTGAGGAAGTTGATGTGCTGCAAATTTTGGCAAACATTAAGATTGATAAGTCCCCAGGGCCAGACCAGATTTATCCTACGTTGCTCTGGGAAGCAAGAAAGGAGGTTGCTAAGCCGCTGGCGAAGATCTTTGCTTCCTCACTCTCCATGGGAGTCGTACCGGAAGATTGGAGGGAGGCAAATGTTGTTCCTCTTTTCAAGAAAGGGAATAGGGAAATCCCTGGAAATTACAGACCAGTCAGTCTTACATCTGTGGTCAGCAAGGTTTTGGAAAGAATTCTGAGGGATAGGATTTATGACTATTTGGAAAAGCGTAGCGTGATTAAAGGGAGTCAGCCAGGCTTTGTGAGGGGCAGATCATTCCTTACAAATCTTATTGAGTTCTTTGAGGAAGTCACAAGACAGGTTGACGAGGGTCGAGCAGTGGATGTGGTGTACATGGACTTTAGCAAGGCATTTGATAAGGTTCCCCATGGCAGGCTCATTCATAAAGCCAGGAGGTATGGGATACAGGGTGATTTAGCTGTCTGGGTTCAGCATTGGTTGGCTGACAGGAGGCAGAGAGTGGTTGTAGATGGTAAGTATTCTGCCTGGAGGTCAGTGCTGAGTGGTGTCCCGCAGGGCTCTGTCCTTGGGCCTCTGCTTTTTGTAGTTTTTCTAAATGACTTGGATGAGGAGGTTGAGGGGTGGGTTAGTATGTTTGCTGATGACACAAAGGTTGGAGGTGCCGTTGGTAGTATCGAGGGCTATTGTAGTCTCCAGCGAGACATTGACAGAATGCAGAGCTGGGCTCAGAAATGGCAGATGGAGTTCAACCTGGATAAATGCGAAGTGATGCATTTTGGAAGGTCGAACTTAAATGCTGAATATAGGATTAAAGGCAGGATTCTCGACAGTGTGGAGGAATAGCAGGATCTTGGTGTTCAAGTGCATAACTCCCTCAAAATTGCCACCCAGGTGGATAAGGTTGTTAAGAAAGCATATGGTGTTTTGGCTTTCATTAACAGGGGGATCAAGTTTGAGCCACAAGGTTATGCTGCAGCTCTACAAAACCCTGGTGAGACCACACTTGGAATATTGTGTCCAGTTCTGGTCGCCCTATTATAGGAAAGATGTGGAGGATTTGGAGAGGGTGCAAAGGAGGTTTACCAGGATGCTGTCTGGACTGGAGGGCTTGTCTTACGAGGAGAGGTTGACTGTGTTTGGACTTTTCTCTATGGAGAGAAGGAGGAAGAGGTGACCTGATCGAGGTGTACAAGGTAATGAGAGGCATGGATAGAGTCGATAGCCAGAAACTTTTCCCCAGGGCAGGATTGACTGCCACAAGGGGTCATAGTTTTAGGGTGTTCGGAGGAAGGTATAGAGGAGACGTCGGAGGGAGGTTCTTCACCCAGAGATTTGTGAGCGCATGGAATAGTTTACCAGTAGTAGTCGTGGAAGCGGAGTCATTAGTGACATTTAAGCGACTGCTGGGCATGCACATGGACAGCAGTGAATTGAGGGGAATGTAGGTTAGGTTATTTTATTTTTGGATTAGGATTATTCCACGGCACAACATCGTGGGCCTAGGGGCCTGTACTGTGCTGTACTTTTCTATGTTGTATGTTCTATGTTCAGCCCTCAGGGTGTGTATCCTGTCCGATTTCCACCCAATCTTACCATAAGCCGTTCCCAGAGCTACTCACCACTTGACAGATGTCCTGAAGCCAACTAATATTTTGCACTCACACCACCTTTAGAAGGTCACTATGCACCAAGACAAATGCCACCAGTCCGGAACTGCCTTGCACGGTTCCTGGAATTTGTCCCAGACAAATGTTAGACAGGAGGAAAAAGGCACCCCCTGCTTTTCAGGCATAAACTTCTTTTTCCGCCCTCAGGACCAGCAGTGGAGGCCAAGACCATGCCAGCCTGGTTCAAGTTTGCCACCTTGGCTAAAGCAACCTTAGCCGCCTGGAGGAATGCCCAGCTCTGTAGGAAGAAGGTCAGTGTCTTACTCCACTCCTCCAGGATAACTGCCGCCATCTTTTCTCTATTAAGTCTCACTCAGTGTCTGCTACTGCATCCCCAGCCCCACCCAAGGCTTGTGTTCTACCACTCTCACTGCACCACCTACCCCATTCAGCCTCACCCACTTCAATGTCCGACACCATTAACCCTGCCATACACCCTGTGCAGCAGTACAGAAGGTTTGCTTTGGCCCATTAACCTGTACCGCCAAAAATATACTCCCACCTACGTGAGTCCCATTTTCCCTCACGAGGCCCCTAAGCCTTGAATTTCATGACACTTCAAATGTTCAACCGAGTATTTTTTTTAAAAGGTTGTAACATTTCCTGCCCTCCCAGGCAGTGCATTCCAGACCCCTGAGTGAAATATTGTTTCACCAAATTTCCTCAAAACCTCCAGCCTTTCATCTTTTAAATTTATATATGTATAAAATTTCTCTGAGATTGTAGAGAAAGTCAGGCAGTATAACAATGCTTCACATTAAATTGATCACTTATACATTTGGAGCAGCACGGTGGGACTTGATTTCTGGCACATTCTTCCTCTCCAGTTTATGATGATGCACCTGAGACAGCATAAAGAATTCTGATTCTATCACCTCATCCTTATCACTCTATACTGCACTACAGCCTCTGCGCACAGTTTGTGTGCTGGGATTTAATCCCACAACTGTCTGACTCGGATTTGAGAATGATATCAACTGAGCACAAGTTCATCCAGTTTTCAGTACATTAGGTGGTAAAGTGTAGCACTATTTGCATTAAACCATGGTGGTAATAGACAGGTAACTCAGTAAATTGTATGAATTTAACTTGGTGTAATAGCTGGAAAACACTGGGCATGATTTTTCATTTTCTATCAACTGCAGGATGTTAAATCTGGATGTCCTGCTAGTTTTGATGTAGATTTAAACGTAAATTGTACATCATGTCGGCCATCTAATTGTGGAGCGCTTTACTTAAAAGGATAAACTAAAGTGTTAATGATCACCCTTTGCTCATTACTCTTGTGATTCAGGGAAATTGATCTGATTGGGTAATCTGCCCATACGGGAATTTAAGATTGCCTAGTTTGAAGAAATTATTTTCTAGAGATTGAAAAGGATGAACTAAAAACAACATTGATCAAAAAAACTTAGTAAATCTAAACAAATCATCCCTAGTTCTGAGGAAAGGTCACCGGACCCGAAACATTAATTCTAGTTTCTTCCTTCACAGATTCTGCCAGACCTGCTGAGCTTTTCCAGCAACTTTGTTTTTGTTCCTGAACAAATCGTAGCTCAATCTGAAGTGCATGAAAGAGACCTTGCCTTATTTGAAGTGACACAAATATTAGAAAATATTTGTTTTGAGAGTACTATGTTGATAAAACACAATGAACTTTGAACAGTGGAACCACGGCTATATGACAACATTACAGCTGTTAATCTAAACATTGTACTCAGAATTCACACACTGATTCACGTGTTTTCAGATTTGTTAGTAAGTGAATGTGTGAAACTTCTCAGGTGTAAAACATTTAGAAATCTCTACGGACCACTTCACAGTCATTACGTTTGAAAGGAGTTTACCAGAAGGAAATGTTAGGAAAATGAGATAGTAGGAACTGCTGATGCTGGAAAATCTGAGATAACACGGTGTGAAGCTGGATGAACGCAGCAGGCCAAGCAGCATCAGAGGAGCAGGAAAGCTTGACGTTTCAGGTCGGGACCCTTCTTCAGAAATCAGAAGAAGGGTTCCAACCCGAAACGTCAAGCTTTCCTGATCCTCTGGTGCTGCTTGGCCCGTTGTGTTCAGGCAGCTTCACACTGTGTTATCTCTATTGTTAGGAAAATGAGTCAGCTTTCAACACACCAAAGAAAAACTATCTTCGCACAACTTCACAAAGACCCATTCCCCAGCAGGCCATCCTCTTAAATTATTGGCAAGTATTGCATTTAGGAGCTATTGTTAAAAAGAAGGTTTGATTTATTTTGAGCCAGGGATTGCTCCCATGTGAATAATATCTGTGTCACTGAATATATTGATTGTATTGCCCAGGTAATGTAAGTAGAAACTAGCTAATGGTGATGTGAAACCAAGATTTAAAAAAAACATTATGCATTCCACTTGCACAGTTATCATCAGGATTGAAAATCCATTGGAAACGTAAATGGATTGCAACAACTACTAACTAATCATAGAATATTAGAATCGTAGAATCCCTACAGTGTGAAAACAGGCCATTCAGCCCAACAGGTCCACACCGCCCCTCCAAAGAACATCCCACCCAGACCCATTGCATTTCCCATATCTAACACACCTAACCTAAAAATCCCTGGGCACTATGGGCAATTTAGCACAACCAATTCACCTACCCTGCACATCTTTGGACTGTGGGAGGAAACCAGAGCATCTGGAGGAAACCCACGCAGACACAGGAGAATGTCCAAACTCCATACAGACAGTTGCCCAAGGCTGGGATCAAACCTGGGTCCCTCGCGCTGTGAGGCAGCAGTGCTCATCCCCAAGCCTGCATCCTCAGCACACTCCTCATGCTGAGACATGGATAAAGTATGCTATACAGCAGAAAAGGCTAAGCAGTTTCCATCTTTGCTATCCCTTGGTAGGACGAGGTAGCCAACTCAGATCTAATGTCAATTCCATCAGCTGACAATAATTACTAACCCAGCAATGCCCGCAATTACTTGGCCATAGTCATCTGATAGAGGATGGGCGTACACCGAAAGACCCATGGTATGGTGAACTGACTCCTTGGTCAAAACCTGCTAGACCCCCATACCACCAACAGCAAGACTGTCTGAAAGTTGGTGCCTTGGAGGGACATCAGACAATGTGAAGAGAGAGGAAAAAAAGTAATGTTCAACAAATTTGGTCATCAAAGTGCATATGGTCACCTCAGAGCTGCATGGTTGTCAGAAGAATTACCTTCAAGATAGCGTCATGGTTTTATCATGTGATATATTTAATGATCCCAAGAATCACAGGGACATAGCACTGGGAGTAGGCTATTTGAGCCTTTGATGTTACAACAGCATTCAATCATACCAAGTCCAGTCTGGCTGTGGCGTCAGCTTCACTTTGCTTTCTATCCCCTGAAGCCCTCAACTCCTCTGTGTCAAGATAGATTGTAGGCCATCTAGGACTGAGACAAAGTGAAATTTCTTCACTTAGGAGGGTGAACCTTATCACAGAAGGCTGACGAGGCAAAGTCACTGAACATGTTTAAGCATGAAACAGATTTCTTGAAGCTAAAAGAATAATGTTTATGGGAAGAGCATGGGAGCATGTTATTGAAAGAGGGGTTCAGTTATGATCATAATGAGTGGCAGAGCTGCCTTGATCTGCCAAAAAGCCTCCTCCTGCTCCTATTCTCTCTGCTTTTACGTTTGGACAGTGCCGAAATTCCAGTGTATAACATTTCTTACTGGTCTTGTTGAAACCATGATAGATTGAGATGGATGCCTGGATTCTAGGCAGTCTCCCTTTTCACACATACCCTGCTCCCTGAGAGTAATTAATTTGTTCTCCCAGCTCCACATTGAGCTGGCTTTGCATTTTGAAGCAGCTTGCTTTCTTTTGAGTTTGCATCCAGCTGAAAATGTTCTTTAAGAATCACATCTTCACTACATGATCGTCTTTAAAGTAGCATTTGAAAGCTACTAGAGTGTTAGATTTTAGGTGAGGCAATTTTAACGAGATGGGACAGAGGCTGTCCACGGTGAACTAAGATAATTTGTTAATGGGTAAGATAAATGACAAAGTCGTGAATGTTTAAAAAATCGTTTAGGACAAGAAAAAGCCAGTTTATTTCCCCAAGAGGGAAAAGCTCTACTTCACCACAAAGAAAAGCCAGAAACAATATTTTTTTTGCCATCATAAATCTAAAGAAAGAGCTGACAAAAATGCAAAAAGCAGCACAGATCTCGCTGAATAAGAAAGATACAAGGACCAGTAAATGTTCACAAATCACCCTATGAGACCTACTACAAGGGATTATGAAAGGAAACTTGCCAGTGACATCAATAAAAAGAAATGTTACAGTTACCTTAAAGGAAAGCAGGTGGTCAGGCGCAAGATCGGCTTGCTAAAGGCTGAAAGTGGGGATATTGTTAGTGACCATGGAGAAATGGAAGGCATGTTGACTAATTACTTTGGTTCAGTCTTTGTGGTAGAAAAGGAGGATAACTTGCTGGAAGCCTCAAGGATCAAGAACATTGACTGCATAAAGCTAACATAAGTAAAACATATGTAATGTGGGAATTAACAGATCCCCAGGACTTGATGGTTTCCATTGACAGTGTGAAACAAAGTAGGGGAGTACGTTACACACCCCTTAACTTATCTTTCAGAGATCCCCAGATGCAGGAGTTGTCCCTCTGGATTGGAAAATAGCACGACATTCCACTCGTTAAGAAGGACAAAAGAGGAAAACCAAAGAATGACAGACCAGTTAGCTTAATGTCTGTGGAGTGGAAATTATTGGAGTCTGTAATCAAGGAGAGGGTAACTGAACACCTTAAAATTTTTCAGTAAATCTGGGAGAGCCAGCATGGATCATGACAGGTAGGCCATGCCAAACAATCCTCACTGATTTTTTTGAAAAAGTGACTAAGGTAATGGACAGAGGAATGTCTATGGATATTGTCTACATGGATTTCCAGAAGGCATTTGATAAATACCCACATTAGACACTTAACTAAGGTAGAAGCCCACAGAATGAAGACACATTACTCACATGGCTAAGACAATGAGTGACTGGTGACAGAAAGCAGGGATAATGGACAGGCACTCAATCTGACCAGTGGTGCCCCACAAGGATCTATATTATTAATGTTGTGGATTATCACAAAGAAAGTCATATATCCATATTTGCTGATGACACAAAGTTAGACGGCATTATAGACAGTGTAATGACCGCCCAAAATTACAAAGGGATATTGACAGATTAAATGAATGGGCAAAACTGTGGCAGATGGAGTTCGCTGAAAAAAAGTGAGAGGTTATCAATTTTGAATCACAAAAAACGATCAGGAGATATTCTAGATGGCATGGTATTTAATGCAGTGGATGTCCAAAGAGACTTGGAGGTTTGCGTGCACAGGTCCTTAAAATGTCACAACAATTAAAAAAAGCTAATGGAATATCTAGAGGACTGGGCTACAAGGATACAGAAGCTATGCGTCAAAACTCTCTTGTTAGATTCCCACTTGGAGTATTGTAAGCAGATCGTGGTACCACACCTTAGGAAAGCTTTATTGGCCTTGAAGGGAGTACAATGTAGGTTTATAAGAATGATACCTGAACTTTGGAGTTAGTTTGTGAGGAAAAATTATGCAAACCAGGCCTGTTTTCTCTGGAATTTAGAAGGCTAAGGAGTCAACAGATTGAAGTCTTCAAGATATTAACTGGAAAACACAGGTTGGGTAATGATAAACTACTTCCACTCATTTGGGATTCTAGAAAAAGGGGACAGAGTCCAAAAAGAAGGACAGGACCATTCGGGAGAGATGTTAGGAAACACATCTATACACAATGGGAGGTAGAAGTTTGGAATCCTCTTCTAGAAGTGGCACTGGATGCTAGATCAGTTGCTAATTTTGAACTGGAGACAGATAAATGTTTATTAAACAAAAGGTATGAAGGCGTATTGGCTAAAGGCAGGTATATGGAGTTAGACCATGGATCAACCATGGCCTCACTGAATGACATATGAAGCTTGCAGTGTTGATTGGCCTACCCCTGTTCTTATGTTCAACGTTAAAAGTGGTATGGCCTCATAACACATAAAAACTAGCTGTGATGTAATTATAGAAGCTGCTTGCTGCTTGGCCTGCTGTGTTCATCCAGCTCCTCACCTTGTTATCTCGGATTTTCCAGCATCTGCAGTTCCTACTGTCTGTGTGATGTAATTATGATAGCATTTGATATACATAACTCTAATATAGCTACAGTAGAAGTATAATTGCATGGTAAGGGTAATTTGAGATTTGAGATACCAGAATTAATCTGAATTATGGCTGAACACAGCACTGAATCTGAATATTTGATGGATGTTGAAACCAACACTTGGCATATTTTGAGGATGTACCTATCCTTTCTAATGGATCTAAAACCAAGACAATTGATGTAGCTGCAAGCACACTTCAAGGATACTCCATGCAGCAGTAATAACTATGTTTCATTTTCAGTTTTCTGTTTATCTAGAGGGATTAGGTATAATAATGTCGTCTGTCTCAGACCCCAGTAAGTGTGAACAAATATTGTGCCCAAAATCTGCCCAGCTTTTATAACAAATCTTGAAGAAATCAACCTTAATGTCTACTGATCATTCATTGAAAATCACATTTAAACCAATTTTTCCCCCAATTAGAAAAAGTCTCTCTCTCAAGTGTGACCTATAGAAATCTACTTTTCCATAAATTAGATCACAGCAGTAAATGTAGCTGACAGTAGCTGTCAGCTTTGGGGGAAAGAAGACAGATTTAAATTCATGGGTAGTTTTAAATTCAAAAGAATGAAGAAGTAAGTGTGAACATGGAATGTGTTGCCCAGCAAGTGTGCAATGTTAAAAATGTGAGGTAAACCAAACAGTCTAAAAATTATTTGTTTCTCATTTTAAAGCAATTAACTATTGAGACTCAATTTGCAGGTTTAAATGCCTGCTTTAAACTTACATCAACATTGAGAGGTAAAGGGATACTTTTCCCTTAAGTGAACTCAAACTGGAACAGCATGTCGGAGACGCCATTCACGAACAACTGAAATACTAAAAGAACTGGTGAATTAGCATAAAGATAGAATGGAAATTGGAGTTGAAGTGATAATCATCTCGAAGCAGCTTCGGGATTAATTCACACAGGTGTGAGAATTAGTCATTTTCACAACGCATACAAGTTGATCCACTCACATGAAATTGGGTGCAAAAAAGATATGTTTCTATGCAAGGTTTTTCAAGATGCTTGATTCCTCTATCATCACATCTTTATACCATTCTCATCTATTTTAACATAAGGGTCTGTGGGAAAATTGCAATCACTTGAAAGGAAATAAAGTCAGGTCATTTTTCATCCCGTTCCTAGGTAACATCCATTCAAAATGCAATTAAATGTTTTCTATGAGTTGATGTGTAGTTTGCTTTTAAATTTCATGATGCAATATGAGTAACCTCCTTGACCTAATTCACAATCTGATTTTCATTTCTGTACAAACAAAATTAATAGCTAAATTAAAGTTTTTTGTTGCCAACTACCTGGTTTGGATCCCAAATTTCTTACTTATGATTATTGTATCTTAGTATCTCTTGTATCTTAGTTAATTCCCATGATTGTGCTAACCCTGTCCTTGGCAGTGTCCTTCCTTGCCCAACGATTCGAGGAAATGTAAAGGGATACAATTCAGTATCACCGTATATGATCAATTCTTTTAACTGCCACATCTCATGCTCCAATTTTTCACTTTAGTCTTTGAAAGTCTCAGGGCAGTGTATCAGATTTTGTTTAACATTGAAATATGAATTGTATTATTCAGACAATGAAATGAGCAATGCTACAGTCTATAAACAGTTATGGATTTACTGCAAAATGACTTCTATCTACCTCAATTAGGAGAATAAAGAAATGTTGTCATTGGGCTAGATCTTTGTTACAAGCTGAGGAAAAGCATCCAGTATTTCTCTTTCACAAACACCATTTTGCTTCTTCCTTTAAAAGTGTGATCTGCCAACGGCTTATTTTAAGAGGAAAAACTACTCTTTACATGCTATAAGAGTTCCAGGGTTTTGCAAAAGTTGAAAAATAATGACTCACTTTCAAAAACAAACCACCAAAAGCCAACAGAGCCAAAAAGCGAAGTCTCGACAAATCAAAAAAGTGTGTGCGAGACTCCCCCTCAAGCTCGTTACCAGGGGAACAGTAGCAACAAACGTCTCAATGACGCATTAAGACAGGCTTAGAGTATGGCTTCGGCCTCAGTTTGCTAATACATTCCCTCAGCATATAAACTGAGCCTCAAAGAGTCAGCCAGTAAATCACACTTTTGGCAAAAAAAAGTATGTGCTTTCTGCACTGACTTTAGCAGACTGACATGCGTAACGCATTTCTGTGACATCTGTTTGCTAACTGAACCAAAAATAGTAACTTGTTTATTGCAGTTGAGCCTGGGCTAAACTTGCAGCAGTTGAGATTGAAAGTAGCAAACTTTGCTGCCTGTGAAGAAAAATATAGAAGTACCGAGGTCTCTTAAAAGTCTGTCAAGAGGTGTTCACATTGTCCTTGGCACACTCTACGGTGTCACTTAATCTTCAGAGAGCTGTAAAAATAGATGTTGCCTGACCATTCGATAGACACTTACCATCTACAAATTTCGTAGAGGAGAAATAAATTTTGTCAGTGATCATTGATCAAATACTACTGGAGCAGTAAAATCACTGGAACTTGCAAATAGCGTCAAGAAAAATGAAACTTAATTGCAAAGCAACTGACAGAACAATTGGTAATGACAATTCCTTTAAGATTCCTGATAACTCAGTGAAATCAGTTTGCCAGTTGACTCGTTTAAGATACTCAATTATTTAAATATGAGATCCATAAATGCTAAGGTGCCTCTCTACACTTACAAACTATCCTTTGTATTACTATTGAAACAAATGCAGGACTTAAACATATAGTATACTACTTCTGAAAGGAGTCTGTAACTTTAAAATGCATTTGATAATCTAAAATAACTGAAAGTTGTCCAACTCACAAGTTTCAACATGTCGAACCAGTCCACACTCAAATAGCTTTCTGAATGGGTTAAAGTATTGGAAAAGCAGTTAAGTGAAATACAATTGTGTTTGAGTCAATACCGCAAACTCTAACGACGCTCATAACTAAGGTGTAAGTTATTCTGGGTTTTACCTGATGGTGTTGTTATATATTAAAGTGATCCTTGGCATCATCAACAACATTAGTTACTCTAGAAATACCATTCTGAGTGACTTCCAACATTTTGTAATAACTCGATGCAAGGTAATGCAACATATTTATAAACATTGTCATTGCAAATTTGGCAATGGTAAAGAGGAACTTTAGAATGTTTAGACTTGGTGGCTAAATTGCAATAACCCCAAACTGAGTGATGAGCAGCATTTTCTCACTGAAGCCAGAATTATAAACTGCTGCTAAAACTGACAAAGCACAGTGAGGGCTTTCACTTTGGACACTGTAGCCAGCAAAAATGACAGTGAACATCAATTTTATGACAGTCTGGAGAATTAAGATTAAGAATACTGCTTGGAAAGACTATCGATCAGGCTCCCGTCCAAACTATCTAAGGAGAATTAATGGCACCAATCCCAAGAGAGGCAAAATGATGGTGATAAGGAGGAATTGCTTCAGAAGGCACACCAGTCACTCTGAAGGACAGTGATTGCGTCAATCCACTTAGAGTCATATTCCACAAGTGGAAATATTGTTTAAAGCTTTGCTTCTTCCTCTGTAATCAAACCCTGAATCTTCATTGTCTTCATTCAAGGTTAAAAGTAGTGACACAGTTAAGTTTTACAAAATCTGGAGCAAATTTCAAAATTGAACTTAAATTCACAACTCTACAAACCACGAAAAAGGTCAAGGTTAAGATGATTTTCTGGGAAAATGAGCCACTTATGAAGATATAGTTCATTGCAGAGACAGAGATTACCATTCAAACTATATAATCCAGACCAATTTACACGTAGACCCAGCATAAATCCTGGACTTTGTGTCCAATTTATATCTTTTTCTTTGCTTTTTCTCATATCATGGATCATAATATAGTTAAAAGGTTGGCTGCATCTGTGATAATCCTACTTTTGATCTACATACAAGTGCATTCACAAAGGAAGTTGTTTGGGAAATTGCCCCACTGTGGGTCTGATCTCTTCGACACAATCTTCTTTGAAAATGGAATGGACTGGGTAAGCACTGTAAATCCTGTCCCTCCACAGTTAATAAGTTTGGAGCACTAACTCTTTTGTTCTACTTTTATGGAATTTTTGCATTTCTTTTGATTTCCACTGAAATCTTTTTAATACTATTCCAACAATATAAAACAAAGTTGGAAAAATTTTCCTCATGGTACACAAACACTTGCTGTAATTTATAAAAGGCAATTTGAAGAGAGAATTTTAACTTCCAAAGACTGGGTTGCTTTATATTTGGGAAGGAGGTTAAAAAGCTAAAAATTTGAAACAAAACGATTAATGGAGATAGGATGTAGAGCAAACGACTGAGCCACTAGCAGTAGGTGTGTGGATCATTTAAATATTTCAATACGGTTGTGTGTCCAAGCGGTGATTCTGCGAGCAATTACAAGATCAAAAACAAAGTTGCTGGAAAAGCTCAGCAGATCTGACAGCATCAGTTCTGAGGAAGAGTCTCCAGACCTGAAACGTTAACTCTGTTTTCTCCTTCACAGATGCTGCCAGACTTGCTGAGCTTTTCCAGAAACTTTGTTTTTGTTCCTGATTTACAACATCCACAGTTCTTTTGGTTTTTATTCTGCAATTACAAGGTGCTGGGTTTCCTTGAATTCCTGAAACTTGGCGAGTGAAAGAAAATGAGAAAGTTAGAATCCACAAGATAAGTTTATTTGCCACATGGATTTTGGGTCAGGAGAAGCTTGGCGTCCTCCAGGCCCTAAGCTACCTGCACCCTCTTTCTGTCCACACCACCACTTAAATCAGTTAATCCCTGATCTTAGGTCACCCACCAGCCCTGGCCATGGTCTCCTCTAACCCCGATATTAGACCCACCTGTTCTCAGCTTCGGTTGCAACATTAGGGTGGCAAAGCTGTGGGAAAACATTCCAACATGCTGCAGTTTGAAACAAAATTCAAAGGTGTGTCAAACTAACTCTGGATTTCCTGACAGCAACCACAACAGCCCCACACCACCCCACCCCCTTCCACCAGGCTCCCTTGGTGCCTTTGATAATAGCCTGCCTTATTCATAGCTGCTGTTAGTGTGGGACAGCCTCAGGCTTACGCCTGTCAATTGTCACAGGTAGCCGTGCTCATGGGATGGGGGTGGGCAGGTGATGAGGCTGCATCTCCGAGATTGAATCAGCAGCCAAAACATGGCAGACGAAAATTTGGAATAGATTCTGCCCTCTGCCTCGGTCTGATGCTAGTTGGATAACTGAGTTTGAATCATAAGCAATCCAGGGATAACTGAACAGGCACCTGACACACCGAGTGGAACCTGAAAGGTCTGGATTGTCACAAGAATTTCAGATTCTTCCCACTTGCAGGGTAGGGATGTTTGAAGACCTAACAGAGTCGCGTGCTGGTTGGTTGTGTTTTATCATGGGTTCTACAAACATACGATGTTCACTAAACCTCGTGCCGCCCACATTTTTGTTGCCCCAGCTGGCCTTTCATCTGTAGCTTGGACCAATACTTTCCAATCAAAATCCATTGCTGTCACTTTTGGGAAGCTTTGCAATTCAATTCATTTTAAGGCTTCAGCCTCAATACAGATACAGAAGTGTTTCGCTGCAGCCATTACTACATGATATCTGACAGGGCTAATTAGAAATGGACATTCTTACAATGGGAAACAAAATGTTCCTTAGATTATCAGTATAGGACAAGAAAAAAAGATTTATGAGAAGTATAAGTGGGACCTGAGAAAACCAAACTCTTTGAACTCATCATCCCTAAATTATTGATAACAAGGTGTAGAGCTGGATGAACACAGCAGGCCAAGCAGCATCAGAGGAGCAGGATAGGGAGAGATCCACTGAGGTCTTTCCGGAGGAGGAAGATAACTTCTTCAGGGTAGGCATCCTTGGAAGAGGTTTCGCAGTGGGGTTAAAATTGCTTCAGAGATAGTAGGAACTGTAGATGCTAGAGAATCTGAGATAACAAGGTGTAGAGCTGGATGAACACAGCAGGCCAAGCAGCATCAGAAGAAGGGTCCAGACCTGAAACGTCAGCTTTCCTGCTCCTCTGATGCTGCTTGGCCTGCTGTTCATCCAGCTCTATACCTGGTTATCTCAGATTCTCCAGCATCTGCAGTTCGTTCTATCCCTAAACTATTGCTTGCTCTCTTCCTGTGTAGCTTATTATCACAGATGGCAGCTGTGTCCCAGCTCATCGCGACAGCCAGAACAAATTGTTGGGGAGGGAATAAACTTCAGCTGGTACTGCAGCTGGGACTAGTTAAAATCAGAAATCCATAACAAAAACTTCAGATGATATCTGTTTGAGTAAATGTAATAAAAAAAGGTGCTAAAAAAATTGACAAAATCAGTTAGCAGGGGCAAGAATTACAATGCATGGGCACGCTGCAGCTGGCAGAGCTGAGGCAGATGGTGTGCCACCTACCTATCACCATGATCGTGGGGTGCAGTCAAATGCCTAGATATGCTGAGTGACTGGCTGCCTGCATTCTCACCAGGAGGCCCAGATGCATGCTCAGCCTGCGCAATGTAGAGCCAAGCTGCACCTTTTTCAAAGCAGCCGTGTTTCTTAAGGGGGAGTGGACGGCTGCGCTCTATCTGGAGTAGATGGTGGAGTGCTATGTGAAAGTCTCTTTTGGTAGCAGTAAGATTACTAAGACAGCATCGAGCCAGGAACAGTGGTCCGAGGGTTTCTAATGCAGTGCCGGTGGCCTTTGTCGAGAAGCCGAAAAGGAGGGCATTAGGTTTCCACAAGGATCAGGAAGAATTCTGAGCACTTGTCATAGAATGGCAGAGATGGCAGGTTAGGTACTGTTCGGCCTGCCCACTCCCCTTCGGTTGACCAGCCATATCTGTTTTTTTGAATCATTTCATATTCTTATTATTTTTTAATTGCACCTTTGGTATCAAATTCATCTTATCTACTCTTTCTGCGGCTAAGGTGTGGCATATTTGGTTGGACAGTCCTGGGTTCTTTGCGGTTTTGACAGGCACCTGGTCCTCGCCAGTTATGCCAGCCCTTCCCGGCCTCCTTGGCTGTTAGACAGGACCCGGTCTTCGGCAGTGACTGGTTCATGAAAGCAAGAGGCAGTGGAGTGAACAAAAATGTGTATTTGTCTTAAATTATACATTTTTAAAAATGTGATAAAGTCATGCCTATATTCATGGAAAGAATGGCCACGTGCCTGTAAGGATCATTGGGCATGACAGTCTATCGAGTCCATAATGACACTCAGCAACGACCTGCATTCTCAGGCTGCCAATTTAATCAGGACTGAGTGAAACCTTGCCGTGCCTGTTTAGCCCCTCACTGAAGTGCAATGATGAGGTCTCCAACTCTTGGTTGGTCAGGAGATTCAGTTGGTCCATGAGAGAGAAGATGGCAAAAGAGGATGTAGGATGACACAATAGCTCAGTGGTTAGCACTGCTGCCTCATAGCGCCAGGGGGCCTGGGTTCGATTCCACCCTCAGGTGACTGTCTGTGTGGAGTTTGCACATCGTCCTCGTGTCTGCGTGGGTTTCCTTCAGGTGCTCCGGTTTCCTCCCACAGTCCAAAGATGTGCATGTTAGGTGGATCGGCCATGCTAAATTGCCCGTAGTGTTCAGGGGTGTGTAGGTTAGGTGGGTTATAGGTGGAATGCTCTGAGGTTCGGTGTGGACTTGTTGGGTCAAAGGGCCTGTTTCCACACTGTAGGGATTCTATGAACTTGAAGTGGTCAAAGCACTTCCCCTCTAGTTGCCTTTGCTGCTACACTCCATTAATCACTTCTGTGTCCGAAGGCACACTCCTATATAACTCCTCAGAGCTAAAGCTGTTTCAGGCAAGCAAGTGGTTGTCATATCTTGATATTTAAAATCTTTCTTGCCTGTTAATTGCTCACTGCACATCAACCTCCTCTGTCCTCTTGCCCAGTTATACCTAGCAAGCTCTGGCAATTCTGCATTCCTCTGGGTTATAGGCAAAATCCTAGACAACAGTTTAATCCTTATTTGCCATTAATTGCTCTAATCTCAGATGAGCCTGGTCAGCAGGAAGCTGCTATGTGCTGACAAACCATTTGGGTTAAATGCACAAGTCAGTGATTCCCTGCCAACCCAAGTAGGTCATCACTTTCTACAACCCACATAGAAACCCCAACAGTTCAAGTTACTCAATAATTCATCATCATTATCTCCTCTCTAGAATTTATTAGTGAGACAGACTTCTAATTGGGTTCAAAGTTTTCATATTTTACAGAATTTTTTATCATCACTGAGTGCTGTAAAAATCATTAGAGATATTAGCTTGAACTAGGTATAAAGATTGCACAGAGAAGGTGTTCTCACTTGTGAAAGGATAAAGAACAGGAGGGCATAGATTTAAAGTGACATGGAAACAAATCAAGGGTATTGTGAGAAACAACATTTTCACACAGCGAGTAGTTAGGGCACGGAATATACTGCCCGGACATGTGGAGGATGGGGGTTCAACTGGGGCTTTCAAGAGAGCATTGGATGATGATTTGGATAGAAATGGTGTGCAGGGACATATGAAAAAGGCAGGAGATTGGCACTGGATAATAGAACCTGAGCAGCAACTGATGAGCTGGGTGAGCTCATTCTGCGCCGTAACAACGCTTCTGCGACTGCCAGGAAATTGCAGGAACAGTATCAGACAGGCTGTGATTATTGGCAACACTACCACAACATGAAACACTGCCATCTGCAAGTGGTACAAATTCAACAGTTGCTCCTAACTGAATGCGACAAAAACAACTGTGCACCTGTTGCGCCAAAATTCATTCCAAGTGGGAAACCATAATCAGTAATCTTGCAATCAATCTAAAATATGTGAAAAGGTCCAACAAAACACAGAACAATCATAATCAGTCTATAATTTCCGGTGACCGTTAAACTGCCTTGGAATTATAACTTGGACATTGCAACCTAGCCCAGGCAGAGTGCAATGAAATTTACAGACTAACGATAAAGTTGTTGCCGTGTTTTCCTGAATTATACAATTAGTATAAAATTTAACGTTATGCTGGTTCGAATGCATCAGAGCAAATAAGCACGTGCAGATAGATCATGGTGAGCACTTTTGTGTTGGGAAGGGACAGGCTATACCACATAAGCATTGGTCTATTCATTCACAGGATGAGGGCATCGCTGGTCAGGCCAACATTGATTGCCCATCCCCGGCTGCCCAGACGATGGAGTCACCTACATTTCAGCCCATTCCAACTCACAGTAAGGGTGCAGGTGGAAGGGTTTAAAATGGTTAGAGCAAACGGGTTTCTGCCCAGTAGTATTTATGCTTTAAAAAAAACACAAATGATTCAAAAACAGGATGTGACAGAATTTTCAGCCACTCTTGCCAGTAGATTTCCACATTTTCCGCCTTGAGTGCTCTCATTTAGGATCCTCTTCAGTGCATTTGTGGGCAAAATTTGGTTTGATGGGGGCCTCTTTGGTTACTGGGAAGCTCTAGTTGATAGAGACTTCTGTGCAAATCCCTTCGATTCGAGTCATTGGGTCTTATTGCAATTATCTTTGAACATGAGAGATGACTGGCTGACTTGGGTTGGTGGGGTGGGGTGAGATGACTGTTTTTGAATCATGAGAGATGACTGGCTGACTTGGGTTGGTGGGGTGGGGTGCTAATTCAGATGGAAATGTCAGGACACTGACTACTTATTACTCTGTAATTCATTACGCATAATGCTTTATAATCACACAAATATTCAAAACCTCTTGTGATGAGAAATTACAAACACAAATTAAAATGGCCTTTGTTAAAATGATTGTTTTGAAGAAAAGGAAAATCAGAGTTTGAATGAACTGATGGCTCTGAAAGCACGGGGAATAATAAGACAGATGTAACGTGGTCAACTTCAGTTTGTAACATAATGGTGGATTGAAAGAAGGTCATTGAGTTGAGCAAATTCTTTTTCTGTACAACGTATGCTGGTTCAAAACCTGATCAGAATATATTCCATAATTTTTTCTGCCCATTATACATTGCTCTATACTTTCCTGATTCTGGAAATAATCCAATTCAATTTTTTGTTGTGCAATGATCTATCATGCAATTCAATTAGTTAATTATGAAGAGGTTATTCTGTTGATTCAGAAGTCCACGACACTTTGTGTGAAGGACAGTGCATCGCACTTTCTTCCCCTGGGCTGCAATTTTATTTATCTTTTCAAACCTTTTCAATGCTTTAAAAACTTCAATTCTATCATCACCTTGAAAACTCAAGGAAACACAAGCCAGGTTTATGCAAACTGCCCCTTTAAGCTTTGGCATTATTGTGTGAGATCAATTCTGCAGCCGCTCTGAACTGAATGAACCAGCCACAGGCCACCCAGAGCTCATCACAACTGTAGATTCCCCCATTTTGTATTCCACCCACTTTCAGAGAAAGGATAACATTCCGTTAGCCATTTTGTGTCAGTCCATGACTGCTTTATATTCCTTTCCACCTTGCAGGGCCTGTTTACTTTATTTGAAAACATATAGTGTCTTTTGGTCACTTAAAATGTTGGCACTGTTATTAAAATGGATTAGAAAATTGTTAGGTAAAGAATAGGTAGTCAAAATATGGCCTACTTCTCCTGTTAAGATAAACCGACTCAATCTGTTGAATTTTACTCCTGAAGCAGAGCCACAGTTGCAGAGAAAAAGGGCCTTTTTTTAATCCTGTGCATTTGTCAGAATGCAGACAGATGGGAAAACAGTTTATTGACTAACCACTTGGTGTAAATTTCTATGTAATCCTTTGAGCAGGTTGTTGTGACACTTTCTGGAAAGCAACGCGTGTCCTTCTTTAAAATTGCGCCCTCGGATTGAGCCTGACAGAAATTTTCACCCAAGGCCTGAGCGGAGAAGCCCTGGGTGATTCTGGGCCAGGTCAGCTCAATGGCAGGCAAACCCTGGCCAAATAAGCTTTAGGAGGGTTACAAATTATTGGGAAGTGTTTCTGTTGCCCTGTGAGTCAGGAAGAGCAAGACCGTTCCTCTCGACCACACAAGGAAAGCGTTGCCTGATCCGTCATGGACAGTTTCTTTCTCATCCTCATACTCCTTTTGACAAAACCTCAGTGTCTATAAAGGAGAAGGGTCCCAACCTGAAATGCCAGCTTTTCTGATCCTCTAATGCTGCCTCGCCTGCTACATTCCTCCAACTCCACACTTGGTCACCACCAGGCTCTGTGTCTTCTAGGGCCTCTTAGCTGTGCCTTTATTTCAATG
The DNA here is from genome assembly GCF_030684315.1 of Stegostoma tigrinum. Classification (NCBI taxonomy): domain Eukaryota; kingdom Metazoa; phylum Chordata; class Chondrichthyes; order Orectolobiformes; family Stegostomatidae; genus Stegostoma; species Stegostoma tigrinum. The sequence continues at coordinate 76,176,282 of NC_081363.1, read as the reverse complement.
AGCATATGGCCACCATGGCATACAAGGTTATTGGCCAAGTGCTGGAAATTGGGAAGAGAACAGGTAGTTGCTGGATGACCAGCAGGGGCAAGATGGGCAGAGGATCTCTTTCCAAGTTGTCAAACCTCTACAAGTGTTAAATTAATTTGGTACACTTAGAAACATAAAAGATGACCAAAAGAAGGGATGGGTGAATTAAAACAAACTTTGAAAGCTAACAAAGGAAAAAAGAAGTTCAACACCAAACCTCCCAAAAACCATCATGAAGATGTAGTAAGCAATCAGAAAGGTAAATAGTAAGTTTACTAGAAGATTCAAATACAGGAGTAAAGAAGTCTTGCTGCAATTCTGTAACCACTGGATTACAAAGCAGTTGCACTTGTCACAGAGGGGCAGCAACAAAAGGTCACCAGACCGAGTCCTGGGATGGGATGTGAGGAGTCTTTGAGATGACTGGGCCTATATACTTCAAAGCTTAGAAGAACATGAGGTGATCTTATTGGAGAATACTAAAATCTTATGGGGGTCAACAGGATTGATGTAGAAAGGATGTTTCCCTCTGGCTGGTGCATCGAGAATATGTGGCAGGTCATTTGTGACTGAGATGAGGAAGAGTTAATTTGCTCAAAGTGACTGAATGTTTAGAAGACCTGTGGAGACTCAGTCATCGACTGGGTTCAAGATAGTGATCTAGATAATAAACATACCAAAAGATATAGGATAATGCAGGAAGGTGGAATTGACTTGGTAGATCAGCTGTGATCTGGTTGAATGGTACAGCAAACTTGATGGCTCTCTGCTCCTACTTCCAATGTTCACTGAAGACGCGAGTGAGGGGAAGACATGCCTTAAAATAAGAGCACCTCCAGCTTTATAAAATGGGCAGAGAGAACAAGTTGAAAGTGGCATTTTACATTTACGTAAATTATCGGTTAAGACTTAATTCAAGGGCTACTTCAACTCTAGTGAGGTATTATTGTTTGGGACATTGAAGTTACAGAGTGTATGTAGTGTGATCAAACCAGGCTGATGCCAAGAATAGGAAGCTACTATTCTTAATAGGAGAAGAGATGTTCAGACTCTGATTTCCCTGAGACGTCATCCCATATTGGCAGGTCAGACTTGAAACTAGGCCTTCTGGCCCTTAAGTAGAAATGTTACCACTGTACCAGCTTGGAACAATTAGAAGAGGATGTAAACTGGACATTTCTGTTATAAAATGGTAGATTACGCACTAAGTTCACTTAAACATCACAATCAAGCCATTTTGCATGTTGTTGATACAAATTTTGGCATGCCATTCAATGCCCCCTGTCTGTGGGCAGACATTGCTAGAGAAATTCTGACGTGCCACCACCAGTGACATTATGGGCTCCAATTTCAAGGCCCAGGTCTCCACTTTTGGCCAACTGCCAATAATTGACCAACCACGGGATAGAATTCCTCTCATGGAAGAGGCAACGGTTGGCCCGGAAATCAGCCAGAAAAGTCACTGATGTTGCTGAAAATTAGGGTCAAAACACCAATGTCTAAAATCCACACAATTTAAACAGCTTCCTGGTTACCTCACCCCTTGTCAAGCCATTCCATGCAGTTACAAAACTAGCACCGACCTGACAATGTGAAAAATTACTCAGGTAATTTTGACAAAACTGCCCACAAAAAAGTGAACCTACTGCCTCATCAATCTATTCTCAATTATCAGCAAAAAGATGGATGGTGCCATCAACAGTGTTGTCAAACTGCATGTAATTGATCATAACCTGCCCACTGATGTATAGTGTGTGTTCTGCTAGTGCACAGCTCCAAATCTCATTACAGCCAAGGATAAAATAATTGATTTCCAGAAGTGAGGTTAAAAGTCAAGGCAGGACTTTTCCTGACTGGGTCATCAAGAAGCCAAGTAAAACAGAGGTCAGCTGGAGTTGGGAGGAAATCGCCCCAACAGTTGTAAGTCAATGGCCCTTCCCTCTATATTATTATCCAGGTCAAGCATCCTGGTTAATCAGCATCATATTTATCATCCTAATTGTTCACTCCTTCCACAACTGGCACATATTTGCAGCTGTGCGTACCACCTACTAGAAAATGCATTGCACCAAGGCACCTTTGACTGTTCTTTCCAAACCTACAACTTCTATCACCTATAAGGATAAAGACAGATGTGAAGAGAGACCATCACCTGGAGGATCCTTCCTTGAAACCATGCAACCTGTTGTTTCTTCACTGCCATAGGTTCAAAATCCTGGAATTTCCTTCAGAACAGTACTGTGGGGCACCTTCAACACATGAACATCAACGGTTCAACAAAGAGGTCACCATCACCTGCCCTAGAACAATTAAGGGAGGGTAGCTAAATACTGATCTTGCCATTGATGCTCACATCCCATGAAGGATTTACAAATAACTTTAAAGAGGGTGCAGACAGGATTTACAAGTATAGTATCAGCAACGAGGATTTCCGTTACACGGGCAGATTGGAGAAGCTCAGGTTGTTCTCGAGAAGCGCAGAGTTTATTTTACTTCTTACATCTTTTTCCAACAATGAACTGTGTTAAGAAAATAATTTTGTTTTGAAATAAAAGGAGTTTACCAGGATGGCTGCGTAACTCCACATCAGGGAATGTGGTGCCTTTTTATATCTGCCAGTTTCTTGCAACCTGTAGACAATCAGAAGCCGCAGAGCTGCTTACAAGTTATCATCTAACTGAGCAGCTTGGAACTGGAAACAGGTCTCAGAGATACAGATACACAAAGACAGAGAAAGACAAAGAAGGGCATGCAGCCTGTTCTCCCCAATTAAAAAAAAACTCAGTTTAAACTTGCAGAAAACCAGTTACATTTTCTATAGCAATAACTGTGAACTGTGACTTTTGAAGTGATAAATCAGAGATATTTTATGGTCTAATGGTCTTATGGTCTTATTTTCCAAGTGAATTAGTCGCTCTGTACTTCACGCAAACCATGGAAGCTTTCAGAGAAAGACAACTAAATATTAAAGGCCTGGTTAGCAAAAGGAGGATCATCCCAACTCCAGAATCAAGAATTAGAGATCTCCGAAATGACTTTCCGCTTTCTTTCCTATCTTCAACAAAAATCTATTTATGCTACTTGCCTTTCTGTGGGCGCAAGTATTTTTGTAAGGGGGAGTTTATCAGAGGATTACATAGAATAGAAAGATCCAAATTTTAGGGGATAGCGAAAAGCTCCAAAAGACACATATGGTAAAGCATTTTTACTTAATGAGTGGTTATGACCTGGAATACACTGGCTTCAGGAAAAAAATGTGGGAATGAGACTAGACTTAAAAACCATTGAGATGGGCAGCACAGAAACAGAACTTTTAATCCAACTTGTCCATGCCGACCAGGTATCCTAAATTAACCTAGTCCCATTTGCCAGCATGTGGCCCAATTGCCAGCATTTGGCACATATCCCTCCAAACACTTCTTATTTATATAGCCACCAAATATGCCTTTTAAATGCTGTAATTGTACCGGCGTCCACCATTTCCTCTGGCAGCTCGTTCGATACACACACCGACTTATGTGTTAAAAAGTTGCCCCTTAGGTCCCTTTTAAATCTTTCCCCTCTCACCTTAAATCAATGCCTTCTAGTTTTGGACTCCCCTATCCTGTGGAAAAAGACCTTGGCTATTCACCCTATTCATGCCCCTAATGATTTGGTAAACCTGTATAAGTTCACCCCTCAGCCCCCGACGCTCCAAGGAAAATAGCCCCAGCCTATTCAACCTCTCCCAACAGCTCAAACCCTGGCAATATCCTTGTAAACCATTTCTGTACCCTTGCAAGTTTAACAATATCTTTCCTATAGCAGGGAGACTAGAATTGAATATTCAAAGAATGGCCCAACCAATGTTCTGTACAGCCGCAACATGACCTCTCAACTCCTATACTCAATGCATTGACCAAGAAATGTAAGTGTACCAAACACCTTCTTCACTACCCAGTCCACCTGCTACTTCACGTTCAATGAACGATGAACCTGAACTCCAAGGTCTTTGTGTTTGGCAACACTCCCAGGACCCTACCATTAAATGTATAAGTCTTGATCTGATATATCTTATCAAAACGCAACACCTCACATTTCTCTAAATTAAACTCCATACGCCACTCCTCGGCACATTCCTTGCCATCATTTCGTCACACGATCGTGAATCGTGTTTTGTGCACTTCAGCATTGTAAAAATTAATGACTACAGTTTTAAAGGGTAGCAAAACAAAACCACAATACAAATTACAGCAAAATCCAACTGTTCCAAGTCTCTACAATGATACACTGAATTGGAACTCAGTTCAGGAATATACATATGAAGTGGGACCAAGAGTAATCCATTTGGCCCCTCACCATTTAATAATATTATGGCTAAACTGGTTGTGGCCTAAAGTTCACATTCCTACCTGCCTCACAACCTTTGTTAGTCTTTCTACTTCAGCCTTAAACATACTCAGTGACCCAGCCTTCACTGCTGTCTGAGCAAAAGACTTCCACGGACTCATGACCCTCAAAGAGAAAAGAAAAGTCCTCACCTTCCCATCTTAATTGGGAGACAACATTTTTTATACTGCGTTTCCAAGTTCTAGTTACTTCTACAAGGAGAATCATCCCTTCAGCCGTTACTCTGCCAAGTCCCCTCAGAATCTTGTATGTCTCAATAAAATTGCCTCTAATTCTTCAAAGCTTTAGTGGATATGTTGTGCTGCAGCTCTATAATCCTCTGGTTAGATGACACTTAAATTTGTGTTCAGTTCTGGTCAACTCATTGTAGGAAAGATATGGAAGCTTTAGAGAGGGTGCAGAGGAGATTTACCAGGATGCTGCCTGGACTGGAGGGCAAGTCTTCTGAGGAAAGACTGAAGGAGCTAGGGCTTTTTTCATTGGAGCGAAGAAGGATGAGAGATGACTTGATGTTAGATAGAGTGGATAGTCAGAGACTTTCTCCCAGGGCAGAAGTGCCTATTACAAAGGGGCATAATTTTAAGGTGATTGGAGGAAGATATGGGGAGATGTCAGAGGTAGGTTCTTTACACAGAGAATGGTGGGTGTGTGTAATGTGCTGCTGGCAGTGGTAGTGGAATCAGATACATTAGGGCCATTTAAGCGACTCTTGGATAGGCCCATGGAGGATAGTAAAATGTAGGGTACACAGGGTGGATTGATCTTGGTAGGATAATAGGTCAGCACAACATCATGGGCCGAAGGGCCTATACTATGCTATACTGTTCTATGTTCTATACAGGCCCAATCTGTCTAGCCTTTCCTCATAAGATAACGCACCGATTCGAAAAATGAGTTGACTGAGCATTCTCTGAATACCCTGCAAAAAAATCATACCCTTTCTTAAATAAGGAGAACAAACACTGACACAGTATAAAAACCAAAAGAAAACTGCAGATGCTGTAAATCAGGAACAAAAACAAAGTTGCTGGGAAAGCTCAGCAAGTCTGGCAGCATCTGTGAAGGAATTCACAGGATTCTCGTTGTGGTCTCACCAACATCATACACCTTGTCAGCCTAGCCAGCAATGTCACTCCAAAACAACCAGAGGCCATACACAGGGCAGAGATCCAGCAGCCATCATTGTTCATGTAACCTTCCCTTCTGCCTTATACAAAACAGAAGATTTGGCAACACGACTCAGCTTTCACAGCACAATGGAACTGAACCATTGTCCATCCACATGCTGTAAGATGTGAACTGTTTTCACATAAACTGCAGTCTCACCAAGTCATGTACCTTTTCGATGGCAACATGTGAAAAAGGCACTGAATCAACTTCCTAGTAATTTAGTTTGGAAATTTGTTTTAAGACTGCAGTTGACGGGAGAGAGAATTCTGCTGTGTTATTTGTTCCCTATTGACTACAGGAATAAAAACACTAAATGAACCTGTCCTTACTGCTCTCGAGAAATCTAGGGCATTAGGCAATCCTCTTGTCAACAGATGAGAATCGTTTTAGAAATTTCAGGAAATAATTTGCAGATGCCTTCAATTAAATCACAGTGTACTTTGATAGGATTATCAAAATATCACAGAAATGGTTAAGTATCACTCGAGTTGAACGCATTTTCACACAGTTATAATCCATGGCTAGATGTAAAATAGTCATTGGAAATTCAAAATCTGAGGCTGGAACCAACCATTTGTACTCGGACGGAAACTTGAGTCACAGGGACTTATTAGTGACATTTACAGATTTGCAAATGATGTCACTAATGATGCAAGTCAGCAGAGTATCTGCCGCGTCTGCTTTCCAATGCAATTATTTTGTGGCTAATCTTGTAACAATACACTGCATTCTAAATCGCACATTCAAACTCCAAGTGTAATTACTGTTCCCACTCCTCCATGCCCCTACATTTATGCCCAGCTTTCCCATCAGAAATATTTTCCACTTGCTCAGAAATTAAACTCATTTGTGCTCATTTGTTAAAACTGAGATTACATTCTACTTTCAAGCCAAAGTCTTAGTAACAGACACAGCCTGGTTATGGTTACATCACTGCTTGATTACTTTGCTTGATTACACTGCTTGATGGCTTTAATACCTCACAGTCTTTTGGCCATTCATTCCCGATTAACAGGTGTTTAAGGATCTAGAAGGTCAATTCCCCGAGCACACAGGTTCCCCAGAAAAGGCTGAGTAAATGGCATTGTCTGTATCAACAAGGTGACTTCTGGGCACACGTTTCCCCCTTTCATCACATCCAGCAGATTTATATACTTTGAAGTGGACCATAGCAACACTGCAGAGACCAGCATTCAACAGAAATAGGAAAAAAGAGCTGGAAATAAACCGGCACTAATTTTGTCCAAATATATTAAGTGATAAAGAGCTGAAGAGACTTCTGAACGCAGATAAGGTAATAAACTTCTATTGCTTTATGTTAAGTATCAAACTAATTAAGACCAGTCTTTTACAACTTCCCTATCTATTAAACAGCCATGAACACAATATGTGTGTTCTTCATTTGTCTATCCTCTGGACAGTGATTTTCTTATTTCAGTCTCAATTATCTTCAGCCTTGTTCTGCACTTGCATTCTTAAGTCCTACCAATTGTGAAAATTCCGAGTTGTCTCCTGATTTGACTACCCCTTGGTATTAGGTACAAATTTTGCTAATTTGATTTGAATTTTTGAGTTCAAGGCTCGGAAATGAATTAGAAGCGGGAGCGGTTCCATCGCTGGCTCCTGGGGAACAGTTTTGTCTGAAATCTTCAAGCAAGCACCCATTGTTATCTACGTATCGACCAATTTGTGAGTGGAACAGGGGAGACAAGATTAACCTAATCACTGCAAGGAATCTGATAGGAGGACTGCCAGTGGAGACCAGCTACGCCACAACTTTATTAATTTAGTAAATTCAAGTCAAACCAGCAAGGTCAAGAAAAAGGAAGCTGTGAGCTTGTCAATTCAATGGTCAAATTTTGAACTGACTGAAGAGTAGGACAAATGTAAATAAGTAATAAAGGACGATTAGTTGGACTTACTAAATTTGGGTTAAGTTTAATTGTTTGTTACCTTTAGAGGATCTGAAACCATTAAAAATAATGAATTAGAACATTGCTGCCCAGTGTAGGGCTTGTAAGATAATTATTTGCTTCAAAGCAGGCAATTATTTTTCACACAAATTTGAACGACACTGCATGAGATTGGTACTATAACTTTTTTTTATGAATGAGTCTCTTTACACAGTAAATTTTTACGATAGCCTACACAAATCATAAACTCCATACCCACAGGAAAAGCACTGAAGTATAGCATAGGCTCATCATGGATTTGTTGCCGTGTGTAATGAAAGCAGAAAATAAACTAAACCTGACTTTTCCTCTTACATTACTGAAGATCCATGTTTCCTCCACCAAAGCGCTTCAGTCTCATCCATTTCTTCTATGGCAAGATGTGTTGTACTGTACCTTTTGACGACTCCACTTCAGGCAGTGAAGTCTGGAGTGAAAGAAGACTGTGCCTTCCCCCACATCATCCCACTCTCCTTGGCATTCTTCTTTATTGTCCATGTCCCTGATCTTTTCATTGCTTGCAGATATGGAAAAGGTCTACTTGCACACTAGATCTGTTGGCCCGCTCTGAAACTGAAGACAAAAACATTGCCTCCTGATTGGGACAGGTTCTCTCCACGGACACTGCTGTGGTGCTCAGCTGTATCTCCCACACCTGTAACTTTTTCTTCTTCGTAGAAGTGTCAAGGAAACCACAGTTGTGGAACAAGTGCTGCATCCTTACCTCTACTCACACTAACACCACACTGCTGGGAGCAGTTTGCACATTCTGTTACCTCATGTCCAGAGAGTCAGGCAATCCATCCTCCAGATGCAGAATTTGATATACCAGTTAAAGTAAGCAGCTCCCAACTCATTATATGTACATGGGATGACACAAAATTAATCCTCGTCTGACTGATTTACTGCAGGATTTACAAGCTTGGACAGCATAGGTCCATTCGAAGTGTTCACTTGACATTCACTGGAGTTTGCAGCAAGATGGATACACTACTTGAGTCAATGAAATGGCCAGGCATTCAACATGGATCTAATGTAAACTGACATCTGTTCTTGTTAAGTTATGAGAAGTACTGAGTGGAATGTTTGTGGTGAGCTGCTATGTCCTCACAAGGAAGGCAGAGGAGAGGCAGATTTAGAACGCAGGGACACAAGAATTCTTCTGTAGTCAAGATGTTGTTAAACTTGATACCATGCAGAAAATATTTACAACGATGTTGCCAGGACTGAGTTATAGAGACTGTGACCTTATAGAGATTTATCAAGTCATGAAGGGCATGGGTAGAGTGAATACACAAGGTCTTTTCCCGAGGGTAGGGGAATCCAAAACTAGAGGGCATGGGTTTGAGGTCAGAAGGGAAAGATTTAAAAAGGACCAGAGGGGTAATTTTCACATGAAGAGGGTGGTGTGTGCATGGAATAAGTAGCCAGACAAATTGGAGATAGATACAATTACAGCAAGTAAAAGGCATCTGGATGGGCACATGAATAGGAAGGGTTTAGCGGGATAAGGGCCAAATGCCGGAAAAATGGTACTAGGTCAGATTGGGACATCTAGTCAGCGTAGATCATTTGCACCAAAGGGTCTGTTTCCCTGCGTGTTAGTCTAGGCCCGAAACGTCAGCTTTTGTGCTCCTAAGATGCTGCTTGGCCTGCTGCGTTCATCCAGCTCCACACTTTGTTACATTTGTGGCCTCGATTCCTCTTTCTTCTCCATCCTCCATTATCCCTGACTGCCTTGTTCATCAAAACTGTATTTAGCTCTGCCTTGAATATTGTCAATTTCTGAGCCTCTTTTGCTGGCTGGGCTGGAGAATCCCATAGATAAATGCCCCTCTAAGAAAATAACATTCATCACATTTCTGTCTTGAACGGGAAACCCCTACATTTTAAACTGTGTCTCCTCGTTCTGGATTCACCCAGAAGAGAAACATGCTCTCAACTTCCAACCTATCAAGTCTCCTCAGCATTTCAACATGTTTCAATAAGGGCATCTCTTATTCTTCTAAACACCATCAGGTATACAACAATCTACCTGGTCTTTCCTCAAAGTACCTTTTCACCCCAGGAGTCAATCTCAACTGTTGCCAATATCATTATATCCTTTTTATTAAATAAGAATACCAAAAATGTACATAGCACCCCAGATGCAGTCTCACCAAGACCCCGACAGCTACAGCAATACTCGCCCACTTTTCATTCTTGATTCCCCTTGCAATAAATAGCATTTTATTTCTCTTCTTAATCCCTTGCTGTATCCACGTGCTGTTTTGTTTTTGGCTCATGTACCAAGGCTTGCAGATCTCTCTGCGTCAGAGTTCTGCAGTTTTCCTTTGCTTAGCTAATATACTACTTTTCTATTCTTCTTGCCAAAAATTGACATATTCAACATTTCCCATGTTAAATTCCATAGACCATTTTTTTTTCGTCTACTTGGTCAAACAGTTCACAAAAGATTTTAGATAGTCTTTGTCCACTTGATAAGCACATTTAGTTACCATACATTCAATCCCTTCATCCAAATCATGGGGCAGAATTTTCTCAGTCTCAGAGTGACCTGGGCTACAATGAGCTGTGTGGCAGAATTGGGCTAGCTGTTCAGTGAGGACCATTTTGACATCAGGATCATCTCACTGTTTCTTTACCACTCTCCACAAGCAATGTGTCAAGATTCTCACTAGGCAGAGGTGAGTTCCCAAATGATGCTCGTTATTGCTTGGTAAACACTAGATGAACAGTCCAACTCGCCATGGATTTGCAATCTTTACCAATCTCACTGAGTAAACTAGCTATCAGAAAAACTCAACATGGAAACAACGGTGGGTTCTTGGCAGGTTCAACTTATTACTCACTGCAAAAGACCTCTGTGTTGAACACTATGAGTAGCTAAGGTCTTTTCCCCGGGGTAGAGGAGTCCAAACCGAGATAGCATAGATTTAAGATGAAAAGGGGAAAAAAAATTTAAAAGGCATATCGGGGCAACTCCTCCACACAAGATGGTGATGTGTATATGGTACAAGCTGCCATAGGAAGTGATAGAGGCGGATACAATTACAATATTTGAAAGACATGTGGGCAGGTATTCAAATAGGAAAGGTTAACAGGGGTATGGGCCAAATGTAGGAAAATGGAACGAGTTCAGTTTAGGGAAGATAACAAAGTGTGAAGTTGGATGAACACAGCAGGCCAAGCAGCATCTCAGGAGCACATTGCTTGGCCTGCTGTGTTCATCCAGCTTCACACTTTGTTATCTTGGATTTTCCAGCATCTGCAGTTCCCATTATCTCAGTTTAGGGAACCCTGGTTGGCAAGGATGGGTTAGGCTAAAGGGCTTCTTTCTGTGTTGTATGACTCTATCAGACTATTAGATTTTACCATGAACAAGGCACATTCAATATTATTTGCACTTTGAAGTCTATAGATATTTTCTAATCAACCTGGTCAGAGATGGTATGGTATTCCTCTGGGGCAGAAACTGAGGCCTCCTGGCTCAGAAGTGGAAACACTACAATTACACCACAGGACTACGTAGTCCCTAAATTATAACAGTAATTAGACCAGTAGGAATTTTAAACTAGTACCAATGAGTGTGTGCTGTGTCAGTAACAAATAACTGACCTAACACTCTTTCTGAAGGAAGGGTACCTTCCTTTGCTGTGTTGAGACAACTGTTTCTTTCTTTTTGTTCTGCATGATAATGCGATTTATAATATATTATGAACCATGGCTAATGCACACAATAAAGACTCCTTAAAGATAATCACTTTTACCTAGAGAAATCAGAATGATTGAATCTGTGGTGATATTCAAATTTCTGTCCAAATATCACTATCTCTGCGTCTTTGAAGGTTCTTGATGTTGCAAACATTTGGTAGCTTTCGGAGGTTTAATTACCAAAACAATTGCTAAGATGTCTGAATGTCTTCGCCCCATTAACAGCAGCTATCAGGGCAGGTAAAAATCAAAACTCCCAGCTAGTCACAAGCTTGAATAAAACATCATGACAAATTGATGCCAAGCTCTGAGGTGAAATTTTGTCTCGGAGATTTTACACTTTTTCATGTCAAACATTGAGAAAACAAAGAAGGGGTTGGAGATTCTGAGCTCCACAGTAAAATATCAGAGTTTATTTAAAGGTTCACTGAAAAGCAAAGGAGAACATGCCAGGAATGACAGCAGCAACACTGAAAAATCAGTTGCTAGCCCAGTGTAGCTGCAACACAGAATTATATAAATGTCAAACAGTGGAAGCTACAGGTGACAGACAGAGCTAAACAATGCCATAATCAATAGATCAGGTCAAAGTCCTATGGCTCTGCCACAATTCATTTTTCAGTCCTGCTGCTATCATTCCTGGCATGTTCTCCTTTGCTTTTCATTGAAACACAATCCATTTTAATCCCCATCCTCCATCACGGGACGGTTTAACAGACCAGCAAAATAGTCCAGCAGCTCTTCTTTACGCAGTGGCATCAGGGGGACGGTAGCTCCTGCTGGTATTATAAAGGGAGGCGATGGTCTAGTGGTATTAGCGCTGGACTGTTAATCCAAAGACCTACATCAAGTTCTGGGCACCTGGGTTCAAATCCTGCCATGACAGATAGTGGAGTTTGAAATTCAATAAAATATCTGGAATTAAGAGTCTAATGATGACCGTGGATCCGCTGTCAATCATCAGGAATATCCCATCTGGTTCAATAATGTCCTTCAGGGAAGGAAACTGCCATCCTTACCTGGTCTGGCTTACGTGTCACTCCAGACCCACAGCAATGTGGTTGACTCTTAATTGCCCCCTGGGCAATCAGGCATGAGCAATAAATGCTGCCTAACCAGCAAAGCTGTCAATTCCTGAATGAATAAAGCAAAAAACACACACACACACATGCACACACACACACACACACACACACACACACCACAGTAATACAGCACGGAAACAGATCCTTTGGATCAACCAATCCATGCTGACCACGATCCCAAACTAAATTAGTCCCACCTGCTTGACCCATATCCCTCCAAACCTTTCCTACTCATGTTCTTTAAATCTTGTATCTGAACCCACATCCATCACTTCCTCTGGAAGCTCGTTCTACACATGAACCACACGAAATCCCCGACCGTGGAAAAAGGTGCCTGCCATTCACCTTATCTATGCCCCTTTTGATTTTATAAATCTCAACCTCCTAAACTCCATTGAAAGAAGTCCCAGCCTATCCTGTTTCTCCTTATAATTCAAATCCTCCATTCCCGGCAACGTCCCGGTAAATCTCTTCTAACCCCTCTCCAATTTAGTAATATCCTTTCTGTAGCAGGGTGACCAGAACCAGAAACAGTACTAGAGAAGAGGCCTCACCTACGTCATGTACAACCCCAACATAACATTAGGGGAGGCATGGGAGCTCTGTGGTTAGCACTGCTGCATCACAGCGCCAGGGACTCGGGTTCCATTCCACCATCAGGCGACTGTGTGGAGTTTGTACACTCCCCCCGTGCCTGCGCAACTTTCCTCCGGGTTCTCTGGTTTCCTCCCACAGTCCAAAGATCTGCAAGTTAGGTGGATTGGCCATGCTAAATTGATCAAAGTGTTCAGAGATGTGTAGCTTAGGTAGGTTATAGGGGTACGGATCTGGGTGGGATGCTCCAAGGGTCGGTGTGGATTGTTGGGCCGAAGGGCCTGTTTCCACATTGTAGAGATTCTGTAATTCTGTCTGATCCCAACTCCTATACTCAAAGGTCTGAGCAATGAAGGCAAGCGTACTTAACACTTTCTTAACTATCCCTTCTATATGTGATGCAGAGGGTCCATTGATCAAGTACTGAGCATCTATAAATAATGGATCTGTCTTTGGCAGCCTGCACGTGGACATACAGGGTTTGCGGGTCACACTTCCTGCATGGACAGCCACCACTCCCCAACCACCAATCCCACCGACCCTCAGCAGTTAAGGCATGAGGACTTTGATCGAGACTCAACTGTTTACTTTTGGGCCATTCCTATGGACTTGGCTGGGGTGGAGGAATGAACGTGGCAGAAATCTCCATCGACCACACTTTCTTACTTCCGCATCACCTCAACTGTAGCTCGAAGATTCTTGCTCTTTATGATCAACAACCCACTGACCTTGAGTGGAAATTTTATGGATTGATGCCATGTGAGAGTTAGATTTGCCGCAGTTATAATGACTCGACTTTGAACAGGTTTATCAATGTCTGAAGTTGAATCTAACATAAGGCGTGTTTTTTGGGTCAGAAGTTGGAGAGGTATCCGCTCCCCACTCACCATGCTCCTCGATGGCCATTTTTTAAAAGAGAGAAAAGAGAAACATGCATTTAAAGAGCAAATCCAGGACGTTCCAAAGTAGCTAATAGCCAATGGAGTACTCTTGAAATGTAGTCACCAATGATAAGCTAAAGAATGTGACAGCCAATTTGTAAACAGCGAGTTCACATAAAGGAGTGATGGAATAAGTGACCAGATTACATCAGGGAAGTGTCAGCAGGTACAGAGACAAATCTATCTCCATTATTGTTTTCAGAGTATCTGTAGCGAGTAGATATGACCATTAAACCTGGCCAGCAGCAGGACTTTGATTTAGCACATCATTAGTTGAAAACACCATGTATGCAAGGTTCATTAGAAGCAACAATTTAATCAGTGGAGTCAGCATTTCAAGTGCCAAGAGGATAAGGCGACATATTTTATTTCCTTGAAGGTTTTTCAACAGAAGTTGTTTCAAGTAGTTTTTCACACTCGTAGGTGTGATTACTCGCTGAAGGATCAGACACTCAATACCGTGGACGGTCAGCAAGCTGGGAGCACAATTAATGCAATCCATTTGCACTTTCAGAAATAAATTCTGACTTGGCCTCGTTCATTTGGGGAAAGTGTGGGTGGGCGTTGGTTTGCTGAGGTAAAATTCAGTTCACAAAAGCATTCTCATTTTAAGAGGCAAAAATGCAGTTTTAAACAGCCTCCCAGCCCGTTTCGAAGAAAGATAGCCACGAATAAAACCATATCAGTCATTGAATAATTTTCCTTAGTTTCTCATGTCAGATTCAATAATATTAATTCTTTAAATGTAGGATATGTGGTATTCGGCTTACATTCTTCCTGGTTAAAAAATATAGGATGTTCTGATGAAACACTAGTGGCTTTAAAGACAAATGGTGAGTGACTTCTGTCAGAATAAGGACAGGTGTGGAGTCAAAATTCTGCCTCTCTCTTTTCTCAACGCAGTTGCACAAGGCCACTATTTTTTTCAAAAATTTCTCACAATGATTTCTAGTATTTGCTATTTTTCTTCTCATTTTTGGCAATCAATTGGAAAGGATTCCTCATTGAACTTACCACGACAGCTACTACGGTGAAATGCAGTCAAGTACTCGCCAAGTCAGGAACGCCGAGCCTGCGTCGACTTTGGAATGGGGCTTGAAACTGAACAAAACTGTCCCTTCAAATTCCCACTAATGCACTAAGAAAACTGAACCTGCATCTATATGGCACCTTGCACAAGCTAAAGAGGTCCAAAAGAGCTTCACGGCCAATTAAGAACTACTTGAAAATATGGCTATTGCACTAATGGAGAGAAACGTGGGCATACAGGACATTTGCAATCTGCATAAAATTTGTGAACTATAGGAAAGGTGGTCATAGACTCGAAAGGGATGTTGACAGGTTGATGGAATGGGTGCACAGGTGGCAGATAAAATTGAATGCAAAGAAGTGTGAAGTAATTCATCCTGGTAGTCGAATGAGTAGAAGCAATGCAAAACAAAGAGTATGATTCAAAAGGGGTTACAGGATTAGTGGGATTAGGTGGGGGTATATTTGGATCAATTGTTGAAGGAGGCAGGTCAGAGTTGGGAAAATGGCTAAATTCTAGGCTTTATTATTGGGTTTGGTGGATATAAGAACAATCGAGGACACAGAGATCTTGCACTGAAACTGTGGTATACAACATTGACGCCTTGAGGTTGTAGGTTCCCAAGTGGAAAATGAGGTGTTGTTCCTTGAGCTTGTGTTGTGTTTTGGCGCAGCAGTGCAACAGGCCCAGGAATTAAATGTTTGCAAGGCACTGTGGTTGTTTATGTAAATGTCAAACAACTGGGAGGCCAGCATCATTCCTAAATTCTGCAAAGCAGTCACCCAGTCCCCATTTGGCCTCACCAATAACGAGCAGCGACTACAGTACACTAGATCAAAAGAAGCACAAATAACATACTGCTTCACCTGGAAGTTGTGTTTGGGGCCTTGGACAGTGAGGAGGGAGGAGATAAATGAGTGATTATTTCACCTTTTGCAATTGCATAAGGAGGTGCTGGGGGTGGGGGAACGATTGAGGAAGTGTTAGGAGTGACGGAGAATGGACCAAGATGTCACAGAGGGAATGGTCCCCATGGAATGCTGATAGTGGAGGGTAAGGGGAGATGCGTTTGGTGGTGGCATCCTGCTGGAGATGGTGCAAATGACCGAGAATGATCCTTTGAATACAGAAGCTGATGCGATTTAAGCAACTTTATTGCTGTTCTGGGACTGAGGGGAAGAGGTGGGGGCAGAAGTGTGGGCTGTGTGTCAGACTCTGCTGAAGATCCTGATGATCACAACTGAAGAGGGAGAATCTCCGTTGAGGTAAAAGGAGGCAGCTCAGTGGAAAGTGGCACATTGGAACAGATGCAGCAGAGATAGACAAACTGGGAGAATGGAATGGAATTCTTGTAGGAGCAGGGCGTGAGAAGTTGTAGTCAAGATACTGTGGGATCAGGCAGCCTGTAATAGATATTGGTGGATGGACTTTCCTCAAAAATGGAAACAAGGTAGATGAGAGAAGAGTCAGAGATGGGCAAGGTGAAGGTGAGGGAAGGATGGAGATTGAAAGCAAATATGATGAATTTTTCTAATTTCGGATGCGAGCCGGAAATAGTGCTAATGACATCACGGCTGTATCGGAGAAAGACTTATGAGGGTGGGGTCCCAACGAACAGAAACTTGAATATTCCACATCCCCCACAAACAGACAGGCATAACAGTCAGGTACCTGTAGTCATTCCCTTGACTTGGAGAAAATGAGTTAAATGAGAAATTTTTCAAAGTGAGATAAGCAAAGGAGGTGATAGTGGATGGAGACTGTGAAAGCATTGTCTCAGTGAAGAAATAGACAGTCTTTAGACCATTCTGATAGGAACTGGATGAGTAGAGGAACTGCAAATCATTGTGATGACGCAGTGGCTGGGCCAAGTAAACTGGAAATTGAGGGACTGATACAAAGTGTAAGAAGAATCACAAATGTAAGTGGAAAGAGACTGAACAAGGCCGGGGTGTGTGTGGGTAGGTGGGGTGAAATTTATCAGAGGGGTTAACATCAGAAGAAATAAGTTCATTGCGCAGGAACAGTCTTAAATTATGGGTCTGCCAGGAAAGTACTGTTTGTGGATTTTGGGAAGGAGATAAAAGCAGGCTGTGTGAGATGAGGGGTAGAGGAGATGAGGTCTGGCCTGCTGACCTTTATAGTTTATACAGTTTTGAATTACTCATTACTTTGGTTAGACCCTCGGCTTGCAACTCTGTTATGCCAGCCATTTGGTTTGTCACTAGCACCACCTTTTATAATCTCTCTGCCTCATTTAATTGGATCATAGGTCATCCCTTTGCTTATAATCCAGCTGTTGACATTTTACTCACACCATCCATCACTTTGGATCACCTTCAGGGACTTATTATTTGACACTGCACTCACACCATTTGCATGATCTTTTGATCTCTCTGCCCATGAGTTCTGTGTGCTTTTCTCTCACTTCACCTGACCAAGGGGCTAGGCTCTGAAAGCTTACAACTTCAAATAAACCTGTTGGCCTATAATCTCATGTCATCTGACTTCTGACTTTGTCCACCCCAGTCCTACACTGGCACCTTCACATCGTGACCCTTACCTGAGACAGGCTGAGCGCCAACTCTCAGACACCCACATCGCTCTCTCCCTGGATCATGACCCCACCACTGAGCATCCTCAGGCTGTTATTTCCAGGTCTAATCACTGACCTTATCATCTCTGGAGGATTCCTTATTGAAGCTTTATTTGAAACTTTGCTTGCTGGTTCTGTACTTCAACAGCTATTTTAAGAACTGTTAGGTGTTTTAAGGACTGTTGATTAGGTAGCACGTTAGCCTGGCCATTCTAATGAAAACTGACCTCATACCAGCTCAATTCAGGGCAATCCATTTTGCTCAAGAGGCTTCAAATTGGTGTTGCCCCCAAATTTTTACGGTTAAATTCAAAATTCCTCTGCTGCAAACTTCCCACGGGTGACAAGAAATTGCTGCATTAGAAAGTTGAACAACAGGAATGGTGGTCTGCAGAGTAAAGAAATTGTAAGTTAGGTACTTTACCTTTCCAACAGCCTTCCATTCCCAAACCAGTTAGCAATTAAGTGATAATTAGTCTGTATGTACTGCATAAAGATAACCTGATTAAATTGATTTGCTACTTTTGACTTGTTGAGAATTATAGCTGGGAGTAAAATCATTTCTAAATTTATTTCTGCGTGTTTCTCGGAATTTGGAATTACCCACCCCCGTCTACTCATTTCGAAGTAAGCAACAATTAACGTGCTGATTGCACAAACAGACAGGCTTGGAATTGCAATAAAATATCTTGCTTTTGTGAGGGGGCACAAATTTCATAAATTAGGAGGTGATTTGAAGCATGGCTAGGAGGTTGTCTTATTTATACAGTATGATACATACGCACAAAATTCATGGAACAACATGTTCTCCTGCATGTAATTCAATGATAATTTAATCAACTTTGCTTAAATAATCAATGTGTAAGCTGCTACTTCACAGTTTTTTTTTAACCATTCAATACCGTTGATTTTGTTGATGGAGTACGTACAAATTTGGTCTTGTCTTTCATGTCATTCCAGAGGCCTCAATGAAATACCGTGACCACCTTGCACATTCTGCAATTTCCATTCAAGGAAATTCTGGGCCAGATCGTCACATGAACGGTGACAACAATGTGGTATATTTGCCATTATCCACCTTGCACAACGTAAACAGTAACCTCTGAGCTAGTAGGAACTGATAATGCTGGAGTCTGACATAACAAG
Organism: Stegostoma tigrinum; assembly: GCF_030684315.1. Taxonomy (NCBI): domain Eukaryota; kingdom Metazoa; phylum Chordata; class Chondrichthyes; order Orectolobiformes; family Stegostomatidae; genus Stegostoma; species Stegostoma tigrinum. The sequence continues at coordinate 76,157,635 of NC_081363.1, read as the reverse complement.
GTGTGGAGCTGGATGGAAACAGCAGGCCAGGCAGCATCAGGGGAGCAGGAAAGCTTTTCTGACGAAGGGTCCAGACCCGAAACATCAGCTTTCCTGCTCCTCTGATGCTGCCTGGCCTGCTGTGTTCGTCCAGCTGCACACTTTGTTATCTATGAAGAGTAAACGACTGTTATGGGCACAATCAGAAAGAACAGAAACACCCAATTTAATTCCCTTACTGTCTAATCAGCGTGTTGTTGAAAAAGAATAGTGCAATTTCTTAACCCTTGAGAGAGTGGTGAATTTTAGTAACTGGCAGCAAGTTTTCATTGGTTTAAAAAAGAGATGGTTACTAATTCACATATTCACCCTGAAATTCTAATACTGTGTTGCTCACTTGACCCTCAAATGCCCATACTGTAGGGATTGTGTGCAATTAAAGAAAATGCACTTTTACAAGTAATAAACAAAGGAATCAGAAGTATCCCTAAACTCTAGAATTTTCCTATTGAAATGCCCATGGCTGGAGTACCTCTTGTGAATGATCATACCAAGATGAAATTAAATGTTCCTGATTCACATCTCCCACTATTCGCAGACTGAATTAAAATCAAAATCAATGGATTTGTAATTGACATAATAGCCTACCTCAGGGAAAATACTCATTTACAGTCACCGTCAGGGAAGTCCAAATAGATTTACTAATCTGAGTGACATCAGGATTCCCTCAGATTTTCAATACATCACCCAGTTAGTTACTTGAGTACTTACCAAGAGGCCAGGTTTCTGCACTGCAAGACCCTTATAATGGTGCACACGCTACAGTTTTATGGAAAGATGTGGCTGCTTCTGCTGTTTCTTGTCATTTGGTTTACAGGCTAACTGGTTCCTCCATTGCTCTTTGGGTTTACAGGCTAACTGGTTCCTCCATTACTCTTTGGGTTTACAGGCAAACTAGTTCCTCCACTGTTCTTTGGGTTTCCAGGCGAACTGGTTCCTCCATTGCTCTTTGGGTTTCCAGGCAAACTGGTTCCTCCGTTGCTCTTTGGGTTTCCAGGCAAACTGGTTCCTCCATTGCTCTTTGGGTTTACAGGCTACTTGGTTCCTCCATTGCTCCTTGGGTTTCCAGGCGAACTGGTTCCTCCATTGCTCTTTGGGTTATCGGAGGAGAGTTTCGATCGGGTGCTGCATGATTGATACTTTTACTTCCCCAAGGTGGAATCGTTAAAACTTCAAAGCCACCCAATAGGAGATGGGTTGTGGCTGTAATAATTCAGGAAGTTTGTCTGGAAAGGAATATAATTTATAACTAACACTTTATTTTCTTTCCAATCAGCCTGTTAAGAGATGTTTTGATGCGCTTCTGGAGTAGGTAGGACTAGAACCCAGCCTTTTGGCTCAAGGATAGGGGCACACCACTACAAGAGCTGCAAAAGCCAACTGCTCTATTGACTGAGCTATCCAGGATCACGTATTGGTCTGCTTTATTGTTCTATATATCCAGAACTACTGTCACACAACCAAATGGCTTTCGTACAACTAAATCATCATGACTATATTTTTAACACCATTAACCACCACCAGTAATCACCGTATGGCCAATGAAATATTTACAAGCAGAGCCCTTTATGAGCAATGTGGATCATCATAGGTGAGTCTGCTTGTTTTTTATTTAAGCCTTTAACCTATTTTCCTAATCAACCTGTTCAGAGATGTTATTACACACCTCTCCAGCAGATGGGACTTGAACCCAGGCCTCCCAGTCAGCTGGTAGGGACACTGTCAGTGCACTTCAAGAGGGGCCCTGAAATGCAACAGTTTTGATCAAGTGTCATTTTTTTGTATGTAAATTAACCTTTTATTTCCCAGTCAACCTGTTCGGAGCCGTTACTACATACCTCTGGAGTAGGTGGAAGGTCACTCAGTTCAGGGGCATGGGTCTGCTTTATACTGTTTCTTTATTATTTATTATTGGTCTGCGTTAAAAAAGGGTTCAGGTGATGAGTTCCAGCTAGAGAGGCCATTACCAGTTACCAAGGGATCTCAGTGAGCTCCAGCGGGAAATTAAGTAGTGATTCCCTGTGGATCTTGTATCACAGTGGCCATTCACAACTACTGTCGACTTACTTGTTTCTGCTGCTGTCTGCTGTTAAGTATCAAGCTCAAGAGGCGGTGGGTCCAGGAGTGTGCACGCTGAGTTTAGAACATAGAACATAGAACATAGAACAGTACAGCACAGAACAGGCCCTTCAGCCCACAATGTTGTGCTGACCATTGATCCTCATGTATGCACCCTCAAATTTCTGTGACCATATGCATGTCCAGCAGTCTCTTAAATGACCCCAATGACCTTGCTTCCACAACTGCTGCTGGCAATGCATTCCATGCTCTCACAACTCTCTGTGTAAAGAATAAAGAGTTTGAAGTCTCACGGCTCAACTTCTGCCCCTGCTCTAAGAGATTCTGCAATGCCCAGCTCCTTTCCCACTCTCCCCACTGACCCCACTCTAACAGCCTCATCGCCATGCTGGGTTATTCTTTAAATCTTTCACCGAGACCTGGCCATCCTGTTTTGAATATGAAATTTGAAACAAAAATAAAGATCAGCCAGAAAATGCCTATGCTGAATAGAATCTGCACTTGAAGCAATGAATATATGCATTTATTGGGCATGACATGAACAGCAGTAAAACCAGGATTGAACAGATCACGTTCAGAATGGAAGCTATGAGTCACTTTTAGACTATGTTGCATTTTGTCTGTTGAAGAACATCCAATTCTTCTTCAGGCACATACTAAAGGTAAACATGACTCACATTCATCAGCAATGTTACTTTCAGTGGTCCCTTTTCATTTTGTCACTGAACTGGTAATCTAGGACCCCAGGATAACATTCTGGAAACATTGGTTTGAATTGCATCTGGGCAGATAGAGAATTTTGAATTCAATTGAAATAACTGGGATTAGAAGCTGATCTAATGGTGACTATGCAACTATTGTCAATTCTCATGAGAGTTCATCTGGTTCTCTAATGACCTTACTTGGTCAGACCTACATATGACTCCAGACCTACAGCAATGAAATTGACTCTTAATTGCTTCAAGGCAATTAGGGTTGGGCAATAAATGCTGGCCAAGCCAGGAATGCTGACATGCCATGAGCAAAGAGAAAAAGATGCTCTTGAGTTTTGGGTAATATTTCTGCCATCATATTTTCTATAACACATTCCTTAAAAATCAGAAATGCAAAGCTTGTAAGAAAAGTGGAAATGACTGGAGAAGCTCAGTAGATCTGGCAGGATCTGTGGAGAGAAAACAGAGTTGACATTTCAAGTTCAGAGAACCTTGTTTCAGATCTTCAGCATTCGGAGTACTTTGTTTTATTTTAGTGCAAAGGTTTGCACTTGGCCTGAGGTGCTGTAATGGAATATATGACTCAGTCAGATGCCCAAATGAATTAAAGCCGCAGAGTTTCAGCTCTCTATTAGTCGGTCATCAGGCATTCATTTATCCACACATTGTTTGGCAATATAACAGCAGTCTGGTTAAAAGCTACGTCTTTAATGTGAATAAGAAATCTGAGAAAGCAGAACTGCATTACAGACAGGTAATCCACCCAAATACATGAGGCAGTTCATCGTTAGCTTCTCTACTGCAATGTGCAACTATTCTGTTTAAATCAGAAAGGAGAACCTTTCTTAAAGCTAAAATATAGCAGAGAAAGTGCACTTAGGTTTAAAGCACCTAAATTGTTATTATGTTTCTACCAGAGTAAGAATTGATGATTATCAGAAACATTAAATTTTATTGTTGGCAGATTGTCACAGTCATGCATCTTAGAATGCACCACATAAACTCTCAATGCATTTAAATCAGTGTGAGCAATTCAATTAATTATCATGAAGGATGATTGCCGAGTCAAAGGAACAGGTTCCTAGTTGAAACTTAAGAGCAGTTAATCCTGCATGTGCTTGCAGTAGTTTAACTAGAATGTAATGATTCTATTTTCTGTAGGAATACCATGTTCTATACTTCATTTCTCAAGTCTAATGTATCTGCAAAAAGGAAACGAAAGGAGTTTCATTTATATAACTTCTTTCACAATCTCAGAATATTCCAATGTATCTTAGAGTTCTCTTGGAATATAGCTGTTGTTTTAATGTAGTTTTAAAACGCATCAAATTTGAACACAGTGGAGGGAGTTAATGGCAAAATCATCTGATTTTAAGCAACACTGACCAAATAAAAACCAAAGAACTGTGAATGCTAGAAATCGCAAACAGAAATTACGAGAAAAAGCTCAGCAGACTTGGCAGCATCTGTGAAGAAAAAGAACAGAATTAATATGTTGGGTCCAGTGACCTTTTGCTGAGTGAATCCAGCAGTTTATGTTTGTGTTTTTTTTAAATGATGTCAATTGAAAAGGTAAGTATTGAATGACAGGAGAATCCTCCCTGCTGTGTGTCAAAATAGTGCCATGGAATCTTTCTGTGCAATCAAGAGGACGGATTGGGCTTCAGTCTAGCAGTTTACCTGAAAGCTTTGAGTTTTATGCTTAGAAACCACAGCAGGATTCAAACCACAACCTTCTGACTAAGCAACAACAGTGAAATTCACAGCAGTCATTTAGACAGGAGGTTCAGCTCAAAATCTACATGATAACAGGGTCTATCACAGTGCCGTCCAACTATTAAACAGCACCAATGCGTGGTGAATTAGGATCTAAAATGGCTCATTGCTGTTCATTAATGAAATAATCATGAAGATGTAATATCAACACACATTTTTAAATAGTATGTGCACGCCTGCCTTAACTCCCTTCTGCATTTGAGTGTTGTCTAATAAGGTGACAAGGAAAAGTATTCTTGGCTTATTGTTGGTGTTCCATTTCCTTGGTTACTCCTTGTTGATCAGACATTGTTTTAATGTGGCATGAACATGAAAACTCTGGACTTCAGCACCGTGGAAAAACCAGAAACATCAGATGCTGCTGTCTCGTGGTCAGATTGCCCAATCATTGTAACGGTTCCAGGCCATCAACAGAAAGCCCAAGCAAAGCCAATAGGGATGTCATGGTAAGGATCAACCAGAACTCAAATGTGTTTGGGTGGAGAGCTGAACTTGCAATTTTCATTGAACGAGTCAACATTGCCTGTAAACTCTGAAATTAATCTGAGTACTGCTCACCACTGACCGACTGATTTTTTTTTCTTTATTCACTTGTGGCACATGGGCGTCCGTGGTTGGCCAGCATTTATTGCCAATCCCAAGTTTCCTTCGAAAGGAGTGGCTTGATGGCCATTTCAGAGGCCATTTGAGAGTCAACCACATTGTTGTGGGTCTGGACTCACATGTAGGCCAGACCAGTGAGGGTGGCAGTTTCCTTCCCTAAGGTGCATTCGTGAACCAGATGGGTTTTTCTGAGAATCAACAATGGATTCACGTCCATCATTGGATTCCTAATTCCGGATATTTTTAATTGAATTCAAATTCCACCATCTGCCGTGGCGGGATTTGAACCCCTGGGTCTCCAGATTGTTATCTGGGTCTCTGGTCCAGCGATAATACTACTAGGCCATCTCCTCCCCATGAGTCCACAGATCGGGCCTACAAAACCAAAAGGCGCCTCTCCGGTCACCACTGACACTGTTCCAGCTGTCCCAAGATGCCTGGAAGAAGAAGAAAAGAGAAAAAAAAGACAAAAGGAAGGGGGGAAAATTAAAGGACATGGTTGGTCTCGGGCAGATGGGCTACCGTACTGGCGCCGTCATCTTGACTAGCTGGGCCTAACACAAAAATGCAGAAGCTGCATGAAGATGAACTGCATTGAAAAGTTCATGTTAGGATTCCAAACTTTGGTGAAAGGAAGTGACTGCAAAGCTTTTGCACCAAATAGTAATTTGGCATTTGTAAGGAAACAGAGTGGAGAGAACTATTTCCACTATAAGTGGGTCAAGAATGAGAGGGCACAGATTTTAATTAATAGGGAAAGAATCATATGGTAAGTGAGGGAAACCTTCAAACGGGCTAGTAAGAATCCAGAAGTGCAAAGTTGAGGGAATCAGATTTCGTAAGGGTTTCTAAAAGCCAACTGGATAAATAGATGACTACTTTGAAGGATTATGGAAAATAAATGAAGTGTGAGGCTAAACCTGTGATTCTAAGTGCATGTATTTGTATTGTGCATATCCAGTGTACAAGGGGCTTTCAAATAAAATTAGCAAAATGTGACGGAAATAGTATCATCACAATCAGAAATATATCTAGTTGCAACGTTGTGAACACAATTTTATTCATGGGGGAAGCAGAGATGTAGTGGTAATTTTTACTAACCTAGTAACTCAGATACCCAACATACCCTGTCATCTAAGGAGATATTAACAGTGTGGCGAAACTTGATTTCAATTAAAATCTGAAATGAAAAAGTGACCATGTAACCACTGTCGACAGTGTTTCGATTGTTGTAAAACCAATCTGGTTCACTAACTTTCTTCAGGGAAGAAAATTTGCTGTCCTTGCTTGGTCTGGCATATATGTGACACCAGAACCACTGCAATGTGGTTGATTCTGAAATAAACTCTGGGTAATTAGGGATGGGCAATAAATTCTAGACTAGCCATCAATGCCCACATTTCATGAATGAATAAAAAAAGCACAAGAGGAGACCACTTTTGCAGTGTCTATGCAAGTTCTTTGGAAGAGCTAACAAAGTGTGAAGCTGGATGAATACAGCGGGCCAAGCAGCATCTTAGGAGCACAAAAACTGACGTTTCGGGCCTAGACCCTTCATCAGAAAACGCCTGAAACGCCAGCTTTTGTGCTCCTAAGATGCTGCTTGGCCTGCTGTGTTCATCTAGCTCCACACTTTGTCATCTCGGATTCTCCAGCATCGGCAGCTCCCATTATCGCTTTGGAAGAGCTATCCAGTCAGCCCCATCTCGCTGCTCGTTCATCACAGGCCAACACCTCTTGCCCTTTCAAGCATGTATCCAAATCACTTTCCAAATATAATGCTGAATCTGTCTCCATCTCACTTTCAGGAAATGCATTCCAAATCAGAACTGGCTGTTGTATTAAAATCAAATTTTCTTTTGCTTGGAGACAAACCAGCAGAGGGAAAACTTCCCTCCAAACAATTTATTTATTCAACTTTAATTGCCAAAAGGTACAGATTTGGAGTCACAGAGATAATATTATGTCCAGGTTGTTTCCGATGTGGACTTGTTATTCCAAATAGACCAATTCTTTGTATTACAGGTTTCTGAATGCATCATTTCCTTTTTAGTGTGGTCTTACCAATAAAACATAGAACATAGAACAGTACAGCATAGTACAGGCCTTTCGGCCCACGATATTGTGCCAAACTTTTACCCTAAACCTAATGTCTATCTAATCTCCACCGCTACCTTATACATATGCCTATCTAATATCCACTTAAATGCCTCTAATGAGGATGACTCCACTACCCTCTCCAGCAATGCATTCCACAGCCCTACCACTCTCTGAGTAAACAGCATACCTCTGACGTCTCCCCATATATCTGCCTCCACTCACTTTCACAGTATGCCTCCTCATAATAGCAACCTCCACCCGAGGAAAATGTCTCTTGACTGTCTACTCTATCTATACCTCTGATCATTTTGTGCACCTCTAACAAGTCACCTTTCATCTTTCATCATTCTAAAGAAAAAATCCCTAGCTCTCTCAACCTTTCCTCGTAAGACCTTCCCTCCATTCCAGGCAACATCCAGGTAACTCTCCTTTGCAACGCTTTCCAATGCTTCCACTTCTTTCCTGTAAATGAGCCAGCTATCAAAGTTGACTGATTCAGATCTAAGACCAAAATTCTAACGCACTGAAGTGCTTTTTGAGTAAGAAATATTTGTACTTCAAACATAAAATAGATTTACATTTATGCTATTATCAGAGTGAATATTGTAAATCCACCAACTGCATTTCTCATGCAAACAACTCTGAATTGAAAGTTTAAAGCTGAATTAAACATTATCAAGCAAAATGTAGGCACTAATGTAAAAATAGCAGCATATTTATGAACAGCAAGCTTCCACTAATAGCAGTGTGATAGCAACCAAATAATCTTTTCAACAATGCAGTTTTTTGATAAACAGTGATCAGGGCAACGAGGCGAACTCCTCTCCACTTCTGGGAAATGATTCCATGGGACTTCACACATCTATCTGAGAGAACAAACAGGACTGTAGCTTAATATCTCATTTTGAAAGATGAAACCTCCTACAATGCAGTACTCCCTTAGTAAGGCATCAGATTGTCAGCCCAGGGTTTCTGTGCACACATTCTGGAGGGGAATTTGAGTCTTCATCTGCCTAACTTCATCTTTAATGTATGCATATGTTTTAAAGTTGCTTCCAACTTATTCACATAAAATTGTTCTTCTTACGATGATGTCTCATTATAAATACTGGGATCCACATACAGAAAGTAGCTTGTCACCATGTATTTACATCCACCAATCAGTGGTGCTACAATGTCACCACAGTATTATTCTGTACAGCTCTTAAGATTCAATTACTTTTAGCCTCCTCGAATTTTTAAAAATATTCATTCCCGGGATATAAGCATTTATTGCTCTCCCTAATTAGCCCCTAGATGGTGGTGGTGAGCTGCCTTGAACTGCAGCAGTCCATGGGGCCAATGTGAGATCCAGGATATTGAGCAACTGACAGCAAAGAATTAGCAACAGAATTCTAAATCATGAAGATGTATGTTTTGGAGGGAGCTTCCAGGCAGAAGGAAAAGAGATTAGAAGGAATGTGGGTGGTGGATGTGGTACCAATCAAGTGGGCTGTTTTGTTCTGGATGGTGTCAAGCTTCTTGAGTGGACAGACTTTGGAGAATGAGGTGGTAAGTTACTTTCAAGCCTTTGGGCTGCTCCAGCAGCCATTGTATTTATATAACTGGCCCAGTTCAGTTTCTGGTCAATGGTAAACCCCCGGAACGGTGATGGCGGGGGCCCTCCAAGATGGTAAAGCCATTGAATGTCAATGGGAGGCAGCCAGATTTTCCTGCTGGAGTTGGCCATTGTCTGACACTTGCATGCTGTGAATTGAACTTGCCACCTATCGTTCCAAGGCTAAACATTATCCTGGCCCTGCTGCATTTGCACATGGACTGTTTCAGTTTCTGACAAGTGCCAATTAGTGCTGAACAAATCATCAGCAAGCATCCCCCACTTCTGACTTTATGATGCAAGGGAGGGAATTGATGAAATAGCTAAAGATGCAAAGTCCTAAGTCACTCCCCTGAGTCCTAAGTCACTCCCCTGTGTCCTAAGTCACTCCCCTGTGGAACTCCTGCAGCGATGTCCTGGGACAGAGATGATTGATCTCCAATGAGAACTAGCTTTCTTTGTGCTAGGTGTCACTCCAACCAGGAGACAGGTTATCCTGAGTCCTGTTGATTTCAAGTTTGTAAGGACTCGTTGATGTCATAATTAGTCAAACATTGCCTTGATATCAGTGTTTTTTGATGAGATAATGTTTCCCTTGTTACTTTTCCTTATATGAAGAACCTTCTCTGTGAGGCAGGAAAAGCGGAATCCTTGCTCCTAAGGTTTTATTAATGTTGTTTGACAACAGTACAATGTTATATTATCACTTCAGGCCAATATCTTTAAACACTTCGGGGGACAAATTTATTTTCATATGCGAAGTAGGATTTGTAGGCACACCAGACACATGAAGGCACACAAAAGTATGGGCTTGTAACTTCTTGGGGCCCCAATGATCAGCATCTGTTTATGTTGACACAGTACAGACTGGGAAGCTACCAAATGGAGCAGGCCTGCTTTGGAGCACATGAGACAAAACATGTAAGCTCTACAGCTTGCACTAGATCAATAGCTAATCTTATGAAGCAGAACACAAGCCATCCCTGGGACTATCATGACGCAAAGGAGAGTGGGTTAACTATTCAGTGGGGGCATGCAAACCTGGTCCATCATCAAGTCATCCTGAGTATAAAAACAGATAACCATTGTTCAGGCTTCAACACTTGTCTTTCCTACACCCAGTTGAAACTGTCTGTTAATGATCATTTCCTAAGCACACTGCTCCCAATAGATCAAAGTTTGTTGCCATGAGGCATCTAACAGCACAGACTATTAAACTTCCCCTTTCTCCTTTCCTTTATAGTACATTAATTGGAAAACACAGCTAGTTCTTCATAAAATGGATAAGGTACCATCATTATGAAGATAATCAGTAAAATCCTTTGGACAGACTGATGCTGCTGTACCATTTACACATTAAACTCATACATAACTTATTACCACAACTCTAATGGCACGGATATGTTATACACATGGGGACATCTTACTTTCTTCACGTGTATTGCGACTCTTTGCATGTAATAATTATGTACGTGGCTCAATCCTTAAATACCTTGTTCTGAGGAAGGGTCCCCAGACCCGAAATGTTAACTCTGTTTTCTTCTTCACAGATGCTGCCAGACCTGCTGAGCTTTTCCAGGAACTTCTGTTTTTGTTCCTTAAATATCTTAGGCCAGTTTGACACGTTGCCTATGCTGGGGAATTTCTCCGACATTGGTCTAACGCCAGCTACTCTTCATTGTATTCACCATCCTGACTGAAGCATTCAACTCAGTAAATCGTCAGGGTCTGTGGATTGTCCTTCCTGAGATTTGAAGAAACTCCAAGAAACTTCTTCACAATCTGGGAACTGCTTCATGATGATGAACTATGCTCAGCAGGAGATCCGAAGTAGATCTGGCCCTGGGTTGCATGATAGACTCCATTCTATTTACAATCTTCCTGACAGTGACTAAATTCCTGCACCAACTACCATGAAGGAGTCTCCTTCTCAAGCTCTCTCCTTGGCTGAAGTGTGGTGACCCCTAGAACGCTTCGTGCTAAAACTAACCTGACCACCCTAAGTATACATGATCTACAGTCTAAGATGACTGGGATATTGTTGTCTAGGTGGAACCAGACCTGCAAGCCATTTTTGATCTTTTCAATTCTCTATTCTTGAAACTTGTAGGCTCATACTTGAATGCTGCTAAAACAAAACTCATATCAATGCTCAACTGGTCAGCCAAGTATTCCACCTCCCATATGTGTCAAGGAGTAACTCTGGAATCTCTTGAACATGTCCCATATTGTGGCAACCATCTCTCTAAAAAGGCCACCACTGATGGTACAATGCAACATGGAATCAGCTAGACCCACTCAGGCTTCTAACAGTAGTGAATGTTGACAACAAAGATCTCCACAAGTAAACAGAAGTCCAAGTGTACAGAACTGTTCTTATCACCCTTGAGCCTAAAACTATGACATCTCCTTTTCATAGATCATAGAATCCCTACAGTGTGGAAACAGGCCCTTCAGCCCGACAAGTCCAAATTGACCCTCACAGCATCCCATCCAGACTCATCCCCCATAACCCACCTAATCTACACATCACTGGACATTATGGGCAATTTGGCATGGCCAATCCACCTAGCCTGCACATCTTTGGATTTTGGTTTTAGATTGCCTCACATAAAATTGTGGAATTTTATAGTACAGAAGGAGGCCATTTGGCGCATCGTGCCTGCACCAGGTTACCCAGCTAGTCCCAGTCTCCAGCCCTCTCTAAATTCATCATTTGCAGATATATATCCAGCTGTCTTTTGAAACCTTCTATGGAATCCGCCTCCCCCACTCTCCCAGAAAGCACATTCCAAATGATAACTCTGAATAAAGAGGTTTCTCCTCATTTCACTCCTCGCTTTTTTTTGCTGACAATCTGACATTAATGATAACAAAGTGTGGGGCTGGATGAACACAGCAGGCCAAGCAGCATTTTGCTTGGCCTGCTGTGTTCATCCAGCCCCACATTTTGTTATCTTGGATTCTCCAGCATCTGCAGTTCCCATTATCTCATGACATTAATGATAACTGGGTTTACTCCAAATGTGGTTTGCCCAATAACTTTTAGAGGTGTTGCATCACTTCTTTGTTTTTATACTCTAATGAGGAAACATCCTTTCTACGTTGACTTTGTAAATTGCCTTTAACATCTCATATACCTCAATCAGATGTCTTCTCATTCTTCTAAACTCCAACCAGCATAGACATCATTCTCAAATCAAAGGTTTGCTGAAAATGACAAGTGAGGATCAGCAAAATCCCCATGTATGAGCTCTCTGACAGCAAATCTGATCTGACCCTTGTTTGACAGACACACGCATGCAATCTCAACATGTGGCTTCAGTTAGTAATCAGGAGCACAAATGTTGACTAGGTTTTTCCTAACATCGTTCAGGAGCATTGAGACCAACTGTAACCCTGGTAGCAGCAAGTAACTTGGAATAGGTTGAGGTCATACACTGGGATTTTCCCTGACCTTTATTGTTCAGCATTGCCTGATATTGGGTATTGATCAAGCAAGTCAACAGCACAAAATTTCACTTATATAACACCTATAATTAACATTCCTAGCAAAAACCACAAACAGTTCCTTTTATAACATGACCATCCATTTAGCAGGTCAAAGTGCAGCTTTGAATATTTAGGCCACAAAAGGAAATTTTACTTCCAGACCTTAGTGGAAAATTAATGGACTATCACTTTGTCATTTTAATCCTATACCTTCTGATCAACTGTGATATCTTTACAATTGAACATAAAGCCTTGTAGTCCCTCTTTAATAGACAGTACTTCCAAGGTAAAGAATTAGCTTTATAACACTCACTGCTGCTGGTGTATTAATTTATCATGACTATAATGTAAACTGAGGTTGTCAACTTAGCTTCCTGATACTACGGTCTGACTTTTGCTTATTTTAAGTCTGGTCCAACAGAGGGCACAGATTACAGAAAGAGAAAAAGATCCTGTAAATTTCTAACTAATTTTACTTCCTTTAAGACCGTCACTCTCATTCACTCACCAACCCAAGTTCAATGACAGTTTCTTTCAATACAACTTGTATTGAAGGATTTTGAAATTAGAGCAATGGTGGAGGAGGACGTCTAAGTTGGAGAATGTGAATTCAATGTTATATTAAGAACAAAAAGAAGGAAAAATATTGGATTGAGATGGAGGATGGGCAAAAACAAAAACACAAACATATTTCTTCTCTCCTGACAATTCAACATTTTAAAAATTACCAACAATAATTAATTCCTGAGGGAACGAGTTGCCACAATTGTGATGGTTAGTTTTCAATAGCAGCTAGGTTGTCAGCATTAGTTGACCGTTATCACTTGCATTCGTAATGACAAGACATAGCATTTCATGGTGAGTTTGGTCTATGTCTACTGTATAAACAGAGCAGCTTCACAACATTCAATAAAAGTCAATAATGAGGAAGCCAGCAAAGCTCATAGTGAAGACTGCAATCTTTGATGTTGACGTGTTACCAAACATCTGCACTTTGCCTGAAGTTGCAGTAAGCATTATTGTTTAACTGTTGGCAAATGTCATTAAACTCTCAATTATTTGCAGCAATATTTCACCCAATATAATACATAAATATACAGTATGGTGTAGTTCCTAATAGCCTGATGGGAGCTGTTTTCATGGCAAATTTTGTCAGGAAGTAAGATTTCAGACATCCGTGTTGTGTTTGGAGGGCTAAAGCCTGGCTGATCTGGCAAATGTTGTGATTGGTGCTGATGAAGGATACAGTTGTCTAAAAATATAACAACATTTGTCGTAGCAAATAACGTCGAGAGTTGAGGATAAAGAAAACAATATAATGCCATGGCAACCACGATGATTAAGAAGAATGGCAGTACTTTAAAATAGCTCTAAGAATAATTTATAAAGAATTGCTCTTTGGTTTTGGAAGGAACATTCAACCAAATCCTGAGGTTCTATTACACTTTCTACATACCCCCACTAAATGACCTCCTCCAAATCAATATTGTCATTGTAGCATTTAACGGAATCCCTGTGTTGTATTTGGTCGATAATACTTAGGAAGTAGCTGGTGTTAGTGTCAAGATTGAGAAAAGAGGTGTCTGCAATTGCCTTTCAGTGTCAAAACATAGCAGCAAATAAATCAATAAAGGTGCACCGGTGTTAATTTTCAGAACTTTTTTCTAAACGTTCGAGTGGGGAAATACTACAGCATCCATGTCACAACTTTTGTTTTAGACTGAAGATGGATTGATACAGAGTTCAACATCTTCAGGCCATCCCAGCCCACCTCAGCCATGCTTCAAAAGCAAACACACCGCCTCAATGCAGCGGGTAGTCTACGCATATCAATACTCCTATATCAACAAAAAGTGTGGGTCAGTAATCCCCTAAGGTATGAAATCTGCCTTGTCTGACTTATGTGACTCTTAACCCACATGTAATGTGGTCAACTCTTAACTGCCATCCAAAATTGATGGACAAGCCACTCAGTTTGAGGACAATTAGCAATGAGAATCAAGCATAAATGCAGCGGTATTCATCAGGAAGAGCCAGTTTATCTTACTCAATTTTTTATTCGCACTGCTCAATGAAAAACCAACACCAGACTGTACTCCTGTTCTACTATCAGCCCACTCCTGACCCCCCCGCCCCTACTCCTTGTAGTGGAGTGGTAGTGGCCCTGCCTCTTGATAAGATGATTTGCATTCAAGGCCTACCTGTGTGTCACAACTTGTTTGAACACGTTAATTAAGAATAACCTACAACCATACTAGCCTAAAAATGTCTGACCTTGGAAACAAACCAGATTTGGATCTGGTTACTATTTGGGTGGAAGACCACCTGGGAATTTCAGGTGCAGTATGATTAAAGGCTGTTGCGGTGTCCCTAACCATGGATCGGGGGCTTGCCATCAAGTTCCACCTGCTCCAGAGAGGTATCGTAACACTCCTGAACGGGTCATTTAGAAAATACCTATGGGACCTGTAGATCTCAGTTACCCACAGCAAGTTCACTTGGCTTTAGGGAGATGTAATATATTCCCAGTGAAGGTTACACTTACTGTTTATCTGGTTGAAGTCCAGAAACGTATAGATCCTTTAAGAATCCTGTGCCAAGAATCCTGAATTCCTTGGGCATTGAAATTAATTTGGGGGGACATGGTGGTAATGTAACTGGACTAATCATCCAGAACTCCAGACTAATGTTCCGACGATATGGGTTTGAATCCCACTGAGGTAGCTGGTGAAATCTGAATTAGGTAAAATCTGCAGTAAAAAGCTAGTCCAATGGCGACTACTGTCAATTGTCATTGAAAAAAATGTATTTGGTTGACTAATAGATGATCCCCCACCTATATTATCAATTACTCCATCTGAAAGTAAAGTGCTCATTTTAATCACTGCCTAGGTAAAAGATTTTTCTTCTGAATTCCCCGTTGAATTATTATGCAAGGGTTCATTTTGGTGAATCATCCCGACAGTTTACATTGACAAAGGTAAAGTTTGTTCACCATTGTTTGAAAGATATTTCACTGTCACACAAGTGGTTTCCACAAGCAGCATTCCAATTACCTCAATTCAGGTCAAAACATGCTACTGAATTATCAAAACATTATAACCACAAAAACAGTGCCATGTTTGTTTTTACCTGACCCGAAATAGTAGCAATTCCCATTTAGCTGACAATATTTTCATGGAGTTTATTGGCTCCAAATGCCAGGTATTAAAAGCATATCTCAATAACAATGAAGGAGCTCTTAAAAAGTTCAGGATAGAATTGCAAAACCACACCAATTAAATCTTAGAATGACAGCTGAATTGGATTTACAACACAAATGTAGGCACATGAAATGCGGAATCAATTCACATCATCCCACACAGTCACATTTGGATGTTCTTTTCAAAAATAAAGATTGCAACTTTCCTGCTAGATACTCCTGCAATTTCCGCAAGAGCCATTCTTACAATTGTGAAGCTAGAACATTTTAATGAGATTGTTTTAAAGTATTGAGTAACCACAGCTGCCTTTAGTTGAACTATCTAGGCAAATTAAGACCTGGCTGAAATACTGATGCATTCAACATTCTGTTTTACTATTCTGCGTGCATGGCAGTTGGGGGTTGGAATCCATTATTTATCGGCAACACAAAGTTACTGAGTACAAGATCTGCCTTTCCATATGGCAGTTCCTCTGCTACATACACTTGGACTGAGACGTGTATGAGGTCAAATAGCTTATGAGGTTTCATCCGGGTAAAATTGGCTCCAGCTCATCTGCACCTTTTCCTGCTACTGCTAGGACCAGCAGCTGTGTAAACAGTACTTACAATGAGGGTCAGCTTACTGCTTTAAAACAGTTCTATTCCCATTTCAGACAACAGTCAAAACAAAAACGCACTATCTTTTCTGACCACCCAGTGCCAGCTTGTCCCCAACCTCAACCTACCTTAACCCACCCATTTGATTGCCCCCTAAGCACTTTGCCATCTTATCTACCTGCCACTTTGGCACCCCACAAACCTTGCATCCCAACATCATACATATTTTCATCCTTGACCTTTCACAGGAGTGTCAAAGTATCTGGCTATGCTGCTAGACATTTGAAAAATCACAGAAATGTGGCCCACTGACAGCAGGGTGTGGTTTCCCCACCAATTCTTTTTCATTGCTGGGTCTGTGGGTACCCAAGCAAGTTCATGATAGAATAATTGTCCCGATATCTCCAGTACAGAAGTCATCTAAAGTCCAGTTGGTAAGATTAAACTGATCAAACTTTCAGAAACTGAACTGATCTCACTATATACATACTGTAGCATCAAAAGCAGGTAAGAGGCTAGGTATCATGCAGTGAATAGCTCACTTCCTAATTCCACAAAGCCTGCTAACTTCGCAAGAATGACACAATACTCCCCACTTTTCTCGGTCAGTACAGCTCCAACAACATTCAAGAAGCTTGACACCATCCAGGACAAAGCAGCCCGCTTGATTGGTACCACATCTGCGCACATTTCCGACCTTCACAACTGTATTGTGCCACAAGATGCATTGCAGCAATTCACTGAGGCTCCTTAGACAACACCTTCGAAACCTGCAGCCAACTAGAAGGACAAGGGCAGCAAATATATGGGAACGCCACCACCTGAAAGTTCCACTCCAAGCCACTCACCATCCTGACTTGGAATTATATCACTGCTCCTTCACTGTTGCTGGATCAAAATACCAGAACTTCCTCTCTCCACTCTGGGTGTAAATGCACCAAATAGTCTGCGACGATTCAAAAAGTACAACTCACCACTACCTTCAAGAGTAATTATGGATAGACAATGAATGAATACTGACCCAGTCTCTAACAACTACCATCCCTGAATATTAATAATAAATTGATT
This sequence comes from Stegostoma tigrinum, assembly GCF_030684315.1. Classification (NCBI taxonomy): domain Eukaryota; kingdom Metazoa; phylum Chordata; class Chondrichthyes; order Orectolobiformes; family Stegostomatidae; genus Stegostoma; species Stegostoma tigrinum. The sequence continues at coordinate 76,140,366 of NC_081363.1, read as the reverse complement.
GCATTATCTGAGAAATAAGATTTTAGCATGTCACGTATTTTGAAAATGTATCAGAGGACAACTTTCACAATTTAAAAACATAAATAAAATGCACATTTCTCAGCAAATCTCAATTCATTTTCATGTAACGGAAAGACGATTGACTCAAAATCATTGGCAGTGTTTGTCAAATGCTGGTCACAGTTAAAATTTTGTTGTGAAGTGTGACAATATGTATTAAAACAGCAAAGAGCCATAAAATACAAACAAAGAAAACAGTTTCTCATACGCGCACAAAAGCTTAGGAGATATGGATAACACTATTGCAAGAAACAGTAAGCTGAGATTACAAAGTTTGGAGCTGGAGGAACAGGAAAGCTGACGTTTCGGGTCGGGGCCCTTCTTCAGAAAAACAGTACCAGGTGCAGAGGTCCCAATCCTGATGGAAAAAACAGTCCTGGAGAGGGAAGGAAGGAAAGAGTGGTGGAGGGACAGGAGTTGTAATTAAGAAGATTTTATCATGCTGGAAATAAAGGATGTCCTAGACAGAGTGAAGAAACAATTAAGATGCTTTTACACCACGTGGTATAAATCTACAGGTCAGCAACTATGAGGAAAAACATAAAGGAGAAAATTTGCAACAACAAGAGAAATAAAAGCAGCAACAAAAAAAAACTACAGATCATTTGCATTTGAAGGCTCCATCTATACATTGACCCATTCCAGTAACTGGCCGTTCAGAGTGTTGGCACAGACAAATTGAACCCCGACATTTTCTTTAAACATGTGTGATTCAGCAAATTCAGTGTTTGCTTCTGTAAGCTGTATAGGTGCTGATGACTTCTGGGACAGATGCTTTAATTCTGGAATGACTGCCAGTGTAATTGGAATACATCCTGGAGTAATGTTTTGTCAGCAAGCCCAAACAGTTCTGTGAAATTTTATGCATGGCTAAACATTCTGTTCAACATTAACAGCAGTGGACAGAGATAAGGGCTTCATGTCAGATGATTTTTCTGGGGGACTTTAATTACCTCAATATATCCTAGTAAGAGAGAAAGAAGAGATTTTAAAGAGAGTTCAGATTAATTTTGATAATCAGCATGCTTACAAACCAACAAGCATCAGGAAGGTGTGGTATGGTGGATTTTATTCCAAGAGGATGCCTTACTACAGTTATAGAGGGCCTTGGAGACACCACATTGGGAGGACTATGTTCAGCATTTTTTTCCTTTCTTAAGAAAGTATATGCTTGCCACAGCGGGAATGCAGCAAAGGTTCACCAGACTGATTCTTGGGGCAGTAGGATTATTGTCATTCCAGTGTAGAGGAATGAGGGAGGATCTCATTGAATCATGAACTATGACAGAGATGGACAGGCTGGTTGCAGGGATGATGTTTGTCCTGGCACTGGTGCAGGGATCATGGTCTCAGAATACAGGGTAGTAAATCTAGAACCAGGAACAGGAGAAATGTCATCACTCAGGCGATGAACCCAAGGAGTTCTCTGCCACTCAGGGCTGTGAAAGCCATTCAATATATTTATAGATGAATTAGATTTTAAGACAGGGAAGGCATCAAGGAATATTGGGGGAAGAGCAGGGAGGTGTTGTTGACATAGATGGTTAGTCATGACTACAATGAACAGTAAAACAGGCACGAAGGTTAACTCCTGCTCCTATTTTCTGTTTCTATAAAAGTCTAGGTAAACCACTGAAAAGAACAAAGACCAATCTACAATAACAATACTTGACTGATCAAGGGCTAAATTTCAATGAGGTAAGAGCTGAACTTGTCAGGTAAATTGAATCAAAGATTAGAACGCAAAAGTGAAATGATCAAAGGAGAAGATAGTTGAGGCTTGGTTTACGGAAAACAAGCAAATCCAGTGCTTTCTCAATGATGGAAGAATTAGAGAATAATGTGCAGTGGAAAAAAATTGCCTATGATAGATGTCATATTGAAAATACAAATTAGAACCAGCCCTAACGGAGCAAGTCCAGGATCAGGTGAAATAGAAAAGAAAAGAGAGCAATGAAAGCATCTGAGAAGACTTCTAACTACCATAAAAGGGAGTTTAAAAGTTTTCTACATGGAACACAGATAGTAAAAGGTTATTAAGTGGGGAAGTGAGACTAATCAGGAACCCAAAGGCATGGCTAAGGTGCTAAATGTCTACTTTGGTCTGGCCTTTCTAAGAAACATGATGCTGCTGAAATCAAAAGGAAAGAGGAGGGGCTTGAGATACTGGGTTTGGTAAAAACTGAAGAGTCAGTAGGGCTGGTGGCTGGTACTCAGGGCCAGATGAGTTGCATCTGAGGTTGTTGAGTGAAATAAGAGTGGAAATTGTGAAAGTTCTGGCCATAATCAAACAATTGACATTAGGGGTCCTGAGATGCTGCTTGGCCTGCTGCGTTCATCCAGCTCCACACATTGTTATAATTGACATTAGGTGATGGGATGGTACCAGAGGATTGGAGATTGGGAAACATTACACTCTTGTTCAAAAACATGCATTAGGCCAACGACCATATAGATTCATAGACCCATTCAACATGGAAACCAACCCTTGGGTCCAACTAGTCCATTCTTGTTTAACATTGACGGGAGAATAACTATTAGACACGATAATCCAGAACAAAATTAACAGTCACCTGGGCAACTGTGGATTAAATAAAGCAAGCCAGGAGGGATTTGTTAATGACAAATTGTGTTTAACTAACTTGAATGAATTTATAGATGAGGTAACAGAGAGTATTGATTAGGATAATGCAATTAATGTGATGAATACCGATTTCCTAAAGGCTTATGATACACAAATACATAACATGTTCTAAGAAAGTTGATGCTTATTGAAGAAAGGGGACATTGTCAGCAAGAAACAATGTTGGCTGAATGACAAGAAACACAAAGTAATGGTGAACCATTGTTTTTCATGATGCAGGAAGGTTAATAGTAGGATATTAGGATGGTGTTTTTGATTGGTTCTTGATATATCTTAATGAACTAGGCTAGGGTATTTCAATTTCAATGTGTACATGACATAAAACTTCTAAATATTTTGAACTGTGATAATGATAGACTTTAAAAATGGCATGCTGACTGAATGGGTAGTCAAGTAGCAGATGAAATTTAAGCAGAGAGGTGCGAAGAGATATATTTGGATGGCAAAATCAGCAAAATGCAATATGAAACATAACATTTAAGTCTAAAGGGGTGGGCAAAAGTGGGTAGCCAGAACAGATCTTTGTACTTACGAGTGCAGAGATCCTAGAAGGGGTAAGTTGAATACTTAAAGATGCATTCAGGGCTCTGGCTATATAAATGGTTCATAAACAGAGGGAGAAATGACAGGCAGTACCAATCCTGTACTGTGATCCTGCTTCAGTCATCAGCCTGCCAGGAAGTGCGATTTTACCAAGGCCAAGTTGTTAATTGTTGGGCTGGATGTGCCAAAGCAGGAACAGACACAGAGAATTCTGGACCAAGCAGCATACCAAATCCATCTACTCATGTTTAGCATGTCCACGTATTATGGAGCCCTAATTACTCAGGCGCCTGATCAATTTTGGTAAGGCAAGTCAGGGCAGGACTTATCCACTGAATGGTAAGGACCTTGAGAGTGTTGCCAAACAATGAGACCTTCGAGACAGGCTCATTGCTCCTTGAAGGTGGAGTTACAGGGAGACGGGATAGTGAAGAAGGCGCTTGGTACAGTGATAATGGGAACTGCAGATGCTGGAGAATCCAAGATAACAAAGTGTGAAGCTGGATGAACACAGCAGGCCAAGCAGCATCTCAGGAGCACAAAAGCTCCTGAGATGCTGCTTGGCCCGCTGTGCGCTTGGTACAGCTGCCTTTATTGATCAGTGCATTGAGTACTGGAGTTGGGAGGTCATATTGCAGCTGTACAGGGCAATGGTTAGACAAGTTTGAAATTCTGCGTTCAATTCTGGTCTCCCTGCTATAGCAAGGGCACTGAGAAACTTGAAAGGGTTCAGAAAAAAGTTACAAGAGTGTTGTCATTGTTGGAGGGCTTGATCAATAGGAAGAGGCTGAATAGCCTGGGGCTTTTTCTTTCCCCTGGAGTGCTGGAGGCTGAAGAGAGAACTTTATAGAGATTTATAAAATAATGAGGGCAGGGATAGGTTGAATAGCCAAGGTCTTTTCCCCAGAGTAGCGTAGTCCAAAACTAGAGGGCATAGGTTTAAGGTGAGAGGGGAAAGATTTAAAAGGGACCTAAGGGGCAACTTTTTCATTCAGTGGGTTGTGTGCGTATGGAATGAGCTGCCAGAGGAAGTGGCGAAGGCTGGTACAATTACAACATTTAAAAGGCTCCTGGGCAGACACATGAATAGGATGGGCTTAGAGGGATATGGGCCAATGTTGGCAGACAGGACTAGGTTAATTTAGGATATCTGGTCAGCGTGGTAAGTTGGACCAAAGGGTCTGTTTTCATGCTGTACCACTCAATGACTCTACCTTCATTAGAAACTCCTGGCATAGCATGTATCAAAACCTCAGCTACAACACTCCTGGCTTGTCCCTATTCTGCTTCTCTCCAGGTTGAAACATAGCTAACAGTGAATGAAGGGCTGAGAAGGCCGATACTATAAGCTGGTGCAAGAATTTACTGCCCTTTCCTACTGTCCTCTGTGTTTGACTCTGTTCACCAAAGCCTTTTACCTTTAGGGTTCAACATGTGTCTTCTGATGATATGCATCAACATGCTTGAGTCACTAAGGTACTCCAACGATAAATTAATTTAAAACTGTGAAAAAATTTTTATATGCAGCTGTGATATGTGTTATTCGTTGCCTTAAAAGGAGAGCAATGCTGAACAAACCTTGATGAAGGGGAGTTGGATTTTTTTGTTGTGAACAAAGACACTTGTGAAGATTAAATCAATGGATTCCAATGTCAGTGTCCATCTGGATTTATTAGCATTTCTGATCATTTTCAGCCACTCTCATGAAGTCAATAGGCTGAATGAATGTGTGGGAGTGGAGCTGACAGCAAAATAATAGAGGAAAGTCTTCCCTGCTGCGCAAATTAATCCAGCCACAGCAAAACTGTCTAAACTTCAGATTGCAGTTTATTACAGCAAAGTAACATCACAAAACAATCAAAAAAAGGAGAAACACAAATCAAGTCCAATAGTAGGACCTCTGATCTGCATTAGATTTTGAACCGGGGAGATTCTCAGGAAGCGGCAAAACCATTTCAATCAGCTTCTAAAACCCTCCTGTCATCTCATGGCTCTTACCTCCATACAGCTAGCGTGAAACCTGCAATGTGCTGCACTGTGACTAGGGCCACTCCACACATTTGAGGACTGGGAAAATTCTGGCCATGGGGTGAAAAAGCAAGAAATTTAGGGTAGACCTGAACAAAATATTGGTTTGGCCTTCACTAAAATGTGGAAGTTGGACTGTTCCACATCATTTGTCCTTTGTGAAGAAATTTCTGAAGAAAAAGAAAATTGACCACAAGTCCATCAGGAAGTGGTCAGCACATAGCATCCTTGAGACCCTGTGGGGAAAGGAGAGGGTGGGTCCTGTTGAGTGATAACAGACTTTTGGCAGAATGCCTCAATGCCAGAGCATGCCATCAAGCAGCCAGACATCATTTGGCTGGTGATGAGAAGGGCACTGCCTGTGAGACCCTTCATCTACAACCATTTGGTTTGCGCCACCACACACTGCTCTCGAAGTGGCTGTGGGAATGTTGAGACTCATCACACATCTCCTACTGGAACATGCCTTTGCAAAGGAAGTCTGGAGAAAGATGCAGTGGTTTTTGTCGAGGCTCGACCTCTGTAGCTCTGTGATGCAGGGCTCTGATTTGTACTGTCTGTTCCCCGGAGACAAACATCAATTGCACCCAGAAGACCGTCAACCCGGTTGAAAGATGCCATTTAGTCTGCCCAAAGCATGTTGGTTTTCTAGGCCAAGAAATTGGCCTTGACCAAGTGTTGCAGGCTGGCACATTGCAAGGTTCAGGACTATGTGCTGAGGGACACAGTAAAGCCTGGGACAGCTGCTATCAAGGCACAGCGTGGAAAGACCACTGTCTGAGGCCTTTCTACCGAAGGTAAATGGGAGTCCATTCAGTTATCGGACCCTCCTTGGGCCCCAAAAGCATGTAAATATAGTCTTGCGTGTGTAAGAGAGGCCCTTTTTTTGTTAGGATAGAATTGGTTCTGTACAGAAGCACATCAAATCAACAAACAGCATTTGTGACTATATTTAAAGGTCCTTAAGAATAAAGTATATTTTTGCAATAATAAAAAAGAAGCATTATGTCTAATTCAAGGCACCACACTCCAGGAAGAATGGAACAGCTTCATGCAGAGCACAGAAAATAATTGAGGAGAATTGTTCCAGGTGTCAGTTACGTGCAAAAGAAATTGAGGAAGCTGAGTTGTTCTCCTGAGAAAGAGTTAAAAGGAGATTTGGTACAGGTGTTCAAAATCAAGACGGATTTAGACAGAGTACACAGAGAGAAAATGTTGATATTTGCAGAAGGGACAGTCACCACTGGATACCGATATAATATAACAAAAATATAACTACAATATAACTTTAATGTAACTAAATAACTAAAGAAGCAATGCCGTAACTATAGGAGAAAAGGCTCAATTGTGACTTCAAAATAGAACTGGATAAACACCTGAACGTAATACGTTAGAAAGAGCTTTAAGGTTTTTGCAAAGATTTGTAGCTTGGGTTGTGAATGAGGTTGTTGGCTTGCTTACCAAGCTGGTGGTTATCATTCAGACATTTTGTCACCGTGTTAGGTAACATTATCAGTGCGGCTTCTGAAGAAGCCAGCTTGTTCTACACTGCTTGGTATTTATATGATCTGGTCTGTTAAGTTGGGTTGTATCATATACGGTTCTGTTCTGCATGGGTTTGTATATGATGTCTAATTCCACATGTTTGTTGATTGCATTACAGGTTGAAAAAATATTGGGACTGACAATAAGACTCCTACAACCACCAGGAATCATAGCACACAAACCTACCGCCAAGCTATGACAAACACTCACAAGGACCAGAGACTCCATACCCATGACATACAGGACCAACGTAGTTTACAAAATACCTTTCAGTGACTGCAACAAACATTACATCAGCCAGACCAGAAGGAAACTAGCCATCAGGATACACAAACACCAGCTAGCAGCAAAACGACATGATGAAATTTCCCTTATCTCAGTGCACTCGGACAATGAAGGCCATCAATTTAACTGGGACAACGTGACTATCTTAGCTCAAACCAACCACAGACACACACAAGAGTTCCTAAAGGCATGGCTTTCAACCCATAATGCAAGGAACATGCATGTGGAATTAGACCCCATATACAAACCCATACAGAGCAGAACCGGAAATGACACAACCCATCTTAGACTGGATCGTATAAATACGAAGCAGTGTAGAACACTGTTACATTGGAATACGCACTGATGATGTTATCTGGCATGGTATTGAAGCATCTGTATGATAACCAGCTCGCAAGCAAGCCAACAACCTCATGGAAAGAGCTGGGAAGTAGAACTCACACTGATTTATTCTTGTGTAGAACTGTTAAGGGCATAAGGTTGAAAAGCCTCTATCTGCCCTGTGAAAAGCCTTTGATTCTACAGTAAAGATTGATTATGTTGTTTACAAATTCCATGCCATCCAAGTTGCCCCAAAAAGCTGTAGATATGCAGAACAGGCTCTTACAGATGACCGCTGGGTATGGCAAGCCCTGGGTATATCAAGTTCAACTCTGATAATTGGGATTGTCTTTTTGTTTCCAAAACCTGATTTGTAACAATACTGTTGCAGTCTTTTGTTTTGAAATAATGATACAGTCATTCACATAACCTTCAGAAAAGGAAAATTTCAGCACTGCTTTGCCAAGCAGCTGTTACTGTCTGTGCAATTTTATATTTTCAAAGATAGCGGGGATAAGTTTATTAAGGAAAGCTGAGGCAGATGCTTGGTGATCACATACCTCACTGTTTCCGATATCCTTTACAACCGAGGCACCTTCTGTCTATCCCAAGCTTAAATCCCATGGAGCATATGAGAATCAGCACACACCAACATCAACGATGCATACCCCAGAGAAGAACAGATTGGCCATTCAGAATGCATGTATAATTACATTCCACAACGCTGCCTAATTATCAGCATGAATGGTACATTGAACTGTTTAAATTTAATTAAAATATATATTAAGAACTATCAGTAACAGGGATAGAGAGTGAGATGGTGCTGTGCAGATTATAACTGTCTCAGTAGGTTCCCTGGACTCTGAAATGGAAATGGCAAAGTTTTATTTTGAGGAGCAGCCAGGAAACGTTTACAGTTAAGCACAATTGAGCTCGTTCTTTGCTGCCCAACAGGCTGCTAATAAAGAAACTGAACAAGAGGCTGCTATCCACTGGACTGACAAACATGTCCATACCTTCAGGAGCACATAACCGCAGATGCTGGAATCTGTACTGAAAACATCAAATGTTGGAGATCACAGCAGGTCAGAGCATATCAATGGAGAGAGAGCAAGCTAACAATTCAAGTCAAATGACACTTCATCACAGCTGTAGTGAAGTGTGGAAGGAGGCAGCATTTATGCTCTAGTTTGGGGGCGCAGGCAGGGCGAAGCGGTGGTGGGTGTAGAGTGCTGGTGAACAAAAGATGTTGATAGTGATAGTGGGAACTGCAGATGCTGGAGAATCCAAGATAACAAAGTGTGGAGCTGGATGAACACAGCAGGCCAAGCAGCATCTCAGGAGCACAAAAGCTGACGTTTCGGGTCTCTCTGATGAAGGGTCTAGGCCCGAAACGTCAGCTTTTGTGCTCCTGAGATGCTGCTTGGCCTGCCATGGTCATCCAGCTCCACACTTTGTTATCAAAAGATGTTGATAGTTCAGAATGTGATCGGAATGTGAGGATGGCAGACCAATGGTGTGTCTAACTGCTCGACCTCGAAGGAGAGACAGTCCCACTGGGGTGGGGGGTGGGGACAGAGGGCACGGCAACAGAGAACGTAACAAGTAAAGCTCATAGAAAGGAAAGAAATGGGAATTGCTTCGCAATTTGAAGGTGTTGAACTCAATGTTAAGTTTAGAAGGTTGTAATGTGCCTAGTCTGAAGATGAGATGTTGTTTCCCCCTGTTTGCACTGTGATTTACTGGAGTGCTACAGCATGCTAAGGACATGCGAGCAGGACGCTGTATTGAAATAACCTGCTATGGGAAGGTCAGGGTCCTCCTTGTGCACAGACAGGGGGTTGCCTGCAAAGTGGTCACCCAGTCTACGCTTGGTTTATCCTATGTAGAGTAGACCACATTGGGTGCAGTCAATACAATACATAAGGTTGGAGGAGGTACAATGAAATGCTGCTTCACCTGGAAAGACTGTTTCGGTCCTTGGATGGTGAGCAGGGAGGAGGTGAAGGGGCAGTGTCTGTGAGAAGGTGCCGTGGAAAGGGGGTTTGGTATTGGTGGTAATGGGTGTCCCCAAGGGAATGATCCCTGCACAATGCAGTCTGGGGTGTGAGGGGAATATGTGTTTGGTGGTGGCATTCTGGAGTTGTCTGATTTGGTGGAGAATGGTCCTTCGAATGCAGGGGCAGGTGGGATGAAAATTGAGGATAAGGGGAACCTGATCACATTGTTGTGAGTGATGGGAAGGGGCAAGGTCAGAAGCATAGGTGATGGGTTGGATATGGTTGAGGGCCCTGTCCAACACAGTGGGCAAGAAACCCCAGTTATGGAAGAAGCAAGCCATGTCAGCGGAGCTGTTCTGGAAGGTGGCATCATCCAAACAGATGCGACACATGCGAAAGAACTGGGAGGATGGAATAGAGTCCGTGCAGGACATGGGGTGTGACAAGCTGTCGTGAAGGTAGCTATGGGAGTGAGTGGCTTTGTAGTGGATGGCAGTATTCCCCAAAATGGACAGAGGTGTCAAGGAAAGGAAGGGAAGTGTCAGAGATGGACAATGTGAAAGTTATAACAGGGTGGAATTTGAGGCATGTCTATACAGGACAACCTTGTCACTTTGCCTTTTGAATAATTACAGCTGGAGGACGCAATGGCATAGTGGTATTGTCACTAGACTGTTAACCTGGAGACCCAGATAATGTTCTGGGGACCCAGGTTCAAATCCCGCCCATGGCAGATGGTGGCATTCAAATTCACTTAATATCTGGAATTAAAACTCTAATGATGACTGTGAAGCGATTGTTGCGGGGGAAAGAAAACCCCTCAGGATCACTAATATCCTTGAGGGAAAGAAAGTGCAATCCTTACCTGGTCTGGCCTACATGTGACTCCAATCCCACAGCAATGTAGTTGACACTTAACATGCCGTCTAAGCAATAAATGCTGCCTGGCCAGTGATGCCCTTGTTCCACGAAGAATAAAAAAAAATGCCTGCAGTTTTAACATTATTTTGCAGGCCGTGAGCGATGACGGAAGTGCCAGAATTTATTGCCCATCCCTATTTAAGCCTTGAGAATGTGGAGGTGAGTGAAATATTTGAGCCACAGCACTGCGTACCCAAGATGCTCTCAGGGAGTGAATTTTGAGGATTTTGAGAAGAATAGTCCCGGTTGGCATCATGTTATCTTATCCCAATGCACTAATCTGAACATTTCACAGAAACAGACGTTTTCAAATGCCACAACCTTTCACCACTTTCGCTCATTGAAACATAACAATGCGACATTTGATCCTCACAAAGTTGCATAAAGCTGAAATTCTGAATAAAGCTGTTTTTTTTTGGGGAGCCTGTGTTTGTAGCCAGACTTAACAGGCTGAGAACAGGGTATAGACTGGTCAGAGCACAGAAAGACCATTCTGACCATTGTGTCCGTACTGGTTCTCTGCAAAAGCAACTCATCGAGTGTCAGCTCTCTGCTATTCCCCCATAGGCTGGGCATTTTTCTTCCGACAACAATCCAATTCCTCATGAAAGCTATAATTACATCAGCCGCCATCATGCACTCAAGCACTGCAATCCAGATTCTCACCACCCACAGCACAAAAATATTTTTCAAGTTGTAGCTTCTTTTGCTAATTATAGCAAATTGGAGTCCTCTATTTCTCAACCCTTCCATTAATGGGAAAGCATTTTTAAAATTTTTTTGCAGTTGTTTACAAAAGCAACAAAGCTATATACATATTATACAATCAGAATTACACGAACAGCAAAACAAAGTTTCAACATGTTATCCAGTATTAATTTTTTCCAGATATTCAAATCCAAAGATATTTCATGCCTACATCAACTCTCAATTTTTACTTAACTGCCAAGTTTTGTTTCCTTGTACTGCAGAGACAGTTTTACAATTCATTTCAGAGTCTATTGGCACAAACAGTTTATAATTCGATGACTGAAAAAATTTTAGTTCGAACAACGTTAGGATTTACGCCCACCCTATCCCAGCTGAGAATCTCCACAAACTATAACATGTGGTTTAAGGTATCTAGTTTACACTGAACCAAAAACTTGATTCTTCTGTCAAAAGAAATTGTTCTCTCTTTTGAACTGAATTCAAAGCTAAAATTAATGTTTTTCTGTTGTAAACTCAACTGTGCAAACATTCCATCTGTTAACAATTGTGTCATACCAGGTACTTGACTGGAGTCACATGACTTCTTTGAATGGATGCATTTAGTTTCCTGCTTTTAATAGCTTTCTGACCTATTTAGAAAAAATTACATTCACTGAAATGACCTCATCCGTTTGCCATTGTTATCAAATTCGTATCCCAAAAATATATTCTCAATCACACTTCATACATTCTCATCAACCTTTTCTGCATTCTTTCTAATGCCACTTCCTGATGCTTTTACACTACAGCTTTATTTTTTCCCCAGTAACTCAGTCAAGGGATGTAGGGGTGTCACCGACTAGGCCAGAACATATTATCATTTGGGAGACTTTGTTATACTGGGTTCCCTGAGCAAGGTGCTGAGATCCCTGAGACAGGGCAGCACAGTGGCTCAGCAGTTAGCATTGCTCCCTCACAGTGCCAGCATTCTGCATTCAATTCCAGCCTCAGGACTGTCTGTCTAGAACTTGCACATTCCTCCCATTTCTGCCTGGCGTTCCTCTGAGTGCCTCCTCCCACAGTGTAGGAATTTGCAGGTCAGGTGGATTGGCCATGATAAATACAGGGTTGCAGAGATAGGGAGGGATGTGTTTCTGGGTGGAATGCTCTTCAGAAGGTCAGCGTGGACTCGATGGGCAAAATGGCCTGCTTCCACACTGTAGGGACCATATGCAAGTGGCACCAGTCTACATGCATCAGAATTCTAGAACAACATGACACTTATTGGTCAAAAGTTTTTGTATTCCAAAGTGAATCACCTGCAGACAAAAATAAATCTGTTTTTCCCCCTTAATCTGATGTGTGCCTGTGCGTCTGTGTCCGTGTTATTGAGAGTGTGTGTCTCCTGTATGTTTATGCACGTGCTTTGGATTAATTTGAAGGATGTATTGTGACCTGTGAAGTCATGGAATTAAAGGAAGGCAGCGCACTGCTTCCATTTCAGTCATAACTCATGCCACAAGGACAAGGTACAAGTCAGAACCAGCAAAACTGAATACGGAGTTAGTGGCTCCAGGGACAAAGTGGATGGAAATTAGATACTTAGAACAAATAAAGTGAAGATCACCTTCCATCTAGCATCAATTTGAGTCTGAGGAAAACAACATTGACACATCACGTTGGTCATTCTGTTACACTGTGCAAGTGCTTGATATTAAATCTAGTCATTCCATAGCTAGGTGTTATGTTCAGCCCCGATACCTTCTCTATCAATTATCTACTTTTCTAGACAGTAATAGCCCCAACCACTGTTCCTCTGACTTCTGAGAAATGTGCACACAGCAAGTCATTTTTCTCATGGTGACAGGTGTCATCGCTTTTTTCTTGCTGAGCTCAAGGACCGGCTTGTTAGTCCCTCATCGTGTCTGCCCCATGTTGACATATGCCTATGTCAGGTTCCTCTTTCATTAATGTTCAAACCCATTTCTTTTTTATATGTCTGCACAATGCTGTTAACCACACAGAACACAGTCGCTTCTCATCACAGCATGAGTTCAGAAGAACATAGACACAACTTCCTGCTGATATCTCTTGCAATTGCTATCCTGAATTGATAGTCAGATTTATTTAGCCAGTAAAGCTATCAAACGTTATGAGAAAAAGGTAGGAAAGTGGAGCTGATCTCATTAAAATGTGTTTGATGGCCTACTTCTACTCTTACGTCTTAAGATCCAAGTTAACTTCCTCTTCTCCTCAGTTATTTGATGTTGTCATAGCTTATAGGTAAATAATCTTTCCCACTTGCGTCTGTTACCACTTTGCAACAATGTGTGAAAAGTCTACCAGCAGTTAAGGACAGAACTTCGCAAAGTGCTTTTCCATGGCTTGTACCATGTTAGCCCCCTCATCATGTCTGTCCCACGTTGACATATACCTATGTCAGATTCCTCTTTCATTAATGTTCAAACCATATTTTAACATCTGTGCAATGCTGTTAACCATACAGCGCAAGGAATATAGTTACATGGTAGGCTGCACACCGTCTTTATGATGGTCAGTAGTTGGAGCAGCAGTGACCACAAAATCAAGAGGAAAGCTGGGATGGGGAGGCACGTCTTTGAGGATCAGCCTCAACTTGACTGTTTTGAAGAGGCCCGGATGGATTCTCTGCCAGACATGAAGCCCGTGAGCTGCTGTCGGGGTTTCCACCCCTTTAAAACGGACAAGAGGCCACCTCTGAGAGCAGATGGCCAGCAGCCCTTTGATTCTAGCAACACCATCAGGAGGAGTGGCCAGTGCTGGAACTGCACCAGGCTCAGCAACAGCAGCAAATGGACACTACTTTTGCAACAAAATAAGGAACTCAAGGAATCACTGGGACTAGTCAGCAAGGGCCTCAGCATGTTTTGGGGTGGGGGGGTAGGGGGATTAGGTGATGAGCGCAAGAGGGAGTTGTTGTCACAATGTCCCACTGTCCCAGTAGCATAGTGTGTTCATTAACCTTGCTTGACCTCCAATCCCAATTCCCAACGTGCCCTGCCACCAGAAAAATTCTACAGTGGTGGGAAGGTGGAACCTATTTCAACCTTCTGTCCTACTCCTCATTTTTGTTCCCCACCACCTTCAAACACCTCCCAGACTGCTCCCCTAGGCCCTACAAAATGTTGACTTGACACCTAACATAACAACCTACATGGTATCAGACTTCTGCACAGCCTGTTTGGCAAGCTGTTAATAAAGATTCTGTTTACATTAGTCATGGGTGACTTTGATCTTCATGCAGATTGGACGAGGTAGCTACGTAAAAAGTATTCATAGAGTGTATTCGGGACAATTTCCAAGAATAATATCTTAAGAATCCAACCTCTAATGGGACTCTTTTGGATTTGGTGTTGTGTCATCAAGCAGAATTAATAAATTACGTCAGAGTGAAAGATTTCATAGGAAACAGTGATCATAATATGGTCAAACTTTGCATTAGTTTGACAGCGAGGAAGCAGGATCAGAAACAAATGTGCCATGATAAATAATGACAATCACAAAATATTGAGGGGAGACCTAACTGGATTAGATTGGGAAAGGAAGTTAGCTGAGGAAAATTACTGACATTTAAGAAAATAGGCCATGGTTCTCAGCAAGGATATATTCCAAATGAAAAGAAGGATTTTAGAAAGAGGATAAACAAATCGTGGTTAAAGGGAAGTTAAGCTGAGCTGAAACAAACAAAAGCAGAAATTGCTGGAAGAGCTCAGCAGGTCTGCAAGGACCCGTGGAGTAAAGACAATTTGGAGTCCAGTAACAGGTAATGGGAAGGTAAAGGAAGTTTCAACCTTCAGTTTAAAAAAAAATGGAACATAAAAATAGGGAGGATTTGCTAAAACTATACAAGGATTTATTCAGACCACAGCTGGAATAGTTTGAACAGTTTTGGTCCCCAAGGAGTTACATATTTGCATTGGAGGCAGCCCAGAAAAGGTTTGTGAGGCTGGTCCTGCTTATTGGGGGAATTCTCTTGTGGTAAAGGTTGAGTTGGACATGCTTTAATTGGCTTTTCTGAGTGAGAGGCAACCTATTGACACATACAAGATTCGTAAGGGACTTCATAGGATAGCTGCAGAAATAGTGTTTCCCCACCTGGGAAAGTCTCGGACCAGAGGGTATCTCAGCATCAGGGCTCACCCATTTAAGACAGAGATAGGTCGGCATTTCTCTTTTTAGAGGACTGTGAATCTGTGGAATTCCTTACTACAAAGGGCTGTCAAGGATGCATTGTTAAGTGTAATCAAGACTGAGATTGACAGAATTTTAATTACTAAGGGGATCGAGCGTTGTGGGGAAAAGCTCATACTCATGTATTGCATATCTTGCAACTCACAAGCAAGCCTTTCAATTACTGGAGTCACCTTTTCTTAAAGTCAGAAATAACAGGCTCAATGGTCTGAGGGGATGCCTGATTCCAGCAAGGTTAAGTTGGGGTTGCACTCCATGGAGAAAAAGGGATTTGATTGAGGTGTATCAAAGACAGATATAGTATAAAGTACACAAAGAAAATCTGTTCTCATTCGCTTATAGTATGACGGTATACAGTCTAGGGGGAACATAGATTTTAAAATGTGAGCAAGAGATTTTGTTGTTGTTGGTGATGGTGATAGTGACTAGGGGTAGGGGTAGGAGACACATAAAACAGCCCCCTTCAATTCCCTGAAAACTGCAGCATTTAAAAAAGGTGGTGGAAGTAGTGATGATGAGTGACTGAATAGAACCTATCAGGCTGCACTGCAGCAAGCAGCATCAATTCTATGGACTGAATGGTCTTCATTATAACTCTGTGAATCTGTTTTTCAACCAATATCTGCTTTGCTGTATGCCCATTTCTTTACAGCAAGATGACAAATCCTTATGTTATGGATCTCCAAACATACAAACAACATCAAGGAACAGAGAAAGATCAATGACAAGTGGGAGGTCATAAAACCTGAGTTCCTCAATTCTTCTGGAGAAAGTGCTGCTGCGATTTGTGGGTTTAGATTCACTGGATCCTGTTGGATAAGACTAAACCAAATATTACTCCAGGTGTAAAGGTTTAATTGCGGCATTCCCTTCAAACTGTGAATCTTTCATGGACGCTCAACATTTTGTCCAAACCAAACTCCCCTTTAACATAAATCAGCTGAATCAAGTAACATATAGTTCTTAGAAAGTTGTATTTGTTATAAAGTGTGATGGCATCATCATTAATTGTTTGCATCCATTGTGTTACAGCATGCTTAAATACAGGAATTCACAAGGCTAATACATGTAGATTTCTACCGAGCAGTATATAGCAACATTTAGTATCAGAATACGTACATTGGAGATCTCTGTCACCCAGAGCACCAGGTGAAACACAGAGCTGACAGAGGAGCACTATTTCAGGGCAATAAACCTAATTCCTGGTGATTTTGGCTAATGGAATCCCAGATTGGTCCACCTCCTGCCGATGTATTTGAGTGGGAAATCAGTGCTGTTGACAACATTATTGTGCATTTGCATTGCACTGGAATTGGAACGGAACTCGTCTGTCTGTTGTTGTTGTCTCTCCCCCTTCCTCACTAGCTGCCCCTGTAGCCGTCCTACTGTCTGCCTCACTTTGAGCTTTCCACCAGCCGCTGGTCCTTGCCATCAATTTCACCCGGGGAATGGGAAAAGTGGGTATGGGCACAGGTGAGGCCCAAGGTCTATTTGAGTGCTCTTTCAGTCAAAGACTTGGTAATTCAGTTCAGAGGGCTTCAGATTGCCACATGGGTATAAACCTGAAGAGTGAATCCATTACCTAAGCCCTGTGGTGTTGCCTGCAGTGATATCACATATACTGTAACAGCGTGGTCTGGATCGGCACGCCTTGCAGTCGCCGTAGCAACAAACGCAACTTTTCCAGATTTATACATTGGTCGGCCTCTTTCCAGAATGCATGAACCATTACACTAGACTGTGGAGCTGGAGGAACACAGCAGGCCAGGCAGCACCAGAGGAGCAGGAATCCATCATCTCCAGTTCTTGCTATCTCTGAAACATTCCACAAGGTGTTTTAGCACGGGGATGTCCACCAGCATCAACTTTGCTGTGATGCTTGACTGCTTTACAGAACCAAAATCCATGCCAGAGTATGTGGCCCCTCTGCTATTTTGATGACGGCCCTCGATACTGGCGTGGGCTCTCTCAGGAATGCACTGACCAGGGCAGAAAGCTGTAAGCTCTCATGCTCATCTGTTCTGTCATGACTCAGATGGGATTGGCCTAACTTGCTTTCTCCCAGACATAGAACAGGATAGGTTTAAGCACTGCCCAATTTAAGGCCAGGACAGAAGCAGTCATAGATGAAGTTTTCTGTGAGGGTAAGTCAAAGCTGTTACACAGTGCCTCCTGAGTTACTTATATTAGCCCAGTCAAAACCGACCAAAGCAACAGAACCAATACCACTCATTGCAGCTCCAACAGCACAACTATTCCAGGAACCATTCTGGAAAACCTTTGGCTATTTCATGTCTTTGTACCAGACTGCGAAATATAGCACGTACTTCACACAAACATAAAATCCCTATAGGGTGGAAGCAGGCCATTCAGCCCATCAACTCTGCATCGACTGTCATCAGAGCTTCCTATCCAGACACACCCCTTACTCTATCCTTGTAACCCTCCATTTCCTACAGTGAATCCAACTACCCTGCACAACCCTAGACACTGGGCAATTTAGCATGGCTAATCCACTTAACCTACACATCTTTGGACTGTAGGAGGAAACCTGAACACCCAGAGGAAAAACACACGCAGACATGGAGAATGTAAAATGACACTAAGCATGAACTGGATCTGAACTTTTAACTGAGAAGTGTTAAATGTGTCTCCTGGGTTGCATTATTGGTGCAGGGGAAGATTGGGCAGACGTGTGTGCTTACACAGGTTTTTTGGCTCCTCGTGTATCAAAAAAAAATTTCAGTATTAGCTAGTTTTTTCACATGAGTTAAACTAGTCCTGATAGCATTCTATTGACATCAGCTGCTAACTCATCGGGCTCAGCATCATCTTCAGGGCTTTCCTAACCTTTTAATTCATCTGTTGCACTAAGTCCACTCCTGGATTTCACACTTCACTCCAAATCCAAAAGCCTTTCTCAGGCTGTACCATGTCATTCCAGGAGACTTATCCAAGCAGCATCTTTATCCACCATGGGCATGATATGTCCAGCACATATCATCGTAAAGTTCGGTTCCTCATGTTCTGACAGGCACAGTTTGTCGTTTGTATGTCGAACCGTGAGTGGCTGCTCAAGAAGCGATCTCTGGTCTCTCAGGATCCATCTATTTCACTGAAACTCCATTACATACAAGCAGTATCACTGACTGCTTTAGAATAAATGCATCCTGACAACATTCAGGGCATCTGCCTATCTCCATGACACAGTCAATCATATGCAACTTTAACATTAATTGAGCAGGCACCATTCCTACTTATAGATTGTACAATTGCCAATTGAAAATACAGCCCTGACTCTAGAAACTCTGCATCAAGAAAGCATGCAGTATCTTCTCCTGATTTTAATTACACTTCGTGACTAAAGTGATTCATTGAGCATTCCAGGTAGTTAAGTGAAAAGTTTTCTTTCATATTCTACTGAATTATGGACAGGTGCGAGGGATCTATAAATAAAAACAGAAAGTGCCACAGAAACGCAGCAGGTCTGACAACATCAGTTGAGAAACAGAGTTGACGCCTTGTGTCCCCCATTGACCTTTCTTCAGAGCAAACCCAATGAGTTTCTCTAGAACTTTGGTTAATTTTATTTCCGATCTCCATCATCTGCAGTATTTCGCTTTTACTTGGCCGTTCTGCTCTATTTTCACTGTTCTTAAGTGGAAGTTAATCCTGGAAAACGTGAGGTGACGCATTTTGGGAGGACAAACAAAACAAAGGTAGTACCAATAAATGGTAGGATCCTTTGAAGTACAGAGAATCAGAGGGACATTGGTAAAATGTTCACAAATCCTCAAAGGCCACTAGAGAGGTGGATAAGGAGGTTAAGAAGGCACATAGGATATTTGCTCTATTATTGAGTGGAGTAACTGGGAGGTTATGATGGAGTTGTAAAGATGTCACTCAGGCCACAGCTGAGGAACTGTGTGACATTTTGGTCACTACACTACAGGAAGGATGTGATTGTACGAAACAAGGTGCAGAGGAGATTCACCACAATGCTGCCAGGGCTGAAGTATTTCCTCTGTGAAGTAAGACCTGATTGGCTGGGGGTTATTTTGTTAGAGCACAGAGGCTGAGTGGTGGCCCAATTGAGATGTGCAGAATTATGAAGGACTTAGTAGATGGTAGATAGGGTAGATTTCCCTCTTAGTAGAGAGATCAATAGCCAGGGGCATAGGTTTAAGGCAAGGTTCAGGAGATTTAAAGGGGGCTCTTTCACCCAGAGCTGGAACTCACTGCCTGAAAGAGTGGCAGTGGCAGGAACCATCATAATATCGAAGTAGCACCTGGATGATCACTTGAAGCACCGCAGCATACAAAGTTACAGGCCAAATGCTGGAAAACGGGACAAGAGTAAATAGGTGCTTGGTGACTGCTGCAGAGACAATGGGCCACTTTCCATGCTGTAAAAGTCTACAGGCAGAATAGTATCAGACCCTGAACAATGTGGGCTAGGCTGAGGGGTGTGTGGCAAGGCCCATTTCCACATCAGGATCATTTTGTTCCATCTTTTCACAGTAGCACGGCAGCAGTGGAGATGCCAACCAACAGTCATTACTGATGGTTAAATGTCTTCTTTAATGGATTAATTCTCCTCATTAAATATCCAGACATCCATCTTACCAAACTCGTCACACAGGCTCGATATTTGGAAAACCTGATAAGGAAACCACAGTGACCCCCCCCCCCCCCCACCCCCACCCCCAGTGAATTCATCTCACCGCTTACTGCAAATGGCCTCCAAATTAATAAAAGACATCAACATCACAGGTCATATTCCAAGGACACCAACCACAAAGTCAACCCAACCACACCTTCACAGATATTGACATTCGACACGTGCCGGTCTCTGAAAATATCTCCAACCCACTTACATGACACTTCTACACTTCAATGCTGCACCAGCACCTAGCATTGTAACAACACAGCACAGCTGCCTCATAATGCTTCCATTTCACAAATTATGGAACTGTTCACAAACATTCATCAACATCGATGACATCATTTTCTTTATCCAGCGTCAGCACCAAGCCTGTGTTAGAGACAGGCTATAGTTTGCTCTCTACCTTCCTCGGCTTTATTATGTCCTCCAGCACAAGGAGCGTGCTCCATCAGTGACATATTCTCCCCCCTATGTGAACTATCTAGAGAGGTTGCCAGTTCCCCATAAGTTATTGTGAATTGTGAGAAAATCTGTGTTTTGCTTCAAATGAGTTCCAACCAGAAGCAACACCAAAGCTGAACACACATTGTACTGAAAAGCAGCGTAGCAACTTGATGCAAGATTGAGCCACACTGATGCATTTAGGATCTCAGCATAATTCCCACTCACAGAAGGATAACCTCCAAAATCCTGGTAGATTGTATCCAATATCTGGAAGGATACTCTCTGAAATTCAAAAAGATTAAGTGCAGTGTTCCATCCTTGCATGTCAGCACTACATTCACATGATCTTCCATCACTATCTTTTCCACATTTGTACAGCTTTTTTTGTAATTTTCACAGTTACCTGAAAAAAATGTTTCTCCTTAACAGATTCTTGCCCTGTCACTCTTACAAAAATAAAGTGTGAACCAGTGATGATGAAGCATCAGTCAAAGGAAGTCTGTTTAATTCAGGGACAAATCTTTCCTGTAATCTCAGTGCAGAGCTTAATTCACCACCATTTTCCACCTGATTATTTTGTTTCTCACATATCAATGCCTCATACTTCTAAGAAAATCTTATACCTACCATCTTTTCAACAGTTGTTCAATATCCCAAGCTCCTGTCAACTGCACGCAGCAGCACTTGTATTAAAAACAAGCAGAATTATGAGAGGAAGAGCTCCAATACAATATTCAGGGAACATTAAAGTATCAGTTACGAAACAAACGTTCCAGTAACAGACATAGTTCTTACTGAGAAACTGAAGATAATTATTCTGACCAGCTAGAAACAATTGGAATGTTACTGCAACTAAATAGAACTTAGAATCCCTACAGTGTGGAAACAGGCCCTTTGGCCCAACAAGTCCACACTGACCCTCAGAAAATCCCACTCAGACCCATCTACATCCGTGAACACTGCAGGCAAGTTAGCAAGGCCAATCCATCTAGCCTGCACCTCTTTGGGCTGTGGGAGGAAACCCACACAGACACAGGGAGGGGGAGAATATGCAAACTACACACAGACACTCACCCAAGGATGGAATCGAACCCAAGACTCTGGTACTGTGAGGCAACAGTGCTAACCACTGAGCCACTGTGCCACCCTATTTTGTCCTAGGGCACCATAGAAAGATCACAGGAATAAAGGGAGGTTGAAGGCTTTTCTACTAGAATGGAAGTCAGAAGTCGACACAAATCTTAATAGCCGCAGATGAGAAAAGCTGTTCATCAATTCTGGAATGTTCATCTGTTCATTCAATTGAAGCTCCTCCTATTTCAGTGTCTAAATTTTAAGCAAAGATTGGAAGTTTTTCATTGCTACTGTCCCTTCAATCTATGTTGAACACTCTCTTTGAAAAGGCTTAGTGAGAGTAAATTTTAAACTGATTTCTGAAAACTTGACTCCACAGTCCCTCACAATTTAGCAATGTTAATATTATGGATTTAGATTTTTGGCTTCGAAAAACTATCTTCTTCACTTCTATAAAAATAGTCCCTTCACATTTCAGCCAGCAGACCCATAAATTGCAATGTTGCACTTATTGAAACTGCTGATCTTAATTCCAAACAGAGCACGTGGCAGATCCAAGGGGATTGAATTTAGATAGAATAAGGACAAATGATTTAGTGGAGATTCTGTTGTTTAGGTAAATTCATAGTATCATGTAGGCACGGAAGGAAGCTATCAGAAATGTGATAACTATGCCTGCCTTATCAAAGATTTAGTTCTACCTTCCATCCTGTCTGATCACCATTGCCTCGTAATTTTTATTCTTTTCAGAAAGTAATTCAATTGCCTTTTTATAAAATGTAAATTGAATTTGCAACAGAAGTCGGACAACACCAGGTTATAGTCCAACACATTAATTTGAGATTACAAGCTTTTGGAACGGTGCCCCTTCATCAGGTGAAGTGAGAGACAAGCGCACAGACACAGAATTTAAAGGCAGAGAGATCAAAAAAATCATACAAATAGTGGGAGTGAAGTGACGTCAGGCTGCATAATAAGTCTCCGCAGGTGATCAAAAGTGCGAGATGGTATATCAACAACTGAATAACCAGCGGAGAGATAATCTACAATCTGATTAAATGAGGCAGAGATAATTACAAAAATTTAAAAATAAGGCAGTGCTGGAGGCAAACAAATGGTTGGAATAACATGATAGGTATAACAGTTGCATGCTTAGGGTCTAACCAAAGTGATAAATAATTTAAAAATGTATAAACTAATTTAGGTAGAGAGATCATAACAAGTTATCAAGGTAATGATGCAAAACAACACAGCAAGATTTTACGGATACAGAATAGTGTGACAAGTTCACATGTAGCACAACATGAACCCAAGTTTACAACTGAGACCATCTTCCTGGATGTGGAACTTGGCTATCTATTTCTGCCCGGCGATTCTGTGTTGCAGTGTCTGTCAAAGTCCACCTTTCAAGTGGTGCGTTTCATGCAGAATATCTGATTTCACCCTAGAGTTTTTGCTGACTGTGTTAAATCTATGCCTTTTGATGACTGATGCTCCTGCCAACTCTTTCAAACTTTGCTTTTAAGTTTAAAAGCACCAATCACACTAAAAGTACTAATCACACTTAGGGACCAGTGAACAAATTCTTCCAGCAGAGAAAGGCCAGGTAGTAGGAGCTAAGTGCAGTATACTTGATCACAATCAATACTGAATATGTCATAGAATTAATGCATCACATCCTGTCAAAATGTGTAATGATTGACAGCTCAGGTACAGCCCCTTAAATGTGCACGTTATCATATCACAATAAAATTTCTTCTCTACATTAAGACTCTTCATACTTCTGTAAACCTTTCTCAGATCTTCCCATAAACAGGGATATTGAGGGTTGAGCGTCAGGCAGGTAAGTGAAGTTAAGGTCACGATCAAATCAGCCATGATCTTATTGAATAGCAAAGTAGATTCAAGGGGCTGAATGACCTAATAGGAGGAAGAATAGGCCATTTGGCCTGTCTACACCATTCTGCTATGTCTAATGGTAAATGGAAAAGACCTGGGGAAAATTGATGCACACCGAGATCTGGGTGTTCAGGTCCATTGTACCCTGAAGGTGGCAACGCAGGTGGATAGAGTGATCAAGAAGGCATATGGCATGTTTTCATTCATCGGACAGGGTATTGAGTGCAAGGGTTGGCAGGTCATGTTACAGTTGTATAGGACTTTGGTTCGACCACATTTGGAATACTGCATACAGTTCTGGTCGCCACATTACCGAAATGATGTGGACACTTTGTAGAGGGTGCAGAGGAGGTTCACCAGGATGTTGCCTGGCATGGAAGGTGCTAGCTATGAAGAGAGGTTGAGTAGATTAGGATTATTTACATTAGAAAGACGGATGGTGAGGGGGGACCTGATTGAGGTCTACAAAATTATGAGAGGTATACACAGGGTGGATAGTAAGAACTTTTTCCCAGAGTGGGGGACTCAATTACTAGGGGTCACAATTTCAAGGTGAGGCAGGAAAAGTTTAAGGGAGATATGCTTTGGAAAGTGCTTTACACAGAGGGTTGCCAGCGGAGTTGGTAGAGGGGGCTCAATAGCATCATTTAAGATATATCTAGACAGATACGTGAATGGGCAGGGAGCAGAGGAATACAGATCCTTGGATAATAGGTGACAGGTTTAGATAGAGGGTCTGGATCGGCGCAGGCTTGGAGGTTCGAAGGGCCTGTTCCTGTGCTGTAATTTTCTTTGTTCTTTGTTCTAAACTTCTTTTGTTCCAAGAACAGCATTCTCAGCTTCTCTGCATATAATTTAAGTCAGTTGTCCCTTGGTATCAATCTAACGAATCTCATCTGTAACCTCTCTTAAGAGTTTGACATCCTTCTCAAGGTGTGGTGTTGAGAACTGGAAAGAATATTCTAGCTGAATTCACTTTGGATTAAAGCATGGAATCCACAGAAAGTTACAGGATTCGTGTAGCAAAACAAGCCAAATGGTCAGCTTTGAACTCTTGAAGTGTGAGTGATCCTTCCTGAAGAGGTATTGGACAAGTCAGGACTCCTGCATAGCTAACCTGCTGTATTAGAGTCTCTGTTTGTGTTTCTTCAGATGGGAATGAGGGATTTTTGCAATGCTGCATGTTACCAAGTCAAGTACCCTCTGCCGGCTAAATTCCAGTCTGATCACAAACTCCATAAATGTGGAGGCTTTTGCTTGCACTTTGGATACTTCCAATCACTAAACAAATAAATCATGCATTTAATTACTTCTGCATTCTATCCTTGAATTTAGAAGCTAACAATCCCATAACCATTTTGAAGTAGTTGGGACAATAACTTATAGCAATATGGGATAAATATTGGCCTGGGGGACAAAAACAATCAAGAAGCGATCTGGGACATAGCTGAAATTGTGGGACAATTCAGCAAAACTACAGTACAAAAATCAGTCACCCTGCCTCATCTGTTTGTGGCTTTCTTTTGTATCTAACCACACTATAACTACGTTTCAATTTTCTTCCTGTAGGTACTGCTTTCAGTAGCCAGGTCACTCGGTCAAAGGACCAGTATCATTCATTATGCAAGACAGATACAATCAATCCCTCTATAATTGATGGAAACCATTAAAAGGCCCTTTTTAAATACTTAATTACAAATTTTACTTACAACAGAAAACAGGCCATTGTTATATATCAAAAACAGCATAGTGACAAATGGTTTATCTTATCTTATCTCTGGCTGCATCAATTTCATATCCACTTTGCTAGTACCTCAGTAATCTCACAAGACTTCAATTTTATTAACAACACTTTAATGCAGAACTTTATCAAACAACTTTTGAAAGTGAGATAGACAACAGCCAATTGCATTACTGTCCTCTTCATCTGACAATCAAGTTTGTCAGACACAATTAGCCTTGACCATTTTGGGCTGTTATTTGCTACTTCATGTTATTGCAAGAGACAATTAACTTTGATTCTGGTCTTAGGAATTTTCCTAACCACTGTTGTTGGACTGACTGGCCTGAATTAGGTTGAAAACATTTTTCGACATTAGATCAACAAACATTTTAGGCACACTCTTGCTGACTTCCACCCTCCCTGCTTCCCCAAATATTTAATATTAACACACTTGGTTGTTGGTGGGGGAGGCAGAGTCATTTCATCAAAAACGTTTGAAAGGAAAACAGAAACATTGCTGCAGGCTCCCTCCAGCGTTTTATAATTGATGTATTTTACAGAGTCTTTAGCTGATAAAGTGGTTTGCCATCTGGTCAGCATGATGAAAACTACACTGCCTATGAAAATCTCAGAAATGTCAATACCTCATGCTTGTCACCATCCATAAAAGTAACCATGGATCCCCACGTCTATTCTGTTGGTTATTTGCGTGCAGAGAGAAATAATGAAGCCACACATTCAGTAAGATGCAGTAGAGTTGCAGAAAATATACAAGCACAGAATGCTCAAACTATATGTGCAAAGTCCCACTAGCCCAGGCCCAAATCTGATGACCTTCCTCTCCTCAGCACCATCACAATCTCTTCACAGACTCCTCGAAAAGGAGGAGCTCATCAAATCCCATGTTTTAAGCAAATTTAAGACCTACTGTTGTGATCTCAGCTGATGATTATATCTCACAACACCAGGTTATCGTCCAACAGTGTTATTTAAAGACACAGGTTTGGAGTCTCACTCCTTCTTCAGGAATCAGTGAGAGAGTTGGCATCAGATGCAGAATTTACAAGCATGAGATTAAAGGGTCATAGAACTGATACGAATTTATTGAACAAACCTAAGAGGGCTGTTAAATCTTGAATTAGGTATCTCACTGACACCTGATGAAGGACCGAGATTCTGAAAACTTGTCTCTGCAAATAAACCTGTTGAACTGTAAACTGGTGTCGTGTGATTTTTGATGTTGTCCACCCCAGTCCGACACCAGCACCTCTGCATTGACCATAATGCTGGGTAATTTACTTCCCAGAGTGAAACTGGCTTAACAGATCATAAGCTTAACTTTTGTAGTTGGTCACTATGATAGACTGAAAATGTTTACACATGACTACTAGTATTCTTCTAAACTCAAGAAGACAAGCTATTCCCCAAAAGGAAAAACAAAAAAAATACATATCTACAAATAAATGCGCAACAATCTCAATCTTGAGAGCAAAACCACAGATTCAACCTCTTTCCTAGCAATATCCTTTTCAGATTCTCAATCAAAGTGAAATACCAGGCCCATCTTGACTCTTCAATTTCTGACTTTACTCACTCTTTCCACTTTTCATTAAATGGACTACTGGAAAAGTTTTGAGATTCTGTTCCACTCCTGAGGCATGAGCCTCTTTTCAGTTCTGATGGCCAAAATCACTTTACAGTTCTGACAGTTTGAAAACTTTGGTACAAACTCTTATATTTTGGAGACTTCACACAAAATAATCTGTCTTTTTGTTAAGGTGAAACTGTTTTCCTGAATAGAATAAGAAGATAATTCTGCTAGCAGGAAATTGAAACCTCATTGTTCTGAAATAAAAACTCTAACTAATTTATCAACATTTTCAGATCATATGTTTTTCTGAATGGCATAAACTCAGTAGTGTAAATACTTTATCAATTAAAGTTACTGGTATCTGGCTAGGCACACGCTATGTCAAATGATTACTTGGAAGCAGTGCATTTCAGTCACTTTGCAAATGATTTTCTGACGTTTTTTTAAAAAGCTATCTTTACAGAACTTAAACCGAAACCCTTCTGCCTCTATTTTAAAAATCCAAATGATTAATATGTATATTTGACACCTTTATCACAACATTTGCAATTACAGTGGATAGTTGAAAGATTTTGCAGTTTTAGCTAGACCTATCCCTGCTGCTTTTAACTTATTTGCAAGACCAGATGAAAGAATGACAAAAGACTTGCACTTGTGTTACCTCAAGCAGTGTACAGCCAAAGAAGTAATTTTGGCAGCATTGTAATGTACGAAATATAGTAACAGCTTAATATGCACCAAACCTCAAGCAACGTTAATTGAGGAATGAGTAATGGCCAGGCAATGAGGATATTCTTTGAAATAGATGATGGATGTAAACAGTCTCACTAAAAGGGCAACCAAGTGTTCATTTTAACACCCCACCCAAAAGATAGCATGATAATCACTCCTCAGTACTGTAATATGTGAAGAAGAGTCCGGACCCGAAATGTCAAGCTTTCTGCCTCCTCTGATGCTGCTTGGCCTGCTGCGTTCATTGAGCTTCACACCATGCTATCTCAGATTCTCCAGCATCAGCAGTTTCTACTATCTCTGTACTATGTGTCAGCCCGGAATATATGTTTAAATCTCAAGGGGGCTTGAACCCACCACTTGGTGATTCAGAGGTAAGCGTGTGACCTGTGAAATACAGCTGTCACTGGCCTGAGAGGCTAATATTAATACTGAGCCAGCTTACAGAACTGAAAAAAATGAAATGGACATTACAGGGTGGTATGATATATTGAAAATTGTTGTGCCCTTTGAAATTTGACGTCTTTGCAAGTCTGTCCTGATGATTGTAAGATGAAATGCTATAATTAAAAAAAACTGAATTTTTTTTGTGTAGTATTATACGATTTTATTTTCATTACTTTTTCCTGAACACAAAATTCAATGTTATTTCAAGTTATAACAGAAGCTGTTCTTTAAAATCTGAAACAGTTTGAGTTCGCTCAGCCAATAGGGATCTGTTGGAAGGAAGAAGCTGTTGAAAACAGATGACAACCTCCAATTTTGCATTACTGCATACATTCGCACTCTTTATAAGTTATTTAAAGTCATCTAGTCAATTTGCATAATTTGCTATTTTAAACAATTTACTATTTAGAACCATGTTTTTCTTTGTAAGTTAGATAATTATAGCTTTAGATAACAAAAATGAACATTGTGAGGTTGTGTCAAAACTTATCAAGCATGCCTACACATTAACATTTATAGTAACGATTTAAAATTTCCCCTAATTTGTTGAGTTGCTCAAAACAAGAATCTGCTGGCCTATGTGATGATATCTGGAAGTTTCAGACCATTTGCTCCAAGATGTCTTCCATAAAAAAAAAGACCCATACTGACCACTTGTTGGTATTTTAAAGATGTTGGGATTAATTTTCCTCTTCAGCAGCACGAGTCTCATTATATAACAGGCAAGATGTACATGAGTTCTCAAGCACTAACAGGCATCTTGCCAATGATAGGGTCACAGGTTTCAATCATACAAAAAAAACATTGGTAGTAGCTCTTGAAGTTAGGACAGAACAGGTTAGTATTGGATCACAGGGAAATCACCTCAATCATACTCCATCGCTTCTCACTGTAGTCCTGGAGTTTCTATCACAGGAAGTGGGGCATCTAGGGACATTCTGTTCCAGACTAAAGATTACACACATTCTCAGGCCAACTCTGCATCGAGTATGGAAAACATATGATGAAAAGAAATTCCAGAGCAGGATTATCCTGAAGTATTATTTCAGATATTTTGCGACACTTTTTCTACATTAGCCCTCTAACAGACACCAACACGAAACCTTCAGTCCTTTAGCTCTCTGTGTGAGGGCAGGTCCAACCCATAGTATCACTAACTCCAATACAGTTAAGGCGAGGGAGCTGGTCCCGAATCCAAACCAGATGGAAGAGGAATCAAACCCTGTGCTGTTGGTACCAACCTGATATCCCTTGGACCTGACCGCCAACCAGTTCCCCAAGGAATCCAACTTGTTGTGGCAACATAGGCATTTATAGTATATATAAACTACTCAGCCTCTCCACCATTTCAGTTCATGGCTAACTATTTATCTCAAATGTAATTTTCCAGCGCCATCCCCTATCTGTTGATGCAGTGTTACTACCTGGAAATCTATTGGCTTCTGTCTTGAAAATATTCAATGACTGGAATTTCCTCAGCCCTCTGGGATGGATAATTCAGACTGACTATCCCATGTGTGAAGAAATTCTTCCTCACCTCAGTCTGAAATGTCTTGCCCCTTATTCTGAGGCTGTCACCAGGTACACATTACCTCCACTCCAACCTCCAGTCATGGAAAGGTTCTGTTTCGCATAACCTTGTCCATTCCTTTTAGGATTTTGTAAGTTTCAATGAGCTCACCTCCCACTTTTCTAAACTCTAGAACACACAGGCTGGTTCCTCCATCCCTGGAATCAGTCTGGTGACAACTGCTGCACTCTGTCTGTGGAAGGTAAATCTATCCTTAGGCAAAGGGACTGGAAATGTACAGTCCAGGTGCATTCTCATCAGTATTCTATTCAATCGAAACAAGATACCTGGCTCCTACATTCAAATCCTCTTCGTAATAAAAGGGCAGCAGATGGTAGTTCGCATTTCTAATTGTTTGCTGCACCTGCATGTTAACTGATTACAAAGGGATCTTGATCCAATGGGTCAATGGTCTGAAAAATGGCAGATGGAATTCAATCTGGATAAATGCGAGGTACTGCATTTTGGTACAACGAACAAGGGTTGGGCTGAAACAATCAATCGCAGGGGCTCGGTAGTATTGTAGAACAGGGGAACCTGTACAGTTAGGGTGATTAAAAAGGGATTTGGCACACTTGTCTTCATTGCTCAGTCCTTTGAGTATAGGAGTTGGGAAGTCATGTACTGGGCATTGGTGAGGCATCTTCTGGAGCACTGTGTCCAGTTCTGGTTGCCCAGTTATAGGAAGGGTATTGTGAAGCTGGAGAGGGTTCAGAAGAGATTTACCAGGATGTTTCTGAGTGTGGAAGGTTTGAATTATAAAGAAAGGCTGGATAGGCCGGGGCTTCTTTCCACTGGCATGTAGGAGGATTGCGAGGTAATGGTATAGAAGTTTATAAAATCATAAGGGGTATGGATAGGGTTAATGTTAGGTGTCTTTTCTCTGGCGTGGAGATTTCAAAACTAGGGGACACAATTTTAAAGAGAGAGGAGAAAGATTTTTAAAAAGTCATGAGGGGCACTTTTTTCCCCCAGAGAGGATGGTTTACATGTAAGATGAGCACACCAGGAAGTCCTGGATGTGGGTATAATTACAAATGTTTAAAAGAAATTTGGATAAGTACATTAATAGGAAAGGTTTGGAGAGACATGGGCCAGGAGCAGGCAGTTGGGGCTAGTTTAGCTTGGGGTTATGTTCACATGGACTGGTTGGGCCATAGGGTCTGTTTCAGGGCTATGTAGCTATGATTTATGAGTAAGGACCCTCATTCAATGTCATTGAATGTCAACACTTTCCGATCTTTCACCATTCGAAAAAATACTCTGCAACTCTGTTCTTCCTATCAACCTTCACACTTCTCCAGGTCATGTCCCATTTATTATACTTTTGGCCACTCATTCAGCCTTATCAAATCCCTTGGAAGGCTCTTTGCATAATCCTCACTGTATGCATTACAATTATAGGTGGTTTCCACCAGCCATACTGAATCCAGAGACAGCACCACATACAACACAACCCTAGAGATAGGAAAAATAACCATAAGAGACACATTACTGGGTAGCTCCTGGATGGAGTATCCTTTCGAGTTGAATTTGTTAATTTAATCATGAAAATCAGACCCTCCTGACAGTCAATTAGTGTAGATTGTGGTTCTTAACAGCTGTATTCATTAAGCCTTCAATGTGTAGAATCATTTACATGTCCAATGCAGTGATTTAATTTGTACGAATGGTAGAACTGCTCTAGGTATTAAGGAAGAATGCTGTTCATGAGTGTCTGCTTGATTTTTCTTCAACTGTCTACCTAAAACTAGGTACAGTGGCACAATCTCCACAATGAGAAGGACAGGAAGGCAGATCCTGATCCCAATCCAAGAATCGAGCATCCAATTTGTACTGGCCAACTATGCCAGCCTGTTTTCCAAATAGTCTGCATTTGACATTTTCCCCATGTTTGTTGTACTCTGGAGATACACATAGCAGATGCTCCAGTGCTCTTTCCATCACATGGCTGGCTAGGAGATCCTCCCGCTCTTACTGCCTGTCATTGGCATATGTTGAAAGGATTAGCATGTTGATACTCTGCCAGTTTGGTCAATGTAATAAACAAACCTTCCTTGTCTCTTAAGTCATAGAGTCGGATTTAAATCTGGAACTTATATTTTAGAAGTAGAGACATCACTGTGTGACAAAAGCTCTAGTTCAACACTTGAATTGCATGGCCATTTAACACAAACACAGCCTTGGACTGCTTGGAAGTTGATCAAAATAAAGTCAGTCAATCCAACATACAAATCAAGATGGCGGATACAGTATTACGAATTTTCAATGTCTGAACAACCCGTTAATGCTCAGCATCTATTGCCCATTCTTAGGTGCCCTTGAGAGGGTGGTGGTGAGCTGCCTTATTGAACCACAGCAGCCCATTTGGTGTAGGGGGACACACGCTGTGAGGGAGGAAGGTACAAGACTTTGACACAGCAATATTGAAGGAACATCAATTTATTTCCCAGTCAGGATGGTATGTGGCTGAGAGGGGAAATGGCAAGCAGTAATATTCCCATGTACCTGCTACCCTTTTTCTTCTAGATTGTAATGGCCGTTTTCTTATTTAGAGTCCCACCGCCCCGCCAAACTCATTTTAACCCTCTTGGGTAACAAGTCAGGATTCAGTAAGTTTACAATTCAGGATAGTCAGGGGCACAGTAAAAAGAGGGAAAAGACTTCTGGTGTAAAGTGAATTTATTTCAACACACGAGGCCTGACTGGTAAGTTAGGCGAGCTCAGAGCATTGATTTGCTCTGGGAACCAGGATATTATAGGCATAACAGTAACATTCAACTGTTCAGACGTCAAGTGTTCAAGGTGGTCTCAGCATCACCTTGTCAAGGGCTACTAGGAATGGGTATTAATGCTGGCCCAGCCAGCGACCCTCAGATCCCATGAACGAATAAGAAAAAGCATTAACTGTAGGCCTTTTAATACTGGAACAGACCGTATCACATCACATGATACAAGCTGCCTTAAGTGTCCTTATAAAGTGCAAAATTGTCTTTTAAAAAAAATACAAATCCTCTAACTTTTCCAAAGATAATGGTACAGGAAGACAAACTGCTGAAACAAATTGTAGAGAATGGTTTTACTTTTGTAGTCTGAATTGCAACTAGTAATTACCGTTTGAGTAAGAATTGCTACTCTACCTGTCCTCTGATTACAATGTCTAATTACAGGGTAGAACACAAAGCAGAAAAAAATTAAATAATTCAGTCTAATCACACACTGTAAAATGTTAACTCCTGTGACAATTGCATTATGTCTGTAGGGGCTTCAATTTTAAAATGGTTGACACATAAAATACTGCTATCACAACAAATCAAAGCTATGCTGTGATAATGCCCAACAAGTGGCATTCTCTGAAGATTTGCTTCTAGCTGCTGTCAAATTATCTTTGAAGGTTGTTAGTTATTTTATTTTGAAACAAGAATCACCCAATGTTGAGCAAACAACACACTTGTTAGATCTCAGCTAGAGTATTGTATGTAGGTGTGGGTGTTACATTATACCGAAGATGTGAATGTGCAGAAGAGAGTGCAGAAGCAATTTACAATAATGGTTCCAGGAATGAGAAGTTCCCGGATAGACTGAAGAAGTTTTAAATCTTCTCCATAGAGAGATGTGTGATGGAGGTTTTCAAAATCACAGTCGGCTAGGTAGAGTAGATAGGGCTAAGATGTTCTTTCTCATAAAAGAAACAAGAATGAAAGGACATGGATTTAAAGTGATGTGCTAAAGGAATAAAGGTCAAAAGAGAAGTTTTTCTTCACACAATAGCTAGTCAGGGGTATGGATTGCAATGCCTGAAAATGTGATTGGGGCATGTTCAACTGGAGCATTCAAGACAACGTTAGGTGATTATTTGAAGAGAAGTAGTACGCTAAATTGTAGGGGGAAAAAAGCAGGTTGACAGCACAAGGTGATGATGCTGGTTTGAAGAGCTTGTGAAGACATGACAGGCTAAATGGTCTTCTTCTGTGCCATAACAATTCTGTGATAGCACTTCCTGGCATGTAGTTGGCAAAAGCATTCAATCATAAATAGCTTAACGTAATTATGCCTGAGGAATCGATGCCCCAGTGCTAAACGAACAAAGCTGCTTAACTCATGCAAAATTGAGGTTTGAATGTCCGTGGAGCCAACCTCCCATTCATGGACTCCATCTATACTTCTTGTTGCCACATGAGGCAGTCAACACCAAAGACTCCTTCAACCCAGGTTATACTGTCTTCCAATCTCTACTGTCAGACAGAAGAAAAAGAAGCTTGAACACATGTACCAACAACAGATTCAAGAACAGCTGTTATTAGACTGCTGAATGGACCTCTTTCATTTCAAATCTAATGTTGAACTTCCTTTGGTGCACCTCCTGTGCAGCGTAACCTTGTATGCCTTAATCTGTCTAAACACCCAACGGTCTGTAGGCTCTAGAGGTGACAATGTGTGGAGCTGGAGAAACACAGCAGGCCAAGCAGCATCAGAGGAGCAGGAAGGCTGACGTTTCAGGCCTAGACCCTTCTTCCTTATATGTTATAATCTACCTGTACTGCATGCAAAACAAAACTTTTCACTGTACTTAGGTACATGTGACGACAGTGAATCAAATCAAATAGACTCTGGGGCCTTGATGGACTTGGTGAGAGTGCACAGCCTGTGCATGTGAGAAGTAAGACTGGCTCAGGAATCCTCCCAGTTACAGCTTCCTGGTTAACTGTCTTTTACCTTGTCCACCACAATAGGTGGGCTCCCAATGTTACCAGTCCAGTAGATGGTGGTTCTCTTCTCTCCAGCAGAGAAGGAGAATTCAGGTTTCAAATCCATTATGACTCTTCTTTGGTCATATCTACTGAGTTTCTCTAGCACTTGTTTCTATGTTATTTCACGTCCCTAGTGTCGGCAGTATTTTGCATGAGATTAGCAATAATGGAACTGTCTGCATTCCTGAATGTTGCACTGTTCATCAAATGCTGCTCCTGGTGGAACAGGAAGATAGGAATTCATCACATAATTCGCACCAAATATGAGCAGTTGTCAGCAGTGGCACACTTCTCGTGACAAATGTACAGCTAGGAATCAGGACACGGGCTACAAATTGACCAGCTTACTATTCCACAAGACTAAAGTTCCTAGATATTACTTCCGTTTGCTGTCTGTGGGCACATGGAGTGTGGACCAAGACTTAGCAGATCGAATACAATGTGGGAAAGTGTGAAGTTATGCGCTTTAGTAGGACGAATATAGCGTTGACTATTTTCTAAATGGTGAAAGGCTTGGGAAATCTGTAGCACAAAGGGACTTGGGAATCCTACTTGAAGATTCTTTTAAAGTTAACATGCAAATTCAGTTGGCAGTTAGGAAGGCAAATACAACGTCAGTATTCATTTTGAGAGGGCTAGAATGCAGGAGCAGAAATGTACTGCTGAGGCTCTGTGCCCCTGCAGGTTACAGGGATAGGTAGGGATGTGGGTCTGGGTGGGACACATACAATGCAGGTAACACAATATGTCTTTGTAAATGTCTGCCATTATTTCTGTACTTGTTTTCTCAGACAGTTTAGTATCCCAGTTCATTTCAGCTAGCTCAACTTTCATGCCCAAATTCTTGTCCTTTCTTAAAATTCTAAAAAAACCCAACTCTCCTCCCTTTTAAATTGGACCTAAGATTCAATTATATTATGATTACTTCTACCTATGGATGCCTTTATACTGAGATCATTAATTATTCCTGCCATGTTAACACAGTTCCAAGTCTTGTATAACCAGCAGTTCAAGAATGTGTCGCTGCAAGAAATCCGAGAAAGTATCCTATTAACTTGTATCAAGGCTATCATAATTTTTTTTTCAGTTCATGTTTAAAATCATCCATAATTATTGTTGTCCCTCTATTACAAGAATCCAGTATTTCTTCTTGTAAGATTCTTCTACCATTGTGGCTACTCTTTGCGGTGCTGCAGACTACTCATACCAGCCACTGATTTCTGTTACTATTCCTCTTCATTAAATCAACAGGTTCTACAACCTTACATCCTTAACCAACATCATCTGTAATTACTGAACTGACACTATTCTCAGTTCGGAGTTCTACCCCTCCGCCTTTACATCGCTCGTATTACCTCTGACTATCATATACCCCTGAATATTCAGAGCAAAGTCCTTGTCATTCTGCAGTCATAGCTTCATAATCACATATTTATTCACTTCAGTGCGTGCTATCAATTCATTAATTTTGCTTTGAATGCTATGAACATTCAGATTTTAGCTTTTTGTTATCTTTGCAGCACTTAGTCTTGACTGCTGGTATAGTGTTGGGTTTACTCTCTCTCTGTCTCTCACTCTCTCTCCCCCAACCATCATTTTCTGACTTTCATTTGCCACATTGGCATTCTGCTCTTCTGCCTTGACTATATCCCTTGATTTTCTTCAATTACCAAATTTGAGGGGAAAAGAAGCTCTCCTCACCTCAGTTTTAAAATGGGAATCCCCTAACTTTGATGTATCCTTTCCCTGTAGACTGCTCCTCAAGGGGAAGCTTTCTTCCATCGTCCATTTCGTGGAAACAAGAGGATGTAGGAGTATAGTTTGGGTCTGTGTAGTACGGTGGAAAAATGCTACCTTAGGGTGTAATCTTTATAGATTGCCCCAGTGGTCTAATTTTAAATTTTAATCTGCCCATTCTTCTTCAGACTTTGTAGTTGTTAATACATACAATGCAAATAAAAAGTGACAAAGGTTATTTTTGAACATTGACATCCATTACTTTTGTTTGCCATTTGCCTTGTTCCATCAATAATATTCAATAGGCATCCTGGCTTTTGCAGATAATGTCTTTACCGACTTAAACAGCAAAGGTTCTATTTGATGAAAATAATTGTTCCACTATTAAACTTACATTTGATGCAAACAAGTGGAGTGTTCATATTTTACTGTCAACATTCTGTTAATTAAGTTTTGAGTTTTAAAAGGTAGTTCTTTTTAATTGTATTTATGCAGAAGTATTGTTTGCATTGCAGCAAGCTATTACTGAGAAAATTGCATGAGGTATTATTCGATTGGATATACAAATCAAAGCATGGAAAACATCTCAGTTGTATTGATGTTTACATCTTCCAATTAATCATAGAAGCTTTGATGCCAATGGAGACACCATCTGCAGAGTTTTGGATAAACTGACAGTGATCTATTCTTCGACAAGAAGCTTGTCAGAAAATGGAATTCAAGAGATAATGCAGACAAATATTATTTTAACAAATGGTCCGGGTTAGCTCAGATGGCCGAATGGTTAGCTTGCAGTGCAGAAAGCTCTCAACAGTGTGGGTTCAATTGCAACCAGAGATGCTGCTTTCTAATGTGGCACCTTGCCTGAACAGTAGTGACCCTCAGATTAAGTTCACCATCACTTAACTCTCACTAATAAGTGAGCAGCCTCCAGGACTCAACTTTCTTCTCATCAGCAGAGGGGACTATTTTAGGCCCTTCTTGCTGAATTAGTCTCCTCCTGTGTGGAATGTAGGGTTATTATGTCCTTAAGAGTAACGACTGAGCAGGTATGTAAGGAGCAATGTCATGATAATATCAGATCACATAGAACTGGAGCCTGATCTGTAGGATTCTAGATGTTATCCTGTTAAATCATCCTTTGAATACAGTTAGCTTTAACAAAGCACGTTAATGTTGACTTGCAAGAATGTAGGCCTGAGCTTATTGAATGGTTGCAGGCAGCACAGACTGGAGGTATATACCAGAAGCACCTGAAAGGAAGTCCAGGGGCAGCACAGTGCTAAAGGTGAAGGATGAGCCCAGCCCTATCGTCCAACCCCAGATGTGGGGGAATGACTACAGAGAGGCTCAGTTGCAACGGGAAGACATGAGCGATGGCCTTCAAACCCACCTGAGCACCAGACCACAGAGAAGGAAAGCCTATGCAAACGTTGGAAAAGCACAGAAGAAAGTCCGTAGCAAAGAGTGTGGCAAACACAAGGCAATTAATCCATCACAATGAATAGAAAATTACAAACAAAGGTCATTGCAAGGACAGGAAGGAACTGAACACCAAGAATCCTCAAGGAAACAGGGTGCTATTGATGTCATTAACAGGGCTATTCTCCCAGGGGGGCCAGAGGCTAAGGGTAACCTTACAGAGTTTTATAAAATCATGACGGGCATGGACAGAGTAAATTGCCAAGGTCTTTTCCATAGGTCATATGAGTCAAAAACTAGAGGGCATAGCTTTAAGGTGAGAGGGGAAAGATTAAAAAAAAAGTTTTTTTTAAACACAGAGTGTGGTGCATGCGAGTTTTGAGAAGATTTGTAGCTCAGGTTGAGATTCTGGATGTGAGTTTGCTCGCTGAGCTGGAAGGTTAGTTTTCAGACGTTTTGTCACCATTCTATGGAATCCTATAGAATGGTGACGAAACGTCTCAAAAATAACCTTCCAGCTCAGCGAGCAAACTCACATCCAGAGTATGGTGCATGTACGGAATGAGCTGCCAGAGGTGTTATTGGAGGCAGGTACAATTACAAGATCTAAAAGGCACCTGGATGGGTATATGAATAGGAATGGTTTAGAGGGATTATGGATAAATGTTAGCAAACGGGACTGGATTAATTTAGGATATCTGGTCAGCATGGGCGAGTTGGACCAAAGGATTTCTCTGGCTCTGTGACCACATCAGAGGGTCCTTAGGACTGGGGAAGAAGGACCAGTAGGGAGCTGCATTGCTAGCAGGGATAAAGGCAAAAAAACAAACCACAGTAATCTGTGCAAATCCAAACATCAGAGGATGCGGAGAAGAAAACGAAATTTCTTTTTGGGGCATACAGCAAACCCAGGGAGGTGCTCATCTCTATAATTTCACAAACTTAGAAAACACATTCTGGCATGTGGAGATTAAGTTTAATGATAAGACATTTAAGTCGACTCAGCATGTCAAAAATCACTTGTCTACTCAACATTATGATTCTAGGATTGCAAGATGGTGGGAAGCACACTTAATAGAGGGTTAAAGAAAATTTCCAGACACCGTCTACAATGACAACTCATGTTCTCATGTTTATTGGCAAAATGAAGTCAAACCATCCATGAAAACTGAGCTGCTCCAGTTAATGCTCCAAATTAACAAGTGATAACCGTATACATGAAAATGAGTTTCTTTTTAACAGAAGACCGCTGTGGCAACGCACTCTGTGTCTCTGACGGACATGACCTGCACAAGCTGTTTAAAATTAAGCTCAGAAATACACAGGGCCGTGAGTTAATTTGCCCTCCAGCCTGCAGATCATCCCATCAATGAAAAAGTGCTTGTATTTTCTGACAGAGTTCTAGAAGTGTTTGTGCAATTACAGTGAAGCTGTTGTCCCACTGTGCCCTGTCAACACATTCCCAAGACAATACTAACGGGTCTCATGCAGCCTCAGAGAGATCGGGGAGGTTAATGCCTCATGTGAAAGTTGTAAGGGGCAGGGGTAGAAAAGATTTGCAGAGGAACGTCAATGGCGAACACTTTAAAAGAGCTCGAGACAGATGTGGAATAACAGCAAGCATTATGAGTAGTCACTGAGCACGCGCAGAAGACGATGTTAGTGTACATGGAACTGGAACCTGAGTCTGTGGGAATGCAGAATATTTCCTCTTTTACCATTTCCCCATCACCGTCGTATATAGATACATTTAATGAAGTCTGCTCATGCTCACTTACGAGAACACAGGCCTGATCTTACTATATCTTACAGGAAACTTTATACAGGCTCACGTTTGAGCATCCTCTCCACAAAACTTTTGTATTCATTTTCTTTTAATAAATTGGAAAGACAATTAAGGAGCACACATGCTTTTTTTGACCAAAGAACAGTATCACTCAGAAAACAAAGCAAGTGACATCAGCTCCTTACAAATCCTTCTCCCAACTTTGGGCATGTGAAGCATATTTTGTTTTTCTTTATTCATTCACGGGCTAGGCACCATTTATTGCCCATCTCTAATTGCCCAGAGGGCAGTTAAGAGTCAACCACATTACTGTGGGTCTGGGGTCACATGTAGGCCAGACCAGGTAAGGATGGCAGTTTCCTTCCCTAAACAATATTAGTGAGCCAGCTGGGTTTTTCTGACAATTGACAATGGATTCACAGTCATCATTACACTGTTAATTCTAGATATTCATTGAATTCAAATTCCACCATCTGCCTTGGCAGGATTCAAACCCGTGTCCCCAGAACATCATCTGGTTCTCTGGGTTAACAGTCCAGCGATAATACCACTAGGCCATTGCCTCCCCTGCAGAAGAGGGAAGCTCAATGTGGCATGGGGGAGGAGAGGAAAAGGAAGATGTGCTCGGGATACATGAAGGCTTCATCTGACAATGTTGTGTAGACAGTTCATATTTACTTCATAAACACTTATTTTACATCGTTTATATGCTCACATCTCTGCTGCAGAATGGACTAGACAGCCTGATTGTCCTAGTTGCCAATATATGCATGATCTGTTTGTGTCCAATGTTCATCGCCATGAACATCCAATGACCAGTTCCAGATGCAGTCCCCCTTCTTCACATATTGGTTCACTTAGCCGCCCACTTGGAGCGCATTCACAGTCGTTCTCCTGAATAGCGTGCACTTTCCACACACTTCAGAATGGTAGTAAGCTGCCTTCGGCCTCTGACATTTAGCATGAAGAAAGACACCGGGGTCCCAAACTTCTCTCTCCTGTTTCCAAGGTTGGGCTCAGCCCAAGATGGCGGCAGTGGAGCGGGCAACGCCCGGGGTCCTGAGCCTGGAGCTCGTCCATTCCGTCGACTTTTCTTTCTTTTCTTCTTTTGTTTTCTTGTTCCTTTTCTCATGTAAAAGAAAAATTTCATTTAGTTTTTGTTGTTACTGGCAGCTAGCAAACCCAGATGGTGTCAGTGGTGAGGGACTCAGCCCAGCATGTCCTTGTAGACAGCGTGGGCCCAGTGCAGGCAGAGTGAGCCGTTGTTGGGAAAGCTAAGTGTGGAGAGATAGCATGCCCATGGCTAAAGAAGGACTGTAATGTTGAACTTTTAACTGCGTTTTTCTTTATTTTTCTATTGAGTAACTAAGATTTCGTGCCTGGGCACCTCTGCACCTAAGATGGCACCAGGTACGGCGACTTTGTACATTTTCACTGAGTACACATGACAATAAACCGATTTCTAATTCTAAGGTGGCCATTTCATAAACCCACAGATTTCACACATCTCTGGGTCATTACCTAAGCCATGCACATGTACCTGCATATCAGAGCTGTCTCCTTCTCTCGCCCAACCCCAAAGCTCATCATTTTTGCCCTTAATTTCTAACAACACGATGACCAAATCCTCTCAAAGGGCCTGACCTGGCAGCACCGGCTCAGATCTGCCCATAATCTTCACAAATTGTAAATTTGTCGCTGCCCTATGAGAATCTCACCATATCTCCTGTGAAGAGCACAAAAGATGCGCAAAGATGCTTGCAATGTCAATATTGGCCTCAGCAGATGTTGCGTCCGATCCTGTCACACATCCCGCCCACATCCCACAGAACCTGATAACATTCCATCTGACGGCTGCTAAAACAAAATTTTATCATCAGCCAAAAGCAGCGAACCACCTCCGTATCCACTATCCCCAAGATGATAGCATCAGCTTATAGCTCCACACACTCATGCCCCCCCCCCCCGCCTCAGCCTGTGCTATTCATTTCATTTCTTTGTGGGTTGTTTTTCAAACTATTAGCTCATAATTTCTTTCGAAAAGCATACCTTAGAGTCACCTAGAGAACAGAACAATGGGCTGCCTGGTAAAATGCAAGTGTGAAACTTCACACAATCTTCAGAAGTTTTCACAGTCCTGATGATCATTCCCTCAGGCACCAACAGTTGCTTCTAAGAATGTGAACATGTGAA
The DNA here is from genome assembly GCF_030684315.1 of Stegostoma tigrinum. NCBI lineage: Eukaryota > Metazoa > Chordata > Chondrichthyes > Orectolobiformes > Stegostomatidae > Stegostoma > Stegostoma tigrinum. The sequence continues at coordinate 76,099,064 of NC_081363.1, read as the reverse complement.
TTCTTTTGTTCTAAGAGCAAAATCCTATCTTACAGTTGCCAATTTTTCTGACATTTGGGCCACACTGTTTAGCACCACACCAACGGGTGGCATTTTACTGCAGGATGACAAACAGCACTCTGCTGTTTAGTGCACAGGTTTGTCATGTCACTCCATTCTGACCTGTAACTATTCTTAATCACTCATAAAATAATTAAATATGTATAAAGTTCTGTATGTACTTTGAGGAGGGAAATCAGTCTGAATGGCATCACCAATATTAGCACAAGTAATGCATCAGCAACTCGAGTAAAAAATGGAATTTGTTGGTTGTATCAATACACTTTATACATTTATTGTGCATGTCATCCTGAACTGCTTTCATTTTCGCAGGACAGTCAAAACTGGTTTGAAGTTTAAAATGTTGAATCCTACTTGAACGAAATACTTCATTCACGTTGCAAGCATTACTTAGCTTTTGAGATAATGGGAACTGCAGATGCTGGAGAATCTGAGATAACAAATTGTGGAGCTGGATGAACACAGCAGGCCAAGCTGCATCTTAGGAGCTTTTTGCTTAGGTTTTTTCTGTTCTACAGTTTTAAAACTGGGTGTGGCAACGTAAATTTCTATCACATTTAACATCGGTTGACAAGAAATAATGTAAAGTCAAAATTGAAATGATAAATTTTTGCCAAGTTTGTATGATGTCTTTTTCCTTTATTCATTGGATGAGGACATTGCTGCTAGGCAGCATTTATTGCCCATCCCTAATTGCCCAGAGGGCAGACGACATTGCTGTGGGTCTGGAGTCACATGTAGGCCAGACCAGGGAAGGATGGCAGTTTCCTTCCCTAAAGGGCATTAGTCAACCAGATGTTTTTTTCCTGACAATTGACAATGGATTCATAGTCCTCACTAGATTCTTAATTCCAGATTTTTTTTATTGAAATCAAATTCCACCATCTGCCATGGTGGGATTCAAACCCGGGCCTGCAGCACATTATCTGGGTCTCCGGATTAGCAGTCCAGCGATAATACCATGAGGCCATCACCTCCCCTGATCTGTGCATCAATATAAGTAGTGTATTGTGTGCCTGATGTCACATCAGGATGTGGCAATGCATAATTGGAATAAGTTAAATAATTGGTGGGGTAGGCAAATACAAACATTATTTAGCAAGAGTTTTTGAGGTGAAATAACGAACTAACATGCTCTCTTGTTTACAACTGCTACATAAAAACTTCTAGCTTAGTCTAGCTCATCATGGGTGGATGATAATCAGCCCAGTGGAAGTAGGAACAGGAATAAAATTTGAAAAGAGCATGTTAACATGGCAAAAGTTAGAATCCCGCTCCGACTCCCATCTCATTCCAGCACCACCAGAAAACGGGGCACTTTTAATATGGGATACAAAAACATTGCATTTTCAGACAAATTTGCAGGACATACATCCTCAAGTATTCTTAATGCACGCATAATTGGTAGGATATCTTGACTGACAATTTCTGGATAATATTTTACACCTCAGATCCTTGTAACAGGCAATTACATACTGCCCTCAATTTAACATTTCAACGTGCTACATGGCACCATTCTAAAATCAAAAGCTTACCGCAAGCCACTAAAATAGAGGCTTCAAATTAAGTCATGCCATTTGTAACTACTGGATGCCTCACAGCATTTTGAAAATATATGAAGTGTGGTCACTGTTGTAACGCAAGAAACATGGCAGCCAAATTGCAAACAGCCAGCTCCCCCATCAAATAGCAATACAATAATGAATGAATCACATGATTTGTGTGAGACATTTGGGCTCACCAGGCAAAAGGTTGACCAAAGAGCTTGGTTTTAAATGAATTTTAAAGAACGAACGAGAGGCAGGAGGCAGAGAGATTTAGAGAGGAGTTTGGCGCCTCAGAGTCTTGGCAGTTGAAAGCAAAGCAAACAAGTGTGAACCAAGAAAACTCAGATGCTCAAGAGGCTAAAATGGGAAGAGCACAGACATTCCAGCGGCGCAGCTTAAGGCAGGGAATTATGGATCTGAAGCAGATTAAAGAGATAGAGACAGGTGAGGTCAAAAATGAGAATCCTTGCAAAGGAAACCAATGAATCAGAAATAAAAACAAACCAGAAATCTTTGGAAAAACTCAGCAGGTCTGGCAGAGCTCTTGAAAAAGGCTCACCCGACCTGAAATGTTAACTGTGCTTTCTCTCTACAGATGTTGTCAGACTCATGTTTATCTAGCAATTTCTGTTTTTTCTTGTGCATGATATTTTTTGCATTGGCTCCTGCTTTAGAGACAACCTAATGAAACTTGGTGAGGACAGGGATGATGGGTGAATAGGATTTGGTGTGAGTTAAAACGTGGGTAGCAATGATGCAGATAATATCAGACTTAGAACGGAACATGCCAAACTGGCCAGGTATGTGTGAAAATCATCCTCCAGACTTAAGTCAAGGATAAGGGTTTCAGCAGCAGATGAGCCACGACTGGTGTGGACCTTGCCAGGATGGAAGTAGGTAGTTTTAGAGTTGGTGATGGTATGTAGTGGAAAGTCCACTGATAACCTGGTCTTCGATGCTCAGTAACAGAAGGCAAAGATTACGAGAATGGAGAAAGCCAACCAAAGAGCTCTGAATTCCAGAGTAGAGTTGAAGATTTGAGAAAGTTTGGAAGGATCTCGGACCCGGTAAGGGAGCAGATTTTAGGAAGCACTATCAAGAAAGTTGCCATCATCAAATGAGGAATTAAAGCTCGATTATGGTCATCTACCAGAGAAAAGGATGGAGACTTGAACCAAAGTCATTGGCTCAAAATGCCCCATTACTGCTCTCAAAAATCTTTACCTGCATTTTGTCTTGCTTCACACTTTTTGCATTAATGCTTTAATTGCTGAATCTTGAAAACTGACTTAATTGTAACAAATAGCTTGCCTGAATTACAAGTGATGAGCTGTGGTCAAGGACAGTAACATGGTGATTTTATGCTTCTAGACCACAGAATCCTGCACTAATGATCCAGGGACACGAGAAAGAAAATCTGCTCTTATTGAACAGCCTGCTCTGTATTGGGCTTCTGGCCTATGGTGGTGAGTTTGGCTCACACCAACCTACCCAAAATGGCCTAGTAAATCATTTTGCTATGTCGGAAACTCCACAAGGAAGCACAAGAAAAAAAATGGCACTTACCTTATAGTATTGACCTAGCCACTGCATTTATACACAAAGCCATAGCCTGCTAATATCTGGGAGTTGTGCTAATATTGGGAGGGCTGACCCACAGCATAACAATAGCATACTCCACTGTTACACCATTCAGCCAACAACCCACACTCCTCAATCACCAGCCTTGGGTATTGTGCTATTCCACCAGCAGGACAGTCCCACCAGAGATGGCAGCACAGCGACATACAATTGGGAGAAAGTGGCCCTGGAAGTTCTTAACACTGTCTCCACACCCCATGAAATCCTATTCCAGCATGGAGAAGATGGGTAACTAATTCAGATTATTACTCCCTACCCTATCTTAGTGTTGAATCAATATTTTAACACAATTTGAATGAGATACTGAGCGCAACAGAGGCCCAGATATACTCTGGTGATTGACTGTAACATCCACCAACACGGTCCCCCAGTAACAGCAGACTAGGTCCTAAAGGACACATTGTACATACTAGACTTGTGGAAGGTGGTGGGGGAACTGAGAGTAAGGGGAACAACCGAGATGACCCTGTCCTCAGTAAGTTTATCCACCAGAGAACCATGACGCACTGGTACTAGAGGTTCATGCAATTCCTCTGAAGAAATCCCATTTTCATACAGAGAACAACTTTGTCAGATATTATTATCACTAGATAAAACAGAATAAATAGAACAGATTAAACAGCCCGAAACAAGTATTCATAAGATACAGTGCACCAACAGCAGTAACAGAATTGTATTCCACCCTAGTGTAGAACATCAAGTCGAGCGTATGCCCATTATCCTCAAATCATGGGACAAGCTCCAATCCAACAAAGATGCAGGAGGGTATGCCAGGATGCCAGCCAGTATAAGCAAAAATAAAGTGCCAACCTGGCGAAGCCACAATACAACATAAACAGCGGAAATAGCACGCTGTAGAGAGAGTTGACCGATTCCACAACCAACAGATCACATTTAAGCTGTATCGTTGCACCAGATATAGTTGTGATTAATTATGGACAATTAATCAATGGAGAGCTACCCCACAATCTGGGAATATGCTCAACTAAGAACTGCCTGCAAAAAAAGGATGCATCCAGTCTGGTCAGTGACAACCTTATTAGCCTATTTTCAATCATCAGCAAGGTGAAGGAAGTGGTCATCTATCAAGCAGCACTTAATCAATAATAACTTGCTCGCGGATGCTCAGATTGAGGTCCACCAGGGTCACGCAGGTAATGACCCACTTACAGCCTAGATCCGAACATGGGCAAGAGAGCTGAATTTCTGAGGTGAGGCGAGGTGAGAATAATAACTGTTGACATTAAGCAAGCATTTGACCTAGTGCGAATTCAAGTTTAACTGAAGTCAATGGGAATCAGGTGAACACCTCCCCATTAGCTCAAGTCTTACCTTGCACAAAGGATGATGAACATGGTTGCTGAAGTCCAATCAACATCCAGAACATCCCTGCAGGAATTCCTCAGTGATGTAACCTAGACCAAAAAAATCTTCAGCTGCTTCATCAATTCCCCGTCTTCCAACACAAGGTCGGTAATGTGGGCGTTCTCGATAGCTGTGTTCGGTTCCATTCACAATTGTTCAATTATGAAACAGTGGCATCATGATACAAGACAATAATCAGCGTTAAAGTAATTAGTGGCAAGTAAGATTCACACCATATAAGTGCCAGGGAACAATCACTCCAACATTAGAAAATTTAACCACGTCCCTTTGATATTCAACAACATGACCATCAACAAAACACACTCTCCCCCACCCTTAAATTACTAACTAGGCTTTTAGCTGATCAAGACATGTAAATACTGTGAGCTAAAAGTGTAAAACAAAGGCTGGGTATCCTGCAGTTGAATGAAGATTGCTTTGCCACTATCTACAAGACAAGTCAGGAAGTATCATAGAACAAAGTGTGGAGCTGGATGCACACAGCAGGCCAAGCAGCATCTTAGGAGCACAAAAGCTGATGCTTCGGGCCTAGACCCTTCATCAGAAAAATGATGAAGGGTCTTGGTCCGAAACGTCAGCTTTTGTGATCCTAAGATGCTGCTTGGCTTGCTGTGTTCATCTAGCTCCCCACTTTGTTATCTCGGATTCTCCAGCATCTGCAGTTCCCATTATCTCAGGTATCATAGGACAATCTTGATTTGCCTGGATGAGTGGAGCTCCAACAACAATCAAAGCTGGTCTCTCCAACACTCCTTTCATCACTGGCCCATATTAATAGCAGTGTGCAACACTGACAAGGTACACTGCAAAATCTCTGAAGTTTCTTCAAACCTGTGGCCTGTGCAGTCCGAAAGAACAAGGGGAGCAAGCACAAGGGAATTCCACCATCTTCAACTTTCCTGCTCTCACCATTCTGAGTTGGAAATATATCTCACCATCTTCACTGACTTTGGATCTAAATCCTGAAACCTAACGGTACGTGAGACATTTCTCACTGCGTGGACTGCCATGTTTCAAGAAGATAGATCTCCAATGTCTTAAGGAGTCAACTCTTAAGAATCAGCATCAAACAAACATACTTTTAGTACATTTTAGAAACTTGATCAAAATGAGCATGAAATTTGGGACCAACGATCTGAATTTTTAGATCAATATTCTTATTTTGCTCCAGGATTAAAACCGTCCAAATGTATTTACTCTAAGATAATGGAATGGTCATCAGAGGACAGACACTTCTGTAGCAGACTTCCCAGCTGCCATCCAACCCCATGCTGGTAATGAAAAGTTGCTACAATGCCAGATTTCCAAACGCAGACCACATCAATGACCAGAATGACTACTGTCCCTACATCATACTGGAAAATTGTTTAAAAAAAAGCAAAACAAAATCTGTGCCTAAATATTGGCCCAGATATTCTGATCAGAGTCAGAGACTATATTTCTAACACTGATCGGATTCAAAGTTACCCAATTACTTTAGATTACTTCCTTGCAGGAGATACCTGGACAGAGGCCCCTGTTTCCAACGTCCACAAATCTAGCAGCACTTTGGATTTCTGGAAAAAACATGTCCCTTTTACAGCAGTCAGTGAGCTGTATTCTGAGATTTAAAGGCCTAGCCACACAGGCAGCCATTTTGATCGCTGCTGTAGCATATGTTTATGCAAAGTGAATGTGTGGTGAAGGTGCCAGGTGGGTGAGATGTGTAAGGTGCCAAGTAGATAAGGTGCTAGGTGGATAGAGGGGGTCAGGCAGGGTGGGCTGCTGTATTGGGCATGGGATGGCCAGGGGTATCAGCTATTGGGCTCCAGTTGGGTAAGGGTGGGTTGAGACTGCATGAGGGGTGGGGGAAATGGTGTCAGGTCAGGGTGTGAGGGGTACTGCATCTGATGTATGGCTCTGTGTGTAAGGGGGGGGGGTGATTGATCTGACAAAGGTCACATCAAGGTCAGTGTCAAATCAGGTTTGGTTTCAGAGTTAACCAGAAGCTAGAATAGATTTGAAATCCTCTAGCTTGTCATCTGTTATTAATAAGATTATTCAAGTCAAAACATAGAATCAAAGAATCCCTACAGTGTGGAAACAGGCCCTTTGGCCCAACAAGTCAACACTGACATTTGGAACATCTCACCCAGACCCATCCCCCATAAACCCACACCCCTGAACACTATGGGCGATTTAGCATGGCCAATTCACCTAGTGTGCACATCTTTGGACTGTGGGAGGAAGCCAGAGCACCCAGAGGAAACCCACACGGACACAGGGAGAACGTATGAACTCCACTCAGGCAGTCGCCTGAGGTCAGAATCAAACCCCGGACTCTGGCACTGTGAGGCAGCAGGGCTAACCACCGAGCTACCATGCTGCCCACAAAACAGTCTAAATTTCTGACTTTACGGAGCTTTATCAGAGGGCTCCAGGCACAGGAGAATTCATCACTGCAAGTTTCAAGTTTATTGCCAATTGCCACAGAGTCAGCTGTTTTGGGAATTCTGCACACCCTCTACACATAACCTAAGCCTCTCCAACTGATAACTGGCCATTGGAATACCAGAGCTGCCCATTTTGGAGTCACCTCTATCATGACTGGCGTTTTCTTTTTAATTATAGCAAAATTGAGTAATAGTGACTGTACCATTTAAATAAGGAGATTATTTATAATTTATGATTAGTAATGAGAACGAATTAAAAATCTCCATACGGGATTCAGCACAGCTCTGTCTTAACCATCACTAAAAGGCAAGGTTTTAAAATAGCAGAACAAGACTGTGTTAATTAATTCTGTAGAGGTCTTAAAGATATTTCCTGAAATGAAAATTGTAATCCTTGCTTAAATTGAACAGCAAATCTAGAAATAAACCTTCTTCTCCCAAAGAATGGTAAGAATGTGGAACTCATTACCAAAGACAGCAGCTGAAGCAAATTGTTTTGATGCATTTAATGGAGTGCGAGCATTTGAGAGAGAATAGACAGGTATAATTGCAGATTTAGATGAGAAAAGATAGAAGAAGGTTTGAAAGGAACATAACTGACATGAACTGTTTGGGCTGAATGGCCTATTTCTGCACTGTACCTGAAATGCACTGTATTTGGAAGAAGAAATAGAAGTCAAATTTGTCAACATTATAATGTAAGCACTAATTTCTCAATGGTCACATGTCGACATGATCAAATGATTGAGTGTAACACAGGTAACCTTCTGCTCCCTAAGATGCATGTCATGATTAGATGATGTTTAGTGTCGACTATATTTCACATAGCTTTCAATAATGACAGTGAAAATGGACTGCAAAGTTCTAAACCTGTCAACAGCAGCTAATAGATGATGCAAAACACATTTTTTGTTTGTGCTGCAGGGAGGCAATGAAAAAAGCATAATTGTAAAATCTTTTCCCTACACCGACAAAAATCAGCCATGGGTTAGTGTCACAATTAATTTATTCATCCAGTTAATTATATCATAATTCAAAAATGTAACTAATACAATGTCAGGCATTGATGTTGATGTCCAACTTGACTAGATAGTGACACATTGACCTGGACAAATTACTAGCAAGTGTTGACATTTAGCGTCATTCTCATCAACCAGAATAGCAACAGCAACTTATATTTGCCTTCAATGTACTAAACATCCAACAGAGTTCACAGGAGTGTATGATCTGATGTCAAGCCACATAAAGAGATCTTAATCAGATGATGTTGAAGCTGTTGAAGAGATAGGTTTGAAGGCAAGCCTTTATGAAAGTGAGGTAGAGAAGCTACAGTGAGATTTCCACATCACAGAATCTATGCTACAGAAGGAAAGCCCTCCAAAAGGTGCATTGATTAAAACAGGGGACAATCACGAGGTCAGAATTAAACTCCTTGGCAGCAGATTTCTTTTTACTCAAGTGCAATTAGCAGTCTGGCCACAAATCATACTTGAAATTGCACCCATTTTGTTTTGGATAAAATTTCTACTCAAACCCACTGTGCAATCACAAAATGAAAATTGTCCACGCTCTTGCCCAAACAGGCAGCATAATTCAATTTTTACCTTTGCTTCCTTGCATTGACAGTATTCATTCAAGTTTATGAGCATGGTAATCTGATGTAGTTTTACTATTATATCTGAAAATGAGTTTATTAAGATGCTACTTTTGTTCTGATAAGAATAACACCTGAAATATTGTGTGTAGTTTTGGCCTCCTTTTATGAGGAAAGATGCTCTTGCTCTCAAGGGAGTGCAGCAAAGGTTTATCAGTCTGATTCCAGGGATGACAGGTCTGATGTATGAGGTCAGAACAACTAGGTTGGGATTGTTTTTGCTGGAGTTTAGATGAATGAGGGGGGACATCTCATAGAGACTTATAAAGTTCAAAGAGGCCTGGGTGGGGAGGATGTTCCCGATGGCGGGTATGTCCAGAACCACGGGTCACAACCTGAGGATTTGGAGCAGACCATTTAGGACAGACATGAGGGGGCATTTCTTCACCCAAAGAGTGGTGATCCTGTTGAATTCATTACCACAGGAAGTAGTTGATGCCAAAACATTGAATATATTTGAGAGATGACTAGATATAGCACTTGGGGCGAATGGGAACAAAGGCTATGGGGAGAAAGCAGGATTAGACTATTGAGTTGGACAATCAGCCATGATTGTGATGAATGGTTTTGCAGGCTCAAAGGACCGAATGGCCTCCTCCTGCCCCTATCTTCTATGTTTCTATCTAGCTCTGAGTGATGTAATTTTAAAATCATTGAAAATTACTTCTTAACATTCTGTACTGAACTGTGATAGTCTTACTCTTATTTTGCCGTGAAAGAATATTTACGGTATGATGTCAAGAAAGCATTTTATTTAAGGAACATCTTATTGTGTCTTCACCTTGTCTCAAGGTTGCAATAAAGAGCAAGATAATTTAATATTGCATCAATTTTATGACAATATATATTTTGTCCCATCAGTATATCAGGCAGTAATCCCTTAGAATGCATGAACAATTTAATAGTTTCATTCGTGTACACCAGTCAGCTTCTTAGTAAAATAAGTATTTTACAATGTTTAAAGCCTGTTTAGAGAGATACTAAAAACTGCTCCATTTGAGAAACATCATCAAGTGTCCTCAAAACACATTGCAGAAATCAAAGTCTTTCAAATTACAAATGTCTACTGCATGCCCAAGATTTCAAAACCTCATAATGAAACTGCTAGCCAACAAAACTTAGATTTGCACAGAAAAAAAAAACAATAATGCTCCTGGCCTATTGTTGTGATTTGGAAAACAAGACTACAAATACTGGAAATCTTAAATAAAAGTAGAAAATGTAGAACTAATCACATCTAAAATTAGAACTGCTCATTTTAAAATCCCTTCATTATAAAGGTGCTCAAATTAAATGCATAAGTTTAATATTGTACTCATCAGAAATGCTGGTTGATTTTCTGTGCATTTTCAATGTTAGACAAATACAAGTGGACAGGGCAAGATTTCTAAAAAAATCATTATTAGAATATGAATGAAGGTCCAAAGATGATATCATAACTAGTGCACAGCATCTGTGCCAATAGAAACTTTACTTTTTTGATGTGATTTGATTTATTATTGTCACACGTATCTAGGCACAGTGAAAAGTTTTGTTTTGCTTATGGTACAGGCAGATCACAGCATACAAAGTAATTGAACATAACAAGGAGTACAAGGTGCATAAAGGGTGAGAACAACATTAAATTTAAAAGTTGAAAGTCCATAAGTCTAAAATCAGCAGAGAAGAAGCTGTTCTTGAATCTGTTGGCGCATATGGTTAAGCTTTTGTGTCTTCTACCCAACAAAAGAAATTGGAAGAGATTGTAACCAGGGTGGAGGGTCTTTGATTATGTTGCCTGCCATTCCAAGCCAGTGAGAAGAATAGATGGAGTCAATGGATGGGCTGGGCTATGTTCACAACACTCTATAGTTTCTTACAGCTCTGGGTACAGCAGTTGCCATTTTAACCTGCCATGAATACAATGGAGTGCTTTCTATGGTGCATCTATAAAAAGTGATAAGAGTCTTTATGGACATATATAATTTTCATAGCTACATGGCAGCTACCAACAGATACAGCTCTATCTGCAATGGAATCAAGCTTGTTCAAAAGCTGCTTATGTTAATATTGTTCTTTTTAAGATGAAAAAAAATTCCCATTACATGTCCCCAACACACTAACTGACAACACTTCAGCCCAATTTAACTTAATTTAACCACAAGATATGATTTTTTGGGATATATCTGATAGATGAATGATGACCAGGACTAAGTTAACCCTAAGCCCCCCCAAAAATCAGACTTGGATTATAACATGTGATCAACCCATCCCCATTTGGGGAATGTGGGTACTCAGACAATTTTGTGCCACTGCAAATTGAGATGATTGCTGTGTGTAGACACGTTATTCATTGGCTGCTGGAATCAGCAAGGCACCCACAACTGTAAAACCATGACTTTCAAACACTATTTAAAATTAGTTTGCACTGAACTAAATGGAGATAACAAGGTGTAGAGCTGGATGAACACAGCAGGCCAAGCAGCATCAGAGGAGCAGGGAGGCTGATGTTTCAGGTCGAGACCCTTCTTCAGAAATCAGTGAATTAAACGGACATTGGCACTCATTCAGGAAGTGATCTGACCTGAGAAATACTGAAGTATGGCACAACGTGGCAGAGAGAAGATGACCAGGTTTACAAACTTGCACTGAAAGCCTCGATGGGGCTGGTGGATGGGGAAATATAATCTGTTGTTGAAGCACCAGAACGCCCTCCAGCACATTTTAAAACAAAAGGCAGTGGCGGCAGATGTCTGGGGAGGCCAATTTGGCAGCTCCAGCCCCAAGGATTACAATGCCACAAGAAGTTCAATGACCTCACACGGCTGATGAAGATCAGTGTATACATTGACAAATGCTGCATCCTATCAACTATGTCACTATCATCAGGTGCTGCTGAATTCACCACACATCTACCCTCAATCTCCATGAATCAAGACTTGCAGCTGACATTTCTCTGCTTCATCTCAACTTCACACACCTCTGCAAACCCTACAGAGCTTTTCCTCAAGCGTGAGGTATTCAATCGTGACAGCCATGTCAACCCATCAGGCTGCATGGCATTCACTACATACATTGATCAAAATCAATCCACCCATTCAGGAGGTGTAGAAGCTAACAAGGCGGCATTGGGGGGGGGGGGGCGGCGTGAAGAGGTGCATGTCTTAAATGTTCATCATGGAGACAGTTATCCAGTCAGGATGAAGCTGTGGCCACAGGCAGGGTTAAAATAGGAAATGTCATCATACTGAATTCTCCTGTCATATCCCACCTATCTCTCACTGCACATTCTTTTTTCCATTTACAAATCAAAGAGGATTCGTACACCTCTTGTTGTTCCTTTATCCCTGTGGCACAATTTATCCGAATGCTTTTTCTTCTTAGCTATCCAAGCAATGCAACCTGGCTAGGCAAGGTGTTGAGACAGCAATGAAGAAGGTAGCATCACTGATTTCAGGCACATCGCTACCCACTTAGTCAGTGAAACTGCATCTGTCTTACAGCTGAGACCTGCAAGTGGTGAAACATTGAGCAGGAATGTGCCGCAGCCAAGGCTCACGGCTCAGATAACATCAGTGCTACTTTCTAGAAGGCAAGGCTTTAGTCGGCTCTCCTGCAGAACACTCAACAAATAGGTTGGTGAGAAAGCCAACAGCAAACATATAGCACATACTTGGCACATTGGAAGCCTGCTCGAAAATCTGCAACCAATGTTAGTGGAGGACTCCCATCACCAATCTGACACTCAGACCCTTACCTTGCCAGCAAACAATCATGGCCAACTTCAGTTGCACATTATAAATAAGGAAAGAACTAAGTCTTGTAGACTTACAGCAGTCAACTAACTTTCAAGTGCTTTATAGTGTCTTTGAATAATTGTGGTGTCCCTCCAGCTGCTGAATACGTTCTAGACTAAAAGGAGGCCTCAACTAAAGTGTCCAGCTCTAAAATGGTGCCAGAATTAGCAGTACTAGCTGATTCATGTCATGAGATGCCCTCTATGTACTTTCCACAGACATTTACAGCACATATGCCCATGCTCGGGCAATACTGTGTTTGGTGCCATTCACCCAACACGTGTGCCATTCATAATATTTTAGAGATTTCAGGGCACATGAAGCACCCAGAAGATGAACATAAACTTTCCCAATATCTCACTTTATTTGTCTTAGTCATAATAAAACATAGTTAATACCAGGAAGATATTTGCAGCATAATTCATAGATTTTGTTTTTGAATTGGAACTTGTTTTCCCCGAATAGTAAGATATTTCTGCCAGTGACAAATCCATGTGACAAATGAATTCATAACAGTTTCCTGTTCGACTAGTAATTGCCAGATTCAATTATATTAATGGTCATCGGGGTGCTCCCTGAAATGAAAGGGCAGCTATTACAGCCTAGCAAATAAACTAGTAGTGAGTAAGTACAAAACTAATGCTTCTTACTTTAAATGCCTCATCATTATCACTTGAACAAGTAGAAAAGAAAAAGAGTGAACATCTGAGAGGAAACCAACTAACATAAAACAAAACATAAGCTTTATAGTAATGGAGAAATTTTGAAAACAATTGAACTTATGGGGTTCCTTTGATTCACAACCCAATGTCATTCTTGTAATGCAGTACAAGGATTATGCAGGCAAATACACCCAATTGCCATTGTCGTTGCATTATTTTTGCCAGGCATTGCTTATTCTTTTAAAACTGTCCACATCTACCTCCTCAAAAAAAAATCTACCTGTAATCTTTGTCCTTGCGGATATTCAGACAACTTTTTCTTCTTCACGAATTTTCATCACCTCCAGCCTCTCTCCTGTAATTTGTGTTGAAGCTTCCAATCCAGTTTCATTCTGACCACATCAAAAAGAAAGCCCTGACCAAAGTCATGAGTGACAATCCATGAATGTGGCTAAGGCATATGTTGTGAATTTAGGTCGAGCGCTTATGGATTGGGAGGTAGAAGTTAGAATTTGATGTTTATAGAATGCTAGAGGCGGGGGTCAATGCACAGTCACTTGAGAAGATGATATGCTTTTTCTGTGCTTAGAGATTTAAAACGGGGCGTCTGTGAGCAGCAGCTTGAAAGTTTGCAAGTACACAGAGAGCACCTGAATTGGAACATTTGTATCAAAAGATCATACAGTTAGTAGGCCAAGCAGCAATTGTTCCACAACAACAGGTTTTTGAATTTAGCCAATTTGAACCAGATACTCAAGTCTGATGGTTTTGACAACATAGGACCAATGCTATTGTCATCAAGAGTATAAAAGAAGAGTGCAGTTGGACAACGACCCCAGGGCTAACTGGCATCTTCCAGAGCTAAATAATCTCACCTCTCAAGGGAGAATGATTGGGTCTCACAGCCTCTATTTTTTAGAGGCAGCACCATCTAAATAAAAATGCTACCGACAGTTAATATTCCAGACAGAAGAGTTGACAGAGAAGGCATTAAGCATTTCGCAAGGCACGTAACCTGGCTGTAATTTAGAGAAACTAAATTCTATTTTTTTTTAACATAAGTGGGACTCGTATTTATTAGAACAGCGCATCATTAGAATCTTGCTTTGTTCGGCAATAGTTAGTAGTTAGACGGGATTTGTTTGGTTTGTTAATAGTTTATTTAATGTGTTAACTATTAGAGTTAGGTAAATAAATTGTTCTTGCAGATTTTAAAGTGAATGTCAGGGATTTACTTTATTTAATCATTGGAAGCTGCTGAAAGGTAGGTTATATCATTTTTCACACTCCTTTTGCAGATTATAAGGTGAGGTGTTCCTCTTTGGATGTTTCAGTTTTCGTTCTCAGAGACGCAAATAGACGGTGGAGATGTTATGGATGGAATTAAGAAAACGACTTAAGATGTAATCCAAGCTATGTTTGGTTCCCCTGGTAGAAGCTACATAATGATAAATTATATAACTGCCAAGGTTAGACAAGTGTGTTGGAAAGACTGGGCACCTTTAAGGGGAATTTCATAGAGATTGTGAAAAGTAGAAAAGCACAGATCAGAAAAGTAGCGAATTTCTGGCAAATACCTCAAGTGGTTTCCTGCAGCAAAATGTCCTCACCCAACAAAATTGGGGCAGGCTGTCTCAGGTTTAATAATGAGTAAAGGGGCAGATTTAGTTAGATGCCAAACAATGCACCAACATTTAATTAACAATGACCATAATACGGTCAAATATTCAAAAGGGAGGAATGCAAAACAGCTGTTAGAATTCTGGATTTTTTTAAAAAAAACTAACTTCAGGAGGATGGTATAGAAAATATCTGCAATAAGCCACGCAAATTTCTTACATTTTTGAAGCCGTCTTTGGAAATGGGATAAATTTGAAAAAAAAAACAGGCGAAAGATGTTCCAAAAATAATTTATGTTTTATGCCTGAAGTGCTAATTGCTGCATTTTAGAATACATAGACAAACGAGGTAAGAGCCAACATTAGTCAAAAGAAAAAGCATATAGTGTAAAAAAGGAGACATGAATGCTGGTGAATTGGAAAAATACAAAGAACCGCAAAGGGTGACAAAACAGACAGAAGAATTACAAACAGGGAATATGGAAAGAAACTTGCAAGGGATAGCAAAATCAACAGTTTCAATATGCAAAGTGCGTATGGTCAGGACGATGTGAATCCTTTTAAAAAAAATCCTGAAATGGGAAATGAAAGTAAAGAAGTGGCAGACATGCTGAATAATTACTTGTATCAGTGTGCAGAGTAAAAGGTCTCCTTGCTAGACATTGCAAGGAAACTAATCTAAATTGAGGTCAAGGGTTCAAAACAAACAGCATAGTAGTAATGTTAAAATAAAGCTCAAAAATGTGTCAATACCCTCGAGGTCTAGAGAGTTGTCTTACCAAGATTTTTAAAGGACATAGGTATTATTTCATATTAGAAAGCCATTCACATCCACTCCACTATTTAAGAAATATGTGAAATAAAACCATGAGTTTTTGACCAGTTATTTTGGCGGCTGTTGCCTGGAAATCATTAGAGATGCTAATTAAAGACAGGCTGACTGAGCACATTGAAAATTTCTAACTGATCAGAACTGGATTTGTAGAGGGTAGGTCACGTCTAACAAATGTCATAGAAGTATTTTAAAGGTGATTAAAGTAGTAGATACCAGGACGTCTACACATGTCTCTTAATGAACCTTCAGGAGACATATGATAGCCTCTTCTGAGGAATTTGTCAGATAAAGTTGATGGTGATAGAATTGGAAGCAAATTATTGACCCTGGTCAGAAAATTAACTGAGCAACAGAAGACACAACATAGGAACAGCAGGCAGACACTCTAATGTGACCATTGGATGTGTTGGAGCCTCAAGTATTCAACTTGACGATAGGATAAAAATCTACATATCCACATTTTCCATTATAGCCTGTGTAGATAGAAGCATAATATTATCAAGACTGTTAATAAGTGAATGGAAAAAAAATATAGTAAATGGATTTCAATGTACACATTAAAAAGGACATTACTTTAGATTAAATTTTCAAGGAATTTTCAGGATAAAATGTTTGCACGTTGATGATGACAAACATGTCCAAAAGTCAATGTTCAAACATCCAGTAGTAAAAGGACACCTCCAACAACTTGGCTGAAGCAGTATCTGGGCTAATGGGATGCTCCGCAGCATGGGCTCTTTTGATGAAGTGACAACATCCCTACCTTTGAGGGAGGAGGTTCACAGGCCTCTAATTACCCCTAGGAATCTAGCAGAATATTTTCACCAACACTGCGGATCAGGCAGTCCAATGTATATCTACTGCTGAGGACCCTAACATATGGGTCTATACTGTGTACCATTTGGGGAGCACAAAGCAGCATCTAATTTAAAGAGGAATAATGCCTTCAATAAAAAAAGGATTAAATGCAAATTGAGCACTGCATGTCTGTCTTTAAGGGAACAAAGCAAAAGCATGCTGTGTGCTGAAAATCTGAAAGAACAGAACATAGTGGAAACTGAGAACGAGTCAATTAGCATCTGTAGAGAGAACACAATGGGCCGATTGGCCTCCTTCCATGCTGTACATCTCTATGGCTCTGTGGGAACAGACATGTTAATGATTCATGTTCACCTTTAACACAAGGGACTGCAAAGTGCATTAAAAAAACCGGGGGAGAAAAAAAAGTGAAGGGAGTGATACAAAATTTAATAAAACCAAATGTGGAATCGTGGGTCAAAAGATATGATGTTATCTCAGATGTTGCCTTAAAGGTGCAGTGAGCAGCAGAGAGAAGGCTACACTGAAGATCCAGCTGGCAAGTGAGGGGTGAGGGCAAGTGATAATGCACAAGGAGCCAGTATCAGATGAACAGTAGGCATGAATACTTCAGGGCAGTGGGAATAGGCAGTGGTGTCAGAAAAAGCTTCAAAGACAAAGAGACCAGGGAGGGATTTAAACACAAAGTTGAAAATTGTAAATTTGAGACAATTGGGAGAACAGTAAAGAATGAAATGAGCAGCAATATTTTGGATGACCTAAATTCTGAAGAGATTGGATGATGAAAGGCTGGCTAGCAGAGCACTGGAATTATCAAGGTGAGAGACACAAATGCATAGATGACCATTTCAGTGAAAGGTTAGAGGCAGCTAACATTACACTGGTGGAAGATGGACACTGAAAACTTATGGTTGAATAACGTGCCAAGATAGTGACCAGTGTAATTTAGCCTGAGACAGTGTACAGAGGGGAGGATAGAGTCAATGGCAAGGTTTATGGCAGGGATTGAATACAGGACTTTCAATATTGATTCCCTACAGCAGGGGCATTGGAATGAAGAGTGGGGGGAGTGTGGTGTAGTAGGTGGAAATGCAAATAATGCAGAAACAGGTATGGGATCAAGAACCTAATCCATATTCCCATTCCCAATTGTGTTATTCCACATTATTAGATCCCTTCAAAGATGACCGGGGAAAACGGTATCTGTGCTCACGGCTGCATTTTGATAGGGACCCATCTGCTTGGTCTGGAAGAGAAATAGGAGTGGGAATATGAAGGCAGAGGGGACAGCCGGAGCAGCCTTTTCCACCTGGGTGCAGGGCATCCTTCTCTGTATCAACACCCTCCACCAGGACCTGCCGCATTGTGCAAAATCACTGCACCTGCTCAGTCGCTTACCCAGAAGCCTACCAAGCGTGTGTTCACCCTCTCATCAAATTAACTTCATATGCTTTATGATTACAAGGAAAAAAATGTCTGGAATAGTGAACTAAGCTGGAAACATTCTCTATATATTAGGATTAATATAGTATTCATTCATAAACGGGCTGAAGTTCGCACTGACACCATCAGGAAAGGGGAGGACTATGCAATCCAAAAGCCTGGGCTATTGATCTTGAGGCAAGTTCAAATCACAACATGGCAACTAAGAAATTTATAATGAGTTAATTGAATAAATCCGGAATTTTAAAAAGTATGTAGTCTTGGTAATGGCAATCATTTAAGTTCCCAAATGAAATTTTTAAAAAATTACATGATGTCCTACATGATTGGAAATCCACCAGCATTATCTAAATGGAACTCTAGCATGTAACTGGTATAACAATGTGATTGGCTCTCAATTATCATCTGAATTGGCCCTACAAATCACTTAATTACAAAGTGGCAACTCAATAACACTGTCCATAGAGTAACTTAGGCATAAGTAACAAATACTGGCTGTGCCAGTGATGTCCACATTCCATGCCATAACTAAAAAGTAATTGGATGCCATCCATCAGAACAAAATGCAAATCACTGGAGCAGAAGCAAGCCCATAAAAGTTGTAGATGCATGGAGTACATTATCCTCTGACACATCGGGAACAAGTGTCCCTCTTCCAGTCAGCTAGTGTTTTGCCACAGGTAAGCTGTAGAAGATTTAGTTGAGGTAGAACATCTCCCTGCTCTGAGGCCCTGAGTGCTCTTTGAGAGCATTCTGGTAATTGCAAAGTCAAATTCACTTTCCTTTTTACATTGGCTATTGGAATATGGTTTTAAAATTACTTTTAAACATTTTCTCTACCTTCATTCATACCTTCATTCTTGATTTAACTGCATCTTATAATTCTGATAGTCACTGCTAACTATCAAAACTGCAATTAATATATTGAATGGTGGCAATACTCAGTATACCGGGATCTACTGACACCAAAACATTTCATACTGCCATCAAATCTCTCCAAAATGCAAATCTAAATACCACACAGACCTGAGGACAAAGTGCTCACTTCATACTTTGTGCTGATCTCAAGAAACAAGGGGGAAAAAAAATCATCCCTTCAACAGGCTCCTCCGCTAAAACCAAATAGTTTTATTATTTTGATGGCACTGTGCACTGCAGGATGAAACAACTGAAATGATTGTTATCAGAAGTATGCTACTAAACTGGAGAGGATGTGAAAAAGATTTGAAAGAATGTTAGTGAGATCAGAAGGATTGAGTTATGTGGAGAGGCTATTTTAAGTCTAAACCCTAACTTTTCCTCATTTTAAAGGCAAATGTAATGTGCTATGTTCCAGATGCAACTTGAATGGTCAAATAACTCGACATTAAGCAAAGCAATTTATTTAAGTGCTGTAGTTCAAAAGGAAGAATAATTTAGGATAACTTAACTCTATTGCAAAACTTAACAGAACGATTGATACAATAACTGTTGCTAACTAACTGTTCCAATAGAATAACATCCCATAAACACACCCCTCGGCAAAAAGGAAAATTCATAAAAAAAAATGTTTCTCACGGATAATCCAGCAGTGAAGGGAAACGCCAGCTTCTAGGTATAACTGAGAAAGGGAAAAATAGTTTCCACTTCTAAGCTATAGCAGCTTCTGCCCTGTTGAGACTCCAATAGCAACTGCTTAAAGCTAAAACTTAAAAATAAAGCTAGAAATCCTAGTCTGAGAGAGCTGACCACACCCAGCCAGATTCTATTGTTCTGGTTTTTTAAAATAAAACACAAGGCCGCACAAGTTTAATTTACTGGCTATCCCAGTAGACAGTTTTTCACCTCTGTCTTGGCACTTCTCTTTCAAAAAAAAAAGCAGAAATTACTTCTGAAAGTCACAAACTGCAACATTTGAAATGTGGACATTTGGAGAGGTACACAGCTAGGAACGGTTTAGTGGGTTATAGGCTAAACGCAAGCAAATGGGATTAGTTCAGTTTAGGAAACCTGGTAGGCATGGGATGAGTTGGGCCGAAGGGCCTATCACTGTGTTGTATTGACTATGACTGTATTCTCACTAAACTGCTGACCACCTAATTTCTCTTCCTATATTAGTGAATATTGTTCGTGATTCTCTCTCTTCTGGATTCTACCCCTCACACACCCCCCTCCCCCACCCTCTCAAATCCATATTCATCACCATCTCCTCAGAATTTCCATCTTTGTCCCTGTTTCTCTGCAAACTTTTATACTTCTCCATCTTCCCTTTCCTCGATCATGTTGTCACTTCCCAAATGCACTTTTCCTGAAATTCCATTTATGAGTCTCTTTCTTCAAGCTTTCACCCCTGCTGCTGTATAAAGAAAATAACTTTTATCAAAGTCACAACTGACATCCTACCTCACCGTGAGAAATCATTCCTTATCTTTGGCAACCCGTCTTCAGACTTCAACACACTGTTCACCATCCTCCAACCAGGGCTCAAGGTACACAGGGATAGTCGCAAATTCATATCCCTTAAACTCCCAAAATATCCAGGGAAACTGAATAACGGGACAACCAACTGGAGAAGCATCTTGCCCTTAGGCTGTATTGACTGAATCAGTAAAGAGCTGCCCTTCCCAACATAGGCTGCTCTCGTCATCCCCCCACCCCCAGACACAAAGTGGCAGCAGTTGGCATTGAATGTACAACGCACTGGAGCAACTCAGCAAGGTTCCTTCCACAGAACCTTCTAAATTCTGAGCCATCTGGAAGGAATAGGGCACCATGCACTTGGGAACAGCACCAGGTTTTCCCAAGTTGTCTCCGAGAAAGTCACACTCCATCCTGGTTTAGGATTATATCACTGTTTCTTCACTAGTGCAGGATCAAAATCCTTAACAGCACAGTTGTTTTGTATCCACACCACTTGGACTTCAGTGGTTCTAGAGGCAGTTCACTATGACTTCTCGAAAACAGTTATGAACGAAGAGCAAACGTTGGCCCAGGCAGCAAAGTTACACTGCGTGAATGTCTGATTTTTATTATCCTGTCAGAATCACCATCTGATAAACCTATAGCATTTCACTGCACCTTTTCTCAAAATACGGCACCTCGTTTAAAGGTAATCTATGCAACTAAAGCAATACATGTTCTGGAAGAATAACTCTGTAAAAATGACTAATTGATGTATGTTTCAAACGCTTCAAACATACTGCAGCCTATACTGTCAAACTTGGATTCAGAAAAGGATTCTGTCAGTTTTCAGACTGAGCTCAGTGGCTCTTTTAAATATTATAAAACATCTTTCCTTTGCTTTTATGCCAGTCCGCACTGCACATGTCAAGATGTTAATAACCTCTCCTCCCACCTTTCCCCGAATCAGTGCTTTGACCTGCATAATGGCAAAAGATAGCAATTTAAGGGCCTCATTTGTGAGGCTGACAAGTGCATTCCACATTTTCTTTCAAAACCATGTTCATGAAAATATTTTTATACACATAGTTACTGCAGCAGTTCAGTTTTGTTAAGCAGCATACAAGGTGAAAAAACAAACATTGGAGTTTGAATCTATTCAGCAAACAAACCCAAAGCATTTCTTAGTTGCACAAGATTTTATTTACTTACATTTGAGGCACCTTGGGGGGTTTTCCAATAACTGAATGGACCCCATTTAACTTCAGCAGATAGGCCTCACACAGTGATCTCTCCCCACTGCACCCTGACAGCAGTTTTCCCAAGCTCTATTGTGTCCCTCAGCATGCAGTCCTAGATTTTGGAATGTGCCAGTCGGCAACATTAATTCAAGATTGTTGCCTTCTCTACTCTTAAGAATTGATATCAATGTCCTCGGTCCTTCCCAGTATTTTCCATTTCCTCCACACCCACCATCCCTTCTTCCTTCCGTCACCTTCCACCGATGACACCAGGTAATTTTAATGATATCAGTGCATTCAAAATTAGTGGGAAATTGGCAAATTTGACACAGACTTGGCAAATGGTCATTCAGACATGTTTAGAATATTAGTTGAAAATAAATGCTGAAGCAAAAACAGGAAAGATGACTTTTAGAAGTTGTTTGAAAGACAGTATGGAAATAAGTATTCAACACCATTATCCCATTGTTTAACGGGGTACTTTGTTTTCCTGCCTCTTAACTGAGGTTAAAAACTTTTCCAGACACTAACAACCTAAACAATTTTCATCAATGTCACATCACATCATTTTAATTAATTCAGTTTTTTTAAGTTCACTTGTGGGATGCAGGCATCGCTGGCTGGCCAGCATTTATTGCCCATCTCTAGTTGCCCTTGAGAAGGTGGTGGTGAGATGCCTTCTTGAGCCACTGCAGTCCACATGTTGTAGGTTGACCCACAATGCCCTTAAGGAGGACATTCCAGGATTTTGACGCAGTAACAGTGAAGGAACAGGGATATATTTCCAAGTCAAAAGGTGAATAGGTTGGAGAAGAACTTGCAGATCGTCATATTCCCATGTATCCATTGCCCTTGCCCTTCTAGATGGGTTTGGGAGGTGCTATCTGACAATCTGTCACAAATTTCTGCAGTGCATCTCGTAGATATTGCACACTGCTCCTGCTGAGCGTCAGTGATGGAGGGAGTGAATGCTTGTGGATGTGGTGCCAATCAAGTGGGCTGCTTTGGCCTGAACAGTGTCAAGCTTCTTGAGTCTTGCTGAAGCTGTGTTCATCCAGCAAGTGGGAAGTATCCTATCTCATTCTCAACCTGTACTTTGTAAATGGTGGACAGGCTTTGAGGACTCGGGAGCCAAGTTACTTGTTGCAGTATTCCTAGCCTTTAACCTGCTCTTGTAGCCACCGTGTTTATGAAGAGTCCAGTTGAGTTCCTGATCAATGAAGACCCCCAGGATATTGATAGTGGGGGGATTCAGTGATGGTAACACCATTGAATGTCAAGAGGTGGTGGTTAGATTGTCTCTTACTGGTGATGGTCATTGCCTGGCATTTGTATGGTGCAAATGTTACTGATCACTTCTCTTGTCTTGCAATACTTCAGGGCTGCTCTTGAATCTTTCTTATTGCTGAATGAAACTTTCAGTGTCATTTTATAGTGGAATTTTAAACCCCATCCTGGTTTTGCAGGTTGGCCAATTAAGTGTTAGGCCAGCAGTGTCACATCAATTGTCTTCTCAATCCATGAGCGCTTTATCAACATTGAAGGTGGTGTCTGGTGTACCACCTGAACTTGGGCCAACTGAGGCCTTTACGTGGCGTTTGGGGGCGGAGGGTCCTCTCTGTTTGGGCATGTTGGGCTTTTCAGTTTAGGAAGCAAGTTATCAGGTAACAATCAATTGTTAGACAGATTATTGCATGGGCACTTCACAATTCCACAACGGTTGGGTTCACAAGAGAGGTTGCTAAACTGTGCGAGAGCCTTTTAAGTTGGCAAATATAGCCTTTTATTCAAACAAAAAGTGCTCAGAACAGGTCAGTGCTTCTCCTCTGCCACAAGGCTACCTGAGTCAACCATCTCCTACAAGGGGTAATGGGAACTGCAGATGCTGGAGAATCCAAGATAACAAAGTGTGAAGCTGGATGAACACAGCAGGTCAAGCGGCATCTTAGGAGCACGTAAGTTGACATTTTGGGCCTCGACCCTTCATCAGAAAAGGGGGCTGGGGAGAGGATTCTGAAATAAATAGGGAGAGAGGGGGAGGCGGGCTGAAGATGGATAGAGGAGAAGATAGGTGGAAAGGACAGTTTAGGTGGGGAGGGGATAGGTCAGTCTGGGGAGGGCGGACAGGTCAAGGGGGCAGGATGAGGTTAGTAGGTAGGAAATGGTGGTGCGGCTTGAGGTGGGAGGAGGGGATAGGTGAGAGGAAGAACAGGTTAGGCAGGCTGGGACGAGCTGGGCTGGTTTTGGGATGCAGTGGGGGGAGGGGAGATTTTGAAGGTTGTGAAATCCACATTGATACCATTGGGCTGCAGGTTTCCCAAGTGGAATATGAGTTGCTGTTCCTGCAACCTTCTGGTGGCATCATTATGGCACTGCAGGAGCCCAGGATGGACATGTCGTCTAAGGAAAGGAAGGGGGAGTTGAAATGGTTCGCAACTGGGAGGTGCGGTTGTTTATTGCGAACTGAGTGTAGATGCTCTGCAAAGCGGTCCCCAAGCCTCCGCTTGGTTTCCCCAATGTAGAAGAAGCCACACCGGGTACAGTGGATACTGTATACCACATTGGCAGATGTGCAGGTAAACATATGCTTGATGTGGAAAGTCATCTTGGGGTCTGGGATGGGGGTGAGGGACGTGGTGTGGGGGCAAGTGTAGCACTTCCTGCGGTTGCAGGGCAAGGTGCCGGGTGTGGTGGGGTTGGAGGGGAGCGTGGAGCGGACAGGAGAGTCACGGAGAGAGTGATCTCTCCGGAAGGCAGACAAGGGTGGGGGTGGGAAAAATGTCTTTAGTGGTGGGATCGGACAGTAGATGGCGAAAGTGTCGGAGGCTGATGCGTTGTATGCAGAGGTTGGTGGGGTAATATGGTCACGGGCTTCAAAATCTCCACTCCCCCCACTGCATCCCAAAACCAGCCCAGCTCACGCCTGCCTCCCTGAGCTGTTCTTCCTCTCATCTATCCCCTTCTCGCACCTCCACTTCCTACCTACTAACCTCATCCCAACCCCTTGACCTGTCCGTCCTCCCCGGACTGACCTATGCCCTCCCTCCCCACCCATACTCTCCTCTCCACCTATCATCTCCTCTATCCATCTTCGGTCTGCTTCCCCCTCTCTTCCTATTTATTTCAGAACCCTCTCCCCATCCCCCTCTCTGATGAAGGGTCCAGGCCCAAAACGTCAGCTTTTGTGCTCCTGAGATGCTGCTTGGCCTGCTGTGTTCGTTCAGCTCCACACTTTGTCATCTCTTAGAAGGCATGTGATTATACACTGCCCAATGATGATGCAAACTATGTTATTTACATATGAACATTGAACTCCTAAGCCTATCCCTGATCCTGCAGAGGCTCACAAGGCCATAACTTAGATAAAAGCATGCACTTGTTTTTCCAAATCAGGTAACAGTGTTCACATTGTAATACCTTTCTCTGCAGTGAGTCTCTTTCATGTAGCTTTATTGGCTTACCTGCCATCTCTTTTCAAACTTTATATTTTCCTGAACAGATAACATCGTACAAATACTTGTGTTGTTTTGTTTTAATTTAAATATAATTTCTAATCAAGCTGTTCAGAGATTTAATTATACACTTTTAGAGCAGGTGGGACTTGAACGCAGGTCTCCTGGTGAGGAAATAGGAATACTATCACTGCAACATGACAGCCTTCCTGCGTGTTGTTTTTCTTAAATATCAGCCTGTTCAGCGATGTTATTACACACTTTGAGTGGGTGCGTCTTGAACTCTGGTGTACTGGCTTAGAGATAGAGATGCCACTACACTACAAGAGCCCTAGACGTGTTGTTATATTTATTTTGGTCAACCTGCTCAGAGATGTTATTACACACCTCTGGAGAAGGTGGAACCTGAGCCCAGGCCTCCTGGCTTACCCCACCGCCTGCACCCCCCCCACCCTGCCACTTGTGTTGTTATATAGCACAGCTTCAAACAGTCACAGCTTTTGGACTGCATAAGGGGTTGACCTTGATTGGTATCTACCCTAGCTACTTTGTAACGTCTACTCTGATGTTTCAGAAAACCCAAAGAAAAATGCCATCCTTTTGTTTAGAAAATCTAGGATCCGGAAACCTTAGGATTGGTCTATTTTGCCACTCCTGATCATGATTGGAGTCCTTCATCAAAAGTAGGCAAAGATACCACTTCAAATAACTGGTTCCTAGCATGACGGAAGATCAAGTCATGGTAGCTCCAATTGCATTGCTTATTTCCTAGCAGGAATTCCAATCCATCTGGAATATTGCAGCGAATTTCTTCTAACTAAAGGACCTGTAGATTGTCAGGCTGGTTACAGCCTTCTTGTATTGTCCACCAAATCTATCTGACCCTCCTGACTATTGAGATATTATATTGATGATTGTCTTCACTAACTCAGTCATAGGTGCTCTATTTTTGTTTAATGTGCCACACTTCCTTTCATTCATTCATAAAACTGTGCTTTTGTACTACAATTTACTCTTACAAGAAAAACTAAATTAAACATCCCTTCCTAAGCTGCTAACCTACTACTGTTTCTTTACACCTTCAATTCTTATCAGCCCCAAGCTGCAAGCATTTAGACCTGTTTCTGTATCAATGGTAACCCCTGAATACATGTTAATACTGTAACCTACTCAGAACAATGCCATCCCTGCCATCTTGTTCCCATAACTCACTCAAAACTATGGAAAGACGAGAATATTAATTAGCCCTTAGTAAACATCTCTTGGAACCTGAAAAGCCTGCAGGGCATCAAGCTGTTTCCTCCACCAGCATGTTCCTCCTTTCTGAAGAAGGGTCCTGACCCGAAATGTCAAATTTCCTGCTCCTTTGATGCTGCCTGGCCTGCTGTGTTCCTCCAGCTCTACACCGTGTTATCTCTGACTCCAGCATCAGCAGTTCTTACTTTCTCTGTCCCTACTGCCTACTGCTTTTTATCTCTTTGAAATTTCCTCAAATGCTACCTATTCTGAAACATTGTACTAACTATTTCTAACATTTATTTAGGACTACCATCTTGTCCTAATGTACAGATTTATACTTTTTAAATAGATATTAAATAGGGCCACGACCCCCTTTAAGAAACTTACTATCAAAACAGCACTTTTGTGAAACTGCTTGAATTAATGTGCAGGAATTGTCAAAAACAGGCAATAGTAGATGAAATCTCATGACTCAGCTGCAGGAGATCAGTTTAATATCCTCTATACTTTTATTTAGTACATGTATAATTTCTCAATTATTTAGATCATGTAGATCTAATCATTTTACTCGAAATACTAGCTTTAAAGACAAAAGGACTCTTAATTATGCAGACATTCTAATCCCATCGGGAGCAACAGCCAGCATTCAGCAAGCGCTTAAGCTATCTTTTGCTTCCCCACGACAGCTGTCACACAAACTTGTGTACAAAAGATAGGACTATGTGACACCATAGTGCTAAAATTTTAATGTATATAAAAACTGTGTATAAAAGAGGCTACTATAAACCTAGAATTTGGATTTGATCATCACCTCAAAGTGTGTCAATGCAGGTGCTCAGTGAAGAAGCTATTTTCACCGTTCACCCACAGGTCACTATTGAACATGATCCCACACTATTTACTGATTCCTTTGTGGATGTTGCCACTGTACTCTGAAACCACTTGATACAGAAAACCGTAGACCTCTTTTGAGGCATTAAAATTTTGCTCTTTTTCATTGTCTTTCTTTGGAAACACTCTTAGTAAGGATACTCTAAAGAATATCTCTCCTCGCTTAAAGAAAGGCATTTTTTAAAATACAGTCATACAGTGCAGAAACAGACCCTTTGGTCCAACCAGTCCACGCCCAGCATAATCCCATACTCAACTAGTCCCAACTGCCTGCTCCTGGCACATATCCCTCCAAACATTTCTTCATCATGTACTTATCCAAATGCCTTTCAAATGTTGTAATTGCATCCACATCCACCACTTCCTCAGGAAATTCATTCCACATGCAAGTTACCCTCTCTGTAAAAACTCTGCCTCTGGTCTTTTATAAATTTCTCTTCGCTCACCTGAAAAATATATCCTGTACACGTTATTGGAAGAATTCAGGAATTCCAAGTCCCATCCCCACCTGTTGTTTATTTTCATGAGAACCCTAACTCTATTGCAGGTCATCATTTGTGCATTCACAGCTTCTGGATGCAGCTGGCAACTTAAATGACTGGCAACCTCCATTAAAATCAAATTTGGATTCCCGAATGTCTAGCTCCTGGAGTGTGGAGTCTTGGCCGAGTAAAAGCCTAGATCTTTTCTCAGGGCATTTCTTTCGAATAGCCAGGATACCCTGATGGACAGTTGAGGTACACTGCACATGTGGTTTCAAAGGATATGGGTTAGACATCCTTCTGAGGGGTGAGGTAGTGGCACCACCACTAGGTATGCTTTGAGATGGATGTCAGGGATTTCTATAGAGAGTCAGGAGCCCTTTGGCACTGTTGATTGTGAAGACAACTGCAGATAAAAAGGTGCATAAATGCCTTGGAACCATCCAATTGTCAAAAATGCATTGACAAATGTTGACCTGTCAAATGTCAAAATATGTGTTTAACATTGAGAGAGCTTTTATCAATGAGAGTCACCTAGAATACAATTAAGTAATAGAGCCATACTATTTTTTCCCTCCTTATGCACATGAGTAACTGGTGAATATGAAATTACATAGCAGGTGAACGGAAAAAGGGCAGGTAATAAGTTGGTGCAATGGAATGGGGACCATGTGGGACGTGTAGAGGGCATCATGTTTCATGAGTTGGCATGAATGGGGTATTTGAGGGTGTGTGTGGAGAGTGACAGGATGTGAGAGTTGACATTTGGTGGAATACTTGTATTTCTCCACTTTTGGAGAGGCAAGGTAGCTCCTTTTGAATATTCCCTTGGGACACCTTTGGTGGAGGCAATTCCTTTGGGGCTGCGGAAAGTCATGCTTGTATAGAACAAAGAACAAAGAAAATTACAGCACAGGAACAGGAGCTTCGGCCCTCCAAGCCTGCGCTGATCCAGATCCTCTATCTAAACCTGTCGCCTATTTTCCAAGGATCTATATCCCCTTGCTCCCTGCCCAGTCATGTATCTGTCTAGATACATCTTAAATGACGCTATCATTCACACCTCTACCACCTCCACTGGCAACACATTCCAGGCACCCACTCCCCTCTGTGTAAAGCACTTTCCCCGCATATCTCCCTTAAACTTTACCCTCTCACCTTGAAATCGTGACCCCTAGTAATTGAGTCCCCCACTCTGGGAAAAAGCTTCTTCATTTCCACCTTGTCTAAACCTCTCATAATTTTGCAGACCTAATCAGGTCTCCCCTCAACCTCCGTCTTTCTAATGTAAATAATCCTAATGTACTCAACGTCTCTTCATAGCCAGCACCCTCCACACCAGGCAACATCCTGGTGATCCTCCTCTGCACCCTATCCAAAGCATCCACATCCTTTTGGTAATGTGGCGACCAGAATTATACGCAGTAATCCCAGTGTGGTCAAACCAAAGTCCTATACAACTGCAACATGACCTGCCAACTCTTGTACTCAATACCCCGCCTGATGAATGAAAGTATGCCGTATGCCTTCTTGACCACTCAAATCGACCTGCATTGCCACCTTCAGGGTACAATGGACCTGAACACCCAGATCTCTCTATGCATCAATTTTCGCCAGGGCTTTTCCATTTACCACATAGTTCACTCTTGAATTGGATCTTCCAAAATGCATCACCTTGCATGTGCCTGGATTGAACTCCATCTGCCATTTCTCCGCCCAACTCTCCAATCTATCTATATTCTGCTGCATTATCCGACAGTCCCCTTCACTATCTGCTACTCCACCAATCTTAGCGTCATCTGCAAACTTGCTAATCAGACCATCAATACCTTCCTCCAGGTCATTTATGTATATCACAAACAACAGTGGTCCCAACATGGATCCCTGTGGAACACCACTAATCACAGGTCTCCTTTTTGAAAAACTCCCTTCCACTACAACTCTCTGTCTCCTGTTGCCCAGCCAGTTCTCTATCTATCTAGCTAGTACACCCTGGGCCCCATGCGACTTCACTTTCTCCATCAGCCTACCATGGGGAACCTTATCAAACACCTTACTGAAGTCCATGTATATGACATCTACAGCCTTTCCCTATCTATCAACTTTGTCACTTCCTCAAATAATTCTAACAAGTTGGTAAGACATGACCTTCCCTGCACAAAACCATTGCTGCCTATCACTGATAAGCCCATTTTCTTCCAAATGTAAATAGATCTTATCCCTCAGTATCTTCTCCAGCAGCTTCCCCACCACTGAAGTCAGGCTTACCTGTCTATAATTACCTGGCTTATTCTTGCGACCCTTCATTATCAAGGGGACAACTTTAACAATTTTCCAGTCCTCTGGGACCTCACCTGGGCTCTAGGATGCTGCAAAGATATCTGTTAATGCCCCAGCTATTTCCTCTCTCACGTCGCTCATTAAGCTGGGATAGATCCCATCCGAACCTGGGGACTTGTCCACCTTAATGCCTTTTAGGATACCCAACACTTCCCCCCTCCTTATGCTGATTTAACCTAGAGTAATCAAACATCTATCCCTAACTTCAACATCTAACATGTCCCTCTCCTTGGTGAATACCTACGCAAAGTATTCATTAAGAATCTCATTCATTTTCTCTGATTCCTCACATAACTTCCCTCCTTTCTCCTTGAGTGGGCCAACCCTTTCTCTAGTTACCTTCTTGCTCCTTCTGGATGAATAAAAGGTTTTGGGATTTTCCTTAACCTTGTTACTTCATGAACCCTTTTTACCCTCTTAATTCCTTGTTTCAAATTGGTCCTACTTTCCTGATATTCTTCCAAAGCTTCGTCTGTTTTTTAGTCACCTAAACCTTATGTACGCTTCCTTTTTCCTCTCTGCTAGTCTCACAATTTCATCTGTCATCCACAGTTCCCTAATCTTGCCCTTTCTATCCCTCATTTTCACAGGGACATGTCTGTCCTATACTCTAATCAACCTCTCTTTGAAAGCTTCCCACATATCAAATTGGATTTACCCTCAAACAGCTGCTCCCAATCCACATTCCCTAGCTCCTGCCGAATTTAGCTATACTTGGCCTTCCCCCAATTTAGCACTCTTCCTTTAGGGCCACTCTCATCAGTGGTATGTACAAGATGTGAAGCAACTGTCCAAATTAAACAAAAAGCAGTGAATTTCAGACTGGCTGCTGATATAAAATCAGTATAGGATTTGCACTCCAGAACTCAGTTCCCAAACTATCATTTTGACAAAGGGGTGTCCATTAATAGACAACTGCACTTGCTTACTTTATACAAGCTTTTGTTAACATAAGGGATTGAGCACTTAAGTGATATGTTTGTTTTCATAAAGGATTACCTGAAGCAATTTCAATGTATTGGATGTTTATTGTATCACAAGTGTTTGTTTTAAAATTTAATTCAGACCTCTTCAATAGACTTAAAATTCTGCCTCCTAGGTAATATGTGTGAGTTGGCACGAAACAGAGCAAACAGAGCAAAAGATGTGGAATTCAGAGACGAGATTTCTCCCAACTCTACATGCACAACATGGGAATGAAAATCAGAATCATTACAAGCTAGAAGCTGTAATACAATCCAAACTCTCTGGAATCACTGAAGAGCCAATGGATTTTCAAAATCAGACATTTTATATCAGGTCAACCTTGGATGAACAACAACAGAAATATATTCAGATTCTGACCTTCAAATTCTTTACGCACATAATAGATAACATATTGGTTTGATACAAATTCCAGGTTGCATGACAACATTTCCATTTATATTTAATACCGGCTCTTTATACATCCAGTTCTTAACACTATTGTTTATATATTCAGACTGCAAATAAAAATCACTGCTTATCAAATTGCATTATAAACACTTCGAATTGTGACTGCTTTTGTACATCGGTGCATTTTAAGAACGTGAGCATGTACAGCAGTTGTATGACACAGCTCTTTAGAGACCACAATGCACAGCAGATGGTCGGGTGAAATTTAAGGAGGGCAATGATGTCCTAACAAGAGCCTGTGGAAGCCACACATTTCTCTTCGGACCAGGGGGAGGAAATCAAGCATTTGCCTAGTTAGTATTGGTCCTCGCACTTAAATAAGCCCCCTCCCGATGGAAACCCCAGCCCCTGGAACTGCTAGCCAAACAGAGGTTGTGCATTCTCCATCACTGGGAGAGATGGTCATGGTTAGTACTGCACTGGGACCTGCAGGACAGATTAGCAGTAGTTCCTGAGAGAGAAGTGGGTGAGAGTGGGATGTAGCTCACTGAGATTGGCGTTCACCAGTGAAGAAGGTGAGTGGGAAGGATGAGAAGCGAGGGAAGAGGAATGCTTTTGTTCCAGCACCCAATGCCAAGTCACTCAGATGGGCACAGAGCACCGTTCAGCAGCGATTCCCCCCACATAGAATAGGTCACTCGCCAACTTAGTAGGGCTTGCTGGGCATCCTCTCTGGATGGTATGTGCTCTGAGGCAGCACAGGGGCAGCAAGGTGAGACCCTAAGTGGTTATTTGAAGGCAGGAATCAGCCTGCACACAGAAAGGTCAATATCCATGCTTCCCATCTTGAGCGTGAGCATGGAGAATTGGCAAGGCAATGGAGTGCCCACGTGACACCCTCCAGCCCAAACAAATTCCTACTTGTTTCTGAGCTGGCTGTTGGGGAGGGGGACGTTGGGGGCCCAAAGGTGAGGGAATTCATCAAATTCTGCTGTTAGTTTAAACATATTTTGCGGCTGCGTCTGAGAAACCAACACAGTATTACACAAGGCTTGATGCATGAGTGCCTATCCAATTTTATTGGTTGGATCCTTTTTTGTTTTAGCCCAGCTATCATTCCAAGAGTCAAACAAATTGACAGCTTCAGCAGCTACAAGCAAAAAAAATCAGTTGGAACGATCCCCATTGCAACCAGGATGTGAGCCAGATGGGCTACCATGGAACGGGGGAGAGCAAAACCACCACCAGTAAAAACCATGAAACCAGTCCGAAATCAACTTCTTCACCACAATATGGGACTCCAACTTGGTCCAGCACCTTTGGATTTTCCTCCTGAGGGGGAAGCAAGCCAGGTTGGGATGAGGTTCGGGGCTTGAGGGAGCACTCCTCTGCCTGATCTAATGGGAAAGCTATTAAAAAAAATTCAGCTTTCGAAGTCACAAACAACATCCCCCTCACTGCTTCTTTCACTCGTGATGTGGGCATTGCTGGCGTTTATCACCCATCCCTAGCTGCCATGGAGAAGGCGTTGCCGAGCTGCCATCTCGGATTGCTGAAGGACCATTTGATTTAGGTCGACACAGAATGCTACGAGGTAGGGAGTCCCGGAATTTCGATCCAGCGGCATTGAAGGAACAGGGCATATTTTCAAGCCAGGATGGTGCATGACTTGGATGTGAACTTGCAGAGGTGGTGTTCCCACGTGTCCTGGTCCATTTGAATTGCACAGCAGGAGAGAAATGTAAATAACTGTGGAAGCTGCTTTAAACATGGTAATTAAGCGGCCATCTCTCTCTCTCTAACAAAACACTCTGCTGCCAGAACGAAAAGGCTATGGGGGCACAGGCAGCGCATCTGGCTTCAGATCCCTGACTCTCTACTTTTGGAGGATTTGCTATCATGGCCAAATTTCAAAGTTTACTAGCAAGTATTAATATGCTAAAAATACCATTGCAGAGCAGACGATTGCCCCTTCTGTTCTTTATCTAAACTATACACAGACTTAGTAACAAGGCCTGAAACAAGCTGTGACATGAAACTGGTAGTTAGAAAATGCTCTTCAGGCTTGGCTTTGAAATAATCCAATCTCAACTTCAATTTTCTGATAACCACCAATCCTCTATAGCCTATTATTTCTTAAAAGGCCTCTTTGAAATCAATAGTGGCTTCAGTGTAATTCTAACTGTGAGCAAGGTATGGATCATCTCAATGAAATTTGACCTTTTTACATATTCTTCTGGTTCAGTTTACAACGCAGCAACTACATTTCTGAGCACCTAGGAAAGCAGACCTAGAACTGTTAGAACTCTGATGAAGGGTCTAGGCCCGAAACGTCAGCTTTTGTGCTCCTGAGATGCTGCTGGGCCTGCAGTGTTCATCCAGCTTCACACTTTGTTATCTTGGATTCTCCAAGCATCTGCAGTTTACATTATCTCTGACCACTATTAGAGCTGCTTTGTTCCTGTAGATTACAGATAGTGGTAAACCAGAAGAGAGCTGTACTTGAGAACTTCGCAGCCAGCAACCAGAATCGGCCTATTCTGTCTGTTTCTCAATTACTGCTGGAGGCTGACTGTGGAGGGGGAGGAAATAATGCCTCTGTCTTCCTTTAAATTTAGACTGCAGACCTTTCAATTCATTGAAGGTGGATGCAAATGTTTCAGGCTTCGAGACAAAAGTCTCTGCAACCTGTGTCTGGATGCCTTAAATCTCACTTGGCAAACAGGTGAAAATGGGAAAATTCTGCCCTACATCCAAGACCAAACATATTTAAGGATTCCGCCGAGTGAAGGCATTAGATGACCGACAAACCCAAACGGGCTCAGAAACCATAACCACTCTCCCCTACATCAAAGACATTTCCGAAATGACTGCCAGACTACTCGGACCTCTTGGCATCAGGGTAGCCCACAAACCCACCAACACACTAAAACAGCAGCTAATGAACTTAAAAGACCCTATACAGACAACAAATAAAACAAACGTCATCTACAAAATACCTTGCAAGAACTGTGACAAACACTACATTGGACAAACTGGCAGGAAGCTAGCCACCAGGATACATGAACATCAACTAGCCACAAAACGACATGACCCACTATCACTCGTACCCTTACATACAGATAAGGAAGGACACCACTTTGATTGGGACAACACATCCATCCTAGGACAAGCCAAACAGAGACACACACGAGAATTCCTAGAAGCATGGCATTCCAACCAGAACTCCATCAACAAACACATTGATTTGGAGCCAATCTACCATCCCCTGAGAAGAAGAACAGGAAATGACATCACCAACGCAGGAAATGACATCACCAACCCAAGGAAACCTAACCAGATAAATAGAAAGCGGGACATAACACCAGCGCTTCGTCGGAGACTCACTGATGATGTTACCTAGAATGGTGACGAAACGTCTGAAAACTAACCTTCCAGCTCAGTGAGCAAACTCACATCCATTAGATGACCTGCCCATCACACCAGGAGGTTGCCTCATCAGGCATACTGTGTTTCCAACGTCAGCGAAGAAACACAAATATTCACTTTCCCAACCTGAGCCATCTACCGCCTGCAAGAAGAAAGGCACCAGGGGAACACTTTCACCCATACGTTCCCTTCTCTAACACATCCAGCATCTTGACTTGAAAATATATCACTGTTCCTGGGCCAAAATCCTGGAATTCTCACCCAAATGGCATTGTGGGTCAAGAGGTGGACTGCAGCAATTCAAGAAGGCAGCTCACCACCACTTTCTCAACGGCAACTAAGTTCGGACAATAAATGCTGGCCCAGTCAGTGATGCCACATCCCACTAGCAAATCGTTGGCTGAAGGGTCTGTACTGTTTTATGTTCTAGTATCAGAACCTCCCACTTAACATCAAATGGACTGCAGCAGATTAGAAGGACATATCACCATCACCACCTTCTCAAGGCCAATTAAGGGGAAATAACAAGCAAAAGTGTAGTGAACACAAAGGATGGCGAAAGGATGGCTGTAATAAACTTCATGAGGATTTGGATATGTTGTTGAGTGAAAATCGTGGAAACTTGACAGCTAATACATCTTGGTCAGAAGAATAAAGGACAGGCAAATAAATGCTAAATGACACAATCTTAAATGGTGATTGATGCATGAACTGAGTAACCTGGGGTGGCTTTGAATCTTTGGAGGGGGCAGGACAGTTAAAGGGAAGTAATAACACTTACAGGATACAAGGCATTCTAAATAGACACATGAGTGCAAAAGGCTGGAAATTATGCTAAACCTACACAAAATGCTTGCTGAACTCTAGTTAGACTATTGTGTCCAAGATTATATTTTTAGATTGATATGAACACATTGTAGAGGTTACAGAAGAGATTAATTTGAATGGATTTGGGGATTAGAGATGCCATTTATGTGTCTAGACTGGAGAAGTTGGTATTGTCATCTGAGCAGAGAAGTTTGAGACAGGTTTGGATGAGGGATGCAGCATGGTGAAGGGTTTAAACAGAGTGAACAATTCGAAACACTTTTAAAATGATGGAAATGTCAAAAACAGGCAGTGTAGGCTTCCAATGATTCGTAACAGAGCCGCAATGCAAAAATCAAATTGAGCAACATGTTTTTAGGAAGCAAAAGAATTTGTCTGACAGACCAGTGCACAGATTCAATAGTATCCTTCAAGTTTGATAAAATAATCTAATAAATGAAAGTGTAGTTTATGGCTAACATTCAGTTTGGCAATATTCCTTTAAGAGACATGCTCACACTATCATGATTGCATCATAACATGTGACCTGTGTGTATAAAGAACTCAATTCAATCACTTGAAGCATGCTCCTCATGATGGAAACTATCGCTTAATTTTACCTCAAATACTGATGTGACTGGGGAATATAATATTTGTATGTGATTGTTAGTCACACTAGATGCCTGTTGGATTCTTCAATACCACAACTGTCATGTTTAATTTCTCGTACTCGTGGAGATCATAAAGGTATTGTTATAAGAGGTAAAACACTGTGCCGAAGGCAAACAGATATCAGGAGGAGGAAAATAAATGGGAAGACCATGGAGAAAGGGTTTGGGGCTATTGGGATTAACTAAGTGCTCTTAGAAAGAGCTACACAGACGCAAATGGTCTGCTCTGTGTTATATTATTTCTTTCATCCTAATGTTGTTGTGACAGAAACCAAAACACAATAATAACTAAAGGACAACACAGGAATGTAAGAACAAGAATAGGCCATTCAGCCCCTCAAGCCTGTTCCACTATTCAATAAGATCATGGCTAATCTGTGGCCTCACTCCTTACATCTGCCTTTGGCCCACACTTTTGATTAGCAAAACTTTATCAATCTCAGACTTAAAATTAACTGATCCAGCATCCACTGTACTCTAAGTGGTGCCTAACCAGGATTTTGTATATCTGCATAACTTCCTTGTATTCCAGTATTAGGAAACCTAACCAGATAAATAGAAAGCGGGACATAACACCAGCGCTTCGTCGGAGGCTCACTGATGATGTTACCTAGAATGGTGACGAAACGTCTGAAAATGAACCTTCCAGCTCAGCGAGCAAATTCACATCCAGAATTCCAGCCCTTTATACCTAAACGTCAGCATTCCATGAGCTTTCTTAATTATTTTGTGCACCTGTTTGTTACATTTGAAAGATCTATGAGCCTGAACACTCGAGTCTCTTTAGACACAGATCATAGAATTCCCACAGTGTGGAAGCAGCCCATTGATTCCATTCTGACCCTCTGAAGAGCATCCCACTACCTACCCTATCCCTATAATACTGCATTTCCTATGGCTAATCCACCTTGCCTGCACATCCCTTGGACACAGTGGGCAATTTAGCACAGCCAATCCACCTAAACTGCATATCTTTGGACTGTGCAAGGAAACCCGTGCAGACACGGGGAGAATGTGCAAATGCCACACACAAAGAGGGTGGAATCAAACCCAGGTCCCTGGCACTGTGAGGCAGCAGTGCTAACCACTGAGCCACCGTGCCGCTCCACATCAACAGTATTTAACTTCATACCATTCAGGAAGTACTCTATCTATGCGTTATTGGTCCACAATGCATAACTTCACATTTGTTTACACTGAGCTCCATTTGCTATCATTTTGCCTATTCGCCTAGTCTATCAATATCCCTATTTTAAATGTAGTGTTAAGTCATGAGGCAGGGGTAATTAAGAATGTCAAAGGTAAAGATTGGCTGGGGAAAGCAAGCCATAACACAATTTCATGATGGAATGCCACAGTGTCACAACTCATTGGGTAAAGGATTTAAAAGTAAACTGCAAGTTGCCCAGAGATAGTGGGAATTGCTGATGCTGGAGAATCTGAGATAATAAGCTTTAGGGCTGGATGAACACCTCAGGCCAAGCAGCATCAGAGGAGCAGGAAGGGTGCCGTTTCAGGTCTGGACCCTTCTTCAGAAAATGAGGCATTTCAGAAGATGTCCAGACCCAAAAAGTCAGCTTTCCTGGTCCTCTGATGCTGCTTGGCCTGCTGTGTTCGTCCAGCTCTACACCTTGTTATATCTTACGCAAGTTGCCCAGCCAGGTTTCTGTACATAACAAAAAGTACTACTTAATATAGGTAATTCAATTCTAGTTGCAGGCAAACAATTAAATCAAACTAAGTGAACTCTACAAATCAAAACTATAAATCCATATTAACACCCCCTTACACACACAAACATTGATAGGAAGGAAAATCCCATTGGCACAGGGAAAGCTGAAAATAAGAACAGATCAACAGCTTTTGTTGACAAGGTCTACTGTGATGGTTCATGCTGATCCAAAGGTTTCTTCTTGACCTTCCTTTTCCCAAATGCTTCTACTAGTTTGCAAGAAGCAAAGGATGGCTGTTTTACTTGCGAAAGGTCTCTGATTTATACAATTCAAAGTCCTAATTTGCAGCAAGCGCAGAAAGTAAGATAACAAAGTGTGAAGCTGGATGAACACAGCAGGCCAAGCAGCATCTCAGGAGCACAAAAGCTGACGTTTCGGGCCTAGACCCTAGACCTTATCTGGCTTCACACTTTGTTATCTTGGATTCTCCAGCATCTGCAGTTCCCATTATCTCAGAAAGTATGATAAGCTGGTCTTCTTCAGTTACATAGTGGCTTACTGCAAAGAACTAAGACACAGAGACTGACACGGACATAGACAGAGAGAGGGAGAGAGAGAGAGATTTTAAAGTGCTGCAGATCTGCTGGTTTCTCAACTAACTGACAACCAATCACATAATAGAAGATCTTTGCCATTGATAACTCACTGACAGTACACACGCATTAGCTTCATTTGTAGACAAGCCGTCAGATCCAGTTGGTCTGCACATTGCTAGAACCCACAGCAACGCAACCAGGATTCAGAAAAGGTATCAAATTCCGTGCTTTCAAAACATGCAGCCATCCTTGCAAATCCCTGGGTTTCAAGTAGTTCTCTCTCAATTCAGTCCACTGTGCTTTTCAAGACTAAGTCGAGAGGACATGGTCTTTACAATATGTTAATGATTTGGAAAGTGAATATACTATCGCCAAGCTTGGAGGTAACAAAATAAAAGACAAGCACTGAGGATAATACACGGTGTCTTCAGAGGAAGACAGATGGGTAAAGTGGGTGGCAAATAGAATATGATATGAGAAAATGCAATGCACCTCGGCAGGAAGAATAGAAATGGAGAACGACTGTGGAACACTGCAGCATAGAGAGATTTGCGGATCCTTCTGCATTGATCACAACAGGCAAGCATACAAGTTCAGCAGGAGCGGCTCGTTTAGTGCAGTGGTAGTGACCCTACCTATGGGTCAGAAGGCCTTGGTTAAGAGCCAGTCTGCATGACAGCTGTGTCATGACATGTCTGAATGAATTGATTAAAAATATCTACAAGTTCAGCAGGTAACAGGGAAGGCGACCAGAGACTTAGTCTGCACTTCTAAGGGAATGAAGTATAGAAGTAGAAAAGTCTTGCTGAAACTGTGTAAACCACAGGTTACAACATATCTAGAATACTGTGAACAGATTTGGTTCCCTTTTTTAAGGAAACAGAAGCACTGAGGAAAAGCTAGACTAGGTTAACTAAGTTGATCTCAGGTATGGAGGAATTTTCTTTTGAGGAGGGGTTGAATAGGTTTAGCCTTGACACATCAGAA
The DNA here is from genome assembly GCF_030684315.1 of Stegostoma tigrinum. Classification (NCBI taxonomy): domain Eukaryota; kingdom Metazoa; phylum Chordata; class Chondrichthyes; order Orectolobiformes; family Stegostomatidae; genus Stegostoma; species Stegostoma tigrinum. The sequence goes on along the minus strand of NC_081363.1, from coordinate 76,059,629 downwards.
TTTAGAAGAAGAAGAGGCGACCTTACCGAAACATTCAAGATCCTTTGGACACTTGACAGACTAGATACAAAAAGGTTGTTTCCCCTTGTGGGAGAGTCTAAGACCAAGAGGGCTTGATCTCAGATGAAAGGATTGCCTATTTAAGACACAGATGAGAAAGACGTTCTCTCAGCGGTAGTGAATCTGCAGAATTCTTTGCTGTAGGTGCCTGTAGTGGCTGGGTCATTGGGTCTACTCAAGACTGAGATGGACATACTTGTTTTGCAATTAGGAAACCAAGGGTTAAGGAGAAGGTAGCGCTGATGATTATCAAATCAACCATGATTGTATTGGATGTTGGAGCAGATTTTAAGGGCTGAATGGTGTAATTCTGTTCCTGTATCTTCTGGTTTTATGACCCTTCGCTCCTGTCACTGGCAAGACCCACCTCAATGAGAAGCAAACCATGAAGATCGACATTCCTGCTACTGGAGGGGATCTCCTGAGGAGTAGGCCTCAACTCAGACTCTTAAGGCTCACAGTTTCTGGCAAGCCAGGTTGACACTATCTTCGTAGGTGCAAGGGCAAGATATTCAAGGCCCATTGGTCACCACTTAACAAGCTGATCAGTGCATGATTGATTGAGTTATCTCAGAAATGGGTGTGGTGAGTTAGTCAACAATTGATATGTCTGCTCCTAAACTTTGTCTCATAAGGGAAAAATGGAAGCCATTGTAAAGGATAAAGATGCCACAGTCCTATTGGATCATTGGCCTGCTCTTTCATTAGGGAGAGCCAACTTGAGAAGGATTATCATTCCTCAAGTGAGGGTAGCTGTTGAGAAGGCGAGTCCCTTGATGCGAAAATTGAACCTGCACTGTTGGCGTTACTCTGCATTGCAAACCTATCTCATAAATGTATTAACTCTGTGTTTATGATAGAACATCATGTTTGACATATATGTAACCATTTTTTTTGAGATTTAACTTGTCGAGGAAGCAAAAGGTGCAGAATACTAGGATTCTCAGAAGTCATTCATCTAGTCATACAGCATAAGAACAGGTCATTCTGCCTAACTAATCTGTACCGACCATGTTCCCAAAGCAAACTTGTCCTACTTGCATCTACTTGGTCCATATCCCTCCAAACCTTTCCTATTCATGCAGTTATCCAATTTTTTTTTAAACATTGTAACTGTCCCTACATCCATCACTTCCCCTGGCAGTTCATTCCACCTACAAACTACCCTCTATGTGAAAAAGTCACCTCTTTTTAAATATTTCTCCTCTCACCTTAAAAATATGTCCCTTAGTTTTGAACTCATCACCCTAGGGAAAAGACCCTTGCTATTCACCATAACTATGCCCATCATGGATATACAAACCTCTAAGGTCACCTCTCACTCTCCTACGCTGCAGTAGAAAAAATCCCAGTCAATCCAATCTGCTTTTATATCTCAGATCCTCCATTCCCAGCAACATCCTGATAAATCTTATCTGAACCTCTCCAGTTTAATAATATCTTTTCCATAACAGGGCGACTGGAACTCCACACAGTACTCCAGAAAAGGCCTCACCAATGTCCTGTACAACTTCAACATGACATCCTAACTCCCATACAGAAAGGTCTTTAGTAATAAAGTGCTAAACACTTCATAACCACTCTGTCTACCTGTGACACAACTTACAAAGAATTATGTATCTGAACCTCTAGGTCTCTCTGTTCTACAACACCTTTAAATGTACAAGTCCTGCCCACGTTTCACAGAGGCAGACAAAAGTTAACGAAATTAAATTAGGGTTTGTAGAGCTGGGATAACATATTAGCATGGAAGAAGATTGGGTTTTGAATAGGAAGGAGAGAATTAGAGTAAACAGGGCATTTTAAAGGACCAGTCAAACGTGTAAGGATCAGAGTTGGAGCCACTGTTATTTAACATTTGTACATTGACAAAAATATCAAGCATAATATGCCCATGATGCTACAATGCTAACTGAGAGGAGAATACAAAGAGGCTGGAGAAAAATATAGACATGCTAAGCGAGTGGACAAGGTGCCAGATAGAATAAAATATGAGGAACTATGGCATTATTTATATTGCTAATATGTACAAATCACTTAACAATTACAGTAAAAATACAAGATGCATGACAGGAATCAATTAGATTGTTGTCTTGAACCTACTGAAGCAAGAAATGTAAAAAAAAACTGTTGCAAAGATTCGAATTCGCAATAGCAATGATGACTTTATCATGCAAAGATGGATAGATATGCTTCAAAATAAGGCAAATGGAAATCTGCATCTTTGTCTCGACAAGAGCTAAAGCATGATATACCACCTCTGGTTAAAACCACATCTGCTGAACTAGCCTTTTGTTATGTGTAAGTAAGGTTATACCATTCGGTTTTGTAGCCAGCGGTAAAGCATTCATCTCAAATAACCAAAGAAGTTCCTTGCTGAGATTACTGGCTCCTATTACATATGGTGCAGTTTTCTCAGTGTGTATCATAAACTGCTACAACTCCAACTAGGCACAAACCTGCCTTTATACCATGCTTGGACATTCTGCTCAACTTCCAAGGCAGTTTACAGACTTTCTATGTTCAGTTTTATGAGAATATAGATGTTCCCAAGTCTAATACCTGAGCAGACTTGGGAAACAGCCAGATTTGTAGATGCTTTCTGAGCTGTCAATTAGAATAGCACCAGAAATGTGGCTGATTCTTAACTGCCCCTGAAATGGCTTAGCAAGCTGCACAGTTGCATCAGTTATCAGTAAAAAAAACAGACAGACCACCTAAGTAATGGGGACAGAGAAAGCACATTCTATCTTCATCAACCCTGCAAAGTTATTCTCAGTAACATTAAGTGATGGGTGGTGCATGTGCCCCTATCTTGAATTGCTGTCAATTACTACACATCAACAAGATGTGAGCCATTACTTGTCATCATGTGCAAGCAGCAGTAGTACAGGTCAGATTTACTAAACTTAACTTGTGCGTTAACTCTTCGATCCATGTTGTGTGTTTGGTACTTTTATTTCAAAGGGAAAAATATAATAATTAACATCTGGGAACATGTATCAAAATTGGGAGAACTACCCACAGTCTAATCAAGAAACAGTGAGTTATAGTTATAACTTTCAGGCAATGTTTCAGATTACCCAATCACCATCGCTGGGTATGTCCAGACCTTCCAGCAGCATAGAACCACAAGGGGTGATGGAGAATGGTATGCAGTTAGCAGGGAGAGACAGTGAGGGATCTCAGTATTGACTCCAGATCCCAATATGGCATCTGATCAAACATGGGCAAGGAAACCTCTTGCCAATTACAGCTATCACTCTCCTTTGGTGATGAATCAGTATTCTTCCATGTTGGACATCTGCTGGAAGACACACTGAGGCAAACAAGCGCATAAATGTTCTCTTCAATGTTCAATGCCCATCACAAAAAGCAACTTGGTGCACTGCTACTGATCAAGCTGGCTTGGCCAAGTCCTGAAGATCAAAGCTTCCAGACTGGTAAGAGAACCAACATGAGGAAATAAATAAAGATTTCTGAAGAAGGGTCTCGACCCGAAATGACCAACTTTCCTGCTCCTCTGATGCTGCTTGGCCTGCTGTGTTCATCCAGCTTCACACTGTGTTACCTGAGGAAAGAATGTATTGGTACTGTTCTCATCAATGTACAGAGGCAAATGTGCATGATGGTATTGACAGGAGTGACCACTGCATAGTCACATACTGAAACAACAGTCAATCCTCACACCGAGGAAGTGGTTCGTTGTTCTGTGGGGCACTATCTTGGCCTCCTCCCATGGTACCCAGCGTCACAGATATCAGTCGTCCGCCAATTTGACTCACACCACATGGTATCAATAAACAGTTGGTCGCATTGGCTACAGCAATGGCTATGGGTCCTGACAATATTTGGGCAATAAAACTGAAGGCTTATGCTCCAGAACTTGCTGCTCCACCAGCCAAGCTCTTCCAGGGAATTTAAAACATTGATACCTACCCAACAATGTGGAAAATGCCTAGGTATGTCTTATACACTAAAAAACAGCTCAAATCTAACCCGGACCATTTTTGCCCCAAAAGTCTACTCTTGATCATCAGTAGATGGAAGGTGTTATCAACAGTGCTATCAAGCAGCACCTGCTCAGCAATAACCTGCTCAGTGACACCCAGTTTGTGTTCCACCAGGGCCACTCAGCTCCTGATCTCATTACGGCCTTAGTTCGAGCAACCAACAGAAGAGCTAAATTCCAGGAGGTAAGGTGAAAGTGACAGCCCTTGACATCAGGGCTGCTTTTGACCGAGTGTGGCATCAAGGACCCCTGTCAAAGCTGAAATCAATGGGTATCGGGGGAAAGCTCTGCCCTGGTCATTGTTATACCTGACACATAGGAAGATGGTTGTGGTTGTTGGAGGTCAGTCATCCCAGCTCTGGGACGTTTCTGCAGCAGTTCTTCAGGATAGTGTCCTAGGCCCTGCCAAAAGTTGTCAGCTGCTTCATCAATGACCTTTCCCCTATCCTAATGTCAGAAATGGAGTTGTTCACCAATGATTGCACAAAGTTCAGCACCATTCACGACTCCTTAGATACTAAATAATTCATGTTTTAATGCAACAAGATCTGGACACAGTCCAGGCTTGGGCTGACTAGTGGCAAATAATATTCATGCCATACAAATATCAGGCAATAATTGTCTCCAATAAGAACCAACATATTCACTGTCTCTTGACATTCAATGGCATTACCATCCCACTATAAACATCCTTGGGGTTACCTCTGACCAGAAACTCAACTGGACTCAGAATATTAATATAGTGGCTACAGGAGCAGGTCAGAGGCTAGGAATACTGCGGTGACTAACTCATCCCCCAACTCCCCAAAGCCATATACAAGCAAGACTATGATAGACTATACCCCACTTGCCTGGATGAGTGCAGCTCCAACAATACTCAAGAAGCTTGACACTGTCCAGGAGAAAGCAACCAGCTTGATTGGCTCTACATCCACAAGCATCCACTCTCTCCACCACTGATGCTCAGTAGAAGCAGTGTGTACCACCTACAAGATGCATTACAGAAATTTACCAAAAGATCCTGAGATTACACCTTCTAAACCCACAACCACTTCATGCTAAATGAACAAGGGCAGCAGATAAATCACAACACCGCCAGATGCATGTTTCCCTCTAAGCCACTCACCACACTGACTTGGAAATATAATCACTGTTGCTGGGTTGAAATCCTGGAGTTCATTCTTAAAGAGCACAGTAGGTCGATCTGCAGCACTTGGACAGCGGTAATTCAAGAAGGCAGCTCACAGCTACCTCCTCAAGAGCTACTAGGGATGGTCGATAATTGCTGATCATTAGCAATGCCATCATCCCAGAAGTGAATCAATACATCTTTAAAAAGCTATCACCTTGCTAAGTGGGATGGATTCACGACGGCCTTAGCAGCTCAAAACAAGACATTTATGAGGTACAATTGATCATCAGTAGCAGTGGAATTATCCATCACAACCTATAACGTATGTTCTGGCATATTCTCAAACTATAGATTGCAAAACGTCAGGGAATAAACACTGGTTCAGTGAGAGGCGTGGAAGACTAGCCATACCTAACAATTAGGTAGCAACCAGATGAAGTTACAACAATGGCTAAACAGTGGAACTAGCATGCTAACAACAGAGCTTAGTGATGCCACAACAAATGGATCAGGTCAAAGCTCTGCATTTTACCAGATCCAATTAAACGACTTGCAGAAGAAGAACGGTCCATGATTATCTTCATCCTCAAAGAAGGCAGTGCCCAGCATATTAGTGCAGGGGAAAGGCTGAAGCCTTCACAGTGATCTTCAGCCAGAAGTGTCAATTGAAGAAACTATCCAGGCCCCTCTAGAGCTTCTCATCACAGATAGTCTTGTACAACCAACTTCAATCATTCTACATAATACTAACCTACATTGAGTGCACTGGATACTTCAAATCTTATGGGCCCACACAAAGTCTCAGCTGTTGTACTAAAGACTGTAGGCCAGAACTAGAAATATTCCAAAATATTTTCTAGAAATGCCTTGGAATGAAAGAAAATTAAATCGAGGGATTGTTTTTGTTTATCATGTGAATGCATTTATTCAGAATTGTCCCTTTAAATTTTTAATTGCAAAAAAGGTTGCTTATAAATATTAAGGGATAACCTCTCTCTTGTAAACATAAATTACAGTAGAAAATAATCCGACTGATGATAAATAGTATTTTTCCAGTAATAGGTAACAAAATTGATTCTAAAGCAGATTGATTCTAAAACTGCAATAATGCATTGCTAATATGGCTTACGACATTCTGGCTGTCTAAGAATTTAATGGATAGATTTGCAAAGCATGCATTTTATATGCTTTCATACCATTCACCAAGATGTTAAATTAGTTTTCATGAAAGGCTACAGTCATACTTAATAATTATTGATGGCCGTCAGCTAATGCAAAAACCTTACCAATCCAGCAATGCTTAAAGAAAAAAAAATGCTGCAGTAAAAACAATCTTCTTTATATCCATTGGAATCCTGTTCTTACTTTCTCCATGCAACTTCTGGTCCTCTCCAAGAGTGAAAGACAGTAGAAACTCTACTTCACGAGTTATTTACAAAAAGGAAGTGAAATTTGCATTTGAAAGACATTTTTTAGCTTGCAGTGCAGTAATGCTAAATCTCCCAGCTCCACACATCCTCACAATAGCTAATTATATTTCCAGCCTGTACACAAGTCACAGGGCTTCAACTTTAGGGAATAAAACACAGAACTGCGGTCGCCGGAAATCTGGAACAAAACAACAGAAATTCAGCCATCTGGCAGCACCAGAGGAAAGAGAAACAGAGTTAACAAAGTGTGAAGCTGGATGAACACAGCAGGCCAAGCAGCATCTCAGGAGCACAAAAGCTGATGTTTCGGGCCTAGACCCTTCATCAGAGAGGGGGATAGGGAGAGGGTTCTGGAATTAATAAGGAGAGAGGGGGAGGCGGACCAAAGATGGAGAGAAAAGAAGATAGGTAGGTTCCACGAGGTTGGTCCGGAGGGAAGAGGGTAACTTCTTCAGGTTAGGCATCCATGAAGAAGTTACCCTCCTCCCTCCGGACCAACTTCAGAGAACCTACCTATCTTCTTTTCTCTCCATCTTCGGTCCGCCTCTCCCTCTCTCCCTATTTATTCCAGAACCCTCACCCCATACCCCTCTCTGATGAAGGGTCTAGGCCTGAAACGTCAGCTTTTGTGCTCCTGAGATGCTGCTTGGCCTGCTGTGTTCATCCAGCTCCACACTTTGTTATCTTGGATTCTCCAGCATCTGCAGTTCCCATTATCACTGAAGGAGAAACAGAGTTAATTTTTAGATTCCATTGTCCCTTTGTCAGAACCCATCTGAGGATTTCCATTCAATTCAAGTCCTGAAAACTGGTCACTGAACTCAAACATTAATTCTGTTTCTCTCACCCCAGGTGCTGCCAGACCTGCTGGGTTTCTCCAGCACTTTTCTGTTTTTGTTTGAGGACTTAACTAATGCCAACACTACTCCCTGCGCATAGAACAGTCAGATAGTTATCATATTGCCTAGACTGCTTAGGGAGCCTATCTAGAGGGTCTCCTGAAGGGTTGTCCACAATAATAAAGGGAACATGGTTGTACTGAAGAAGAGAGTGGACATCTACAACAGACTAACTAGAAAGCCTCCAATCTGCCACTCCTAGTTGCACATTATGCACCAACATATTAAAAGAACCTCAGGTCAGGGTGGCAGCTCACAACACTGTCAAGCTTTAACATCATTCTATGTAACTTTGGTCCCACTCCCACAGGGAAGGAAAGGCAAAACACTTCTGCCACCTTCGACCAAACCTCTGAGGAGGGGGAGTCATGAGGTTCAGGAGGATCCACAGTCATTGTTTCACCTCACTTTCCACCAGGGCAGAGACATGCACCTCAGTGGTTACTCAGAGTAATGGAGATATACAGCACAGATACAGACCCATCAGTACAATTCGTCCGTGCCGGCTAGCTATCCCGTGCAATTCTATTCCCATTTGCCACCATTGGATATATATCTCTCCAAAGCTCTCCTATTCATATACCTATCCTTTTATCATACCTTTTAAATGTTGCAGTTGTTCCAGCCTCCACCACTTCCTCTGGCAGCTCATTCTATACACGCACCACCCTCTTTGTGAAAAAGTTGCCCCTTAGGTCCTTTTTAAATCTTTCCCCTCTCACCTTAAACCTATGCCCTCTAGTTTTGGACTCCCCCACTCCAGGGAAAAGACCTTGTCTATTTAAGCCTATACGTGCCCCTCACGATTTTATAAACCTTTATTAAGGTCACCCCTCAGCCTCTGATGCTCCAAAGAAAATAGTGCCAGCCTATTCAGCTTCTCTCAATAACTCAAACCTTCCAACCCTGGCAATATCCTTAGATATCTTTTCTGAACCCTTTCAAGTTTTACAACATCCTTCCTATAGCAGGGAGGCCAGAGTTGCTTGCAGAATTCCAAAAGTGGCTGAACCAATGTCCTGAACAACCACAACACGGCCTCCCAAATCTTATACTCAATGCACTGACCAATAAAGGTAAGCTTACCAAATGCCTTTTTCACTAAACTATCTACATGTGGCTCCACTTTCATAGAACTATGAACCTGCACACCAAGATCTCGGATCAGGAACACTCCCTCAGAACTTACCATTAAATGTGTAAGTCCTGCCCTGATTTGCCTTACAAAAATGAACATCTCACGTTTATCTATCTGCCACTCCTCGACCCATTGGGCCATCTGATGAAGGTCACATTGCATTCTGAGGTAACCTTCTTCGCTGTCCACTAATCTCCAATTTTGGTGTCATCTGCAAAGTTATTAATCACACCTCTTACGTTCACGAGCAATTCATTTATATAAATGATGAAAAAGGCCATCTAGAGTAGGCTTGGGGTCACATTCTGATGATCACAGCACAGTCACGGACCTGCTGGTACAGGAGGAAGAAACCCTAGAGGTTTCTGATGCTCAGAGGTCAAGGTAAAAAAAAAATCACATGACACCAGACTATAATCCAACTGGGCTTATTTGAAGACACATTCAGAGTCTCACTCCTTCTTCAGGTGTCAGTGAGCGAGGTGGCATCTGACACAGAATTTATAAGCAAAAGATCAAAGGGTGACATAACTTATGTGGTATTGAACAGGACGAAGATGCTATTAAATCTTTAATTGTTTGGAAAGGGCTACTATGCAAATTCTCTAATTTCTTTCAAGTCACTTGCCTGAGATGACTAAAGATTTTATCAGTTCCCTCAGTACACCAGAGGTGACATCCCAGGGTAAGACAACGCATTTTAGGTGTGAGGCTTTGTTTAGAATCTCAATGTGTAACAACCTGGAGTCAGGCTGGACAGATGGAGAAATGGCTACTACTGGGGCCCATTCGAGATGATGACTCTCAAGACTTGGTCATTCACAAAATAATAGGAAAGATGTGGAGGCTTTGGAGAGGGTGCAAAGGACGTTTACCAGGATGCTGCCTGGACTGGAGGGCTTGTCTTACGAGGAGATGTTGACTGGGCTCGGGCTTTTCTCTCTGGAGAGAAGGAGGAAGAGAGGTGACCTGATCGAGGTGTACAAGGTAATGAGAGGCATGGATAGAGTCGATAGCCAGAGACTTTTCCCCAGGGCAGGATTGACTGCCACGAGGGGTCATAGTTTTAAGGTGTTAGGAGGAAGGTATAGAGGAGTTGTCAGAGGGAGGTTCTTCACCCAGAGAGCTGTGAGCGCATGGAACAGTTTACCAGTGGTAATCGTGGAAGCGGAGTCATTAGTGACATTTAAGCGACTGCTGGGCATGCACATGGACAGCAGTGAATTGAGGGGAATGTAGGTTAGGTTATTTGATTTTTGGATTAGGAATATTCCACGGAACAACATCGTGGGCCGAAGGGCCTGTACTGTGCTGTATTTTTCTATGTTCTATCTTTGTGTCGGTAGTGGAATGTCCCTTATAAATAAAATAACAGCTCTTTTGGGACGCTAAGAGAAACACTGGCCAACTGAATGGCATACTGGGAAAAGTGGCCAACTGAACAGCATGCTGGGAATTGATTCAGGCCCAACAGACTGAAATGCAAACCAGTAAACTTGATTGTTTTGTATTGAATAGATGTTAAAGAGATAGTCGAACTGAGATATTAAGCCAGGAAGCATGCAGCATTCGTTGTTGAACTGGATTAAGCCAGGCAGATATGCAAGCCATTCACCTCAATTGACTATTGAATGGGTTGTTGATGAGACAATCCTGAAAGGTTTCAGGTGGAACACTAGATCTGAGTTTCAGATTTGAGACAGCCTACTTCCTAGGGTTGGCTCAATCCATAGAGAAATATTATCTAACACTGTTTTTTGCAGCACCCATCCTGGGACAAAAAAAAATCCATTTACATGTTAATTAGATAATTAAATCAAATTGAGGTTAAGCCACTGTACTTGGCAACGACCTAGATAACTACTTAAAAGTGGCCACTCAAATCCGAGGGTCCCTCACACACTCCAGAGACAACATGAGCCCAAAGAAGCAGGAACATTGGGAGCAGGAGAACAGCTTCTACTTCAGTTTGGCCAGCTGCCCTTGGGTCGTTTAAACTTCTTGCACTTACAAAGCAACAGTGTGAGGTCACAGGCATTTAGGAACTGTAAGGTTACTCGGGAAGTTACAGGGAAAGACAGATTCTACAGAATTAGATATGTTTCAGTGATAATACACCATGTATCATGGTAAATCACATCTCAGCATCAGTGTGAAACCAGTCCCAAAAGCAATCAAGAATATCTGACACACACAAAAACGACACTTAATATCGGCAGAGATAATGGGAACTGCAGATGCTGGAGAATCCGAGATAACAAAGTGTGGAGATGGATGAACACAGCAGGCCAAGCAGCATCTTAGGAGCACAAAAGCTGATGTTTCGGGCCTAGACCCTTCTGTCTGGCAGTGGTGCTTGAGATCACGCACAGACTGGGCCAAAGAGTTTGAGGAGTTTGTTCATAAATAGCTAAAAGGAAGATGGTCGTGGTTGGAGATCAGTCATCTCAGATGCAGGGCATCTCTGCAGAAGTTCCTTAGGATTGTTTCCAAGGACCAAACATCTTCAACTGCTTCATCAATGACTGTTCAAATTTTAGCATTATTCACGACACCTCAAACTCTGGAACAGTCAATGTCGAAGTGCAGCAAGGCCTGAACAATGTCCAAGCTTAAGCTGAAAAGTAGCAAATAACATTTACATCACTCAAATGGTCATCCCCAACAAGAGAGAATCAAATCAAACTTCCCTTGTCATTTAAAGGCATTACTATCACTTGGACCCCATTTATCTACATCCTGAAGGTTATCATTGACCAGATATGAACTAGCTACATGAATACAATGGCCACAAAAACGGGCTAGAGGCTAGGAATCCTGCAGGAAGTAGCTTCTGATTTTCCAAAACCTGTCCACCATCTACAGAGTGGAAGTCAAGAGTGTGATGTACTCTCCATTTGCCTGGACGAGTACAGCTCCAAAAGCACTTAAGAAGCTTGGAACCATCCAGGACAAAGCAGAACAATGGCTCATTTTTGTTTACTGTTTCGTGGACACCACTTCTACAAACCTTCACCACCAATGCACTGCGGCAGCAGCTTGTAGCATCTACAAGATGCATTACAGAAATTCACCAAGGCTTCTTAGAAATTTCCAAATCCACAACCGCAACCATAGAGAAAGACAAGTCAGAGATACATGGGAACACCACCACTTACAAGTTCCACTCCAAGCCACTCGTCATCCTAACTTGGAAATATGTCACAGTTCCTTCTATGACACAGGGCCGAAATCCTGGAATGCTCTCCCTTCACGAGGAGTGTACCTGCAGCACATGACTGCAACAGTTCAAGAAGGCAGATCACCACCACATTCAAGGACAACCAGAGATGTGCAACAAATGCTGGCCCAACCAATGATGCCCAGATCGATGAAAGAATTTTCTATGGATTACAATACATGCCATGGCTCCAGTGTGCAAGCTCATGGCTGCTTCCAGTGGTGGAGGAGTATGTCACTGAGAACAGGTTCAATGGAACAATCAGTATCTGCCAGATCTTCATGGGGATATTTACTCCATTGCTCAAACCATGCAATGCTTTCATTCACTGTCTAGGTAAAAGGGGACTAAAAGAGGGTGTCCCATGCCCTGAAGTTGTGTTGGAGATGTCACAACCCACATACAGGGAGGACAAAGTAACAGACGACCAACTCCCAAGAGCTGCTTTTCATGCTCCAGTAAGAATAAAATAGTTTGCACTTGTATAACACTTTTAATGGCCATCAACTGTATCAAAGTGCTCCACAGAAGTATAGTCCCTGCTGTAATGTAGGAAATGACAAATGTATACGCAATTGCAACATAGCTTTCTTGTTTGAGAATTGTAACCGTTTAATATGTTTTAACGTTGTGATAAATGGATCACAATTGTAGGTCTGCGATTACCTTGATCCTACCATTCCTTCCCCGATGTGGCACAGGTCAGTTGTAATATAGCCAAAATCTACTATACCTTATGTGGCCGTAAACAGCCAGACTTGTGTGTGCTAGAAATTAGTATTAAGCTCAATGATCTGTTTGCAAAACTCACTTTCATTCATATCGTCAAACTCCGATGTTTAAGTGTTACTTGATATACAACTGTGCAGAATGAAACTGCTTTTGTGTCTTATATACGCACAGAGATTTTGTTTTTAAGAATCAAGTCCATTTTTGAAATTAAAAAAGTTCACTTTCTTGCATGTGCCCAGCTTAAGTGCTTTTAGCAATGCTGATGCCCAGCTCTAAAACTAAAAATCAATCCGTGATGTGTTGCTACATCTTTGTGACGGAGCACTAATCTGCAAAACCTTAACCGCTCTTAAAGTGCATTATCGCTGTATTTACTTATACATTAAAGTGAGTGTATTAGATTCTTGGTGCTACTTTTCAAAGTCTAGCAGCATTAGCAATTAGTCTTACTTTGAACACTCAATCCAAATCCACTTACTTTGCTGTGGATGAGATCAATAGTAATGCTGATGAAAATAAACTGATTATTGGGCAGTGATGGTCAAAGAAGGAACACGTCAATGTTGTTCGTGCATGCATTTCAAATAGATCCGACCAAGTAAAATTCATTCAAATTCGCAGTAAGAGGCAAAAGGGATGGCACTCTGTGTTCAGCTGTAAAAATAACACCCACAAACTGTAAAAAGGTCCATGACAGAGGCATATTCTTTTCTGATGTTAGATTGAAAATGAATCCTTTTACATAGTATCTGTATCATTCCAATGAGAGGGTACAGTAGCGAGGAATCAGATGGTAAAACCCTTATAGATGGCAGAGCAAGATGCAAATAACATTTAAAAAGTTATTGTCCTGAAAGCAAAATAAAAACTTATATATATGGGATTAAGGGATTATCTGAATTTTTTAAAAATGCAAAAACTTTAACTTATTTTTGCTGAGATCTGCAACATTTTTTTTCTGAGGGAATGATACTCCATATTTGTAATTTTTGTTTCAATGTTAGGGAGGTTGTCGTGAAGTAATTATAATTTACCACACCATCAAATACTCAGATACTCTTGATCCAGTCAGGCCGAGGTTTCTTGTAGGTTTTGCTTTTGTACATTAATAATGGGTAGTTCAATCCTGTGGTAATTCCATTGGTGAAGAGTCCAGCAATGAAGCCAGTGAGGAAGACTGGCAGCAACTTCCAAATTCCGCCTTTATCTGCGCATGTGAAGACACAAGATGTTGTTCCCAGTTTTGTGCAGGAATAACACTAACAGCCTTCATTAAGAAACATGTATAATTTAATAGTGCTGGCCAGAACAATCAATACTGGTGCAGTTGTTGAGGCTATGATGCTGAGCCCACCCCATTCACTCATTTTGATGAGAGCTGGGAACCAAAACAAACTACTGTTGGACAAAGGATAAGCTCTAATGAGAAAGCCAACTACTGTGTTATGTTTTAGAATTATTTTCAAATAAATTATTTAAATTAATGGAGCAAGACAGTAGAACTCAGGAACATATTCTCATGAGGAACTATGCTTCCAATTTTGGTTACACCATGAATATTCTAAAAAAAAATTTGGCAGTATACACTCTTAACTCATTGATGCTGTAACTTCAAGGAAAACATAGAACATAAAACAGCACAGCACAGTACAGGCCCTTCAGCCCACGATGTTGTGCCAGCCTATTATCCTACTAAGATCAATCTACCCTGCATACCCTACATTTTACTGACCCCCATGTGCCTATCCAAGAGTCGCTTAAAGGTCTCTGAAGTATCTGACTCCACTACCACTGCTGGCAGCGCATTCCACACGCCCACCACTCTCCGTGTGAAGAACCTACCTCTGACGTCTCCGCTATACCTTCCTCCAACCACCTTAAAATTATGCATCCTCATAACAGTCATTGTAGTCAAAAGTGTTGCTTCTGTTCCAAAAACAGGTACAATTCCTCTGATACGATTGCAGATACTTCAGGTAACAGCTCCAAGGAAAATCATACGGATTAGCATCTAAAGTTAGTGCTGGTTAATCCTCCACACAATCAGTGACTTTGATCTAGCATTTTATAATCTGTACCTATCGATGCAAAACTGCATATTGTAGCAGTTTGCACTATGGCATTATTAATTGTAGTTCTGCTTTGACCTGATGGGAATGTAAGCTCTAAATCACTTGGTTATTTCACATTCAACAGACTCCAATCAAAAGGAAGTTATTACTTTATTCAGTGAAGATTGGATTGGTAAATATTTCCAAAGGGAACCATACCTACTGCATTTTCCCATCTGTCACCTCCTTAAATAATACTCTTCTTGGATATCAAATTAACAATTTGTGTCAACTTGTTGTCTGATCTCTGGGTGCACAGTGGTGTTTTATTAATTTCACTTACTTACATCAAAGAGTTAATGATATTCACATTTACTCTGTGGTAAGGGAGATTTAGAATTTCAATTGAAGACAAACTTGCTAAGTGAAGTGATGAGACGAGAAAGTAATTAGCAACAATGATTGTAGACACCACAACATTAAAGAATGGGGGCATTCATGCCAGAAAATGGCATTTAGGTCAATGTTCAGCCCAGACTCAGAATGTGGAGCAGGTCTGAGGGCTGAATGGCTTGCTCCAATGTACCTACAGAGAGAAACTTGCAAGTAATGGTCTTTTCGCATGTCTGGTGCTCTTATACTTCTAGGTGGTACAGCTTGTGGGTTTGGATGGTGCTTTAGAACAGCCTTGAACTTTGTTGCATTTGATATACACCATTGTACCTACTGTGCACCGGACGTGGAGGGGGTGAATGTTTAAGTCTATGGATGGGTTGCCAATCAAAATGGGCTGTTTTGTCCTCTATGCCATTTTGGGTATTGATGGAGCTGCACCCATCCAGGCAAGTGGAGAGTGTTCCATCACACTACTGACTTTTGCCTTGCTTGTGGTGAACAGACTTTGGAGAATCAGGAGGTGAGTTACTAATGACAGAGTTCTCAGTATCTGAGCTGAGCTAGTTACAACAGCATTCGTATGATTGTTGCAGTCCAGTTTCTGGACTATACGAATGGCAGGGATATTGTGAGTGTGGGATTCAGTGCTGGCAGCTCAACTGAATGTCAAGAGGAGGTGGTTCAATTCTTTGTTGGAGATAACTAACATCTGGCACTTGTGTGGTACAAACATTAGTTGCCCAACCCACTCTCCAGAATCCCACTTCCCGATCCCCCCATCCCCCATCAGACATGGCCTGACAGATCCCATGTTCTCCCTTCCCCCAACCCAACCCGACCTCCTATCTGCCCTAAGCTCTCATCCATGAGCTTTCATCCTAGCCAGGTAGTATCTTTACCATTCACCTGGCACCCTACTGCCTGCTCACCTGCAACCCTACCTGCGCACTTGCCTCCTCTTAGCAGCTTTTGGTGGCTTTTAGGATCTTTACACCCTACATCATGGCAGCTATAGCTGTGAAAGAGGGGCACAGTTTCAGTACTGATTGACTCCACCAATCTCAGTTGACAGGATGGCTAGTTTACAATGCAGAGACTCCAACAGTGTGGGTTCAATTCCTGCATTCGCCAAGGTTACCACAAAGGACGCTGCTTGTCTCGCTCTCTCTGGAGACGTGGTGTCCATCAAGTTAGACTATCACCGGGCGTACCTCAAATGACGCAGTAGCCCTATGGTCTGGTAGAATTATTGAAACATTAATTTTTTCCACTCCGCCACTTGTTTAGCTGAGAAATCCCTGAGTCTGGAGGTTCTGACAGAAAACCCCTCTAGTGTCCACGGGACAACTTTTTCTCTATCCTGGGTTGGAAATGGTGATCCCATCACATGTCAGAAATACAGGCCAATGTGGATTGTACAAGAGGAGAGCTTGGGGTATAGTAGTACCACCTCTACTTCTGCGCCAGAAGCTCCAGGTTCGAATCCCACACCTGGGCTTGCTGGCCAAACAGGGTGCCTTCAAAATATGGTTGAAGAGAGATTGGTAAACCCTTCCAATATTCCTGATGGGCAGTCATAAGGATGGAAGGGGGTCCTGGTGAATCACTCTGAAGGCAGCAATGGCAAACCACTGCAGTACTTGGCCCAGTGTTGCCCAGTTCAAAGGACGTCCATGACCCAATCTTCAGAAATGAGGATGGGAGAATAGATTGTACAAACACACTAATTGCTGTCCTCTGAAATTAAAACCCAGTGCTTTTTTTTGGATGTGGATTTGCATGCAAACATGCTTTGCAATTGCTAATGATTGATGTATCTATCAAAATGCCTTTGCTCCTCTACCCGACCTAGACTTACACCTTCCAACTAATAAGAATGCTCCCTGCCAAACTGTTCCACCTCACATTTAACCACATAGAACTTCATTTGCCACTTAGGTGTTCATTCTGCAAGCTTAAGAAAATTATTGTAGCCATCCTCAGCACTGGCTATCCCTGTGGCCCTCCGATTCGGTATCAAGTTTACAAATTGATTGTAACTATAAAGACTGAAAGAAAAGCTACTTTAGTATTTGAAAGAAAGGCTGAATCTATTAGTGATGCAAAACAAAAAGGTGAAAACTTGAAGAATTGGAGGTGATGGGATTAAATACCCAGAGTGACTAGAGCTGGAGAATTGATTATATTAGGAAAACAGACAAGGGAATCATTTGTATTTCTTTCACTGCAAAAGAATTTGTGAAGTCACATGAGACTCAATGCAACCACAGAATTAAATAGCTTTACATGCATTATATCCCAATCTTATTAAAGCCAAGTCTAATGCAATTAACTGGCTTACTGGCTAAAGTTTTACTCTTCCTCAATACTGGAAAGAATTTTGTCTGCCTTCTGCAATGCAAGAGCTGAATTACCTTTATTTTGAAGGATTTCTCTGATTTTTATCACCCTGTCTCTGAGTATTCAGCACTGATAATCTAAATTACATTATCCTTCATCTATTCATATTTCTTTTTCTTCCCAAAGGCAACTCTTCTCACACTGGGTATTTAATCCCACTGTCTTCATTTCTTCAAGACTTTAGCTTTTGCTTTGAATCTCAAACATTCAAACCTCTTTTCAAATCTCTTGTATATTTTCTCTGCATTTTCTCGACCTTTGACATTTTAGGAACTCTTCAGAAACAAAAAAACTTCAGGCTCAATTTTCCCAAGTTTTCTTTGAAGTGTGGGGGCGAGCGTGTTGGGTGGTGACATCTGACAGGACACAGCCAATTACACACTAAACTATCGCTTAAGAGATGATTGGCAAGCAGGAATGAGTTACTTGGTCTATGAAAAGCCTTGGCAGTGACATCCCTGGTCACCAGTAAGTCCTGGCCAATGAGAAACAAGCAGCTTCTGGGTCCAAGAGACTGCCAGTCAAGGTCATCACCTCTGTGATTCTAATGGTGAGCAGGATGGTTTTTTTAAAACTCCTTCTGACTGGATGAGGGTCACGTGTGTGTTGGGGACAGGGAATGAGGCTGGAAGACCTCCATCTATGCCTCCAATTGTACCTATATTACCATGTTTCTGACCTACGGAAAGGCACTAAGTTGGAGACACCAAGTTTTTTTTAGACATTCACGGGATGAGGACATCACTGGCTAGGCAGCATTAATTGCCCATCCCGAATTGCGCAGAGGGCATTTAAGAGTCAAACACATTGCTGTGGGTCTGCAGTCACATGTAGGCCAGACCAGGTAAGGATGGCAGTTTCCTTCCCTAAAGGACACGAGTGAACCAGACGGGTTTTTCCCAACAATCGACAAGGGATTCAGAGTCATTGTTAGATTCTTAATTCCAAATATTTATTGAATTCAGATTCCACTGTATGCAGTGAGGGGGTTCGAACCGGGCTCCCCAGAGCATTACCTGGGTTTGTTGATTTACAGGTCAGCAAGAATACCACTAGGCTATTGCCTCAATCAACCCGCAATAAACCTGAATTGACGGTGTGGTGAGAAGGTTGCCATGAATCTTCTTGCCCAGAATATAACAGCTAATGTGGTGACAAGGCAGAATCTAGCCAGGGCTAGCTCACCCAATTGTTTCTCCTACTTGCCACCTTTCTCTCCACCTCCAGGGAGGGGAAGAGTGCCTCCATGGCAATTTCTAAATTTGCAGATGACACCAAATTTGGGGAGAATATTTGGGGAGGAAGGGTACAACAAATCACAGGAAGATGCTAATAAACTTTTAGAATTGGCAATTAATTGACAAATAAAGCTTAAAGAAAAATGGTAGAAGTGAGGTAGTACCTTTTTGTACAATGACAAGGAGGTCACTCATTACTTGAGAGGTATAGGTGGGGTGCTAGGTAATGGGTAGGTTGGAATAACAAAGCAATCAGAGAACAAACACATCAGTCTCTATACATTATACCACTAGTTGGCAAGCCTATGAACAAAGCAAACCAAGAATGAGGTTTTATCTTTAGAGAGATGGAATTGCAAAGTAGGAAAGTTATGCAAAACTTGTATCAAACATCACTTAGGCCAAACTTTAGGTACTGCTCGCAATTCTTTTGCAATATTACAAAAAGGATTTAAAATGCACCATAAGCGGTGCAGGGAAGATTTAGGGTCAATACAAGAAACGCGAGGGTGTACATTATCAGGGAAAGACTGAAAGCTGGATCACTTCTCTTGTAAAATGAAGGCTGAGGGATGATCTGAAAGAGATCTTTGAAATTCTGAAACTATTAGTAACACGACTACAGAGAGGATGTTGCCTCTTGTGAAGTAGAACATTATCAGGGGTCATAAATATAAGACAGTCACAAGGAAATCAAATTCAGGGAATTCAGAAGAAATTCGTTCACCTGAAGAGAGTTGAGAATGTGGCACTCACCACCACAGGGAGTAGTGGAATAGCGAAGATACATTTAGGAGGAAGCTAGACAAGCACTCAGAGTGATATATTGGATAGAATAGTTGATTTAAACAAAACAAAAATTGGGAGGAGGCTCAAGTGGAATGTAAACAACACCATGAACTGGTTGGGCCAAATGACCTGTTTTTTCATCATGTATCTCATAGAATTTTCTGATCTAAGATTGCAAAATTTGCTCCCACGTTAAACGGGGCAGAACAACAGCAGTGAAGCAGGCTTATTTCTGAAAAAAAAACCTATCCAGCCATTGCTCTTTTTAAACGATTAAAATAAAATTCTACCTGTTAAGTAATTAATTGATCAATTACAAAACAGTAGTGTCCAACAGCTCATATAGTTACGCAGAAGCACGAAATAAGGGAGTAAGAGTACATCACTCGAGCCTGCACTACACTTTCCAATTCCTCCCACTTAATTTTACTCAGCAGTTTAATTGTATAGGCTTTTAAGTAACCATGTGTTCCCCCTGATTTCTTGTACAAACTCAACCAATTTAGTTTTAAAAAATAATATATTAAATGAAGTTGGTGGACTATAGATTACTTGTACAAGCTCAAAGAACAAACTAAGATATTATTAAAATTTCTCCATTAGAATGTACTAGACTGAAGGAAATGTCATTTTGTTATGCTTCAACGCTGACTAGTTTCCTTCATTATAGAAAATTGCTTCATTAAAGATTGAATTATCCATGGGAATCAAACAGTTACAACTTTTGGCACATAGCAGAATGTTTTAGTAACAAAACAATGAATAAGGGGACACCACTAAATCTCAAAAAGTTCAAACTGAGCCTCAATCCTAAAGTTTTCTGGGCTGTTCTTTCATCTTCGATCCCTATTATCACGAAACAGATCTCAACCATGAAGCTAAATGTGTATGCCCCTAAAGCTTCCCCTAAAGCAACTCCTAACCACTGAGCTTCACCTGGACTCAACTCTCAAACTACAGGGGTTTCTGTTATAATGCATGTTCCAGCAATACAAATTGGCTATAACACAACTGGCAAAGAGGAGAACACTGTTTCTAACACCCAAACTTGTGTTAGCTATATGATTATACCTGTAATTGTTGATGTTTTGGAAGATGCTTTCAGAAAATATTGCAGGAAAAAAAAATTGGATTTCAAGATTCTCCTCATCCTGGATAATGCGCCAAGCCATCCTCCCACCATTGGTGAGCTCTCTGGAAATATCAAAGAGCTATTTCTACCCACAAACACAACCTCTCTCCTTCAACTCATGGACCAGGGTGCATACCAGCTTTTAAAGATTATTTAAGGCACACAGTTGAGCTGATCTGTCAGAGGAGCAGCCAAGAATCAAAGAACATTGCGTTGATCTTGCAAAGATAGATTTGAAGAAGTGGAGAGTGATGATATTGAAGAGCTGCTGGAAGCTGGAGATGAAGAAGGTGAAGTCCAGGATGCAGCATCGCAAGAGTTTTTCACTTCTGTTTTGTCTTCTATCCTGAGGGAGATTGAGAAGCAGTTGCAGCTCTTAGAGGACAGCAAGTACAATGCAGAAATCAGCAGGGTAGCAGTTCGGGGAATAAATTTCTAATTGGCACCCTAAGAACAGCTTCTTCATGAAAGCAGGAAAAGAGCAAAGCAGCAAAAACTGGATGCTTTTTTCAAGGCAATCCTCAAGAAACCGTCAGAAGGCAATGAACCACAGGCATCCACTTCTGGATTAATTATTTTTCACCCTAACCCTGCAAACACAACTGCGCCTGAAAGTGATGATAAGGATGATGATGATGACCCTCAGCCCCTGCATTAACAACAGAGCAACCTCAAAACACACTCCCCCATCAAGTCATCTCGACACTTCATTCCCCCAAGATGAGGTGTTAAGCTCACTTTTATTTCATTATTAGATGTGTATTAAACATTTATTCAAAACTGTGTAATTTGGTGTTATGCTTTTGAATGATTTTTGAGTAATTTTGAGTGGTTTTTTTTGGTTGTCTGCCCCTGACCTACTTTTCCCATAGGCCCTACTATTTCTATTTCAATTTTCTATGATGCAATGTTGCACAAGAATGCAACCATCACATGATAGCAGAACCCCTATAATCATCTTTCCCTATACTCTAGGTTGGGCCATGTTCTTCAAAGCCCTGTCATCAAGCACTCTGAAAACACCTACCTGAATTCCTTCCAATCTCTCCAACTATAATCCACATCCAACCATTCCTCCATTTGTGTTTTCTTGGGATATATTTTGTCTGGACTCAGGTTTTCTGAACATAGCCCCTGAAATCAAGCTTCCATTATATGTGTTTCCTCCAGCCCAGCATTAACCATAATTCATGATCATTCCTCAATCTCTCTGCTATGTTTGATACTGTTGACTATTAAATGCTTTTTGAACATCTCTCCACAGCACAATTCACTGCTATTTGTTGCACTTAACCCTACCATTTCTTCTCCATGGTTGCAACCTTACTAGGGTTCTCAAACAGTGCGGATTATCTCTTGATATCATCACAAAACACAGGAGTCAACTATCACATGATGCAGGGGTTGATTAACTCAGTTGGCTGGGCAACTGGTTTCCAGAATAGCACCAACCATTCAACTCCCATACCGTCTGGCTAAGGACTCTCCTTCTCAACCTCTCCCCTTGCCTGAGTTGTGGAGGCCTCAATCAACTGTGTCTCTCTTTCTCCAACAGAAAAGCAGCCCTATGGTCTAGTAAGGCTATGGTAACTTTACATCACATGTACACCAAGAATAAATCATAAGGCTGTTCTTGTCAGATGTCACTAATTCTGAGGTGTCGCTGTTCCTTTCTCGACTGGTCTTCTCCTTCAGTTCTCCTTGAAATAAACACTAACATTCCACTTGCCTTCCTAATCACTTGCTGTACTTGCATACTAACATTGTGATTCTTATATAGACACATACTTCTTTCTGTCAGGATATTGTGGGTTACTTTGAATTCAAACTGAGATACTGTGCTTTTCTTTCCCTTTAAATAATCTCTACTTCAGCTTTAAGAGCAAAAATTGATGCTTGGCATTGTATAGAGCAAATTAACTCTTTGCATTTGGATCTATATTAATAAGTTAACTCAGCCATGGGAAGTTTAACAGTTTAAGCAATTCTAATGATAACCTCCACCAACACATACATCTATACCAAGTGTTCATGTCTTGATATCAGAGGATAATAATTTCTGTCCTTCTCTCATTCTGTTGTGGTCCCAATGACTTTGGTATTCTTTTCAGACAGCTGAGTAAAGATAGGTTGAATAGCCTTCCATGATCACAATGATAATATATTTAATTAACAAACCAGATGACAATCAAACAAATCCAATGTTCACTTATACATGAAAGAGTTTAATGACATTACGTGTTGCAATACAAATTTAAGTATATTTTATGTTTGTTAGCCTTTCCTGAACAAGAATATCTTCCTTTCATCCTCATCAGACAGTCTCTTGAGTCTGAGAATGACTCATCCCCCAATCCAGTCCAACATGTTCTAAATTAGGTGAGAAGTTCAATGTATAATCTGCAGAATCTACCAATTTCAAGGGAGGAATGTGTGCACATACGTGGGGTTGGGGGAGGTAGATGTCTTAAAGAGATTTAACACTCCTTCTGCCACCGTGATTTCATGTCTGCATATTCTATCAATGTGTTTGGTGCTTTTCCAAATAAACCTTTTCTAGCAGGAAAATTTGGACGTCTTCAGGGGTGCTTATAGGACACCTCTAGAGCATTTCTGCTGTTTCTCCAGAGGTTTCCTGCCACAAAATAACTCAACTCTCACAATAATGACAAGCTATTCCTTTGAATTTGCTGCATGTCACGGTCGTTTTAGGTTTTCCAATTTACAAGATCGGTGCATCTATTATGTGGTATTCAACATATGTTACTTCCATTTACTTCTTCTTGAAATGAAATCCCAAAAGCCATGTCACAAATTGACATTGTCCAAAATGATCTGCACAGAAATTTGAGAAGTTGGAGGTGATTCAATTAAAAGAAAAAACATTCATGCAAACACGATACATGCTGATTGAAAGGGGAAAAAAGCGATAGTTAGCACTCCTTCCATTCATGCCAAGCTTTTAAAAACTGAACTTAATGGAACCATAAAGCTTCTACCTTTGAATTGATTGTACACTTGTTTGAATTAAGTCTGATGCACAGGTGACAAGCAAGGTCCAGAATCAAAAGCCTATCACAAGTTCAAGGATCCTTGTAAACTAAAAAAACTTACTTGATACATTCATTTACAAACTAGATAAATGAATCTCGTGATTGGGCTTATGAACTGTAGCAGGACCAGGAGATAGCTGTGTGGTTTAAATATGTAAGTTATTGCTTATCAGCATTTATGCAAATTTAAATTATTGTAAATTATTTTTGATGCGCCAATCTAACAACAGACATTTGTAACTTTCTGACTCCAAATCAAAAGAGCAATCATGAAGTGACAGCCTTTCTCAGTATTTTCTTAAGAGAATCCATTGCATTCGTACAATGGCAAATTCTACTAATAACACCCAATTACCAGCCCTGTACATAGTCTATTAGCTCAAAACCAATATTCCTTCATTGGATCCCTTCCAGAGACTTCACTGTGCCTTGCTCTGCTTTAAATTACACATGCAGGACCTGCTACTGCCTACAAAACAATTCCTGCTTTTTCACTGTGTCTGCTGCTTCTTCCTCTCAGCAAGCAGAACATGTTGAATCACCTCACATTTTCATAACCCTTCCACGCTTTAATGCAAAATAAGCGAGAGTGTCCCAGAATATTGAATACAAAAGCTCATACCAATGGAACAGATCGTTGTTACAATTATTGGTATAGTGAGGGAGTACGTAAATTACAGATGGTGTAGCGTTCCATTGTTCTTTCTGTGTGTGATTTTGAATCTGACAACTTATGTACATCCACTATGCTTTACAGTTTTAAGTCTGGGTATGGATTCACAACAAAGTAAACAGCAACCACAGTAGTTACCAGAACCTGAACCATTTGCACAAGTGCAGATATTTTGAGATTATTGAAAAATTTTAAACTCTTGTAAGTAAAACGGTTGCAAATTTGAAATTTCTGCATAAAATGTATAACAAATTACAAGGTGAAAAGTCCAGTCATCTTGGTACTTTGAGTGGTTTCCCTTTATTTTCATACGTTGAATTTTCTTGCTCAAACAAACAATCTGCATTTAACCTTATGGGATATTGCTCTGCCACTCATCTGCCACAGTACATCTTCGCCATTGTAATAAAAGCAAAATACTGAGCCTGCCACAAATCTGAAATAAAAGCCAGAGCGCACTGGAGACTCAGCAGGTCCAACAACATCCCGTTTCGCGCTCCACAGATGTTGCCAGACCTGAGTTTATCTAACACCGTGTGTTTTATCTTGCTAGTTGCTAGTGCTTCTTCTCCTGACATCTCTCCTGAAATCAGAGCTCTCAGGTCAAGCTGCAGAACACACGGAGACCCAGAATAATCCCATTGGAGTAGCAGTGGCTCAAGTTGCTGTCTCTCACAATGACTGGAATGAGAAACGCAGTTTTAACTGCTGATTCTGAAACTGTCATTAATATTAATGCTGAGGAAGTATAGAATAAGCTATAAAAGGGGGTATTTGTAAACTTATAGAATGGGTATGCAATTGGTAAATGAATTTCAATATATGTGTTACTTTGGAAATTAACTGCTGAAATGGGGTTCATGTAGGAGTTCAGAACCACAAATCAAAAATCATAAAACAGGGTACAAACAGAACTGAAAAACAAGTAAGTTATGCTCGACATATATACAATCTTGGTTCGATGCCAATGAGACTAGTTAGATCTCCATCAGATTTAGAAGATGTGCAAGGTTGATATCAGTATTGGGAAGCTAGGCCCATCTGAATAAGCTGCACAGGCTGTGCTCTTTTCTCTGGAAGTTAGACAGTTGAAGGATAAACTATCAGATAATTAAACAATTTGGCAAGTTAATGCAAATAATAGGTTTCTACCATCTGTCTGCCCACACAATGATATTCAATGCAAATATGGTTACTTTTAAGTCTAATAAGAAATTCAAAGGAAACATTATCTGAAATACTGAGAGGAATGTGTAATGCGTTACCTCAAAGTATTGAGGGAAATACAAATCAGAACATTCAAGCATAATATAAGCACATGAAGGAGAAAGGAATTGATGGTTACGCTGTGAGAGTTGGATGAAGAAAGCCAATACAGATTATTTGGGCCAAATGGTCTATTCCTCTGCTGTAAATTCGAAGTGAATCTGGGCAACAGTAAGCTTACAGAATGAGGAAAGATTCTGCAGTGCACATTCTAACAAAGAAAAATTTCTTCAAATGAGAAGGCGTAGTTTGACGACAAGAAATAATTAGGCTTGAGAGATAGCAAAGTAACAGTGAACGTGTGGTCTTTGTCATTCTAAGCCGATTTTGTTTCTCAGAAGTAGACAGCTCGAATGTTGGAATAATTGCATGTTTACAATATTACATTGTTATCCCTACTCATAACCGCATTGCCCACACATCAGCACTTACAAGGTGCTGTTACAATAATGACTGTATGTGCTGCAAGTGTCCTCAGAGACTATTGTGCTCAAAGGTGATATGTAACGCCATGGGCATTTGTTTATTAGAAAATATTCTTCAGACCATTACTTTTTTTTGGTGACTATTACACAGTAGCAAAGTTTAAAACAAATTATACTGAGACCACATGTTGTTGCCAGTACCCTAGAGTTGACTGCATCCTGTTCTAAAAGGAGACAAGCTAAGTGACTTCCTCATGGGAAGATCCCTTAACCAATACTTTATTGAGAAGTCAATACAAGAGGACAATCAAAGTTGAAATTAACTCAATTAGGAAATACCAAAAAACGTGTTAATTGCAGAGCAGCAAGGAATGCTAGGATATTGTAATGAAATCCAATATCAGGAAAGCACTAGATAGGAGAATGTGTACTGAATCTAATGTTTTGTTTGGTTAATCAGAGTTACAGCGAGGTTTTTGGAGGGTTTTCTGCAGTGAGGCCGAGCAAGCTTTCTCACCGTATCTCACCCAGTTGCCTCCTTAATTATCCACACTGGCTGTTTGCCACCTCTCGGGTCCAATTTCCACCCCATCTTACAATGCACCACTCCTAGGATTGCTCGCCACTCAGCAGATATCTGCACAAAAATCTCTCACCTGTACTAGCTTTGAAGGCTGTTGTTTTAGAAATCTGGCACTGTCCCTCACCAGCAAAATCATGGTACAACAGCTACAAATACATGCTGTTAATGACACAGAGCTGACACTCTGGCACTCCTTCACATGTATGACCCCATTTTCTCATCCTTGCTGTTTAACCACCAGGCTACATACTTTCTCTCTGAAACTATAAATGTCTGAATACCCTCAAAGTCAGTTTTACCCTGTTACCCAATGCCTTCTGTAGACATGCATCATGTCATTGGCCAGCAGAGGAACATCATATGCAGGAACCAATTGGATATTTCCAAACACAACCAGAAGCTTTTAATTGTGGGCAGGGAAAAAGAAACAGAAATGAAGCAACAGAAGCCGAACTGCACCCCCCTGCTGCCACAACCACATTTTGGCATCATGTCCCAAAGATGTAAACAGTCAGGAACTCAGAGATAATGGGAACTGCAGATGCTGGAGAATCCAAGATAACAAGGTGTGGAGCTGGAGGAACACAGCAGGCCAAGCAGCATCTCAGGAGCACAGAAGCTGACGTTTCGGGCCTAGACCCTTCATCAGAGAGACCCATCATCTCTGATGAAGGGTCTACGCCCGAAACGTCAGCTTTTGTGCTCCTGAGATGCTGCTTGGCCTGCTGTGTTCATCCAGCTCCACACTTTGTTAACAGTCAGGAACTGTTTGCTGTATCCAGCTCTCTTCAATTGGAAGCAGATGTCAATGAGGTTCTGTCTATCTTGGTATTGACATTGGCTTCACCACAGGACCTGTCCGATTCCGTCACATATCTCATTATAGCCCACGTGACTCAGACTCCTATCTGATTCCACCCTGTGTGTGATTTTAAAGCAGGAAGATTTAAGATTGAGGAGGGCAGCAGTGAGCAGAGCATTAATGCTGTAAGCAGAACATCAGGAATACGTAAACAAGAAGAAACAGTTTGTTGTATACAGCGCTAGAATTCCAGCCCATCAAAAAACAGCCCCACCGAAAGCACAGAGGGGTCAATGAGAGATCTCTCTAAGAAACAAAGCACGTTTCATGTATAAATTTAAAGACAGTCTGAACTGTTGGCAGTCATAAAAGGAAAAAGCAGCTTTCTGGAAATTGTGTTTGAAGTGGAAGGTGCGGAAACTCGATTTCAGCTCATAAGAGATAGATGCATCTTTGATAGAAGACCCAGGCTGAAGCAATCAAAAGGTACAAGGTGATCAATGCTGGTTCGACTCGAGAGGTGATAAGAAATTTCAATTGTTTGAAGCGTTGAGAAAAATAAATAAGTACCTGAATTTTATGCTGTACCTGTGCCAGCAGAAAAATCAAATTTGGTCTAATCTATTCCACAGAACAGCTGGGAGAAAGCGCAGTTGTGGTCACTCACCGAATGCACATACGATTAGAGATTATAAGCCTCAGTGCATTTAATTTTCAGTGGGTGGGTGAGACCAGAGTGGAATCAGGAAAATATGAATTTGGAGGAACAGTGAGAAAAAGGCAAAGGTTAAGGCAACAATTGAAGAAACTGGACATCTACAAATAAAGCTTATGATTCAACCCAACCAATGATATTACATTGCTCTACGTAACATACAAACATATTGAATCAGGGGCAGAAATAAGCCATTCAGCTCTTTCAGCCTACTGCACCATTCAATAAAGTCATGGCTGATCTGTTATGTTTCAACCTCTAAAATCCCTCGATGCCGCTAACAAGAATCCATCTACCTTTGCCTGAAATATATTCACTGATTTCCCCTTTCACCACATGCTGAGAGTGTTCCAAATTCACACAACCATCAGAGAAGGAAAATCCCATCTCTGGCCTGAAAGGTGTTCGAGACAGCAGTGATCAATTCACTGAATGTAACAGAAAGTTAAGATTCTTTCTGTAAATTAGATGTCTTCATCCAGATCATTTATGCATTGAACTGCTACCTCATTGGTAACTTTTTTCTGCAAAAAAGTGTGATTTTTATCTTCTCTCTGTTTTCTCTGGGGAGCATATAAGCTGATTACAGAAACTTTGTGACTGCTATCCCAGGATTTGAGATTGGTTGTCTCTCAGAAGTTGTAACATTCGAAACAAATTATCTTTCTTGGTTTAAACAAATGACCCGGGCTTTGGAATTAGAACTGGAATTTCGCAGTGTGCAGCTGGTAGAAAACTAATTAACAGGAACTAATAACTATTCAATGTATTTAGATCTAATTGAAGCCTCAAAGTTCTCCTCTGCACTGAGAAACTAGATGGTGTAGACCTCTGGCTGGTTAATGAGCGCTTGTCTTAGCCTTCATGCCATTGTTTCTTCTGAACAATCTCTCCGAATGGTCCACGGTCACCAGCCTCTGTGACCCTTCATTCACACTCAGCATTGGGAAAGCACCAAGCCTGCACTCAGATCAACTCAGCCTCCACTTCCTCATCTCAGAGTTGACAGATGCTACTGACTATATGTTTCTGCCAGGTCACTTTGCATGTAGGGACATCTCGTCCATTCGTACAGGATGCCTTTGCGCTGACATGGGTATATACGTTTTAAGGCTTGCTTGTTTCCTTAGCGCCTACTCACTTTAGCACATATTTAGGGGCTGTCAGCCTCTATGTTTCAACTTGCTTTCTTCACATACACGTATTTTATCAGTGGGTTACAGACTGCAGCCTCGGCAGATTAGCCTTTTTAGTGCAGAGGGAAAGGGAGGCAGTTTGTGACAATGGAGAGCACTTAAGACTCACTCAGAATTAGGCTAACATGTCACTGCATGTGTCAATGTCAAAGCTGAAGCAAGTGCCAGCAGCTTACAGAGTATAGTATGTGTGCATCGAGCAAATGGCAGTGGGTGAAAATCAAAGGGGAAGAGCACTTTGTGAGGTGAAGCTTCTTGACTTTCCTCTGAGGCACTTTCATAGTTGAACAGTACAGTTGGAAACTTCTTATAGAACCTGAAGAGGCACGCAGCTGGGCTGTAAACATGGCTCCAGCAGGAAGCACTTCTGTCTCTCCAGCCATGAGACTCCTCAAGGAATGTGCTGAACAGCTCAGTCACATAGCTAATGTGGTAATAGTGGAAGGTCACATGAGCAAAGTCAAGCCGGATCGCAACAGACCAGTCGCCTTGAGACTCACTCATCATTCTATTTGAACAATAAAAGGAGAAAATTGGGAACACAGTGACTCAATGGTCAGCACTGCTGCTTCACAGTGCCTGGGACCTGGGTTCAATCCCACCCATAGGCAACTATATGGAGCTTACACATTCTCCCTGTGTTTGTGTGGGTTTCC
Source organism: Stegostoma tigrinum (assembly GCF_030684315.1). Classification (NCBI taxonomy): domain Eukaryota; kingdom Metazoa; phylum Chordata; class Chondrichthyes; order Orectolobiformes; family Stegostomatidae; genus Stegostoma; species Stegostoma tigrinum. The sequence goes on along the minus strand of NC_081363.1, from coordinate 76,029,631 downwards.
TCCGGGCGCTCCAGTTTCCTCCCACAGTCCAAAGGTGTGCAGGTTAGGTGGATTGGCCATGCTAAATTGTCCATAGTGTCCACGGATTTGCTAACTAGCTGGATTAGCCATGAGAAATGTAGGGTTACAGGGATAGGGTTGGGGTGGGTCTGGGCAGGGTGCTGTTCAGAGGGTCGGTATGGACCTGACAGGTTGAATGGCCTGCTTCCACACTGTAAGGATTCTATGATTCTGTCTGTCCTGGCTATTCAAATCAGCATCTCACTTCCTGTCATTCTCCTGCCTCCTCCTCATAACTCAACACATTCTCTCTTCTCAAAGAACAATTTAATTCCCTTTCGAACCTGCTTCCATCACACTCTGACCCTAACCACGTGCTGCATGAAATGAAAGATTTCTGTCATGATTTTTGTTTCTTCTCTGAATTACTTTCATTCTCGTTCTTGTTCCTTGCATCAATAGAAACATTTTCTCCCCGCTTACTCTCTCTGGATCTCTCATGATTTTCAGTGCTTCATTCAGATTTCCTTTCAGCCTCCTCTTCTCCAAGGTCAGTGAAGATGAAGGAAATTGAAAATGGTCTATTGAGAGTAAAAAAAATCATTAGCGGAGATATGTCTTCAAAATGGAGCTGTGACAGACAGGCTAGAATGAACGGGAAAAATTGTAACTGAGCAATGGGCTACCTTCAAAGTGAAGGTGGTTTAGACACATAGCGTATTAACCTTCAGTGTATCAGACCAACAAAACCAACTAGAGCTCTCTTTTGGCAATTTAAATGGAAATTAAGATAAATAAAAAGTATGTTAATGACAGGGTCAGGTAAAGAAAATACAGTTGAGAACAAAGAGCAATTATACAGAAGGTTCAGATCGGAGGTGAAAAAGCATGTTAGAAGCAAAGAGGAATTATGAGAAAATACTGGCAGCCAACATAAAAGGGAATATTGAGAAATGAGCTTGCCCAGATAATCAAAGTTTCAGCAGGGGAGTATTTTGGGAATAGTGATCATAATTCCATAAGCTTTGGATAACTATGGATAAGGCAAACAATGGAACTCAGATGAAGCTCTTAAACTGGGAGAAGGCCAGCTGTAACCAAATTAGGCAAGAATTGGAGAATGTGGATTGGGAGTGGTTGTTTGAAGGTAAATCCATATCTTACAAGTGGGAATCTTTTAAAGACCAGTTGATTAGAATGTAGGACAGCATGTTCCTGTGAAAATGAAGGACAGCAATGGCAGGATTCAGGAACCTTTGTTAACAGGGGAAGATATCAGCTTAGTCAAACACAAAACATACCTAAGGTCTAGGTAACTAAAAACAGATGAGGTCCTTGAAGAATATAGAAAAAGTAGTAAGGAGTTCAAATGGGGATACAAAACTGGCTCAGTCATAGAAGATAGAGTAACAGTAAAAGGGTGCTTTTTGGAAAGGAGATCAGTAACTAGTGATATTCCACAGGGATCAGTGCTAGGAACTTTGTTATTTGTAATATATTATACATAGTATGTGTATATGTATGTATATATTATACATGTATATGTACAAAAATGATCTGGAGGAAAATGTACATGCTCTGGTTAGTAAATTGACACCAAAATTGGCAGAGTTGCAGACAGTGATGAGGATTGTCAAAGGATACAGTAAGATATCGATAGATTGCAGATTGGGGCAGAGAAATGGTGCATGGAGTTTAATCAAGACCAAAGCGAAGTGATGCATTTTGGAAGTTTGAATTCAGATGCAAATTATACAATAAATGGCAGAATCCTCAGGACCAGTGGCATACAGAGAGATCTGAGCATACGAGTCCACAGACCTCTGAAGGTGGCAACACAGGTGATCAAGGCGGCATACAGCACGTTCATCTTCATTGGCCAGGGCATCAAATATAAAAATTGGCTTATTTGTTACACTGTATAAAACTTTAGTTGGGCCATGTTTGGAAAGGTCAACTACAAGAGGCCACTGGTTCAAAGAGAAAGGGAGAAGTTTTCAGGGAGAAGTGTGGGAAAAAGTTTTTCACACAACAGTTGGTGAGTGCCAGTGGAGGTGGTGGAAACGAGCATGTAAGCAATGTTTAAGGCATATCTTGACGGACATGAACAGGAAGCAACCATGGGGCAGAAACCACATACAGGCAATAAGTGGCGGGTCTAACTAAGGATTAGGAATTGGCGCAGGCTTGGTGGGCCAAAAGGCCTGTTCATGTGCTGTATTATATTATATTATTGGAAGGTTTTATATCAGAACAAAAAGTATAATAGTGGTAAGAGGAGAAAGGCTGATTAAGGGACAAAAATTGGATTTATATATCAAGACAGGGGCATGGCAAAGGTACATGAATATCTTGCCATTACCAAAGAGAATTGATAGGGGGGAAAGTAGATAGATTGTTGGTACTTAAAGTTGACAAGGCACCAGATGAGATGAGGCCATGGATGTTGCAGTCAGAATGGAAATTACAGGGGCACAGAGCATCATTTTTCTGTTCTCAGTGGAGATGCCAGAAGACTGGAGAATTGCAAACATCTCGCCCTGGTCCAAAATGATTGCAAGGATAACCTCAGCAATTACAAACCAGTCAGTTTAACGTCAGTAGTGGGGAAGCTTCTAGAAACAATTATTCTGGATAAAATAAGCAGTCACATAGAAAAACCAGATTAGGAAGAACCGGTATGGATTTCTAAGAGGGTAATCATATTTAACTAACTTGCTAGAGTTTTTTGAAGAGGTACCGAAAGAGTCAACGAGATTAATAAGGAGAACATGGACTTTCAGAAGACACTTGAAGTATTACTGAACAACCTTGACGAACGTTGCAACACATGGAATGCAGTGGCAACATGGAGACAGAACTGGCAGAGTGACAGAAGTAGAGAGTATTGGTGTATGGTTATTTTTCAGGTGAGAGAAAGATTTGTAGTGGAGTTTTCCAGTGGTCAGTATTGGGACCTCTGTTTCTCCTGATCGAAATCTTGGTGAGTAGGGGACAACTTCGAAGCCTGCAGACTATACCAAACTTGATAGAAGAATTATAGACTGTTAGCAGCACAGTATAGAACTTCAAAAGAGCAGAGACAAGTTGGTAGAGTGGGCAGATAGGTGGCAGATACGTTCAATGCAGAGAAATGCAAGATGCATTTTGGTTGGAAGAACAAACACAATATAAGATAGAAAGTACAATGGTAAAGTGGATGTAGAAGCAGCGGGACCTGAGTGTATATGGGCAAAGATCATTGAAGGTGAAAGGACTGGAGGAGAGAACCAATGCCATCATGAACAGACTAGAGCCCCTCAAAATATTTTAAGAAGGTAGCCAGATTGTAACTTTTTTTATTATTTTAGAGGCAAATGTAGAGTGCTGTGTCCCAGATGCAACTTGACTGGTTAAACTACTTGACGTTAAGCAAAACACCAAATGTTCTAACACTCTAGTTAAAATACAAAATAAAGAACTTAAACTAATTTAACCCTATTGAAAGATTTAACAGAATAATAGATACAGTAACTGTTACTAATTAACTGTTCCAATATAATGATGTCCCATAAACACACCCCTTGGTAAAAAAGCAAAGTCAGAAACAGATTGTCTCACATGTGACCCAGTGGCAGAGACAGATATAGAGATAAAAAAAAGCAAGCGAAACTCAGAGAATAGCAGCCAGGAGACATTTACTGTAGCTTTAAACCCTGTTGAGAATTCAACAGTGACTGTTGCTGATTCTCAAACCTAAAAAACTAAAAAAATTAGAAATCCTGGTCTGAGAGAACAGGCTACGCCCAGCCAAGATGCTCCTATTGTTCCAACTTAAAGAAAAGCCTAAAGTCTCCCAGCTGTTTATTTTATGAACCTTCAATAGTCAGCTCAGGACCTCTGTCTTAAAACCTCTCTTCAAAAAAAAACAGGATTAAATATACCTTAAAGTCATAACATCATCACAATGCATTCATATTTTGGGTATTAACAGGGGCCTAAAGTATCAGAGCAAGGAGGTTATGTTGAAATTGGAGAAGAAATTCAGTAATCTTCATCTAGAGTATGGTGTAAAATTCTAAGTACCATATTACAGGTGATGTGAATGACTTAAAAAGGGCAATGTCAGAACTGTCTAAATATACTTACATTTCAATTGCGTCCATTGCTCTAGGACGATGGACTTCTATAATGCATAGAAGGAGAACTGGCTGAGCCACGTCGCGTACAGTGACAACTACAACAAACACTACTATGAGTATGCAGTAAAATGCAAACAAAATTGTTGTTACTTCCACAACAAAGGAAATGTTGCTCACTCCCCTGTAAACCACCAACTCATGACAACCATGAGTCACGCCACTAAATTAGCAGAGTGCCACACGGATCATTGCTGGAGCATCAACTATTTACAACCTATATCAACGGCAGGGACAAAGGGACCAAACAAATGGTTGTTAATGTACCAATGACACCAAAATATGTCAGAACGTACATTCTGAAGGGAGAACGCTCTACCTCTGCAAAAGCAATGTAGACAGGTTCAATGAACAGGCAAAAATTTGACAGATAGGAACATAAAGTGGATAAATGTGAATGAAGAGAGATTGTGATTTGTTAAAAAGAAAGGGATATGGCTACCCTAGAACATTGTGCTACAAAGCTTTTCTGCAATTAGAGCAAGTGATTAAGAAGGTAAATGGAATGTTGTTGTTTAGTTCAAGGGCAACGAAATACAAAAATAAAGAAGTTATACCTCAGTTGTACAGGGCCTCGGTTCAACCACAGAGTCAGAGAGCCATATAGCTCAGAAACAGACCCTTTGGTCCAACTCGTACATGTCAAACAGATATCCTAAGATAATCTCATTCCATTTGCCAGCATTTGGCCCCAACACATCCCTCTACACCGTTCCTACTCATATACCCATCCAGGTGCCTCTTAAATGCTGTAATTGTACCAGCCTCCAGCCTATTCAGCCTATCCCAATAGCTCCAACCCTTCAACCTTGGCAACATCTTTGTAAATCCTTTCCAAACCTTTTCATGTTTCACATCATCCTTCCTATAACAGGGAGACCACAATTAATCACAGTATTCCAAAAATGGCCTGAGCAATGTCCTGTACAGCCACAACATGAACTCCTAACTCTTATATTTCATGCACTGATCATTAAAGGCAAACACACCAAGCACCTTCTTCATCTAAAATATTGTGCACAGGTTTGGTCTCCTGATTTGAAAATAACATATGCGTATTTAAATAATAAGAACACACATATGAATAAAGTAAAACTGCTGCAATGGAAAATATTTACAAAATGAAATTTAAAATTTTGAAAAACGCCTTTGTTGGAGAGGCCAGTAAGTGTGGCTGTAATGTGAAGCCTCCCATTGACTGAGAATCTAATAGCCCACCTGTAAATGTAACACTGTCAGCTGGCAGTGAGTTTCATTAATGAAAAGCTTTGTTAATCACTAAATTCAATGTGTTCTGCATGCATAAGTAATTGCATGGGAAACAATAAAATGAGAGAAATCAGAGTGGCACACAATGCCAGTTACAACATTACAAATGACACGCCATTGACAAAATCCCCTCTCAGGTTACTAATGTTTTGGTGTTACGTTAAGCCAGGCATGGATGGAGTAGTAACCTTGTAATAAAATGTGAAATTAGAGACACAGAAGTCAGAGTGTTGAAGTATAAGTTTCACTCCAGGTTATTCAAAGCATTTTAATTCAATTCAGACTGATTTTAGCACCAACTTCTAAACAATTTTAAAGGCATACTCTGCATTGAGATTTATTTTACTTGAATTTAAATCCTCTGAGGTTAGTTGTTTGAATATAAAGAAATGTAGCTTTTATTTAAAATAGCAATATTTCTAGGCAGACAGTCAAGCAGTTTTGAATATCTCAGAGATGTTTTCAAATGTTTGAGGTTGAGAAATGAACTTAAAAGTGATTATGGAGCTGGAAGACGTCTGAATGACAAAATAAATCATGTACTGAATGGAGAGAGAGATTTGGAGGCATGTAGTCTAAAGGGTCAATGTTAGTCTGTAACTAAGTATATGTCTATGTCTATGTCATTAACATGAAATCGTACAAGTACCAGAATTAATGAGAAATGGATTGATTTTGATCCCTCATGTGAAGTCTTGTCCACATGTCTACTGAAGTTAGCAGATTCTAAGAGGTAATTTTTATCAACAACTGAGGCTCCTGCAATCTGCATCAACCCTTACTGCGGACACAACAGACCAACAACTCCAGTCTGTGATAAACAATGAGAAAACTGTAAACATACAAGAGAACTGACTTTGAAATACTGAATCTGGAAATTCACACTGTCATTGAAAATTTACATGTGAACAGCAATGACTGATCTTCTTTTGCTGAAGGAACTTTGAATTGTAAATATTGTAGAGAAGAAAGCTCTTTTGCAATAATGAATATTTTACATCTTTAAAGATTTAATCTTCAATTTACATAACCATGTGTAACTGTCACCTATTCTGTTGAGGTAAAACACGAGCATCGCATGGACATGTTATTTCTGTCCAAAAGGAACAGTGCCTCTGATTATAAATAAAAGTTTAATAGGGGGAACTGGTAATTGGTAGTGTCGCTACCTCAGGACCAGAAGGCCCAGGCTCAGTTCTTACCTGCTCCAGTGATGAGACAACACCTCTGAATAAATTAATCTTTTTGAAATTCTAAGTCAGTGGTTGAGAGTTGTATGGTGTGTGGTCAACAGAAATAAAGTTCTAACTAATAGTATAGATTTGAATTCCATTTCAATACAGTTATCTGCTCATATACATGAATTGGACATGGTCAGTACGTTGCTTGTTGCAAACAGCCATTTGACTCAATCTGAGTGTGGTACATGTGACAGACAGATCTGGCGTCACACTGGCACTGAAACTCATATCACATTGCTGTTCATGCAGATGAGCAAAATGGCATCATGATGGCATCCTTTAAGTGGCAAATACCACATGCAAATATGATTCTGCAGTCGGGTACATTTAAGTCATGCTGTAGGATAATGTCCACCCTGATTATATTATTTCTGACTGTACATCACAAACTCTTGAAAAGGTCCTATGGCAGCCACGTCCGGTCCTGAGAAAGGGCCTTGTCTAGTTTGATTTACTATCAGCACACGTACCAAGGTACAGTTAAAAGTTTTGTTTTGCATGCAGTACTGGCAGATTATGCTGTACAAAATGTATTAAGGTGATGGGACAGAGCGATGTTACAGCTGCAAAGAAGAGCGAGATTAGCATTAAATTTATAGAGATCCATTCAGAAGTCTAATAATAGCAGGGAAGAAATGGTTCTTGAGCTAATTGCTGTGTGTGTTTAAGCTTCTGTACCTATTGTCCAACAGAAGATGTTGGAAGAGATTATAAATGGGGTGGGAGGGATCTTTGACAAGATTGGCTGCCTTCCTGAGACAGCGAGAAGTATCATTGGAGTCAGCGGACGGAAAATTAGATTACATCATGGCCAAGCTGCGTTCACAACTCTCTGTAAATTTCTTACTGTCCCGGGCAGAACAGCTGCCACACTGAGACATGATGCATTTGGATAGGATACTTTCTATGGTGCATCTATAAAAATTGTTATATGTCGTTGTGGACATGCCGACCTTCCTTAGCCTCCTGAGGAAGTTGAGGCATTGTTGTGCATTTTGGACTGTAGCGTCAATGTGGGTGGACCAGGGCAGATCGTCACTCCTAGGAATTTGGATGCTCTTGACCATCCTCAAACTCAGCACCATTGACGTAGACAGGGGATGTCCTCCAACTTGCTTCTTGAAGTCAATAACGAGCTCTATCATTTGGCTGACATTGAGAGATTGTTATCTTTACGGCATCCCACCAAGAACATACTATGTTTCTTGTATGCTGTCTTGTTGTTGCTTGAGATCCGGCCCACAACAGTGGTGTCATCAGTGAGCTTTTAGATGGAGTTAGGATGAAATTTGGTCACATAGTCATGATTGTACATGGAGTGTAGTAAAGGGCTGAGTACTCAGCCTTGCAGGGCACTGGGGTTGAGGATTATTGTGGAGGGGGTGTTGTTGCCTATCCTCACCGATTGCACTCTGTGGGTCTCAAAGTTGAGGATCAAATTGCGGAGGGCAGAGCAGAGACCTAGGTCCTAGAGTTTGGAGGTGAGCTTGTTTGAAACTATGGTGTTGAAGGGGGAGCTGTAGTCAATAAGTGGTGCCTGATGTAGGAATCCTTGTTCCAGGGGTGATTCCTCAGAACCCTTCTGAGGAAGGGTCACCAGATCCAAAACGTTAACTCTGATTTTTTGCTTCACAGATGCTGCCAGACCTGCTGAGCTTTTCCAGCAACTTCTGTTCTTCCTGATTTGCATAATCTGCAGTTCTTTTGGTCTCCATCGATGCTAGTTGTTTTCTGTGGCTTTACTCTCAATCTGGTGTCTGCACCAGTGACTGAGGGAACAGGTGCACGTGCCAGCATTTCGCTGATCTTCTGTTCAAAACAAGAGTAAGATGCATTGAATGCATCAGAGAGGGATAGATTTCTGTTCTACTTCACTTCACAGCCCATTAGGTTGTGTAAGCCATACCACAAACAATGGGTGTCCATGTGGTTAGTTTGGATCTCTAGCATAGACCAATACTGCCTCTTGGCATCTCTAATAGCCTTACAGAGGTGGTATCTGGATTTCCTGCGAAGTTCAGGGTATTCTGACTTGCATGTCTCATATCTGGACTTCAGTAGACTGTGGAACTCCCGGTTCCTCCATGGTTTTCAGTTGGGCAACATTTGGAGTAACTTCTTAGGCAGTTACTCCAAATCCGCTATATGCTTGCTAATCAGGTCTGTAACAGTAGAAACACTCATTTCAGGTTGGCTGCTGAGGTCTTGAGTATGGACCAGTATCCCAGTTCCAAGCAGTCCCAAAGAAGTTCTTCCACTGTCCTAGACTAGTACTGTACTATCTTCTGTACTGGATCCTGACGTTTCAGTTTCTGCTTGTAAGCTCGAAGGAGGAACACAGTGTCGTGATCCGATTTTCCAAAGTGTGGACCAGGTATGGAGTGGCAGGCATCTTTGATTCCTGTGTAGCAATGGTCAAGGATGTTTGGAATTCCGGTCTATTTCAGATCCCTCTGGAAGGGCAAGGTATCTCAAAAGTTGAACAGGTTAAGCTTGCTATTTCATAGGTTACTTACATAAGAGTGATGTTTTCCATCAACAGGATACAGTCATCAAGCCAAAAAGACATTGTGCTTATCTCACAAGTGTGTAATACATTTTATGAATTTCAGTGCAAGTGCGATGCCGAGTGTGTAGGCTATACATCCCAAACTACTTGTTTGTGTCAAACAGCATTTCCCTTTAGTTGCATGCTACAAGCAAATAACTGATCATATCTAATAGTAATACTGAACCCAAATCAGCCTGTACTTGTAAAACTTACGACAGTATCTGACCTCACATGTGATTCAGCAATTGGCCAACATTCGCAGGATTACCCTCAGTGTGAAAATAGTGATGCTGACATTCCATTTAGGATCATAAGTCACGTTCACAGTGCCACACTTGCATGTGCTAGAAGCCACAGACAAAAGTAGCATGTGCATGCAATGAACCAGTCTCAACTCAACAAAATAGGTTATTGCCAGACTCTGGTTCATTTCGCAGGGTCAGCCTGGTGTAGCAGCTTGTGACTGCTCAAGCGAGATAAAAATCATTAAGAAGGGAGGCCAGGAATGCAAAAACGGCAACTGAAATAAACAGGGCATTAAAACTTGCCAAAACACAATGCATGCTGGGAATGCCTGAGCTGAGACAGACACAATTCTGTCTGGGGCATGTCCATGAAGATCCAAGCTCAGACAATTGAAACCAGAAAGGCACCAGAACACATCAGGAAGTGTGAAAGGGGAATTCAACCCTTCCTGACAAACACCACTAGATTAATGGGGCAAACATACCTCAATAAGTCAAAAGGCCAGGTGTATATTCTGGGATAAAACCAGACCTCCAGACCCCAACAGCAGACACATCAAAGGGAGTGCTGCTCAGTAGGCCATTGAGAGCCATTAGCAGCATTTTAAGGTGATAAAGCCAAGTCATTTGATACCTTTGATTGGTCAAGTCCTTGGAAAGTTCAGGAAGATAACCAGAAGGTTATAAAAACAAAGCCTGGCAGGACTCGGTGTACCCCCACTCTCCAACCTACCAAGAGGCACATTGGGATACATTGGCATCGATCTGCCCCCCCGATCAGAGAGAGAGAGTCAACGCAAGAAGAGAGAAACAGACTGAACTGTTCATCAGGCCAGCAAAGTTAACGAGTATCTGGGAAGCATTTCAAGTTTCTAACAGATCAGTAGTTAGTAATAAAGTTGTTCAAAGCGTAAAATTTAACTCTTAACCATTGTTGTCTTCAATAAGGTTGTGAGCTGGTTCACTGACTGCAGACCCATGCTGTGTAATCCTATCCTGGTACATGCTAAAGTGCCTGGCTAAATTCATACATTGTCCACTACTTGAGAAGTCTGTAGCGTCTTAGAGTCAACACTGGTTTAAAATTTGAAAGAAAGCCTGGCTGTTAACTGTAAATCACCATTCACTAAGGCAATGCATTTGCCACAGCCCACTTTCCAACCAGTCAGCACTGCCCTCTCATGCATTATAAGTTAATAAAGTGTGAAACTGGATGAACACAGCAGGCCAAGCAGCATCTCAGGAGCACAAGAGCTAACGTTTCGGGCCTAGACCCTTCATCAGAGAAGGGAATGGGGTGAGGGTTCTGGAATAAATAGGGAGAGAGAGGGAGGCGGACTGAAGATGGAGAGAAAAGAAGATAGGTGGAGAGGAGAGTATAGGTGGGGAGGTAGGGAGGGGATAGGTCAGTCCAGGGAACACGGACAGGTCAATGAGGTGGGATGAGGTTAGTAGGTAGGAAATGCAGGTGTGGCTTGAGGTGGGAGAAAGAGATGGGTGAGAGGAAGAACAGGTTAGGGAGGCAGAGACAGGCTGGGCTGGTTTTGGGATGCAGTGGGGGGAGGGGACGAACTGGGCTGGTTGTGCGATGCGGTGGGGAAAGGGGAGATTTTGAAGCTTGTGAAGTCCACATTGATACCATTGGGCTGCAGGGTTCCCAAGCGGAATATGAGTTGCTGTTCCTGCAACCTTCGGGTGGCATCATTGTGGCACTGCAGGAGGCCCATGATGGACATGTCGTCTAAGGAATGGGAGGGGGAGTTAAAATGGTTCACAACTGGGAGGTGCAGTTGTTTATTGCGAACTGAGCGGTGGTGTTCTGCAAAGTGGTCCCCAAGCCTCCGCTTGGTTTCCCCAATGTAGAGAAAGCCCCACCGGGTACAATGGATACAGTATACCACATTGGCAGATGTGCAGGTGAACCTCTGCGTAATATGGAAAGTCATTTTGGGGCCTGGGATGGGGGTGAGGGAGGAGGTGTGGGGGCAAGTGTAGCACTTCCTGCGGTTGCAAGGGAAGGTGCCGGGTGTGGTGGGGTTGGAGGGCAGTGTGGAGCGAACAAGGGAGTCACGGAGAGAGTGGTCTCTCCGGAAGGCAGACAAGGGTGAGGATGGAAAAATGTCTTGGGTGGTGGGATCGGATTGTAGATGGCGGAAGTGTTGGAGGATGATGCGTTGTATCCGGAGGTTGGTGGGGTGTTGTGTGAGAACGAGGGGGATCCTCTTTGGGCGGTTGTGGCGGGGATGGGGTGTGAGGGATGTGTTGCAGGAAATGCGGGAGACGGGGTCAAGGGCGTTCTCGACCACTGTGGGGGGAAAGTTGCGGTCCTTGAAGAAGTTGGACATCTGGAATGTGCGGGAGTGGAATGCCTCATCCTGGGAGCAGATGCGGCGGAGGCGGAGGAATTGGGAATAGGGATTGGAATTTTTGCAGGAGGGTGGGTGGGAGGAGGTGTATTCTAGGTAGCTGTGGGCATTATAAGTGTTGTGCTTCCTTTTGAAATGGTATTCACAAGTTGACCTAATGAATAAGACAAGGCTTTAACAAAATGGGTCTCTTTAGCTGCACTCAAGTTAGGCATGCTTTCAGCCAGTCTATCATTTCAAGATTTGTATTTATCTCAGTCTCTGACTCAAACTTGGAGGCTTACTGAGGGAGCAGATAAGCACTGCTGCTTCACAGTGCTAGGAACCCGGGATCGATTCCACCCTCGGGCGTCTGTCTGTGTGGAGTTTGCACATTCTCCCCCATCTGCGTGGGTCTCCTCCCACAGTCCAAAGATGTGCAGACTAGGTGGATTGGCCATGCTAAATTTCCCATAGTGCTGAGGGATGTGTAGATTAGGTGGGTTATCGGGGATGGTTCTGGGTGGGATGCTCTGAGGGTCGGTGTGGACTTGTTGGGCTAAAGGGCCTGTTTTGACACTGTAGGGATTCTAAGATTCTATGAATTCAAACTTACTGGGCAATATCTATGCAATCAATGAATCAGGATGTCAACAGACCTCCAAAGCGCATCTTGGCTCGTACAGATGGTCTCCAATGAATTGGAAACCAGTCAATCTGGGTTATTGAGAGTTAAAATGTTATAAATTGAATAAATGAAGATGTGCCAGATTGGGAACTCATTTTCCTTTGTTTTTAAATCTGTGGGGAGGCGTGTTTTGAAATACGACTTTTAGTTTTGTATTAAAATTTTGATTGGAGAATGGGTTATCTGGTTAGGAAACTAATGAACAACTGGAGCTTGAATGCAACTGAAACAAACTTGGAGTTTATTACAGTGAGTTGACTTAAGCAGTGAACAGTTAGAAAGGGAGATCATAAAACAGCAGTTGGACTTATTGAGCTACATAACTGGGAATAACAATGGAATAACATCAAACACATGTCATTCTTGAGTATAGACTGTGTGTCACAGTGCCATGGAGATGCCTGAAGTTTGTTGAGAATCTTTGTGTGGATTTATCTCTGTGAGTTCAGTGCATACCTAATACCAAGACTGGCTGAGTGAAGTAGCTAAGTGGTCATGTCAGCTTTGACTCTAGTGCAGCTTGTATCTGTTTGGATATTGAGAGATAAAGCCAAACCCATATCTAGAATATATGATGTAGAATATATAGCATGCAACTGGGAACTAGTATTCAGTGTTTGAGAAGCTCACCATAATCCAAGAGAACTACAGGCTGATCCCTTGTTACATGCTGAGTTCAACCCACAGATCACTATGCCTCAGGAATGAAGAGAGGTTGAGAAGGCAAGGCCACGACAGGAATTGAGCCCATTACTCTGCATCACCACCCTGTCATCCAGCCAACCAAGTGATCTGACCCCCCCCTCACAAAATCTTGCACCAGCGAACAGTTGGAACAATGGAGAGAACTCGGTAAACGTTTGAGTTGGCCCCAGGAGAAATGAAGCAACCTTCAATGTTTCATAAGAGAAACATAGAAAGCAAAACCAAGTTTATCGTATGATTTCTTATAGAAATATAGAAAAATAGGTGTGGGAGTAGGCCATTCAGCCCTTTTAGCAAAGACGACCATTCAATATGATCATGCTTGATCATGTAATTTCACTATCCCATTCCCACTTTCTCTCCAGCCTCTTGATCCCTCTAAGCGCAAGGGCCATGTCCAGTTCCGTCTTGAATAAATCTAGGTAACTGTCATCAACAGCTTTCTGCGGTAGAGGATTCCACAACTCTGAGTGAAGAAATTCTTCCTCATCTCGGTCCTGAGTGGCTTACACCCATTCTTAGATTGTGAGCCTGAGTTCTGGACTTCCTCAACATCAGGAACATTCTTCCTGCATCTAGCCTATCCAGTCCGTTATAAACTACAGAGTTAACTTATTAATTCTTACGTTTATTTCTTTTTGATAGACAATAAAGTTTTTGTTTAAAAACATCAAATATTATGGCATAATCTATTGCTCAATCACGGGTTATCAGTATTTCTTTTCTAAACATTGACAATCTCTAACAGGGTCATAACATTATCATCGATCCACATTATGACTCAACCATTAGGTCTGAATTAATCGCATATATTTACACAAGTAACTTCTAAAAGCAACTGAATATGCACTTGAAACGGGAAATTTACAGAGCATTAGGGCAAGAACAAGACAGTGGAACTAAATGGATAGCTCACAAACAGCCAGAACAGACATGAAGAGCTGAAAGGCTCCAATCAGAAACGCCATTCTCTAATCAAAATTTTAATGCAAAACTAAAAGTTGGATTTTAAAACACATGAGGCATGAACTAAATGTTGGCAACGCTTCCCCACAGATTTAAAAACAAAGGAAAATGAGTTCCCAATCTGGCGCATTTTCATTTATACAACTTATAACATTTTAACTCTCAATAGCCCAGATTGACTCCTTTCCAATTTATTGGAGACCATCTGTACGAACCAAGATGTGCTTTGGATATCTGTTGACATCCTGATTCATTGATTGCATAGATATTCCCTAGTAAGTTTGAATTCATAGAATCATAGAATCCCTACAGTGTCAAAACAGGCCCTCCTGCATTGAATCCTTCTTTATGTTTTCCTTGATTTCAATACCACTGGCCAAGACAGCAGCTAGAACATCTGCACTCCAGATAGTTGGAGACTAGATATATTCTGAAAGATGCATCAGGGCCAATGCTCTCTAAGTTGCTCAGAAGGTCTGTACATACAACATTTGGTATATGGACACATCAACTTCCAGAAGTTGCTCACAAACCTTGGGAGGTAGGCAGATTAGATTAGACTGAATGTAGGTCAGGACTTCTCAGGCATCCTGTCACATTAACTGCAATTGCTCAGGACGTTGAAAATTCCAATGGACAATTTACTCAGCATCTAGAATCATACAATCCCTACAGCATTCTGCCCATCAAGTCCACCCCGACTCTCTGAAGAGCATCCCAACCTGACTCAGCCCCCTGCCCGATCTCTGTAACTCCGCATTTTCCATGTCCAACCCACCTAACCTACAAATCCCTGGATACTCTGGGCAATTTAGCATGGCCACACCACCTAAAATACACATCTTTGGACCGTGGGAGGAAACTGCAGCACCCAGTGGAAACCCACGCAGACGTGGGGAGAATGTGCAGACTCTACACAGAGTCAACTGAGGGTGGAATCAAACCAGGGTTCCCAATGCTGTGAAACAGCAATGTTAACCACTGTGCCACCATGCCACCCACAGGACCTAGCACCCTGATGAATCCAAACATACCTATCAAACCCTACTGGTCACTCAAATATATGTAATTATGTTGCATAAGCCTTTGGGGTTACTGGAACTGTCAGGAGGGTTAAACTCCAATGTTTGTTTATTCTCAACATGCATTGAATTCACAGAAGCAAACTGTTCTAGTGGCTAGTGTACAGATATTGATTAGATTAGATTAGATTCCCTACAGTGTGGAAACAGGCCCTTCGGCCCAACAAGTCCACACCGCCCCTTGAAGAATCCCACCCAGACCCATCTCCCTATAACCCACACACCCCTCGAACACTATGGGCAATTTAGCATGGCCAATCCACCTAACCTGCACATCTTTGGACTGTGGGAGGAAACCGGAGCACCCGGAGGAAACCCACGCAAACACAGGGAGAATGTGCAAACTCCACACAGACAGTCGCCCGAGGCTGGAATTGAACCCGGGTCCCTGGCGCTGTGAGGCTGCAGTGCTAACCACTGAGCCACTGTGCTGCCCTCAATATTCTTTATGAATAATGTATATTTCTGAAATAAAAAAGTCTAGGTAAGTGGTTCACTTCTACAACATGTTACGTAGAACCATGTGTAGTTTTCTTGCAATTAGAACAAGATGCACACTCCCAAACTATGATTGAACATCAAATATATTTAAAATTTAAAAGTCAATTGAAAATAGCTTATTTGTAAAGATTGCAATTGCTGCAACTGGCAAAGAAGAGAACATTTCTCCTCATCAACCCTCAACATTAATTATTCCTTGAAATATCATTGTTTTATATCTTCCACTACTGTGCTCACTGAACCATCTCCCATCAGTGTACACACAGCCAAGTAAATACCTCCAGATTTCTCTCAACATATTCCAATAAAAGTGAAAGAATTATAAATTGCCAATTTCTTTACATTAAATAGTCAGCTAATTGCCAGTAAACATATTATAACTGGCCCAGCACAATGATGAAGATTTTCAATGCCAATCAAGAAGGTCATATCACAACCTTTATTTTGCCCTGAGACACATATGTTAGTCCATTTGGAATGTGCATTCACTGCAGACCACTGCAAAAAAGACAAACCAGAACCAGTGCAAACAATGTACTACAGTGAGTTAAAAAACCACAATGAATAATCAGACTTATTGTAAAATATCCGATTTTCATTTAGTCTTTTGTAACTACAGCACATTGAAGATCATGTATAACCTTACCAACAATTGATTGCATTGTGTGTTACAGGGACATTATTGAATGGCGAATCATGTTTCCAGAGAAAGAACCACTCAATACAAAATGAAAGTACAATGAGACGTGCCCAAAGATAAACTGTCCACCTTTAATAGCAAAGTGTGGAGGGGGATGAACACAGCAGGTCAAACAGCATCTTAGGAGCACAAAAGTTGACGTTTCGGGCCTAGACCCTTCATCAGACCTTTTTTCTGATGAAGGGTCTAGGCCCGAAATGTCAGCTTTTGTGCTCCTAAGATGCTGCTTAACCTGCTGTGTTCGTCCAGTTCCACACTTTGTTATCTCGGATTCTCCAGCATCTGCAGTTCCCATTATCTCAGATACATCTTTAATAGCACTCAGGAAAGGGGATGTTTTTACTTTTGCCTTGTCATTCAGCATGGTTACTCTTTTTTGTCTTTTAAAGTGAACAGTGAACCATAAGCATTAACACTTAGCAGATATGTCATCTACAATTGGTTAGGAAAGCGCTTTCCATGACTCTACAATTATATTAATACTTGAGTTTCAAAGGTGGCCTCTTTACCGAGCTTTTTCAAAGCTTTAATTTTAACACAACCTTAGCAATATTAACCTCCTTCAATGTTTCTCCTCCCTTTCGGAATTGGAATCCTGAGGACATTCCAGCTGGCCATTTCAACATATGGCAATAATGGATATCCATCAGCAGCACTAATATTGAGAGAGTTGCCCCAACTCCTTGCACCAGTTTTGAGGGTGTTAGTGTCAAGAATCCAAGACAAAAACATTCCGGAACTTTCATCAGCTGCATTTGGGATGGCATGATGAATCGGTGCTTAGCACTGCTGCCTGACAGTGCCAAGGACCCAGGTTCATTTCCACCCTTGGGTGCTTTGGTTTCCTCCCACAGTCCAAAGTGTGCAGGTTAGGTGGATTGGCCATGCTAAATTGCCCGTAGTGTTCAGGGATGTGTAGATTAGGTGGGTTAAAAGGTGATGGGTTTGGGTGGGTGCTCTGAAGGTCAGTGTGGACTTGTTGGGCCGAAGGCCCTGTTTTCTACACTGTAGGGATTCTATGATTACACTGTCCAAGAATTTCCATTTGTTTAATACATTAGAAAATCACCACCAAGTGGTTCAATCTGAATGAATGTCTAATGTTTGGAAGAATAAATAAGAGATCTTTTTTAAAAAATACAAGATTTTGAAGGAATGTGATAGACATTGAAGTTTATTTCCCTAGCTGGAGAATCTAGAACACATATACTCAGTATCAGAATCAGAAGTAGATCAGTCGGGGCTACGGTGATGACAAATATGCATTGTCATGTACCTAAGGCCGAGGCAGATAGATTTTTGTTCTCAGAGAATCATGGGGGAAGTGAGCAAAAAACTACATTTAAGGCAAAAGCATCATCTTACTGAACATTAGAATAGATTTAAGGAGCTGAAAGGTCTTCACTGCTCTTGATTTTACATGTTTTGGAATACAAATGCAGACTAACATGTTTTAATTCTTAGAAAAAATAATTGCAACTTTGTACATTGATACCTAAGTGGCAGAAAGTAATGGGCTGAGCGTAGTTCCAGTCAATTCAATCAGCACAAAGTCTCACTCCTCTTTCCAAGGTACAGTGGATCTCACACGCAGATTTAATTCATTATTGCAAATTCTTAAGCATAGCTTCAACATTTGTGACAAAAAAAAACTTGAAGTTTTAGCTGGGAAACTGGAAACATTATCTAAGCTTGCTGAACTTGGTTAGCCAAACATTCAAATTCACAAAAACTCTAAAACTATTGTCAACAGATGTTTTGTTTTTCTTAAACTTCATTTTTAAAAAATCTGGTGCCTGACATTTCACATGGTTCATAGTGCTACCCAATCTGTAACTATTATGTAACTGATTTAATTATTCGATTAGCATAGCATTAATTAAGCATCCAAGCTGACTCACATGCCTCAATAGTAGTTCTCGGAAAGATCCCTTCCCAAGGCCTTCCTGATAAAAGGGAGCTTCTCTGTTGGTGCTCAAGCACTTTTACGGGAATGGTTGCTAATTAATTTCTACCATTTAAACTGACTATTGCTTGTCTCTGCAGTTTTTATTCACAGAATAAAGCAGGCCTGTCTTATGATTAGATCTGTATTCCTCTAAAAGAAATGCATAGCCAAAATCTGAACACTGACATAACCACAACATGATAGCAAAGATTATTTAATTAATCCTTAATCACTGCTGTGCTACTGTGAAAATGTTAACCAGAATTCCAGCATCAAAACCATTTCCAGTGGAAGGGGCAGATCTTTTTGTTCTAATTTATCATTTGGGCATCATAGCCAATCCTTATTTGCTCTTAAAGCTGGAGTCAAGTTGCTTTCTTGAGTCACTGCAGTCTGCATTAATATAGTTAAATCCAAAATTCTGTTCCGTATACCAGGATTGCAACTCAGCAACAATGTAGGAATATTGATAGAGTTGCATGTCTGGATGGCATATGACTTTGAGGTGAACTTGGAGGTCACCCAAGCACCAGCTGCCTATGTCTTTTAAGCTGTATTAGTCAGAGTTTGGAAGATGCTCATGAGGAAGCCTTGGTGAGTTTCTGCAGTACGCCTCATTGATGATACACTTGGTAGAAATGGGAGCCAGTGGCAAAAGGAATAAATGTTGAAGTTAGTGGATGGAGTGCCAATTGATCAGCTACTTTGTCCTGGATGGTGTCAAGCTGCTCAAATGTTGCTACACAGTGGGGACAGTTCCTGATTTGAGCCTTGTAGGTGATGGAAGGACTTTGAGGCAGTAGGAGTTCAGTAATTCACCACCTGCTCTTGTAGCCATAATGCGTGCGTAGTAGTTGCGGTTATGTCTGTTTTATAGCAAACCCCTCAGCTCGATGATGGTAACAGTGAAGGGGCATATCAGGCACTTCCCTGTCAGAAGTGGTCACCACCCAGCACTTGAGTGGCTTCAGTGCTAGTTTCTCACTACCCGAGTTTAAATATTGTGTTTGGTGTCTGCATACTGACTAGCTTGAGATCACTACTAAATACAACAGAAAGAATGAACATCCTCACTGCTGACCTCATGGGAGGGAAGGAAGAATAGTGATGAGGAAGCTGAAGTTTCAACTGGGACAGTACACTGAGGAATGCTTGTAACAATGTCCTGAGACTGAGATGATTGACATTTAACCACGAAAAACATTTTCCTTTGTGGTAAGAATGACTCCCAAAAGGAGGGAGAGCTTTCTCTCTGATCTCATTGACTTCAGTTCAGATGAAATTCCTTGATGCTACATATGGTCAAGGAAAGTCACTCGCACCTCACTTCTGAAATTCAGCTCTTTGGGCCATGGATAACACACTGTAGAGCTGGAGGAACACAGCAGGCCAGGAAACATCAGAGGAGCAGGAAAGCCGACATTTCAGGTCAGGACCCTTGCTCAGAAACGTCAGCTTTCATGCTCCTCTGATGGTGCCTGGCCTGCTGCGTTCCTCCAGCTCCACACCTTGCTATCTCTGACTCCAGCATCGACAGCTCCTACTATCATTTTTGGCCATGACTGTGTTTGGGGCAAGGCTATAAATGAGATGTGGAGTTAAATGGGAATGACAGAACCTAAGCTGAAAATTAATGTCCGATATCGACAGCCCTTGAAAGAGACCCTTCTGTCTATGGTGCCCGTGCTGGTCAAGAACCACCATCCAACTCATTAGTGAGCAGGTTGTGAGTAAATGTCTGTCAATAGCACTGTCAATGACACCTGCTATCACTGTGGGACTAAGAGTAGGGTGAGGGATTGATCACTTCCTAGGCTAAATTTGGCCTGCACTTTGAATAGGACATACCTGGAAATATTCTACATTTGACTGTTGTAACTGAACTGGAACAGTTTAGCTCAGGACACTTATAAGGAGTATGTCTTCAACTGTACAGACAAGAGATCGTCAGCCTTTGCTGTGTCCATGTGCTCAACATTTCTTGAAATCACATGGAAATGAATCAAAATGGCAACAATGGGCACCTCAGGAAGGAACAGGTTTGAAGCTGACTGTCACCTTTATCCTTTGCACTCTCACGTTAATTGTTCCCCACTATTCAGGGAATCACACACGGGTGAAGTGACAAGTAGATTTACTTATAAAGTGCCTTCAAACTCCTCAATGTCCAAGGTAGTGTACAGCAAATGGAAGTTTTTTTTAGAGGGCAGTCACAGTTGTAACAAAGAACGCAGCAGATCACTTGTGGGAGAGCGAACTTCCACAAAAATCGATGAGATCATCAGATTATTTGCTTCAGGCATTCTAGGAATTAATATTGATCACAAAGCTGAAGTGACCTCCACTCACCTTCCTCGAAATGCATCAGGGTATTTTTTAACTCTCCCTGATGGGACCTCAGTTTAACATCTCATCAAAATTCCTCGGTTTGGGCTGCCCCAACACTTCAGCGTTAATGCTTCAATTCTATCCTCATGGGATGGCTACCATTTGCACATTTCCATCTTGCACTATTCAGCAGTGAGTAAGGGTGAGATCTACGACAGAATTGGTACCTTTGAGCCCCACATTGTTGAAGCCAATGAAGCACTAATGTAGTAGTCAGTTCGTCAGAGTTCATGAAAAGCTTAGTGCAGGAAAGGCATTAAACCTAGGAGCTTTCTAGCCTGTAAACACCTGAATTGAGAAATCCTGGTGACTTATTCTTTTGACACGAGAAACAAAGCAAAGTAAAAGCTACATCAACACAAAAAAAATTGAATACTGCATACGCAAGTGCGTGCTAAAATTCATCTGTGCTGGTTTTACAAAGATACAATCAAAACAGGAAATATTTAGCTTGCATATGACGCCAAAGCAGCATAATATACTTCAACAAATAATTGCATGGTAAAGCAAAAATATCACTAAAAATGAAACCAATTGCAATAATTAACCACTGAATAAACACCAACTATATTTACTTTTCCAGCGTGTAAGTGTCTGTAATACAGCCCAGCTTTGACACTTATTGTTTAGAGTGCATCTTAATACTGCTACTGCAAGAACAGAGAAGAGATAACAAGGTGTAGAGCTGGA
Source organism: Stegostoma tigrinum (assembly GCF_030684315.1). NCBI lineage: Eukaryota > Metazoa > Chordata > Chondrichthyes > Orectolobiformes > Stegostomatidae > Stegostoma > Stegostoma tigrinum. The sequence goes on along the minus strand of NC_081363.1, from coordinate 76,008,134 downwards.
TGAACACAGCAGGCCAAGAGCACCAGAAGCGTAGGAAGGCTGACGTTTCGGGCCTAGACGCTTTTTCAGAAATGGACAAGGGGAAGGGGGTTCTGAAATAAATAGGGAGAGAGGGGGAGGCAGATAGAAGATGGATATAGGAGAGGATTGGTGGAGAGGAGACACGTCAAAGAGGTGGGGGTGGAGCCAGTAAATGTGCGTGTAGGTGGGGAGGTAGGGAGGAGATAGGTCAGTCCAGGGAGGACAGACAGGTCAAGGGGGTGGGATGGGGTTAGTAGGCAGGAGATGGGGGTGCAGCTTGGGGTGGAAGGAGGGGATCGGTGGGAGGAAGGACAGGCTAGGGAGGCGGGGACGAGCTGGGGTGGTTTTGGGATGCGGTAGGGAGAGGGGAGATTTTGAAGCTTGTGAAGACCACATTGATACCATTGGGCTGCAGGGTTCCCAAGCGGAATATGAGTTACTGTTCCCGCAACCTTCAGGTAGCATCACTGTGGCACTGCAGGGGGCCCAGGATGGACATGTCGTCTGCAGAATGGGAGGGGAAGTCGAAGTGGCTCGCGACTGGGAGGTGCAGTTGTTTAGTGCGAACTGAACGTAAGTGTTCTGCAAAGCAGTCCCCAAGCCTCCACATGGTTTCCCTGATGTAGAGGAGGCCACAATGGGAACAACGGATGCAGTATACTATGCAGTTGTTCCCGTTGTGGCCTCCCCTACATCGGGGAAACCAAGCGGAGGCTTGGGGACCATTTTGCAGAACACTTACGCTCAGTTCGCAATAAACAACTGCACCTCCCAGTCGCGAACCATTTCGACTCCCCCTCCCATTCCTCAGACGACATGTCCATCATGGGCCTCCTGCAGTGCCACAATGATGCTACCCGAAGGTTGCAGGAACAGCAACTCAAATTCCGCTTGGGGACCCTGCAGCTCAATGGTATCAATGTGGACTTCACAAGCTTCAAAATCTCCCCTCCCCCCACTGCATCCCAAAACCAGCCCAGCTCATCCCCACCTCCCTAACCTGTCCTTCCTCCCACCTATCCCCTCCTCTCACCTCAAGCCCCATCCCCATGTCCTACCTACTAACCCTATCATGCCCCCTTGACCTGTCCGACCTCCCCAGACTGACCTATCCCCTCCCTACCTCCCAACCTACACACACCCTTACTGGCTCCATCCCCGCCTCTTTGACTGGTCTGTCTCCTCTCCACCTATCTTCTCCTCTATCCATCTTCTATCCGCCTCCCCCATGCTCCCTATTTATTTCAGAACCCCTTCACCCTCCCTCATTTCTGAAGACGGGTCTAGGCCTGAAATGTCAGCCTTCCTGCTCCTCTGATGCTGCCTGGCCTGCTGTGTTCATCCAGCTCTACACCTTGTTATCTCAGATTCTCCAGCATCTGCAGTCCCTACTATCTCCAAAACAAAGATAGAGACAGATTGTGACAAATAGGATAGATCTGGGGGAGTGTATTTGCTTTATTGTCTGATCCTTATGAGGACATCATTACAACAGGTTCAGTGCCCAAAAACATAAAGAATTACAAGTAGGACATTCGATTCCTTCAGCCAGCTCTGCTGTATGATCTAAATAATTGTGGCTTTAACTTCATTTTCTTGCCTATTCCTTGACTCCCATGTGAATCAAAAATCTGTCTAGCTCAGCACTGAATAGATTCAATGACCCAGCCTGTGGGTGATGCTATCTGGGAAACAGAATTCCAAACACCATCTACCTCTGAGAAGTGTAAATTTCCATTTGTCTAAACTGGGAAAGGCCTTATTTTGACATTGTGTTCTAGGGATACTCCCCCAGGGAGGGGAAAACATACACTGACTTTACAGCTTTCAAGGATTCCGATTCTCATGATGTCATGCAACACAGGGTCAAAATAAAATCCCACCTTCCAGCTCAACCAGTTTATAAACAGCCATATAAACTTTGTGAACTCAAATAGGCCACATATAAAGGTCCCCGCTAAATGTAGGGAAGCTCTAACATTCAAAGAGGTAAGAACTGACAATGCTGGAGCAGTGACAAACTTACCAGAAGACATAGTACACTGTTGGCCATCTAGAAACAGATCCAACACAAGAGCGGCAACTGACCAAGGATGAAGTACTTGCTACTGGGCCAGGAGAAATGGCAATGCTTTCTCATGAGGTCACTCCAGCAATTTTTGGACCTCCCTATTCTCAAGTCTTGGTTAAACTCTAATTCTACATCGAATGCATAATCCTCCTTTCACTGCCAGGGCCATTGATCCTTTATTGCAGTTACATGGTTTTAATTGCAAATTGCTGCCCATCAGGCACATAGCAAGGAAGCTAGAATGGCAGGACAATGAACAACACAAGCAGGTTCAGGTACAGCTTCTTCCAGGCCATTATAAGGCTGATGAATGGACTTTCTAGCCTCAAATAACTGATCTTACCAACGTTGATCTCGCCAAATGCGTGCCCCATGCAGTGTAACCTGTCCGCCTCTGTCCAAGTCTTTTTGATCCCTCCAACCTTGCCTACTATGACCTGCCCGTACTGCTTGTAAATCAATCACAAGTTAGCAAATTGTGGCCCTATTCTTAAAATCAATGGGCCTCCCACATCTGTGGTCTTGCCATGCTCACATCCGTACCCCTATACCTTTGGTCAAATGGAGGCCCGCCTCTCCAAAACATTGAAAAACACCACACCCGAATATATTGGATTAGCAGCTTTCTGCAACAACTTCACTTTCAAGTAACAAAGGTATTAATTTCTGCAAAAGTAGGTGCTCATCATCATTTACAGCCTGTCTCCAACAGCTAGAGAAAACCGATCTGAGTAAGTAGGCAGATTTGCAGCTGGGTTTAATATCCTGCCATCTCAGGAGTCGGTTCATCATGAAATGTAGCGCAGAAGTCCAATTTTACTGTCATTGCAGAGGTGCTACAAGTTTTTGAGATGCAGTAACATGCGCATCTTGCAAATCCTACATCTTAAAGCACTGGGAATCAAGGCTACTCATGAGTGATTGCAATGTATTAATAAAGTGGTTCAGATGCTATTACAAACTGATAGAGCAGTTCGTATTCCTCATATACATTACAGCTCTGAAACTTATTCAATATGGTCTTTAATTTTTTTTTAATAAGGGTAAGAGGTGCTTGACAATTTTTGACCAATTTACCAGCTGGGTTATGAACCGGTAATAGCTTGCAGCATAGCTTAGCAGAAACAGGACTGTAGTTGCATGCACTGTGTGCCTATAGAGACCTGGCCTCTCTATTTCATTCCTGCCTGGTTCTTATGTGGCATAGCTTGTCTGTAGACTGCAAAGTTCAGTGCAGTGTTGCGGAACTATAACTACGACACGTCGTAAATCTGTGTGTGGATTACTGCAAATAGAAGCGGCTGAGGTGTGGATGAAATTGAGGGCCGTTTAGGACCAAATAAGGAAGCATTTATTGACTTAGAGGGTGGTCAACTTGTGGAATTAGCTATCACAGAGGCTATGGCTGCTAGAGTCAGTGAGAATATTCACGAAAAAAAGTGATAAATTCTTTAAAATTAGAAAGGTATCAAGGGCTATGACGAGAAGATGGAAATGATGGTGTTGAGGTAAAGCATCAGCGATGATAAAACTGCAAAGCAGAGCAGGCACGAAGAGCCAGACTGTCTACTTCTGTTCCTCATTTCTATATTTCCAATGTCAAAGATCACATGACACCAGTTACAGTCCAACAGGTTTATTCAAAGACAAGCTTCAGGAGTCTTATTGAAAGCATGTGTCTTCAAATTAACCTATAACCTGGTGTTGTGTGATTTTTGACCTTGTTCACCCCAGCTCCACATCATGTTTCCAGCTGAAGACTTGGGCTGAAAGTTACGCCTTTCAGTTTGTCATCTGTTTGATAGATATAGGGTCAATGCAGGCAAGGCGAGAACATTAATTTCATGCAAGTCATGGTCTAGACTGTACAACTTGAAAAGGGCACTGAAAGCAGATTTAACCTTAACTTTCAAAAGGAAATTGGATAAATACTCAAAAAGGAGATGAGGTGAAAGCAAAGCACTGCATGTATAGTTCTTTATAAATAGCCGGCAGATGTGTTGGGGCAAATGGTCTCCGTCCAGTTTGCTCCAATCTAGGTTTTGAAAAATGGTGGTTCCAGATGTAAAAATACATCTTTAGTTGAAGAAAAAAGGCAGATGAAAATAACAACAAAATTAGCCATGTGACCTGTGGAACGGAGCATCCTCCAACAATTGGAAGTGTCCCACTAAAGCACGGCAAGAAAGTAAACCAACGGGAAAAGAACAAGCAGCCACCAGAAAAGTGGGATGCAGTGGAATCCCATCATTATTGAAGCAGGAAGTATTCCCAACATATCCAGCCCACTTCAAATGGCTTGAGATATGTCACTGCACTTGACCTCAAGAGTAAATGGTAAACATGTGGTAAATGCTGGGGGGGCATTTGGGATGAAAATTGTACAAATTCAATTTATGAAACAAAAAAAGGCTTGAGAGTTTGAAGGTCAAGCAACAACAAGATTTGAACGAATATCAAGGCTTACAATGTGACAAATAATACTCATGCCATCAACAACCTCCATGAACAACATTCTCAAGGTCAGCACTAAACTGAAACTTAACTGGACCAGCCACATGAACACTACAGCTAAAAACGTGAGTCAGGTGCGTACCCACCCTTTGACTTTCCTGAAGCCTGTCCACCATCTACCGGGCACTGGAGTGTGACAGAATAGTCCCCATTTTCCTGGATGAGCGCAGCCTCCAACAACATTCCAAGAAGCTCAAGGACAAAGCAGCCCGCTTGAGAGGCATCACATCCAACACCTTCAACGGCCCACGTGCGGTGGTAGCAGTGTGTACCATCCATAAGATGCACTGCGACAATCTACCAGGACTCCTTCAATAACACCTTCCACACGGACAACCATCTGGATGGATAAGGAGTTCAGAGCCATTGGAACACAGTGTAAATTCCCTTCTAAGTAACACTAACCTAAGTCAGAATGGTATTACCTATCTCCACTGACACTGACGCAAAACCCTGGATTTCCAACCCAAGCAACATCACGAGAGACAGGCAATAAATGTTTACCTTGCCAGTGATAGCAACATAATACGAACTGTTGATCATGAGTATTTTGATCAGTAATTTTACTTTGAGTCACTTATTTCCGCTGCACTCATTTGTGGTTCATTGGATGATCAACAGCTAAGGCAACAATTTCAGGCATGAAGCTTTTGCAAAACACAACTTTATTGCAAAACCTCCTTTAACATAGGTATCTATAAGTGAAAACACAGTTTCTCTTATGTAAGTAGATGACTCATAATATGAGAGCAACCACTGCACTCGAATTTACAAATTGAAATTATATTTGAACTTAACCTTGTTTAGAGGAGTCAGCAAAATTCAAAAGTAATGCTTGTATTTCTGCGCTTTTTTACCCTCTGAATCCTGAAAACGGGATGACAACAATTCTCTGTAGATCTCACCCAGATTTCCTATTTGTCGCTGCGTTCAGTCAGCTGAAGTAAAGTATGTCTGAACAGATAAATACTAAGCTCCAAATTCATTCCATCAAACTGACAACACTGTGCTACAACATCATTTCTTATTTAGTTCTATAAAGCCGTGGTCAGGTTTTAGCTGTTGTAATTATTTCATAACAAGCAAAAATGATAAATTAACCCAATTTACCATCAGACCATAAAGATATAGGAGCAGAGTTCGGACATTTATCCCATCAGGTCTGCTCTGCCACTCAATCATGGCCGATATGTTTCTCAATCCCACTCTCCTGCCATTTTTTCCATAACCCTTGATCTCCTTTACCAATCAATAATCTGTCTATCCCAGTCTTAAATAAACTCAATGACTTGGCCTCCACTACCTTCTGTGACGATGTATCCCACAGATTAGCCATCCTGTGGCTGAAGAAATTCCTCCCCATCAGTTCTAAAAGGTTGTGCCCTCACTCTGATGCTGTGCCTTCGCGTCCCAGTCTCTCCTACTAGTGGAAATATCTTCTCCACACCCAATATATTCAGGCTTCTCAGTATTCTGTTAGGTTCAGTCAGATTCCCCCTCATCCTTCTAAACTCAATCAAGTACAGACCCAGAGTTCTCAATTGTTCCTCATATGACACATCCTTCGTTCCCAGGATCATTCTTGTAAACCTCCTTTGTACGCCCTCGCTAAGCGTCCTTCCTTAGATACGGGGCCAAAACTGCCCACAGCGTTCCAAATACAGTCTGATCTGAGCCCTACACAACCTCAGCAGGAAATCACTGCTCTTGTATTCGAACCCTCTTGAACTGAATGCTAACGCCTCCCCACTTCCTCAACACTACCAGTCCCTTGTATCTTCTGCAACATTAGCAACAATGCCCTCAGTTCTTTTGTCCAGATCATTAATGTATAAAGTGAATGGTAATGCAAACACTGACACTTGCAAAACCACTCTGCAGTAGCTTCCATCCTGAAGAAGATTCCTTTATCATCACACTCTACCTTCTGCCAGTCAGCCAATCCTGTATCCGTGCCACTATTTTGCCGCTAACACTTATTTAGCCACTTCCTGTGCGGCACCTTGTCAAAGTCCTCTGGAAATCAAAATAGATCATGTCCACTGGCTCTTCTTTGAGGAAGAATGAGCAAGAATTCTCAACTGATTTATCAGGCATGACCTCCCATTGATGAAGCCGTGCTGATTCATCTCTATTTTACCATGCACTTCCAAGTACTCTGTAATCTCATCCTTAATAATGGACTATAAAATATTAGCAATGACTGAAGTCAGGCAAACAAGCCTATAATTTCCCATTTTCTGCCCCCTGCCTTTCTAAACAACCATTTTCCCTCAGAGATCCTCCCGGAGTCGACTGATTCCTAAAAAAAACACCCTCTACAATCTCCTCAGCTATCTCCTTCAGAACCCTGGGATGTAGTCCATTTGGTCTAGGTTATTTTTCCACATACAGATCTCTTGGCTTTCCCAACATTTTCTCTTGAGTGATGATCACTATATTCACCCCTGCGCTGGCTCTCAAAATTCTGGTATGCTACTAGTGTTTTCCATCTTAAAAATTGATGCAAAGTACATATTCAGTTCCTCCACCATTCCTTTTTCCCTCATGTACGAATTCTCCAGCTAATCTCAGTTCAGTACCTGTAAATCCCAATTTTAAAGCTGAAATTAAACTGCACCCAATTTTTAATTTTAAGGAAGTCATTTCAATCTTTACAGAGATAGTAGGAATTGCCAATGCTGGAGAATCTGACATAACACAGTGTGAAGCTGAGTGCACACAACAGACCAAGCAGCATTAGAGGAGCAGGAAAGTTTGGCGTTTTGAGTTGAGACCCTTTCTGAAGAAGGGTCTCGACCTGAAACCTCAAACTTTCCTGCTCCTCTGATGCTGCTTGGCCTGGCTGTGTTCATCAGCTTCACACTGTGTTATCTCATTTAAATCTTTACTCATCTGAACAAGATTTCACATTATTAATGACTGTGTCACGGAAGAGACATTCGCAACACAGGATTTGCAAGGTTAACTCCTAGGGAAGCTGGGAAGCTGGGAATGTGCAAAGGTGCTAGAAATGTCCATTTAAACTTCAACCTGTTGGAAGTTAGGAATCCATCATACTGTTGCACCTTTTCAAATAATAAACTCACCATAGCACAGTGCCAGCTGCTTCTGAAATGTAACTGGTGCTCACCGTATTAACACAACACATCGATTTAAAATACTATTCCTGTTCTTGCTGTTTTCTCTGCCTTTTTCATAGGGATTTCAGTGCCTTGAACCATTGAGGCTAAGTAGATGGCTAAGTTCCAGCAGTCAATGGTGCACTAGATATAAATTTTCACCACAATGCCATTTGTGCTGGCCAGGCTAGTGCCTATATTCAATAGGCACAAACAGTGGGAACAGCACCAGAGTCAGAAGTGCTCATGCCAGTAAAATAACCTTGTTGAGGAGCATGGAATTGAATTTCCACATTGCTATTTGGGAGACATCTGATGGAGCAAGTGACCCAAACACTGGAGCCAACCTCATTTCCAAACCATGGCTTTTGAAGGATTGGGTTCTTCTGAGGGGTGGGCAGCCTTCCCCAGCAGCTTACCCACCTCAGGCTGCAGCACACGCACATTCCAACCAGCTGTGGAAATCTCACCTAGTTTCTAAAAGGTGCGGGAACCCTGTCGGGAGTTTACTGGCAAAGCTGAAACTCCACTTTCTGGCAGGATCAGTAACAAAATAATAAAATGTGAGGCTGGATGAACACAGCAGGCCAAGCAGCATCTCAGGAGCACAAAAGCTGACGTTTCGGGCCTAGACCCTTCATCAGAGAGGGGGATGGGGGGAGGGAACTGGAATAAATAGGGAGAGAGGGGGAGGCGGACCGAAGATGGAGAGTAAAGAAGATAGGTGGAGAGGGTGTAGGTGGGGAGGTAGGGAGGGGATAGGTCAGTCCAGGGAAGACGGACAGGTCAAGGAGGTGGGATGAGGTTAGTAGGTAGCTGGGGGTGCGGCTTGGGGTGGGAGGAAGGGATGGGTGAGAGGAAGAACCGGTTAGGGAGGCAGAGACAGGTTGAACTGGTTTTGGGATGCAGTGGGTGGGGGGGAAGAGCTGGGCTGGTTGTGTGGTGCAGTGGGGGGAGGGGATGAACTGGGCTGGTTTAGGGATGCAGTGGGGGAAGGGGAGATTTTGAAACTGGTGAAGTCCACATTGATACCATATGGCTGCAGGGTTCCCAGGCGGAATATGAGTTGCTGTTCCTGCAACCTTCGGGTGGCATCATTGTGGCAGTGCAGGAGGCCCATGATGGACATGTCATCAAGAGAATGGGAGGGGGAGTGGAAATGGTTTGCGACTGGGAGGTGCAGTTGTTTGTTGCGAACTGAGCGGAGGTGTTCTGCAAAGCGGTCCCCAAGCCTCCGCTTGGTTTCCCCAATGTAGAGGAAGCCGCACCGGGTACAGTGGATGCAGTATACCACATTGGCAGATGTGCAGGTGAACCTCTGCTTAATGTGGAATGTCATCTTGGGGCCTGGGATGGGGGTGAGGGAGGAGGTGTGGGGACAAGTGTAGCATTTCCTGCGGTTGCAGGGGAAGGTGCCGGGTGTGGTGGGGTTGGAGGGCAGTGTGGAGCGAACAAGGGAGTCACGGAGAGAGTGGTCTCTCCGGAAAGCAGACAGGGGTGGGGATGGAAAAATGTCTTGGGTGGTGGGGTCGGATTGTAAATGGCGGAAGTGTCGGAGGATAATGCGTTGTATCCGGAGGTTGGTAGGGTGGTGTGTGAGAACGAGGGGGATCCTCTTGGGGCGGTCTTGGGGACACCTCCGCTCAGTTCGCAACAAACAACTGCACCTCCCAGTCGCAAACCATTTCCACTCCCCCTCCCATTCTCTTGATGACATGTCCATCATGGGCCTCCTGCACTGCCACAATGATGCCACCCGAAGGTTGCAGGAACAGCAACTCATATTCCGCCTGGGAACCCTGCAGCCATATGGTATCAATGTGGACTTCACCAGTTTCAAAATCTCCCCTTCCCCCACTGCATCCCTAAACCAGCCCAGTTCATCCCCTCCCCCCACTGCACCACACAACCAGCCCAGCTCTTCCCCCCCACCCACTGCATCCCAAAACCAGTTCAACCTGTCTCTGCCTCCCTAACCGGTTCTTCCTCTCACCCATCCCTTCCTCCCACCCCAAGCCGCACCCCCAGCTACCTACTAACCTCATCCCACCTCCTTGACCTGTCCGTCTTCCCTGGACTGACCTATCCCCTCCCTACCTCCCCACCTACACCCTCTCCACCTATCTTCTTTACTCTCCATCTTCGGTCCGCCTCCCCCTCTCTCCCTATTTATTCCAGTTCCCTCCCCCCATCCCCCTCTCTGATGAAGGGTCTAGGCCCGAAACGTCAGCTTTTGTGCTCCTGAGATGCTGCTTGGCCTGCTGTGTTCATCCAGCCTCACATTTTATTATCTTGGAATCTCCAGCATCTGCAGTTCCCATTATCTCAGTAACAAAATGTTTAATTTGGTAGTTTGCACCTGCCTATTCTTTTAAATTATCCAACAGAGCAACAGCTGCGATGCCAGACATGACCTAGTGTGCAAGCATGAAGATGTGCCCCCATTGTTCTCAGGCCATCCTATGTTTTTGATTTGCCATAGGAATTCTTTCCTGGGAGTGAAAATGTCAATAGCATAGCCAGCGTTGGTTGCCCATCTCTAAGTGTCCATGAACTGAGGGGCTTACGAGGCCTTTTCAGAGGAAACTTAAAGAATCACATATGTGACTCCAGGCTCATAGCAATAGGTCAAACCAGGAAAGGGACCAACCATAGTGAGATTTCAACCGATGTACACAGAGCACTAACCTAAGCCTCTGTATTACAAAGTCACTGCCTCTATACCACTGCCTCCTCTACAATATATCATGCCAATCCTACAGCAATACTCAGGGAAAACTTTACTGGTCTTGGCGCACAAGTAGACAATGGATTGTAAAACCCATGCAGATGGACAGTAGAAGGAAAAAATGTCAATTATTTTTATCAAAAAACACAAGTAAAGAACAAAAATACAAAGCTCAAAATCTAACTAAGGTGGGAGTAATAAGACACAAAAAGAGGTTTCAAATTGACAAGCAACGCTCATGTTGAAGGTTATAGACTCTAGAGGACAAGACAAGACTTAGAGTTCTACAGCTTTGAACTGTGGCTGAATGGAGCTGTGTGTTTATTACTTTAAACATGAAAACTTACACTTAAAATTGCAAGTTGCAAAGTTCAACGTCATTAACATCAACTCGCCAAACCCTCCACCATCTGCAATTAATAGACCCAGTTAGTTAAATAGCTAGCACGTGGTTCAAACTATGAACGTGGGTTCAATTCCCATTCCAGCTAAGGTAGATTTGAAATCGCCCTCTGCCTGTCCTGAGCTTAATATGGAGAGATGCTCCTCAGGTGGTGCACGCCCACCGTTCTCAAGAATGAACAGCCGAGAGAGAGAACACAACAGAAAACTAAAGACAGAAAGACAGAAGTCTATAGTCCCAGTGGAATAAGATATGCCCAGATCCTCTAGACAATTTGGGACTAGCTTTCTTTCGTTATTAAATATTTTCAAAAGGAGTAAGAAAACAAGAGCAAATACTAAATGGAAGATCGAATTAAGTCTGCATTTCTTCATGTGTCACTTGCAGAAAGAATGTTAAGATGCAAAGGAGAAAAGGTTTACAAAGGAAACAACCAGGGCCTCCTGGCTCAGAAGCTTACTGTGCTACCATCATTGAATAAGTGGTTTCAATATCCATATGTAACTGGTGAATGTGTAGGCAATTCTCATTTCAGGAGCTAACAGTGGTGGCCCTATAGCCGCACTGCAGCTGGTGTTCTCAAATGGAATGTATCAGACTCAGAAACATTGCTTTATATCTTTTCGTGTTGTTGTTACAAATCTTTTTCGTATTCATGATCAAAGTACCCTGAAGGGACAAAATAGAAAACAAATTGATTCGTACAGTGTGGGGAGAAGAAAAACCACGTTCCATGCTTGGAGTACACATTACGCAGGTGCCATGATGATAGCGTACTTGCCACATCATGTGGGAAGTAGTTTAGAATCTTAGTTGAGTGGTCACTCTTCATTGTAGGAACCTGACGATGAATTCTGGCTATTGAACAATCAAGGGAGTAAGCTTTATTTTTCTTTTTGAAATAGGGCTTACTATCAGTAAGTTGCTGTTGTTGAGATAGATTAACGAAATGGAGATTGTCAGAATATTTTCTAACAGTCCCCTCTGGGAGAAGGTAGGCTGTAGGCAAAAAAGAAAGCAGGTAATTCAAAATCCGACAAAAAAAGGCGTGGGGATTCTCTGAATTCAGTCTGTTCTCCTAATTAAAAGTAAAAGGTGACAGCATCATTATTCCTGTTCTGTTGCGCGATATTAGGTCGATAATAGAGAATAAAGAATGACACTCAGGCTTCAATACATCACACTACCAACACACAGCTGTCATTCTTCTGGAGATCACCATTTGATTTTATCACCACAGACATAATTTGTCAGTTAACCTTCAGAGCTAGCCACTTAAAAGGTAGTGAGAACGCTCAGGGTAAGGGGGTAGTGGATTTAAAACAGATGAGGAGAAATTACTTCACTCAAAAAGGATCATGAAGCTGTGAGGTGCATGCGAGACACCAAATAAAATGTAAAGAGGAGATAGGCAGATTTTTCATTAGCAATAGGTTGAAGAGTTACGGAGAGCAGGCAGCAAAGTGGAGCTGATGGCCAAAATCAGCCATGATTGCACCATGTGGCAGAGAAGGTTGGAAGGGCTGAGTTGTCTACTGCTGTTTCTAGTTTCGATGTTCCATCTGGAGTGAGCTAGCCAGGTTGAACTGAGGTGATAGAAGTTGAGTCACAATTCAAAGATACAGCAACCAACAAAGAGATTTTGTTGTGCAGTGACTCTTGTCAGACAATGGACTCATATGGGTGGTAAATGGGATAGAATACAGGATCAGATATTAGACTCCCTTGACTGTTCAATAGCCAGAATTCATCGTTAGGTTCCTACAATGAAGAGTGACCACTCAACTAAGATTCTAGACTACTTCCCACATGATGGGGCAAGTGCCCTATCATCATGGCACCTGCGTAATGTGTACTCCAAGCATGGAACGTGGTTTTTCTTCTCCCCACACTGTATGAATCAATTTGTTTTCTATTTTGCCCCTTCAGGGTACTTTGATCATGAATACGAAAAAGGTTTGTAACAACAACACGAAAAGATATAAAGCAATGTTTCTGAGTCTGATACATTTCATTTGAGAACACCAGCTGCAGTGCGGCTATAGGACCACCACTGTTAGCCCCTGAAATGAGAATTGTCTACACATTCACCAGTTACATATGGATATTGAAACCACTTATTCAATGATGGTAGCACAGTAAGCTTCTGAGCCAGACGACCCAGGTTCAAGCTCCATCTGCTCCAGAGGTGTTTCATAACATCTCCGCACATGTTGATTACTTAACGGTCAAGAGATATAAGCAGCCACATCTTAATTCATAAATACTCAAAAATGTGTCAGCTGGATGATCCACCACATCTTCGAAATATACAACTTGGAGATGCCTGCCTTCAGCCAATTTGATTTACACATTATTAACCCATGGGATACAACAAAGGTCATGGACCTCAACAACATCTCAGCTGTAGAACGGAAGACTTCTGCACAATGGCCATAGGCAGTGACAAGTTTCAACATTGTCATAACAGTAATATCTCCCGAGAAATTCAGAAACTCATCCCATAATGCAGAATAAATTAATCAAAGTGCTGGAAGTTGTTAGAACCAGAAAAATACAGCACAGAATCAGGCCTTTCAACACTCCAAGCCTGTACCACCACATTTTGCCCTTCCATGCTTAAACTGACTTCACTTACAGGATCCTTATCCGCCTATTCCCTTCCTATTCATCTATTCGTCCAGGGGCTTCTTGAAAACTGCTATTGTGTCTGCTTCCAGCACTTCCACTGACGGGACATCCCATGCACTCACCACGCTTTGCATCAACAACGTGCCTTGCACATCTCTCACACACTCACACACTCTTTCACACACACACACACACACACCTTGAATCTGTGTCCCCTAGTAATTGAACCCCCCACTCTGGGAAAAAGCGTCATACCCTCCACTCTATCCATGCCATTTGCCAGAAGAGACTTGCAGCATTTAGCGGACCACCAGGCCACTGACTGAACAGATCCTGCAAAAATTTATGAAGATTCTTTCACACGTCTTGTATTCATGGTGAGTAAGACCCTGCAATAGATCATCATGTGGTACCTGCTCAGACCATGCCAAGGTGAGTTCCAGCTTGCTAGACAAGATAGAGGAGCTGGGAAACAAAGGGGACGCATATCTAACAAGCAATATGGTGACAGTGAAAAAGTCCTGGAATGCTGAAGGTGCACGTGGATCAAAGAAATCCTAATAAACTTTTTGAAGTGATCTGGCCAGAGCATGCCAAACATTGATGAAAGTTTGGCACAACTTGCAAAGGCAAAGGCCTCCATTACCTTGGATGTGAAGGGTGAACATTAGCAAATGAAAGTGTTTTTCAGACCACATTCTTCTCTCAGAACAAACAGCATGTATTTGGGGAGACAGACGTGAAATACAGATGGGGAATGAGGAGGTGTTGGAGGTTTAGGCATGCTCAGGAGTGGAGAAAAATCACCAGGTCCAAGGGGAGCAGTATCCCAGACTGATGTGAGAGATGAGGAAGGAAATTATAATTAGATTCCCTACAGTGTGGAAACAGGCCCTTTGGCCCAACAAGTCCACACCGCTCCTTGCAACATCCCACCAAGATCCATCCCCCTATAACCCACACACCCCTGAACACTACGGGCAATTTAGCATGGCCCATCCACCTAGCCTGCACATCTTTCGACTATGGGAGGAAATCGGAGCACCTGGAGGAAACCCACGCAGACACGGGGAGAATGTGCAAACTCCACACAGACAGTCACCCGAGGCTGGGATCGAACCCAGGTCCCTGGCGCTGTGAGACTGCAGTGCTAACCACTGAGCCACCGTGCCGCCCCAAATTACAGGGGCTCAGTCCCAAATTTTTAATCGCCTGTGGCTATAGAGGAGGTGCTAGAGTACTGGAGACAGCTCATGTGATTCCACTTTTTCAAGAAAGGTGGTATGGATAAACCAGGGAATTAGGGACCAGTCAGTCTCATATCAGTCGTCAGGAAACCTTTGGAAAAAATTCTGAGGGCATGAAGTAATATATACTTGGAGAAGTCAGGTTTTATCAGGGATAGTCAGCATATCGGAGGGAAGTCATGCCAAACAAATTTGATCAAATTTTTTGAGGAGGTGATCAAGTTGCTTAGATGAGGGTATTGCGGTTAATATAGTTTACATGAATTTCAGTGAAATCATTGAATGATCCTACTTGTGCGACTGCTAAAGAAGGCAAAAGCAGATGGAATCATGGGTAACTTGGCAAGTTAGAAGAAGACAGAGGGCTTTGGTAGAAATCTGTGTGCGACTGGAGGCTGGTGTCCAGTTGCATACCAAAGGGATCAATGTTGGGTCTATTATTCTTCATGACATGGAGGGAGATTGGAAAGACTCACATTGTTTCCTGCGGAGCAGAGAAGGCTGCTGGGAGGGGAACCTTGACTGAGGTGTTTAAGGCCGTAAAGGACAAAGACTGTGTGAATAGGAAGAAGCATCTTTCCGCTTAGGTAAAGGGTCGATAACAAGGGGACATAATTTGAAGGTGAAAGACTTAGAGGAGGTGTGAGGAACAAAAAATTCACTCAGAAGTGTTGGAAATTTGGGCTGCACTGCCTGGAAAACTTCACAATCTTTTAAAAAAAGTACACGAATGGGCACCTGAAATGTCATAACGTTCAAGACTCTGGGCCAAGAATTAGAAAGTGAGGTTAGTGTTGACAGGTCAATGCCAACTTGATGGGCTGAAGGGCCTCTTCTATTCTATTACACTGGATGCCAGTTGCGAAGTGGTCAGTAGTTGCGCAGGGGTCCTAGCAAGGTGAGAGATTGTGCAGACATGCAACAACCGGCTGCATTCGAGAACTACCAAAAAAATTCTCATCCAATGTGTCATTAGAGTACCTCTGCATAAGCTCACAAAAAATGTACTATTGGAGCACGGAAGAAGCAGCCTTCATTTGCGTCAAGCAACTAGCGATGATAACACCAGGACCAAGGCACTACAACATCAACGTTGAAGTCACTTTGTAATGAAATGCTGACCGGATAGGTCTTGGAGCAATCATCACATTTTGTTTGCATCGGGGATGTTAACCCAAATGTAATCTTGTTCCCTCAAGCTGGAAAAGAGACATTTGCCCAGGGATGTGCAGGCCTCAAAAAAAAAGTCTGCCAACAACACTTATGTATGCCTTTGCTAGGATCTAAGCTCATCAAAGCTTGTGCTTGCAATGTATATGAAAGTGCAGATGTCGAACATAGAACATGTAAGTAGGACTGTTTATTCATTCCAGTCTGTCTTCGCTCACAACCAATAATCTTTACATACCTCTTACATTATCCAAGTTGTAGCTGCAAATACAGTGATCAGTTTCTGTGTCTTGTAAAATAACGGGGACATTTAGAGAAATGCATTTGTACATTGTGACTTACCTATGGCCTCTGATGCATTTGCTTTCAATTTAGAGGAGAAAGCCAGTAGAACATGCATGTGGAACAATTTCCATCTCCCAAAAATATCAATGGTGGACATGCTTTACTTGCTTTCATTTCAGTTTAGATCAGAATTCATTCACATTCAACTGATTTTGTGAATGGGCAATGCTGTAGTTAAACAATCTCCTGAAGGGAGATTGGCCCTTTCAAACTTTGCCCAAGTAGTTTGTGATCTGAAGGACAGTTATAAGGCAAATGGATTGCAGAGGAATGGGATACAATCCATTGCATTAACTACATTGTTTTGGTCAGCTCCAGCAACTGCTATCCATCAACATTATGTGCAAAATCTATAGATTCCACATTTGCAGAGAATATCGAACGTCCAGTAAAAGGAAAGTTAAAATGTCAGAATCCATTGTGCTTTAAAGCACTTGCTTTGCTGAAGTCTAAGGAATTTTCTTTGCTAAGTGATGGAAAGTCAATTGTCAACCTTTAGATTGTTGAGACAGGTTACTTAATGCTTATACTTACTAACCAGTAAGAATTTTCCTGATATAAAACCTGTCTCTGAAAACCTTACACTAATGAATTTTAAAAACAAAATCTGCTTTGAACAGTGTGAAAAGTTAAGATAACCTTCAACAAAGATCTCTGGAAGATAATCCGCTATGGAAGAACTGAAGGATCGGCAGGCAAAAGATTGGCAATTCGTAAGAAATTACGGGAGGCAAAAATATGCTGTCTAATCCATCTTTTCAGGAAAATCCACAAAATGGAGAGAATTGTATTTTTTTAAATCTATTTCCCTGACAGGCCACATCAACAAGGTCAAATTTAAATGCCTGTCCCTGGCTGTTGTGAGACAGAATCCACCTTGAACACGAAGATCTGGTGAAAAGCAATCTGGGTTAGGAATGTAGGACTTCACGCCATTAAAAAAAGGGAGAACAACTTGGACCAAAATAAGATGGTGCTGACGTTGGAGGTTATGAAATTCCCAACATATTGCTGTTGCTGTTCTTCTAGGCAGTAGACACCATGAACAAGGGAAGTTTGTTATTCACTCAAGGGCTAAGGATGTTACTGGTCAGGACATCATTTATTGCTCATCCCCAATTGCCCAGGAGGCACTTAAGAGTCAACCATATTGCTGTGGATCTGGAATCACATGTAGGCCAGCCCAACTAAGGATGGCAGTTTGCTTCCTCAAAGGATATTAGGATTTTTCCAACAATTGGCAATGGATTCATGGTCATCATTAGACTCCTAATTCCAGGTGAATTCAATCTGCTGTGGAGGGATTTGAGCCCAGGTCCTGAAAACAAATTACCGGGTCTCTGTATTAGCGGCCCAGCAATAATATCACCAGGCCACCACCTTCCCTTCATAGACGAGATGCTCTGGAGGTTCTTGTAGACTGTAGGCACTTCAGTACAGTGGTATTTTGGTGGAAGGGCTGTATATAGAATCACAATTTCTATTAAGGAGGAACTGAGTAGATGCTGGGGAAAAAGAGAACCCCTCCCTTGATAATTTGCAGGTAGGGCTGGTAAAGTAAACTGCATATGGATATAAATTTGTGCAAAAAATTTAACATGGTATTGAGATGCTTACAAGAACACATGTAAAACATATTTTTACTGTTATGTTTTACATAACATTTTTTATTCTCTATTACAACAAGATCATTATAAACCTCATGTATCAACAAGATGCCCTGGGTTTTCCAATTCAGACAGAACAGAGGTCACCAAAAAATATTATTTTAGGAAGTGTTCTTCCTGATTTGCTTCAGCCAACTGGAAACAACAAACTAGGAATATTATTGTTTTTTCTTGTATGGCTTGTTCAAAAATTCAAGACCTATTTGTTTCTCAACATTCCCAAAAGATTACAAAATTAACTGGAGCAAGTGATTTGCAATGATGTGCAAACCATTAGATTCCATACTCTCCAAATGTACTAGGAAGTCCTACCCATTCTTTCCTGCATACTAAGCTCAGGAAGCACTGAAGAGATACTTTGAGAAAAGCTGAGCACAATGGGTGCAAATTTTCCCCTCCCTGATGGGAGGAAGATGGGTAATGAGAAGAGGAAGTAATTGGGCAGTCTGATCCTGGAGAGAAACTCATTTCCTTTTCATTGCCTATTAAGTGGTCGATTATTGTTCATGTAAAGGCTTCAACTCATCAACTTCCTGATTATTTGCCTTCCTTATGGGCAAGAACAATGGTGGCTGGTTTCCTGCCTGGGAAAAGTATAAAATATATTTCTTTTTCCCACTATGTGCCCAGGGAGAGTCACTGTCAACCTTTGGACTTCGGTGTTACTTCTCGCAGTTAGTATCTCTTTATAATCACTGTATCACAGCAGTTAACCGGAGATTATAAAGGTCCCAGAACCATCCTAACTCCAACCACTTGAAGAATGAGATGCCAATGAATGTATGCTGCTCTTTGTCATCAAGTAATTAAATGTTAGCCCAGCCTTAGATATACCTGTGCTTGTAATAGTTGTGTATATTTCATATGACTCATGTTATTCCAAGATAGCAATGACTGCTCATAACTGAGCTATAAATTTAAGTGTCACTTACCACATTAGAATAAGAAAAAAGATTGAATTATATGTGTATGCAGCAATGAGTCAGTATTGACAGCTAAAAATGGAATTAAAGAGATAACTGAAGACCAGCATCTCTGTCAAGCTTAATTTAGGTTTCGTTACTTGATTAGGGTTCAGTGAGACTGCTTGCAAATACTCAATGTTACAGAGCTCTTTGCCACGCAAGTTACACACGTATTTGTTTGTTTGTTAGTTCCTTTGTTTAACTCGCACAAAAAGGACAAGAACATGCAGAGAAGTGAATTTTCAACAACAATTTATATAGCAACTTTAACATAGCATTTCAATATAAAGTGATTGCAAGATAACCATGTCTCTGTTGTTAATGTTGTCTCTCATGAGGACGAACTATCTTGAAGTGCTTTTTGCGTCATTGCTGGTTTAACTTGCACATTCTGCTGAATGCAGTTGGAGTGGTTCTATCCAGATTATGAATTTGAGGCATTGACCTAACAGCCAACTGACACATTGTCACAATAATGCACCCCTGTTACTCAGAGGCAATTTTGAGTGGATTGAAGAATCTTTTCTGGCCTGCCAATCAGATCATTTCCCCCCCTTTGATCCATATCTCTATCGAATTATTGAACTCAGAAGAATTTCCATTGATTCATTGTCTATAGTCTTTTCATGAGGTTGGGTGGGAGTTGGCATGAAGGTGGGAGGAGGGAAGGAGCAGAGAGTTGCAAGACAAATGCTTCTTGTCTTTCACATGCATAGTTACTGATAAACTTTTATGACCCATTCAGGAAGTACCTGAACTGAGATTAAATTCAAACGTAAGTTTATATTCACAACAGGAAAAATCAAGAAGACAGTTTATGACCATAAACTTGATCACAATGTTGCCAAGGTCTAGTAATTTACATTTAAAATTCCACAGGATTAGACATTGTAGATGCAAAAAGGATGTTCTCAATGTGCAGGGAGTCCAGAACCAGAGATCAGGTTACGAGGTGAGCCTTTTAGGACTGAGATGAGGAGAACTGTCTTCACTCAGTGATGAATCTGTGGTATTCTCTGCCGCATAAAGCTGTTGAAACTTAAACATTGAAGACTTTCAAGAAAGCTGTTGATATAGTTCTTAGGACTAAGGATACACAATGGATATAGAGAGAAAGTGGGAACAGGAGAATGAGTTGGATGACCAGCATGGTCATATTGAAATGACGCAGCAGGCTTGAAGGACCCTTACTCCTAAATTCTGTTTCCGCAGATACTGAAGCACTCCATGTCCATACACAGTAATAGCTAGACAACATTCAGGCTAGGGCTGATTAGTAGTATACAACGTTCATACCATACAATGCCTTGTGATGACTATCCCCAGAGGATCTAACCATCTCCCATTAACAGTACCATTGCTGAATCCACCATCGTCAACATTCTCTGAGTTGTACAGATCAGAAATCAAAATGGTCCAGCCAGTTAAATATTATGGCTACAAGGATAGATCAGATGCCAGGAATTCTCTGGTAACTAACTCACTTCCTGACATCTTTTCCCCTCTGCAGTACCATTCCCCCTACCTCCAAAACATCCTCATTCCAAAACCAACACCCCATTTCCTGGGGAATTCATTGAAAGCCTGATGGAATAGTCCCCACTAACCAGAACAAGTGCAGCTCCAAGAAAACACAAGGAGCTTGACACCATCCAGGTTGTAGCAGCCTCCTTGATTGCAAAGCATTCACCCATTACACCATGAACACAAGACACTATAAAAGATGTACTGCAGCAACTCACCAATATTACACCGGAATTAAGTTACTTTATGTCTTGTTTATACCAGAGTATCCAGAGATACTTCTAAATTCAAACATTTAATTTACATGACTTAAAACCATACAGATTTTTCAACGTGCACCCAAACATAGCCAGGAGCAGCATGTTGAGTCTTTTCCTCGAATTTTCTCTGAATCAGGAGCTAATTACTTGACTACCAGCTCCACCCACAAGCTGGAGCAATCCAGCACTGTATAACGATCAATGATCTGGTGAGTTTCATTAAATGCCATAATACTTCAATGGGCACTCTTGTGGTCATGCCCCTGCCCTGGACCAGGAAGGGTTGGCTCAAGTCCCTTCGACTCCAGAGGTGTGCAATACCAGTGTGATTAGAAAAATGGATTAATTAAAGAAAAATCTTTCAACAGCACTTAAGTCTGTGACCTCCTTTCCTAAAAAGACACAAGCAGGGCAGATAGATGGAAATATAATCTGCTTACAAGTTCTTCCCTTCGTAGTCTTTGAAATAACAACAATGTGTTTCCATGTCACTGGGCCAAATGCCCAGAACCTCCTTTCTAAAAGCACTGTGGACGTACCTATACCCCAAGGATTGCAGCATGTTAAAAAGGTGGCTCACCATCCCCTTCTCAAGGGCAATGCATGGGCAATAAGTGCTAGCCGAACCATTGCTATCCACATGTGAAAGACACTCTTTTAACATAAGTGCAGTGCCATATGTTCAGCAAAATTTGTTCACTTCTTAAAATTAAGAGCAGTGACTGTCAGATGAACTTTTGTCACACAGAAATGGACACAGATGTTTTTGGGCATGGTCCATTCTCTGTCAATCAACTTCCAATGCTGCAGAGAAAATACCGCATTCCAGTTTGTAACAACACTGCCCTCAAGCAATGCCACATCATTAGTTTTTAAATGAACAGGCAATTAAAGCGCATTACCCCACTGCTTACACAATTAGTTCTTCCCAGTAGGCGAGTCTGTTTGGGTCATTTTTGCACTGAGTATGCAGCACCCTTAGGACAGGCTAAAAACTGAACGAATTCATTGAGAACCTTTTTGCAAAGTGGATTTCCTTGAAGTGCTAAGCTGCACTTCAAAAGAAAATATGCGGCAGCATCATTCACATGTACTCATTCTCCAAGGATTAGAAAGATCAGTTGACTTTACCAGCATCGCAAATCACAATTGTATTTTTTCTGTAATTGTTCAGCCAAAGCTTGACAGGAATGAAAAGCATTAAACTAATATAGGCTGGGTACAGTGGAAAAGGAAATAGAGAAAAAAAATTCTTGTCCATAACAGTTCATAAATTCATATCAGAAGATTTCTCTGAGTGGGACTGACTATATCCATCTCATTTCAAGTCACATACATTATTCAAAATCAAATTCTGCCTTCCACTGTTTAAAAAAAATCTGAAAAAGCAATCAAGCATTGTCCAAAACTTACAGGAAACTCTCCAGGTACAGGAAATATCAAGAAACACTAGCAATGATGAGGAGGCTGTGTAGACATGATGGGAGAGTGAAGTAGGATCTTCATAAGTGAGTCAGCTTAAAGGTTAGATCGTTCCAATAGACTTTTTAGTTACATACAGCCTATTGCACGAGGTGCAAAAAAAAATGCATTTCTTACCGTCATGTATGTGTCACAACACACATAGACACACACGATGGCAACTGGAAATGAACGTCCTCACCATTTTAAGCATAAACAGTGGAGGGAATTATGCTGGGCAGAAATATCAGGCGCAAGTTACCTTCGCTCATTAAAACTCTGGAGAATTTCTGAACTGCCCTGTGTCCCAACTAACCTCATTTGTCACATCAACCAGTAGAGCTGCAGCTCCCAGTTCTCTAGGCAACACTTAGGTGAAGTTTGATGAGGTGCAGGCAACACTGGGATCCGGCGTTGCAGATTGTTAAGATGAAGAATTTCTGCCACAGGAGGGTCGGGGGATTTGAGACAATTTCTGCACCTGGGAAACTACATACTGTATGCAATATTTAAAATACCATTTTTTGATCAAATGGCAAAACACTTATTTGGGCCAAAGGTCCAACCTTGAGTCAACCCCTCCTCCTCATCTGCCCTGCCACCCCATCTCTCTGATAATGAAGGTTACTCAGGAGCAACTGTGGAGTGATGATTCATCTATGAGACTGAGCTAGTAGCACTTCTGCTTCAGAGTCAGGTCATTGTGGGCTCAAGTTCCACCCCTGGGGCCCAAGCACAAAAAGCTCTACTGATTGTTCCGCAATGTCATATCACAGATGGGACACTAAATTAAGGCCCCATCTGCTCTCCTGTGGTGCGTGCAAAAGACCTCATGGTATTACTTTTGAAGAATAGCATGGATGTTATCTCTAGTGTCCTGGCCAATATTTATTCCTCAGTCAGCATCATAAAAAGCATTTCACTCAGCCATGATCTCATCTCTGTTTGTGGGAGATTTTTCTATAAACAAATTAGTTGTTGAATTTCCTCTTTGAAAACAGTGACCATTATTCAAAGAACATTTCATTTGCCCAGGTCATGAAATAAGCTATATAATGCAAGTCACAGCTTTTTTTTGCCTTCTCTGGAAGTCTACCTCTGAAATCACAACTCTGATGTCCTTTTCTCCTTCATTATAAGTGGAGGAAGACTCCCTCAGTTATCTACCCATCTGACAAATGAACACTCAATATCACTCCCATACCAATCACCATCACCTCATAAACACACCTCCTCTATATCACTGCTGGTGAATTGGAGATTTTCGTACAGGAACACAGAGCAGGATCATGCTGCAACGTGACCTAAAGTAGCTTGATCTTCTTCATCCTGTTTCTCTACAGGGCATAATTGATCAGTAAGAAATCCATTTCCTGATTCTCTTCCTTTTCGTCACCATCTCTCACCAGCACTGCTGTAATGAATCTGCAGTAATGATCAACTGAAGCCAAGTAAGTACTACTCCCTTAGTGCTAAAGCAGGCAACTGACAGGCTGACAGCTTGTCTCTGTGTGGAGCTTCACAAGAGTATCAGGACTTGGGGTTTTCTTTTAATAACTTGATGCTGCCCCTACATTATCCAATCTTCCCAGCTGCTGTGGTAAATGCATCAAATGAGATGCTTGGTCTCGTCCTTACATTGCAGGACGGATTTAAAAGTAGCAATGCTTTCTTCAAAGAATTGGTTGTGAAGGTTATTATGTGTTAATTACAAATGCAAGAAAGGATGCTGAGTACACAGTTCAGCCATGTATAGCATATCAGAGAGATAAAGGATCCTGATTAGCCTCCATAAAAACCAAAGAAGGATTCAGAACTGTAAAGAATTATTGTTGCATACCTACAAATTAGAAGCAAGTGTAACTATTTCAGCCTGTTGGGTTTGTTCTGCCATTCGAACAGCTCTTTCTGGTGCAGCGGTAGTGTCACTACCTCTGAATGAGGGGATGTGCGTTCGACTCCCACTTGCTCCAGAGGTGTATAATAACATCTCTGAACAGGTTGATTAGAAAATAAATTGTTCTGCCATTAGTAGGGGCTCTTGTAATCCAGTGAGACTGTCCTATCTCTGAATTAAGAGGCCTATGTTAAAATCCAACATACTCCAGATATGTGTCATAACATCTCTGAACTGGTTGAAAAGATCTTGCTCCTCTATTACTAAGACCATTGCTGAACTAATTACAACCTCAAATCTATATTCCTGCCTACCCTAATAGTCTCTCAACCCCTTGGTAAACAAGAATCTATCTCCACCTTGAGAAGTAGTCTGGACTCTGTTTCCACTACCCTTTCAGGGAGAGAGTTCTAAAACCTCATGACCATATCAGAAAAGGCTTCACCTAATTATTTGTGGATGACCAAGCCTTGATTTTTAAACAGTAACCCTTAATTCTACTAATAGTAAAGTTGGGTAGTCAAGATCCCTGTGCTAGAGATGCCCTTTAACTCGGGTTGAAAAACATGGAGTTGGAAAACATACCAGGTCTCTCAGCATCCGAGGAGCAGGGAAGTCAATGATTTGGGTCAGAACACTTCTATAGGTCTGGGCCAATGAGCTCTCTCTGAAGGGAGGAAGAAAATTTTTCAAGATGGGCATCGTTAGAAGAGACTTAACTATCTGTCAGGATCCTAGTTGTACAGGTGCTGCTTGAGCAGACTGTGCTGTTGCACTGACTAAGCAAGGGAAAACAGCAGAGTGTGTTACCTTACCTGCATTAGTGAAGTTGTTTGCTTTCTTGCTGCCCTGGACTGAGGGAGCTTTGTCTCAGTCCCCCAGGAGGCACCATTTAACGTTTCTAGCAAGACTGTTAGCACAAATGCCCAGCACTCTGTGTTGCCTCAAATCGATTTTCTCAAGGAATTTGGAAGTCAGAGTCAGCAAGCTCTGTCCTCCAGTTGGCCACTGTGCCAGGCTGCCTGGGGTGTGAGCTTGTGCTCTGCGCCTTACTCTTGAAAAATGATGATGAAAATATTGATGGGACATGTGGCGACAGAAACAGAGCCAAAAGAAAGAGCTAAGCGCTGCTCCTCCCTTACTCATGTGGTCCTCCAATCTGCTGTTCTATTGCAAGCTAAAACTTTAACTTGCTCTCCTGGAAATCACTCACATCTTACATGGGGTTCACACCAAGCATTACTCCAAAGGACAAGTGAAAAGAGGCTCATTCTTTACCTTCTTTAACGCCCTCCTCGCTACTCACAATCCTACAAAGTTTAGAGCCTTCAGAGGACTTAGAACTACTGAAGTTTGTGTGAAATTATAAAACAATATATAAATCAGGGCAGCAGTCTGAAGGAATATTTGCCTGTTACGCTAAATAACAGACTCAGTCTTGAAACTTAACTGACTGGGACACACCCAATGTTTACTCAAGAACAATTGAACAGTGTGCCCCTAAAACAAACATAATTTCGCAGTTGAACAATGCTTGTTGTAGCAAATAGTACAAAGCTTTCCTCCTCTGAATATTAATAATAAAATCAGGGTATCTCATAAACCTCCAAACCAATGAACCTGTTTCTTCACCAACATATTTAAGAGCCACAAAGATGTCAGAAAACTCTTGAATCCATAATCACACCTTCCACACTATCTCTAAATACTGAATATTCAATTGATTACCTTTCAAGCATAAGCAAAAGCAGGCAATTTGCGCTGAGCAATGATTCACTGACAGTAGTTTAAGACAGTCAGCCAGTTAATCGATTTTAGTCTATTTTACTTTAAAAAATAATTGTTGGCCAGAATGTTGGGAGAACTTGCCTTTTCTTCTTTGATTTATGCACTGGGATCTGTTACTTCCACCGTGAGGTAAGATCCTGCCTCAATGTAAACATTTCTGCAGGCAGAGAGCGTGTATTGCACGGAGATGTTGTGTTTTCCACTGAAGGTCTGGAAAAAAGCTCTAACATAAAAGCTTCAGAATCAGAAACAAGGTTTCTGCCATGGAAGCAAGCTTAGTATGTTCAAAAGGTGGTGAAATCAAAAACAAGATAATAAAGTGTGAAGCTGGATAAACACAGCAGGCCAAGCAGCATCTCAGGAGCACAAAAGCTGATGTTTCGGGCCTAGACCCTTCATCAGAGAGGGGGATGGGGTGAGGGTTCTGGAATAAATAGGGAGAGAGGGGGAGGCGGACAGAAGATGGAGAGAAGAGAAGATAGGTGGAGAGTAGAGTATAGGTGGGGAGGTAGGGAGGGGATAGGTCAGTCCAGGGAAGACGGACAGGTCAAGGAGGTGGGATGAGGTTAGTAGGTAGGAAATGGAGGTGCGGCTTGGAGGTGGGAGGAAGGGATGGGTGAGAGGAAGAACAGGTTAGGGAGGCAGAGACAGGCTGGGCTGGTTTTGGGATGCAGTGGGGGGAGGGGATGAGCTGGGCTGGTTGTGTGATGCAGTGGGGGGAGGGGACGAACTGGGCTGGTAGTGTGGTGCAGTGGGGGGAGGGGACGAACTGGGCTGGTTTTGGGATGAGATTTCACCACCTTTTTAACATACTAACCTTGCATCCATGGCAGAAACCTTGTTTCTGATTCTGAAGCTTTTACGTTAGAGCTTTTTTCCAGACCTTCAAGGACCGCAACTTTCCCCCCACAGTGGTTGAGAACGCCCTTGACCACGTCTCCCGCATTTCCCGCAACACATCCCTCACACCCCGTCCCCGCCACAACCGCCTAAAGAGGATCCCCCTCATTCTCACACACCACCCCACCAACCTCCGGATACAACGCATCATCCTCCAACACTTCCGCCATCTACAATCCGACACCACCACCCAAGACATTTTTCCATCCCCACCCTTGTCTGCTTTCTGGAGAGACCACGCTCTCCGTGACTCCCTTGTTCGCTCCACACTGTCCTCCAACCCCACCACACCCGGCACCTTCCCCTGCAACCGCAGGAGATGCTACACTTGCCCCCACACCTCCTCCCTCACCCCCATCCCAGGCCCCAAGATGACTTTCCATATTAAGCAGAGGTTCACCTGCACATCTGACAATGTGGTATATTGTATCCATTGTACCCAGTGTGGCTTCCTCTACATTGGGGAAACCAAGCAGAGGCTTGGGGACCGCTTTCCAGAACACCTCCGCTCGGTTCGCAATAAACAACTGCACCTCCCAGTCGCGAACCAATTCAACTCCCCCTCCCATTCTTTAGATGACATGTCCATCATGGGCCTCCTGCAGTGCCACAATGAGGCCACCCGAAGGTTGCAGGAACAGCAACTCATATTCCGCTTGGGAACCCTGTAGCCCAATGGTATCAATGTGGACTTCACCAGCTTCAAAATCTCCCCTCCCCACACTGCATCCCAAAACCTGCCCAGCCTGTCTCTGCCTCTCTAACCTGTTCTTCCTCTCACCCATCCCTTCCTCCCACCCCAAGCCGCACCTCCATTTCCTACCTACTAACCTCATCCCACCTCCTTGACCTGTCCGTCTTCCCTGGACTGACCTATCCCCTCCCTACCTCCCCACCTATACTCTACTCTCCACCTATCTTCTTTTCTCTCCATCTTCGTTTCGCCTCCCCCTCTCTTCCTATTTATTCCAGAACCCTCACCCCATCCCCCTCTCTGATGAAGGGTCTAGGCCCGAAACGTCAGCTTTTGTGCTCCTGAGATGCTGCTTGGCCTGCTGTGTTCATCCAGCTTCACACTTTATTATCTTGGATTCTCCAGCATCTGCAGTTCCCATTATCACTGGTGAAATCAAACGCAGTCATTTTACAAATATCATGACATAGGTATGTTCTGACCGACATTTTGTGCAAGAAAAGGCGGAGAGCTAAATTTGTGAACTACGACTTGCAAAAAAACAAACTTCAAACTGGATATACTTGACAACAATTCGGGCTCACTCATCTTAAAAGGATACTCATTTGCATTCACAGCAGAATAATGTATTCTGCATGGTCCTCATGAATGCCAGAATAAATGAGATTTTAAATTCTTCAGCTTTGATTTTCGTTTGGTTTAATCTTCAGGGGTGTGTCGGTTACAGGGGGATGGACACTGTAGGGAATCTAATCTAATCTAATCCACTTTGGGCGTGAATCCATGCAGCCAGTTCATTTCAGTTAATTCTCTTTTCTCCCAAGTTTCTTTGCTTGGTCATTTGTCTGCTTTGTTCCTTCTTTGCTCCTTTGATGACATTATGCAGCTCCCTGACTGGCTCATCAGACACACTGTCATTTCAGAGGGAACACCCATGTTTCAGTCAATATTAATGATGAGCAGTTCAGTCCATTTTGAGGTTGCTAATATATGCAAGTTTGCAAAATGCAGTCAGTAAACAAATTAATTATGTGGCCTTGACAGCAGTCAAGGAAGTCAGCTAATGCCTCAAATTTGGCATCTATGGTGCTAAGATTTCACTCCCTGGGGTAATTTTGGAATGCACATTAGGCAACAGGAAATAAACAACGCCCAGTGGAAAACTGGGGAAGTCAGAACTGGCTGCCAGTTCTACAGGACCCATTTTATGTTATCAAAGTCATGCCAGAGGCGTAGCATACAAAGTACACACAAATTACAGAATCAGATGATATTCAGTCCATCATGTCGCAGTAAGCTATCCTGTTTTTCCACCATGGTCTCTGTTATCCTTCTTTAGGTATTGATTCAATTCCTTTTTGATGGTTACTTCTAAATCTGCCTCCAGCAACTTTTCAGTCAGTGCATTCAAGATCATAACCATACATTTTTACGTCTTTATGCTCTGTGTTTTGGTTTACTTTTCTCTGTTATAGGTCATCGCCAGAGAGTGGTGACACTATACAACACTTTTCACTGTATTTTGTAACTAGATATATGTGACAATAAATAAATCTAATCAAATACGTTGCATAAAGAACTGTAAACTCATGTTGCCCCAAGTTTGTTCGTCAATCATCTTAAACCCTTGCCTGCTGTCTAATGACTGACCAGCACTGGAAATAGTTTCTCCTGATTAATGCCTTCAAGAATCCTTCATGATTTAGATCGTTTGGATCAAAATTCCTTGTAAGCTTCTCTTCTCGGTGAAGAACACATGTTAAAATATGTGAAGAAAACTCATAGGAACGTGGGAAATAGGAGCAGGAATACGCCGTTTGGGTCCTTGAGCAAGCCTGGTCCCCTAGCTCAGTACCACATCCCTGCTTTTTCCCCTTAGCCCATTTCACCTTTACCCTCTAGACATCTTATACTTTCTTAAATATATTCTGTGACTTGGTCTCCAAAGCCTTTTGTGGTACAGAATTCCCAGGCTCACCACCATCAGTGAGAAAGAAAATTGCCCCTTGTCTCAGGCAGTAATGCGATGACCCATAACACAAGATCGTGACCTGTAAGTTCTGAACATGGAAACATCATCCAATCCTGTCAGAATTTTATATGTTCCAACAAGATTTCCTCTCATTCTTCTGAACTCCAATGAGTACAGATCCAGTTTACCCCACCTCTCCTCATAAAACAAAACTCCTACTTCAGGAATCAATCTGGTGAACCTTCACTGCACTCTCTTATGGCAAAGTATGTTTTCATTAAGTAAGATGATCTAAACTGTGTATAATCTCCAGGTGTGGTCTCACCAAGTCCCTGTACAGCGGCAGAAAGTCCAGGTCCCTTTGTAGATCACTGTTTCCCAATCTGTCACTATTTTAATTACTCCTCTGCCATTCTGTTCTTTCCTATCAAAGTAGACAACTGCACACTAAAACACACTGTTCTGCATCTGCCTTGCATTTGCCTATTCACCTAACTTGCCTAAATCACTTCGAAATGTCTTTGCATTGTCCTGACCACTATCAAATCCACCTGGCATTTTTGTCAGCAGCCACCTTGTAAATTTGATTCCCTCAGGCATATCATTGAGAGTAGATGGGGCTCACGTACTGATTCCTGCAGCACCCCACTAATCACTGCCTTCCATTTTTATTCTGACTGTTTTCTGTCTGTTAACCAATTCCCATCCATGCGCTAACCAGTAATCCCTTGTGCTTTCATATTGTATAAGCACCTCTTATTTTATCAAAAGCTTTCTGAAAAAGTCAAATACACCATGTCCACTGACAATTCATCATCTATTAATGTTTAATTTTTGTTTTGAGGCGGCATGGTGGCTCAGTTTCAGGGATCCGGGTTCAATTCCACCCTCAGGTAACTGTCTGTGTGGAGTTTGCACATTCTCCCTGTGTCTGCGTGGGTTTCCTCCGGGTGCTCTGGTTTCCCCTCACAGTCCAAAGATGTGCAGGTTAGGTGAATTGGCCATGCTAAATTACTCATAGTGTTCAGGGGTGTGGGGATGGGTGGGATACTCTGAGGTTCGGTGTGGATTTGTTAGGCTGAAGGGCCTGTTTCCACACTGCAGGGATTCTATGCTATTATACTAGTCATGTCCTCAAAAAAAAACTCTCAAGCACTATTCAACTTCTGTATATCCTTGTGGTCTCTAAGTAATGCCATTGGCATTTTCTAATTGTAGCGTTCTCACAGTCTCTACAACAGGCTCCTGTGCTTTTCCTACCACTTTAACATCGACAATTCTGTAAGTTAGAAGCTCAATGCTTTACAGCTGTGGGAAATAATTGCTAAGTTTTGCTTTGTAATTATGAGTTTAAAGTGAAGATTAGTCGTATTGGCTGCTCCAAAAATATAATTATGCGTGAAAAGAAAACAATCTAGTTTGCTCATTAAGTTCCATAGATCATCAACATTTTTTCCTATAAATGGACTGCATTCAAGTCATTTGGTATCCCTCAAATCTTTGCAGCAGAAGCAATCACCATTAGATTGCTGGTCAACTTCTGCTTTTTTTTAATCCACCGCAACTGACCTCCATTTTTCTGCCTTGGTCTTCCAATCTCAGCTTCTTCGAGACTGCAGAAAATCAACATCCTTAAATCAATATCTCTCCTCCTGACACTGAATCATCAGATGGAAGACAACCATGTATCATCCGTATGGTACACGCTGCCAAATTCTGGAAAATTTTAGGACATTCAGATAGCATTTCTGCATGTTAGTGAATGAATCCGGGTGGGTGAAAGACTATGAGCGACTAGGTGAATGTGTAAGTGTTTTAGGGGTATGGTGGGTGAGCTACATGGGTGAAGCGGAAGGGGGACAAATGAGTGGTTGATGTGTGTAGTATGTTGGGGACGTGTTGTCACATTCGCAGTTACTCAGTTTGTGTTGCTTGGCAGTCAATCAAACAGTCAGGGAACGTCAGGTCAGGGAACAGTCCAGTGTTAGGCTGCAGGGTCAAAGAAGCAGTGTATTGACGGGGCTTGGGTGTTTTGGGAGGGGTTATTGTATTTTGTATAGTGTATTTTATGGTGGTGATGTCTCTGAGCAGCAATTTTGATCAGAAATGAATCGGCACTTTTTTTCCAACACAGTAATTATTACTTGCCTAGAACTCAGGTCCACATATTCATTATTTGACATGGGGAGGGGAGAAAATTCTTCATATGCCTAGTCTTTTATGCTCACTTGCCCAACTTGCATTTACAATAGGAGTGTTTCACATCACGGAAAAAGGCCTTTATCATATTCTGTTTATTTCTTTTTTCTGGAAAGAACAATTGAATAATTTTAGCATTCAGTATAATTTAATGCATGAATGCACTTATGTAGACAGGATGCTGTGGAATGCAAATACATTTTCAATTCAGCCTTATCAATGAGTTACAGAATTATAAGAAAATAGTTTATGACTCAATCAAATATATTCACAAACCTTTTTCCCGCTTGATTAATCTTGGTTGTGGCTTTCCATTGACTCTTATCTCTTAACAGCTGATCAATGACTACATCTAAATCCTTTTTCATCCTCACTTTGCTTCTGGAAGCCTATTTATCAAACTCTTTAATGGCGTGTCTGCAGGAATGTTAGTGCTGTCTCCATTCAGGGGGAGGTACTTAGATATTTGAGAGCTCAGGCTTGCCTCATTCTATATTTTCAGTGGGGCATTTCATGAAAGGTCTGACTATTTCCCAAGTGGTTTTTGATTCCTTTCCAAATTGTGTACCTTCCATTTATCCGCATCAGCATTCACCAACTACTCTGTGATTCATCCAGTCAATTTATTAAGATGCCACTAAGTCACCCTCACAATCAATCATACACTCACCAAACAGCTCAATGTCATTAACACAGCTCGCAGGATTACCGGCAGTGCCTTCATTTTTAACACTGGAATTATCAGGAACTAGTTTTGGTCTCTCTACCTAAGCAAGTCACGGAGGGAGTGCAGAAGAGGTTCACTTGGGTGGCACGGTGGCTCAGTGGCTAGCACTGCAGCCTCACAGCACCAGGGACCCAGGTTCAATTCCAGCCTAGGGCAACTGTCTGTGTGGAGTTTGCACATTCTCCTCGTGTCTGCGTGGGTTTCCTCCAGGCGCTCCGGTTTCCTCCCACAGTCCAAAGATGTGCAGGCTAGATGGATTGGCCGTGCTAAATTGCCCATAGTGTTCAGGGGTGTGTGGATTATAGGGGCATGGGTCTGGGTGGGATGGTCTAAAGGGCGGCGTGGACTTGTTGGGCCGAAGGGCCTGTTTCCACACTGGAGGGAATCTAATATAATCTAAGCTAATAATGGGGGCAGGAAGGACTATCCAGTGGACAGACATTGGTTCAACATGACCTGTACTCAACAGAGTTTAGAAAGTGAGAGGAAACCTGACTGAAATTTACAACATTCTAACATAGCTGGATGCACTGGATGCAGGAAGGGTATCTTCCTTGGTTGGAGAGTCTGGAATCAGGATCACAGGTTCAGGATACAAGGCCATTTAAGTCTGAGATTAGGAAAGGTGTGCCTGCTGAGGAGTGAACCTGTGGAATTTTTCTACCAGATACCACTGGTAGAGAAGGCTGTGGAGGCCAAGTCTCTAAATATTTCCAGGAACAGGGTATACTAAGTGTTTAGAAATGAAAGGCAACAAGAAATACTGTGAGGAAGCAGGATTATGGCATTGAGATAGATGATTGGCCATGAATACACTGAATGGTGGAGCAGGCTTAAAGGATCACATGGCCTATTCCTGTGACTGAGCCAATTTTCATCACTTAGTGTCGAGTTTAACTCTTCACTTCTCCCAAACAGTGACAGATATTTCTAAATAGTGGCATATCTCTCGATCTTTACATCAATTGTCAATCTTATTTTCAACCAAACTGGGCAATTTGCAAATAATTGCAAGAGCTTGGGTTACGAAATCTTATGAAAATGCAAGATGCAACTTCAAGCAAATTTAATCCACCAAACAACACTCCACCACTAATTTAGTCACTTGGTCCAAAGACCTTAGTGGATTTGTGAAGTTTCATTTATTGCTAGTCTCTCTAAATTCTATGAATGAAATTCTGTAACGTGCAAATAATTGAGAAATATGTTCCTTACATGTCACTGCACTTTCAATCTCCCGATAATACTTAAAATGGTCCTTTACATACTTCGGTTCATGCAGCTCCCAAGTGTGGCAGTAATGAGATAACATCATGAGTCTAATATCATTTTGTAACAAGTCA
Source organism: Stegostoma tigrinum (assembly GCF_030684315.1). NCBI lineage: Eukaryota > Metazoa > Chordata > Chondrichthyes > Orectolobiformes > Stegostomatidae > Stegostoma > Stegostoma tigrinum. The sequence goes on along the minus strand of NC_081363.1, from coordinate 75,974,485 downwards.
CATGACTTGAAAAAGAGCAAAGTGAAAGATTCCATGGAGGAGACACTAAGCTAGAAAACTAAAATCTAAGAACTTTGAATGAGTAAATATATAATTAATTAATGTAAAGAAATGTGTAGGTACCTGTAACTAAAGGGCTGTTGCTCAAATGGACTGCAGGAGAGTCACTGTAAGATAATCTGGTACCTAACATCTCATGAGGTGAAATGCAGAAAACGCAGTGACTCAATAGATGAAATATGTAATTACATGAAAAGACGACATTTTATCCCTGACCTATGTTTTTCTTAAACTTGTGTTTTATTATCACATTACATTAATTTGCTACACATTATATAGGACAGAAGTAACGAAAATGTTTTTCCACAGGTTGTGGAATTTTCCACCACAAAACTATGGAGGCCAAGTTACTGTACATATTTAAGAAATAGATGGATTTCTGGATACCAAAGTCATATTGGGTCTGTCTTAAATACACTTAATGACTTGGCCTCCATAGCTCTCTGTGACAATGAGTTCCACAGATCCACCACCCTCCTGCTGAGGAAATTCATCCTCATCTCTGTTCTAAAGGGTTGACCCATCACCCTGAAGTTGTTGCCTCAGATCCCATGTTCTCCTACTAGTGGAAACATCTTCTCCATAGCCACCTTATCCAGGCCTCTCAGCATTCTACAAGTTTCAATCAGATTCTCCCTTATCCGTTTAAATTCAGGAGTACAGACCCAAACCCGTCAACTACTCCTCAAAATGACCAGCCCTTCATTCCCAGGATCATTCTTGTAAATCTCTGAAGTCCTCCAGGACCAGCACATCCTTCCTTTGATAAAAGACCAAAACTGCTTGCAATATTCCAAATGCAGTCTGACCAGAGCCTTATACAGCCTCAGCAGTACATTCCTGCTCTTGTTTTCTAGCTCTCTTGAAATTAATGCTAATGCTGCATTGCCTTCCTAACTGCCAACTGAACCTGCATGCATCCTTAAGAGAATCCTGAACTGGAACTCCCAAGTCCCTTCGTGCTTCAGAGTTCTGAAGCTTTTCTCCATTTAGAAAATAGTCGATGCCTCTATTCTTCCTACCAAAGTGTACAACCTCACACTTTACCACACTGTATTCCACCTGCTACTTTTTTAACCCACTCCCCAAGCCTATCCAAGTCCTTGTGAAGCCTGTGTGCTTCCTCAACATTACCTGTCCCTCCACTTATCTTAGTGTCATCTGCAAACTTAGTAACAACGCCCTCAGTTCAATCATCCAGATCATTAATGTGTAACATGCATAGTTGTGGTCCCAACACGGGGCCCTGTGGAACTCCACAAGTGGAGGGCAAAAAGGGGACATGAGTTGGCTTTGGCAAATAGGGTTAAGGAGAATCCAAAGGGATTCTACAAGTGCATTGAGGACAAAAGGGAAACTAGGGAGAGAATAGGGCCCCTTAAAGATCAGCAAGATTGCCTACGTGTGTAACCGCAGGAGATGGGTGAGATGCATTGTGAGTATTTCAAAATAGCGTTTCCTGCACAGAAGGATATGGAAGTGAGAGAACATGTGGAAATAAATAGCAATATCTTGAAAAGTGTCCATAATACAGAGGAGGTAGTGCTGAATGTCTTAAAACACAAAAGTGGATAAATCCCCAGGATCTGATCAGCTATACCCTAGAACTCTATGGGAAGCTAGGGAAGTGATTGCTGAGATATTTAAATCATCAATAGCGATGGATGAGGTGCTGGAAGACTAGAGTTTGGCTAACATGGTGCCATTATTTAAGAAAGGTGGTAAGGAAAAGCCAAGAAACTATAGACTGGTGACTCTGATATCAGTGAGGCACACAATTTGCATTCATTTGGAAAGGCAAGGACTGATTAGGGACAGTTAATATGGCTTTGCACGTGAGAAATTGTGTCTAACTAAATTGATCGAGTTTTTTTTTGAAGACGTGACAAAGAAGACTGTCCATATAGACATCAGAAAGGTGTTTGACAAGGTTCCATATAGTAAACTGGTTAGCAAGGTTAGATCACATGGAATACAGGAGAAGTAGCCATTTGGATAAAAAATTGGCTTGAAGGTAGGAGACAGAAGGCAGTGGTGGAGGGTTGCTTTTTAGTTGTGATTTGGGTGTGAATATAGGAGCTATGGTTAATAAGTTTGCAAATGACACCAAAATGGGTGGTGTACTGGACAGTGAAGCAGGTTACCTCAGAATGCAACAGAACCTTGATCAGATGGGCCAATGGGCCAAAGAGTGGCAGATGGAGTTTAATTTAGATAAAGATGATGTGCGGCATTTTGGCCCAGTAAATCAGGGCAGGATTTATGCACTTAATGGTAAAGTCCTGGGGCATGTTGCTGAACAAAGAGAGCTCGGAATGCAAGTTCATATGTTCTTGAAAGCAGAGTCACAGGCAGGCAGGATAGTGAAGAAGGTGTTTGTATTCTTGCCTTTATTGGTCAGTGTATTGAGTATAGAAGGGAGGTTGTGTTGCGGCTGTTCAGGGCATTGGTGAGGCTACTTTTGGAATATTGCGTTCAGTCCTGGTCTCCCCTGCTATGGGAAAGATGTTGTGAATCCTGAAATGGTTCAGAAGATATTTACAAGGATGTTGCCAGGTTTGGAGGTTTTGAGCTTTAGGGAAAGGCTGAATAGGCTGGTGTTACTTTCCCTGGAGCATCGAAAGTTGAGGGATGACCTTGTGGAAGTTTGCAATATCATGAGGGGCATAGATACGGTGTATATTAAATGTCTTTACCCCGGGAAGGGAAGTCCAAAAGTAAGATGCATATGTTTAAGGTGAGAGGGGTAACATTTAAAAGGGACCTATGGGGCACCTATTGCACACAGAGGGTGTTGCATGCATGGAAAACGCTGTCAGAGGACGTGGAGGAGGCGGGTAGAACTGCAATATTTAAAAGACATCTGAATGGGTACATGAATAGGAAGGATTTCAGGAATATTAGCCAAATGCTGGTATATGGAACTGCATCAGTTTAGGATATCCGGGAGGTGTGGATGACTTGAGCAGAAGGGTCTGTTTCTGTGCTGTATAACTCCATGTTAACTCTGGCCAGCTCCTCCCTTGTGTCTTCGTAGTTACCTTTACTCAATTGTAATACCATTACATCCAATTCCTGTTTCTCTCACTCAAACAGTAGGGTGAATTCTATCACATTATGGTCACTACCCTTCACCTTAAGCACACATCACCAAATCTAGGATTACCTGTTCCCTAATGGGCTCTATGCACCCAAAAAAAACTCATACACTTTCCACAAATTCTTTCTCTTGAGATCCACTACCAATTGGATTTTCCCAGTCCACTTGCATATTGAAGTTCCCAATGATTATTGTAATAGAAAAGGCATGTAAAAAAAGGCACCAACCCCCAATTTATTTTCTGCTCCCCATCTCATTTGCAGGAGGCTGGTACAGAACTTCCAGCAGCGTCTTTTGTCTTTTACAGTTCCTCAAATCTACCCAGATACCATGCCTTTTGACCCTATATCGCTTCTCACTCTCAATTTAATTTCATTTAGTACTAACAAGGCAACCCAGCACCTCTGCCCATCACCCTGTGCTTTCGATAGGATGCTCTCCTTGGATATTTAATTCCTAGCTCTGATCCCCTTGCAGCCACGTCTACAACATACCTGCAACATTGCACCCACCAATTTTAATTAGCGCTGCAGGCTCATTTAATTTGTCTTGTCTACTGTGTACAGTCTTGCATTGACTGCCCCCTTCTCATTGTTGTCCCTTTATCTGCTGTGCCTGAAGTTATATTATGTTATGAATAAAACTATGATAGTTTCAGGGTTTAGTGCTCATGCCTGTAAAATCCCTCTGGAAGTTAGTATAATAGCTCAGGGGAACTAGCCATTTTTTTTTACGGACATCCCATGGCCTGTTTACGATTAAAAACTTCCAGTGCAGTTACCTCGACAAGGGATCAGACTGAACGGGAAAACTTTCATCCTTAACTCATCAGTCTGAAGAATCCTTTGTGAGACACACCAAATCAGAAACAGGAGCTGTCAAAATAGTTAATGCAATACCAAATCAATTACACCAGGTGTAAACCAGCAAAAGTTCTGTATAACTTAAACACTACTTCCCAAATATGCCTCAGCTAGATTTACTGTCCGGCCCAGATATGGGTAGCCTCCGAAAGAGAAATTGCACTGCTTACACCACTCACCATGTGGCACATCTGTCACTCTGCAGAGCCAAGCAACCTAACCTGATGAGCTTGTGATGTGATAATGGGAACTGCAGATGCTGGAGAATCCAAGATAACACAGTGTGGAGCTGGATGAACACAGCAGGCCAAGCAGCATCTCAGGAGCACAAAAGCTGACATTTCAGGCCTAGACCCACCATCAGAGAGACCCGAAACGTCAGCTTTCGTGCTCCTGAGATGCTGCTTGGCCTGCTGTGTTCATCCAGCTCCACACTTTGTTAATCTGATGAGCTTTGTGGTTTTGCAACGCTAAAGAGAGGATAGCACATAAAGTGGTTCAGCTGTAGCAGACGTAAATAAATTTTTTTTAAAAGTCACGCAATGAAGCAAGATTGGTGTAACAGCTACTAGCGATGATTGCTTCCAGTAATTTCCAAGATGCGGCACTTGGCCAAATATTGCAGATCATGTAAACAAACCATTCAGTTGACTGCAACCTAACGGCATCTGCAGCTTAACAGGACGTGTCTGCTTTGAAAACACTCAGTGTCCCATAGCTTCTCCTTTAGTTTAACCAGGCACATTAAATTGGTGATAGTAGTGTAGTAAAGTAGTGGCCTCAGCTAGAACAGGAATTAAATCTGCGCTGATGCTGTCATTTACATGCAAACTAACTGTTCAACCAACTTACCCTTTAAGTGTAAAGGTCCACCCCACCCACTTGCCTCTCCACTCACCGAAGGCAGGGACTATGGCAACAATTCCTTCAGTCGATGGGGAAGTGAGCAGGCTGCCAGTGTTATCGGTGAGCCATGGGCTCTCGAGTTCACATTCTACTTCCAGTTCAAAGGTCATAAAAGGGCCTTGTTACAACTAAATAATGTGTCCATACAGGCATGGGCAGCCGTTACCTTCGCTTTATTGAATAGTGTATGGCTAATCTGAAGGAAAGGGTTCTCACTCTGTTGTACCATCAGCAGTCTATTTGAAAGCAGATAGTAGAGCCAACTGTAGGATACAAACGTTTTAAAGACTGATGTGATCAATTTTTAATAAACAAACTGTCAACCTGTCCAGAGCTCATGCTCACCACAACCGCATTCACAGGCCAGAGTTCAGAGACTGACCCAGCTCAATATAAATGGTCACACTGCATCCATCTTTGCTCTGGCCTGGCTATGGCACGTAGAATCAGACTGGCCAATCCCGTAAGCAATTTGTACATGGCCACAGGGTGGCAAGGCAGGGTGGTTATAGGGTTGGTCCCCTTAACCTTGGTCCAACTTACTTTTGATACTGTTACAGCCTCTAACCCTCTTAATTCACACCTTCTCAATCACTCCCATGTCACCTCCATACCCACTTCGCTGGAATCTATTACTGGCCGACCTCAAAACTCATATGGAGAGAAAACAAAAGATACATTTCTTACAATTTAACAGAGCTGTCACTCATGCACATTTCGTACAGAAAAGAACTCTCACTCATGAAATCTGCCTCAACTGTCAATCATTAATAAAAACAAACAAATTTCTGTTCGATGCCCTCAAAAACAGCTAATCCTTTCATACTCTCTTTAAACTGTTAATTGAAATGTTAACTCAGCTTCTTGCCAATGAAATAAATGCTTTTGGAGTTTGTGAAACTCAGCTACAGATTCATCACAATCTCAGCTATAATAACAGGCCTAGAGAAATGTTAAAGAACTTCAGTGAAAGGGAAGGAATGGGTGATCATGGTATTTTACAACTTATACCAGATGGCCCGTCGATCAAAGTAATACAGGAGTCAATGATTTTACTTTTAAACGGACAGCTTCGGCCTATGCTTTCCCATTTTATTAAAAAGGCTTAGCAATTTGAAACAATTCAGATCATGAAATTTTAACCACCCAGATCCTCCCTTCAAGGGTATTTATATATGCAGCACAAATTTGTGACTCCCATACTGTGGTTTAATGCTTCTGGAGCAGCAAAAAATGCGTTCTGTTTGAATTCCACATTAATGTCAAATGGCCCGGAGTTTAGACTTCCCAAATATGTGATTCATGGCCTCTGCTCACTGCCAGCAAAACTGGCATCTACCAGAAACAGAATAGGACATCTTGCAATTTGGACCCTTTCGCCATTTCTGAATGTCTCTGCAGTCGGTCCAACTCTGAAAACCTGAGCCACTTTGTCCGTGAGGTAATCCACAACCCAAGCCCTCTCTCTCTCTCTCTCTCTGTGTCCTCTGCACTTCTCCAGTGCACAGGTTGGACAATGTTGTTTATTATGGTTATAAAAAATGCTTCATTCACTGTAACTTAGAGAGTTGGAGCTCACATCCTCCGATATTTAGTGTTCAGCTCAGTCTCAAACTATGAAAGCCTTTTAGATCAGCAGTCTTTATTTTGAATACTGGCCCAGTAGGGAACCAATTCCTTGCCTCTACAGATGCCAAACACTATGACAGCTGTACTGTTCCATGCTGTCTCTTGGCTGTTCACTCCCTTTATTCCTCATCACTTGCAACAGTGCTTCCTGAAAAACTTCCTCCTCGAATTCACTATCTAAAATTACCATATATAGTTGAAGCTTTGAATATGCCTGCACCAGATAGAGTGCGTGATCTGTCCTATTTTTTAACCTCAGGTCCTAGCTGCCACCAGATTATACTACTTTATTCTGAAAGATCAAAGGGTGAATGAAAAGGGAGCATTTTTAATGTAGGAAAAGGCCAGGAAGAGGTGTTGAACAGTGGGTAACATCATTAGCCCTGGGCCAGAAACTCTCCTGGTTGAGGACCCAGTCCAGGTCATAGAGGTATTACTCATAATTTAACCAAACAGGACAATAGTCAACCTGCAACACCTTCCAAAATGTCAAAACTAAGAGTGGGAAGCTATCATCTATTATCTCTGGCTCATGCTTAGTAAGCTGTAGTGGTTGTAACAAGGTCAGCCATAGAATATGAGTTCCGTGATTGGGGCTGTTAACCTGGTCCAATTAGGGAGCACTGGCTGGCAGATATAAACAGGAGTGTTAGAGGCTCTGTCACTCTGAAATCTGGCTCGAAACAAGGCAGGCCAGTGTAAATAAAGGGTGACTTGGTGATGGGATACCAGCCTCTGAAGTGTTATTTCATAACCTATTCTAAGAAGGATAAGCTACAGAAAACAGACTGAAGAATGAAGACTGAAGAACACCTCCGCTCGGTTCGCAATAAGAAACTGCACCTCCCAGTCGCAAACCATTTCCACTCCCCCTCCCATTCTTTACATGACATGTCCATCATGGGCCTCCTGCAGTGCCACAATGATGCCACCCGAAGGTTGCAGGAACAGCAACTCATATTCCGCTTGGGAACCCTGCAGCCCAATGGCATCAATGTGGACTTCACCAGCTTCAAAATCTCCCCTTCCCCCACCACATCCCTAAACCAGCCCAGTTCGTCCCCTCCCCCCACTGCACCACACAACCAGCCCAGCTCTTCCCCTCCACCCACTGCATCCCAAAACCAATCCAACCTGTCTCTGCCTCCCAAACCTGTTCTTCCTCTCACCCATCCCTTCCTCCCACCCCAAGCCGCACCTCCATCTCCTACCTACTAACCTCATCTCACCTCCTTGACCTGTCCGTCTTCCCTGGACTGACCTATCCTCACCCCCCCCCCCAGCTCCCCACCCATACTCTCCTCTCCACCTATCTTCTTTTCTCCATCTTCAGTCCGCCTCCCCCTCTCTCCCTATTTATTCCAGAACCCTCACCCCATCCCCCTCTCTGATGAAGGGTCTAGGCCCGAAACGTCAGCTTTTGTGCTCCTGAGATGCTGCTGGGCCTGCTGTGTTCATCCAGCCTCACATTTTATTATCTTGGATTCTCCAGCATCTGCAGTTCCCATCACTTAAAACTGAAGAATGTGTTTGGTCTGCCTCAAGTTTCTCAGACATCTCAAGCAAAGTGCAAAAGTTGTAATATTTGTAGAATGCTCTTCATTTACATGACATTTATACAGGAAAGACAGTAAAATAAATGAAACATAATTGTTTTGCACCATTAAACCCTAGCTTACCAACTTCTTAAAATGATTACAGGGCCAAAATGCCTAATGGCACCTCTCCAAAGTCCTACAGCTATTGAATTTTTGGAAGTCCCTGGCTAGTGCCCATTCTAAAAGATGGCTGAGTGCAATCTTCTCCTTGAAACATACAAAAGGCTTCCAGAAGTTAGGATTTGCCAGAAATTCATTCAGATACCCAATGACCAGTATACAACCCTGCTTATAGTAAATGCGGAGTGCACATCCAATCTAATTGCTATGTTGGCTCTCAGCATCATAGAATCCCTACAGTCTGGGAGCAGGCCATTCAGCCCATCAGGTCCACACTGATTGTCTGAACAGCATCCCACCCAAACCCTATCCCTGTAACTCTGCATTTCCCATGGCTAACACATCTAACCTGTATGTCCCTAGACACTATCGTTAATTTAGCATGGCCAATCCACCTAACCTGTACACCTCTGTATTATGAGAGGAAACCCACACAAGCACAGGGAGAATGTGCAAACTCCACAGAGACAATTGCCCGAGGAGATCAAACCCTGGTCCATGGTGCTTTGATGCGGCAATGCTAAGCACTGAGCCTCTGTGCCACCCCAACACCCCTTTCAGTCGTTATAAGTCACATTACAAGTTATTCATGCCATTCAACTTTTCTGGAGGAGAAGTATGTGCACAAAAGGTAAAGCTTTTCTCAATGTCTCACAGGAGGTAGGCTATAGCCAATGGGGATAACCTTGCCCATGCTGAGAGAATGTATTTTATTGCATGTTACCAGCTGGTCACAGGTAACCTTGATATGACAGATATTGCCCTTCATTAATTACACTTTAAGTCACACAAACAAATCTTCCAACACTATGGTAATATTATCTTTTGCTCCTAGCCCTGTATAATTCTTCCACTTCGTCTCCAAATTTCTTCTGAACACTTTTAAAATTGGTTGTTTTGATGGTGGTGGTGGTGCGAGGGGTTGGTTGGGGGGGGGGGGGGGGGGGGAATGTACTTTCACTCTGATGGGCAGCATTGTCCAACATTCTTGACTGCCACCCCTAACCATCATTAAACATCATCGCGGCTAATGTTCAATTGTACATTGATTGAGAGGGTCTGTTTCTAGCTGATGTTCACTGTTCTTGCTTGAGTCCAAACCCAGGCTGGACCAAAGAAAAACACACAAAACTGTCGAACAATGTGGAAGCTAGTTTGAAAAGCATGGAGTAGGCATTTTAAAACGCTGTGAAGAAAATTTGTCATACACACAGAAATTGACATCACCTCTGACAAGATCCAAAGGATGTAACATGCACATTAAGCTCTGAAGGACTCTTTTTATTTCCTCACCTTCTTCCTTGCCTCCATTATTCCAACTACAGAAAGTTCATTCAAAAGATCTTTAAGAGCAGATGGCTTGCTAGGTTGCCCATCTTCAGTCAACTAGGCTGTTCCATCTCAATATGGAACTCCTATTAACGCAGGGTGAATGAGCTGGCTCTGCAAAATTGGAGAGTCCCCCTCAAAATTCACTGTAGGCTTGTGGTTAATTCCATTGAATATATCCCCAATTTTTACAAATTCAGAGTGCAGATGGTTCACGCAGTTCAATCTTCAAACTTAGTTAAACAGTGGCAGCATTCATGATCAAGAGAATGAATGGAGGAAGCAGCAGGCACTGTACTGCAGGGGGAAGAAGAACTATCAGCTAGTTCATCTCAAATATGGAAATACTTCATGAAATTAGTTCAATATTGTCTACTCATTCTCCTTATTGGCACAGTTCCAACAGTCCCTGACAATTGGCTCAGTGCCGCAAAGCAGACAGAAACTTGGACTGGAACTGTTGAGCTAAACTTCTAGTCATGGAAACTGGCAGCCAAATTCTGGCAGGAAGGCAGCAAAATGCTGACTCTGCAGCTACGACGCTGGGACACCAATTCAGTGAAGCAGGCCGAGGCTGGAGGTTGTTGGGATGTAGCAGCAGGTCTACACTGGACCAAGGGATGGAGGGGTGTGTGCATGTGCTTGTGCCATCAGCATGGATCATCTAGGACCAGTAAGATTCTTTCAGGAGCAGTGGGCATGGTCTAGATGGTCAAGAAGGCAGCAAAGGGACTTTGTCAGTAGAGAGGTTGCCTGGGCAGAGCCATCTATTTGAGCAACTGCTTTGGTTCTCTTAAGCCTAGTGGAACTTTGCATATTGTTTCCTTAAGGCTTGTTCATTAACATCTCCTTAGTCTCTACAGGTGTCCAAGTGATCTCACTAACCCTCTAGCAGTTTCTTTGACATTGAAGCCTGGGTACTAGCTAAATATGGGACCACAAAACTGATCCGAGAACACAGTCATAGAACCATAGAGCATGGAAACAGACCCTTCAGTCCAACCAGTCCATGCTGAACATAATCCCAAATTAAACTAGACCCACCTGCCTGCTCCTGGCCCATACCCCTGCAAATGTTTCCTATTCATGTACTTATCGAAATATCTTTTAAACATTGTATTTGTACCCACATCCTCCACTTCCTCAGGAAGCTCATTCCACCCACTCTGTGAAAAACAAACTGCCCCTCATGACTTCTGTAAATCTCACTCCTCTCACCTTAAAAATAAGCCCCTGAGTCTTGAAAGGCTCCATACTAGAGAAAAGACAACTCCCATTAACTCTATCTTTCCTCCTCATTATTTTGCAGGGCAATATTGTACTGTAATCTCCTGCCATCTTCTTTCATTACAAGCTATCACACAGTACCTGGGTACAAAACAAGATTAGATCTGCTCCTCTATAAATAACACATTCTGGCCTCAATTATTTTTCATACAGTTCACAGTTTTAGACACACAACTGAGTCAGTGATGAGGAAAGGTATTTATAGGCTCTTGACGCACTATTATCGGATGTAGCAGAAAAGGGGCTCATCCCTACCACCATCATTGGATGGGTCACACAGGTCATCTTTCCTCATTTGACAGTGGTTCCTGCCCACTCAGGAATCCAACTGACTTCCAGAGCCACCAGCAGTAGCCCATCTCCTGGACTGAATTCTGGCCGACAACTCTGTCCAGTGAGTCAGCCAAGAGACTGTATGCAATGGACTGCCAGCCATATTCACAGAGAAAGAGCTGTAGAGGACTCAGTGATATAATGCATCAGAAAATCTTATCATGATTTTAGGCTTACACATTGATAATTTACAGTGATTTTTGGTTTTTTTTGTACATTTAATTTGTCTTCTTGCAAGAAAGCAAAAGAGACGGATAATCAAAGTGATCAAATTCTTGACTAAAATTAGCCTTCACTTATTTCCTTCAGGGTCACTTCCTCCTGCATTGATAGTACATGGTAACAATGGATATTACCACCCAGATACAGATGATTTTGGCTAAGCTTTCAGCTGAAAACAAAATAACAGTACTTCACAGACAGGGTATGTATTATTTATAGAACTGCATAGAAGTAGATGCATTTAAGTGATTTCTGGACTATTATCTCACTGTTCAGATGATAGTTCACTCACTTGAGTTTTGCTCCTGTGGTCTTGGAGTTATTTCTGAATTGTTCTATCAAACTGCTGCCCTGTAATTGCACCAAAAAATTATAGTGGAAGTCTTTATGTGTTCACCATGAAAATGACTTCACAAATTATTGCTCTGTATTCATACTGAGTTTAGATTGTATATGTACTGGCCCAAGGTTCATCTCAGGTAACTTTTCATCCTGTACCCATGTGTTCCATGCCCCTAAGGTGAGTATTTTCAGGGGCACACACTCACTGTGCAGAGTGTAGAGGGGCGGCAGAAATCATATGGCAAAGGTTCAGGGCCACACACCATCGAGAGGAAGGATTTGGGAAAGACTTGCTAGGGCTGGTGGTGAGGCCCTTTACTTAACCACATCTGCTCCAGTGGCCTTTAGTCAGGTCTGAAATAAAGAAAGCTCCAAACAGAATAGTATTCACTTGAGTTCAGAGGGTTGACGCTTAATAAGTTAGGAAAGACTGAGAAACTGACACATGTTCCTTAGGCAGTGATTGTTGTCCATACTGTCATTGGCCAAGTATCCTTTCAATTGGGATAGTCTGTGTGTCTGATTGGCTGCTTTGGACACTGGCTAAGTAACCCATCAACATGAATGGTCAACGAGCACAGAGCCAGCCTTGAGGGATGCATCCTGGTGAATATTACCGTCTCCACCCCACTTCTCCTGGTAACTACAAGAGCTGATTGGTACAATATAATTACTTACTGGATAAAGAAGTGAGCTGTCAGACAGCATGCAACTATGAGCAAGCTTCAGCACATTTACTGTCTAGTAATTGTTCTGCGGGCGCAGCAGTGTTCAATGCTCTAAGAGCTGCTGTTGATAAACATTGTTGCTACCATCCCCTCCTTAAATATAGGGTCTACAGGGTCTCGAGTGGGAGTGGATAACCATTTCCAGCTCCAACTGGAAGAGTCTGTTGTAGTTAACAGAATATAGTTTATTTCATGTTACCAACTGGCCGCAGGTGACCTTGATATGACAGATATTGTAAAAAGGCTTTGAGGAGAACTCAATGTTAGGCCTCACTCCTTTGAGTTTCTAAGCTGTTCTGTTCATGATATCACAAGATGCCACCAAGTCGGTGGTACTAACCCTCTCAGAACACATGGAACAGCAAACACTCAAAGTAAATCATTTCAAAAGGTTACGCCTACTATCCTTAAAATACTATAATTTTAGCACAATAATCATCTTCATCATCGGCAATTAATGAAAAAATATTCAAATGATGAACTTGAGGAGCAGGAAAGGCAGCAGACAAGAGTGACTTATGCACGACCGTTTCAAAGAAACTCAACAGTCTATTCAACATAAAATGTTTCCAGGTGTCTGAAATATTTAATTCTAGAGTTTCAATACGGGTGGTCAATGTGATTTTTTTTTTGGAATTGGCCTACAAATAAAACCAGTTGCAAGAATCAATATTATTCTCCTCTAACGACAGCAGTATGTTTATAGAAACATACATTTTGTACTGTCGGTCAAATTAAACGGATATTAAACTCAGTTGCAACCATTAACTTTTTTGATGCACCCATGCTCAGTTTGATCATTTGCATTGTGGGAGATCCAACATTTTAACATAATCAAACCAGAAATGCTAGGAATAGTCAGTAGTCAGGCAATTTCTGCAGACAGCGAAGGCATCTTGTATAGGACCCCATTCAATAATACATCTCCATATAAAATTGCCACTGACATGTTAATTTGCAAGATATTAAAGGTTCAGGTAATTTGTTTTGACTCATCAAAAATATGTAATGAGAAAAACAGCTCAACACAGGACAGATTGCACTTAACACAGCTATTTGCTTATCAACAATGTAAAATTGTTTGTGGATATTCACCAACAACACGGCATTCAAAGCTTCCATTCATTTTCGATTTATATCTAAACAAGGTCACCCAGTTAAACCTGATTCATTGAAGGAAGTACTTAAAACACATCAATGTGAATTCTAAGATAACAAAGTAGCTGGAGAAACACAGCAGGCCAGGCAGCATCAGAGAAGCAGGAAAGCTAATGTTTCGGGTTGGGATCTTTCTTCAGAAAGTTTCCGAAGTTTTCTGAAGAAGGGTCCCTACCGGAAACGTCAACATTCCTGTTCTTCGACTGCTGCCCGGCCTGCTGTGTTCCTCCAGCTCCAGACTTCGTTATCTCTGACTCCACCATCTGCAGTTCTTGCTATCTCAGTGTGAACGCTAACTTTTTTCTTGGTTTTAAAATAAGAACTAAATTGAGAAGAATTATCTAGCCCTGTGGCTTACTTTTACACTACCTTTTAACTTATTGTGTTTGTTTCTTAACTTCAGCTTTTGAAACTTGGGATCAAATCTATTTGAAATGACTCAATGGAAGTCTTCTGATTGTATCATGAAAGGGCCTGATGTGAAATCAGGCTGAGTACTTGCAAACTAATTCATACTGGATCACAGTATTGCCACACTCATTAATTCAGCAACTAATTAATAATGTTTGAGAAGATGATGCAATTATCACACTGGTGCTGTTGTCAGCTTTGGGGAGGTGCAGATATTTTTAATCAACTTGTTTAGACATGACAATTCAGGAGTAGGTGGGATTTGAACCTGGCCTTATGATTAGCCAGAGAGAACGAGGCCTCTGCTGAGAAAACCAAGTATTTAATCAACCTATACTAACAATACCAACTTTGAGATACATAAAATTTACCCAACATTTCAAACAAACAAATGAGGAGCAATGGGAATATTTTGGAACATAGTCCAGGCTTCTTGACTCCTCTCCCTACCGCATTGGTTCACATGTCTGTGCAATTAGGCAGTAAGTACTGTGAGACCACATGTGAATAGTCCTAATTCTTCTTGTGGCTGATATCCATCCTTTACAAGATGAATCACTAGCTAATATTACAATTGCAAAGTGAATTGAATTTTCCCAACCTCTCACAGAGATTTCAAGGCAAAATTGTTGCTTTGGAAGTTGAGATCACACAACTCAATCCTGATGAAGAACTGACCTTGTGTTCAATGTTATGTCTGAAGGAGGCTCATTCGCACCAAACATGGGGAATTCAGCGGGTACATGCAGAGCTGAAGCCCGTGTGTAGAGGAGAAGGGTGCTGGGGGGTTATCCAAATATTCTACAGGCATCACCCATCATTTATGTGCTGCAGTGTCTGTAGATCGTACATTGGAATTATCAGTCACTTAATCAAATGGGAAAGGAAGCAAGACATTCTCCATCCCCAGGGACTGCCCTATTGAAGGATGACTTAATGCCGTACTGGATAGCTTCTCACCTCCTGAGCTAATTAAGAAGCTTGTAAATCAATTCTGAAATTATTTTGATTCTTTAAGCAAAGCTGAAAGCAAGTACTACAACAATCACTTATCTGATACGGCTTTCCCAATAAATATGACGCTTGCCATTCACTCTTTAAAAGTATACATGTTTATACATATCTTTATAACCTAAAAGGTTCTATAGCATCTGATTTGGTAAATAATATTTAATTCACTTGATCGTTCACTTTTGCAGTCATTTTCTCCAGATTAAGCATCACATCTTTGAGCATTTTTTATTTATTTCAGCTACATTTCCATTCATTCACCAGTGTAATGAAAATAATGTTAAGTCAGCTGTCAGTGTCTGTGGTGGTTCTTGTAAATGTCTCTTCTGATCATCAGCATTTTCTATAATAAATTCCCAGTTAGCACTCGGTATTTTATGAGATACATCACTTACCGATCACTTGTGTAAACGTTCTTACAATTCTTTACAACTGGGAGAAAGAGACCAAGAAATAACTTCTTTAGGGTGATCCAAAACTCTTCACAGCCAAGAAAGTACTTTTGAAGTGTAGTCACTATTGTCGGAACTGTGGCAGCAAATTTGCACAGTGGAAACTTCCATTGGCAGTGTGATAATGGCCAGATCACTTGTTGTAGGGATACTGACTGAGGGATAAATACAGCGGAGAACATAACTGTTCTTCTAGACAATGATCTTTTACAACCACCTGCGAGAGTAGATGGGAGTCTTGATTTAACTTCTCATCGGAATGATGTCACCTGTAACAGAGTAGCGCACTCTCACTGTCAACCAAGGATATGCGTTCAAGTCTTTCGAATGAGACTTCAGTGCACACCCTTTTCTCCCTGGGGTAGAAATGCTACTCCTGAGCCTCAGTTAAAAATTTTCATAATGAGATTAATCCTAATTATGTAATCATTCCTCTCAATTTAAAAAAAAACACTGTACTCAGTAATAAAATGGAAAAGAGCTCAATTTCCATTTGGCGGACAGCAAATGCAAAATTACACTGTGGACTGTGCAAAGGTAGCATTCTGAAACACTGACACCTGTCACCGAGCAGGAACCCAAGAAACCACTCCATCAACTAATGCATATGTGATTCACAACACCGCCACAGGTACAATTGTCCTCCTGTTATTGGTTGACACCCATGTTTCCTTACTCATAACCCGAGGTGCACACCCCAAATCCTCATTCCATTCAGTCAGTGCCCCTCCGGTGTCCTGCTTGCCAGGCAAGTCATTGGAGTCACTGGATTGAAAACTGTGTTCTTTTTGATACACCTGGGATGTCACTAGCAAGGCTGAAACACATACTATAACTGCATGTATGGGAGAGGGCACATTCTCAGTCAAAGTTATTTTGATATTTTCTAATCCACCTGTTGAGAAATATTATTACTTAGGTGGGATTTGAACCTGAGCCTCCTGGCTCAGTGGTAGGGACACTACCACTACACCACAAGCACTGTTACAGTCAATGTTGTTTACTTTCTTGGTATCATTGAGGACACCAGACGTAGCTAAATATTCGGATTCATTGCAAATACATTTGCACAGTATTCAGAGAATGGTCATACGTTTTGTTATTGATTACCATGAAACATAGACAGTCACGTTCAGGCTGCCAGTACAAATTAAAATGTTAAAGTGACCTTTCAAATCAGATTTCAAAATTTCATTTGCTTCAGCGCTGCAGGAGCAGCATTACCATTACGCCAGCGTTTGTACATGACATTGTAAACTCCAGGGTTTTTCCTTCTCAAGTGTTTACACAATACAGCCCAAGACTTGGAAGTGCGTTGCGTTGCTGCTAGTTTCAATTAATCAGCTTATCATACCTTGCCTTTAATAGATAGGTTTGCATGTAATGGTTGCAATGCAGCAGACTCTCTCAATATGCTACCAAGGGTTAAATTCCTGCTTTCACCTCTTGGATGATAAGCAAGTGGAGATCTCCCGACTGTCAAAGGACCTGCTCCATAATCCAACCATTCATTCCAAAGCAGGGGAAAGTCAGGCAGGTTTCAACAGATTGGGCAGCCTACACCACGAGATTGCTATCGAGAGAGGACCAAACTCTTACTCTGATTTGGCTCCTGTGAAACTAGCTTTGAACATTAATCCTTGTGGTCGTCTAATACTTATCACCCACAATACAGCATGGGTGCTGTTTGTAGTAATCAAATCCAGTTAATAACTCGGCAATTAAACGCTCAATTCTTCTCTCAGGGCACCACTCATTGACTCAACAGGGCAAACAATCAAAGCTTTGATGTGCAGCTCCGCATTATCATCATGAAGAAAGTGAAAGTAAAAATAATTGTTCTGGCTGACTTCATTTTCTACTATGATGCAATAACAATTCCTTGCACTAAGGTGTGTTCTGTTGGATGTCAGTGTAGATTTTTGACTTGTGACTCTGACTTGGCTTGTCTTATTGACATTGTGGTCAAATTATTTGATTTACATATCTGTAATTCAGTATCGTTTTCTGGGTTCTTGGAATGCAAAGGTAAACATATGCGTTTGCCGTGAAGAAATGGAGAAAAATTGCAGAATGCTGCAACATAATCGGATAGGTGTGGGCTAGTACACGAAACACAGGCAGCTGGCTGGCACACAGGCACAGCAGGTAATCAGGAAGACTAATGAAATGCTGGCTCTTACTTCAAGGGCTTTGGAGTCTTACTGCAACTGTACAAGGTGCAGGTGAGACCACATTTGGAGTACTGTAAACGGTTTCAAACACCCTCATTTGAGGAAAGGTATAACTTAATGGACGCAAATCAGAGAATGCTCATTTGGAAGATCCCTGGTATGGAGGGACTGCCTGATGAGCAAAGGCTAAACAGGTTGATACCTCACATTCTTCTAAATTTTAGAGCAACATCATTGAAACACATCAGATTCTTAAGCGGTTTGGCAGGGTAAGTGCTAAGAGAATGTTTCCCCTCATGGGACAGACTAGGACCAGAGGGCATAGTCTCAAAATTAAAGGGTGCCTGAGGTGAGAAGGAATTTCTTCTCTAAGGGCTGTGTGTCTATGGAACTGCTTTTAGAGAGCTGTGATCTTAATCACTTCAAGCCCAGAGAGATTCCCCCTCCTTCAGAAATAAGCTGGACTGGATCATGCTGTAGGTCCAGCTATAGAATTATTATGGTGCAGAAGGAGGTCATTATGCTCATTGTGGCAAGTGCCAATCTGCTACCTTTTCTCCATATCCCTGTCCAAAAAAAAAATCCAATACCCTAGTGAACGCCTCCATTGAACCTACCTCTGCCACATTCCTAGGCAATCCATTCAATACCTTCAGAGATAATGAGAATCCAAGATAATAAAAAGTGTGAAGCTGGATGAACACAGCAGGCCAAGCAGCATCTCAGGAGCACAAAAGCTGACGTTTCGGGCCTAGACTCTTTCAATTCAGTATTGTTTTCTGGGTTCTTGGAATGCAAAGGTAAACATATGCGTTTGCTGTGAGGAAATGGAGAAGAATTGCAGAATGCTGCAACACAATCGGATAGGTGTGGGTTTGTGCACGAAACACAGGCAGCTGGCTGGCACACAGGCACAGCAGAAACCCTAGACCATTCAATACCTTAACTGGTCACAGTGTAGAAAAGGCAAGAGACAAGAGTAGCCCAGAAGGAAAAAGGAACAGTTATACTTGGAAACTTGGTTTCCCATTTTAAGAGTTAACAAGACAGATCGGACCAGCATGTGTTATTTTCAGGTTTTACAGCTTCTCCTTCTGGGAGGGGTTTTGAGTTTCAGTGTTCCCCCAACCCTTCCTCTTGCCAGAATAACTAGTGAAGGACTAAGTGCCTGACCATGGATGATTCCTCAACAGTGCTGCAGGGAAACTTGTCGGAGATCAATGGGTTGCCTTCAGAAGGCATTGGACAATAAATTAAGTCCTATTAAATCTGAGCCAGCATTAAGTTCTGCTAACAAATTGCTCTCAAATGGCCCAGTAACGAGCTTTTTCACATCCAGTGACTAAAATTCCCACCAAGGGCCCTACTTAACTCCAAGTTAATTTGGGATTGTTTTCCTGATCCCAGAAATCCAAATGCAAGTAAACCCATCCAAGTCTACTGGCTCTTTCCCCATCAAGCAGCTTCATTAAATCTGGGTCAAACTTCTCACTCAGAGATAGTAAGAAATGCCAGTGCTGGAGTCAGGGATCATACAGTGTGGACCTGGAGGAACATAGCAGGCCAGGCAGCATCAGAGGAGCAGGAAAGGCCCCCTCCCCCATTTCTGAAGAAGGGTCCTGACCAGAAACGTTAACTTTCCTGCTCCTCTAGTGCTGCCTGGCCTGCTGTACTCCTCCAGCTCTACACTGCGTTATCTCAAATTTCTCCCTCTTATTTCACTTTCAGTCATTTAAGCAAACTTCACTGTCTCCCAGCTTCCAGTACTGATGGTAGGTCCACATCCATGTTGTTAATCTACTCTGTTCCTCACATATACTGCAGGCACACTGTACTTTTCTCACAATAATAACTTGATTTTTAGCACTCACCAGTTAAACTTGTCCAGCTGTTCTTTGTACTCCAGTTATGGACAAAAGAATCCAATTGCATTGCATCTGGTGCAAATACAAGTTGTTTGCACAAGATCATGGAAATGGGGAGCATTTTTATAAATCATTAAACACTTCAGTCCAACTCAGACAACATTGAAGGTTACACAATAATCTTTACTGCTGCATGCAATTTCCATATTTTTTCACTTTCATTTAAAGTTGATATAAGCAATGAAAAATAAATACAGCTCTTACACCTTTATGCACCATATCCTTATTAAGTAAAGCATTCCAAGATCACTTGAGTTCATTATTCAATGAGTTCTGTATTTTGTAACGACATAAGACGCAAAGTACAGGAAAATCAGATTTGGAATTGATTTTTTATTCAAGGTCAGGTATTCCAAAGCTAATAATGAGGCACATTTTATGCTTATCAAAAACCAAAGGAACATTTCTGATACGTTTCTCACTTTATCTCTGGTTCTCGCCATCTGTGCACGCATCACCACTATAAAGATCAGCCCAATAGCGTAAAGGCTCCAATACCATACAACCTGTCAGGGAAACACATTTAGAATGATCCACTATAATATTCAGTTTGGCTAACTCTTTTTTAAAAAAAATTAACACCAATATAACGGTAAGTTTCAGAATTACAAAAGTGGACAGGAATCACAGCATGCATTAATATGACCTGCCATGACACATTCACCACACAAATGAGGCAATGTATGTGTTACATTCAGTAATGCAATGCTGTTAAAGCCAAGCAACAAGCTGTCATTTTGACTGATCCAAAGCTCCAAACACTGGACACAGTGGTTGCTTAAATTGATCAGACTGCCATTTTACAATCTTAATTTCTGGATCCAACTTCAGTAAGTTTTAATACCTTCCACAGCATCATTGCAAGACATTTGCAATGCATTTTCTTTGAAGTAATGACTCACAATACCTTTTACATGTAGTTCACAATGAAAGCAGACGTCAATGCTGCATGTGACAGAAAACCTAGGAGCTACACACTAGAGGCTGAACAAGCGAAATGTTGCTGGCCATCTCCTCCATCCGCTATTTGCACTGAAAGGTTAAAAAGCACTATTTGCAGGTTTGAAGTTACTACCACCAATGTATGCTATTTACAGTTAGATTACTTTTTTGATTTCAAACAACATAAAATTAAAGTATAATTAAATTCAATACCTGCCTTTACAATGCTATTTTATTTATTGAAGTAGCTATTTAAAGTTTCAGGAATACTAGTTTCTCTCAAAACATATGTAACTATGATTTGATTACCAGAAACTGCGGCTTTTTGTTATGGGCCAATTGCTAAACATGGTCTAGAAACATGATCACACAACATCAGGTATACATGAAGTTTAAAAGACTGCAACCATAAAATGCAAACTTCAAGATATAACAACCTGAATGGGGATCTCACGATGCAGAGGTTTCTTCTCCCCATTGCACCAGAAGGTACACAGACCAGTGCCACTCCTACCCTCATGACTGTCCACTTGTTGCTAATCACTATGACTTCGCCTCTTCCCAGCCACCAATCAACTATACCCTCTGAAAAGAAATTAAAACTGAGCACTCCTTCCACCAAATGCCCAATCAGCACTATTACCTCCTAATTTAAGTATTTAATTCTCCTACCCAATTTAGGGTCACTTCAATTACAATTTAATGCCTTTTTTTTAGAGTTTAGCAGCTCTATTGTAGAGAGAGCTGATGTCATACAGGTATTGACAAATAAATTTGGTAAACCCACATAATGGTTTAGGACGTGGATTTGAAACCTCTCATAGTAAAAAGGTGCTCTAATGGCACAGTGTTGTCCTTATTCCTTGGCCAGAATGACCAGATTCAAGTTACACAAACTCTGGAGGTGAGTCATAGCATGTCTATACAGGTTGATTAAAATAACTACGAGTTCCATTGTATCAGAGGCTCAGAGCATTGTTAGTCTTTCAAGTCTGTCTATGTTCCACAATTTAAAATTCATTATTGCAGTTGCTGAGAATTTGAAAGAAAAACAAAAAGTGCTGGAGAAACACAGCAGGTTTCTCAGAGAGAAATAGTGTTAAAACTTTTGAGTCCAATATGATGGCTATTTCAAATAATGTTAACTTCTCCACAGACGCTGTTAGACGTGCTGAGTTTCTCTAGCATTTTCTATTTTCATGTCTTCCATAACTGTTTACTTCAATTTCATAGCTCAGTTCTCTTGCTAACTCTGGAGCATAGCCTTGTTCTTTTTTTTGACAGAACCATCACTTGCAACATCGTCAACTGAGGCCTCAACATCCAGATCACGGGACGAAATTCTACTCTGGAGTTCTGGTCAACATTTTGTTTTAATAAACTGTGCAGTTTATTTTTAAACATATTTATTTGTTAACAGAATTGGGCTTCACTGAGTGGCCAGCATTTCTCGCAGTTAAGACTCAATCACATTGCTGTGTGTCTGGAATTACATGTAAGTGGAAGGACATTAGCGAATGAGACTTTTTTTTCTAACAAAGTCAACAGTGGTTTCTTTATTCCCATTTTTGTTTTGCTTGAATCCAGATTTCACCGCATGTCGCAGTGGAATTTGAACTCATGTCTCCAGAACATTGGCCTGAGGCTCTGGATTACTAGGTCAAAGACATTACAATTGCACTCCCCTAATATATAGTAGCTCTTTAATATAGATAGAATTTTTAAAGGAATGCCTGCAGATAAGAAGAAAACCATCATATGAGGCCCACATAAGGCCATAATTACCTTCAAGGTTCCTTACTGCAACTGTTCGTTTTCTCTGAACAACGTCTCTCAAGTATTAATGGACGGCTTTGAATGAAACTTGAATCTTCACATACAGGCATGGGCAACAAAGAACTGATTAATTTTTGGCAAAGATGTGTATCCTGGAATTTTTTGAAGGATCCGTTGGCATTGGGAAACGGGGAAAATTGATTTTTTTTAAAAGAATTTTTTTAAATATAGAATGCTGTTGATTCTCTTAGAATGTTGTAGACTGATTCAGCTTCTGGTCATTGCTATCAAAATATGAGCAGAGCATTCAGAACAGGTTGTTGGATATGGATTGGCCTGAAGCCCCCTCAGTGAGGAGAAAGCTCCAAATAAAAAAGTATTTTCTTCTTTTAGCTTTCTAACGCCCAACCGGGCGGGAGAAAGCCTCAAGGAAGAGATACACAATTTTAACAACATTGACTTAAATTAAGGCAGAGGTGTGCTTCTAACTGAGCGTGCTGTACAATCAGGATATGAATGACCCTTTCAGAAACAGGGTAGGAATGAAGCTAATATGAGCTTTATCTAAAGATAATGGAGAAAAATTGACAAGAAAAGGTTCTTAGAAATTGAGGAGGCAAACAGACCGACGGGGAACTATTAAGCATAGCTGATGCATATTAAATGAACTTAATTGTAGTTTTACATGCTGTAAACTGCTATGATTTACATTAAAATAAAACAGCATATTGTGGAATGATAGCAGAGACATCAGGAATCTTCCAACTTTGGCACCTAAACTTTTTTTTGTTCATTGATGGGATGAGGGTGTCATTGTCTAGGCCAGCATTTATTGCCCATCCTAAATTGCCCATCCTTAATTGTCCTGAGGGCAATTAAGAGTCAACCACACTGCTGTGGGTTTGGAGGTACATGTAGTCTAGACCAGGTAAGAATGACAGTTTCCTTCCTCAAAAGACATTAGTGAACCAGATGGGTTTTTCTGACAATCGACAATGGGACCATGCATCATCAGACTCTTAACTCACTTTTTGTAAAAAAAATTCAAATTCCAGCATTAACATAGAACAATTTGAATCGAGGTTCCCAGAATATTTTCTGGATCTCTGGGTTAACAGTCCAGCGATTATACTACTTGGCCATCGACTCCTCATTAATAGATGCTGTGATCAGGAGGTGTGATGCTAATTATGCTCCAATGTTCTGATAAAATGAGTAATCAACTGGAACTTTTCTCTCAAAAGTAGGATCATTTTTATAAAGCTAATTCTACTTTTACAAAGTTACCAAAATATTCAAACTTCTAATTCCAAACCGGTCGCCCTTCGGTTTAGCACACGGATGTGTGAGAACTGTATGAGTTTGTTCCATGGAGAATCCCAAACTTCTTGACCTATTCCCAGCTTTGCTTCAGTTATTAGCTCAGTGTGCTAGACAGCTTATGAACACACCACATACCTGCATTGCATTTTGAACCTGTTGACGTATTAGAAATCTCTATGTAGAAGGCTAAAAAAAATTCCATGATATATTTTTAGCACAGTTAAAACGAGGCTCCGAAAACAAAAGTTAAGCGAAGTTGGGTCTGTGGTGTCCATCACATACTCTGAAATTCTGAATATCAATTTTTTTTCTGGATAGTAGCACCCATTATCCATAAGAACAGAACCTTGGAAGGTATGAGTATGGAAAACACATAGATACGGCTGGAACTGAGATGTGATATTTCATATCTCATGAAGACCCAGGAAGAGCTTGGTCATGTGCTTTGGAAAACAGAGCAGTTTGATGGCATCAATATTTCTCTACAATCTAATTCTCTTATCCAATGTCCTTTAAATATTTTAAAAATACTTTGTCACATATGCATACTAAACAGTTGCAGACAATGAATGTGATATGAAGGCATTAATTTTATTTTCCAATTAACCACACAGAGCAGGTTTGCTCTGTATGAATTCACTAAGCTTCCAATCGAGCTCCAGACCTTGAATCTTTGCCTCAGATTATGTCTGTCGGATTATTTGTTTTGTGGCAATGTGCAGATAGTATTGCTTTTTTGTCCAGGATAAGAGGTAGAGAAGAAATGGATTATTTTTATTGTCTTCATCTCCTGTCCATTACAAGAGCTGGTTTTAATTTTATTTGCTTACTTTCCTCTTCAAAAGCAGAATTCACACACACGTGCATCTGTAGTGAAAGTTACAATCACTTCAAATGGAAAACATAAAAATGACTTCACTTGAATTAGTGAACCTAGTAAGTCAATGTCCAGTCAAGGTTCCTTCAGTTAGTTGTGTACACGGGTCTTTTCCATGGGAACAAAGAACAGCAGAGCATAGGACTGGCCATTAGGCCCACCAAGTCTGTGCCAAAGGAACTTAAAGTGCAGTCAAATTTCTAGCAAAGGTACAGTGTTTATAAATTGGGAATGATTTACTTCACAGGTGAAGATGGGCTTCCGGCCAGGAATTGGGCTTTTGAGAGGATTTGAGATCGGAGTTACTCTTTTAGGTAAACGTGGAACCGTGTACTCTTTTGATGTTCCAAGCAGACTGACTCTCAAAATTCAAATCTGCATAAATAAGAGACAGTAAAACAAAACAATTGTTTTAATCATGTGACAGGGGATATGGTTGGAATCATCTACCTAACAAGGTGGACTTTGATGTCCAAGCAAAAACCTTTTATGTTTTGGGGCAGAGAGCCGAGAAGTAATTTGCACCATGATAAGCCGTAATGTGTTCTGATGATCTATTTTGCTTAGAACTGATTGAGGTAGATGTTTTGTCTATGTGTTTGCTTGGTTAGCATATTCATGCAATGCATCCCAAATAGATAATGTAACCTTTCATCTGGTCTGATTATTGCTGGTCAGAACTTTCTAGAAATTGTGGTCAACTAGCATCAGGTGGCATCCACATTGTCAGCTCAAAAATTATTATTTTTTTGATAAGATTACAATTAAGGAGATATTAGGGACAATAAACAGGTTTAAGCAAAACAATTTAGTATTTCCTCTAGGGATTACATCTTTAACTCCCCACCATACATCGGGAAATGTATGAATGCAATATGAGACATAAATACAAGTCAGACAATGTGAGAAATTGTTGCACAAGCAGAACTAACAAGAATAGGCAAATCAAAGGTACTAGGTAAATCAGTACATTTTCAAGCCCTATATGAGCCACAAGTTGCAACAGAAACACACATGGTCACAACTACCAGGTTTTGCTGCGCTACTAAACTGCAAAGGTCAGAACATAAAAACATGTAAATTAGGAGTGGGAGTAGGCCACTCAGCCCCTGAGCTGTTCCACCATTCAATAATTCCAGGAATAATAGCAGGTCTATACAGGCTTATGACTACAAGTGTTGGGGGAGAGAAAGTGACTACTATCTCCAGTATGAGACTGCTGCTTATTATGAGACAGTTGGTGTATTAGTTTGCTTTAAGGTGATGTACTATTTGAAATTAACATGCTAAATGTACTACATATTGGGATGTCAATAGCTATGCCATGAAATACTCAGTCAGCCATTGATTTCCCCATGGTGGGTTACCAATCTCAATCATATTTTACCAATATCATAAAATGTGAGGCTGGATGAACACAGCAGGCCAAGCAGCATCTCAGGAGCACAAAAGCTGACGTTTCGGGCCTAGACCCTTCATCACTGATACATATTTTACCAATGTTGGGTTGAGGGCAAAGAATAGCAAATACTCTTGGAGATTTTTAAGGGGGAACAAAAATTCTCTTTTTATCTAAATGTAGAGCCATTGGTAGGACAGACTAGAACCTGAGGGCACAGGCTTACAGTAAAAGGAATACACTTTAGAACTGAGATAGGAGAAGCTTCTCCAGCCAGAGAATGGTAAATCTGTGGAAGTCACTGCCGCAGAAGGTTGTAGAGGCCGGGTCATTGAGTACACTTAAGACAGAGATAGATAGGTTCTTGATTGTCAAGGGGATCAAGGGTTACGGTCAAAAATGAGAGAATGGGGTCGAGAAACTTATCAGCCATGATTGAATGACAGAACAGACTTGATGGGCTGAATGGCTGAATTTTTGCTCCTACATCTTACAGTCTGATGGCCCAGTAAATATATATCGGTCAAGGTTTCACCATCACCACATGACTGCTAGACAAAAAGCATCTCCTCGTCATGTGATCCTACATCATTTTTCAAAATGCATGCAAGGTGTATTATTAACATTAATTCCTTACATTACATGTGATTAGGATTTCTCCAGAGGGAAGAAAGTGTGGAAAATCAAAGTGTCAAGGGTTGAGAAATCAAAAAGTTAACCTAACAACTCTCAGGAACATCCTCACAGCTTGTTTTACACTAACAATATATTAAGCAGTTTCTGGCACTGAAAAACAGAAATCTTACAATTTCAGGGAAGGTGAAGGAAGGTGGCTTCAGAAGGAAGTTGTCAAGGAGAGCCGTGAACACAGCTCATTGGGGACATTATGAGATCTGCAAGATCTGTGCATGATTCCGACACTATGCTGTCATGATCTCAAACTGCATCACTTTCCTTTTTTGCTGACATGTTGCTCTCTTTTCCAATTATCCTGTTCAGAAACCATTCCTCGTCCTTGCCGTCCTAAACATCCCAGATGTGTGTCTTGCCACTGTCCTGAAAATAAAATGTGCCTGAACTATGTCTTTGCCAGCCAAATGTGTTCCACCTTCTGCAAGCATATTTCTCATGCTGAGTTGGCTATACCAAAGAAAGCAGGGAATAAAAATTCTGAAACTCACTGCAAGTAATTTGCAAACTCATTTGCAAGTTTTCATTTGGCTAAAATTTCACTGTATCCTTTAACATTGAGTAGTTGATAGGCTGAAATAAAGTCAGAGTCTCACACAGTTAGCAGTGACCCTTGGAAGGGGTGACATTCCACAGCAAATGTCACTGAAATGAAACAATTTAAAGAAAGAACTAAAATTACTCCTACATACTTGAAGCTTTTAAACTCAAGTGGCCAACATGAAGAAAGTGAACCATTCTCGGGAAGCACAATAAGAGACCACAAGCCATTTCGCAAATTTCTATAGTTTTAAATTTCCTTGGTCACTATTGACAAACTTTGACACACACATGCATGGATGCTTTATTTCTACTGCAGGCTGCAATGAAAACTTTAAGAATCCAATTCATATCTCACATTTTTAGCAGCTCTGTGGCAAACGAAAATACTTAATTAAAGTGCCTGAGGGAAGCTGAGCTGCTCAATGATTCAATATTTTAAGCAAAACAGCAGACATAATTATTTGCCTGTGGATTGACAGGAAGACCAAGAAAATTAATGGAAAAATCAATACCATTATCACACGTCAATATCTAATTTTATTGTTCTTGCTAAAACACGGTGAGTTTCTGGATGTCACAAATCTTCTTACTATTGTTAAGAATATGGGTCTAAACCCCACACCATGGTCCACATTTTCAGCCCTTAAATCTAAAAGGTGTTTTTGACAACTACTGTAAATGCAAATACATATTTTTAGAAATTTCTGTACAGGACTAATGGAATGTAACACCTTAACTTGTCCAAGAAACTTCAAACATTGGATTGAATGGAT
The DNA here is from genome assembly GCF_030684315.1 of Stegostoma tigrinum. Taxonomy (NCBI): domain Eukaryota; kingdom Metazoa; phylum Chordata; class Chondrichthyes; order Orectolobiformes; family Stegostomatidae; genus Stegostoma; species Stegostoma tigrinum. The sequence goes on along the minus strand of NC_081363.1, from coordinate 75,946,514 downwards.
TGTTTTCTCTTGTGACAACAAACATAACAAGGGTCTCATGATGCTTTGCCCAACTCCAAGCCACATCCTTTGCATTATGTCCCAAAGTGTAGACACAGTTTGCGTTATTCTTTCTGCAAAATATACAAGGGTGGGAGTTAAAAAGCCAGTTTCAACTTCACTGGAGTGAACTGGGTATGCTCTCACCCTTCCACCCCCTTGGGCCTTGTTGTCCTATTGTGAGCAGGTCTTCTCCTGGAATGGAAGAAAGGGAGGGATTGACCCAAGTGAAATGGAGCTGGCACGGCTGTTAGTGCTGGTGCCGGTGGGAATAAAGCGGTCAGGTACCTGAGTGAGTACGTGAAGAGCAGAGAAGCCAGAAGTTCACATTGCGTGACGTTGGGGCAAACAGGGAAGACATTGCAGGCAAAAGTGACGGTGGCGGAGCTCTGAAGCCCAGCAGACACGGATTCAGTGAAAAATGACTATAACATGAGCACTTTAAAGATACTTTTTATTCTCATTTTGAACTTTTTAAACTCTGCATTCCCATGCTAGTTATTTTTAACCATTTCAATTCTGTAACAACACTCAAAGTATCTGTATCTAGGTACCCTGTATCTGAGATGGTGCCAAGAGGCAACATTACAAACATTTCAGGGCACTCATTCAAGTGCACATGGTAATAAAGGCTATTCTATTCTCTTCCAGAGTCATACAGTCATATTGCACGGAAATAGGCCCTTCATTCCAACTCGTCCATGCCAACCAAGTTTCCCAAACTAAACTAATCCCACTTGCCTGCATTTGTCTCATATCCCTCCAAATGTTTTCTCTTCATACACCTATCCAAATGTCTTTTAAATGTTTTAACTATATCTGCATCCACCCCTTCCTCTGGCAGTTCATTCCACATACAAACTACCTTCTGTGTGAAAAAGTTGCCCCTCAGGTCCCTTTTACAACTTTCTCCACTCACTTTAAAATTATTGCCTCTAGATTTGAACTCCCCAACCCGAGGAAAAAGACCTTGGCTGGTCACCTGAACTATGCCCGACATAATACGTTAAACCTCTGTAAGGTCACCCCTCAACCTCCTAAACTCCAGTGAAAAATGTCCCAGCCTATCCAGTCTCTCCTTATAACTCAAACCTTCCATTCCCAGCAACATCCTGATAAATCTTTTCTGAACCCTCCACAATTTAATAATATCCTTCCAACAGCAGGGCGGCCAGAACTGTACTCCAAAAGTAGCCTCACCAATGTCCTGTATAACTGCAAAATCATGGCGCAGCTTCACACGTAGTGGTCTGAGCAATGAAGGCAAGTGTGCCAAACAGCTTCTTTACCATCCTGTGAGACAACTTTCAACGAACTATGTACCCGAACCCCTAGGTCTCTCTGATCTACCACACTCCCCAGGGTCTGACCATTCACTGTGCCCTTGGTGAGAGATGGGTATAGCAACAGAGAGAGAATGAGGGTGAAGTTGCAGAGAGGGCATGATACTTACCCTGGCAGGAGGTCATTACCCTTCTTGCAGCACTGCTGGCCATTTCTCCAGACCATACAGACTGCACTGACAAGGCCAGTGAACTAAACCAGTCTGTCAAGGGCTGGTGTTGAGTTCTCCTCTGTCGTGCTCTGGAAAAGAGGACAAGACCGTCCTCTGCACAGTCCCATCAATCAGGACCTGCAGGTCCCTGTCAAAGAATCCCCTTCTCCGACATCCTTTGGATGAATGTCCATCTCCGAGCAGCTTTGGAATCCCGGTGCTCGTCTGGGTGCACAGCAGCCTTCTAAAAATGGAGTGGGTACCAGAGATATTATCTTTCAGAGGATGTCCGCTGAGTGGTGAGTTCTTCCAGATACAGTGTGTGATGAAATGGGCCAAGAGGGGCGCCATAGACCTGGGGCGCAGAGTTAATGCGGTGAGTTTAGTAGGAGACGACAAGATACTTTGTCAAGCCTCAAGGCGAGAAAACTTCCCAAATACTCAACTATACTGACACATTCCCAAAGAAAAGAGGAGGATTCAACCCTCGTTACAGAAAAGAAGAGATTACTCATTAATGCGGTATAATACTTTCACGCTAAATTTGGGATAATTTCTTACAGTATTACCCAGCCAGGGACTAGGCTATCCTAGACTGAGTAACATGTATGAGTTTCCTCCAGGTGCTCCGGTTTCCTCCCGCAGTCCAAAGATGTGCATGTTCGGTGGATTGGCCGTGTTAAATTGCCCATAGTGTTTAGGATGTATAGGTTAGGTATATTAGCCATGGGAGGTGCAGGTTTGATAAAATGGGGTGGATTTGGGTGGCAAGCTCTTTGGAGGGTCAGTGTAGAGTTTTTGGGCTGAATGGCCTGCTTCCACACTGTAGGGATTCTACAATTAAGAGGTTGTTCGGAGGATTGCACAGACTTAAGAACCAACAAAGAAAGATTAAGATAATAAAGAGGCAGAAAGCAGTACATGCGAGTAATATAAAAGCACTTAGTCTACGATGTCCTTCAGGGAAGGAATTCTGCCATCCTCATTTGGCCTGGCCTACATATCACTCCAGATCCACAACAACGTGGCTGACTCTCAACTGCCCACTGGGTCAAAGTCTTGGAATTCTCTCCCTAAGGGCATTGCGGGTCAACCTACGGCACATGACCTGCAGTGATTTAAAAGGCAGCTCATCACCAACTTCTCAAGGGCAACAAGTTAGGGCAATAAATGCTGGGCCTAGCCAGCGATGCCCATATCCCATGAGTGAAGAAATAAAATGGTACTGAAAATTTTGACCAGTGCTTAAATGGGAAAGAGTCTTGGAAAAAATCTTGCATTGGTCAATAATGAGGGAGTCTGGGAAATTGATCATGGAAAGGAGAGAAATGGAAGGGCTTTGGAGAGGGAAGTTCATCTGTTTTCATAGTAGAAGACTTAAAACATCTCAAAGATAGTTGAAAATCAAGAGGTGATAGGGAGGGATGTACTTAAAACAATCACCATGACCAGGGAAAATTTTCCAGGAAAAATAGTGGACCTCAGCGCTGATAGTCCTGGTACATAGTGGCCTACATCCTGGGATCTTAAAAGAATTGACAGCACAAATAGTAGATACACTAGTTATAATATTCCAAAATTTCTTAATTCTAGAATTGAAAAATAGCAAATATGACACTTTTATCCAAGAAACGAGGAAAGCAGAAAGTAAGGAAAATATAGGCTAGTGGTTGACGAGGTAAGGAATCCATTATTAAGGAGAATATAGCAGGATACTTAGAAATTATGATGGGATCAGGCAGAGGCTTCATGAAAGTAAATCACGTTTAATTCATTGATCATAGAATCCCTATGGAAGCAGGCCATTCAGCCTTTTGAGTCTGCACAAACGCCCAAAGAGCATCCCACCCAGACCCACCTTCCCTACCCTATATTTCTCATGACTAATCCACCAGGCACTATGCTCAACTGAGCATGGCATATTCACCTGACCTGCAATTCTTTGGACAATGGGAGGAAACTGGAGCAGCTAGAGAGACCCCACACAGACACAGGGAGAATGTGCAAACTCCACACACACAGTCACCTCGAAGGTGTTTTCAAACCAGATTCCCTGGCACTGTGAGGCAGCAGTGCTGACTACTGAGCCACTGTGCCTCCCCATCAGAATTTTCTGATGAAGTAACATTCGTAGTGATTGAGCAAGTGGATTTCACGCACTTCGTTTCCAATGGATTGTTTGATAAGGTGCCGCATCAAAGGTCATTGTGCACGGCAAGAGCACAATGTGAGTCTCCTCCAGGTGCTCCGGTTTCCTCCCACAGTCCAAAGATGCGCACGCTGGGTGGACATAGGGGATATGGGGATAACATGTCAGCATAGATAACAGGAATTCGAAAACAGGGATGAATGGGCCATTTTGGGGTAAGATAGTAGCTAGTGAAATGCCACAGGGAACAGCATTTGGTCAAGTCCTCGATATTTACCATCTATAGCAATGATTTGGATGAGGGGATCAAATCGTCGCTAAATTTACCAATGATGCCAAAATAGGTAGCAAAACAAGACAATATTGTGTACAGCTTTGCTCTTTCCTTTTTGTTGAAAAGCAAATATAATTGCCTTAGGAGCAGTTCAGAGAAGGTTCGCTCAACTCATTACCAGGACAAAGGGCTTATCTTGTGAAGAAAGGTTGCACAGTTTAATCTTGTATCCTATATTCCCTCTAGTTCTTTTTTCCTGCCACTGTGCAGATCTTCACAGATCCATTAATGTTACAGAGGATGCAAATTATACCAGGCCACGTGGCAAGGCGATTTGTGTAGGAGCTACTGACAGCTGTCAGAGGAATGTGAACAAATTTAGTGGATCTGCTTTCAGATGGATTTAAATATAGATGGAAAGAAAAGTAGAAGCAGAATATATGACAAACTGTTCACAACGGTTGAGTGCCCATTAGAAAATGAGCCTACTCATTGATACACCATGTGGTTCTTAACAGCAGGCTAATCAGGAAGGGAAACCCAGGTGAAAGATATTTGATTAGACAGTGAAACAAGTTACTATAGTCAGATATAATCAATTGACTGGACAACATTTGGAAAACTGCCCACGTAAGAAACATAAAAGCATCAGAGGCTGTGGAGACAAGACCAAAGCTTATGCAGGCAGTTAGATGTCTAAACCGTGAAGAAAGAATCTCAGAATTTAATTTGGTTTCCTTGAAGGAAAGAAACTAAGAGGAACCAACAAATTGAATATCTAAAATGCTGAAGGTCAGAGATACTGAAGAAGTGGAGCTTTAATAATTTAAACTGCAATTACATAAGTGAGCAAAAATTTGGCAAGCAGGACTAAAAGTTATAATATTCTCCTTCATTTTTCTGCCCTAAGGCAGGTCTGACCCACAGCACTGTCTTCTCGCCCTGCGATAAAGCAAGGAGGCAGGTACTGCATTAACCCCAGGCAGAGTGGGGATCAAACCCAGCTTTTATTTTAATTTCAATTATTCTTAAAATGTATCTTTACATATACACACAGTCAAAAATGCAGTTTGATTCTGTACAGTAGAATATCAAGGAAACAGAAATGTTAAAGTTTTACTCGATCCAACAAACCAAAGGCAATTCTTACTTGCACAAGACTATATCTGCATGCATTTGAAGCACTAGGAGGGTTTGATAAACTGATCGGACCCCCATTTAACTTCAGCAGAAAACCCTCAGATGGTGGTCTTTCCCCGCTGCACTTTGGTGGCAGCTGCCCCAAGCTTTAGTGCATCCCTCAGCACGTAGTCCTGGACCTTGGAGTGCACCAGTCTGCAACACTTGGTCGAGGCCAACTCCTTGTTCTGGAAGATCAACAAGTTTAGGGCAGACCAAAGAGAGTCTTTCATCGAGTTGACGGTCCTCCAGGCACAGTCACCATTTGCCTTGCTGTGTGTCCTGGGGAACCGACCACAGAGCACAGAGTCCTGCATCACCGCGTTGCTAGGGATGAACTTTGACAACACCCACCCCGATTCTCCTGATTTCTTTTGCAAAGGCACATTTCAGAGGAAGATGTCAGTCTGTACTCCAATCTGATCAGATTGGACATCCAGTCAAACAGCCTTTCCAGGGAGTCTGAGTGATCACAGAACAAAGCACTTCTGTGCAAATGTGGTAGTCCAAAAGCATGGACAATACAGGCTCAAATTTCTCTCCCAGCCTTACCACTGCCAGTGGTGTATACTAGGAGGATTTGCTTATTGATTTTCAATCTGTTTGGCCACATGATCAATGCCTCTCCTTGGCCAACAAACCCTAAAGTGAGATTTGAACCTGTGACTCTGCCTCAAGAGCTCGTGATACTACTTGCTGCACCAGGCCTTCTATCAGATCAAACAATGTTTTCTTTTAAAAATAGCAAAATATACTGGAGACACTCAGGAAACTATTCAGCACACATACATTAAAAAGACAGCAATTTTTGTGTGGAGAGATAATGGGAACTGCAGATGCTGGAGAATCCCCAGGATAACAAAGTGTGGAGCTGGATCTACACAGCAGGCCAAGCAGCATTTTAGGAGCACAAAAGCTGACATCTAGGCCCGAAACGTCAGCTTTTGTGCTCCTAAGATGCTGCTTGGCCTGCTGTGTTCATCCAGCTCCACACTTTGTTATCTCTTTTAGTGTGGAATAATCTTTCAGCAGAATTCCTAACTACTTCCAGTCTCTTTTTCCTTTTTATGTGTCATTAAAGTAGGTCTGATTAAGTATCTGGTTACAAATGCAATCAATCAGAACTTGTAGTTGTGGAGATTAATGGTGAACTATCGTACAAAATACTTCGGTTCCAGTTCTGTCAGGGGAAAATAATGTATAATGTCACATTAATATCCTGGAGTTTTAATTCAGTTCGTAAAGAGCAAAGGGAGAAATTTCAGAATGCTACCTCCCTTGAAATTTTATTCATTTCCCTTGGGAAATTAAAGAAATTGAAGGAAATTCATCAGTGTGTCAACTTGCATACTAAGAAAGAGAGAGAATCCAAAACAGGGAACTCTATTCAGGAGACTAAAATTATGCGATTTAAATTTTGAAAACTGTCACACAATTCTTTACTTCTCAGGCCAAATGAAACAAATGCTCAAATGCTATGAAGCCAGTGTAGAAACTGAACTGGACCGGCCACATAAACATTTAAAAGAATAGGTCCGAGTTCCACAGCAAGAAACTCACTTCCTGACACCTAAAAATCTGTCCACCATCTACAAGGCACAAGTCAGGAATGGGATGGAATGATATCCACTTACCTGGATGACTGCAGCTCAAACAACACTGTCGAAGCTTGACACCATCTAGGACAGAGCAGTCCACTTGACCGGTACCCTATCCACCACCTCCAACATTCATTCTGAAACACAGTAACTGTAATGTGCACCAGATACAAGGTGCTCTTCAGCAATTCACGAAGACTTTTCTTAGCTCCTCTAAAACCTCAACTTCCTCCACCTGGGTTTCTTGGAGAGTTTTTTTGGGAACAGGTGTAGCAGCAGAAGAATAGGACATGACCATTGGCAAATTCCCCTCCACGCCACCCACTATTCACACTTGGAAGTATGTCACTGTTCCTTCACCATTGCTGGATCAAAATTCTGGAACTCCTTTGCGAACAGCACTGTGTGTAAAACATCACTGCAGGGATTCAGGAATGGAGCTTCGTATGTCAGGGTGATGCAGTGGCTCAGTGGTTTGTAGTACTGCTTCACAACACCCGGGACCAGGATTCAATTCCACCCTTGGGTGACTGTCTGTGTGGAGTTTGCACATTCTCCCTGCGTCTGCGTGGGTTTCCTCCAGGTGCTCCGGTTTCCTCCCACAGTCCAAAGATGTGCAGGTTAGGTGGGCTGGCCATGCTAAATTGCCTGTAGTGTTTAGGGATGTGTAGGTTGGGTGGGTTATAGGGGTATGGGCTTGGGTGGGATGCTCTGAGGCTCAGTGTGCACTTATTGAACCAAAGGGCCTGTTTTCATACTGTAGGGATTCTAGGATTCTCAAAGGCCATTAGGGGTCTGTTTGATTTTGGATTGATCATTCAGGTTTTGAACTGGTTTCACGAATAAGGCTTTTTTTTTAACTTATATTGAGTCTGTATGAGTGACAACCACATTAAATTGTTGATAATGAAATGTGAGGCTGGATGAACACAGCAGGCCCAGCAGCATCTCAGGACCACAAAAGCTGACGTTTCGGGCCTAGACCTGTTCTCAGTTTTTGTTTTCCATCTCTGCTCCTGAAATCTCTCCATTGCAGATACTGGGTGAGTGGCTACAAGGATGGCATGGGGGCCTTCTAAACAGCCCCTGTTGACACTCGCTCATCCCATGTTCACCTCCGCTTAGCTGGTGGGATTAGCTGCAATGTTGCTCTGAAATTTTTTTGACAAGCAGATTGTATTTCGCTTTGTGCACAAAAATCAAGGTTAAGAAGTGCTAATTTATGTCAATCCCACCACGTAAGCCTCCAAGCTACATAAACAGCCTGACTTAAGGGGTATTGTGCTGTACCTTTGCTGTCGCTGGGCTAACGTTCCATAGCAACACAGTGACTGTCTCCAAGGTCTGCAGTTGTACATAAAAGTCACTCCCCATCACCTTTTTCAGGGCAATTAGTAATAGGCAGTAAATGCTGGCCTGGCCAGCAACACTCACATCCCATGAACCAATTTTTAAAAAAAACTCATATGTAGCAGACATAGTGAAGAACTGTGAATAGAACCTGTTCCACACATAGAAACCACTACATGGCTCCAGTATGTACAAATATCTCATATGAAATGTACAGATACATTGTGCGAGTCACTGTGATTGCCACAAACAGAATTGTTTAAACAACTCAACTATTTATGGTATTATTTGAATTCAAGGCAGATTATGGAGCATGAAATTGTTTCTGCTTTCAAATCCCTGTGGAAATTGAATCTGCAAATGCAACTCTTTAATCTAATGAATTCCCTTCCAAAATAATAAAGTTACCTAACTAACATAATGAAAGGTAGCAATGCTTCATCTTGATGACCCACATCATAAAATGTTTACAAAGAAAACAGAGGCAACATGCTGTTTCAGCACAAAGTTTCAGTAATCAACCATTTGAGTACTGCATTTTTTTCATTCGAACGTCAGAGGCTGGGAGATGACCTTAGAGAGGTTTATAAAATAATGACGAGTATACATAAGATGAATGGTAGGTGTCTTTTTCCTAGGGTGTGGGGTTTTAAGACTAAGGGGCACATTTTTAAGGGGAAGCTTTAAACAAGACATGAGGGGCAATTTTTTCACACAAAGGGGTGGTCGCGTGTGGAATGAACTTCCAGAGGAAGTGCTGGATGCAGGCACAGTTACAATGTTTAAAAGATATTTAGGTAAGTACATGAATAAGAAGTGTTTAGAGGGATATCGGCCAAGCGCAGGCAGGTGGGACTAAGTTGAGTTTGGAATTATGGTCAGCATGGACTGGTTGGACAAGGTCCTGTTTCCATTCTTTATGACTCTATGACTCTAAGTTCATTTTCAATGATAAAACACATAAAACTTCCATAGAATACTCTATTTCTTGAGTGAAATTGACAAGAAAAGATCTAATTTTCTGTGTCATTTTCTCCATATTCCTTGAAACCAGCTCAACCAAATACATGCTCAGGAACATAATTACATATCAGCTGCCAATAGCGGAAATATGAATAAAATCTATCAGCTTTAACATGGCATTACAATAAGCTACTCACAGGAAAATTGCAGAAAGCCCTGGTTATCCCTTGCTGCTCATTTGTGGGCGGACACTCTAACAGCCAGTCAGAGGAAGTGAAGAATTTTAACTGTCCTAAGGATGCCTGCATGAAGAAGGGGTGGGCAGGGAGTGTTTGTGAGCAAGGGTGGATAGGGTCGACTGAAGTAGAACAGAGCAAGGGGAACGAAATATGCTAAAGCACTTTGCTTGTTAACACTTTACAAAAACTCCTTCCGAAAAGTACACTTATGGTTAAAAAGTGAGCAGAGGATTTGGTTTGCAACTTCTGACATTCATGGAAGAACATAGTTTGTGCAGAGAAACAAAAATAAGCTAGGTATATTCATGTATAACTGTAAATCGCATATACATATTTTATCACTCTCCTGGAATTTGTTGGTATCTATATCTATTTGTCTTTTTACTTGTTCATAGGAAATGAACATTGCCAGGAAGGCCAATATTTGTTGCCAACCCCAACTTGCACTTGGGAAGGTAATAGTGACCTGCTTTCATGAATGGTTGCACCGTACATAATTAAGGCGCACCCACAGTGCTGTTAGAGAGGAAGATCTAGGATTGTGGCCCTGCAATAACAGAAACAATGATATATATCCAAGTCAGAATGATGTCCAGGCTGCAGGGATTTTCATACTAATTGTAGGTGATGGTGTTCTCATATGTCTTGCTTTTTTTAGGGTAATATAATCTTCCATGCCCATGCGTGTTTGAAAATAATGCTCCAAACAGACCAATTTTCACAGGAGAAAAAATGGAATATTACTGTGGAATTAACTCTAAGACAGGTAGACAGAAAGAATTATATACACGTTGCTCCCATCATAATCTCAGAGTGTCCTAAACACAGTACAACCAAAGAAATCATTTTAAAGTGCAGTCGCGTAGTTACAAAAAGATAAAAAAGTTAGTCAGCATATTTTTCAATGCACCATGCGAAAAACATAATTGAAAATTAATTCTATTTAAAAGAAAATATGCCAGATAACAGTGGCAGTTTGTCTATAATATTTTAGCCTTAATTGCTTTGGACAAGGTCCAACTCCAAAACAACAAAGGCAGATTGGCAATGACATGCATTTAGAGATAGTTGCAAGCTTTAGCTTCTAAACTGTGAATAATGATGCAGTGTATTGACAAAATTGATACTCTAGTGCTGCCATAATGACAAAGTCATCTCGATATCATTCACAGCTACAATGTTATATTTGGCAGTTGCTTCATTAAAAATCCTAATGTAGAAAATCTTCAGATTTACTGAACATCGCAATTGTCTCCAAGTTGCTTGAAATTTCACGGACCAAGATTGCTTTTTCCTTGACAATGCTCTTTCCAGAAGGGATGGCCCCTTGCTCATTAATGATTCTACAAAATTCTGTCACTCTCTGGTGCATCCAAGTGATCAAAATTCATCTATGAATCTCAGAATTCAGGCAAGACACAGTGAGAAGGAGATAACACAGTGTGGAGCTGAAGGAACACAGTAGGCCAGGCAGTATCAGGGGAGCAGGAAAGTTGATGTTTCATGTCGGGATCCTTCTTCAGAAATGGGCATTTCTGAAGAAGTGTCCCAAACCAAAATGTCAACTCTCCTGCATTGGCAGTTTTTGCTATCCTTATGTAGGAGGCAGAGTCACACTCCAATTTAAGACAGAAATGGTGAGGAATTTCTTTTCTCAGAGGACTTAGACACCAGTGGAGGCTGGATCATTGAATATACTTGAGCTGAGTTAGAGATTTTTGATGGACAAGGGAAGTCAAAGGTTATGGGGGATAGACAGGAAAGTTGAGTTAAAACCACATCCAATCAGCTGTGGCCTTATTGACTGATGAGGGCTTGAAGGGCAAATGGCCTACTTCTGTTCCTATACCTTATGTAACCTTCTCCTCACCCAATATGCAAACTTAGAAGGATATTTCTTGATTGTGACTGCAACATTTATAATTAAGTTTACTTGGTAATATGTTATGGTTATTATTAGATTATCAAAATAAAACCTTGGTTGTTCAGCTTATGAGAAGTAATACAGGTACCATGTTGGAAGAAACAGTGAAAATATTTCCTACATATAACTATATGTATTAAATTTGCACAATAATGGATATAACTTGTCTTTCAAATTAAAAGGTCAGAAATTAGAAACTTGACCAATTAAAATGTCAAAAAAAACTAACTCCTCCTTGTCTGTAGTGTTAGATGAAATCATGAATGCAGTGTTGACACATAATTCTTCCAGGTTTCAGTTTGGGTAGTTGACTTGTCATGCTGAGAGTCTTCTTGCTGGAGGCAGATGAAGCTCTCTTGGCTAAACCTCCAAGAGTCGGAGTGGGGGCAGGAAGGGTGGAGGTGGAGGACCCAGTCGCCTTTGGTGTGTCCTGACAGGAGATTTCCTGAGGGATCTGTGTGTGGTTTCTCCACCGGTTGAACGCCTCCTGACATTACCCTGTCTCATCTCGTTGTGAGGAAAGGCACATGAAGTACAGACCATGTTTCCTGTTCCCTTATCCCCATTCCTTTGGTCCTGAGGATCAGTGGTTGGAACACTAGAGTGTAGGTGTGTGCACCTCCCCAGGCTGCTAGGCCTGACATTCCATGGCAGTCACCAACCTGTCCATCGAGGCAGATGATTGATTACTTTAAACCCTTTTTCACACCAAATACAATTTCCAGAGAATTTCAATCTATTGGTAATACTTTGTGAATTGAAAAAATATTACCCAAGGTAAGTTTTAGTCAGCTAAATTTGGCCCACAGCTCAACACTCATTGTGAAACCCATTAATTTGAAACTTTGCAAGAGAATTTATTTTCCTCTGTCACTGCATCTCACACCAGATGAATGTTCATGTCCAAGTTGCACAATATAAGCTGTGCATCTGATCCTTCCCCAGTTCTTGAGCAGAATTAGCCAGTTGTGGTGCAAAGCAAATCTTCTAACATCCCTTAAGATGTGAGTGCCAGGCAATTGCTTTGAGCCCAAACTGGGGTCAAATTCATGAAGACATTCTAACAAACGAGGTGTAAATGTTAATGGAATGGCTATGGAAACCCAAGTACTTTGAATTACTGTGGTATAAAAACCCAACTTTTCTAACAGTTTTGCTAGTTTAAATGGTATTCTCAAAAGGTACTATGTGCTGCAGATTTAATCTCCAGGTGAATTTAAATTAATTGTACCAAATTCTTGGTCCTTCTTTCCCAAACTGGTAATTATGAAGCAGTTCTGAAATCCCA